>NC_136918.1:82099922-83420412 GCF_949752795.1 Hyperoodon ampullatus | reverse complement strand
CTCAACCTTTTAGTTCCTTTTGAGAGTAGATACTACTGCTGTCTTGAATCTGGGCTTCCCCAGTGAGGAAAATATGATTCCACCTGGAGCTAGGGAATGAAAAGGTAGATATTTTATGGACACAAGATGGTATAGTTGTCACATTGTTTTGAGGAGTTATAGCCAGTTCCTCAGCCTTGCTAAAAATCTTATAGAGACTCAGGCTGTATCAGGGTCAATCACTTTCAGGGGACTTGTTTTGTGTCCTTGACTGCTGTAGTCATTTTGTTCAGCTTTTTCCTTCATCTTTTTCTTTTCTTTTCTTGGCATCCTACAGGCCTGACTGTGACAACATGGCTTATTACAACTTTGTATTGAAGTTTCTTTTCTGAAGGTGCTGATGAATTGATCCTCATTTGAACAAATATGTTGTGACCAGAAAGGTAAGCAGCAACTCAACACAGGCTCTTGTTTTCAGTGTTGTCCTTCACCATGTTCCCTCCAACATAGATCCTCCAAGGGGCAGGGAGAAGTTTCATCATTTCTTTTCATTAATTCTCAGCCATCAGGCCATTGTCATCGTTTCCCTTTACTAGAGGGTAGATCCATGTATGGGTGGATAAATGTCAGAAAATAAGTCATTTTTAGATTGAGGAGCAGGACCTAGAATTTCTTCCAACACTGGCTGTGAAATGGTTAAATAGCAACACCTCCCATCTTGCTGAAAAGGGAATCCGTAATGTTACTGCTTTCATCTCAGACTCCATCAAAGCAGTGGCTCTCTACACCAGAGAGAACAGAATAAGATTCTTCCTTTTGCTATTATTAACACAAGTCAAGGAAAAAGCTTCAGGCCAACCAAATAGAAAAATAAAGTTATTCCTGGTGTTAAAATAAAGTACAGTATATAGTCTCCCCTTGCGGGTTACCACCCAGAGTTCAAATCTTGGTTCTACTACTTTTCCCTGGGAAAACTACTTATTCTCTCTAAACTCCATTTCCTTATTTTTAAAAGTGGGGTAAAAAATACACGTTTCAGCATTGTTGTGAACATTGAATAAGAAAATGATGTAACATGCAACAGAATAGGTGATAGTGAGTTCTCAATGAATGTTAATTCCCTTCCCCCTACTTCTGTAGCATTTGGGAGTGATGAAAACCTGTAATTTGGCAGACTTTTGTGAATGAAAAGACAAAGGCCATTTACAAATAATAAAGACCCTGAATGACACTCATAATAAAACGTAAGTAAGAATTCAGGGGGACACAAAGAAGATCCGTAGAAATGAGATAACACAAAGTGATGACAAGTGGGTTATCTGATTAAGAAGCATCACCAGGATTTTAGGGGGGAGGAAATAGAGATCAGTATTGTCCCCAGAACAGGAGCTTGTGAGGTAATATTGCATAACAGTTAAGAACATAGACTGGGGAACTGGACTGCCTTGTTTTGAATCCAAGGTCTACCACATATTAGCTACGTGATCTTGAACAAGTTGTTTTATTTCTGTGTGTCCCACTGTAAAATGGAAATAATATTAATGGAAACTCAAAGTGTGCTCTTGAGGGTTACATGAGTTAATATACACAAAGTGCTTTGATGATTGCCTGGGATATGGTGAGTGCCATTCAACAGGGTTAGCCTGTGTGTGTGTGTGTGTGTGTGTGTATGTGAGTGTGTGTGTATATGCTCATGCGCACAAACTCAATTTGATCTAATAAATTACATGCTGTAATATCAGAGTAAGGATCAGTCATTTCTGAATAAATCAATTTGCTTTTTCACAAAGCCCATGGGCTCTTGCAGATAATTTTAAACATAGCGGCCTTGGCCGGGGAGAATCATAACTGAATAATTCAGAAAAAATATGATGCCCAGAATTGATAAAACAAACAGTATTATCCCTTAAAGTGGTGCTTCTCAAAGCATAGAATTTAGGTCACTTGCATCAGAATCACCTGGGACTCTTGTTTAAAATGAAGATTCCCAGATCCTTTTCCTAAGTTGACCATATACTTGGTTGTTCAAACCTGGACATTTCTGAGAGTGAAAGGATTGCTATAAATAATCATGCCAGGCTAACAAGCATAAACTGTACTGCCCTGGGCAAAATAGAACATAGGACCCCAAATCTATAGTACTTTTGAGATTGAGTCCCAGAAATTTGCAGTTCTATTAAGTTTCCATGATGATTCTTTTGCAGTGTAAACTTTGAGAAAGGCTGTCTTAAATTGTTTTGTTTTGTTTTGTTTTTTTTGCGGTACGCGGGTCTCTGACTGTTGTGGCCTCTCCCATTGTGGAGCACAGGCTCCGGACACGCAGGCTCAGCGGCCATGGCTCACGGGCTCAGCCGCTCCGCGGCATGTGGGATCCTCCCAGACCGGGGCACGAACCCGTGTCCCTTGCATCGGCAGGCGGACTCTCAACCACTGCGCCACAAGGGAAGCCCTTAAATTGTATTGTTTTAACAAAATTTAATTAATTCAGGAACTCTGTGAAATTCATATCATACCTCCATTTCCTAAGGATATTTCTTTGTGATAGGGAAGAAAGTAAAAGAGAAAGAAAGGAACCATTTATTCACCATCTATTCTCGCTAAAGTTTTCCCTCCCCTTGGCATGACACTGTCTGCCATAGTCTACAAAATAGTTTTACAGATCTTTGTTTGCTCTTGAAATTGAGCTAACCTCATGTTATGTGGTAGCCACGTTCCCCTAGCTGTGGAACCAGCACTTTATCACTACTTAAGAGACTGATTCTGGGAAGAAAGGAGACAGTGATTAGCTAACTACCCTAAATACCAGGACAACAAGAACAATCAAAAGGAATTAACCCATCATGCTCTCATCCCTGCTTACACCATCTATCACCAGAAGTATAAGCCTCCCAGGCATCTACCAGTGCATGGAATCAATCTCATGGAGCTCTGTGAAACCTATAATCTGACCTAAACTTCTGCCCCGTTTCATCTCTCCCAAAACCCCTCAACTGCCTTCCAAAACAGTCAGCTTCTCATTAGCAAATTCCCCTTTACCCTCAATGTTTTATCTTCTTGTATTTGCCCTAACTTAAATGTAAATATTCCTTGAGATCAAAGAGCCCCTGTAGTCCTTCCAGGGGAGGGCTCTCCCATGACCTATCCTCGCCCCTGAAAACATGTCTTGGGGGTGGGGAGGCTTCCTTCATACTCTTTATTGCCACACCAGACCATCTCTCTTTCCTCCTCCCTCAATAACTCAAGAGCCTTTGAAGCATGTCACCATACCACACCATCTACGGACCAACTGGTCATGCCTTCTTTCATTAAAAATATTTAGAACTTGCTCACTGTCTTTGAATAGACTTGAATCACTGTTCTGTTCACCATAAAGGTAGATAATTCAAGAGGCTGGGCCATCAATTTCTTGTTCTTTTCACTTCCAGTGATCTTTTCCCTAACATCAGCCAACCATTCTCATGGTGTTCACTACATATTGTTATCATCAGCTCCAAAATCTTGATTTTAATCAATCCAGTCTCTGTTCCCATTTCCTATTCTTTAAAGTCACTCGCTCTAGTTCCCCAGCGGCTCTAGTTCTAATTGCCAATGAAACTGCCAGTCCATGAATCACCACTTCACTTTCTTTCTTCATCCTCGTGTTGTTTTCATTTTCTTTTTTACTGAGCTTAAACACCATAATTCATCACTACAAGCAATTCCTTGCAAACAACGTCAACTCAAACTTGGTTTTTCTCCAATAGGTCAAAAACCTAGTTGGTGAAATTCAATCTTTCTCTTATTCCACTACTGTATGTGAGCAGTTTAAATAGGTGGAGAAAAACACCAAACTCTGATGACGGGACCTACTCTCACTTGTGACCACACATTTAAAGTGGGATTTCAGCACTGCCAGCAACTCTACACTATTTTCTGATCAGTTTACTCTTTCATTTTTTAAGAGGAATATTTCACACCTTTTCCTCCTGAAATATCCAGTAAGACCTAATCCTACTTCATGATCAATTGATGACCTCAATATTTAATTGAGAAAATAGAGGCATTCTGAATGGAATAATCCTCACTTATCTCCCATCATATCTGCCAACCTGCCTGCACTGGGATCAATATACTCTGCCTTTCCTCCTGTGAAAATTGATGAACTGCTGCCACTCTATCTAAGGTCACCCCCTGTACTGTGTGCTGGAGGCCACTTCCTTACACCTACTAATGGATTTTGCTTTGAACTTGTCCCCTCTCTCTTACATCGACTTTCTCCTTTATAGCAGATCATTTTATCAACATATTGACATGTAATAATATGTTGATATAAAAGTAAATTTCCCCCTTGACACTATGTTCCCTTCTGACTTCTTCCCCATTTCTCTGCTCTTCCTCTCAACAAATCACTCTAAGAGTTATTTATATTTGCTTCTGAAATCTCATCACCTGCTATTCTCTCCTCAACCTATTCCAATCGAGACTTTGTCCTGATCATTTCAGGTAAACCACTCTGGTTGATGAATTTCACATTGTTAAATCCAGTAGTCAATTATGTGTGCCCATCTCATTCTACCTCTCAGCAGCATTTGACACAACACAAACACTATTTTCACTTGGCTCCCATGATACAGATTCCGTAGTTTCCTTTCTACTTCACTGCCAGCTCCTTCTCCAGCTCCTTTGCTAGATTCTCTGTACTCTATACAGTACTGTACAGTAAAGTACACAAAAGCACGACCACTTATAGGAGATGCACGGACATGACAATGTACGCCAGACATGTGAACTAACTTACGTGACTGGACATGCAAATGCACGTTCACATATTTGAAAGTTCACACTTGAAGGTTCTTGTGTGGGCGACTTACTGCATTAAATTTCCTATTCCACACCTCTCCTTGGATTTCAAAGTCATAAAAATTAACATATCCAAAATAGAACTCTTAATGTTCCTTTGTGTCAAATTTATGCCTTCCATATGTCCCCAATCTTAACAGAGGCATTACTACAGCCCATTGGCTAAGGCCCCAAACTTACAAGCCGTTACTGAGTTCATCTTTATTCTCACGCAAACTACACCCTATCTATCAAAAAGCCTTGTTGGTTTACCTTTCAAAATATATGAAATTTGTATCACTTCTTGCAATCTCCAGAGCTATCATTCTCACCCAAGCTGCCATCACTTTTCACCCAAACCACTTTAGGAGCCCACTAACGCATCTTATTTTGTTCATTCTTGGTCCCAAAGAATCTATATCCATTTGGAAGCATGGTGACCTTTTAAGTCAGTTTTTATAACTCTTTTCTTCATTCTTTTAATGGTGTTCCTTCTAATTTTTAAAAACAGCCAGAATCTATACCACCCTGTGTGGTCTGTCATCTGCTTACCTCTCCAAATTCATTTGCTGCAAATGTTCCTCTCTTTTATCTATTCCTGTTAAAATGGCCTCCTATTGTCCTCACATATGTCAGGCTCATCCTCACCTTAAGGGGTTTGCAATGTTGCTTTTCCTGCCTAGAATGTTCTTCTCCCAGACGTTTACATGGCTCATCCTCCTGTCTGGGTGTCAGCTCATTAAGAGGCCTTCCCCAACAAGCCTTTCAGAATCTTTTCTCCTGCTTTATTTTTCACCCTAGCGCTGATTGTTACTTAAAATTGTATTCTACCCAATTTATATTATTTTACTTGTTAATTTTCTGTTCCCCCAACTACAATGCAAATTTGACAAGGGCCATCTTTTGCTATTGTATCTCCAGGGCCTAGCATCTGACAGAGAGTGAACACAAACATGTGTAGATGATACAAACAAATGCTAGACTCTGCTATGTGTGTTCACATAAAACTGACATGTACATGCATGTGAGGGGAGGAACCTGTGGCTATGAAAACAGGCTTTCTCTGTCAACCTTCCCCAATGTAATTTTAAGCTTATTTAATTCAACAGGAATCAAGCACCTGCACAAGGGCAGCCCAGCACCCCAGGAAGATAGTTGGCTTCAATGGAGATGTGAGTTCTCCAGAAGTAGTCAGCCTAGGCTTAATAGTTCGCTGCTGTTTCCCTGACAGTTCTCTTTACCTACAAACCACCCAATCTCTTAATTCCTAAATTACAAAACATGCAGATTGCCACAGGGGAGACCAAGTGACCAAGAGACTACCTTCTTAGTAACTCAGTATTAATGAACCTTTTACTTTGAGTGGCATTTCAAGAATAGGAATCTCTACCCCTCTGACCAGGTATTTTCTATAAATGAACTGCAACCCCAGGCAATGGGTAAACACTGGATTTAACCAATCCTCAGTCAGAGTTCTCTTTTTAGCTAAGCATAGAGTGAAGTTCAATCACAGTTTGACTCTACCAAACAGTTTGTGAGTTTCCTTTACATCATTCTGAGCTTATTTTGCCCCAGTCTTCCTGGTCATAAAAGTGGAAATTTATTTCTAACTTTCTTCCTAATAGGTGGCTCTTACTCTAGTTCATGAGGTCAGTATAATACACATTTAGGCCAAGAGAAAATTCTTAGTACAATATGAATGCCTCATGCACTTGAAATAGTATACTTATTTGCAGTGAACTTCAAGAAGATGTGTTTTCAATGTGTGCTTACAAATACTTTCACTGGGGTTTTTAGTTGCTGACCCCTGGCTTGAGGGTAGTTCATCCAGGAAAGAATTGGAACAAAAAAAGATGTGCTTCTATTTCCACAATATAACAAGGGGGAAAAAAGTTCAAAAGCTCATTTCTTACCGCAGTGTCAGAATCCAATAAATTTATCTGCACATCTTTCTCTCCCTTGCTTTTCTTTCACGCCCACCTGCCTAAATTGTACCTGTGCTTATGTGATACACAAATGAAGTGGTTTATGGAGCCCAACCATCTGTGCCTTTTTCTTCCTTCAGTGCATAAAACCATAATCCATACACATAAATTCATAATCCATGTGCATTTCTTATAATTCTATTAAGATAGTGAATTTTCCAGTGCAATTATACTATGAGCTAAAGAGGTGATTGCAATTTCAGACTGTATCATAAATATTCAGGCCCTCACAGCTATACACCTGGTGAGAAATTGGGGCTGATTTGTGTTTTGAAATACCTTCAGGAAAAATTAAAAGAATAGCATAAAGCCACAAACCCATTTCCTCTAATGATGCTAACTCTCACTATCCAAAATCAGGATGTAGAAGATTTTCGTGTATTTGTAAAACATTCCTTGCTCTCTGAACTTGTTGTCTGAAACAAACAAAAACAAAAACTTTCATAGATTCAGATACATTTGTATCCCTTGCTGGCTGAATCTGCTATTTGAATTCTCATTATCCAACTCCAAGAACTGAATAGATTTGGTTGGTGAAAGATACTTGTACTTTGAAACCATGGCTTTGTACCTTTTATTGTAAAATGAGTCTACATTTTAGGAGTAAGGCAGTAAGAACTATTCTCGTTTTATAGGATTTGTAGGAGGTACTAAATGCCAAATTCTATAGAATAGTAGCAAAGTCACTTAGGGTATTGCTGATCCTAATGATTAAGGTGCTCTGTGCACTCATAACCAGTGTTGCAAGATCTCTTGGTAAATTTGTTATGATCATCACACGGACAGCCCTGATCATTCAGGCATCAGAAATCACTGTGAACGAAGTGAAGTAAGCCAGGCAGAGAAAGACAAATATCATATGATATCACTTACATGTAGAATCTAAAAAAAATAAAGATACAAATGAACTTATTTAAATAACAGAAGAGACCCACAGACATAGAAAACAAACTTACAGTTACCAAAGGGAAACGGAGGTGGAGGGGGATAAATTAGGGGGTTGGGATTAACATATACACACTACTATATATAAAAGAGATAACCAACAATGATGTACTGTATAGCACAGGGAACGATACTCAATAGTTTGTAATAACCTATAAGGGAAAAGAATCTAAAAAAGAATACACACACACACACACACACACACACATATGTATAACTGAATCACTTTGCTGTACAGCTGAAACTAACATGACATTGTAAATCAACTATACTTCAATTAAAAAGCAAATAAAATAAAATAAAATAATAAATCACTGTGAAGGATACAATGGACTATATTGTTTCCATCCCCTAGGACTGCATTAGACTTCTATTGATTAGGTCAGTTTAATAAAATCTGGATTTCACCTGGCATTTTTATGGGGCTTAGTACAGTGTCTTTCCAAAACCAGACATTCTAGTACTTACTGAGTAACAACAGATTTACTTATAAAGGTTTATTTTGAATTGTCTTCTGGGCCCTGAGGTAGAGAACTCCGCATTCAAAGAAGAGGCAAGTCTGGCATGAAGATCAGCCTAGCGGAAAACTTGTATCTGGGAATCAGATATATACAAGAAACCCAGAAATAAGGACCACACAGAGCCACCATTAGTTTTGAACTTTCAAAGGTCTGCCTGTTATTTATTTGTGAACATCTGGATACTTCAAGGCTAGAACTGCAATGTGTACTTTCCTCTCAAGGCCATCTTAGCCAGAGTGATTTTGTGTTGGGAGTTTTAGGATAAAAAAGAAACAGTTTCTCCAAGGCTCAGAAATCATGAATCTCCCAGAAGTTCTTGGAGTTGGAATTTGCTTAGGGTCCAAACTTAAATCTTTCAGGTAGTTTGCCAATGAGATGGAAGGTATGAAAACCTTATTAGTCAACTGGACCAGTTTTACCTAAGGTGAGTGAGCATCTTAAGTGGATGACTTCAAGCATCTGGCAGAGGAGGGATTTGCCACAGTTACTTTTATTTTTATAATTTTTATGGAGATGTAATTTATATTTAGTGAAATGTAGAGATCTGAAGTGGGCAATTTGATGGGTTTTTACAAATGCGGACAGCTGCATAACCCACACCCTATCAAGATGTAGAACATTTCCATGAGCACAGGAAAGTTTCCTTATGGCTATTTCCAGTCCATCCCTCTTCTAACCCGGGGGCAACTATTCTGCTTTTCCATCACTGAAGTTTCATTTTCCTACTCTAGAAACTTATTTAAGTAGAATCCAAGGGTACATACTCTGGTGCCTAATTTCTTCTGCTCAAAATAATGTTTTTGAAATTTCTCTATATTGTAGAGTTTTTTTCTTTCTTAATGTTGAGTAGTTTTCCATTGTAGGAATAGAGCAAAACTTGTTTCCCCATTCTCTCGCTATGGGCATTCTGGTTCTTCCAGTTTGGAGCTATTATGAATAAAACTGCTATGAACATTCTCAATCAAGTTTAACATATTTTCATTTCTTTGGAATGGGATTGCTGGGTCACAGAGTATGTAAGTGTTTAATTTTATAAGAAACTGCAAAAAGTTTTCTTAAGTGACTGTACCATTTTACACTCCTATCAGCAGCAACTAAGAGTTCTGGCTAGGGCTTCCCTGGTGGTGCAGTGGTTGAGAGTCTGCCTGCCGATGCAGGGGACATGAGTTTGTGCCCTGGTCCGGGAAGATCCCCCATGCTGTGGAGCAGCTGGGCCTGTGAGCCATGGCTGCTGAGCCTGTGTGTCCGGAAGAGTTCTGGTTGTTCCACATTCTTAATGTTTTAAGTTTTTTTCCATTCAAATAAGTGTGAAATTTCATCTCGTGAATTTAATTTTAATTTTCCTGATAATTAATGATGGTGATTACTTTCTTATGAACATATTATATCCATGCCTTTCTTTGTGAAGTACTGTTCAAGTCTTTTCCCATTAGTTTTATTTGGTTACCTTTATGTTATTCTACTTCAGGAATTCTTTAAATATTTTGGATATTAGTCCTTTGTCAGATATATGTATGAAAATGTTTTCTCCCTGCCTGTGGACTATATATTTTCTTTTCTTTTTTTTTTTTTTTTTTTTGCGGTATGTGGGCCTCTCACTGTTGTGGCCTCTCCCGTTGCGGAGCACAGGCTCCGGACACGCAGGCTCAATGGCCATGGCTCATGGGCCAAGCTGCTCCGCGGCATGTGGGATCCTCCCAGACCGGGGCACGAACCCGTGTCCCCTGCATCGGCAGGCGGACTCTCAACCACTGCGCCACCAGGGAAGCCCTATATATTTTCTTAATGGTGTCATTTGATGAACAAAAGTTTTAAATTTTGATGAGTTCCACATTATCCATTTTCTTTACGGTTGTGTTTTCTCTGTCCTATGTGAGAAAACTTTGTGTATCCCAAAATGTAACGATCCTCTCCTATGTTTTCTTCTGAGAAGCTCTATGATTTTGGCTTTTGTGTTTAGGTCTATGATCCCTCTTGAATTAATTTTTATACATATTGTGAGGTAAGGGTTGAGTTTCATATGTAGATATCCAGGGTCATTTCCTGAAAAGCATATCCTTTCCTAATTGACGACTATAGTTTTTAACTATAACATTAATAAACCTCCACTACTTTTAATAATACAGGAAATGTCACTTTAAATGAAATTGTCCTAGGTAGATCATACTCCATATCTGTTAGATACACCATGCACAGAGGAAGAAATTACTTGTCCTTCAAAGTATTTGCTTCAACAGGTTAGGGTTTAGCTTAAATATCCCTATCTTCTCTTAACACATCCACAAAAAACAGACTCATGCTGCTAGGGTCTTGCTTATAGATGTGTGTGGTGCCCCGAACAGGAGCACCCACCCAAGGGGGATCAGTGGCAGCAGAAAATCCCTCTGTGCTCCCACCTGTTAAGCTGCTTCCCATTGGGGACACAGGGAGGAAAAGAGTTACAACCACAGCATGAAAATGTCCCCTTTGTCCACACACAGGAGGCCCTCTGTGTAATTCATTCAGAAGAAATACTTTTAAGGTTTACCTAGAGGTGACACCTTTTCAGATTCGTGTAATGTGGCTTCATGTGCTAGCGTAGGCTCTGCTTACCTAACCATTCCTGAACCCGCAGTGTTCTGTCACTGCTTCTTCTAATAGTAACAAGTTTCTTCAATTTAAAACTGTAGAGACACAGTAGGGTCCCTGCCTCTGTTTCATCATTCATCATTTCAATTATATTTTTAACTTTTGGTTATTTGTTGCCTTATTACCTTCCTTTATAAAATAGACATGACATTCAGGACAGTCTTCTCCCAAACTAATGGCTTGGAGAATTCCACCTAATTGCAAAATCTATCACATATGTTAAAATGGTGTTATACATTTTAATCTGAACAATAATTGTGTAGAGGGGCAGCTAAGGACATTCTATTACACTGTTAGAAGACCAACTTCTTTCCCTCCACCTCCCAATCTTCCCAGTTTCCTGGTTCCAGGGTACTTCTCTTGCCTTCCTCTCCATGCTCTCAACCATCAGAATACTCAAACAGATGCAAAATTTGACAGGCTAGATTATCCCAGTACTTACAAGATTTTAGAGATTCTGCTTAAATGTCTGTTTCTGTAAGGGATTCCAGTAAACTTTCCATTCACATATCCCTCTTTAGAGCTAAAGAAAGAGGTTCTAAGAAATTTAAAGAATTGCCCAAGTTTAGCCAGCAATTTAGACACAGCACTGTGTCTAGAACCTCTGTCTCCAAGCTAGTCTTGAAAACAACCCGCAGGCTTGTTCTCTCCCCATAATTCCAAACTCCTTTTATGTTAAAAAGAGAAACTCTGTTCCTCTTCCCTTTAAGCTTCCCAACAAAGCATATCTGAATTGGACAGAAGTGGCAGAGACTGGGGAAATGGGAGGGTATTTGAGCAAAGAAGAGGTGTGAAATATTCACCTCCGTGAATGGGAGGGAAAATTGACTAGGAAAATATAGCGCTATTGCTGGGTAGTACTGAAAGCCTGTTTGAAATCTGTGGTCTTATAATTAAAGTAGGGTGAGCTGGTACAGCAGTGTGATGTTTTCCAACTCAAATTTAGCTATTTAGATGGATATGCAAAAAAGATCGGTATTTTATATGTAATTAGGTTTGGAGTTTTGTTCCATAAATAGGAAAGTCAGAGAGAGGGACCAGGGAGGGAGGTGAGTGTGTATGGAAAGGAGTGATTATACTGAAAAATAATGTCATCTTATAAGGAGCCAAGTGAAGACATGAGAAAATTGTTGCTCAGTGAAAAAGAATTGGTCCTGATGGGGCCAGAGGATTGTTGGAGTATACGTATCAGGGTAAATGAGTTTGAAATATAAGAGAGAGGGATTATTGAAGTAGATATTTTAGTAGTTAAGTTATTGGTAGGTTTATATTTTATACAACAGGAGAGATAGAACAAAAGAGAGTGAGCCAGTTACTAGAATCTGGAGAATGGGAAGCTGTCACATGATTGAAGTAATGAGCAGTAGTAGATGATGTAGTCTGATGAGGAGCTGCAGGGGAGCTAAGGGTTTTGAAAGAGGATAGAAGAAAAGTGGTCTGAAACAGGCAAAGAGGGGCAGGTACCTCAATTCAACCTACATGGGGGGTACAGAGAAGAAAGCAGTCACCATTTAAGACATATATTGCAATATCTGGATCCTCAAGTAAATATTCAGTGATATAGGGTGTTTTAATGATGACAGATTGAGAGTTCTAGGGGCATAACAGGACCATGGGGGAGTGAGTGTTAAATCAAGTTGGATTAGGGGCTGGGCAGCTCCACATGGGGAGATGGATGAGTGCACAGCACGAACTTCCAGGGGTGATGGGAATGAGAGGCATGATGTTGTCAGTTCTGTTGGTCTTTTGGGGGAAAGTGAGTACACACAGACACACAGACACACAGACACACACACACACACACACACACACACACATAATAAGTGTAAGTTTTACTCAGAATAAATTACTTAGTGTTTCATGAGTGAGGGGTAATCTGTATGTTTCCAAAATGTATGAGTGTTTGTTTTTGTGTCTTTTATCATTTATTTTCATCTTGGAAAAGGATAAGATAGTAAAAGAGGAGATGGTTGGAATGAAGTCACTACGTAACTAATTCGGTAAACCAGAGATACAGCTGCAAGAAGGGCTGTCTGAATTGTTTAAGCTTTTTCCCAAATGTTGTGATATGTCTTTCTTAGGTACAGTCACATCCATGAGAATGAAAGAAAAGATGAACACAGCAGCAACAACAAAACAGAAATATTGTATTTTCAAGAGGAGAAAGCATCAAGAAACCTAAAATGAAGCGCTTCTCATTTCCTCTAGGGATTCCTGTTACATAATTTCCATTTTAAATGAAGCAAAAATACTTCCAATAACCAGAGAAACACTTAAAAATTAAGCAACACTTGTTCTAATGTTTAATGTGTCTGAATACTACTAAGAAAAAAGTCTCCCCCAGGAGGTCATTATTATTCAAAAATTACCCTAATTAGGTCATGAATACATGGGGCCTTGTTCAGTGACAACAAGAGAAAAGATAGAATTGGAAATGTGACACACATAACACTCCCAATGTGTTAGGGCGATTTTATTCCAAAATGCCATTAAAAGATGAAAAGGTCACCCTGTAGGGAAGTAATTGGTACAGCACTCTTGTAACTGATTAAAGGGGCTTTTATTTAGGCATATTTTTTTTCTTTCTTTGAAAAGGAGTCTTTCTAGATAGAAAAATGTATGTGTGCCTATGTATGTATATACATATATATAACATTCTGATTAGATGACTGCTTGGATATTTTAAGACGGTAAAATAGGAAAAGAGAAAAACAAGAGCTCTTGACATATCAAAATAGACACACTTGTATACTGAGAACAAATTGCACAGAATATCTTAAGAAAATATTAAAAAGTATTGGTATTTTCTATGATTTTTTTCATTTAATTACTCTATCTCTGTGGTTTCTTAGAATATCTGTTGCCTAGACAAGTGCTGCATTTAATTAGAAAAGAGTATAGAATTTTAATGAGTTGGTAAAGACCAAAGTAAGAGGCTAGGAGGCTAAAAGGCTTTTATTTCTTATTTTTTCTTAAAGAAACTTAACAGAATCTGATAATAAAATCCCTGGTGTAGTTTGATGGCTGAATTTGTGAATCTCCAGTAAGCCATATCAAACTACACACATACAGCTGAACTAAGGAAATCATCCATAGGGTTTATAATGCATTTATCCCCTATTGAAAACATAGAGAATAGAGATATCGCTTTATCAGTTGTAGCAAAACTTCTATCTTTCCAATATGATCTCATAATGTGAATGCAGTTTTACATAGTGGCAATTTGCAACCTTCATCAAAAAAATTACTTCCTTTAAAAACTACTAAAATCTTCATCATATGCACAAGAATTTCATTTCAATGACATGATGCCTAGATATGAGATACCTAAAAATTCAGCTTTTTTCCTTTATTATTAGCTTAGAAATATCCCATGTGTTAGTGTCCTATAAGAATTCTGAGAGTGAGCTGCAGAGGGGATCAGGTATACCAGATGTCTAAGTGATTTTGTTCTGTTATTCCTGATGATACTAGGATTAACTTGTGTTCTCATGCCCTCATTTAGCCACTCATTCATTCAGCAATATATTTTTTAATTGTAACTTTTTATTGTGACACAATATCAGAATTACAAACAAGTTGTAAGATTTCTCATACACACTACATTCCCTTAGATTCCCAAATGTATACAGAAACACATAAAGATTGACAGATAGATAGATACTCTGAACCATTTGAAAGTAAGCTGCAGATATTATGCTCCTTTATTCGTGAATATTTTAGTGTGAATTTGTTAAATATAAGGATATTCATCTATATAACTACAGTATAATTATCAAAATCAGGAAAGTAACTTAATACAATAATACCTAATTTACAAGCCTCATTTAGATTTTGCCAATTTCCTGACAACTGCTTTTTGAATACGTAGGATTCTGTTGTATATAGCATGTAAAGGATAAAGGACTTCTGAGAAAGTGAAAGATTACAGGAGTTTGCTTATGAGAATACATTTTATTTTAGTGGATAACATATCTAATACCTTTTAATTCAATAAAAAAGAAATGGGTATCAACTTTTATATATAGAATAAATAATGTAACTCCCATTTGTTGAGTGCTTATAATGGGTCAGGCACTTTACTAATGTCTTCATGTGAACTCTCTAGTTTCAGTCTCACAACAATCTTATAAAGTAGATATTATCTTATAGAGGAAGAAACAAGGGTTCAGAGAGATTCAGCACCTTTTTGGCCACAGAGCCAGTGAGTTAGTTGCAGAGCTGGAATAATCATCCAAATCTTTCTCACTTCAAAACCTAAATTCTTATTCATGTTACCATGTTCCTCATAGCATGAAACAGCAGACACAGATGATGTATTTCCTATTGTCCTAGAATTTATAGTCTTCCTGAGAGAAATATACAAATATATACATACAAACTCAAAACATTAGAGATAGAAGTTCATCTCCATTTAAAGTTGTAACCTAACTGCTGACCTGCCCCTGGTGCTTCAATCCCCCATTCCTCACCTATTTTCTGTTTAGTGCTTATCATCATTAACTCTCTATATAATATACATATTTGGTATGTTAACATTGTTTTCTCTTCCCACACAAATATAACTGTAAGAGAGTAAGCAATTTTTTTTGTTTTCCCACTGTTAAGTCCCCAGCACACAGACAAGTACCTTGCATAAAGTGGACATTAATAAAATATTTGTTGAATAAAATTCCTTCAAAAAATTGAATTCCTTTATCTGCCTAACTTTTAAAAATTAATTAATTAATTTTATTTTTGGTTGTGTTTGGTCTCTATTGCTGCGCGCGGGCTTTCTCTAGTTGGGGCGAGTGGGTGCTAGTCTTCGTTGCGGTGTGCGGGCTTCTCATTGCAGTGGCTTCTCTTGCTGCAGAGCACGAGCTCTAGGAACGCGGGCTTCAGTAGTTGTGGCGCATGGGCTTAGTTGCTCCGCGGCATGTGGCATCTCCTCAGACCAGGGATCCAACCCGTGTCCCCTGCATTGGCAGGCGGATTCCTAACCACTGTGCCACAGGGAAGTCCCTCATCTGCTTATAGATGAGAAAAGTGAAGCCCAAAAGGACTGGGTTGGAGCTTCCCTGGTGGCGCAGTGGTTGAGAGTCTGCCTGCCGATGCAGGGGATACGGGTTCGTGCCCAGGTCCGGGAAGATCCCACATGCCGCGGAGCGGCTGGGCCCGTGAGCCATGGCCGCTGAGCCTGCGCGTCTGGAGCCTGTGCTCCACAACGGGAGAGGCCACAACAGTGAGAGGCCCGTGTACAGAAAAAAAAAAAAAAAAAAAAGACTGGGTTGCTCAAGGTCAAAATAATTTAATGACATGAAATGTCTTTGAGTTGAATGTAAATAGGAGTCACATTGAGTGACACAAACATAGAGTCTCATGGGAGCACAGAGAAAGAGATCTAGATGGGGTAGGGGAGGCAGAGCTTACAAAGCAAGGAAGAGACAAAGTGGAGCATAAACAGTAGGTGGAAAACCTTTCATGAAGACACTGGGAGGGAAATTAACCAGACATATTAGATGACTAGATATAGAAGATTAATTTTATGGGAAATAATGAAAAATCAGGTTTGGAAGAAATAATGCTGCCAGATTATGAAAGATTTTTTACTTTATGTAGAGAAGTATGCACTCCTGTAGGCAAAGTAAGTTGGATACTTTCTGGTAGTGAAACAGGTAAATCATCGATGACATAAAGGCTAACCTCATTTTCACTCTATGCAAAAGCATTACAGCTAACAAGAGCTAAATGGTGGTTTTCTAGGGTTAATTCGTATATTCATCTCTCATTTTGCAAGTTAGTCTCTGATTTTAATGAATTTGAAATATCATTGCTCAGGGATTGAACGGATCATACCTTTAATTGATGTTCAGAAATTCCAATAAATAGAGATAAAGAAAATATTTTAGCTAAGTAAAATAGTAAATAATAGAAAGAGACAGATGCCAGATACAGGACAAAGAAGAGAAGATATGTATGGTTAACACTTGGCACACAATGCTAGTGAAATGAGACTCTGACCATTCAGTTGTCTCTTTAAATTTCAACTCGTACAAACCAATCCCAGATTCAGAGCTGTGCAATTTCTGGAGCAGTATCATTTTCTGACCATTCTGACTTAGAACCTCTGTTAATGAATACTATCTGCTCTGACATAGGTAAAAGGAGATCTAAAAATAAAGTACGATATATCTCTTTTAAAACCAAACCAAACCAAACTTCCATTTGTTTCATACCATATTGTTTATAAAGTCTATTGTTTATAAAGTCTCTCTTTGATTTGTTAAGGATTATTATCCTCATTTTACAGGTGAGAAAACTGAGGCACAGAGAGATTAAGTGGCTGAACACTCATACTCTGTGAATATAAAAACTGGAATCTGTGTTTAGATCCCTTGGCTTCAGTTTTTCTGCCATTTCCATTCCTTTATACAACAAGACCCAAAGTTGGTTATCTTTGCCCATTTGCCTCTGTGATAAAGATAGCAAACTACTTCCTCGTTTGATGCATAGTTACCCAGTGCTTGAAATTATGTGATTGATAATTACTATTATGGATCCACAGTCATGGAACGTACTGCCTCTTACACTAATATTTGTGAGAAACTTCTTGATAGCATCACCAAGTCCAAGAAGAATAAGACACCTCATTCTTGCTGCTGCCTCCCTACTTTATTCACAGATTAAAAAATATTTATTATTATTACAACTACTACTAATTAACACATATTGATCAAACAACAAGCCAGAAAAGTTATAAAAAAAGGGAAAATAAAAATCTTCCTTTTTCATACTCTGACCTCCATTTCCATTTCTAATATGAAACCCCTGCTTTAGTTTAGTCTAGTTTTGTTTTGTTTTATTGGTATATTTTTTCTTCTACTATTTTTATACAAATGAAATCATAGTTACTTCATTCTATATATATATATATATATATATATATATATATATATATATATATATATATATATATATATATATATATATTGTGTGTGTGTGTGTGTGTGTGGTATGCGGGCTTCTCACTGTTGTGGCCTCTCCCGTTGCGGAGCACAGGCTCCCGACGCGCAGGCTCAGCGGCCATGGCTCACGGGCCCAGCCGCTCCGCGGCATGTGGGATCTTCCCAGACCGGGGCACGAACCCGTGTCTGCTGCATCGGCAGGTGGACTCTCAACCACTGCGCCACCAGGGAAGCCCTCATTCAATATATTTTGACCACGTTTTTATATTGGTATGTTTAGAATACCTTCGTTCCAGTGCAAGAATGTAACAAATTTAACCAGTCTCTATTCATACATATTTAGGTTGCTTCCAGTTTTCTTGCTATTAAAAACAATTTTGTAATGACAATCACTGGATGTATATCTTTGTTTACATGTACAAACAAATCCATAGGAGAAATGGCTTAAAGGTAGACCTGATGGTTCAATGAGTAAGTAGGCTTAATATTTTGCCAGATATTGCCAAATTTTTCTTCAAAAATGTGTGCCAATTTACATTCTCGTTACAGGTATATGTTAGTGCGCACTTCTTTATTCCCCCGCCAGTTTTGGATATTATGGAAAAATTTAATCTTGCTAATCTTACTGAAATATTATTGTTTAAGTTTGCATTTCTCTGATTATAAGTTGAGCATGACCAAATATTTTCTTACACTTCCTTTTCTGTGTGATCCCTGTTCATGCCTTTTACCTATTTGTTGACCTTTTTATTATTGCTTTTTAATTGTAAGAACACCTTGTATATTATACAAATTAGCTCTTTGCCTTACTTTTTCTAAGATAAACTATTTCTAGTTTATCATTTATCTTTTGTCTTTGGATTTTTTATTTTTATGTCCTCAATATATTTGGGACATAAAAGTATAACTACTTTTATATTTTTCCCTCTTTAGATAGAACTTCATGTCTTCAAAATTAAAGGAAAAAAATACATTCTTGAATTCTTCTGACTTCTTAGAGTTTCACTTAATATTTTAACCTTTTATTCATCTGAAATTTATTATAGGAGTCTGATATGAGTCCAGATTATTTTTCCCAATTGCTAGCCAGTTGCCCCAACACTATTTACTGAATCCAGTTTGTCCCTCACTTTTAAGATATAAGTTGTCATATAAATGTTAGTCTCTTTATGACCTCTCTATTCTCTTCTATTACTCTGCCTATTTTTATGTCAATATCACACTAAGTTTTTAAACTGTGGCTTTAAAATACGTTTTACTATCTGAAAGTTTCTGCATCTTCCCAAATTACTTTAGAAATGTTCTGGATATTTTAATGTTTCTTTTTCTAGAAAAGCTTTAGTTAGTATTTTTTTTCAAGTTTTCCAAAAGTCTTACTGATATTTTGAGATTAAAATTATATTATTGTGGGCATAATTTTAGTTTTTTGAAATTGAGTCTTCCTATTTTAAAACAGAGTATGTACTTCCATTTATCCAAGCTTTTGTTGTTGTTGTTCCTTGGTAAAATTGTAATATTTTCATCATATTGGACTTATACATTACTTATTAAGCTTGCTCTAAAATAGCATGTCTTTTTTACTAGTACCATAAGGTTAATTTTTCTTCCTTTAACTTCCTATTTGCTTCTAAAGCTTGTGTATATTAATATTATAATAAACCTTTTTTTTTTTTTTTTTTTTTTGCTGTGCCACATGTCTTGCGGGATCTTAGTTCCCTGACCAGGGATTGAACCCAGCCTTACAGTGAAAGTGCCAAGTCCTAACCACTGGACTTCCAGGGAATTCCCAACAACCATCTTTTTAGATTTACTTTTTATTTCTAAATGTTTTTAGTTGACTTATATGGGTGATTAGATATACAATATATAATGTACAAATATAATATTTCCCCTTTCCAATGTTTACATCATATATTTCATTCTCTTATAAAACTTTATACAGAATAATGTTTAATAGCATTTCCTTTTTTTTTTTTTTTTTGCGGTATGCGGGCCTCTCACTGTTGTGGCCTCTCCCGTTGCAGAGCACAGGTTCCGGACGTGCAGGCTCAGCGGCCATGGCTCACGGGCCCAGCCGCTCCACGTCATGTGGGATCTTCCCGGACCGGGGCACGAACCCGTGTCCCTTGCATCGGCAGGTGGACTCTCAACCACTGCGCAACCAGGGAAGCCCTAATAGCATTTCCTTTTAAAAATAGTAATGAGAATTGGTACAGCCACTAGGGAGAACAGTATGGAGATTCCTTAAAAAACTACAAATAGAACTACCATATGACCCAGCAATCCCACTACTAGGCATATACCCTGAGAAAACCATAATTCAAAAAGAGACATGAACCACAATGTTCATTGCAGCTCTATTCACAGTAGCCCGGAGATGGAAACAACCTAAGTGTCCATCATCGGATGAATGGATAAAGAAGATGTGGCACATATATACAATGGAATATTATTCAGCCATAAAAAGAAATGAAATTGAGCTATTTGTAATGAGGTGGATAGACCTAGAGTCTGTCATACAGAGTGAAGTAAGTCAGAAAGAGAAAGACAAATACCATATGCTAACACATATATATGGAATTTTAGAAAAAAAAAAATGTCATGAAGAACCTAGGGGTAAAACAGGAATAAAGACACAGACCTACTTGAGAATGGACTTGAGGATATGGGGAGGGGGAAGGGTAAGCTGTGACAAAGTGAGAGAGAGGCATGGACATATATACACTACCAAACATAAGGTAGATAGCTAGTGGAAAGCAGCCCGCATGGCAGAGGGAGATCAGATCCGGTGCTTTGTGACCGCCTGGAGGGGTGGGAGAGGGAGGGTGGGAGGGAGGGAGACGCAAGAGGGAAGGGATATGGGAACAGATGTATATGTATAACTGATTCACTTTGTTATAAAGCAGAAACTAATAAAAACAAACAAACAAACAAACAAACAAAAAAATAGTAATGGGAATGTCTTTAGTATTTTACCATCAATCATGGCCCTGATTTGAGTTTACAAAATGTATTTATATCGTGTCAGGAAAGTCTCTACTTTTTCAATTTCTGCAAAGGTGTTTAAAATCTTTTAAAGTTTGAAATGGAGGTTGAATTTATTTTCCCAATATGCTTTTGACTTTTATCAAAATGAACATATTTGCCCTTGTTAACTTTTTTATAGCTGAAATATTTTAATAAACTTCCTGTTTTTGAACCATCCTTGCAATTCTGAAAGAGACCTGACTTGATCTCAGTGTAACATTGTATTCATTTACTCCTGAACTTATTTTGGTAATATTTCTTTTGTGAGGGTTGTATCAATTAATCACATGAAAAAAATGATCTTTTCTTTCTTTTCTGAAATGCTGTTTTCAGGCTTTTTTTTTTTTTTTTTTTTTTTTTTTGCGGTACTTGGGCCTCTCACTATTGTGGCCTCTCCCGTAGCAGAGCACAGGCTCCGGACGCGCAGGCTCAGCGGCCATGGCTCACGGGCCCAGCTGCTCCGCGGCACGTGGGATCTTCCCGGACCGGGGCATGAACCCATGTCCCCTGCATCGGCAGGTGGACTCTCAACCACTGCACCACCAGGGAAGCCATCAGGCTTTTTTTTTTTTTTAAGAAAAAAATTATTTCTTCTTGTGTACAGTATTAGAAATATCTTTATGGGAGACTTGAAAAAAAGCACCTAAGCAAATTTCTGGGGCTGCTTCTTTTTTGGTATTTGGCTGTTTGATGACTTTCTCAGTGTTTGTTCTTGGTAATTTATCTGATTAGATACTATGTAATTTATTTAAATTTAGATAATATCTAATTTCCTAAAAAATCTTTAATTTCATTCATGTTTTCAAAGTATTTTAAAAGAAGTTTGGAAAACTATTCATTTATGATTCTTCCAATTTCTTTTTTTTTTCCCTCTCAAAGGCTGTTTGATCTGTTCTTATTTCTGATTTTGTGCCTTCTCCTTTCTTTATTATACTGATCCCTTTACTTCTTTATTTATCATCCTTTTAAATTTAAAAATTTAAAATTTGTTTGGAATTGTTTGTTGCTCTTTTCCTACATTTTCAGTTGAATAGTTTTCAAGTATTATTGTTGAGCTATAAAGTAGTTTAAGGCCATGCACTTTCCTCCAAACACATTTTTAATACGCATCACAAAAGTCAATGCAATCACTATTTTCTAGGTATTCTGTACTTTTACTTTTGTTTTATTTTATTTTATTTTATTTATTTATTTTTTGTGGTACGCGGGCCTCTCACTGCTGTGGCCTCTCCCGTTGCAGAGCACAGGCTCCGGACACGCAGGCTCAGTGGCCATGGCTCACGGGCCCAGCCACTCTGCAGCATGTGGGATCTTCCCAGACTGGGGCACAAACCCGTGTCCCCTGCATTGGCAGGCAGACTCCCAACCACTGTGCCACCAGGGAAGCCCTGTTTTATTTTAGATATGAGTTATTTATAATATATATTTTGCTTATTTTATTTAATTTCCATGTCATCGAGTACACTAGTTTCTATTTTTGCCAATGTTTTCTAGCATAATTAGTTTGGTTAAAAAAAAAAAGAATGTGCATTATCTCCTTTTGGTTTCACTCTCATTGAGGATTCTTTGAAGCTAACATACGGTCAATTTTTGTAAATATTTTGTAAACAATTAAAAGTAAGTTGTATTCTCTATTTTCTGGGACTGAAGTTTGGTATATACTTATTAAAGCAAATATATTAATTATATTATTCAAATTCTCTAGGACCTTTTTATTTTAATTATGATTTGTTGCAAGTGAAATCTAAAAACTCTGATCAAACACATAATTAGAGAGAGGAATATGACTTCAAAAACTACCAAGACACATAGTGCTAAATTGTTAAAAAAATGTTATTGAAGTATAATTGACATATAACATTATATTAGTTTTAGGTGTACAACATAATGATTCAATATTTGTATATATTGCAAAATGATCATCACAATAAGTCTAACTAACATCCACCACTATGCATAGTTACACATCTTTTTGTTCTTGTGATGAGAACTTTTAAGATCGACTTTTAGCAAATTTCCAATATGCAATACAGTATTATTAACTATAGTCACCATGCTGTACATTACCTTCCCACGACTTATTTATACCTTGCACTTATTATAGTACCCTCAAGGTCTAACCATGTTGTCACAAATGGCAAGATTTCATTCTTTTTTATGGCTGAGTAATATATCCTAGTGTATATATTACCACATCTTCTTCATCCATTCATTTATTAATGGACACTTAGGTTATTTCCATATCTTGGCTACTGTAAATAATGCTGCAAGGAACATGAGAGTGCAGATATCTCTTCAAGGTATTTATTTCATTTCCTTTGGATATATACACAGAAGCAGGATTGCTGGATCATAAGGTAGTCCTATTTTTAGCTTTTTGAGGAACCTCCATACTGTTTTCCATAGCAGTTGTACCATTTTACATTCCTAGCAACAGTATAAAAGGGGAAAAATTAAATATGTCCTAAAATTATATGTCTTCTGAAATATGAACTAACAGTCTGTCCCATGTACGTATGTACTCAGAGATCTTAGTGGCACATTTTGAATTAATATTTTTCTCAGGTAACTGGATGCTTTGTCAAAGACAAACCCAGAAACAGTCATCTCAGGAAGCATCTACAGGTTGGTAATCAATATCTATTGGTGCAAAGAAGGAAGACCCAGGCTAGACACTTCTCCTAGGGTTCTCGATGTTCTTTGCTAGAGGCAAGGCTTGCTAAACATAACCCTTTCTGTCCTAGTTTTCCTGGGGACAATCTGATCATTAGAATCTTATCAAACAACCTACTACTATAAACTTTTAAAGCATGACCTTGCTCTGAAATACCCATGAGGAAAAAAAAACAGTTCAAATATAGGTTCAATACTTCTCCCTAATATTTATTTTATTTTTTTCAACGGAGTTAATTTGGGTGAAGATAGATGATAGAAGTAGAATTTCAACATGAAGCTTCATTAAAGTACCATCATTGTCTGTAACGGAGAACAGCTCTCCAGATGCATAGATGGAAACATGATGATCACACAGACAGCTCATTTCCATCAGTGAAAGCATAGCTTCCTCTCTGGGTCTTTTTGTGTAGATATGTGTTTCAAATCTTTTCAGAAACTGCCAGCATGCTCTTTCTTTGATAAAGGACTACAAAGTGGAGCTGAAAAATATGACATGGATCCTGAAATGACAGCTGTCTAGGAGAGAACCAAACATCAAGGAAGATAGAGGACCATTTCTTTTTGTTGTAAGACAAAGCAATTCTCTTCTTTGATGAAGGCTCAATTCTATGTATTTTGTTTTAATAAACAATATCCTATCACTGTGGCCAGAAGAGGTGCTTACAAATTGGATGTCTCATTTCTTCAAAATGTCATGGAAACAAATTAGAAATGCACTATTTTGGGTATTACTATCTTTCCCCGCTTACCCATGCTGCCTATCCAGTAGTACTCCTGTGTTGGCTTTGCTAGAACATATCAAAAGCTGGGAGTTCTACAATGAGGCTGAGGACAATGTTTCTCAAAATGCACTGCCCAAACACCTGTATATGAATCACCTGTGTACCCCATCTCTATGAAGTGGAATTTCTATAGTGATTGGCTCAGGAAGCAGTATTTTTAACAAACCACCCAGATGATTCTCAGGCATATGGAAATTTCACAGCCTTTAGAGATTTTCTTCTCAAACCTCCCCTGACTTATAAATGATGACACTGTTACACACAGTTAAGTCAGTTAAAGTGGTTTAAAGAAAGTATTAGAATGGCCTCATGCCTTGAAAGAAAGTATTAGAATGGCCACATGAAACTATGATTACATGTGCTAACTGGCAGCCATAAACCTAAAAACATTAACTGCATTTCAGGAAATTGTGCTCCATGGAAAAACTATTATTAAATCTCTTGTGCCTGTTGGAGCCTCTTAAAGAGGTTTTTACAAGGCTTAAGTTACCTCTGTTCTGTTCTAGGTACTTGAAATACAAACACTTCAAGATCCCTGCTCTTGTGAAGCATATAATTCATCTTATGCTATGCTTGAAATTATTACCCTTCCTAAAAATTATATGTGAAATATTATGAATATGCACTTTTTATGAGGGCTAAGAGGTAGTATAAAGACTTCAATGGATGAAAAATGGGATAAGTTGCCCCCCAAATGCATGGAGCCATTCCTGCTCTTTTAGAATGTCTCTGGGATGCAGGAGTTCAGAGTTAGATCTCTGATCTGGCTGTTTTATCTAGGAAGGCATTCTCTGTTCTCCTCTGTAACTCAGATAAAGGTTGACCTCTTCTGTCTGCTGAGTTCAGCTGCCTCTCCCATGCTGGGATTTAGGAGAATTAATGCAGGTGTTTTGACACAAGGAGAAAAAAAATTTACTCACAGAAAAAAAAAAAAAATTAAGGTCATATCCTCTTGTCTTACATTCACTGCAACCTAGAAGAACCTCAGAATCCTAAATAATAGTAAGCCACACATGTCTACCGAATAGGATTGAACAAAGGGCTGTTGTGCTGGGGCTGGTGATGAGGGCGAACACTGGCAGACACAGCTAAATATCCATACATACCATGCTGTCTTACATTTTCTTTGTTTTTTAAAACAGGTCAGCTCTAGAGGCTAGAGAAAGCCTGATGGTGATGAATGCTGTAGTAGGTTGAATATTGGCCTCCCAGAGATATCAACTACTAATCCCTACAATTTGTGAATTATCTTATTTGAAAAAAGGATCTTTGAAGTTGTAATTAAGTTAAGGACTTTGAGATGAGGAGATTATCTTGGATTATCTGTGCGGGCCCATTAAATACCATCACAAATGTCCTTACCAAGAGAAAGGCAACAGAAGACAACAACACAGAAGGCAACATAAAAATGGAGGCAGAGATTGCAGTGATGCAGCCACAAAGTCAGGAATGTTGCAGCAGCCGCCAGCAGCTGGAAGAGGCAAGGGAAGATTCTCCCCGTGACTTCCTGGAAAAAGGATAGCCCTCTTTGATTCTGGACTTCTGGCCTTCAGAACTGAGACAGAATAAATTTCCCTTGTTTTATTTAAGCCACCAAATTTGTGGTAATTTACTAGGACACTAATACAGTTGCCATACTTTGTACCATGTGCCCACTAGGGTGTACTAATTCTCTAGGTAGCCTGATTCAACCTTAGAGGAGAGTTTTCAAAATCCTATACTTGTTCATGTATCTTTACAACAAGGCTCTAATTACCTGAGTAACTATACTTTTCTGTTTCTTAAAACATAAAATAGCCCAAGACACTGTCTGTGAGCTTCTGTTTTCTACTCTTCAGCAACTTCTCAGCTCGTCTCCTTCATCTGGCCAGTGTGCACTTGAAGAACAAAAACTACTTGTAGTAAACATTTCTGTAATATCAATACTTAATCAAATTAATACAATTTCAAAGCAGGAATAAAATGTTTTTAGAATGTTAAAAGTTATTTTGATGTATGTGTGCCACTATTTCCCTCCAAAAAGTTAATGGAACTAAAAATTATGGCATTAAATGAAAGACTAGTATTTTAACAAACATGTCGGAATTTATACCCATGTGACAGATTGAATATGGCACAATTTATTTGTAGTTCCTCCCATCAAATGGTGAAATCTATTCCTAGTCCCTTGAATCTGGGCTAGCCTATGACTTGCTTTGACCAAAAGAGAATACGACTTCTTTTTTTTTTTTGAGGTATAATTGACATATAACATTCATCAAACTAGTTTTGGATGTACAAAATAATGATATGTGTATATATCACAAAATGATCACCACAGTAAGTATAGTTAACATACATAGTTACAAATATTTTTCTTCCTTGTGATGAGAACAGTTAAGTTCTGCTCTCTTAGCAACTTTCAAATATGTAATACTGTATTATTAACTATAGTCACCATGCTGTACATTACATCTTTATGACTTATGTATTTCACCAGAGTGAAAGCATATGAGTTCCAGCTTTTGGGTCTCAAGAGACCTTACAGATTTTCCCTGTACCTTCTTGGAGCACTGCCCTGTGATTAGCACACAAGGAAGCTGGCTGGTCCAGCCTACTGGAGGATGAGACTCCTTGTGAAGAGAACTGAGCATCCTTCCTTTAGAACTAACTGCCAGTCGTGTCAATGAGTCTCATGTATCTTTCAATCCAGAGGACTCTCCTCTGAACGCCACCATATGAGTGAGCCCGGGTAAAAGAATCATCTGACCATCTCACAGAATTGTGATAAATAATTTTTTTTAAAGCCACTAAATCCTTGGTTTGTTATGTAGCAAAAGAGAATGGATGCAACATCCAAGGAGTGTTTTCCTTCACAGAAATTCCCCTGTGAGATTGCCTTCAGGTTCTATTTAGAAGGCACACCCCCTGCTATGGACTGAATTATGTCCCCCCAGAGTTCGTATGTTGAAGTTCTAACTCCAATACCTCAGAATGTGACTGTATTTGGAAATAGGGTCTTTAAAGAGGTAATGAAGTTAAAACGAAGGCATTAGTGTGGGCCCTAGTCTAATATGACTGGTGTCCTTATAAGGTAAGGAAATTTGGACAGACATGTACAGGGGGAAGCTGTGAAGACACAGGGAGAAAACAGCCATCTACAAGCCAAGGACAGAGGCCTGGAACAGATCTTTTCCTCATGGCCCTCAGAAGAAACCAATCCTGCCACCTTGATCTTCGGCTTCTACCCTCTAGCTCTGTGAAAAAATAAAATCCTGTTGTTTAAGCCACCCAGGCTGTGGTATTTTTATTACAGCAGCCCTAGCAAACTAATACACCCACCCATGCCCCCTCCCTCATGCACAGACAAATACAAGCTTTGTTACTCCTTCAAAAAATGAAAAAACACTAAAGTAAAAATGGTTTTGCCAAAGTTGAATATCCACCTTTTTTAATAAACCTGGCTTACTCTCAAAGAATGCAGATTAGCTTCTGTTAGGGCAATCCAAATAACATGCAAGAGACTCTAGAAGCAATTTCCAAGGGAAGAGCTCCCTAAATATTTTGAACAATGACAGCATAATTAGAAAATATACTGCTTCCTTTGGTTGGCACATCGAAGAGAAACTCCCTATATATTTTTTTCAAACAAAAGTCATTATTCTTTTACTGTTACATTATTTAATGCATTTTACCTTGTTCCTCATCTGGAACATGTTTTTGGGGTAGCTCTAGTCTATGCAAACCTCTACATTAACCAGGGAATAGTGAATAGTGTGGTCTTGGAGTTAAACAAATGCTCTCTGACAACAATGTCTCAGGTTCTTTTTATGAGTCCATTTAATCTAACACAGCTCTTCCTTCCCAACTATAGGCCTCCACCCCTCCCCCACTGTGGCATTATTAGGTAGTAGGAAAAAACTTCAATAGCAAAGAAGATAATAAAAAAAAATTTATTATCTGAATTGATGGGAAAAGAAAGAGTGCCAATTAGACAAAAACCCTAATAAAGAACGGATTAATTTCTGCATTCTCAAGTGGTTTCCATTTCATTGCCCCCCTTGCTGTCTCTCACAAGATATATAAGTAAATGAAAGAGTAAAGGCTACACATTTAATAACTGTTGTTTGTTAAACCATAGAGGTACAATTCCCTGACACTTCCCTGCCAATTAAACCTCAGGTAAATGACGCTTCCATTTTGTGTGAATCTAGAGTAATGACAGTCACTATATTAAAGATTTGTGTCAAAACAACCAAAAATGTGACTTCAGTTTTTTAGTTGGTAGAGTACTAGATAAGACAACCCTGTTTATATTCCCTTTCCCTTGACTGTGCTTGGTTTGTCTGTAAAAATCAGAGCTATTCCTTTCTAAGACAATGTCCTAGAAAGCTCAAAGAATATTAGCTCTGGGAAGAATTATAATAGTAATTCTTGGGCCTACTCAGCCAAACACAAATCAACAAGTCTTTCTCTAAGTTAGAAGTGTCTTTCTCTAAAGGCCCAGGTTAATATCTAATTGTCTCTACATGGTATAAAATGGCAAGGTTGTCATGACAACTGGGTGGAAAGTTTAGCTAGAATAATGTTTTCTTTTAAAAGAATGAAGCAATTGCAAGCTTTTTAGTGCTATATGGAATTATAAAAATTTCTTTATATCCACATTTTTAGATTGCAGGAGGTGATTGACCGTTTTTTAAAAACTGGCTTTAGATTCCTTTAACACGTTTTTTAAAGAGTGTGTTTCTTTTTCTTTTCTTTTAACTTTTTTTTTTTCTGGTAGCAGAATTCTACACTTGTGAATGAAGCAAATAGTTCTCTTGTTCATTAGTTCACTGGACCTAGAGCACCTGAAGAAAATGAATATTTAGCTACAATTCATTTGATTGGTATACTGTAAAACTATCCTAGAAATAAATCTCTGGTTCCTAAATGAAGAGAAACAATACTTTTGCTTTTCTACTTTGTGAGATAGAAAATGAGATGTATATCTTAACATTTTCAAATCCATGCCCACTAACAAGACATGGAATAGCTCTGATCCTTGGAAAGGAACACACATGGTTCTCTCTCTTTTTATTCTCCCTCTCTCTTTTTAATAAATTTTTCTTTTTTGCAGAAACTCCTTTCATTAGAGTTCCTCATAATTGCATAATGATTTCTAGAGTGTTGCCTTTGGTCATTATATTTGACTATTCTGAACACATAACAGACATAGTGCTTTAGATAAACTAACTGCTATCTCTATAGTACTAGTGGTGCTTAGGGGTAGCTAAAGGAGAGGGATATTTTTCAGAATATTTATTTCTGGGAACACTGGCCTCAAAGTGAAGGGAAATTCTTGTGAAAACCTGCTATAAATTTTGGTATCACTGTATTTATCTTTCCTATTTCAAGACTTAGTAGAGAAAGGCTCATAAATCAGAGTGAAATAGACTCCAGATTAAAGGGGGCTGGAATGGAAAATGACACCCATCGCAAAAGCAGTGCAAGCGCTGGGTGCAGGGCTGGGACAGCCAATAGCAGAGGATGGAAGGGAGGGTCAGTGCAGAAGCAACAGAGTTTTCCCACTAGGAATTTGGGGTTAGCTCCAATCTCAGTGCAGGTATCAATACGAGGAGGTCCAGAATGAAGTAACCGGGGCATCCCAGACCATGCTTTGCTGAAAAAGGCAATAAGATTTCAAGGGCAGAAAATACAGAGAAAGAACATATCAGAAAAATTTGTGTTACGAGTCTGGCCACCAAACAGATTTAGGGGACGTGTTCCTACCCTTCGGACAAAAACTGATAACAGAATGTCAAGGCCCAAGTTATAAAAAGACTGAGCTCTCTGGTGCTTATGTCTACTCATTTGTTCAAAACCAGAAACCTAGTAGACAGCTTTGATTTTCCCATCTTCCCTCATCTTCTACCTTCGGTCCTTTATGTATACCGCTGATACAAATACTCAGTCCCTCAACATTTCCAACCCACTATATTCATTGCCTAGGACTCTTAAAACAGAAACACGGATTCCACTTTTTCTCTTTGCTCATGTGTCCTCTACACAATAGTCAGAATATTTTTTTAAAAACATAATTCAAGTCATTTAATGCCCTTATTTAAATTTCTTCAGTGGCTTCCCATTGCATTTAGAACGCAAGCCAAACTTCCCTTTGTAAATCTCCAACTTTGTCCTCAACCACTTCCCTTGGTTCCCTGTGCTGATAATCACGCTCTCCTCCTTTGTGTTCTAACAACTGGGATGTTGCTGCCTCAGCAAATGGGGCTAAGAAGTCCAGCCATGCAAAAAACCAGAACTGTGTAGGTTGGGAATAAGGCAGAGCCTGACTCCATCTGAATGTAGACTTTTATTCCCTCTTCCCCTGTCACCCCAGTTGTGCGGTTGTATAATAATTTTTCTGCCAACGTCCCCAGACACATACAAGCCTATGAAGTGACACGGATACAGGGAAAAGGACCTCACAGTTGTAATCTGTTTTATGGAGAAGAAATGGGCCAAGCTAGAATCCTACCGTCTTTACTGAATCTTGTGCCAGAATCTCAGCGGTGCAATTCGCTAACTAAAGTAATCTGAAAGACTCCTACTTAGGAAGAGTGGATTCAAAATGAAGGCAAGGGAGATGAAGGCAAGGAACACAGTGACTAGAGGAATCAGGAAACAAAAGTAAACATCTCGGGCTTCCCTGGTGGCACAGTGGTTGAGAGTCCGCCTGCCGATGCAGGGGACACGGGTTCGTGCCCCCGTCCGGGAAGATCCCACATGCCACGGAGCGGCTGGGCCCGTGAGCCATGGCCGCTGAGCCCGCGCGTCCGGAGCCTGTGCTCCGCAGCGGGAGAGGCCACAGCAGTGAGAGGCCCGCGTACAGCAAAAAAAAAAAAAAAAAAAAAGTAAACATCTCCTCACCGTGCCTTGGGGCTGATGACAAGAACCAGGAGGCCCCCTGTTCCTGCAGGCATCATTGCTTTGAAGAAACTTAAGTATATGGCAGAGCAATTAGAAGAAGTACATGGAGAGCATTGCAAGTGCCCCCCTCACTACCTTAATCAAAATATTTCCCTTTTACAAGGAGCTCATTTAGAGAAGAAGTAATGAGCTAGTGTTACCCCGATTCTCCAGGGCTAGCATTGTGTCATGTGAGCCTGCCAGTGCTTCTTGGTCTAGTTTCAGCCTCCTATTTCCTCACTGCCTAGAGTAGACAAGGCTGTCTCTTAGAAGATGAAATATATTTGCAAATTAATTAACTTTGTCCAGCAACTGGAGAATTAGATTTCTGTTAAGGGGTCTGTCTGAGTGATAGATTCTCAAGACATTGAAGGAATTCAATACCATTTTTTTTTCTTTTTTACTTTTCCTACCATAGGATCATACAGCTCTCACTGTTCCACTTCTTTCATCCGTATTCCATTATGACCACATTTCACCTACAAAGCCAGTGGAATTTGCTTTGGTAGATGATGACTCTTGTGAGGATTTTTAATCTCTATAAACTCCTTATCAATTCATTACAAAACCAAGAAGCTAATAAACGTTAGGTTGAAGAGCAGGAGGCAGCTGTATTAGAACAGCACTTTGTAAGGATTTTCTTTCCTTGACTGGCTCTTTGTCCTGATTTTGAAATGCACAAGGAAGAGGCCAGTAGAATATAAAATGGAGAAAAGAGTTTACAGAATCTTGGATGTGCAATGTAAGCCCATTAAGGGATTTTTGCAATTAAAAATCTTAGGCAGGAAAATAGCATTTCTGGTTCTCTCTTGACCAGTATAAAAGCACAACTGTATACTAATGTGGACGTGTTTATCTTCACTTTGGATTTGAAACAATATGTACAAAGCACTATTTTAATGATGATGGCATGTACAGTCTTAGGGGATTATTACCCTAATGAAAACAGAGAAAATGGGAAGAGTATTTCAAGGACATGTTTACTCAGATAATGGTTAAAAATGAGGTCCTGAAACATTACCATTTTCTCTTTATTTTTTCCCCTCTCTCTTTTTTAAAACAAATATCACACAGTGAATATATCAAAGAATCATGACTTATGCCTATTATCTTATATTCTTAATAATTTATTTCTGGCAAATGAACAAGTAAGCAAAAAATATAATCCCTAGGAGACCTTATTCAAAATGGTGAATATGTACATGGGACTCATTTATAAACACACAGCATACAACCGTCAGACATTCAGGGTGAAGAAGAAAAATTGAAAATTAAAAATATTTGTGTGTGTGTGTGTGTGTTCATTTTAATTTAATATTGTTGGAAGCAGAATGAAAACAATATAAAGAAAGAATCATAGAGTCAAAAAACCTGCTAAACTGTACATTAACGCATGTATGTGGAACATAGAAAAATGGTACAGATGAACTGGTTTGCAGGGCAGAAATTGAGACACAGATGTAGAGAACAAACATATGGATACCAAGTGGGGAAAGAGGCGGCGGGGAGGTGGGGATGGTGGTGTGCTGAATTGGGCAATTTGGATTGACATGTATACACTGATGTGTATAAAATTGATGACTAATAAGGATCTGCTGTATAAAAAAAATAAATTAAATAAAATTCAAAAATTCAAAAAAAAAAAAAAAAAAAAACCCTGCTAAATAGAATTGAATTTGAGTCCCTTGAAGATGAGAACAGTATCTTTCTATTTTGTACAGCTAAGGTCAATTAAGGTGCCTAAACTACTGCAAACATTCAGTACATATTTGAATGAAGGCAGAAAAGCAGTACATCCTTGGTAGAAGGTTCGGTGGACAGCAATTCTTTTTTTTTCTATTCCTATAGAATCTTTCTCAAACTTAAGGGATATTCAGTAGTTGAATCATTAAGATCAACTTCTTGGTATTACGTTAGTCAATTATTTCAGGAAAATGTTGAAACTAAACAGTATAAAGAGTTGTCTACGATTTCTTAATGATTCCCAAAGACACAACCAGGTAAATCTTGTAGCCTCTCCTGAAAATGAGGCCACTCTAAGAAAAGTAAAGCTTCAAAGTCCCAGAGAATGGTGATTTAAAGCAATGTTTCTCTGTGCATATGTAGATAAATGGCTGAATGGCAGCAGAAGTGATGCACTGCTGAAAATACCCACTCCAGGATGAAATATGACACTCTTCTTCTCACACTACATACATACTATCATTTTTTAAAATCATGTTTTACTGTTTGATTCATATGGTTCTTCCATTTGGCAAAAGAATATTTTGTCTCAGGTAAAGTCAGCTGAATTTTACTAGCTTTATATGCCCAAAGTTTTCTTTATAAAATGAATATACATTGTTTTGCTAAATACTCTATTCTATCTCAGCATTCCAAGAGTGGCAAGTAATCTGTGAATTCTGTATCACCATCATTGATTCTAATCTATGATAGGGTATAAAGTTAATGAGAAAAATAACTTGTAAATATCCTTTGCTATGTGCTTTCTTATTGCTTAAGCAGATTTCTCTCCTTGTTCCCCATCGACCATTACACCTAAGCCCTGATGCTTAGTGTCCCTGGGAAATGAGAAGATAAAACTTCAGCAAGTTCCTTCCAGACAGGAAAAGGAAAAGGAGAGATGGTCCCCCTTCAGCTGGTGGACTACAGAAGGAGAAGAAAAAGTAGGCAAGCTAGAGAAGTGGCTTCCAACTTTAATGTGTGGAAAAGGTTATAGAGAAATCTAGAATCAGTAGATATTTTGTCCATTTTCTTCATTTTTTTTGCCTGGGAAGAGAGAGCTGTGCTGGAAGGCCTTGGTCTAATTCAGGGAAGTAGTAATGATCTGGTGAAGAAAATTGACTAGAGAGATGGTACTGAGACAGGGCTCCCCATCTCTTGTACATGGCATGCAAGGGGCCCAGGCATTTCTGTGGGTTCTGTTGAACTGACACGAGGGTGTTGTGAGGGCAGATAAATTACCAGAGGCCCAGGGTTGGAATGAAGAAGCAGAGGGCTAGGACCAGGGTCCAGCAGTCCCTGCCAGCACATCACTCCCAAAGGCCATGCAGGACCAGAGAGTGTATCTGTGGTCATCAGCTCAAAGCCCAGACCAGATCAACCACCCGACTGCAGGAATAATCTCCACTATTGACATTCAGGCTCATTCCAAAACTCAACTTCCTGCCTTTCATCTAGCAGCCAGATGCCCTGTTAGGCTGCCACAGGAGAAAGGGGTGTGAATGACACTATTTGTCTAAAAGATACCTGGATGGATATCCAAAACAGACCGTGTTGACTGGAAGAGACAAAGAGACTTAATGGTTAAACATACACCTCTTCCCCACTCCACCCTAACCTCAGTCTACTGAACATGGAGAAGACTGGGAGAAATATCAGAGGAATTACAGAAAATTAAAGAAATAACATTTTTCATTGTCATCTGAGTAATAGTGTGTAAATTTCCAAATCAATTCAACACAATCGTACTCTCATATAAATGCAAACTATTCTTTCAACGAGTGCTTTTGTCCTTGAGTTCCTTGAACAGCATCCTGTTCCCCTTATGTTTTGAGAAGTTTGTCAGCATTTCTTCATCAAAACTCAACAAAGCACCAGCTGTCATTATCACGTTCAGATATGAAGAAGCAGAACCTCTTTGCTGTCTCCCTCTTTCTCTTTCATTCTGGATCACAGGGAAGGGAAGAGCCACCAGCACATGTTGGCTGCAGAATCATAGGTGTCTTTCTTTTTCCCTAAAAATTAACTATCTTCTAGGAACCACATCATGTTCTCATATGAGCTGTTATCAATTTCTCCTCCTCCTCCTCTTTTTTCTAGTCTTGACTTTTGTTTCCTCTCCCCTCCCCCCAACTCAAAGCATAAACTTTAATGAAATTTCATGCTCAGCCAACTTCTTTATGGCCACTTAAGAAGCATCAGTGAGGTTATATACCTGCTCTTGGGAGCACTGCTGCCTGTTTCTCATTGCGTGTGGGTGGCAGAGAGTAAAGAATGGTAAAGCACTAAGCAACAGATCCCTTCCACCCTGGAACTTGCTCTCTGTCCAGCACAAAAAATCCCATCCTCGTATACAAAGAATAAGAGAGAGTGACTTCTGAGCTTCTGTATTGGAGTCCGCAGTTTAAAATTTCCCTGTGACTTTATTCATTCATTCATTCATTCATTCATTCATTCAATCTAATTCATAATCTTGCTTCATTCTTTGATTAATCCTTTGTTTTTTGTTCCTGCTACTAATTTTTTATTTATTTTTATTATTATTATTATTATTATTATTTTTTTGTGGTACACAGGCCTCTCACTGCTGTGGCCTCTCCTGTTGCGGAGCACAGGCTATGGACGTGCAGGCTCAGTGGCCATGGCTCACGGGCCCAGCCGCTCCGCGGCATGTGGGATCTTCCCAGACCAGGGCACGAACCCGTGTCCCCTGCATCGGCAGGCGGACTCTCAACCACTGCGCCACCAGGGAAGCCCCGCTACTAATTTTTTAAAACAGCTTTTAGTTTCAACATGCTGCACTTTTTGCATAAGTGCATCCTTCTCTTTCCTTACAGTACCTTTTACATCCAAAACAAGATACCTCTATAGTTCTGTGACTTTTTAAACATTAGCATGTCTCTTCATTTTTTTTTCATAATCCTTGAAACTAGTGCATGCAATAAACCTCACAGTCAGATATATGTCTCATACTCTAGTAACATTTAAATACAGAAAACAATTTTATATTGCATATTAAGCTATTTGTATTTTAAATTTCTTTTGCCTAGGTGAAGCTCACTTATCAACCCTTGTGCGCTGTGGTGTATAAAGATGCTAATTGCATTATGCTGCTAGGGGCATTATGGTTTTAAACCAGTGGGTTTAAGAGTAAAAATTAGGATTATGTTTTATCAATGGCTGGGTGATCTTCAACAAGTCACTTAACCTTTTTGAGCCTTAATTTCCTCTGGAAAATTAACAAGGTATTACTTTTACTAACAACTTCCTTACAAGACTGTTGGGAAGGTTAAATGAGAAAGGGTGTGAGCTCTTTAAAATAACAAAGTATGGGAAAGCAGAGTTCTTTTTGATCATATCACCCTTAAAAAAGGCAAGAAACCACAGAGACTGAATTACAAATTCAGAATAAGAGAGAACAACTTCTTCTGAATAGTATTGTCATGAATGCATTTTTTAGATGTTTATTTTTGCCTGTGACCAGACCCAGCATCACCTTAATCAGGACGCCTAGACTATACTTCCCTATTAGTAAAAAAATATCAAAAGATATCATATGAAGGAAGGAGTTATAAGTTGAGCATATTTTATACAGTATATGCTGTAAGTTTTGTGTGACATCTCTTAAAAGCTTCTTCTCCACCTAAGAGTTCTCCTTGCTACCCTGTACCTCTTAATATAAGAGTAAATTAAATAGTAAAATGAATACAATTTAGAATTAAGTAGCCCCTGTTACATGTCTTACTTTTTAGGGTAGAGAAGCAGCATAAGGTAAGATGTCTATTATCAATGAGTTTACATACTAGTAAAAATTATAAAATAGTATAATCTCAGGGATTAGAGTTCTTTAAATAAGCCAATCTAAGACATGACTCCCTTCTAGAATGGGATCCCTGATCCATTGTTCAGCCAACTCTTAGATACCTCCTGTGACGGGGATATTATTACCTTACAAGCCAGCCTATTTCCCCCTTTGGCTGCTCTGAATGAATTTTCCTTACGTTAATGTTCCCAGTAGCATGCACCTCTCCATCTAAATTCTACCCTTTGCGGTTAGACATTTAAAAGCTTTATCGTGAAACTGATGGGTGAATGCACTAATTGTTCACAGAAGGAAAGGGGGAAGCTAGGACTGTAGCAGGTAATGAAAGCTTAATCCGGGCTTAGAAGAATGCCCAGGATTTAAATAATTAAAGGGGAACAACACATAATCCAATACAGGGAAGAACACAGTTAAGGCTCAGGGACAAAAATGAAGGCGAGAGGCTCCGGGATCCCCCCTCTTAGGACAACTTGCACTTTGGAAGGAGCTGACTGCACAGATCAACACTTTGGTTAGCAATGAGGACCAGGTCTAAGAATGGTAAAGATGGCAGTACTTCTGCAAATTTCACTTGGCCCCTAAACTCTCCTTCTGAAAAAGAGGGCGACATTCCATATTTTTGGAAGTCCAGAAATACTTCAGAGTGGAATTTTCTGTGTTAGATAGTAATTTCGTATAATGCCACCCACCGAGATTTGTAGCAGCCCTGTATTTTTACACACCAGGGAACAATTAGGTTGTATATCTGGCCCTATGATTTTGATAAACTTAAGACAGCAATGAGTCACAGGTGTGGTTATGGTAGGCTGAGAAATGCAGATTTGCATAGCTCCTGAGGGGAGAGTTGAGGTAAGTCACATCCTACAGAATAGTTCTCACCTGATGGCCAGTGCTGAGACCCAGAATGTTAGTGAATTTTCAGTAGCAGTGACCAGCAGGTCTGTATCCTAGAAACTCAGGAAGCATTTACAGTGTCTAGGGATATGTACACATTTTAAAATTCAGAATAAAGGAAAATACTACTGACTCATAGAGCAAGGAAGAGATTGCCTCATATGAACTACAAAGATAAGAATTACATCCCTATTTTAACCCATACTCTGTCTTCCAAACCATTCTTGAATTGTTTTGGCAATTTTTCCAAACATCTCAGAAAAGGCTTTCGAATGTAATATTTTCCCTCCTAGACCATGAAATTTGCACCTTGTGAAGATACACACAAGTCTTATTAGGTTCAGGAGACTATGATAAACTCATCTTTTACCCAACATATCCCCGCAACCCCCCCCCAAAAAAAAAACAACTTACAAGAGGTGTGGAGTTAAAGTTGACAGGTTGACAGCTTGAAAAACCCAATGGAAAAATTGTTTAGAATGGTTTATTGCACAACACAGATTTAAGAAGATAAATCTTTCTGGATGTGATAAGTGTACCACCATTCCCTATAACTTTACTGGCCCCAATATTCTGGCTGTGAAATTAATCAATATTCTACTATGATAAGGAGCTTCAAGTTCTCTATTTGATGAGTTGTAATACTCTGTAGAATGGAGAGATTTATATCTTAGAACTCAAAACATGAGAGCAAACATTTTTATTTTGCTTATATGTGTTTGTTTTTCTTAGTATTTTTCATTGGCAGTAAAACATGTAAATATTATCACATAGCACGTGGTACTAAAAGAATACACTGACAACAGTTGGTATTTCAAATTAGTCAGGACTCTGTCTTGATTCTATAATAGGAGGTTGAGTTTGTGACTGTATTATGAGTAGATGTAAAATAGGTGATATGTGATAAAGAAGAGGACTTTGGGTCAGGAGTTGGATGAGTGTCTTACTAACAAGAGTAGCCACCATTTCTTGAAGGCTTACTATATGCCAAGCACTGTGTAGTTTCCAGACGTCACCTTGTTTAAACCTCAAGACAACTCAGGAGGTAAATACTGATATGTCCCTAATATACAAAAGAGAAACTGAGGCTAAAGTGATTAAAATAGAACTCCTTTGAGGTCATCCAGCTATAGAGTTGGAGTCAGACTTCAATTCCAGGCTGTCAGACCCCAAAGCCCTCACTTTTACCTCCCCTGTAATCACTGAATCTTGTCATTTGCTTACTGTGTGACTATTATCTTTCCTGTGCCTCTATTTCATCATCTGTTTAATGGGGATGATATAATAGCAGTTCTGTTCAATCCATACAGTTGAAGTGGAAAGGAAATAACACTGTATACATGAAAGTCCTTTGTTAACCGTAGAACATAAAGACGTTTTAATACTGCTGCACTGACCTAGAGTCTGTCATACAGAGTGAAGTAAGTCAGAAAGAGAAAAACAAATACCGTATGCTAATACATATACATGGAATCTAAAAAAAAAAAAAAAAAGGTTCTTTAGAACCTAGGGGCAGGACAGGAATAAAGATGCAGACGTAGAGAATGTACTAGAGGACATGGGTAGGGGGAAGGGTAAGCTGGGAGGAAATGAGAGAGTAGCATGGACATATATACACTACCAAATGTGAAATAGATAGTGGGAAGCAGCCGCATCGCACAGGGAGATCAGCTCGGTGCTTTGTGGCCACCTAGAGGGGTGGGATAGGGAAGGTGGGTGGGAGGGAGATGCAAGAGGGAGGGGATATGGGGATATATGTATATGTATAGCTGATTCACTTTGTTATACAGTAGAAGCTAACACACCATTGTAAAGCAATTATACTCCAATAAAGATGTTAAAAAAAAATACTGCTGCACTTCTTATTTCACTAAAGTAAAATGAGGAGGCTTTGCAAGTTGAAAGTTCATTCTCCTTTGACCAATTCTTAATACAAAACGATCTTCTGAGGTTTCTGTCAAGTTCTGTCTATATGTGGTATTACCCACCCACAAAGTAGGTACCTGAGCATGTGGAATGATTCCTGGGGCAACTCCTTCTGTGGCCTACAGATGTCTGAAATATCCCAGGGGAGCTTAGGGCAAATCTCAGGAAGCCTTAAGACAATAGAGAGGAGTGGCCTCTAAAAGCAAATCAAAGAGCTGGGATTCAACTGCTACTAGAGAAATGCATTAGTTGTGAAAATACTGGAAAATTTCGACTTCAACTGCAGAAATAAAGCCACTGCCTTGAGTACCCTGGTGCCTCTGCCCCATCCCTACTTCTCAGCTGTGGCCACCACAACCCCTCCCCTGGGACCTCCCGGACCTCCCATGCTCCAGCAGCTAAACTAACCTTGGGCCCAGCAAGGGGTCTTTGGGGCTCTTGACTGTAACTATCTCTATTCTGATTAGTTGGTCCTCAAGCCACTCTGGTTGTTAAATGTTTTTCTTTTCTTTTTTTTTTTTTTTTTTATAATTTTTCTACCTTTTTTTTTTTTTTTTTCTGGTACGCGGGCCTCTCACTGTTGTGGCCTCTCCCGTTGCGGAGCACAGGGCTCCGGACGCGCAGGCTCAGCGGCCATGGCTCACGGGCCCAGCCGCTCCGCGGCACGTGGGATCCTCCCGGACCGGGGCACGAACCCGTGTCCCCTGCATCGGCAGGCGGACTCTCAACCACTGCGCCACCAGGGAAGCCCTGGAAATATTTTTAATGAAAAGTAACATTTCTAACCTTAACATTCGTATGTTTGCATAATATTATGAATAAGAGTTAGTAGATTCTTTTCATTGGTAGGGAGGGTGGTTGCTCTCCAAGCCTCCAGGCTGTCTCTGTTTGCACTTTCCCAAACTTACTCCTCTGGAGGTGTGTGAGGAGCATGCGGCTATGGATGAGCCTATTTGTTGGTTGCCTCTACTCCCTGAGGGCAAGAACGTTTTTTCCCTAGTACCTAGTCCAGGGGCTCAAACAGTGGTGACAGTGAGATAAAGCATTAACAGTGGGACAAGAGAATGGGGAGGATGAAGGAGAAAAGACCATGTGTGAACAGGGGAAACCAGCAGGCCTACTGGCGTTGTCCGAAATGCAACCCAGCTCACCTTACAGTCAGAGGTGGAACTCCTGATTTTCGGAACATTTTTAGACAGTCTACTTCTGTGCATATTCTGTATTAGTATAGATTCAGTTAAACATTCCTGTTTCATACCATAATTGAGAAACCCTGGGGTTTGCCTCAGATGTATTGAAGATAGCACAGCATTAAATAACAGACAGACGTGAGTTTAAATTCTGTTCCCATTTAGAAGGCATGTGATCTCTGGTAAAAAAAGAACAACAAACACAAACAACAACAAAAACAAAACAAAACAAACAAAAAACCCTGCAACTCGCTGAGCTTTAATTTCCTCCCACGGAAAATGGGATTCATCATATACACCTACTTGTATGAGACGTCATGAAAACCAAAACGTGCAAAGAACTTTGAGTATTGTCTGGTCTTCAGTGAGTGATGAGTATCTTCTTTTTACATGGCGCTTTAGAATTAAACTTGTATATTATTTATTATAATATTAGGAAAATTATTAGGAAAGCAATGGAAATTCATACTTTTTTTTTTTTTTTTTTTTGTGGTACGCGGGCCTCTCACTGTTGTGGCCTCTCCCGTTGCGGAGCACAGGCTCCGGACGCGCAGGCTCAGCGGCCATGGCTCACGGGCCCAGCCGCTCTGCGGCATGTGGGATCTTCCCGGACTGGGGCACGAACCTATGTCCCCTGCACTGGCAGGCGGACTCTCAACCACTGTGCCACCAGGGAAGCCCGAAATTCATACTTTTAAAGAGAGGAACCTGAAACTCAGATTTATAAAGTGACTAACACAAGATCATAGAGCAGTAAGCAGAAATGGCAGGACTGGAGTGATCTCCTGATGCCTCGTTCTGTGTGTTTTTGAGTCAGTGGGACTCTCATCTTACATTGTTCAGGGTCCTTCAAAAGAAAGTGGTAGAGTTTTGCTTCACTGGGACAGCAATCGCACCCTCTACAACCCTGTGTCTTGCTACCTACAGAAGTTGTCTTCTGGTGTGGTGGAAAGGGCATAGGATGCAAAAGCCACAAACAGTGTTAAAAGTTGCACTCTCCTTGCTACAACTTTGTGATCCTGGGTGAAATGCATCTCTTCTTGGGGTCTTCATATCATCTCGAAATGGATGTGTCATGAGGATTAGTTTAGGTAGCATATATCCGAGAGGTGTGTGAATTCTGAATTACCACCTCAGTGTCTGTGATGTCACCAGCATCACCCCACATGGCACGGTGTGCATGCCTCGGAAGACACAGGCTTCTGCTTACTGGGCATTCAGCTTCATCATAAAAACATAGGCCCTTTGTGGGCTGTGACTCTTACTTCTGATTCTAATGGGCAAGATTAAAGGACAGTATGAATTGCTTTTATCTTCCTGAAAATAATTACTTTGAGAATATTATTATGCCCTCTTGATACTAGAAGTCCGAATGTGAACTAGGGGAGACTCAGACTGCAGATATGCAACCTATTATATGGGAGACACATGCCAGTCGGGTTATTCATCATCCATTTTTACATGGTGTTACTGTTGCTGTCACACAGCTGCTGTGCTCTAGCCCGGTGTTCACATTGCAATGGGGGCAAAGAGGCTTCTAAGTATGCTAAATGCACTGTGCAGTAATTGCTAATTCAGTGTATTTGGATCCACTGGGGTTGGAGGCATTACCAAAATAGACAGAGTGAAGCAGGTTATCATTAGCAAACTCTCTGACTTTTGAGGGAAAAACGGGATCTTATGAAGCAGTTGTTTTCTAATTTCACTACAGTGGAATTCAGTTCATTTCAGGAAAGCACTGTGCTGGGTGGTGAAGAGGGAAATAAAATAAATGCTAGTTCCTGGTCCTGATGTAACATTTATTTTAGTGGAGAAGACACAAATGTAGGAACAGAATTTTTCCATAGGTCCATCCTAGATCTGAGTGTTAAAATTCTGACAAAATCATATTTTGATATAGGGGATTTTGAACAGAACCTTTCAGTGTATTCACCTGGTTATAGGGAAAGAATCATACTTTCTCTTTGTAGCAGACACAGTCAAAGCCCCACACACAAGCTTCTTAGCCCATCTGGGGAGTCATCAGGGGCTGCCATGGTCAATACCCTGACCTTGAACACAATGCATTTCTCTGCCTGCCTTCTTTGGCCCTAGGAATGTTCTTCCTACACGTGGGACAGAACAGTAGTGCAGGGAAGTTCGTGTTCCTAGGAGTGATGCTCAACCAAGGAGAGATGGGAGTTGGTGGAGAGATACTTCATTTTCCTTGCCTCTCAGGGGAACAGTTCTGAGGTGTATTCTACAAAGCCTCTCAGGGATCTCAGCAGGACTGAGCCACCACTGCTCACAGGGCTCATGTGTTTCTTGATGGACTCTTTGTTGGTTTGCACCCAAATACTTTCCCCAGAGCCATATTTGGGAACAATCCAAACTAAGACACCTTTATTATCTTGAAAATAATTTTAGTTCTGAAAATTTAAGCCAATAGATATAAAGCCCACAGGTGCTCAGTAACTTACTGGTCTATATTTTTCATGTTTTAATCTCCTCAAGCATACCGTATGCATTCAGAGACTAGGCACTGAGTACTGATCCTCAGTTTCTGCTGCTCCTTGAACGCTGATGACTTCCTCCCTGCCACTGAATTATGCATTTACTAAAAGTTATCTCCCGAATACCCTAGAATTGCTTGGATTTTAACCCTATCACCTTAGCTCGCTTTGTGTTCCACCTGCCAACCTGGACCCAGTATCTTTGTCACCTTGCCTTTTACTTCTCTAATTACAGATTGTTCTTTTGGCACTGACCTTTGGTTTATAACTCTTCTCCTCTGCTAAAATATCTATTTGACATTCAGATTATTTCCAACTCTGGCCATTACAAGGAACACTCCAGCCCAAACGAGAACTGCTCATAACCCTTCACACAGGTAACGCACCAAAGGTCACTGCCGCAATGTATCCCCAGACCCCTGCAACTAGGCAGGAGTGTTTTGCTCAATATTTACTGATGATAATGTAAAGGAAAATTATGCCCAAATAATTGATACGCATGCTCTGGACAAAATAGGCAAGCTTGTGATTTTTAGAGAATCAGGGAATTTCTAAAACCTATTTATGAGGATGCTTTCCTTTCAAAAGTCACATGATGAGGGAGATGTTCAGTCAGAGATTAGCCACACTGGACAGGATGGTCCTGGTTGATGACAGAATCAAGAAAACAGGGACTGGGAGACCAGATGCTTATAATAAAGGAGAGCAGGCCTCCATCAGGACAAAGGGGAGAAAATAATGAGGTCCAGATTAAAGGATATTTAGCTATCAGAAATGAGGGAAAGAAGGAAATAAAATAACCTGAAGACTGTGATACACAATGATACACAATACGATACACTGATAAATAACATGCTTTTTCACTGAATCTTCAAAAGCCCTGTATTTATAGGTACTAGAATCTCCACTTTGCAGTTGGGGGAAGAAATCTCAATTAAATGACTCATTCATGTTCAGATAGGAGGTGACAGGGTCTATGGAACTATTTGACTGTGTAGTCAGTTCTCTTCCTAATATCATACTTTAAGCAAACATTTTAAAAGCAATCATTTCACTGTATATGTATGTATCAAAACACTGTGTGGTGCACCTTAAATAATACAGTTTTTATCTGTCAATCATACCTCCATAAAGCTGAGGGGAAAAAAAAAAGCCAGTCAAAATGATTAGCCAGGTCAAGGTCCCTGCATTTAGAGGTACATATGTATCCTTTGGCAGAAGTTGGCTAACCCAAGATTATAGGCAGCCCACAGATGCAAAAAAGTAGGCAGGTGTGCCTGAAAAAAAATGCCTGTCGGTTCTGACAGATGGGGAGGACCCAAAATGACTAACTTCTCTGAATTGAGAAGACTCAAAAGTGTACTATACAGGGGCTTCCCTGGTGGCTCTGAATTGAGAAGACTCAAAAGTGTACTATACAGGGGCTTCCCTGGTGGCTCTGAATTGAGAAGACTCAAAAGTGTACTATACAGGGGCTTCCCTGGTGGCTCAGTGGTTGAGAGTCCACCTGCCGATGCAGGGGACACGGGTTCGTGCCCCGGTCCGGGAAGATTCTACATGCCGCAGAGCAGCTGGGCCCGTGAGCCATGGCCGCTGAGTCTGCGCGTCCGGAGCCTGTGCTCCGCAACAGGAGAGGCCACAACAGTGAGAGGCCCGTGTACCGCAAAACAAAACAAAACAAAAAGTGTACTGTACACCCTTTCCATCACTCTCCACACCCCGCCATCCAAGGCATCTATGATGAAACCAATATTACTTATAAGTGTTTTTTTTTTTTTTAATGAAGTTAAAGAAGTTATATGTAGTGAAAGCTCCATGTTCTCACATGACAGTAGGCTCTAATGGGTAAGGAGTTGCTGAGGCAGCAGGGATGGCACTCAGGAAGCCTGCTGAGAGTCTGGGTAAGTGGGCATGAAAGTGGCGTATCAGCATAGGAGCTTCATTCAGCAAGAGTAAATGGAAGATAATATGTTTTGGGGGAAAGAATCCAACCTAGAAGATGATGGGCTCTAGGCTATCACTGACAGTCCGAGTGCATTATTCACTGAATACACATATTCACAATGGCTGAAAATGCTGCCTGGGCCAAGAGACCCAAGAAATGCTGTGCTTCCTCCTGGATTTTTGTATAAAGGAAACCAAAAGCATGACCCCTCCCTGCACTGCAAACAAAGACAAACAAAACAAACATAGGGCAGCAATGCCTGGGTGCCTCCTGCATTTGCTCTCACTCTCCAGGATACAGAAGGGAGCTGGACAAGAGCCAGACTAACTAGTGTGGTTAGGGTAAAGGGGTTTCCCCGGAAGATGGTGCAATTAAGAATTTTCGATTTGTTAGGATGGCAGCTGTGCAAAGAGATGATGGAAGTGTATATTTTCCCTTAAACTACATTTAAATAATAACTGGAAGTGAGTGACCAAAAATTCCACAAAAAGTTTCAAATTTCAAAGTACTGCCCCGGGCACCATGCAGTTAGTAAAGCCCATGCTTTCAACCTATATCCACACACACACATTCATGCATTTGTTCCTCAAACAACCTTGCACTGACTTCTGATTAAGTTCCTGACACACAGGTGTTGAGATCAGGTTTTAGAATACAGAGGTAGACAAGTTCTTTCCTCAGAGGGCTCAGCAGACTTAAGGAGTAAAGAAAGAAAATATATAATTACTATATAGTGTGATGATTGTCATGAACTTAAGGCTGCCTCCAAATCATGAGGGTTGGTGGGAAATAAATCCCGAATTGATTTTGGGGGAGGGTATAATAAAGTGAGTTTTCCATTATGTGGCCTTGTACCTGCTTTCCTTTTTATATTTCCTTTTCAATTCCACATTGACTTTAAGTGGAACAATAAAAATAGTGAATAGTGGATTCAAGCAGTATAAAAATGAGCATTTAGCATGCCAATAAGTTTTTTTTTTTCAATGCTATTAATATGGTGATTCTCTATTCTTGTAGATTTCTACATATACAAATTTATATTTTGCATACTCTTCCTTTCCTGGTAAATACTTATCATACTATATGGCATTTATGTTTTTAAATGCACAGTGCATTTTGTTTCAGAGCTTATAATACTAGAGTTTTGGGGGCTTTTGAAAGCTTAATTTCTCAACTTTGACCTTGCATCAACATGAGATTTTGAATTTAATAATATATTGCATTTTTATATGCTCTTCATCACCATGGATCCAATCATGACTTATTAACTACAGTGAATGTACCAGATAGAAAATAGTATTTTAAACAGCAGTGTAGTCATCCCAGAAGCTATATCTCAATGACAAAGTTAAAACCTTTCCTAGGCAAGAAGAATTAATGAAATCTGATGAGGTAAATTCCAAGACTGATCTAGCAAGCTTACCTTATAATGTATATGTTACACCAAAATGCCTACTTTAGAAAAGTTTGATAAAGTCTCAGTAAAGTTATTGTTCATATTTAATTGTAAAGGTTAGCACTCTAATAAATCATAAATGAATGTAGTTAGAATGATTCAAGGGATACATACTAACTTAATATTTCTTATAATTCCTATGTTTTTGTCAAAAAATTTGTATATAAATGTGTTTAAAAATCATCTCCATCAAATTAATAACATTTAGAAAAACACTTCAGGGGGATTTTGACAATGATTTTTTTTTTTTTTTTTTTTGCGGTACGCGGGCCTCTCGCTGTTGTGGCCTCTCCCGTTGCGGAGCACAGGCTCCAGACGCACAGGCTCAGCGGCCATGGCTCACGGGCCCAGCCGCTCCGCGGCATGTGGGATCTTCCCGGACTGGGGCATGAACCCGCGTCCCCTGCATCAGCAGGCGGACTCTCAACCACTGCGCCACCAGGGAAGCCCTTGACAATGATTTTTGAGGAGAATTTGGATCATCTGATGTAATTTAGATAGAATAATTCAGAGATATATTTTGTTGCCCCCTTTTTTTCACTGTCAATTTCCCTGCAGCAGGTATAGATATTAGAAATCAAGTTGTTGTCTTCCTCCTGGGTTTGAAAATGAAATGTCTCTCTTTTTTATTTCTTGAGTAGCCATCTTATCTGTCCCTGCAGCTTCACTTTGCACCCTAATATATTCAAGTCAAACCCGCCTTTAAAATGCATGAGTCAACCCTCATTTGCGTTGAATTTTTCAGCATTTGATTTCTCATCAGATTGTTACTTCACAATGTCAGAAAGCTTTCAAGGTTTGTCTTGAATGACCAAACTCAAAGGCACCCATTGCTAAGTTTGATCCTGAAACCACAAAATCAAAAACCTTCCCATTCTACCCACATGGTTTGCCTGCTGCTTTACAACCAAACAAGCAGCAATTACTAGAAGATGGTTTATACTTACTTTTCAGCCAATTTTTTAAAGTTATAAAAGCAATGACACATGTATTTTATACCCACATGCATTCAAACAGCATGTTTATGAAGACCCTTTCGCCCTAAAGATTTCTGTTTCTCAGTCTCCTTGGGTGGCTTAACATGTTTCCTTGGAGTCCAGAGCATTTCTGAGCACCCTATTGAAGACTGTCTTCAGTGTTGGTTTACTAACAGGACAGGCAAGGTCATCAACATCCTGGGACTTCACTATCTGAGGACATACTCCCTTGACTTGCTCCCTTTTCTCTTCCTTTCCTTCTCTCTGGCTCTTTATTCTTTCTCCCTCCTAGACTGACAGAAGTCTATGGATCCTCAAGGAAGTACAGATCCAAGGCTGCCTTGAAGCAAAAAGTAAATGGAATAGAAATTGCACCTAGTACAAATCACCAAAATCAAATACTGTTACTAAATTCCTCAAAAGTAGGAACAACAGAGTTTGGGTCATGTATTCAGAAAAATATTTCCCTAATTTTAATGAGAGAAGTGAAATCAGGCTAAATCTAGTATCTATTTCAAAACTGACAAACCATTTGAATTACTGAAAAAAAACTAATGTAAATGTTCTATTATTTAATATGTCTCATAGAATATGCTTTCTGAGTACAATTTTTAGACTTTTCCCCAAAGTCAACATCAAAACCCCCCCAAAATGTGCATTTCAAATACATTAATAATTTTGTCTCTTTTCTAGTTTTGTAATTAATCCACATGACATAATGTCTTGAGGTTTAAAAAAATAAAAGGAAAACAAACAGAAGTGAAATTGTGATGGGAGTACCACCGACAGGGGATATGGTAGAGGTTTTCCTAATATAGGTTATAGAATTAGCACAGAGGTAAAATACAGTAATGATGAAAAATTCAATTACTTGCACTTCTGCCGAAAATACTGAACTAAAGTGGAGCATCTGACCAACTCTTGATAAGACTAGAAGAGGAGGGAAAGTGTGGAAAGTACCTTGATTGCATTTGATCCTAATTCCTATTGAATATCTTTATTTTTTATTAATTTTTATTGGAGTACAGTTGATTTACAATGTTAGTTTCTGCTGTACAGCAAAGAGAATCAGTTATGCATATACATATATCCACTCTTTTTTAGATTCTATTTCCATATAGGTCATTACAGAGTATTGAGTAAAGTTCCCTATGTTAAACAGTAGGTTTTATTAGTTATCTATTTTATATATAGTAGTGTATATATGTCAATCTCAATCTCCCAATTTTTCCCTCCCTCCCATTGAATATTTTTATGTGATCATAAGGTAGTTTCTAGAACAGACATGAGAATATTCCATCTGCTCATTGAATTCATCTACCAAAAGTATATGATGGTTTTAACTGTAAACAATAAGAAATTGGATTGGAATGGAAGAAGTTATAGGACCCTAAGGAGAAAGTGCCATTGTGATATGGAATAGGAGAAGGAAGGAAAGTAGAGAAGTACATTATGTTATGTTATGTTATATTATTTTTATCTTACCTTATTACAAAAAGAATTTGTGGTGATTCACAAAGATGTCGACATAGCAAATAACCGTAAATATAAGCCCCAAATGAAGTTAATACCACAATGTGTGGCATGAATTCCCATACTGCACACATTTTAATGAGAGTCACAAATTTAGATTTAACTTTCTAGAAAAGGAAAGCAGGATCAGTTAAAAGATTGAAAGGAAAATCATAACTCTTCCAGATATATAGTACAGAAATGGCTCCTAGTGAAGACAAAGAAATATGCCAAGCCTCAACAATACCCTACATATAAGGAAAGCTAAGGATTTCATAGGGATATTTCCTGTCTTGTGATGTTCCTTATAGCACCTCATATTGTATCAAAATGAAATTCACTTACAGAAATATTTTGAAGTTGGATCCATTATAAAATGATTGTTACTCTCTATTGAGCCTTTAAAACCATTCAGGAATAATGATTTTGAATTCACATTCCATAAAAAAGTACCTGAAGGAAAGCTTGTTTCTGCTCCCACATATGTATGGGGTTGTATGGGTTTAATGGAAGTAGGACTGACATTCTGTAAAACTTAAGGAATCAACAAGGTAGGGTCCTGAAAAACTACAGCCGTGTCTCTATCAGAGGTAAATAAAGCTGGATTCACACAAAAGCTGTTTCCCAAGGGAGTAATTTTGTATAGAGATTCAACATAGAATCCGTCCTCCAAACAAAATTGTTTAAAATTACTGAATTGCTTAAAATATCTGCAGCTAAAGAAGATGGGAAATTATAGAAATGGTTTGAATCATTATTTTCCGAAAAGCAAGACATGATTAAGTTAATACAATTGCACAAGCATCTTGTGCTCATATTTTTAAAGTCATGCAATAAAATATGAAAAGGGAGACATAAAGGTTGATACTATATATGTTGTGAAAATATAAACAAGTGTCAAGAAGGCTTAAGGCCAGAATGAGCTTCAGTTTTGTGGAATATCCTAAAATCAAAAAGAAAAACGTGCCTATATTTGTGAGGTTTATTCAGAAAAGCTTGTGGCTAGGGAAGATAGTGACCTAGCAACAAATGGAAGAAGGAAGCCAGGATATTCAACTCCTGTGTTTCATCCATCTTATCTAGCAAGAAACTAAATCTTCCCAGTAGAGGAGGTAGGATAAACACTGTAAAATCGAATTAACATCCCAGCAGATGAGGCAGCAGTTGATTATTACCTGGGTAATTTAAATGTCTTCAAATTTCCAGGCCCAGAAAGATTTTATTGCAAGAATGTAAAAGAATGGGCAGTAAATCATAGAAATTAAAGTGGGACAAAAATCCCAATTTTAAGAAATGGGAAAAATTATGGATTGATGAATGCAATGTTGATTTCTAGCAAAATTCTAGAATGAACTGGAAGATAGGTTATTTGTGAGTGCTTAAGAGTTTATTCCTAGTTATGATGGAACGAAACTTATTTCTGTTTTCCATAAGCAGCAAATCAGGAGAAGTCTTTTGATCCTTTTATCTTTATTTCAACCAAGCATTTGAAAAAGCATGTGGAAAAAATAAAGAAGAATATAGTCTGGATACTAGTTAACTGTAGATGATTGACTCATAGATGTCAAATTAATCGAAACACTTAATGCCCTCTCCTCCCAACATGTTATATTGATCACTGTTGAAATGTAGACTGAGGTATGTGTCCCAAGATGTGCCATAGGACATCTATGTCTGTATCTATACCTATATCTACATCATCTATGTCTTTCTCTATCAATGGCTTGCAGGTAAACAGAAAGTACCCATGAAATTTGTAGGTAACACTAAACTGGAATGGATGATGGAATTAGAAAATGATCCTAAAATATAAAATCATTATTTTTTTTTCACTTATCATCAGACATACTGGGACTTTCAACTTGAGAGTCTATTATGTACCACTCATAGTTATATGCATGTGAATACAAATATAAAAAAGTCAGCCCCAGCCCTTAGGATGCTCAAAGTCTAAAGAGAAAGAGAGAGATGTGCTTGAAGAGATAATGCAAGTAACAAAGTGACGTAGCAGGAAAGAAAATGGTGCCGTGGGAGCCCAGAGGAAATGGGGTGCAAGGAGTTAAAAACTGGAAGGGTACCATCAAGGAAGTAAGTCTCCAGCCAGGTGGTGCTAAGAAAAAACCAAGCAAGAGAGCTGAGGGTGTAACAAGGAAGAGCTAAATCACACTCCAAGTTCGATCTGTTTCTTCAACTTTAACATTTGCTTTTTGTTGCTTTTGTTATTATAATCATACATAATGGCCTGCCTCAGGGAACCCTGCCCACCTGTGAATGGCTACAAGAAAAAAGAAACTGACATATCCCCTCACCTAGGTTGGTCATTCCAGGAGATGCTTCGCAAGACTGATGGCCCTTTTATTCAACTTCCTCACCGCCTCTCCCTCTCTGATTCTATAAAAGCAACTGGCACACAGACCCAGATAAGATGTTTTTTTCAGAGACACTAGTCTGCCATCTTCTCAGTCTGCCGGCCTTCTGAATAAAGTCATATTCCTCGCCTCAACACCTCGTCCCCAATTCATTGGCCTGTTGTATGGCGAGCAGAGCAAGCTTGGACTCGGTAACAAATTTGGCTTAGCCAGCCAGGAGCCTTGCTGATTGTGGCTAGCCTACCCCGGTCAGAGAATATTGGGGCAAGGCCCTAGCAGCTGCCAGGACCATTTGTCCTGAGGATCTTCCCTCCAAAGTTCCCTGAAGTGGCACCGGCTACCCCGGCGCTTGGCAGTTGAGGCAAGGAACCGACAAACTTCCATCTGGAGAACTTCGGCTCCATCTGGGGAACTTCGGTTCCAATTTGGGGAACTGCGGTTCCATCTGGGGCTACAAGTCGATGGACTCGATTCGACTCTGGAGGGTAAGTCGCTCCAGCATGCATGCCGGGAACATAGTCCCCCCTCAATCTGGGCTTTTCCTTTATGGGACAAGCCAATCTGGTTGGGGTATCCTGCTGGAGGGGGGAATTGTTGTTGGACTCTACCTGATTCTGGGAACCAGTTTGCTGGGAACTAGTTCGTTGGTTTTATAGGGTAAGTCTACCTGATCTGGGAACTAGTTCGTTGGTTTTGTCTTGGTTTTGTGTGCATCGATGCTAGAATTTGTTTGTGCCTTTTGGGTTGGAATGTGTCTGCGTCTTTTGTGTCTTGGTGGTATCAAACTTTGAAAACTTTAAAAGACGAAAATACTCCGTCTATCCTGAAGGAGAGCTCTTTGGGGAATATGTTAGATAAATGGGCAAAACATAGCCGTGACCCTAAGAAAGACATGATGTACTATTGTAATAGGGTGTGGACCCAATATATGTTAGGATCCGAAGAACGATGGCCCCTGAAAGGCTCACTCAATTATTATACAATCTCACAGTTAAAAGTGCTGTGCAAAAGAGCAGGGAAAGGATGAGATTCCATATGTAGGAGCATTTATGCTATTGCATCAGGAGGAAAAGGAGTCAGAGGGCTGCCACCTTATGGTGCAGTGGTCTGAAAGGAAACCCAAGGGGAAACCTGTTCTACAAGGGGAAGAGGGAGAAAATGAGAGTGGGGACATGTTACTTCAAAATCTAAAGCCCCTCCGGCCTATCCAGCTCCCCCACTGGCCGAGCAGGCTGCACCGGCAGTTGTTCCATCTGCCCCCGCCATGCCGCCAACATAATTCACTGCCTCCTGTTTACCCTACCCAAGGGGATCAAATAGAAGTTTCTATGGTAACACACCCAAGGGGATCAAATAGAAGTTTCTATGGTAACACCCGGGGCACAGGGGCCTGGTTTAGCATCACCATCTAAGACCCGACAGGGCACCCAATTTGGACTGAGAGCCACTACTGCAGCAGGGCAATTTCCTTTGCCCCAATATCTTGTAAGAGGCCAGGGGACTCCCTGGGACTTGAGGCATCCAATTCTGATTTCCCCACAGGAGCCAGGTTAACACTGACAGTGAGGAACAAGTTGATTGATTTTCTCATAAATACAGGTGATCTTAAGAGGCTTATAACTGTTAAACAAAGGGGAAACAAAGTCATCCCAGGAGACGCTTGCCTGTATCTTTGAGATACAAATGTCCTATATGGTCTTCTCAAAAACCCATTATCTCTGCCACATATATATGGAATTTAAGAATAATAAAAAAAATGTCATGAAGAACAGGGGTAAGACAGGAATAAAGACACAGACCTACTAGAGAATGGACTTGAGGATATGGGGAGGGGGAAGGGTAAGCTGTGACAAAGCGAAAAAGAGGCATGGACATATATACACTACCAAACGTAAGGTAGATAGATAGTGGGAAGCAGCCGCATAGCACAGGGAGATCAGCTCGGTGCTTTGTGACCACCTGGAAGGGTGGGATAGGGAGGGTGGGAGGGAGGGAGATGCAAGAGGGAAGGGATATGGGAACATATGTATATATATAACTGATTCACTTTGTTATAAAGCAGAAACTAACACACCATTGTAATGCAATTATACTCCAATAAAGATGTAAAAAAAAACATTATCTCTGCCATCTTTTTAAAATGCAAATTTTGAAAAAGAGGGTACAGTAATTTAGAACTTGACTTGTTTTCCATAAATATTAGTAGAAAGGGTTTTTCTAGACAAGTGAGCTTGATTTGTTCCATCTGCCCGAAACCCAACTTTAATCCAACCTCTTTTGTAAACTGATGGGTTTTACATTGCTGTACCTGACTCAGGGCTGAAATTTTGAAATGAGACCTATGAGGTCTCTCTGTTTGTTAGTTTGTTTGTATGTCTCTTTGTCTTTGGATAACATTGCTGAGCTTAATCTGTAAATAAGCTCTATTTAATTGGCTTAAAGAAAAGTAAGCGCTTACAAACCAAACAATTCTAAATACAAGAGAAATTCAGCTAAATGAGTTTCAGGTTCACGTGACTGGGAAATATTTAGTATTAAGTTAATACCTGGTATTAACGTTTAAGTTTATTGATCTAATTGATAATAGACATGTCTTTAGAGCCATCAACATTAAGTGTAGTACTTTCATTGCACCTAGGTTTAATAGAAGTTAAATGAAACCTTGTTATATCTGTTGCAAATTTGTCAGCAAGAAAAATAACTCGATATGATGAAACTTTAAAGTAAATATAAATGAAATAAGATCTTTTAGGTAAACTATAAGAATAATTATGTTCTAAAAATCATCTAAAATCGTTTCTCCAGGGCTTCCCTGGTGGCGCAGTGGTTGAGAGTCCGCCTGCCCATGCAGGGGACACGGGTTCGTGCCCCGGTCCGGGAAGATCCCACATGCCGCGGAGCGGCTGGGCCCGTGAGCCATGGCCGCTGAGCCTGAGCGTCCGGAGCCTGTGCTCCGCAACCGGAGAGGCCACAACAGTGAGAGGCCCGCGTACCGCAAAAAATAAAAAAATAAAAAAAATAAAATAGTTTCTCCAGACTTAGGTGACTATTACTTGCCTCTTGGTTGTCACTGGAAATTAAAGTTTTTAAGAGTCGGGGATTCTAATTTAAATCTAAATATATAATTAAAGCTACTGAAAATAATAAAACATTTCAGTATGGTAGAATGTGTGTTTTCAGTTAAGGTATGAGGAATGGAATTACATTTTGCTGAGAAAGTTTTATACATGGTCAGGATTAACTAAATTTAGATTGAAGCTAACTAAGTAAATGGATTTTGTTAAGTAAGCTAATACAAGACTGGAATTTGATCTCTCTCTGTTAGAAGTGCTCCTTTTGATAACAGATTATATAAGTTTCTGTGCCCTTAGGTGACCCGTATTTGTTTTCTTCTAATTGCTTTGTGACTTTCGTTAAATGAATAAGTACTGTTCCACAGTGACCTAGGATCCTGTTGTGTTTTAAAACCTTTTTGATAGTTTATATTAAAATCTGACTAAAGCTATTTAGCCTCCAGCTGACTCTGGGATACTTCGAAAGAACTTCTCTGAGACATCTCAGAGAGAAATGTCAAACTAAGTTTATTTGGTATGTTAAATTATTTCAAAAACATTGTCAAGTGATTGGAGATGAACCTTAGGTTACAGTGTATGGATAAATGTCATTTATATAGATATTCCAAAACTTACATGGAATCCCTAGCATCTGATATGTCCTGATATGTTATCAATCATAATACTAGTTATTCTAAAATGTTATATCCAAGTTTCCTGCTAATTGCATTGTACTCAAATTTTTAACCATGCTATTTTAAGTTTTGTCCTAACGCTTTTACAAAATGAAGATTTTCAAGAAGACTGATAAAAAGGAGCTTTTTAACAAATATAAGTTTCTGATAGCTTTCAGATAATATCACTGGACTGGGTAACATGACAAAACCAATGGGAAACCTGATTATTTCATCCAGATCAATGGGAATTAATTATATGGGACTGAATGAACTGGTAAATATGATTTATAACTTTATGACTTTGGGAAATATACTGGCTTTAACCTTTGTTTTTCGGAAAAACCTTTTCTCTTATGCTATGGCCTATACAACAAGTTGATAAAGTATGCCTTTGTAAACAAAGATGAAACATTTATCTTTTTCTCTCTACCTGATCTTGCCAGAATTTGTTGTCTCCAGCTGGCTCTCCTGTGGACTTGATATTATGCTAATCATTGTTTTAATTTGTTCTTTGTTTCCAAATTGTTTGTGCTTTGTGTCTCCCTGCTGCACTATGTCTTTGTCCATGTTACTAGCTGCATTACTTATATCCGGTCTAAGATTGCTGTCCCTTGCAGTCCCCAGTGTGTAACCAGGCCTCCAACAAAACTTCTATGGCTAAACATCTTAAGGAAATAGATCACTTTTATAACATAAAATAATTGTAATAATGTGATTCTAGGTATGGGAAGAAGCAACAAGGGAAAATGTCTCCTAGATCATAATTAGACAGACGATCCAAAGAATCTTTAATAATCAATAGGGGCTAATCCAAAAATTAGCACCTGGAGTGGCATATCAAGAATTTTCGTCTGACCTGGGATGAGCATCCCAGCACTGTGGGACAACAATTGATCATGAAATGTCTCCCAAATATTGGTCAAATTCCTCACCAAGAGGAGAGGATCAGTCATCGGGGATTGCAGCCCTCCAACATGAGCTGGTGAACCCTGAGGGAACTCAGGAAGGAGAAGAATACCTGCCATCTAGCAGCCATCAGACTGCAGCCACTCCCTATGGTGAGCCCTGAGGAAACTCAGGATATGAAAATACAGGATACAGGCCCTAGGTGGCTGTAGTGCATATCAAAGGAATGATTTCTGTGAGCCCAGACTCTTGCATCTTCCCATATATAGAAAAACGCTAAATTCCTTAACTTGAGATGCGGCCTCCTGGGCTTAAAGCCCTCAAAATTCCTGATAACTCTCAACCTTTAGGTTGTGAATATTTTTAAGTCTACAGGTATAAAGTAGACACTTCCAAAGTGGAGCAAAAGACAGATCTCAACATTTGGAACACTGACACCGATGGCAGACACTCCCAGACAGATCCATCCGACCAACCAGTTAGAACGTTGTTATCCTTTTTTCACAAGGATTGTGGAATGGACCTTGACAATGGGGAATTGTAACACAGAAGAGCTAAATCAGACTCCACATTCGATCTGTTTCTTCAACTTTAACCTTTGCTTTTTGTTGCTTTTGTTATTATAATCATACATAATGGCCTGCCTCAGGGAACCCTGCCCACCTGTGAATGGCTACGAGAAAAAAGAAACTGACACATCTCCTCACCCAAGCTGGTCTTTCCAGGAGATGTTTTGCAAGACTGATGGCCCTTTTATTTAACTTCCTCACCGCCTCTCCCTCTCTGATTCTATAAAAGAAACTGGCATCCAGACCCAGATAAGATGGTTTTTCAGAGACACTAGTCCGCCATCCTCTCGGTCTGCCGGCCTTCTGAATAAAGTCATATTCCTTGCCTCAACACCTCGTCTCCGATTCATTGGCCTGTCCTGTGGTGAGCAGAGTGCCTCAACACCTCGTCTCCGATTCATTGGCCTGTCCTGTGGTGAGCAGAGTGAGCTTGGACTCGGCAACAAGGGGGGGAAACCTTACAAGGAAAAGGCCTGGGGGTCAAAGTTGAAACAGTCTCAAAAAACACCAATAATTTATTTTGTCTGAGACTTAAAAAAAATCCTATCCATTTCAGAACTCTTAATAGAAACACTGTGCCTAGATTAAAGGAGAGAATAAGAGGAAGCCCTTGATATACTTTTTGACCCTTTCTGCCCCTAGTTGGCCATAAAAAATAGCCAGGTGCAACAACATGATTATAATGTTTTACACCTTCCAACGGAGGGGAAATCTCACACAGCTGAAAGCACCTTCATACCTTCCTCGTGCCACAGAAGAAGAATGCAGCTGTCTTGTCATAAAAAGTCATCCACAAAAATATTTTCTCTTAAACAGGTCTTTTAAAAATGCCTAAACAATAAAGCAAATCTAAAAGGTTTTCTTTTGTTTTTAACTCTTTTTTTTTCCTTTTCTCTAACATCTTTTTGGTTTTATCTTGTGTGAATACAACCCTCACTAGAGGAAGAAAATGTTTCTTGCAAAATAAATTAAGTTTGTCTTTAAAATGTTGCAGTAAATAGTCTCAGAATTGAAGAAAAAAATATTGTTCATGACTATATTTTGCTTTTCACGAAGTGAAAGAAATGGAGTTTCAAACAACCAGGGAAGAAGATCTAAAATTAAAGACATAGATCACAGTATCTGACTGATCACTTTCAGAAATCTAAGTGCAGAGAGACAGACACAGACACACACACACACACACACACACACACACCCTTCCAGCAACACAGACTTGGTCCTCAACAATCTGGTCACATCAATGAACAACAGCCTGCTTTTCAGGAGGAGCTCTCAAAGACATCGCTATTCAGATGAAAAGAGTCTCCATACTTATTTTTTAACTGTCTCATTTTTCCTTGAAAGCTTTCTGATTTTTCATTGAAAGCAGAGAATCTCAAGTTGCCTAGGTAACAGAAGAGTTGACTGGAGTAGCAACAGGTAAGTTCAGAATCAATCTGCACTTCAGGTGAAATGGTGAGAAAGTTGGGGATGCTCTGGCAATTCAGGACAAAGCAATTGCTTACCTGGAGAGATTAACCTATTCTCATGTCAACTAGATTAGTCCATGTAAACCTCATCAGGTCTGTTTAAGTTAAAATTTACTTGTTTGTTAAACTGCAATTCATGTGTACGACTGGGAAATGGGACTCCAAAGCACCAACATCTGCTAAATTTTTGTAACACATAAGCAAACCAGGATCATATTAAGCCCAAGTAAATAGTGCTGGGTAACTGAAATAGTTACCTAAATAGCTATTATTTACTACTAGACTTTTTTATTCCTTCAGATAAAACAACTCTAAAACATATAAAACTGTGCAGATAGTTAAGTAGGGATAGCAAAGGAACGAGATGACTATTGTTCAGGCAGATAAGATGTATTTAAAATTAGTTGTACTGAATGATACTATGCAACAATGATATAAGCATGGTGTAGACCGCTAACAATAATGCCAAATTCATGCCAGGCTTAAAACAAACCGGTGAAAAGACAAAGTTGCAGGAAAGGGCAGGGAAGCAAAACTTGCCAACCCCAAATGTCTCTGATATATTAATTGTCTTGAAACTGGTTATTTTCTGAGAGACAGCAGACTTGGGAAGAGCTCTGACGACCAAGTAGGAGTCGCCCTTTTGTAAGAAACATATACATGTGTAAGGGAAATCTCTATTTGTAAGGGTGTCTCCCTTTCTATACCTGGAAGAGGAGAAAAACCAAATCTCCAGGAAATTCATCAATGGAGAAGGCTATAACTTAAATCTACATCACAATCACCCTTTTTTTTTTTTTTTTTTTTAACCATGCCTGCTTTCCCTGGTACCCTCCCATAATTGACTCCCTGCCCTCAACATCTTCTTTGTCTTTAGCTGAGGTTGGTATTTAAAGTAAGCACTTCGGCCATTTTGGTGAATTCCTCAGTTTTCCTGTCTCTCTCCCATGTATACATGTTACTAAACTTTGATTTCCTCCTGCTAATCTGTCTCATGTCAATTTAATTCTTAGACAAGCAGGAAGAACCTAGAAGGGTAAAAGAAAATTTCTTCCTCCCTGACAGCTGGCGAGAAGAATGGGATGCTACTTTACTGGCTGGACACTATTCCGCCCCAGAGCTGCTGCAGTTAAGAGATCCTGGGACCCCTGACAAAAGGTGGCAGAAGGTAAGAATTCTTACCACGTCGCTCAGCCTCCCAGATCGCTGCCTGCAGGGTCTGTTGGAAAGGGGAGTGACAAAAGTTTTCCTTTTTTTTTTTTTTTTTTTTTCTGTGTGTGCGGTACGCGGGCCTCTCACCGTTGTGGCCTCTCCTGTTGCGGAGCACAGGCTCCGGACGCGCAGGCTCAGCGGCCATGGCTCACGGGCCCAGCCGTTCCACGGCATGTGGGATCTTCCCGGACCGGGGCACGAACCCGTGTCCCCTGCATCGGCAGGTGGACTCTCAACCACTGCACCACCAGGGAAGCCCAAAAGTTTTCCTGTTTTAAACATTATATTAGCAGGATAAAATATCTGTAGGGCTGGCTCCTTGGACTTGGCAACTCTTGGTTTCAAATTTGGTAGAGTACTCCTGGCTTGTGGATCTCTTTCCTCCCAGAGACGGTCACTGTTTTTTTTTATCTCTGTCTTTTGTGTTCTTTACCATAAGGAGGAAAACCATCAGGCTTTCCTTTTTCTTGTTCTATGTCTTGAGAGCTTGGCTTGTTAACCAGTGAGAATACTCTGTCTGGTCTCTGCTGTCTGGAAGGTGCACATACTGGTGTGCATTTGGCATCCAGTCAAATAGACTAGGAGTCCAAGCAACCTCTGGCTGTGCCAGCTCTCAGGGAATTTTGTCATAAGGGACCCAGTCCATAAGTTTGTTCTTTGTTAATGATGCAACAAAGTTCTTTGCTTTCGTAGACTATTTTTGGGAGTGAATTTTCTGGATCTTGTGAGGGCTGCATCCTTTGCACTCTTGTGGGGACACCTCTTATGTCTTACTGTTTTGAGTCACTAATAAGATCCTACTTGTCAATGGCTGGATGATGGATCCTTTGAATTGTCAAGGACAAATACAAATCTTAAGTGTCTTCTCCATAAATATTAGTAAAAAGAGTTTAGCCATCTGAACAGGTGACCTTGATTATTTTTCCATCTGCCAGAAACCCAATTTAAATCCAACCTCTTTTGTAACTGGTGGGTTCTGTATTATTGTACCTGATTCACGGCTGAAATTTTAAAATGGGACAATGGGGTCTCTGAGTCTGTTTGTGTATTTGTATGTATTACAGATGTGTGGTGTTATTTACCTTCAGATGATGGTATTGCCAAAATTAATTTGTGAAAGAGTTCTATTTAGTTGGCTTAAAGAAAGCTAAGCACTGATATAAATTCTCAGACATAAAATGGAAACTAACCCAAAGGAATATCAGCCTCATGTGATCTGGGAAAATATTTGGTATTGAAGCTAGTTTAAGTTTTTTGGTGTAATACAGACATGTCTTTAGAGTTATTAAGTATAATACTGTTATTGTACCTAGGTTTACTAGAAGTCAAATAAGAGCATGATATCTCTGTTACAAAATTTGTCAGGAAGAAAAATAGCTTGGGATGATGATTGACTTTGTCTAATGTCTCATGAAATATTAATGGATAATCTAAAAAAACTGTTAGGAACAAGTGATTTAGACAGATATAGATGGGGTAAGAGTATTTTAGGTGAACTCTTTAAAAATAATTACGTTCTATGTTATGTCTTTTTTTTTTTTTTTGGTATGTCTTCTCAAAAATAATTTCTCCAAATCTTGCAGCTATGATTGGAACTTACATTGATAAAACATTCCTGTTATTTTGAAGCCACTGGTTTAAAGGAAGTAAGAGCTGGGGTGAACCTCTTGGTTGGTTGGACAGTGGAGCTGGATGAGGTTTTCCATGGACTTAGGAGTTGCAACAGAATGAGTCCAACTCATTAGTATACAGGCCAGAGAGGGAATGTCAGAGAAGTCTAAGCTATACTGTATTTGCTTGGAGGGAAAAGGTTAATGTAATAATGCCTTGTATATTTTTATGGTTGTTAAAGCCAGGAGCAGGCACAGAGATTCAGCAATTATTTAACCTAGGAAGACCAGTCTTACTTATTCAGCTCTGCTCTATAGTTATGCCCTTATAATTGATGCTACATTTATATGTTATACGTATTCAAAAGTAATCAGTCCTGATACTTGGTGTCAGGTACTGCACTAGGTGCTGAGGATATAGAAGTTTACAGGGCACACATGGATTCTAACTTCATAATACCTACAATTTAGAGAGGAAGAAAGGTATTAAACAAATGCTCATGAGGATGATGAACACCACAAAGAGCAGAATGGGGCCCTGGGGACAGACAGCAGGTAACCCCACCAAGCCAGGGACATCTAAAGAAATGATGTGTTTGCTGAGTCCCACTATCTGAGTGAGTTAGACAGAATTTCAGGCAGAAGAAACAGCAGACCCCATGACAAGGGAGAACGTGGACTTTTGTCCTTTTAGAAGAACTGAAAGAATTCTAGATCACCTAGAACCAAGGGTACAAGGGCAAGGCAGGCAAGGGCACAGAGGCCACATTAAGTACTTGGAACTTCATCATAAGGGCAATGAAAAGTAGATGAAAGATTTTGAACAGAGAAAAATATCAGTCTTTGTGGTTATCATCTCATTTAACCCTCACAACAATCCTGTATGTATGTAACAAGTACCATCCCACTCTGCAGATGAGGACACTGAAAATCACGGAGATTAAACAAATGCTAAGGTCACACAGCCACGTAGTATCACAGGCAGGTTTTGGACCCTGATCTTTGCAAAGTTCACTGCCCTTTTACTGGGAAATCGTTGCCATTAGCTGGCAGAGATTTTTCATGAGCAGGATCTTGTGGGTAGGAAACATCCTCATAATCATTCGGTATTAGAGAGAAGATATGCAAGGGAAAAGGGAGAGCCCAGGGGATTCCTATAGCCCCAAAGTCTTCCTGTAATTATTGCTAGCACTTGAAGGGATTAGGGAAAAGACAGCTACTTGAGGAGGCAGATTCTCTGACCACAGTCTTCTTATTGATGAAATGGGGGAAGAGGTATCTAGATGGTATATAAGGTTTCTTCCAGTTCCAAAATACAACAAGACTCGTCAGGCTCAGGTCAACGGGCAATATGGCATCATAGACCTCAGGCCACCATGAGAAACTAGTAACAATCAAGGGAGTATCAATGCCTGGGAGTTAAGGCAGAACTATTCTCACGTGTGGATAAGAGGCCAAGAGCAGAAGAATCGGGGCAGAGCTAAGCTAAATATTGTTACAAACAAAAGCTGGTAACATGGTAGGGGTGCATCCAAAAGGATCTCAGATGGATATATCTCATCAGTTTTCTGAACTCCTTGGCTATCAACCAGTTAAAGGGGAGAAAATTCTCTAGAATTAGGGATATTAGTTTGGACTCATCTATTCACTCCCCTTCCACATGAAATTGACAACCACCTCCATGTGATCCCTTCACTGCCCTCACTGAACTGCCTGGCACCTCAGTTCTCCTCAAGCATAAAGGGGGAATAATGCAGTCATTTAATTAATATTTGTGATTATGGAGGAAATGGACTTGAACAAATGAAATACAATTAGCTTGATGGTAGTCTTTCTTAAGGTGACCTATTCTCAATTAACTGTATTGTTCTCACAAAATACAAAAGTAGAAGGCTGTTTTCCCTCTTACACTTGGCTTGTGGGTGGTTAAGTAGGAAGATTTCCACAAAAACAAAAACAAAGGCCACACAAAAAATCCTGAAGCACTGCTATTAAGTAGACATTTACCGTTCTTGAAAATTCTAATCCTTCCTACAGTCATGATGTACGCTATCTGCAAGGTCAAGCAACACAAGAAAACCAGAGGAGGAAGTGAGATGTTACAGAGTGCTCATTCTTTCACTTCCTTCTCCTGTTAGCTGTATTCCATTCTGTTAATATATGTATTTAATATGAATATCGCTTCAGGATTTTCTAAGAAAAAAATGCAAGAAATGACATTTTTCAACATAGCCTAGTGCAGTTGTTAAATTGTGAATTCTGGAGTCTGGCAAGTTCAACTTGTGGCTCTGAATTTCCTAGTTGTGTGACCTTAGGCAAGTTAATTAATCTCCCTATGCCTTGGCTTCCTGATTAATACAATGGAAATAATAATTCATCTACCACATGGGATTGTTGTTAGGATTTAAGAAATTAAAACATGAAAAGGACTTAGAACAGTATCTAGCACACGGTAAAAACTCAATAAATATTAGCTATCATTATCACTATCCTTTTATTCCTTCTGCATTTCTATTCCCTGCTCTGCTTTTCTACATCAATATCTTCTAATTGCTCTAAAGGGGACTAGGACTGATGAGGGGATAAAAGAGAATACTTTGATGTCTTAAGATTTGTGTCTCTTAGTTATAGTTCTTATATTAATTGTAAAAATTGTTGACACTTTTTCAGGAAATGGAGGCAAAACAACAGGACAAAGCCCACCTATGCGTGTGCCTGTCTGCACACCCCAGTGGAATAAAAATGAAAACTAATGGGACTAGAAGAGAAAAGAGCAAGACATTATCTTCAAATATCATTTAGGGAATTGAAGAATAATACAGTTTAATAATAATATTTTATATGAACAAATTTCCCTTCGTTTGAGTAGAGCTTAATGTGCTTAATTTGGTTTTCATTTATATTAATCATTTCTTATCTATATTAAAGCACTTATCACATTGTATTGTAATTTATCTATTTATATGTCTATTTCTCCTACTAGACCATGAAATCCTTGAAGTCAGAGGCTTAGTGTATTATTCATCTTTCTGGCTTCAAGGCTAATACAGTGCCCTTGGAAAATAACAGGTACTCAATTAATATTTGGTGACCAAATAAATAAGTGAATGAAACTCTCAATCACATTATTGGCTTAATGAATTTCCATTATAGATAGTTCAAGTTATATATGCTTTAAGCTAGCCTATAAAAAACTCTACAGGTGTAATTCAAGCAGTAAATTTGCAGTATCCTATAAAAGAGTGCTTTTTAAAAAGTCAACTCACAGATTATTTAAATAGTAAACTTCTTGGTAGTCCAAATTTTGCTGCTTGAAAGTTTTTGTGGAAAACTGGCTATGTATTCAGAGATAACACCCCTCCCTCCTTGGGCCAGCTCAGATGGAAATGACCTGAATTTTACTCCTCCTCTTCTTCCACCCTAGAGACATACCCCATTTGCAGTGCTCTAAACTGATGGCTCAGTGTCATCCTCTCCCTGGCAGGGACCCTGGTCCTAAGTGTTGATAAAGAGATCCAGTCTCAGAAGAGATGGCTTAGGAACAGGGTCAGTTTGAACCCAGTTTTCTTTTTCTTCATCCAGAATTGCTGCCTGTAATTGGTCCTTGTCTACCTAGACAAGATCTGTTTATTTGTCCTGTTGCCCTGCATTTCTAGACAGTTTACACCCCGGTCCTGTGTTTCTAATCTCTGATCTCCCAGAGAAAAGGCCTGAACTTTATTTGCTGTAGGACTGGACTTACATCTCAGATTATAAGATCATCCAGTGATTACACTGGATAAGAATTTAAGAGCCAAACAGATGAGAGACAGTGAGGACTAGAAAAGTATAGTGACTTATCCTAGGGTAACTGTACAAACCAGTGTCAGGATGAGAGCTAGGTCTCTAGGTCTAATCCTTTTCCATTATTTCATGGAGAACTGGTTAACCTGTCCATAGGAATCCCAAGACTGGTGATCCTACGTTTTCACCTGGCTAACATGCAGGTTCTGACTGATTGCTTGCCATGATTCCAGGCCAAGCAGACCTTTCATATCACCTCACTCTTCTGCTTTTTCTCAACAGCTGGGCTTTCTCTCTTCTTTCCTTTCTAGCCTGCCAGCTTCAGGTAAATGGCCATCCAGTGTGAAACTAAGAGTTGCAGTCTTTTGACAAATATTTAAGAGCCTGTTGTGGACAAAGCTCCGACTTAATATCTAAAGAGAATTCCCATGAGACCATATATATATACTCTCTCTTATCTATCTCTGATTTTTTATATTTACTTGGATGACTTGCCTGGTTTGGGGCTTTTAATATTCCAAATCTCAACTTCTGTCATTTATTTATATAATTTCTCCATAGTTATCTTGACCTACTATTTACATACAGCTCTGTATTTCAAACCACATATTGTGACATATTAGTCGGTTATAAAGTCAATTTAATGGGTTTTAATAAATTTTTAATAAAAAATGCAATAGAAAGGAAGGGAAAAATAGAATATGCCATGCATAGAAGGCTCAGCATTGCTTTGTGAAACTTTAAATATATATACACACACACACATATATAACATGTGTATGTGTTTAGGTACGATTATCTGTATATATCTGGCTATTACGTAGTATGTGTGGGGTTTTTTTTGTTTGTTTGTTTTGTTTTCTTTTGCGGTACGCGGGCCTCTCACTGTTGTGGTCTCTCCCGTTGTGGAGCACAGGCTCCAGACGCGCAGGCTTAGCGGCCATGGCTCACGGGCCCAGCCGCTCCGCGGCATGTGGGATCTTCCCGGACCAGGGCACGAACCCATATCCCCCGCATTGGCAGGCGGACTCTCAACCACTGCACCGCCAAGGAAGCCCAGTATGTGTTTTTCATTACAGGTCATGATCAAAAACACTTGAAAGCCACTGACCTACAATGTATTTACTTTCCTTCTAATGAAAGGCTAAAATATTGGCATGCCATTTTTCTTAAAAATTATTAAAATTTTTAAAATCAAGTATACAGAAATAGGAGGATTAATGAAGCAGTCACAATCCCTACTTCAGCTCTTTGATGCACAGAAAATGTATCATAAAGTTTCTAATGCTCTTCCACTGAACTGCAAGTCTAGACCAAGGTTAAAAGATAGGTTTTATATGCAACTTTTCAAAACACCAGGTAATGTATCAGAGAAGGCACATGGATTCTCTTGCCGGCTTCCGTTAACACTTGCAGATTAGTCAGTTCCTAGCTCTCTTTGGCGCTTTCCTTCTTTGCATATTGTTTTGCTACTCTTTGACTACATTAAAATCTTAAATGGTTTGACTAGTAGCTCTGGAGCATATAATGACAGTGGATGTGTGCTGGAGATGCTCTTACCTACTTTGAGTAAGGTGGTGGGGGCAAAAGAGACGAAGAGACAAATTGCTTGTAAATCCTTTATGCATCTAAAAGGTCCATTAGTGAAGGAGGAAAAGAAAAACAAAGAATGATCTGAGATTGAGGATTTTAAAATCAGAAAAGTATCTTCTAGTCATCTAAAGTTTTCCATGTTTTGCTTCTTTGTATTTAAAGGATACAATAAACATGCAAACTATACAGATAAAAACAATAAACAGGAATGACCTTTTCTGGAGGACTAGAGATAAAAAGGAATGGGGATATAATTAAAAGCCTGAGAAAAGGAACTGGTTGTAAATCCAGTCGTTTCCATCACACTCAAGTGTGATTTATGAATCATTACAGCTACTTCTGGCACCAGACCAAGAATAGCTTGGGAAATGTCCCCCACCACTTGTTTTATTATGTCTGTTTTAAGTTCGAGTGACAAATTTCTTTTCCACTAGTTGTTAAAACAAAATTTCCTGATTCAGAAAATGGATAAACCTCACATAGGTACTGGAGCACACATACCACCGGGTGGGAAACTCTCCACAAAGCCCCTCAGCCCGGCTCTCTTTGGCTCTCTAAGGTGGGGCTGACTCTTAATCTTTTAAAAAATATTTTTTATCTTAATTTTCTTTTAATTTTCTTTTATTGTGTAAGAACACATAACATGAGATCTAATCCCTAACAAAATTTTAAGTGTACAGTACACTGCTGTTGCCCTTAAGTCCAATGTTATACACCAGATCTCTAGAACTTACTCATCTTGCTTAACTGAGATCTTATCCCCAATGATTAGTAATGCCCCGTTTCCCATGCCTCCCAGCACCTGGGAAAAAACCACCATTTCATTCTTTGATTCAATGAATTTGAAGCTGAGCTGATTCTTAAGCTAAGAAGGGAAACCCTTGTGTTATTCTGCCACCAAGAGTGACAGAGGAAGAATCATAGAATTTAGAGAGGTGAAAGATCTTGGACATCATCTACCTAACTTCCTGCTTTGGTTAATAGGAGCATTATAGTTTAGAGAAATGGAAGGACCTTTCCAAATTTATACAAGTTTTAATGGCATAGCCAACTCTAATCACTTCTAGGCCAGCTCCACGAAACTACCGCCACCCCACATTTGTTGAGATGAATACTTAAACTCTGATAGTGCCCCTAATAATTTTAAAGGGAAAGTGCATGCTTTGAATTAACCAAAGCCCAAGATCATGTTCACCTTTGTCATTAAAACTGAGAGAATATTTTACAAAAGAGATGTTTGTTGTAATGTCCAGCTAAGCCCAATGTTTCATATTAATACCATAAGTCTTCTCATTTTGATCAGCAATGTTAATTCATTTGCCCACATTCACACAGAAAGTAAGTGGTGGAGTTTGGGACTGCAGTATATTTGATTCCAAAGGCCATTCTTTAACTTCTATGCTGTTCTGCCAACGTGACATTAGTAGCAGCAGAGCTGACAAATAAAGTACAGATACAAACATAATCTACCCCCTAACGCTTAACTCTCATAACATAATGTTTTAGAGTTAAATGTGGTTGGGTAATGAGAGATAGTAATACCTTTGTGAACTGAAGTTCATCAAAAGTGATTCTCATTATGGTTTTACATGCTAGAGTTCATAGGCTGGAGTTGTACGCAGCCGGCAACCCTTAAGTTGTGTAGCAATTAGAAATGTGTTGATTTTTCTGAACTAAGACATCATGGGATTCACAAATTCAAAACCAATTTCAATGGGTTGGTCATAATTACAAACCTAGGTACAATTTAGGGAGTCTCTCCTTTACTATAAATGGTACCCTTCCTGTTTCACTTCTTATGAGCAAAATGGGGCTTTCTCTTAAAGGTTTCCTGCTCTTTTCATCTACAGAGGTGCGCTTTAATCCAGAGAGCAAACTTATCTACACATGATTTCAGTTTTAAACATTGCCTATTTACTCCTAACACTATTTCTTACTCTTCTAAAACATAATGAAATAAAATACAATTGAAAGAGAAAATAAAATAAACTGCACAGGGAGAGGTGAAGTGCCCCTTCATTACTCTTATGGATGATTTCTCTGATCAAGGTGACTGTCTGTGGGCCACAGAATAGGGGCTCTTGTTTCCAGCTAGCAGGCTATGCTGTCAGTTATTTCTTCCGGACTTTCTAGTACCTGTATTCAAGTCAGTGAGATGAAAGTGTTTCACTTAAACAAATATAAGAGTGGCATCATCACCATGGCAACCAGAAACACGAGCTTTTTAAGATGGAAAAAAGTGAGTCAGGGAAGGAGAGGTATTATTATTTATTTTATATTAAATAAAATGCATGCAAGTTTAATAGTTGAAAATAGCCTAGTGTATTAAAAAGAGATAATAGAATAGCCTGCCTATCTCAATCTACTCTCACACTTTACCTGCTTTCCATTATTGTGAACAAAATCAGAATCATCCAGTGGAAGAATTCAGCTTCCTTTCATGAGGAATTCCAAATGATACCTATTATTCAGGCCACTTATTAAAAATCTGATAGAGTTCATTTGGGAAATAAATGGGCATACACCCTACATCTTTAGAAAAGAGAAATTGAGAGTAAGAGCATGAGACTCTCAGTGGAGTTCTTAAAAATCCAGTTCTGAATCTTACACTCAAACATCAATCAACATGTGGCTCTCAGCAGCTTTGTTGGAGAATGGAGGAAGGAATTTAAATTTGCCAGCAGAGTTGGTAGGTTAGTTTGAACACCTTAGTGGCTGGATTTCAACCCCTTTCAACTTGTTTTTAAACCAATCCAAGTTGCATATTTGCACATTTCCCATGCCTGTGTCTTTCATCTTTCTTTCTCCTTCAAAATTTGTTTAAAATAATGTACCATAAAGACCAACTGTATATATTTAATGGATTTGCAACACGTTTCTTGAAATCTGGAGGCTTGAAAGGGTTTCACTGTTTCATCCTATAATACAGATATTTAGAAAAAAGCTCAATCTTCATATTGTTCAGAATGTCATTATTGTTATTGTCCTAGAGAAACTAAAGGTAAAACTAGAAGCACTTACTGACTTCTGCTTTTCCTCTAAAATAGAGTTGTGCGACTACCTTTACATGAGACAAGGACCCCGCTGCCTTAGTGACAGAACAGGGGATGAGAAATGAGGGGATCATTTCCTCTCATTTGTTCTTTGGGATTCTGTAGATACTGTTTTCTGGTGCCACCAAAATTTCTAAATGAGGGGGTCTGAAGCAGACTTCACAGAAACCGTCTCCACCTGCTGATTTGGGGAGCGGCGTAGTGTTGGCCTGAAACAAAGACTGAAAAAGAAATTGGCTGGCAATTCAACATTCCCATGTTTTATTTTGTCCACGTGAAATAAGCCTTGCTATTTCCAAATAAAGTTTTCAGTTTAACCGCCCCCCCCAACTAGGAAGTGTAAGTGGATTCCTCTAACAACCTTTAAGTACGTAATTTGGCACTCGCTACAAAAACTTCAGTCAGGTAAGCACTGCCTATAGTGGAAATGTAAGCGGAAGAAAAAATAATAAATGCTGGCAAACTCATTCCTGGTCAGAATTAGGCCAAGGAACTTTGCTGTCATGAGAACTTGCCCCTCAGCCGCTTTGGGTGTGCCTTCATGAAGCACCCTAAGGAAAGATCTGATGCATTTTGTTAGTTCCATGAAAACAGCAATGGACAAGGAATTAGGACACCCATCTTCTCATCTCCATTTCACCACACTTTGTTCTGTGAATGTGGGACAGTAACATCTTTCAAAGCAGGGAGAATATTAGGGCTTCCAAGAATTTGAGAAATTATTTATTTTGAGATTTCTCATTGTGTCTTTTAGAAGAATTACATGAGGTGGTAGTTACTAGAAGATTAATATGCAAAAAAAAGTTCTAGGGTAAATCACTTTGGGAAATGCTAAAGACCCAAAGTTAAAAAAGGCTCTTACTATAAGGATTCTCAGAGCATTTTATATGGTATATATATTATAACTCTCCAGAAGGTAATTAAATAGTCCCTTTTCCACAACCATATTTGATGACACACACACATTTATTTATTAAGAACACTGAAAAGACCATATATCTAAGGACATAATTTGAGAAGACTGATGCCACCCAAACTTTTTACCTCATCAGGGAGACTAAGACCCAGAAGGCTTAAATGATAGTAACTGAATGACAAAGACACAACACACATGATTACAGCCCTGCTTTCCTGACCCACAGCTTAGGAATTCTGTCTACTATACCAGGCTGTCCTACGCTTTCTGCAACTGTAAAATGGGGAAAATTATTGTTTTTTTCTGACTCCTTGACAAAGATTCTATGAAAATCAAATGAGTAAAAACATGTGAAATGTTCTCCTCTGTGGACTTCCCTGGTGGTGCAGTGGTCAAGAATCCACCTGCCAATTCAGGGGACATGGGTTTGAGCCCTGGTCCAGGAAGATCCCATATGCTGTGGAGCAACTAAGCCTGTGCACCACAACTACTGAGCCCACGCACCGTAACTACTAAAGCCCGTGCACCTAGACCCTGAGCTCTGCAACAAGAGAAGCCACTGCAGTGAGAGGCCCATGCACCGCAATGAAGAGTAGCCCCCACTTGCCTCAACTAGAGAAAGCCCATGCAGCAACAAAGACCCGACACAGCCAAAAATAAAATAAATTTATAAAAAAAGAAAAAGTTCTCCTATGTGAATTAGTATGTGAAAAACATATTTCACATTAGTATGTGAAATATGCACAAGTATATTGTGCATGAATTAATTACCATAATATAAATACATGGTTTAAAAATTGGTGGCTGTTATTACACTTTTGAAAAACTAGTTATTGATATTAGTCACTTATTCTGGAAGCTCCACACATGCTTCATGAGAGCGAGGTGTAGTTTCTCCTTCACCTATGTGATTTTCACTGAAAAAGATGTCTCTAGGGCCCTAGGAGAAGCCTAGGATACACAGGACCCTTCTAAAATTTTTCTTTAAATTATTTTCTTATATATTCGCTTCCCAGATTATGAGAAACTCTGTTAGTTTTTGTTTTTGTTTTTCAACTTTATGGGGGTTGTAACTAAATAGAACCTGAAGCTAAGAACAAAAGGCTCTGAGTACCTCCATTCTGAGTGAAGTCATTTCCACACAAAGGCTGCTGAAAAGTGCTATTTCAGCTGAACCAGCAGTGCAACCCCTTTTCCCTATGGTAAAGAAGTCTAAAGTTAAACATAAACTTACTACATGATCTACCTATTTTTATCCTAGATATTTACCCAGGAGAAAAAAAAAAAGCATATGTCCATACAAATACTTATACATGAATGTGCATATCAACTTTCTTTGTAATAGCTCTGAACTGGAAATAATCCATATGTCTATCAATAGATGAGTGGATCAGCAATATGTGGTATATCTGTACAGTAGAATAGTATTCAGCAATAAAACCGAATGGACTCTTTTTTTTTGTTTTTTTGTTTTTTGTTTTTTTTGCGGTATGTGGGCCTCTCACTGTTGTGGCCTCTCCCGTTGCGGAGCACAGGCTCCGGACGCGCAGGCTCAGCAGCCATGGCTCACGGGCCTAGCCGCTCTGCAGCATGTGGGATCTTCCCGGACCGGGGCACGAACCCGTGTCCCCTGCATGGGCAGGCGGACTCTCAACCATTGCGCCACCAGGGAAGCCCTGGACTCTTGATATGTTAAAAAACATGAATCTCAAAGCAATTATATTGAGTGAAAGAAGCCAGACAAAAGAGAGTACATGCCGTATGATTCCTTTTATATAAAATTCTAGAAAATTCAGATTATAGGAAGAAAAAGTAGACCAGTGGTTGCCTAGAGACAGGAGGAAGCAGAGAGTGCAGGGAGAGGGGAATTATAAGGAGGCATGATGAAACATTTGGGTGTAATGAATATGGTCATTAATTTGACTGCTATGGCTTCACAGGTGTGTATGTACACATATCAAAACTTTATCAAACTGTAGACTTTAATTGCAGTTTGTTGTATATCGATTATATAAAAATTATTTTAAAGAAAATGTTTTAAAAAGAAAAAAAAAAACAACTAAACTTTGTTTACCATACTGGGAAGCCCACTTGAAATCAAGCAGGATCCTGTGGGGCCCTTCTGGATACAACAGCCTTTCCTTATCCCCCATTTCTTGCTTGTAGGAAAAAGGCTTCAGCCTCCTAGACCTTCCTTGAGTTCCAAAGGGCAGATTCAAAGTAACTAACTAGGGGAGGGAGGGAATGCAGAAATAAAGGAAAGGCAGTCAAGAAACAATAGTGCAGTGATGGGGCAGGGCCCTGGTTCCTCCTCAAAGGATAAACATAACAATCTGATATGTATCTCTGAGTCCTACTATAGGAACAAAGGCTCCCACCCAGGTGTAGGATGGTAACTTCATGCTGAGCATAATAAGCACATGGACTCCTGAGTGGTCAGGACTGGAAGGAGATGCTTACTGAGATTACTGGAACACCACCCTGTTACCTCACCACCAACCAATCAGAAGAAAGTTACATACCTGCAGCCCTACCCCAAAATTTGCCTTTAAAAACAGTTCTCTGAAACCCATCTGGGAGTTCAGCTCTTTTGAGCATGAGATGCCCATTCTCTTTGCTTGGCCCTGCAATAAACTTTTCTCTGCTCCGAACTCCAGTGTTTGGGTTTGTTTGGCCTCATCTGCCTCTACATCGGGGACACGAACTTGGGCTCAACAACACATTATGGAAACAAATGATACTTTTTTTGAATTATAAATCTTGAATAGGTCTCCTCTCCCTCACAACAGATGGCCCACATGACTTCCAGTAACACATCCACAGTTTGCCTTTCAGAAAATCCCCAGAGCATGAGAACCCTTCATTCTCTCCCCTACTCTAGAGGACACAGTGTCTATAGAACGGAATTGATTTTCTCTTTTTAAACGGTATCTCTATGAATTACCACAGTGTGTACATAAAGGCAGATCTCTTGGCAATTAGTTCTCTGGTGTGCTCCCAGCTCTAACCTTTCTTCCTGTGAAATTGCATTGGTGCTCAAATGTTTTAAAGCTGCTGTGTCCAGGAATATTTTTGCCAGTAGCATCTGAGCATAAAAGAGCTTCTAGTGGTCAAAGGAAGGACTCAGAGATATGTTTTCTTGCTAATTGACATAGTTACTGAGCATTATTAGATTTCAGAAATTCTGCTGAAGGTGCTTGTTTTCCACATTTATATGATATTCTCAGTGTGGGAGAAATAACAAGCCAGAAATTTTGCATTATTAAGTTCAGAACATATTTGTATTCATATTACTTGTGGTATGTTTTTAAATGAAATGAATACTTTTAGTGAAGCAACTTTAAATTAAGGTACAAGGGCTTCCCTGGTGGTGCAGTGGTTAAGAATCCGCCTGCCAATGCAGGTGACATGGGTTCGAGCCCTGGTCCGGGAAGATCCCAAATTCTGGGGAGCAACTAAGCCTGTGTGCCACAACTACTGAGCCTGCATTCAAGCCTGTGAGCCACAACTACTGAAGCCCGTGAGCCTAGAGCCTGTGCTCTGCAACAAGAGAAGCCACCGCAATGAGAAGCCTGCACACCGCAACGAAAAGTAGCCCCCACTCGCCGCAACTAAAGAAAGCCTGCACAGCAATGAAGACCCAGTGCAGACAAAAATAAATAAATTCGTTAAAATTAATTAATTAATTAAGGCACTAGATTACTTTTTACTATTGTTCCTATTCTGCTGGATAGAAGAGCACACTTGAAGATAAACGTTAACTCTCACAAAATCTCTTAAAGGAGGAGAGTGTAGGAAGAAAAAGGAAAGTCCCAAAAAAGTCAATGTTGAAGTGAAAGGCTCATGGATCAGGGGTCTGAAGAACTGAGTTTGAGCCTTAGTTTTGCCATTAATTAACTGAAACCTTGGGCAATTGAGTTATCCTCATTGGGACATGGATTCCTCATTTGTTGAATAGAAGATTATACCAAATGTTTCAAAGATGCTTTTCAGCTCTTCACTAAAAATCAGTACCTTTCTTGTGGCATAAAATGGGACAGGGAGAAAAGTCACCCTGTCTTTAACTGTAGGTCCCTTTTATTTATACCACTGTAGAAGTCTGTAAATTTTTTCCTCTACTTAGAGCAACAGGAAGTATCCTCTCTAACTTATGTTTCTAGAGTAAGGTGCTTACGCCATTTAGCACCATGCATTAGAAACTATTTATATAAATACTTCTTTATGTTGTCACAAATATAATTCTCCTGTTAATAAACACTCTGGCAATACCTAATTCCATGTAGTACCTAATTCTGCCCCTTAGTTATAGTTGCGGTGATTCAGGACAAGCATCCGCATTGCACTGACAAGATGAAGTTTACTATAGGAATAGTAAAATAAATATGATAAACTTCTATTAAACAACATTAGCTCAGCAGATGCTTTCATTAGATAATTTTAAGTTTGAAACAGTATCATTGTCTTGGCAATTTGGAAACAATAGATGACACATCAATGCCTGGAGCTTAGAATTATTTTTTTTTCCCCTGTGGTATGTGGTGTTTGTATATGTGTGCTGCAGAGAATCTAAAAGATTTATTCAGTCTAGTCTGTTTTTATTCCTATGACCCATTATAATGTAAAATGTCTTTATTTTCAGTGCCATATTATTTAGTTTTGGCCATTAGTGTTACAGATATAATTTCTTTTTTCTCAATGGAATAGTAAAAACATTTCTCTGCGTACCATGACTAACATAAAATTAGAGAAAATGCTAGAAAAGTGATCATAGATTGTCCTGAAGTGACAGCCAGGAAATATTCATCCCAAAAGTGTTATAACAGCCATCAGAAGGCAATAAGATAATTTTAGTGGACACTCTTATAATTGACCATTTCGTCCTAAGAATCTCTAAGGTATTAATCACTAGTTTTTTCAGAATCTTTCTCTCAATCTCTTTCTCCATCTCCCCCTCCCTTCCTTCCTTCCTTCCTTTTTCTTATTGTTAGTCTTAGGAAATCTTTAAAAATTTCAATTCTATATGATTATTTTCTAGAACTTCACATATAAGAATTTGCTGTACAAAGGAATTTGAAACAGTGCCCCAGTTTTCCCCTCAGGTGGTCTGTGCTCTCCTGTTGGCCCTCAGTTTCTTTCTGGCATTGTTACTTATTGAGCCTGTATGCTGGGCCTTGGAAAACCCTGCCTTTTGTTTATTGTTCAAACAAACTTTCTTTAACAGCAGCACATGTAAAAGAAGACTTCAGAATTTAATTTATTCCAGTGTAATGAGGCCGCCAAGAAGAGATTAAGGTAAAAGTCAACCTTCCTATTTTTAAAACTGAGCCCATAACAGCTTGGCTCGCTCTCCAATCTTCTCTGAAGCCTCCTCCCTCTAGTAGGCATCTTCCACTCCATCCATACTAAAGCACTTACAGCACCCATCAAATACCTCTTTCCTCCATGCCTTTGTACGTGCACATGTCCTGCGCCCATCAAATGCCTCTTTCCTCCATGCCTTTGTACATGCACATCTCCTGTTTGAAATGCCATTCTCCTCTCTCAGGTAGCTCTAACTTGTCCTCCAAGACTTGATTTAAGGCTTCCCCTCTGGGAAGTCTAAGTCCTTCCCCAAAACCCACCACCAGCTCCAGCCAGGAAAGGATGTGTGGGCTTGCTCTGTGTTCCCATTTTATAGCTAAGAAAATCTCAGCCCTTCTCTCCCTGAATTACAGTTATCTCTGAATATCTGTATCTTCCAAACAGAGAGTGATCTTCTTTAGATCTGGGATTGTTTGTTCACGGTCTCATCTCCAGATCTAGCCACACATTTGGTCCTTAGTAGTCACCCAGTCAGTTTTAGATGAACGGATAAATAAATGAATGATCTCCCTAATGAATGCAGAGTTTTAACCTGGAGTAGAGGATTCTAAGAGGCACGTGAGAGGGGTGTAGATATCCTGAGCTACTAGCATTATCATAATAATAGCTAATCTTTATTTATTGCTTAATAAGTGCCATGTTATGTTTCAAGTTTTTTATGTGGATCATATAATTTACTCCTGGCCAAAACCCAATATGGTAGTACTATTACTATCCTCATTTTGCACATAGAAAATCTGAGGCACAGAGAAGTTAGGTAAACCTCACAGACTTGGGCAGCAGAACAGGGTGAAGCCAGGTTTCAAGCCAGAGGTTTGACCCCAGAGCCCACACTCTTAACTACTAGTACAAGGTACCTACTGTAGAAGAAGGAAGAAACTATTATCAGCATCTGAGCACAAAGCTGACATATATTGTTAACTCAATAATTGTCTCTATGATGATTTGCTCTGAGTGACCTAAAGGCTGGAATTCTGTTGAATGGTCTTAGCTATTAACTCAACAGAAAAAAAATATATTTTTTTTAACAATTAGAGCTATCCAACAATGGAATAGGCTAGCTCTGAAGCCATTCATCTGTAAAGATATTTAAGCAGAGACCAGGCTACTACTAAGTGGGGGATTTCAGATCTGGAATTCATACATATCAGAAGGATTAGGCACTGAACTGGTAAGTTTCTGCATTGATGCCACTGGAGTTATGCTTTGGTCAAGCCATATACACAGAGATATAGTGACTATTGTATAGAACTTGGCCAAATGAGGTCAGTGAACTCTTTCAAAACTAAGACACCATTCAGGCCCAACTCAAGAATTTTCTAACAGTAGAGATGGACATAAAGCACTGTGGAAAGCAACTGGAGTAAAAGGATAGGATATCTGCCTCATTGTCAAGTGACAGTGTCTGTATCATTTAATCTTTCAGAGCCTCAGTTTCTTCAGCTATTGGATGGGGGCAATAATCGCTCTCTTACTTTCAAAATGTGGGGATCAAAGAAAAATTTTGAAAGTGGGAGAATGTGATATAAATATAAATTGTCATGAAGGAGATATGAAAGAGATGTAAAGTTATGAAGCAACTATAAGTTAAAGTCAGGTATATACACACTTATTCTGCCTATAATTATCACCAGCTCTCTTAAAAATTTTCCAGCATGATTCAGGTATCTTTGTCAAAAATGTTGCCCTCCCATGGCCTGAATACACTGGTTTACCTCATATGAACTGGTACCTCTTCCTGGATGATATTTTCTGTGTCTTAGCCCTTATACCATAAATATAGTATATAAGCATCCCTGACTATTTAAAATTCTTAAGTTGCTGAGGTCAGAGACACCTTAGGAATTTTAAGGTTGGTAGTTTGAGAATCATCCTCTTTCTCTTTGCTGTATAGATAGCATCCACTGAACATGCACAGTAACTGCTTTTGTTTGATAGTTATACCTGCAGGAGCATCTGTATGTGCAGATCTGGGGCTGTGGTTTAATCTCAGGGGCAGGCAGCCTTGGTCAAAGGAAGAAAAATTCTGATCCTCTGGTTACAGAATTGCCCTTAGTGAAAAGCACACTCTATACACCAATCAGACAAATTGTAAAATGATTGGTAATGGAATTAAAGAAGAAAGTGGCTCCAGAATTAATGAAAAGGGATAAAGGAAAAACAAAACTAAAAGAAGAAAAGAATAATAGGAAGAAGTGAAATAAGAAGATAGAGAAACTCAAGGAGAAAGAAGACAACAGAATGAGAACAGTAAAACAAACAAACAAACAAACAAACAACCCATAAAGAGATGAAGAAAAGAACAAGTCTTCAGTACCTGTTTTACTGGTCAGTTGAAGGGGTCCCCTGAACCCTGCTGTTCTCTCGATTTTCAGAGATGGATTAGCAAAATATAAAGTGAGCATAAATTTGCTAACTATGTTGGTACGGAGTCACCTTGGACCTCATCAGCATTGCTAAACATCACCCGTAACCTTTCCATTATCACTGAGGGTCTGCTCAGCACCAGGCCCAACTGCTCCAATAATTTCAATTACTTTCCCCGACAAATTTTATGTTTCATGTATTTTAGTGGCCTGATAATTATGATTTCTCTCATTTCTCGCTATCGAGCTTAATGGGTTCCAGCATGAGTGTACAGTTTCAGAAATGAAGTTCCACTTGAATTCACAAGTTATTATCTACTTTCATTAATGGAATTGGAAAAAAGAGAGTGGAAAAGAGATAAAGAATGAGGAAGAAGGAAAAGATGAGTGAGCAGGAGCAGGGGGAAAAAAGAAGAAAACAAACAGCCACGATTAAAGAAAAAGAAAATCAGCCAAATGTGAAAGGAAAAGTCAGACTGAGTATACAGAGAAAGTAGAAAGGAAAGTATGCAGACAAACTTTTTTAAAAAATATGAAAAGCACCAAACAGATTACTTCCATTATTAGGCACACGACTAATAAAGCAGCATAGGGTGTTGGAAAATTCTCAGGCTTTGTAGCTAGACCACAATGGGTTTGAGGAACCTGGTTCTTTTGTTTACTAGCTCTGTGGTCAAAAGCATGTTACTTGACCTTGCTGAGATTCATCTGTCTTCTTCTCTGTATGGATAAGAACATAGACTCTATGGACTAATTCCCTTTCCTCTTTCTTAATCCCTCTTCCACGTGTGTGTGTGAGTGTGTGTTTATGTGTGTGTATCAAAATATTTTAATGGAATGACAATTATGTACAAGAAACTGTGCTGGTGCAGGGGGATGGGCTTTCTGAGAGGCTGCAGAGCTGAAGGCAGAGATATATGTAGAGCTTAGGTGACCTGGGAACTGACAAAACTCTCCTCCCACATGGGAGGCTATGATTCAACTCCACTGTCTGGCGTAAGAAATGGAAATGTCCAAATCTGAAGACACCCTCATCAGTGGAAGCCCTAGTAAAAAAGATTATTTGCATCAGTTCTACGTGATGATTATGTAAGTCCCAGGAGGAGAGGATTGTGACGCAGCAAGGCATCAAGGGTTCAGACCCATTAAGACTTTGTGTCACCGGCAGCTGTGTGAATTCTGATTTGGGGCCAAATAATTGGTAGCTTACTCCGACCTTATAGTTGGGTTATGCATGTCATCTCTTACAACCAACATTTAATCCATCTGAAGAGGAATAGCTGGGAAAAGTAGGAGATAGAAAAATGAAGAAAACATAACTCTTGACTTCAAGAATCTAATAATGCAGTAGGGGACATAGAATAAATACACAAATAAGTATAATAGAAAATGAATACGATAAGTAGTATAAAGTGTCACATTGGATCATACAGGTTTGAGAAGGAAAATGTTATATATTTTATAAAAGATTATCTTTTAATAAAAGCCCAAGTTTTAAGCCAAAGGAATGAAACTCTAGTTTTACAATTTTAAGCATCAATGAGCTACTTGGGAAAATAAAAGGAGGATTACAGAGTACTTCCCTATTTCCATGAAAATACATCACATAGATGGCAACGACTGAGTCCTGTACTGCAGGCACTTGACGGGATAAAATGAGAAAATTTAGGAAGAAATTCCCCCCAAAAAATTGGAATTAAAACATTTTAAAGATAACAAAAAGCAGCTGTAGTGAAAAATTAAAAACAAACAAAAGAACCCCCCACCATATATGGAAATAGCTGAAGTGATGATTCATATAAAATGCCTCTACTATGTATTCTGCAACTGAAAAGGTTAACAGTTTTCTCTAATAATCCTAATAGAGGCCACTGAACAATGGCTTATCTTCTTCAGTTCCATTAAAATGAAGTAAAAATGGATGCTCTTAATGTGGACTGAAAGAAAAGAACTAATTAACCTGACAATGTGCTCCTCTTTCACCAAGTGCCTTTCTGCAAAGGCAACTAAAACTAAAGACAACTGGACATTTTTTAAGGTTATTTAAACCTTTCTGTGAATACATTAAAAAAATTGTCTGGGAGGTATTTGGTCAATATATCAATTGGTTGACACAGCCCTATATCAGCTTTTCCTTTCAGAAAAAGCATACACGCACTGGAGAACCGTGAGCCTACCTGCCCCACTCCAGGAACTGTGTGTGGCACGTGAGACACAAAGACAAGTGAGGAAATCTTTCTCTCAAAGCCCCAGTACTTTATTTGGAGAAACAAACACATACAAAAATAATTACATTCTCTGAGAGAGGCAAGTGCAAAGGACTATGGTTGCTGGTGGGGGAGAGGTGACAACTAAGAGAGTGGCAGGAGGGTGGAAGTTTCATGAATATGTCAAATTTCAACCTGGCCTTCAGGAATCCCAGGAGCTTGCCTGGTGGTGAAAGGAAGGGAAGGGGTTCGTTCACATGTCAAGAAGGGTCTACACAAGTCCCTGTTTGCAAGGGTCATTAGGGATTCAGGCAGGTGCTCTTTGTCCTACAACCTGCTTATTGACTATTTCCAAGTTACAACTTGACTAAGATAATGTTAGTGGTCCAGAGAGGGCTTTGGCAATAATTAAAAAAAAAAATCAAAACGAGTCCCACCTCTAGGGATTTGGCTTCTTTGGGTCACAAGTCTGTTGTATCTCAGCAGGATCACATTAGGCCCAAATGAAGAGATTTGACATTGTCCTTCTAGTCTAATTATCTTTGACAAGGGCCTTCCTTGCCTCAGTTAATCATGACAAAGAAGCAGTGAATGTGAGAATATAGATGGTGAATTGAGGGGACATAAGGGAACCCGGGCTTCCTGTGCTCTGAAATCACCAGCCAATGCATTGCAGCTTCTTATGGAAGCTGGGGCCCAAAAACTCAATTAGCAACCACGAATCCAGAACCTCAGAGGGAGGTCTCAGATTCCCTGGACTCATTTGAGCTACTAAGCATCCTGCTTTGGTTTCTATCATGTCAACTTACTTTCCTCATCCAAGGGTCAGCTAGAATAACAATACACACAGAAATCTTGAAAAGTCAAATCTTATATTTTAATTCAAAGATTCCATAGCCTATTAAAATGACTCCTAATGTACTTTGAAGAATAAAACCTTCCTTACCTTTCCACCTCTAGAGTTCAGAACATTAACAAAGAATTTCTTTCCTCCTACTTTTTGGAAGTTATTCTGTGTTTCTTGAACCATGTTAATTTTGGAAAATCTCTACCTATTCATATTTCTGAGTATGAACAATGTGAAAAATCCCATGTTGGCTAGAATTTTTTTTTCTTTTTTTTTTTTTAAGACCATGGAACCAGTGGCTTCCTGGGAGTAAATATAATTTTTGAAATAAAATATGGACTAAAGTGGTCTTTTAACCTTTAGAGTTAGATCTTCAATGTTCTTCATATCTTGGTATCATCCTCAAAGTTTTGTGGATATTTTTAATAAGCATCTGTTGAAAATAAGACTCCCAATAAGGTCCAAGAGGGAGGGGATATATGTATACATCTAACTGATTCACTTCATTGTGCAGCAGAAACTAACACAACATTGTAAAGCAACTATACTCCAATTTAAAAAAAAAAAAGCTAATGGATATAGGAATGATGCAGCAGAAGGATGTTTTATAAGAGGTTGGTGGGATTTATATGTCCCCATTATCTACCCCAGCCCATGGTCCTGATCCTAATCGTCCCGGTAAATTATTTAGCAATATGATTTGTCATGTGAAATAATATTTGGATCACTTATTAAAGACCCATTTTATGTCAGACGGCTTACATAATCTAAGTCTAATTTTTGCAAACATATTTATAATTGAGAAAACCATTTCAGCAAGCTCAAGAGACTTACCTAGGGTTACAGATTCAAGTTAATGCAGAGAGAGGATTTGAACGTATGGAATCCGAATCCCAAACCAAATGTTTTCCCCTTTTCTGCTAAATCCTATTTATAAGACTTGTGATGGTCAGAAGAATGCAGAGTCCATCTATTTCTTCCAGCTAAGTAGCTCTGGTCAGGTTGCCTAACCATATATATTTTTTTCCATGAAGATACATATTTTTTAAAGAAACATTAAAATGCCATTTCTATCTTCTGACTTTAAAAGGGGGTCTTAATAATATCTGTGTTGTAAAAAAAAAGGAGGAACAGATCTGCCTGAAAGTGGTTGAGCTGTAAGGAGGGATACTGAACTGGGGGAGAGGATTCTGTTGCAGGAGAAGTTGGGAACACGAAGTCTGAGTCAGAGATGTCTCTACCACACTTGTTGTCCGACAGAAATACGACGCAAGCCACATGCTTAGATTTAAATATCCTAACAGTCATGTTTAAAAATGTAATAATAAACAGGTGGTTTTAATTTTAAGAAGATACGCGATCCAGTGTATCTAAAGGATTACCATTTTAAGATATAATCAACACGAAACATTCACGATCTGTTTTACATTCTTTTTGTATATGAAGTTTTTAAAACGTCTGGTATATGCCTTACACTTCGAGCACATCTTTATTTAGAAAGCTACGTTTCAAGTGCTCTAAAGCAACCTGCGGTCAGAGCTGACCACACTGCACAGCAGAGTTCTAGTAGCTTAAGAAGAAAGAGAAGGTGATCAAAAGGAGTTTACATGCGGATCCCAGCGGCTCGGGCGGCGGGAGCAGCGGCAGCGGCCAGGGAGCCCAGCTTCGCGAAGGCTCTGCGCCCGCAGGCATCCGGCCCGCGCCCGCCCCGCCGCCACAGATGCCCAAGAGGAAGGTCAGCTCTGCCGACGGGGCGGCGAAGGAGGAGCCTAAGAGGAGGTCGGCGAGGTTGTCAGCTAAACCGGCTCCTGCAAAAGTGGAAACGAAGCTAAAAAAGGCGGCAGGAAAGAATAAATTTTCCGACAAAAAAGTGCAAACAGAAGAGAAAAGGGGAGCAAAGGGAAAACAGGCTGAAGTGGCTAACCAAGACACTAAAGAAGACTCACCTGCAGAAACTGGAGAAGCTAAAAACGAGGAGAGCCCAGCTTCTGATGAAGCGGGAGGGAAAGAAGCCAAGTCTGATTAATATCACACACCTGGTCCTATCAGGGGTCCCTGTCTCCTTGTACAATCCAGAGGAATATTTTTATCAACTATTTTGTAAATGCAAGATTTTTAGTAGCTCTAGAAACATTTTTAAAAAGGAGGGAGTCCCACCTCATCCCATTTTTTTAAGTGTAAATGCTTTTTTTTTTTTAAGAGGTGAAATCATTTGCTGGTTGTTTATTTTTTGGTACAACCAGAAAATAGTGGGATATTGAATATGGGAGGCTTTGGTTGTCTTGGGTGTCAGCTTAACATTCCACAGAATAGCTGTGGAATGCTGTGGGGGGGTAGCTTTTATATCCTATAATACAAAGCATACTAAATGGCAGTTTGGAGTCAGTTGTGCATTTAATGTCTTAAGCGCTTTAAATTACTTCTCTTCCCATGTTATTTTTGGTAGAATTGTTTCCTAAAGCAAACCACTCACCCCTTGATCTTGCCTCTCCTGGGCAGAATTTTGGGCACTCTGTAACATCTTTGGTCGTGGTAGTCCAGTTCTTCTAGTAACTGTTAATGTGCTGTGGACGACTGACAATTTGAGTATGTAGTGTATATGATACTAAATTATGAATTAGTGGGGCTTACGATGTAACAGCATATCAATATTTGAAGATATTGGTACTGGATATCCTGTGAAGGAAAATTTGACTCCAAATTTTAAGCTGGAAAGTCACTGGAATAACTGTTCAGAAAAGAATCTACATGATTTTTTAGATTTTTTTGTACGTATGTTGAGAATTGTCTGTGTACTGACAAATTAAAATGTCTGTGTACTGATCCTCAAAACAACCAATAAAATCTCAATTATGAAAGAAAAAAAAGGAGCTTACATGAAAATGAACTCATTTCAGAATGGGGTGATTGAAGTATAAAAAATTATATATCAATAATTGGAGGTGGATAAAATTTCCATCTACTGGGAATGAGGTAAGACAAATTATAGGGGAATCACGTGGAGTGAAATAAAGGGGGAAGAAAAACAAACACTGGGGGAGCAGGTGTTTCCCATTCATTGTCACTCACTCACTCAACAGAAAGTTACCATTCTATCCGGTTGCATAGAGGAGAACGGTAACGCAGAGAAAAATTCAGTCACTGGCTCGAGTTTCAACTTCCTACTAGTCTATGAATCTGTAACTACCCAAAATCAATAGTTTGTATCTATCTTAATCTCATTGCCTATAGTGAAAAAAAAAAAAAGGAAAAAAGAGGTATAATCTGCCAGCTGACCTGAGTTGCTGTTGCTGATGAGGCAGAGACAGGGGATTTGCCAAGAGCAAGGGGGTAGGAGCCTAGAAATCTTGTCAAGGGCTGTGTTTCAAAGGCTGTTGCTCCAATCCCTAGGCCTGTAAGGTGCTGCAGGAGGGGAGCCAGGCCCACAGCAGCTGTTGTACTAGGCAGTTGTTATTCTGGGGACGTGGACCCGCTGTTCTCTTGGTACAGTTGAAGACAGAAAGCAAAAGATTGGGTTTGACAGTAGTCAGAGTGCATTGGTGGAAAAACGGGAGAAATTCCTGCACGTGAGGTTGGTGAAAAATCAGGGGAGCTTGTCCAGTGACCTGGCTCTGGATTTTCAGACACTAGGATAGATTCTTATCTGACTTACACAAGCTCAGTATGTTTCCTGGTTTGCATTTTAAGTTTTAAAATAACAGTCTTACTCCAAACTGTCCATGTGAAATGCAGATCATCTACATTCTGTGATGTAATCCGCTTGGGTCATGGCGGTGAGAAGATTATCACATCGTTCTCATACAGGCAACTCTTTTAGGAGAACTTGGAGGAACAGAAAAGGGGCATCAGACAGCTCTAATTAGCCTTACTTTCATGAAAACTGAATTTCATGAAAATCAAGTTATTTTCAGCTAAGGATCACTGCTGAGAGGAAAGAAAAACCAAATGAGCTGAAGAGTAACAAGACCCTCTTTAAGAATGGATTCATAATGAACTCTCCTTTCTATTTGGATAAGTAGTTTACACATAATTACTTAACCTATAGGATTGTGAGAGAGTTAAAAAGTTGACCATATTCATTCATTCAAAAGTTCCGTCAACAGCTGTTGTTTGAGCATCTACTCTGTGCTAAATGCTATTCTAGGCTCTGATTAGAGACTAGTGTGGCAAAGGCTGCTAGCTGATTCCTAAACCCATGTCCTCTTCTTGGAAACACAACTAGACTGCATTTTCTAGACTTTGGAGTTAGGTTTGGATGTGACTGAGGACGAGCCAATAGACTATAAGAGAAAATGTTGCTTCTGCCCCTGCCATGTGTGATTCTCCATGAGAAGCTTTCACTGACTATATTGACCTTGGGAACTACATTGAAGGTCGTGGACCACATAGAAGAAGGTGGCAGAATCACCGCTTAGAGGAGAGCAGTAAGAAAACTGGCTTTACACTTGAGGTGAGCTAGAAATAAACTTATTATAGCAGCTAGTGCAACCTTAGATAATATTAGCATGAACAACAGACTTGCTCAGTGCCCTCTTGATCTTATATCCCAATGAGAGACAGACAATAAATAAGCAAACCACATAAATATATTTGGTTGTACATGAAAATGTTAAGCCTAGTTATAGAAGAAGCCCCCATGGCTCAGGTTCATGCTAAAAGATTAAAACTGTTGTTGATACAAAAAAAAAAATTACGTTTGACTTTGGAATAAACAATCTCTTTCTCTCTTCATCCTACCTCTCCACCCCCTGCCCAACAGACACACATACCTCTTTAACCAAGTACCTAATTTTCTGAAACAGTGGTGGACTCCACTGCATGCAGTGAATAAGAAAAACCACATCATCCTAGAGACATCAGTTCCCTGTTCTCTTTCCTGAATGTCATTCCATTGTAGAAAGATATAAATGCATCTTTTCTGTAAGCAATAATGAAACATTGGTTGGCTGGTTAATTTTCTTCCATAAACAAAAGCAGAAATACTGAATACATCACCTGGTGGTAGAGCAGCAGAAAGATGACTGAGGTGATACTTAAAAGAGTTCTGAGATCCTGTCCTAATTATGTGATGGGAGCTAAAGAAGCTACTGCTGAGGTCTTAGTTGCCTCATATACAAAACTGGAGGTTTGGGCTAATTGACCTATAAGATTCCTCACACTTCTATTTCTACTTTCTGAGCCAGAACACAAACTTTTTTTTTTTTTTTTTTTTTGAACAGAAAGATGGTAGATGGGTGGCTCAAATGCAGTGCTTGGGAGACATTCTGCCTAGTTTACAGGTTCAAATGATGGGACTCAGCATATGAACTTGGAATCCTTGACTCTGTTAGAGGCCTGATGCATTACCTAGAAAAAGGAGGCTAAAGAGACATTGGGAAATCCCAGGTGATTCAGAGATTCTGTTTGAATTATCCAAAAACCTTCCCAGGACTTTTACTTCATTTGACCCCTGTACTTCTGAAGTGTGTGTGTATATATGTATATGATTCTGATTTCCCAAAGATCTGAGCCTCCTTTGCCCTTTGAAGCTTCAACTTTTCAAAATAAGAACTGTACTGTTTTTACCAATTGGGTCTTTCTCCCCAGCTCCCCACCCCCGGTTCAGCTTCTCTCTTCTCTGTGTTCTCCTCTCTCAGCCCCTCTCAACTGTCTCGCTACTGATAGTGTACATTGTGATTTAAGATACTCTGTGCTTTTCCCTTCCTTACCATGGTGCCTTTGATTCAGATACAGACAGATACATTATTGATCAGATTTTGGCTGCTCCTCTTAGCTTGCTGGTGTTACACTCGTAAATAATAAGCTCATAAGAGAAGGAGAGTGAGAAGAGCCTGCCTCCTTTTATAAAGCAAGTGGATGACAATGTTACAGCCTCCGTTTTGGCATCTTTAAGAAAGGCTACATGCTTTCCCACTGGGAGCCTTCGTTTGTTTGGTCAGGCCACATCACTGTGCAGAGGCTAGTGGTCTACACGCCGGACAGTGAAGGCCTGCTTGGATGAAGAAGACGAAATTTACATAGATGGAGGACCATTCTTTGTTCCATAGTGGATAAGTGGTTGGGCTTCTTTGCGAAGTGTTCCATGTAAATCCTAAGTAGCCATTTTTAACCAGATTCTTTATAATCCTATTTATTTTTTGCCACCAACCTAGGATTGGGTCTTCAGACTCTGAACCTACATCCTTCTCTAGAGGCAGAAATGCTGGGAATTTTCTCCTGTGACCTAGTTTTCAACACCTTTGCTGGATCCTTAGAGACATGACTGAAAAAGCTACAAGAAAGATTTATCTTACCTAAAATTTCCTTCTTCTTTAGACATTTAAACACCCTATTTCAAAATATCAAATTTTTGAGTGCTCATATCCTTTAACCCAATAACTCTACTATTGTAGTTATGTTTGCAAAAGCATGTGTATGTGTGTGTGTGTTTGTGTGTGCGTGTGTGCACAGACGTATACATACAAACATGATTATTCTCCTTGTAATAGCAAAACCTGGAAAAAACTTGGGGGCTACTTAAATAAATGGTCATCCCTAGAGTTGAACAATATGCAGCTAATTTAAAAATAAAATAGCTACATATGATGATTTTGAAAAATCTGTTACATTACTAAATGGGAAACATACTTGCACAGGCTGGACTCTTTTGTCAAAATTTTTATCTATCTACTATCTATTTATCTGTCTTTCTGTCCGTCTGTTCATCATGCATCCATCCAGATACCTCTGCTGGTTTATGTATATTAAGCATTTTATATTTTACTGAGAGTGTAGATAAAATCTGTTAACAGCAACTTCCTCTAGGAAGAGTGACTCTGGGAAAGTGAGATTTACATGTTATAGTTTACCTTTTCGTGTTTTTTGAATTTTTAACTTGGTGCGGATATTGCTTTTATTTTTCAAAGATGTCATGTCAGCTGAGGTAAACTGGATTCTGATACTATGGAGGATTCCTCTTCTTTTTTTCTTTATATATTTCAAACCTGTATAAGTCTTGTTTTAAAATGCCCTAATATGAAGGCTTAATGGTTATATAAAAATATGGTTCCAGTCACTTTCCTGAAAATGAATTTTGAAAGATGAAGGGAGAAAGTCACAAGGGCTATAAGTCCCTGATTGGTGAGAACACACGGAGTGGGCAGAGGAAAGGGCTGTGAAGGGAGAGGAGTGACACTGAGGGATGTGCTTCCCGCGATGCACAGAAGTGAGGCGAGAGAGGGCTGGCAGTTAGGAAAATTGGAGTCTAGCCCCGCTCTGCCATTTCCTGCCCTCTTACACATATCACTTAACCTCTCCCAACCTCAGTTTCCTCATTTATAAAATAAGGGAATTGTGTTGGATGATTTCTGAGGTGCCTTCTAGTGCAGAAATCTATACAGTTCTATGAAACATCAGCCATTCTCCGCCCACATAATTGGCAGGAGGTGGTAATGAAATAAGGTCCAGAATATGACTCATCTTTCAATGTACATTTTCTCTGTCCTTTGACAGAAGTAGTCAGTAGGTCTTGTTTCTTTCCTCCTGTTACTCTGATAGTAAGTCAGGATAAACTCCCTATAATGGACGCCACAGAGACTTTTATTTGTGGGGAAAAGCTGAGCTGGCCCAGAAATGCCCATTTGACAGAACACACTTCTAGTCAGAGACAGCAAAGGCAGGTACAGTGAATGAACGATAAGGTAGATCAGAGTGATCAGACTTTTAGTTTAAAACAAACAAAAAAACAGAAAAAAATACATCATTCATCATATGAAATTTTGCAGTTTGTGGTATTTTCTATTTTATCTGACTCTGCCCACCTGTCCTTTCTAAAGCCTTTCAAGCCCACTAATGTTTTCTATTCCAAAACTACAGAGTAGAAAGAAGCCTGACCCAATCCCTGCCATCCCAGCATACTGTCAAGTTACCATGATCCTTTAAAGCCCTTGGCTTGGGGTCATGGAAAGAATGAAAGCCAAAAGTCGGGTGATCACTATCTCATGGTGTGACCTAGGAAGGCCAATGCAACATGAGAAATACTTCTCAAGCCCCTACCACACACTAGGTAGGCATCGTGCTAAGCATTCAGTATTCAAAGGTCAAGGCCCTATGTTGAAGAAGATAGTAGTCTAAAGAGGGAAGGATCAACATATTTGTACCTACAGTACAATTCCCACACCAGAAGGCCAGACCAGAGCTATGGAAGTACAGAGCAGGGGTTGTTTAGCCTGCCAAAGGGTCATTTGAGCTGGGACTTAAAGACAAATAACCAATATCCAGGATCTCCTTTTGCTAACAGTTTGTGGCCTTACTGTAACAGGGAAAATATCTCCATTTCTCTGCATGTGACTGCCCCAGAAGTGTACATGTGTGAAAAGAGCAAGCAGGTCATGTGAAACATGGATGAAGAAAGACCCAGAAAGAGCAGAGCTGCTCTGGGAATGTGGAAGAGTAAGGGAATGGGGAGCAAACCAGGGAAAGAATGGGCCCGAGAAGGAAGTAACGGGGAGACAGAACAGCATACAGGGAGGGGTGAAACACTGTGGTGGGCTGTGCCACTAAGATATTGCAGATTTCATTCTAAAATGGTCTTGTTTACCTTCAGAGACTGTGTTTCACTGGGCATCCTATAGTAACTGCTGCTAGAGTACATCTCCTTTCATATAAGGTCCCCTGCTGTCATGAGCCTTTGGCAAAGTGGAACAAACCTAGCAGCACCTCTAAAGTGCGGACACCCTGCTGGGGTGAAGATGAATGGAAACGCAACTGGGAAGTATTTCACAACCAGGTGTGAAGAGGTAGAGAAAGGAAAGAAAATATTTCTCTCCTTGAGTGATTTATACTAGATTTAGACAAAGACTCATAGCCAAGTGTAAGAAGCAGCTGTAAGTCACTTGTGAAAGAACAAATACTGTATTTTTTTTCCCCTCAAGCCATGTGTTAAATCAAATCAGCAAATATTTTTACTAATATCATTGTTCTCTAAATGTTGTCATTGCTTGATTTATTTACCCTTTTTGAGGAGAGTCAGTCTCAGAACTGCCGGAGTCACAGGGTCAGGGAGAAAAGGACAGGATATTAATGGTTGACTGATACTATTTTCTTTTGAGGAATAAATTAGGAGTCTCTGCATCTTCTCAAATCCCAAAGGATGTCCCACAGTACTGAAAATTTTGAGGCTAGACTTGTCCCTGGTTTTTAAGAATGATGAGTTTCCATAAAGGTCCTATTCAAATGTCAATTAATAGGCCAATACCTGAAGCCATTAACCTGTGAAGTCATTATGCAGAAACAGTAATTTTGTCGTGTAATTATAGAGGAAGAATCAAGGTAAAACAGTACTGCATTTTGATGCCTAATAAGATATCGAAAAAGGGGAAGAGACATTAATGACAGATAACATCCATTTCATTATTTTAAGTGTAGTCTGAGAAATATTTACCAAGCCATGAGTTGCTTAGTGTCATAGTTAGAATATCTAAAATTTTGCAAAATGGGGTATTGTGTCTTAGGGTCTGGAGAACGAACGATACTCACTTTTTTCAGGTTCTCGACAGTATGTAGTTATATGGATTGAGCTGCAGAGTGCCCTAAATCCATATAACTACACGCCGTATTATCATACAGTTTTAACTTTATTGCGTATATGGAATTAAGGACTTAAGATACATAGCTTTTCCTCTAAATCACAAAGTGAAATATTCAAGGTCCTTAATTGAGGATAATGTGAGAGCAAAACCAAAAATAAAGCCCTGAGCTCCCAATTCCCAGTCCAGTGTTTTCTGTAGATTCCACTGTTTCTGAAATACCAAAGAGAAGAATTCTAGAGAACACCTCATCATAGAAATCACAATTCAAAGAGAAATCAGAGATTTCAAAGCCATCTGACTGGCAAATCCATGCCATTTCCCAGACTTCACCTCAGCCCCTGGAGCTGTCACCTTCAGAGGCTATGTGATTTCATGCAGAGTGTGTGTTCAGCAGTTTGGCAGACAGGTTAAGGCCACCTGAGAATACAAGGGAGCGTGATCATGCATATGTCCCAGGAGCAAGTCTAGAAATTAAGAGAGTAAATAAATGAGAACTGTGGGTGGGAGAATCTCATGCAGTAGCTTTCTGTCTGCAATAATCAACCTAATCCTTAATCAATGAGCAAGCATTTATTTTGAACAACCTACATCTTCAATAGCATGTAAGAAGCTATAGAAAGGCAGAGACAAGTGATGAACATGTAGAGGAGAATCAGAGATCTGAGTCTATTTTCCTGGTTAATCGTAGGCACCATCTCAGTAGTTGCACCCTTAATTAACAAATCCTGATGACATGCTATACTTGGCATCAGATGGTAGGTATTCTAAAAAAAACCCAGAAGGTAAATGATTTTTCATAACTCTTGACAACCTTCAGGATGTCTTTGTATGGATCAGTTATCACTTATCATCTTCCTGGCTTTAGGGAGGCTCATCACTGGATGCTCAGTCATTATGTTATTCCCTATAAAACTGTTGAAAGTAAAGCCATAGTATTCAAAGTGCTTATTTTGCACAAAATGAATTAATATCTTGCACCTCAAGCCTGCCAAGTTTTAGCCTCTAATGGACATTAATGCTATACTTCACTTTACATAATATATTCCTGAAAGTTATGAGTAAATATTTTTTGGATATATCAAATTACATATAAATACACGGTAAGAGTTGGCTATTTAAAATGGTTCTGTCTAATTCAACAACTTTTCCTAAGAATCAATTTCATTGCAGGTATTGAACTAGGTGCTGCGGATGCACAGATGAATATAGCTTGATTCCCGTCATCAAAAAATCTGACAGTTTAGTGTAAGAGAGAGATGCATTAATAGCAAATGTCAATATCGTACGCTGAGTGCAAACATAGAGGCAAGCATAGGGTACTGTGAGAGAACAAAGAAGGAGGAACTTGTTCATCCCGTGGAGATCAGTAACAGTGCCTGGAAGAAAAAGAAATGGCTGAGCAGAGCTTTGAAAAAATAAGGAAGATTCTTAAAGAATTCTCTGGTCCAGTAGCCATTCCTTATTTATTTGTATTGTTTGTATAATCTCAGCCAAAGTGCAGCCTTATTTCTAACTCTTCAATTGTAGAAAAGGGAATTAGGAGCAAACTCACCACATGGATTGTTAAGGTCAGTTCCATGTTGCTGATCTATACATTCTTTGGTTCTTGTAATTTTTTTTTCCATATGGAAAGTGCTCTTAATGCAAAGCACCCCTGCCTTGTACTGTAAATGTTATCAATGTATTTACATTTAACCTGAAAATATAATGGGAAATGAGTATCCGTGGTACCACTAAGAAGTCTTATACAGAAAGTTTAAACCAATGTGAGAGAAAGGGGCAGAGCTTTGTTTTCATGGCTACATTAATGAAAAGGCTTGCACAGTAGGGAGGGCATGACCTCCTGGAGAGAAAAAAGCTGAACAATCATAATACATCAAATTCTGCCTTCTGGGAAGTGCCTGTGACTATATGTCTGGTATCTTTGTGTATTAATCTTCACTTTCAAATAGCTCTCTTAATCAGCATACTAGTGAAGAAAGAGTTTTTATTGAATAGATTTACATTTATTTTCTCAGGATTTTTCGGGGGGTGTTGTGGGTGTGGAGGAGGATACGGATGACAGAATCATGTAAACTCAAAGGTTCTTATTGGGGCTTCCCTGGTGGTGCAGTGGTTCGGGGTCTGCCTGCTAATGCAGGGGACACGGGTTCGAGCCCTGGTCTGGGAGGATCCCACATGCCGCGGAGCAATTAGGCCCGTGAGCCACAACTACTGAGCCTGCATGTCTGGAGCCTGTGCTCCGCAACAAGAGAGGCCACGATAGTGAGAGGTCCGCGTACCGCGATGAAGAGTGGCCCCCGCTTGCCACAACTGGAGAAAGCCCTCGTGCAGAAATGAAGACCCAAAACAGCAAAAATAAATAAACTCCTACCCCCAACATCTTCTTAAAAAAAAAAAACACGTTCTTATTGGAAAGGTATTCAGCCAGGTAAATAAGCACAGCTAGTATGTAAGAACATGTCATATTAGGGCTGGGGGCAGGCGATCATGCCCCAGCTCCATCCATGCTGTGCAATGAGGGCAGGCTTCCTGAGTTCTCCCACACATCCTGTTTCCTCACCTGTAAAACACAAGGACCTAGATATACTAAAGATTGGCTTTCCTCATCTTTATTTATGGAGGAGTTGTTGAGTCATTAAAATATCATGTTATTGATCTACTAAAGAAAAATCTACAGGATAGTAAAAAGTATCTCACAAACACAAAATTAGAATGACATTGACTGTCCATAAGTGGAGGAAAACCATGTTCTAATGAACTGCTTTAGGGGACAATTGCCTTACCTAAGATTTGGTAGTACTGAAATCAAAGACAAAACCCATCCCAACAGAGAGAGCAATGAGCAAGGGAGCCTTGCTAAATGTATTGCTATCTGCTAATGCCCAGATGAAGATGTGTTTTTAATTAGCCTTTTGGCTGTCTATAAATGCTTGCCTTTATTTGTTTCTTTTTCCCCTAACAATTGCATAGTAAATGGAGACTCTTAATTGGTACATGCTAATGCACCTTCATAAAGGCCTCCTTTAGCAAAGCTCTGTAAAATGTTGACACAGCCTTGACTCTAATGCTTTATAATGCCTTTGACTTTAAAAAACAAAATGTATACATAGGGCTTCTTTTTTCCTTTAACCTGTCAAACTTTTATCAGCCAGTGGTGATTTTTAAATAGTTTTTTTTTTTTTTAAAGAAGGGAAGTTAGAGTTTACAAACTCTCAGCATTTATGGACTGAGACTAACAATATCTAAGATGCCTGATTCATTTCTCATATAGAGTGTATATCTGAGGGCTTCCAAGCTGGAGGGCTTTTTTTATACATCTAGCAACGAGAAATGCACATTTCCTCTTTTCTAAATCCATGATCTGGAAAGATCACATGCATAATGAAAAATGGATAATCTTTTGACAAGGATATAGATTTTTCTGACTAAACAATAAATCTTCTATCCGGTGAGTAGACCAGTCCCTCCTTCCAGCATCCAACTGACCCTGGATGGGGGTAAGTGATGCAGAGCAGGCAGGGCTCTAGGGCTTTGCAACCTCAAACCAAAGTCTTGCCTATTCACGCACAGGTGGCTCTTTTGTTTTTTTTTTTCCAGTCCAGAGCACTACTACTTTCCTAAACACCTGAGATCTCATACCTCAGCGAAGGGGGGAGGGTTGTGTGCTTTTTTTTTTCCCCTCTGAGAAGGTAGTATCTTGAAGGAAATAGCTTTGCCTTTGGAGTCAGAGAGACCTGGCTTCAAATTGCAATGCCCTTATTTTGATTTGGGACACGAGTAAAAATGAAATTATAAGTCTATCAAAGTACAAAATAAACCACACAAAAGTTACATGCATACATACACACATATGCATACATATACATGCATACACATGTGCATATGTGTATAACATGAGCTGCAAGAAAAGAAGGGTGCTGTCTGTGCAACTCTGCTACTATTGCCGGGGAAGTTGAAGGCTGGAACTGTTCAAGGTTTCTAATCTCCCACACCAATGCTACAACTTTTACTCTAAACAACTGAGAATTTGATAAGAAGGAGGAGGACAAAAGAGATGAGAAATGGCTGTTGCTGTTTCAGGCTTTCAGTAAATGTTCCTTTTAAAACCGCTGAAACCCGAAGTGCTGCAAGAAGGCTGTGTGGAAAGGCTGCAGGCAGCGGGGAGGTCACCAAAGGGAGGAGGGGATAAGAGCAAGGTGCCCAGGTGCTCAAGTCCAGATCAGTTTTCACTACAGCCCCCTCTGCTGACTCCCAGCACAGAGAGGAAGACCGCAGCCCCTGGCAGCCTCCCTTCCTGTGGAAAACACGGACAAACCTGTTCCTCTAAGGCTCTGGGGCCTGCCTGCATTCTGCTGGTGCCCTGACACCCCGCAGGTGTTATACCTGTCCTCAGACTCTGTCTTTCTCACAGGGCACAGGCCCCTGAGATTCTAAGGAGGGTTAATGATCTCCTCTCCTCTCCCTGGGCCAACTGGTCACCTTCCTTTCAGCGTGTGATGACTCTGGGTGATGTCTGTCTCTTTTGAGTGCACACACAGGCGCAGAGTTTAGTTTTCACTCAGACTTTTGCCACTTCATATTTGCACGGCCACATGAGGACATTTCACCCAAAATTAACATCCCAGAGTAGAAATTAAAGAGAAGCAAGAAAGGGACAAAGAGCAGAACCCCCTCTGCACTTCCACTGAAAGTCCTAACTCTGGACCTCATTGCCCGTTACGTCAGGGTTCTGTTAGGACTCACACTGCATCCAAGCTCCTCTCCTTGGGTTCTCCTTAAGTCAAATGTAGATGTTGTTCAGCCTGGTTGGACAAGACACATGGCCAGGCGTCAACACATAGGACACATTCTGAAGAATACACCAAGAATTCTACTCAATTTTGGAGGTTAGGCCTTTCTACTATTTTCCCACTCAAGAAAAAGGATCCAAACATAAAGTGAGCATGGCATTATTATAGGGATTATCTTAAATCTGTTCTAATTTATGAAAAATTTATTTGCAAGCTTTTATACCTTATCAGTAGATCACACTATTTGCAGACAACTTAGAACTCATCTTGACATATTCACTAAAAGTTAGCATGAATGGGGCTTCCCTGGTGGCGCAGTGGTTGAGAGTCTGCCTGCTAATGCAGGGGACACGGGTTCGAGCCCTGGTCTGGGAGGATCCCACATGCTGCGGAGCAACTAGGCCCGTGAGCCACAACCACTGAGCCTGCGCGTCTGGAGCCTGTGGTCTGCAACAAGAGAGGCCGCGATAGTGAGAGGCCCGCTCACTGCGATGAAGAGTGGCCCCCGCTCCCTGCAACTGGGGAAAGCCCTCGCATAGTAAAGAAGACCCAACACAGCAAAAATAAATAAAAATAAATTAATAAACTCCTACCCCCAATCTCTAAAAAAAAAAAGTTAAAAAAAATTTAGCATGAATGATCAAATCCCATCACCGTATTTGTCTAACAGGCTAATAGTATAAGTTTATGTTATTAAATGTGCAGAAATCCAATGTCCCGGTTTTATTTATCATCACACTGGACACCTGTTTGTGGTTTTGCTGCTTTTTAATCCCTCGATGCTATAGAATACCAAGGAATGCGGAGGTCGGAAAGTCTTTAATCCGAGCAACACCAAGATTTCTATGGCTTTCTGCCAGCCACCAAGTGAGAAAAAGCCTGGACAACAAAGTGTTAAAAAAAGCTTTTTATGCAGATAATTGATAAGCATATGCTAATGAACCAGCTTCCTACTTCTTCCACCAGAATATTACTGCATTTCAAGTGCTTGGAAAAGAGTGAGTTTGAGATTTGCTCATAACTTTCAACCAGTTCCTGTGTAAATTTTAGGTGTTTGGAGGAAAATAGAGTACAGTACTTCCACTGCTTTTCCATCCTAATTGAGCTCTTCTAGTCTGAAAATACCCGGCTGCTAAAACAGTTGAGGGTAATGCCTAATGGAGAATCTAGGCTTATCTCTGAATTTACAGAATTTGCTCTCAGGCCTTCTCTCTGTCAATACAAGAAATCATGGACTAACCATACTCCCGGCAAACAATCTACAGTTCTTCTGCTGGTCCCTTGAGATTGTCTTGCATGTATTATATATGATACTCATCTGATATTAGCAGTTAACAATGTTAACTGGGCTGAAAATGATGATGGGAAGTAAAAATTAAAAATAGAATATAGCCTTACCAAATTAGAAGTTTAATGAGAAAAGATCTCTACCTCATTAAAATTGTTCCTGTCTCTTCTGAACCAATCTTTGTACCTCCTACTGTTATGCCCATTTGATTCTTCAAACTAAGCTTTAAGGAAGAAGTTCCACGTCTGATTAAGGAGGTTCAATGACTATTAATGAAATGACTAATTATGTCAAAGCTTACATAACATACCTGTATTATTCTTTACTTAAATGAGATTGGTTGAAACAGATCTTCCCTGACAGAAAGTAGTTGAAGATAGTTGCAACTACCTTTAACTAATTAGGTAAACTCTGTTCAAAATTAGAGATGTATAATTCTGGACCAATTGAGGGTCCATGGTAACATAGTATAAAGTCATCTCTAATGTAAAAGGATTAGTATGTTTTAATAAAGTCTATTATAATGTCCTTGACCAGTATTCAGTCTATGGAATTCTGCTTTGTTGTGACTTTGAAAGCCAGCTCTTACTTCGACAAGATTTATTCTACAGAGCCTCCCTGGACAGTAATAAACAGTTGATCTTAACAAATACTAGTAACCAAAAACCATTGTCTGGTTTGGTACAAAATTGACCCATAATGCAAATAAGATAGGAGTCGTATTTTATAAATCTTGCCTGTTTTGTTTTGAAATGAAGATATGTATGTTGTATCGTGGTAGCAAAAGGCTTGGATCTGAACTCAAACAGCCTCGGTTCAAATTTTGTTTCTTCACCGCCAGTTGGGACTGCTAATGATACTAACCTTGTCAAGATGGTGTTACAGTTAAAAGAGATATTACGAGTAAAGCATAGAATGCATCTAATAACTGAATAAATTAGTAAAGCCGTGTCTACTTGAGGAACAAATGTTCCTGGATAGTAGAGATATTTTTTCCTTTCCTTTTCCTGTTTTTCTCTTGCTTTCAAGCAACATTATTTTAACTTTATTTTTTACTTATGCCCTTTGAGCATTTTAAAGGCATGGCCTATTCCTGAGGGCCAGAGTTAAAATTACGAAACACTTTAAACACGGATACTAAGTGAACCTGGGAAACAATGGTGGGAAATAGGAAAGGCAGGTGTCTGACGGCCCTAATTTGGCGTGGCCTGGGTTAGTAAGAATGGATACTGCAGGGCTGCAGAACTGCTCTGACTAGCCTGGAAGTAATCATAGGGCAGAACATTCTTAAAGGAAGGACTTGGGAAAAGTAGGCATAAGGATGTGTGTATGTACACAAACCTGTGCAGAGTTTATCACCGTCTTCTCGGGTGCTTTATTTAGCAAATGAGCTCAGCAATTGTCCCCCTGAAACTGTTTGCTCTGGGGTGCTTAACAAATGGTTGGCTGTTTAATGGCCCGAGGCAGAGCCAGGGAAGGTTAACGCTCTGACAAAATGGGCATTAACTATGATAACAACTGTTTTCATGGGGGATTATTGCTACTATAAACCTTATTCAACATCATAACACTAGCAATAATTTTTCTTTTTCTCCAATTTAAAAATTAAGTCATGCACCAGGATGTTCATGACACAGAGGAGACCTGAAAACTCAAAGTGTTAGACATTTAATGGTCTTTTCGTGATTCTCCGTTGTTGCAAGAAACCACTCAGATGCATATTCTAATGCTTGGGTAGATTATATTACTCACACTAGATGAAGTGCATTTAGGAAGAGAGAGGGCAATTTATTAGATCCTATTGTGACAAAGACTCATACTCCTCTCTCCCAAACCTGACCAAACTTCATTTTGACTAAAGTTGATGTCCATGGTTAGAGCATCTACTCTGGCTTGGACAACAGAAGATAGGGCACGTTTAAACAGAAAGTTTCTGTCCAACTGCACATTGCCTGGCTGGGAAAGAAACCACTTGAAGTTGTGTGTAACGTGATCTCATTAGCACAGAATATGCATAATTTATCATAGGAGCGTTTGGAAGATAAAATGCCTGTGTAATGTCAAATTATTATGTGGTACACCTGGAACTAACATAATGTATGTCAAATATATTTCAATAAAAACAAATTTAAGTGCCTGTTTAGTAAGAATGAGATAGTTCTCTGGTAATCTTCAGTTGTGGAGCACAAGTCAAGAATAGCATGCAGGGCTTCCCCGGTGGTGCAGTGGTTGAGAATCCACCTGTCAATTCAGGGGACAGGGGTTCAAGCCCTGGTCCGGGAAGATCCCACATGCTGCAGAGCAACTAAGCCCGTGTGCCACAACCACTGAGCCCGAGTGCTGCAACTACTGAAGCTCACGTACCTAGAGCCTGTGCTCCGCAACAAGAGAAGCACCACAGTGAGAAGCCCACACACCACAACGAAGAATAGCCCCTGCTCGCTGCAATTAGAGAAAGCCCGTGCACAGCAACGAAGACCCAACACAGCCAATAAAGAAAGAAAGAAAGAAAGAAAGAAAGAAAGAGAATAGCATGCAGGAAGGTACATTATCTGAAAGAAAGCGTGGTTTGCTGGGATCAGGTTAGTGGGACCCCTAGTGGAGGTGTTAGAAAGGGCAGGCCCTGGATGAGGGGCTCTTGATGGAGACTTCCTGAGCTGTTGTTTTCTTCCAAAAGAGGAAGGGGAGGGGCAACGTCAAGTAACTTTCTTCCTAATTCGGTCCAGATCAGGATGGCTAAATAAACCTTGGGTGAATTTGCTGAGGAAACATTTGCAGCTGAGTCCCAGCATAGCCAGTTCTCACATGAGCTGGAAGAGATGGCACTGCTGACTCCATTCAAAGGCTGAGTTTTTCCTTCTGCCACTTGAGCTCAAGTAGATTTGGCTTCCTTACCACTTCTCTTTCCCATGTGTATCCTATTCATTTCTCAGATTCCTTTTCTTATACTTTTGGCCTCCATTTCTACTGTTGATCCTCTTCTTTCTTAGTTTTGATTACCTTCTTTGGTTATTCCCTTTGCCTCTCTGTTTTTAGAAGTTACTTTCACTCACACATGCACACACACACACGCACACACACGTGTGTGCACACACACACACACATACACACTCCCAGAACACAGAAAGAAACTTTAGTATTCCTTTTCCTTTTGGACCACTCTGCCCCCAAATCCTTTGCTATGCCAGCTGGCGGCCACTCCCCCTACTGAGTGGCAGGGATGTTCCATCACTCACCACCAACTAGAAAACAGCCAATAGGCTTTTCTTTAACTGTTTCCTTCTGCTTGTACCTTTAGCCCAGCTTTAATTCTCTAGTTTCAAATCACCAATAGCAAGTTCCCCATATATTCCAACATAGGCAGTATTAGATTTAAGCCTCTTTCACATTATCCTATTTTGGGGTTTGAAGCAGGATGGCAATTTACTTACATGTACTGAATTTTTATTGTATTTATATATTCTGAGACACCTATCATTAGGAAGCAGTGACCATTTGGAATGTTTCTGATGGATGGTCATGTAGTCTCTACTTGATCACTTCAATTAAAAACAAATGCACTACCTTCTAAGACAGCAAGCATCATTTTATTCTTAGTTTGACTTACGAGAATATTCTTCTCTGCTCTTAGACAAAATCTGTTTCCTAAAAACCATCTCCTGTGGACAACAGGTCTTCCATATAAAGTTTATACTTTCTTGTTTGGTAGAATTTTAACTATTTTTAAATAGGTATCCACCCCAAGTCTTCTCTAAGCAAAATATTTTCATTCTCTTTAAAATTCATCCCAAGGGAGACAGCACAATTTTTACCAGCACCCAACTCCATTTATCATGACCCCGACTCCACCCTTAGCCCACTTAGGTATGGTCTAAGTCATAAAGAATATACTGCTTATTTATCAGACAAATTTAAAAAGTAAAACACACTAGCATATTTTATTGACCTCATCATCCCCTTAAGGTGGCCTAAGTTGGAAATCAACAAAATCAGGGGGAAATAAAATATTTTTGCTTTAAATTCCTAGGCATCTATAAAAGTCATAACATTTTAAGGTTAATCAGAGCTATACCTACCACCGCTTTCCTACATACAACCCAGATCGATTAGAATAGTTGTATTGTATGCCTACTATTTCACCAAAATGAAACAACCCAGCCCTCAGTGGAGCTGTCAGGATCCTTATTTTCCAGTGGCCAGAACCTGGGTCTGACTCATTATGGCCTTCATGATGCAGCTTCCTTGAGTCTTGACAGCCAGATCAGACTAAGCCCCCTTAGGGTATTTTGTCGCCAAAGTCTGGGGTCTCAGCCATGTGAAGAGTGATGTTATACCACCTGCTGATCTATTACAAGATTGAGGGAGATTGTGTATAGCCAGCCCAGCTTGCAAATTCCATAGTAAAAGGTCACTGGTCTTAGAGGTATTGTTTTGATGTTCTACTTGGCATGCTCACGAACCTTAACTTCTGCTATCTGACCAACTACAAGGGAGTAGATATTTGACTGGGTCTGAGAGGCCTAGAGACCTCCACAGAGGTGAGGGCTTTCCATTCTTCTGTGCAACATTGTTCTTTTGATTTCTAGCAGCATGTTTTAAATGGTTATATGTTTTGGCTGAGAATTCATTTTGAGTTCATTGTAAAGACAAGAAGACTTCACCTTAGAGAAAAGAGTGTGACCTTATATCAAACCTAAAAAGGTGCTATAAATCTCCCCAGGCCCCGTGTAGGAGGATGATCTCATGTTAACTTTGTCCAGCTCTGAGAGAGAGCCACGTCCGGGGCACAACCTAGGGTCTGACTGTGCTAGAATCTGGGAATTAGAGACAGTGAATCCACACAGACCCATAATTTAAATCAATGTCGGTTCCATCTGAATACTGTCTTTGAAGAAATTAATCAAATTCTTTCTTTTCTCTCTCTCTCTCTCTTTTTTTTTTTTTTTTTGCTGTGAGATAGGTTGCCAAACAGAAGCAAATGGGTGACAAATTGCTATGTACATCACTGCCCTTTGAAATGAGTTGGCTGTGGCTGGCATTTGCACAATATCCAGAGTGGAAACTCACATACTATCCAACTTGCCAAACCTCTGCCCACTTATATTTTGAGCTCCAGCTTCCTCCAGATACTGTTTCACCATCCCTGAGTGGGTTCCTGCATCCACTTTTCTGTACCTCTAACAAAAATGCTTTTGCATTGATCCTAATTTCTTAACCATGCTGTGTCCTATCTGTTTAACTTCACTGTTTAGCTATTAGATAGCAAGTAGGATTTATCTTTCATGTCAATAGCAGATGATTAGTAGTAGCTGCCTGGAACAGTTTTGGGAAAAATTACAAGGCTATGTTTGGGCTCACTGTGACTGATTGAAAACACCTGCAGAGGGTACATGGTGGTGAGGTGGTAGCATGTGTGCCACTCTTCGATAATTTCTCATGCAATAATCTAAGACAGATGGACAACCAATGTATATCCTGACAAGTTGTTTGTGTACAAGAATCATTGTATCCCCATAGGCTGCCTGCATAATAAAGCCATCACCAATAATGGATAAGACAGCTGTCATTTACTGAGCAAGACCTATGCGCCAGCCACGATGCTTGGTGGCTTACATGCATTATCTCAAATCTTTCCATCAACTCTACAAAGCAGGCATTGCTATACACATTTTGCAGATGAGGATACAAGCCTCAAAGAGGCACAATTCAAACTCTGGCTCATTGTGTGCCAAAATGTTAACAATAGCAAGAATGGAAATTCTAAGCATCCATGGACCCCACTGCATCCCTGAAGGACAGTCTCTATTTTCTAAGAGATAAGAAGGAGCCAAGTGAAGGATCTTGAGCTCAAAATATGACCTGAGATCCAAAACAGCTGAGAGTTCTATATAAAAATGTTAAATTAATCTTAAGTTAAAATGTTCTCAAAAGTTAGAATTATGATTTATGACCCAGGATGAGATGAGTAAAAATAGGCATTGTTTCCTTTTAATTTTATACTGTGATTCAGAATATCGGTATGTACAATGGAGATGATAATTTCCATGAGGCTAAGGGTCCGTATTCTCAATTTTTTCTTCCACTTTGCCACTGTTAAGACTTCCCTAAGATTCTTAAAATTCCTTAAGAATCTCCACAAATGCTTGTTACCTAAGTGTGCATTCTCCTTATATAAAGGAAAAAAAATAACACACAGGATTATTAATTCTTTGTAAAATCATGGGGAATAAAGTGGATAATTTATAATCAAGACGACAAAGAAAAGAGCTTCCAAATTCTTTACCATTAAAGGATCCAGGTGTGTGGGTAAGTCCCTATCCCATGATAGGGAAGAGCGCCTTAGGAGCTGAATGGCAGCCTTTAAAAATACAGTCTAGTTTAACATTAAGATGTGGTAGAGAGTTAAGAATTTCTTGATGGCCAGAGCCATAACATTATTTTATTTAATATTCACTAGATGAGAACAAAGAAAAGAACTGCATGCTAAGAGTTAAGTAATTCAAGCAGAAACAGCAATGCTGTCCTACTAGTGGTGGGGACAATGTAATGCCGCATCATCTCATTTTAGTAGCTGAAGTAATTATTTATGTTAAATGACCAGGAAGTGATTATTGTCAACATAATGATTAAGGTTTATGGTGCAATGTAGAAGGCCAACCTTGTTATATAAATGGTAAACCTCAGTAACTCAGTTTTTTAATAACAGTTTGAGATTTAATCAACACAGAGTAGTTGCATTAAATCTGAATTAAGTTCACATTGGAGACACGATAATATCAAGCAGAACATCTCATTCCTTTTTCTAATATTCAGAACAGATCCCATGATTGTGTGAATCAATGCAGTTCATTTCAAGTTCACTGAGAAAACAGTTTTCTACTAGAGACCATGGGTAGTATATCTCCATCAACTTTCACACATGGATCTTGCCAGTAAGTCAGAGATATGTCTTGGAAATTTACTAAAATTTCTCCATACTTTTAAATCAAAATATATTAATATTGCTTTTAGTATTCCCAGGTGTTATTTTGTTACTCTAGGCCAATGCATCTCAAATTTTAGCACCAAAGAATACCTATGACATAAGAGAAATGCACTGTTCCCCCAGGAATCTGGGTCGACAATACACCAAAACTAACTTTCCTCTAACATATGATATTTTATCTTTAAAATTATTATAAATTTGGCATTCTCTTCCAGGATACATCTTACTTTGACTTTGTTCTTATACCAAGAAGAACATTTTAAATCGCTATCAATGAAAAAAAAAATGGTATACTGTTTATCCTTGAATTATGCACATCTTCAGTTTGAGAGGCCCAGCTTCAGATCCTTCATTTAAGTAAAAAAATAAAAAATAAATATTTACACACTGGGTCAGAATAAACTCACTTTACTAGTTTCCCTGAACTGCCAAATTTGAAAGGTCAATTAATCTTCTTGAAGTTTTTAACAAAGTTTAAATTGTACCTTAGCAGTCTCTATTTCCTCATGGATAGATCACACCAATGTTTAATAAAATCTTGCTTGAACTTACTAATATTTCTTGTTTTTATCACTTTGGGGTAACAGAGAGTCTAGACATTTACTCTTCCTACTTGAAGTGGTATCCCTAACATAGAAGAAAAGTTTTCCTGAAGACTGTCAGTTGAATTCTAGTCTTGTAAGATGAACCACCCACAAGAAAAGGGTTCCATCATCAAATGAGGTTGGGAAACTAAGCATGCCGCATGTTTCTTGTAGTTTTAAAATAAATACTAGAATATAGAACCCTCTGGGACGTCCTATAGTAACTCCCACAATGCTCAATTCTTATTTGCATAAATTAGTTATTAACCATTTGTATAACCAGTACTTCATGGAACACACTGTATAAAAAATGTACACTTACTGATCTCATTTGCTTATATTACAATCCATCTCAGTGTTTGCCTTTCTAAACTGAAAAAATATATGTTTTCATTTGGCTTGTTTCTTCACTTTTCTGTTAAATTTAGAAGTGCTAAATCATACTAGCTCAATCATGTGTATTTTGTGCTTTGGTAATAAGATCTGCATAGAGGCATTTCTGTTTGATTTGTTTTAACTTTTCTAATGATGCCCATCCATTTGTCTTTCTTAGCTGTAGAAACACATTGGGTTCATACTATTGACTTATAATTACTTTCAAATTCCTCCTGTTTCAATAGTGGAGGCTTAAAGCTCATCATGTGGGGCTTCCCTGGTGGCCCAGTGGTTAAGAATGGCCTGCCAATGCAGGGGACACGGGCTCAAGCCCTGGTGCAGGAAGATCCCACATGCTGTGGAGCGACTAAGCCTGTGCGCCACAACTACTGAGCCTGAGCTCTAGAGCCCACAAGCCACAACTACTGAGCCCACGTGCCACAACTACTGAAGCACGTGTGCATAGAGCCTGTGCTCTGCAATAAGAGAAGCCACTGCAATGAGAAGCCCGCGTACCGCAACGAAGAGTAGCCCCTGCTCGCTGCAACTAGAGAAAGCCTGCATGTAGTAACAAAGACCCAATGCAGCCAAAAATAAATAAATAAATAAATAAATTTATTTTTAAAAAAACCTCATCATGTTTACTATTGTTTTAGATTTATATTTTTTCTTTATATCAATTATCATTGAGTAGACCAGTTTGGTGCCCAGCAGCTACTTTTAAGTTCATGCACACATACTTTTGAAACCTTCCTAAATCTGTATCAGTCAACATAGAAATTTTCAGTCACTCTTTATAATAACAATTTATTTGGAGATTTTGCATTTGTTCCTATCAAGTTATTGAATCCATCAGTAATCCTTTCATTTCCCTTCCCCGAAGTTGTACCTATTCATTTTATCCCTTATTTCCTGTCTCTCAACTTGCTCCTCTCCAAAATAAAACAGTAAAATAGCAAATAACATTTGGTTAACCTATTACACTTTACAGAGACCTTTAAAGCATATTACGTCATTATGATTCGGACACTGAATACTGAAAGAGCTGCAGGTAAGGAGAATGGGAGGTGTCATAGCATGGTGGGGAAATTGCATTGGAAAGAAATAGAGACCCAAAGAGAATATCCAAATAAAACAAACTGGAACATGAAATGGAAACCTGAGGGAAATGGAGTGGAAGATGGCAGAGGGCAATGACACATTTCAAAACAAATAGACTCTAAGAGAGTTTATGAAAAAAAAAATCATAGTGGGAGTGAATGGAATGGAGAGAAGCCTAGGGCGGTTGATTGTTAACTCTCAAATGTAGCAAAGAACAGAAAAATGCAATCTACTAGTCTGGGGAAGGCTGAAAGAAGAAAGAAAATTGCAATGCGGGAAGTCTCATTTCACAACTCAGCAACAGTTTCATTAATTTCCTATATATTCTGCCTAATAAAAATAATTCAGCATGAACTGGGGATAAATAAATAGTTATAAAATAAATTTCCTGGAAATTATTTACCTAATTCAGGTTTTTTTTATGACGCTGTTTTATTGGGTATGTAGGTAGAGTGGCAAGGAAGGGATACTCAACTCAATGATGTGAGACTTAGGAGACTCTTGTTTAAAATAGATGCTTCTAGAGGGCAATGGTAATGTCGGCGCTATGTGCTATGTTTTCTGAGTACCCAATATATAATATAAATTCAGTAACTATTCAACATTGAAGAAAATGATGATGAAGACCTTGTTTCTCCCTGTAATGTGTTCTATAACCAAGTCAATCTGCCTCATGGTTTCATTACACGGATTTATAACACACTTAGAATTCCATACAAGATGAAAGATGCCGTAATAGAAGGCATAATGGGAAACAAAAGCATGAGTAGTATGAAGAAGACTGAGATCTGGAAACAGCCTGAGGTGGGAGTGGGCATGGCAGATTTCTAGAGGGCAGAGGAAGCAGGCAAATCCAGCTTTACACAGCACATAAAGTACAACCAGGTGGGGCTCAGCGCTTGCAGAGAATGGTGACTAGGTAGAAGGCAGCTCAAATAATAATGATGACAATAATAACAGCAGCACTAGACATTTTTATCGTGTCTACCCTGTCCCAGGCACTATATCAACCACATATGTGCTCCTATTTAATCCTCATGTCATGCTGTGGTTAAATGCCATTTAAGTAGGTATAATTATTCCCATTTTGCAGATGAGGAATCCAAAAGTTAAGTAGTTCCCCACAATTGCACAGCTAGTAAGTAGATTCAAGTCCAATTCTGTCTACCAAGTTAAAAATCCTTCTCCCTTCCCCACTTAACAACCCATATCATGCAATCTCAGTGTGAAGCTCTTTCACAGTTCTAAAGGGTTTGGATGAAGTTGAAGTGCAGAAATAATTCTTATTGACAAAAACAGAAAAGAATCCCTAGAAGGACTTTGGATGTTATTTCATGGAAAGGAACATCATTACAGTGTAGTTATCCTTGATTAAGAGGCCCAGATTTGAGGGCTTCCCTGGTGGCGCAGTGGTTGAGGGTCCGCCTGCCGATGCAGGGGATGCGGGTTCGTGCCCCGGTCCGGGAAGATCCCACATGCCGCAGAGCGGCTGGGCCCGTGAGCCATGGCCGATGAGCCTGCGCTTCCGGAGCCTGTGCTCCGCAACGGGAGAGGCCACGACAGTGAGAGGCCCGCCTACCACAAAAATAAAAATAAAAAAGAGGCCCAGATTTGAAATTAGGTAAATCTTGCTCAATGTATGCTCTTGACGAAGTCTTCAACTTTCAAACCCTTTGTTCCCACGCCTGTAGAATGGAGATAATAATAATAGGGATAATTCCACACCTTCAGAAATGGGATAATGAAGAAAGCAAGCATACAAGGAAGGCTCAGCACAGTGCCTGACATCTAGTAAATATTCAATACATAAGAGTTTTTCCCTTGTTGCTACTCATGCTGCTACTGTTATTAATGTTACCATATCTAGGTTATCTGTGCCACTCCCAAACTTTTCTCCTCCCGTATGCGTATACCTTAAAAAGAAATTTAGAACTAGAGGAGCTAGTGACTTGCAGAGTCCCTAGGATGACCTTGTATCACTAGGATACAAAGCTGGTCAATTACAAATTCCAGAAGAGTCCTAGACGTCTCTTTTCTGTCTACCTATGTCATCTCATCCAGTCTTGTGGCTTTAATATGCTGATGACTCCTAGATATGAACCTTCATCCTAGGCCCTTCCTTTGGAATCCAATCTCATCTATCCAATTTCTCATTTGATATCTCCACCTTGATGCCTGATAGGCATCTCAAACTTAACATGTCTAAAGTCAAGTTCCTAGTCTTCAAACCTTTTCTTACTCCTTCCCATCCAAGTTGATGGCAAATCTATCCTCTTGCCCCTAAGGTCAAACACTGTGCTATCTCCCCCGATTTCTCTCTCTCACGCTCCACGTTCATTCTGCCATGAGATCCTGTTGGAACACCTAAAGAGACCTCCACACTCTGATTATTTCTCACCACCACATTGCCACCCTGGCTGGGGTCAGCATCTGCTCTGTTCTGTAATATTGCAATAAGTCTCCTAACCCGGTTCCCTGCTTCTTTTGTGCCTTTTACTGTATATTCTCCTCATAGCAACCAGAGTGATCATTTAAGCATTTAGGTCAGAGCTTGTCACTTTTCTGTTCAAGACTCCAATGGTCTCACTAAGAGAAAAAGCTCAAGTCTTTAACTGTTCTAGGGGCCCTTTCCAGCCAGACTGCTGCTGTCTCTCTGGCTCTGTCGCCGCCTTACTCAGCCGGCAATGGCCACACCAGCCTCCTCACTGATCTTCACACATATTCTGACTAAGTTCCTTTGAACCTGATATTTCACCTCCCAAGCATCTAGATGGTTTTTTCTTCAAGTCTTTTACTCAGCTGTCAGGAAGGGGTCTAAAATATCAGCCAGTGTATCTGAAAATTTTCCCATACCTGATTATTTCTGTCCTCCCCTTCTGTATGTTTCTTTTTTCCTCATCACTACTAACTTACTATATAGTTTATTCGGTTGTTGTTTTGTTTTCTGTCTTCCTTTTCTAAAATGTAAGCTCTTTAAGGGCTTGCTTTTTCTTTGCTTCTATCACTGCTTTTTCTTTTGCATTTACAACAGTGTGTGTTTCAACAAAAAATGAGTGAAATAATTTTGACTCCAAGACTTCTTTATCACTCTCTTCAATTCTCTCCATATTTAGTGTTGATGCCATTATCTGTATATCTGCCCCCAAAAGAAGTTTGTTATATGTGCATGTACATACGCATATGTGTATATTAAATTTTAAGGTCTTCATGCCTGGAATTTATTTGTGTCCCATATGTACAGTGCTAAGAATAATTATTCTAAGTGCATATAAATGCTTAATAAAATGCTTATAATTTATGTTGATGAATCAACTACAAGCAAACTTCATTATATGATGTATGTTCCCATTTGCTGTATGGAAAAATGAATAAGGTAAAAACTATGAACACATTTTTTCCATTAGTCACTATGAATAAACCTTCACATTTGCCTTCATCTTTCTTCTATCTCCCCGTTTGTTCCACTTGCTTTTTTTGTTATGAAACGAGTATTTATAGACAAGGCAGGGCTGAGTAAGATGCAGTGATTATGGCTGATTTTATCACAGCTGTGTTACTTAGCTGCAAGGTGAAGCGCCATGGTAAAATGGATCATGAATCCCTGAAATTGACTAACCGTCACCTTTATAATCCTGATGGAAAGGCAGGTCAGATCAGGCCTGACAACTTCCCATGCAAACGACAGCACCAAAGCAATGTTCCTGACTCAATTTGTTTGGAAAGGTAACTGTTGAACAATAAGATGAAGAAAAGGAAGCCACAAGTGAGAAGACTGGGAATATTGTATAGAGCTTTACCCTAATACATAGACTGTATGCAAATTATCTGAGTAGTGAAAGTGTAGACAACTCAGGTATTTAAGACACATATGTTACAAATGCCTCAGATATTATCAATTAAATCCTACATTTACAATTCTTGCCCTTAACTCAGAATTTCTATAAAAATTTGAGTTGAATATATCTTTGATGTTTCTAGCTTAACATCCCCCGACACATAAAGCAGGAGTGCAATAAATACTTGTTAAATAAATGCATGGCTGAAGAAATCAATGGATGGATATTTAATAGTCATCTAGCCATTGCTTTGCCTTTATAGTGATAAGGAGCTCATCACCTCATAAGAAAACCCATTTCATTTTTGAAGAGTGTTTTAATTTTTAGCATTTTTTTTCTAATAATGAACCCAAATCTTCTTTATTGTAACTTCTGTTAGAAATCATCATGGCTAGGAATCAATCGTTTTGTTTTGATTATCTCTTCTGTATGCCATCTTACTGAATTTCTTACTTTGGCATTGTCTGGTAGATTTTAAATTATTTCTGCACTTCATGGGATGTATCCTTCAGAAGTGTGGGAGAAATGCCACTCCGGTAACTCAGGGTCTTATACCTCCTGACTGGAATGGGCCCGAGTGAGGGAGGGCCTCTAATGTCTAATATTAGATATTGTGTATGTTCTTTCTTCAGTGCTGTGGTACTACCTTCTTCCTCCCTCTTCAGCTGAGATTCATGAGATGTACTACATTTCTACTTAAATATTTTCCGGGAATTTGGTTCAGCATTGTGTGGCAGGTATGCATTTCAACTCTGAACAGTCTATCTCAAAGAGCCCTAATCATTGCATATATATTTCTGAGTTTTTATGCCATTCTTTTGGAAATTTGGGGGAGATTAATCCTTATAATCCAAGCTTTGTTTGTTCTTATCTGCTGCTCTAAGTTCAAGACACCCCTCTGATGGGAACGCATGTGCTTTTTGAACCAATAAAAATGCTGTAGGGCTCAATCTCATCACATTTGTGAAGTACTGCAAGTTTGGCTCCACTTCTTCACAGGGAAAAATACAGAACTCCATTATGTGACCAGACTGCCAATTACTTAGAGTATAATCTATTCAAATAACGATGAAACAATAAGCCCCATTAGCCCAAATGTACATTTTATTCCTTTCTTCTTCATGAGAAGATGGTTTGGTTGTGTTCTCTATCTATTGTATGTGTGTGTGTGCACACACGTGTGTGTCTGTGTGTAAGATTAGCTGTCTTTGCTATTCATTTGTTCCTTGCTAATGAAACCTCTGCATCGCTAACAAAGCAGAAAATAAAAAAAAAAGGTAAATAGCACTCCCCAGAAACAATTTGTTTCTTTTTATATGTGTTCTTGTTAAACACCATCTGAGGGACATTTTGCAGAGCAAGGAAGGGGAAAAAGCTGCTAAGACAATTAGCTGAGTCAAAAAGAAATAATAATTAGAGTCACAATGCAGTCAAATAAGACATTTGACACACACACTGTGGGCCAGTAAGGAAATGGGGCACTGTAGTTAGGGACAGTGCAGGAAAGATGGTATGTGATGGCACACATAGGTGCTGATTGCCCGAAAAAAATCTTTGTACTGATTTCATTAAAGGTCATAGGGGAATTGTCACTCCTGACCCTCACAGCCAACCACTTGGGGTCAAACCAACCCTGCATAACACTCAGTAGAAAGAAATAATTGTTCTTAAAATATTACTGAAACATATTTTTACTGAACAACTACTACATGCAAGCAAATGCACTGAAATGATAATGACAGTATGTTAGGATGGCGATGTACTGGAAGAAAATGAATCTGATAAGGTAGCCATGATAGGTATGATAACGAACATGACACGGCTCAAACATGAATTGAGAACTGATGGCAATTCAGCATGTTTGGCTGAACACAATTCATAAACTCTCTTGAAAACAACTGAAGCAAAACAGCTTAAACACTGCAGGAGGGTGAAGGGACAATATGGATATGCACTCATTATGTCATGTTTCCCTTTAGTCACATTCCCGAAATGGAATCTTTTAATGGCTGGGAGTAAGAGACTAACATTCTATTAAGTCTGAGATGCTATATTATGGAACCGTTTTTAAAAACTGAAGTGAACTATACATTTCTACCCATGTTTGGAGCCATGACTGAGTTATAATCTCTTAAATCACAGGGTGGAGACCAGTGGTAATGAAAGCATGTCACTCCACCTAGGGGTGGGGGTTTTCTCCTTAGTATGAGCTTGGCACTGGAGGATATCTGTAGTTTTACCAGGATTCGGGAAAGAACATTCTTTATCTTGGCTCTATTTTACTATGAAGTTCTGTAATTGGAATCCATCCAATTAAGGTTGTGGTCTCCTTCATAGAAGGCACAATATCTTTTTCTCTACAGCTTCCACAGTGCCTGACAACCAACATGGCACTCAAGAGATATGGGTTAACTGAATTCATTTGAGTGAAAATACGTACGGTTCTCACAGCTCTAAACCACACCATTTTCCATAAATTTAAAAAAATGCATATTTCATAGCAATCTGTGAAGTGAGTATTATAGTCTCCACTAAGGCTAAATAAACTGAACATAGGGCAATGGTTTTTAAAAGCATCCAGACAATAGAAGAACCAAACATGTACTCTAGTATTAAATTCTCAACAGGCATCACCAAGAGTGATATTCTTGAGCATTTTATTCCTGGAACACTCTCACCCCAAACCTTCTTCCACATCCCTTCTTCCAGGACCTACCTGCCACTTCTATGATAGAAGCCACTGGGTAAGTTGATCAATGCAATAAGTAGATTGGTGTTAAAGTCCCTGCCCTAAAGCTCTACAGCACATGCAATAAGTGGCTTGCTGAACATCTACCTGTACATCCTGGCAGATAAAAGCTGGGGGAGAACAAAAGCTATATTCCCTGGGCTCCTTTGCAGCTATTGCTTACTACTTGTATCACCAATCCCATGAACACTTGTGAGACTTTGATTGGGAGCTGAGAAACTTTGAAGGGGTAAGGCCTAGGGTATCCATATTTTTGGTAAGGATCCTGGCACAGAAAGCATGGTTTTAGAGCCAATAAGTTTAGTGGCAGCTTCCTGATCTCACTACTTCCTGATCAAAGCAGGCAGGGTGTGGTTTTAGTGCTTTAGTGTTTTAGTTAACAGCTTTCTAATTGGGTGGGTGGCTTTCTGGTTCAGCAGCTGTCTAGATTCTAGATTACTGCAAAGATAGCAGTTCACCTGGTGACCCAGTTCTATGGTGTGATTTTAGAAGTCATTCTCTGGCATTCAGCCTGAAATTTGTTTCTTCAAGGTTCTCAATGATTCCTAACTATATCTATCTTCTAATAATTTCTTTTACACTTAAAAAAGGTAGATTGGATTATACTTTATGTAAATAAGAATACTGATCACAACATATAGCCGATTTTTCTCTATCTGCCTAGGTGAGGGTGGCACTCTGTCTTCTCCAGTATGTCTTTGGAAATCTATTTAAATAAGATGATATTTCCTGCAGTATTCTGTCCTGACTCTAAGTCTCTTCTTTGATAACCACTTTGCTTTTTAGAGAATTACAATGGACTCTTCATTTGCTATAGCCTCAACATGGGGCATACAAACCAAGATTATCATGATTGCTGTGATCTCTATTTTTGGAATTTCAGAAATCTACAGCTGATTCAGAGGAGCTCCCTTGCCCTCTGCTTAAATTCATTATTGGGATAATAATATTGTACACAGAGTAGTAATTATGCATGGAAGTTGATCTTCTAAAATGACTGATAGTAAATTCAAACAAGAATATTATGGATTATTCACTCATCCAAAGGGATTTCTGATAATCTTTAAAAAATCTCCCTAAGATAGAGAATCTAGCACCCACATCTCAGGCTCTAGGGAATCAATGTCTTCAGCACATTCAAGGGAGATTCTCAATAATATTATCTACTGTTCAAGCTGTTCAAGTTCATTTAATGCGTGTTGAATTCCCTGCTTCACTTTTTCTTCAGGGTTATGCTCCTATATAGTTTCGTGCATTCAATTTTCCCATTTTAGCTTAGCATAGCATTTGTGGAAAGGGCTTGGAAAAGATCACCATCCTGAGATTTCTACCCTTTTCAACCAGATCTTCACTGACTTTTGAAATGGTTTCCTCTTTTTTCGTGTACCAGTGGAGTACTAACATTTTTTATTCTGGCCATCAATAATTGGCACAAGAACAAATCCAGTGCCTGATGCCACTGCCGTTTTGGGCTTAAGGAAGCTTAGAATGTTAAAAAAAAAAACCAAAAAACAAAAAACAAAACAAAAAAAAAAAACAACCTCTTTCTCCAGAAGGAAAGGAATTATTTTTTTCTTTTTTTTTTTTGGAATTATACTTCCTATGTAGTTTGGTTCCACTTCTACACACTATTCTAACATGCCTGTACCTGTTCTCTACTAACACTTATTATCAGTAAGGATAAGCATAGAAGATGAGAGGTGTTCTTATTCGACTTCATAAAAATACCATTTTCAACAATAATTGGAACCTTTGATATCTACGTCTCATGCTGATGTTTTGCTTTACCAGAAGTTATTTGGGCTAGATAAGCTTAGGAACGTTATTTCATTGACTATAAAACAGATAACTTCTGGAATTAACAGCAATGACAAAAATTTAATATATATAATTGCTCATTAAATATTACTTGAATAACAAAGTGTTGAGTTTCATAATTGCAGAAGCAAAGTCACGTTAAACATTTTGTGGTCTAACCAGATGAAGCTATGGTCCATATATAGAAAATAAGTTTTGTTCATCTCTATAAAGGAATAGATTTTATTTATTGTTAATTGTGCTTTCTGAGAAATACTCCAATGCCTCACCCCTTGAAAGCAGCTTATGGAATACGTGAAACAGACAAACAGACAAACATCATTCATCCTAGCTGTCTTAAAATCTCTTGTTATCTGTATGAGATTTCTTGAAGTAGATTTGTCTCCCATAAAATCTTAGGCTGTGAATATCTATTAGATTCGATTCATTTTAATGAACAGTGTGGGTCATTTTTGCCAAGTTTGTTGCATTAGTTAAGGTGAAGGCTAAGTTTCTGGTAATCAATCAATCAATCAAAAGCTTAAACAGTGGCTTAAAGAAAACAAAGGTTTCTCAGTTGCTTACAGAACAGTCCTTAGGTCACTAGCCCAGGTGGGCAGCTTTGCTTCTTGCAATCATTCAAAGATTTAAGTTCCTTTCATTTTGTTGCTTTGTTCTTGTTTACCTACCTCTGCATTTTCACTTGTGAGAAGAGAACAGAAAGAACATGGAGGAACACATGGCCAGTATCTCATGGCCCAGACTAACAGACGACACTTATCACTCCCTCTCATGTTTCACTGGCAAGGACTTAATCACTGAAAGGAAGCATGGGAAATAATAGGCTCCAAAAGAGCCACTGTGTCCACAGCTACAGCTCCATCACCCGGGAGGAAGGGGCACATGGGTTTTAGTGAACTAGCAGTTTCTGCTACATTTGCCAACCTTGTCAATCAGTCAACTGAATTCAAATGGTTCACCTCAATTAAGGGGAAGAGATTTTTTCCTAACTATACATGAGTCAGTGTGGATCTGATCCCTCACTTTCTCCCCACAAATGTGCCCTACTGGGGGATATTTAAAGACATCCCATTCATTCTTCTTACTGACTTGTTAAAAATCTGATAGTCCTTATTTTACTGATTAAGCTTGGAATATAATGTTTAGGGATAAAGTTAGGCTATTAATCATGTTTCTACCAACTGCCTACAACTTATATTGGCTCCAGAGAGGGAAAGCCTTGAAGTGAAAATGGGTATCCTTTGGTGTCAACACATCAAAAATCTGCCTGGCCTATGTCATGCTCAACACTGATCTTTTAGCTCCTCAAACCACTTTATAAAGGTTATGAAGGATGTGCTTTATGAATCTCTTATTACAGCGCTGCAAAAATTTTAATAACAAAGCAACCATCACAATGCTGTTAAAAATAATTAATAATTAACTGGTTCCCTATTTAACTCACCATGGCTCCCGAACTTCACATAAAGAGATCAGGCTTCGGAGGTGAACCAAGGCATTAATAAGTGTTGCAGGATCACAAAGGTGATTTCCCATTAGCCACATGGTAAATGTTCTGTAAATAGCAGCAGGAACGCTGCAACTCAATGCTGCCTATGCATCAAGTCGTTTATGTTAAATGAAGTTATTATTTTGGTTAAATAAATTCCAAACCATTATTATAAGCACATTAATTAAGGTAATGGTGTAATGAAACAGGTTTACTGTTAGCTTCACACACATATAGATGGAAGCTGGGACAGCTCAGCTCTAATGAAGTCCTCAAAATGACACTTTGAACATTAAAGGGCACTGCATCTGAGATGGAAACGTATTTTCTGTTTGGTCAATGGCGCTGTTCAGACCCAGAATTAGTAAACTTTTGCCAAAATAATTTAGCACAATGATTAAGAGAGCACAGGCTTTAAAATGAGAATGGTTTCTCTTTTTTCAGTATGCGGGCCCCTCACTGTTGCAGCATCTCCCGTTTCGGAGCACAGGCTCCGGATGCGCAGGCCCAGCGGCCATGGCTCACGGGCCCAGCCGCTCCGCGGCCTGTGGGATCTTCCCGGACTGGGGCACGAACCCGCGTCCCCTGAATCGGCAGGTGGACTCTCAACCACTGCGCCACCAGGGAAGCCCCAAGAATGGTTCTTTTTGACTAGAGGTTCTGTTGCTTATATCTGGATGACCCTGAGCAGCCCTACTTAGCTAGCTAAACCTTAGCATCAACACGTGCAAAATGAAGGTATTAACTACTGTTGTCTTTTTCCCCCTTTTTAAAAATTGAAGTATATTTGACATACGATATTATATTCGTTTCAGGTATATAATATAGTCATTCCAAATTTATATACATTACAAATTGACAACCATGTTAAGCTTAGTAACCATCTGTCAACATACAAAGTTACAGTATTATTGACTATATTCCCTATACTGTACATTACATCCCTATGACTTGTTTATTTTATAACTGGAAGTTTGTCCCTCTTAATCCCCTTCACCTCTTTTGCTTAACACCCCACACCCCTCTGGCGACCACCAGTTTGTTCCCTTCCTCTGTGAGCCTGTTTTGTTTGTTCATTTTGTTGTTGTTGTTATTTCTTTGTATGATTGTTGCAAGAATTAAATTAGAACTTCTATGTCAAGCACTTTGCACAGTGTCAGGAATAGTAAAGGGGTCAATGAACGTTAACATATCATTGCTATTATTTTCCTCAAAATATTTATGTTGCCTGCCCACTCATATTGTTAAACACTGGACCTTATGTTTGAAACAGAGAAAGGATTGGATTACATTGTATATAATTGACAAGGAGAATACATATTTTTTTTCCAATAGGAAAAACTCACATTCTAACCATTGGATACTGGAATGCAGTCTTTAAGGAGGGAGATCAAAATAGAGGGCCTAACGTATGACACATGGGTAAGAATATGGGCTTGAGGAACCAAATTGCTGATCCTACAAACTATCAGAGGAGAGAACCTAGAGGATGGTGAGTAGTTCTTCACTTCAAAGTGAGAGCTGAGGAAATGAGCTTTAAACTGCAACTGAATGATACATATGGAGAAGAATGTTTTATACCCATCAATAGATATAATTGGAAGAGGGAAGACAGTTTGGATCATACCTGTTTAGCATGTTTGAAGAAACCATCATTATGAAATGCCTTCGAGAACTGACCTCACTGAAAACTTAAATGAATAAATAAAAGTCATTGAGACTGTTAAAAAATATATATATATTGCCCCTGGGTTTGCTATAAAAGGATCTCAGGGGTTATTACCATCTTATCAAATATTCCATTAAGACTAACAGCCCTAAAAGAGAACTGTCATTTGCCAAAATTTCCTCTGAGCCCTAGGAATCCTTTTTGTCAGTGTGTCATGCCTGGACCAGGATTCAATACAGAGAAGAATGAAGTCAGAACCTGGTTAATATATAATTAGCAATAAAAGAAGTTGGGGTATTTGAATAATACATCACATGGTCACATGAGAAGAATCCCAAGAAAATGGAGAGAACATGGGCTAGAGATAAATCATGTGTAAGTGGTAAGAAGGGAAATTGGATGGTTAAGTAGAAAAGAGATGACAGCAAGTAATAATAATGTCTTCTATTTGGATCTACTCTTTCTTAAAAGTAGTCCCATGTTAATACTCACAATATCTGTGAGAGAAGCCAGGAACAAGTATCCAAGTCCTTATTTTAGAAAGAAAAAAAATTAGGATGATAAAGTGACTTGCACAGGGCTTCTCTAATGAGTCAGGGGCTCAGCTGGGACTTGCTCTCAATCCTGTGCTATAACCATTAAGACGTACTGCTGCTGGGTAGTCATGGGGGAAACACAAATACACTCCCCACATGCAAACATACCCATGTTCTTTCTTATCCTCTAATACTGAGATGATAGCAAAATTTAGAGGTTCCTGTTTACTTTATCTCTTTGTATACTGGAGGACCTACTGTCTCCACAAAATGGAGTAAGTACTGCTCTAAATCTGTGTTGGTATGATCTGAGATAGAAGCACCCATATAATCTGAGGCTTCTTAGAAATGTAGAATTTTAGATCCCACCCTAGACCTACTGAATCAAGAATCAGCATTGTAGCATGGTTCCCATGCTTTCTATGCTTTAAATCGCTCACAGCCAGTCTTCCTTTGTGTGTACTCTTCAAAGTGCCTTAACTCATGTTTCCCCATTTTACTTTCATGTACATCGACACCAGGCAGGGGAGTAAGGATACATACTTTGATTTTTTCTTTTTCTGAGATGCAGCAGGCTATGTCAACAAGAGCTACTCAGTCTAGCATAGCAGAACTCCATGAGAGTCTTCCTACCAATGCTTAGAAAAGTCCAACCCACCATTTCTCCTCTTCCTCTACTGCATTCATATCTCCGAGGTTCCCCTAGCAGCAGAGGCCTTGAAAGGCAGGGTTGAGAGTGAGGGCACATTGGAATTGCTTCCCTACCCCCACCCCCTGCAAGGAGAGAGAACTTCGCAAGTATTCATCTTTTAACAAGGAGGGCAAACGCGATTGCCCAGGTAACAGGTGAGACACCCTAAAAGATACACTTATGGAGTAGATTGAGGAGTGGTCTGGCCTGAGCACTGTGCACTTCCCTCAATGAAGAGGCTGAGCACAAGGCTGTTTTCTCTCAAAAGTCTGGAAAAGATGAGGGGCCTGGACAATATGAATACATAAGAGCAGACCAGAGTGGAAATTCTAATGATGCAAATATAAGTTAGATAAATTTGGTTCTTGAGTGATTCTGCTTTCAAGGGTTTAATATCAAATTTGAAACAAGAACATAAGATTTCATACAAAGAAAGCACACTAGATATGAAGAAAACCACAAATAAAGTGCAATAGAAGTTCAAATATGGCTCATGTTTGAATGAACCCCTTATAAATCTTTCCATAAATTCTCCTATGTGTCTATCTAGCCCATTCTAGTCTGTCATTCCAGACTGAGAAAGTAGTGTTCTCTGAGCTTGAGAACAAAGAGATTAAGGAGACAACCCTCATTAGTAATTAAGTTCCTTAATAAAAAAATGTATGGAACAACTGCTATGATTGAGCTTCTGCTTCCATAAATGGATGGGGGAGGGAAAAAATTCATCCTAAAATTAGATAATAACAGTTATATAGTAGTGTACTTAAAGGTACAATGATAGCGTGCACGCAATACAATGTCTTACTATTGACGGGAAAAAATGGGATCAACGGGAGAGAGGGATTATTTAGAGAAGTGTGCTTTGTGATTACTGTTAAGTCTATCTGAACTCTTACTTCCTATGAGAGGCAGAATAATGGCCTCCCAAAGACGTCCAGGACCTAACTCCTAGAACCTATGCATATGCTACTTTACATGGCAAAGGGACTTTGCATGTGATTAAGTTAAAGATCTTGAGCTGGGGAGATTGTTCTGGATTACTTGGGTGTGCCTAATGTAATCACAGGGGTCTTAACCATGGAAGAGAGAGAGAGACACAGAAGAGAGAAAGAGAAAGATATTTGACTACAGAAAGATATTTGAACAGGAGGTCAGAGTGATATCACATGAAGAGGCTTCAACCCGCTACTGCTGGCTTTAAAGATGAAGGAATGAGGCCATAAACCAGGGAAGGCAAAGACATGGACTCTCCCTTACAGCTTCCAGGAAGGAATACAGCCCTGCCAGTATCCTGATTTTAGCCTGGTGAGACCTGAGTCAGATTTCAGACAGACTATATGATAATAAATTCGTGTTGTTTTAAGCCCCTATGTCAGTGACAACTTGTTACAGCAGTAATGGGAAACTAATACATTTGCTTGGTACCAACAGAGAGGGCTCTTTCATCACTTCCTAAGACCTAGGTGTCTATGTTTCAGTAAAAAAATAAAAAAAGAAAAATAAAAAAAGGAGGAGGAGGGGGATTGCAAATTTACCGATAGATATTGTTCCTGTTTTAACTAAGTGGCATCAAGGAGTGTTAAAAAAAAAACACACACACACAAAAAGGACATTTATTTAAAAGAATTCACAGTTAGAAATTTATATCTTTTTGGTCTATGTCCAGAACCCACACAAGTCATCAAAACAATGGTGTCAATATTTGAATAAATGTGAGGATAGGATAAATTTTTTTTTTTTTTTTTTGCGATACGCGGACCTCTCACTGTTGTGGCCTCTCCTGTTGCGGAGCACAGGTTCCGGACGCGCAGGCTCAGCGGCCATGGCTCACGGGCTGAGCCGCTCCACGGCATGTGGGATCTTCCCGGACCGGGGCACGAACCCCTGTCCCCTGCATCGGCAGGCGGACTCTCAACCACTGCGCCACCAGGGAAGCCCCCTTGGACAAAATTTTTGAATATACTAGATGACATAAATTATCCTACTGCTGTAAAATGACTTTCCAGTCACATGGGAGTCACAGCTACTCAAGATGATACCCTGTTTTCTGCTCTGGGAGGCCATGGTCAACCAGTGTATACCATGTCAGATAAAAGCTGGTTTGGATTTATTTGAAATGTCAGATTGTTTTAGAGAGTGGTTAGTCCTTGGGTGCACCTGAGAAATCCATACCACTCAGCAACTGGGAATAGTGGGGAAAGATGTACCCAACTCATTGCAGTAGTCCAGAGAGGACTTACAAGCAGGAGCTAATTTGGGGCCAGAGGAAACCTCACAAGGAAATACCAAACTGAAGCAAGTTTCTTAAGCTAGTTCTGGTCTGGACTATACTCATCCAAACAGGAATTTTGGATGAAGCCCAGGCAGCAAGAATGACAAATTCAAGACACAGAATTTTATGACAAATCTATTTCTCTTAGTTAATTACGTACCAAGCACTGCCTTCAAACTACCAGCTAACACGAAGAAATCAGTAACATTTCTATAAACAGACGGACCCGTCGAATTATATACCACAACTCAAATATTCTGACCCTATTTCAGGCAATTTTTTGATAGGAAAGTAAATTGCCTGTCAGCAAAACCCTAACAATACCTGATTCCAGGATATTTTGTGTAAAGATTCTAGGAAAATCAAGAGTTGTGCTATGACAAAGCTAAACTGTTTGACTGGCGATCCCATCAATGATGTCAAAGACAGTGTTACTTAAAGAAAGAAAACACTGCAAGGAAAGAACAGATTAGAGATAAGAGGTGAAATTCCATACAATCTAGAAATGTATAATGCATAATGTCATAAATGGTGGTAAAGCCTTCAGATTTTTTATTTGAATAATCTTTGGTCTTATAGCATATTTCCTAGTAACTGGTATATACACAGCAAGTTTTTGGATTCATGATATAAAAAACCAACATTTCTCCAGTGATGAATTAAAAAACACTTACTTTCTTTACACCAAAAAAGCTCAATAACAGAAGTGATTCAAATGAGAGAGCATCTGTTTCATCCAGAATGCCTGTAGCCCTCTGCAGAGTAAATATCGTGTCCCTGAACAACATTCTTGGAAGTCGAAATTCAGAATGTATTGATTCATTTTACAGTAGGAAAGTAATTTCTGTCATTTTTTCAAACAATGAATTTCCATTGTTGGAGTCAACAGCAGTTTATAAACTGGGCTAAAAAAGGTTTATAGAGACTGGCCTTGACCAAGGGAAGGACAGAGAAAGTCTTCATTGAAAAGGCAGAGGCTGCTTCTCCTTGAATATCTTTTAAAATAACTTTGATAATTTTTTCATTCATTTTCTCCCTTTTCTTGAAATAATTTGTAGTAAATGGTACAGATGAAAAAAATGCTTAAACTCTAAAGAAATATAGACAATTTTGTCAAGAATACTTTTGTAATATTGGAAGAATATAACTTGAAGGACGTGTTTGGAATCAAATTACACTGGTCTCATTGGGAAGTAAATGGTGTTTGTGTGTATGTGCACGTATGTATCAATACTTTGACGTCTGTTCCTATTGCCCTCCAAAGATTTGTTAATTGCTCTGATATGCTAGGTAATTCTGCCTAGTTTACATCTTAGTTTCTTTTGTATCATCTTTAGCATCAATACTAAATAATTACTGAGTGAATATTGTATACATTTCATGATTCTTGTGCTAATCTGATCAGAAGGCCCAGTTCTAGAGAGTGGATTTTATAATGGAGAAAATGTTATCCTTTCTCAGTTCCATGGTCCATTCCGTTTTTCAACTTATCCCTGAGAAGAACACCAAAAGGCATCTGTGAGCAGGTCTACTAAGCCCTTGATTTCAAAATAGACCAAGCTACAAATACACTTAGCTTCTTGTTAAAAGTTACAGCTCTGGATAATGGATGTGTTTTGTTTGTTTGTTTGTTTTTGTTTTTTTAACATAGGTAGTGTGACATATGATGATACTATTTTGAAATCAGTCAGAACTGGATTTCAATTATAAGTCCACCATGTACTACTAGCTAATTGACCTCAGGCTAGACCATAAATTTCTCAGGTACAAAATGGATTTGTTAATACCTCTCTCATCTGTTTATTGGTGGAATTAAAGGAGAGAACACAAGTAGACTGAGAATCACAGTGCCTGAAATTTGGTTGATATTTAATAATATTTTCTACTCCTTCTCCATACCTTCCTTTAGGAAGTATTGTGTCACTGACTAATTATTTCTATAACTTTTCTTCTTCCTAAGTAGGACTAATTTTTATTTGTATTAAAAACACATTAGTATATTAAAAATAATTTTTAATTTTAGTATGATGAGATTTAATAAACAAATACATAGTTCACTGCATGATTTTAATCTGTCTTGTATTTCCAAACTAAAGAGTAATAATTATCTTCATTTATGCTCAAGAATATTTCTTATTTTCCTTGATCATTTTTATTGGTTCACAGACAATTCTCTCTGGTTTATACTCCTTTGCTAAATCATATATTTCTTGAAAGGTAGAAACATGAACTACATGAGACATTTAAGGTATAAACTCCATATTTAATGGAAGTTAAGGAGAACTTTGTTTTTCCTGAAATTTCTACTACTTAGTTAACCAATTATATCTTCAGGAAAATATTCTTTTAGGTACTTTCCAGTTTTCTGCCTCAATCCTTACTATTGAAATTTACCACAATAAACAAATGAGACCTAATTAAACTTAAAAGCTTTTGCACAGCAAAGGAAACCATAAATAAGATGAAAAGACAGCCATCAAAATGGGAGAAAATATCTGCAAAGGAAGAAACTGACAAAGGATTAATCTCCAAAATATACAAACAGCTCATGCAGCTCAATATCAAAAAAACAACCCAATCAAAAAATGGGCAAAAGACCTAAATAGACATTTCTCCAGTGAAGGTATACAGATGGCCAAGAGGCACATGAAGAGATGCTCAACATCACTAATTATTATAGAAATGCAAATCAAAACTACAATGAGGTATCACCTCACACCAGTCAGAATGGCCATCATCAAAAAATCTATAAACAAAAAATTCTGGAGAGGGTGTGGAGAAAAGGGTACCCTCTTGCACTGTTTGTGGGAATATTAATTGATACAGCCACTATGGAGAACAGTATGGAGGTCCTTAAAAAACTAAAAATAGAACTACCATATGACCCAGCAATCCCGCTACTGGGCACATACCCTGAGAAAAACATAATTCAAAAAGACACATATACCCCGATGTTCATTGCAGCACTATTTACAATAGTCAGGACATGGAAACAACCTAAATGTCTATCAACAAATGAATAGATAAAGAAGATGTGGTACATATATACAATGGAATATTACTCAGCCATAAAAAGGAACAAAGTTGAGTCATTTGTAGAGGTGTGGATGGACCTAGAGTCTGTCATACAGAGTGAAGTAAGTTAGAAAGAGAAAAACAAATACTGTATATTAATGCATATATGTGGAATCTAGAAAAATGGTACAGATGAACATATTTGCAGGGCAGGAATAGAGACACAGATGTAGAGAACAGACATGTGGACACATGGTGGGGAAGGGGAAGGTGGGATGAATTGGGGGCATATATACACTACCATGTGTAAAACAGATAGCTAATGGGAACCTACTGTATAGCACAGGGAGCTCAGCTTGGTGCTCAGGGATGACCTAGATGGGTGGGATGGAGAGTGTGGGAGGGAGGTCCAAGAGGGAGGGGAGGCATATATACATATAGCTGATTCACTTCGTTGTACAGCAGAAACTAACACAACATTGTAAAGCAACTATACTCCAATAAAAAAAAAGAAATTAAAAAAAAAAGAAATTTACCACCATCAAAAAGCTTGAACTTTGCTCTTTCTTCTTAGACTCTAATTCTTTACTGCTTAGTCTAAACCATGCTTACCTGTTGCTGGTTTTTCCCTTTCCACTGTGCATTGTGGAATTCTTGATCTATTGGGAAAAAATGACTTTATCCTCAATTTTTCCTGAAACAGTCCTTCTATAGGTCCTCTAGGTTTGGCATGAATGAAATTTAGCATCAGGGTTGCTCTGTCCTAGCAATTTGCCCAAGAAGGATCCATAAGTTGACAAAAACACACAGAAAACAGTTGATAGTGATGGAGAAGAAGTGAGAGATGGTAAATCTGGTGGTGGTGGTGGTAACAGTACAGATGGAGAGTGGGGAATGGTGGGGGACTGAGTTGGGACTCAAGTGTTGATAGTTCAATTATTGAGGGAGAAAGCAATCCAAAGCCTAGGCATAAAGTTGTAACGGAAGAAGGGAAATGGCACAATAACTCTCTGAACTAGGGTATTTCCACTTTGTAGATGAAGAAGATGGAGAGCAGAAAAACTGAGGAACACGTCTAATGTGATACAAGGAGCCAAGCTGGGATGTGGACTAAAAGAGTACTAGGCATTGCAGAAAAAATCAACAGTCTCTAGAGAATCTCATGAACCAGGCATTTCCTACCTTAGTTGACTTTAATTCTGATACTGGAGGCATAAACAGTAGTCTTCCATTCCTGCATACCTTAAAGATATTTTGCTATTCTAAGACTAGCTCTTAGACAATCTGAATGGTGATGCTCCAGGATCATCTATTTAATAAAACCCTCTTCAGTAGCATCTGTTCCTTTTCCCTCAAACTCACAGGATTAGAAGGACATGGTGGTCAGGATGCTTATCACTTGCTATTTACCACCATAACCAATCATTGGCTTGACCAATACTACTATCTTTCCCTCTTCTGAAATTAACCACATTCACTTGTACTAACATGTGGCCGTGAAAATGAGCTGTTTTGATTTTCTGCTGCAGAAAGCAGAGTTGACCAATAGTCCTAGCTGCTACCTTCTGGAAATACCATGTTTATACCAAGGCCACCCTTTCCCTGGGCTGCTCTCAGCCAAAGATTGAACATGGTGATGATACTAATTCATGTCCATTTCTGAAGGATTTGGGACTCCTCAGATGGGTGACTTTGTACTAAAGATGACCTATCAGTCTGTACAAAACATTTTAGAACTGTACTACAGTCTGAGATTCTTCACAGATGTCAGACTTACATTGTGGTTTAAAGGCTCTTCCTGTCTATTCAGGTCCTTTCCCTTTCTCCTTCAAAGGTGTTTCCACAAAATATTTCCTACACATCTAAACCTATTTATCTGCTTCTTGGAGGATCTAAACTAATACCACTACCCAAATCCCTCTTGCCCCTCATGGTAAGCCACACTCCTCCATAGCCTGTCTTGTTGGCCTCAGATTCAATGCTTGTTCTTTATATTCATTCCACTGTCATTATTCTATTATTGACTTTCTGTTATCTTCACTCCAAATTTTCTCAAACCCCGAATCATAAAATAGGTCTCTCCACACTGATATATGTTCAGGAACATCCTCTCTGTACTTCCAATCATTACTGAATTTCTTGTAATAACTGTCTATATGTGCTAACTACCTGCCCATTAACAACCACTGTTATCTGGCTTCTATGCAAACTACTTTTTGGAAGGAATGCTTTCTCCAAATTCAATAGATATTTTCTCATTCTTATTTTCTTCAAGCTTTATACAGCATTTGATATAATGGATCACTCCCAGCTTTAATTCATCTAGTCCCTGACTTTTGTAGAATTCTTGTTTATTTTTTCCCACCAATTCTATGACTCAAATTTTTGGGAATCCATTGCCTCCTCCAACTCCATATGTAAATCACCTCCCAAGAAACTAATTATCAGGGGAGGTAACATAAGAGGTAAAAGAGGGTAATCTTATTCAGTCTCAAGGTCTCAATGATCACCCATCATGGATGATGACCAAATCCCAATGTCTGGCTTGTATTTCACTCTGAATCGCTATACTTCAATTGCATGCTGAATATCTATTGTATATTAAGTTCCACAAACTCATTTTATACCAAACCGAACTTACTTTATTATTTCCTAAACTTATTCTTCCTCTTGAATTCATATTTTTTTTTTTTTTTTTCTGTACGCAGGCCTCTCACTGCTGTGGCCTCTCCTGGTGCGGAGCACAGGCTCCAGATGCACAGGCTCAGTGGCCATGGCTCACGGGCCCAGCCGCTCCGCGGCATGTGGGATCTTCCTGGACCGGGGCATGAACCCGTGTCCCCTGCATCGGCAGGTGGACTCTCAAACACTGCGCCACCAGGGAAGCCCCATAATTTCTTTCAATGACACCATCTTCCCACTCAAATCCCACTTGAATCTTTACTTAATTTGTGACTGTTCTCCTGACTACAACTGACCACTCACCACAACTCCCTTCTCTTACCTAATCCAATTAGATCACAAGAGGCATTGTCCTGTAATAACTCAGAAGTCTAGGCTCCGCTCCATTTCCACTGTTGCTTCCCAAGTTCAGGTCTTCATTATTACTTAACTAGATATTAAAATAGCATCTCATGGTTTCCTTTACTCTGTTTTCTCTCATAAACAAACTTATTTACCTTCTTATAATTGCAAAGTGTCTCTGAAAAAAAACTGTTCTAATCATGGCATTCTCTTGCTTAAATCAGACTATTTCAACAGCCTATAGCAGCAGACTCTGACCCAGTTACCTCAACATACCACAGTATTATCATCTATTTTGACATGTGTCAAAAGTAAGTTGCCACTATTTAATAATTAAAATATTGATGTTTGAGAATGACTTGCAATACAAAATTAGAACAAATTCATAACAATTTTTTAAAAAAAATCATTCTTATTCACTTACATGATGATATCATTTATTGAAGAGTTATAGTTATTTGTATAAAACTTTTGCCATGACCACATCCTGCATGTTATAATGTAATCTACCATATGTGCTATGGAAGAAAACTATGGAGAATGCTCATTCTTCAGGATCAAGGCCAAATTCCCTAACCTGACATTTTATAGCTCTTCACAATTTGGCCCCAATCATCTTCCCTACTTCTGCTTGCATAATCTTTGTGCTAACAAGAAGACAGCAATAACCACAAAGTCTAAATTCTTTATTGCTCACGTATATAACTTATGCCTATTATTTTTCCCGCACTCTACCTTTGCCATGTTGTTCCCCGTGCTCAGAAAGCTTTATTTCCGAGCTTTAGAGGTCTAAAGGTCAGGTGTAAAAGTCATCACCTTCATGAAAATTTGACTCTTCTCTCAAGCCAGAAGTAAATGCTTTGCACTCTAAAACTTAATAGTATTTTACTTACTCCTCTGGGAGGGTCAGGTAATACTTTCTGCTTAATCTTCTAGCTTTAAAAGTAATATTTTAATCATACACTAGAATATTAGCCACTTGAAAGTATGAGCTATTTATTTGTATTCCCCCTCAATGCTTGGCACATGGTTCGTATTCAAGAAAATACTAAAAGAGACTTTATAAGGTCTTTGTTAAGTTTATTCATTGGTTTGACATGTCTCCCTGCAAACCTGGCACTTTTCCTTTATAAGACTTTTCTTAAATCATTTATTCAAGTATTAAGTCAAACTAACCTTAGCACATTTTCCCCAGGAATACCACTGTTACCATTTCTCCATTCAAAGAGAAGAAAATTTATCTCTACACTTAGTTTTCTATTTCTTAGCTAATGCCATTTTTCTCTCAATCCTCTGATGGCTGGGAGAAAAAATCTTACTGTGGAAATGTTTTAATTACAGCAGATATAATGTTCTTGTACTTATCAATTACCTCAAGAAAAGTAGTGAAATAGTTAAGTACATTTTTTCTGTTAAAGAAACTATACTCACTTTCTCATAGCATGTTGCAGAATCAAAAAGCCACATCTCCTGATTTCCAGCTCAACATTGACCTTGCTAATCCACTAAATCTGCAGCCTGTGATAGAAGTAAGGTCAGTTCAGCTTGGGTGGGGCTGGGCCTGACACAGGGTTGAGAAAGTGCTTCAGAAAAAGAAAATAATTTCAAAATGGAATCATAATCCCATAATGTCTGTTACTGCAGAGGGCAGGAGGGACTAAGAGAGGTCACTTAATTAATTCCTTTGTCCCGGGGACAGGAATACAACTAACCTCTTCTGAAATACTGGTTTATTTTCTTTAGCCCTCTGAAAACAAGGAATCTGGAGTGTATACCATGGTTTCATTTTTTTTCCCCACAGATTTTACTTCCCTGTGCTTATTAGCAACAGGAAAATTTGTCCACAAGCTCCCTCTGACAGAAGAGGTATGCTGAACCCAATTTCCTGAGTTATAACCTTGAGTTTGGCATAAAATTTTTGATAATTTGATCCACTTGGCCTTTTAGTAATTGAAGTATAAGCATTTATTTTCCACCAAAGGAACTTAATTTTCTAAGACTGAAATTGAAAATTTTGATAAAAAGTGAGAGACACCTAACTATTTCCCGTTGTGAAAAGAGAAAAGATGCAAAGTAGTAGTTTCTAGCAAACGTTTGGTGTGCACCAATGCCTTCTACTGCTCCTCAATGACTACAAGTTTAGAAAAGTGAAGGTATTTTCCCAGGAAGATAAAACACTTAAGTTAACTCAAAGCAACTTTTGATTACTTCTCCAAAGGGGAGATGGAATACTAAAATCTTCCAAGGTTCTCCTCAACTTTAGCAAGATGCATTTATGTGATAGAAGACATTTGGTATTTAGGATACCATGGAGACGACATTCCTAAAACTGCTGATTTACAATGGAGGTAAAGGAATTTGTCACAAACAATATGATTTTCTCACATTGGCGGGTTTTCATAAATCATCTCTTATTGCAGACTCCATGGACACCTGTCATAGAGAAGACTGAAGGTCTTTTTCAGTCTCACAATGGAGTTTGTTTCTCAAAGGCAGAAACTATTAGCAGAATTTTCAAGGAGAAAGGACAGTCTTTGTTCCAAATCTCCTTAGATCATCAAAATATGAAAGAAGGAATCATGTCGTTGAATACTGTGCACATGTACACAAGTTCCCTCGCTCTCACTCTTTCTAATACACACACACACACACACACACACACACTTCTACTGCCCTGTCCTTTGTCAACCAGTTCAATATTTCAGACCCAAATGAGGTGAGCTCAGGGAAAGAAAGATTCACACTGAAGTGCGAAAACATTCCAGGAAGAAAAAGACAGATCTGTTTAAGAGCACAAATACACCCAATAAACCATGGTGAGCTTGGTGGGGTGACTGCTCTCCCTTCTGGCAGCTTTGTAATTACTCTCTCAACACAGCAACAACTTTCTTTGGAAACAGACACTCTATATGCAAGACAATTACAGCACGAGGTATCACTTCTGGTCAAAGCCCAGGGTACATATGTCACAATCCATTAGATAGGAGATAGAGCTGAGCAGCCTGAAGTTTATTAAACCCAAGGATCACTTTTCCTAATCACTTTTCTCAAGGTCTCCCAAGGGCAGTCATCGACTAGTTCTAATAGTCTATCAATCCAGTCTGCAAATTATTCTTTTCAAGTCCAGACTTTATGAATTATTAATCTGATCTATGGGATCTGGTCATTCTCAATTCAGCATCCCCCAAACAATCTTCTAATCCTTTGTTACAGCTCACAATTGGAAATTCTCAGAAGACACTACAATGATGAATTTTATTTCACTTTACCCTGTAAGAATCTCATTTGTCTGGATTATGTTTGAGCCCTCTAGAGTATATCTTGGGAAGTTCAGGTAGACAGAACAATGATACAAAAGTGTAGAAGACATTCTTGCTCTTTGGCATTCCTGAGACCTCCCTTATCTGAAATACCTAAGATATATCTCCTTTATATGTACCTTTTTCATAGTTAAGTATGTAATACCTTGAATTATCCTCTAATTGGTTCACATGTAAAAGCATCGTTTTCCCAATTAGTCTATAAGGGAAGAGGTGAAGTCTGGAATGGTCTCATTTTGCCAGCAGTGATGTGCTGGAGCTGGCTTGTACAAGCTGGTGAGAGCCAACTTTTAACTTTTCAGAAAATCCTGCCAGCCATTTTAACAACCTAAGATATATAGATTTACAATTAAATAAATTACCTTAAAAGCAAAGGTCATAAATACTCAAAACATATCACCCCTTAATTATTTTACTATTATCTGTAGTCTTGAGGTTATTACAATCTAATGTATTTTTATGTTCAAAATATGATATAATGGAGTGCTGCTATGCATCTTTTCAGAAATTCATTTTCACTAGCTTCACATTCAATGACTTCACTTGGTAGCTTGGCCATGGCTGAAGTAATTGTACCACAGAAATCAGCAAATACTAGAAATCAGTGTTCTCCCCTTTCCCCCACAAAAGTGGTTGTTAAACATTTACCAGCATACCACTGATCATTGTTAAAATCATCTAAGCAATTAAAGGTTCAGAATCATCTTCCAGAAAGTGGAAAAGGAAACCACAATACTAGAGAAATCAATCACTGACTCACTCATTCTCTCCTCCCTCACCATTCTGAGGACAGCTGTTCCATGCACAGCTTTTGCTTGTTTGAAGCCATCTTTTACACTGGGTGACCTTGACTTTGTTTTTTAAAATTCTCTGGGCCTCATTTTGTACAAAGAGTGAGACCACAATCCAAGCTGCAATCATCAGAAGTCTGACACAATCATGTGCTCTTCTTTGAGCACTCCAAATGAGTTCCCATATTAATAAAAATTGCTAACATTTTTTGAGCACTCACTGTAGGCTGAGCACTGCATGAGGTACTTTCTGTACTATTTCATTTGACTCTAACAACTTGATAAAGTAGGTATAACTCTTGCACTTCGTAGATGAAAAAACACACTTGGCCTAAGTAACTTGCTTGTTCACATAAATAGCAAGTGGCAGAGCTAGGCAAGACTGGTTCTAGGACCCCCCCTCTTAACTAGTTCACAAAAATGTAACTAACCCATGTCAGTAAAAAATGTTTAGGCCTCAACAAGGAAGTAATAGTCAAAGTCTTAGAAACTTTAGGAACATTGGTGAGAACAAGGAAAACACCACCATTAAAGGTGTTTTTAGTTTTCTGATACTTGATTGGTTGCCAGATTTCTAATGATTGGGGAACCGATAAGAGACTCAGGAAGATTCTAAAAAAATCCTCTGAATGTTCCAGTTGACCTGAAGATTCATTATTTAGAGAGACCACAATCAGGACAGGGGAAAAGATCTTCCCAGTCCATTCCAGCTGATCAAATGTTGCTCACCTCATACGTTTGTTTCTAGGCAGCAAATAAGACATTGATCAACTCAGGAGACACCCTTCAGGAAGGAAAGAGAATGGACATCCTGAGTACACCGAGGAACACGTAACAGAGAGAAAAATGAGCATACTTAGCCTGGAGAAAAGTTGAGAGATACATCAGAACTATTTGCAAACATTTGATAAGCTGTCATGTAAGAAAGACACTAGACTTACTTTGACCTTAACAGCAGAATTAGATTCAACTTAGAAAAGTTAAAGAAAGGACTATTTTAAGAAAGAAGATTCTAATGATTAGAGTTATTGAAAAACAAAGTGATCTTTATATGGTATTAAGTTTTCTGTACGATTGGAGGTGTTAAAACAGGGCTGAGTAATCCTGGCACAAGAGATTCAGGATGGTCTTTGAGGTCATTTCAAACTGTGATAGTTCCCTGTTCTAGGTAGAAAGAGACTGAATTGAGATTGTCACCCTTAATCACTCCCAGCCAGACATCTTCAATCACATATAATCCAGGTTTCCCAAAAACAAGCTCCTTGGGCAGTTCCTTTTCAAAGGCCTGCCCTGAATAGGTGACATGGACGGTGGGTACAGAAGAAACAAATCAGAGTGGAAAGAGCTGAAAAAAGCCATTATCTAAGCTGAGCAAAGGCAACTCTGACCTCGGAGGTGGCTGTTTTCACCAGGTAATATAAAATGTTAGGCAGTTGTGGGAAATGTTAGAGGAAAGAATGTCTGATGAAAAAGAAAAGGAGAGGAGACTTCCCTGGTGGTCCAGTGGTTAAAACTTCACCTTCCAATGCAGGGGGTGCAGGTTTGATCCCTGGTTGGGGAGCTAAGATACCACATGCCTCATGCCCAAAAAACCAAAACATAAAAAAACAGAAGCAATATTGTAACAAATTCAATAAAGACTTTAAAAAATGGTTCACATCAAAAAAAAAAAAAAAAAAAAAGAAAGAAAGAAAGAAAATGAGAAAATAGTCAAAGAAGAGGAATACAAGTTAGTTAGAAAGACTTTCCACTTTCATTGCTGCATTATTCATAAAACTTAAGGTATGGAAACAATCTAAATGTCCATTGACAGATAAATGGATAAAGAAAATGTGATATATACACACATTCCTGCCATATGCAGCAACACAGATGAACTTGGAGGACATTATGCTAAGTAAAATAAGCCAGTCACAGAAGGACAAATACCGTATAATTCCACTTTTACGAGGAATAGAAATTAGTAAAACTCACAGAAACAGGGAGAAGAATGGTGGGTGTCAAGGGCTGTGGGGAGGTGGAAACTGAGAGTTGCTGTTCAAAGGGTATAAAGTTTCAGTTATGCAAGATAAGTTCTGGAGATCTGCTGTATAACAATGTGTCTATAGTTAACAACTTAACTGTATGGTGTACATAAAAGAGGGCAGATGTCATATTAAGTGTTCTAACCACAATAAACAACAACAACAAAATGACTTTTCAAATGATACAAATGAACTTATTTACAAAACAGAAATAAACTCACAGATGTAGAAACAAACTTACAGTTACCAAAGGGGAAAGGGGGTGGAGGGAGGGATAATATGTAGAAAAAATATATATATATATACACACATATACATATATATATATATACATATATATTATTTTTCAGATTATTTTCCATTATAGGTTATTACAAGATATTAAATACAGTCCCCTGTACTATACAGTAGGTCCTTGTTTTTAATCTATTTTATAAATATATATATATATATATTCCATTGCTGTACATCTGAAACTAACACAACATTGTAATCAACTATACTTCAATAAACAATTAAAAATAAAGATTTTTCAAGTCAATGGAATATCAATTCCAGAAAATGTATCCTGAGGAGTGGGAATGTGGTGTATTTCCTATTTATAACAGGAAAGTTAGCAAAAGGTAGCAATAGAATGTACCTTGTTCCTCAATGTATACTTTTTAAACCTTGGATGAATACTACATATAACTGTTATCAAGAGAAGACTGGTTTTCCTTACAGTATTTCTTTGGCAACTTCTTAATTGTTGCTTTTAGCATCTCGTTGCTCTGGTCAGTAAGTGTACTATTGTAGTCATAAGTGTACATCCTAATTATTCTAAGCCATAAATACAGTAACACCGGAGGAACAAAGATGGCAGAGTAGAAGGACATGTTCTCGCTCCCTCTTGCGAGAACACTAGAATAACAACTAGCTGCTGGACAATCATCGACAGGAAGATAATGGAACTCACCAAAAAGGATACCCCACATCCAAAGACAAAGGAGAAGCCTCAGTGAGATGGTAGGAGGGGCACAATCACAGTAAAATCAAATCCCATAAATGCTGGGTGGGTGACTGACAGACTGGAGAACACTTAGAACACAGAAGTCCACCCACTGGAGTGAGGTTCTGAGCCCCACGTCAGGCTTCACGGCCTGGGGGTCCGGCAACAGGAGGAGGAATTCCTAGAGAATCAGACTTTGAAGCCTAGTGGGAATTGAGTGCAGAATTTTGACAGGACTGGGGGAAACACAGACTCCAAACTTGGAGGGCACACACAAAGTAGTGTGGGCATCAGGACCCAGGGGAAGGAGCAGTGACCCCAGGAGAGACTGAACCAGACCTACCTGCTAGTGTTGGAGGTTCTCCTGCAGAGGCCGGGGTGACTGTGGCTCACCAAAGGGACAAGGACACTGGCAGCAGAAGTTCTGGGAGGTACTCCTTGGTGTGGGCCCTCCCAGAGTCTGTCATTAGCCCCACCAAAGAGCCTAGGTAGGCTGCAGTGTTGGGTTGCCTCAGGCCAAACAACCAACAGGGAGGGAACCTAGCCCCACCCATCAGCAGTCAAGCAGATTAAAGTTTTACTGAGCTCTGCCCACCAGAGGAACAGTCAGCTCTACCCACCATCAGTCCCTCCCATCAGGAAACTTACACAAGCCTCTTAGACAGCCTCATCCACCAGAGCGCAGACAGCAGAAGTAAGAAGAAATACAATCCTGCAGCCTGTGGAACAAAACCCATATTCACAGAAAGATAGACAAGATGAAAAGGCAGAGGGCTATGTACCAGATGAAGGAACAGGATAAAACCCCAGAAAAACAACTAAATGAAGTGGAGATAGGCAACCTTCCAGAAAAAGAATTCAGAATAATGATAGTGAAGATGATCCAGGACCTTGGAAAAAGAATGGAGGCAAAGATCAAGAACATGCAAGAAATGTTTAACAAAGACCTAGAAGAATTAAAGAACAAACAAACAGAGATGAACAATACAATAACTGAAATGAAAACTACACTAGAAGGAATCAATAGCAGAATAACTGAGGCAGAAGAACGGATAAGTGACCTGGAAGACAGAATGGTGGAATTCACTGCTGCAGAACAGAGTAAAGAAAAAAGAATGAAAAGAAATGAAGACAGTCTAAGAGACCTCTGGGACAACATTAAATGCAACAACATTCACACTATAGGGGTCACAGAAGGAGAAGAGCGAGAAAAAGGACTCGACAAAATATTTGAAGACATGATAGTCAAAAACTTCCCTAACATGGGACAGGAAATAGCCACCCAAGTCCAGGAAGCGCAAAGAGTCCCATACAGTATAAACCCAAGGAGAAACACCCCGAGACACACACTAATCAAACTGGCAAAAATTAAAGACAAAGAAAAATTATTGAAAACAGCAAGGGAAAAATGACAAATAACATACAAGGGAACTCCCATAAGGTTAACAGATGATGTCTCAGCAGAAACTCTACAAGCCAGAAAGGACTGGCATGATATACTTAAAGTGATGAAAGGGAAGAACCTACAACCAAGATTACTCTACCCGTCAAGGATCTCATTCAGACTTGAAGCAGAAATCAAAAGCTTTACAGACAAGCAAAAGCTAAGAGAATTCAGCATCACCAAACCAGCTCTACAACAAATGCTAAAGGAACTTCTCTAAGTGGGAAACACAAGAGAAGAAAAGGACATACAGGGCTTCCCTGGTGGCACAGTGGTTGAAAGCCTGCCTGCTGATGCAGGGGACACGGGTTCGTGCCCCAGGCCGGGAAGATCCCACATGCTGTGGGGTGGCTGCGCCTGTGAGCCATGGCTGCTGAGCCTGCGCGTCCGGAGTCTGTGCTGTGCAGTGGGAGAGGCCAAAACAATGAGAGGCCCATGTACTGCAAAAAAAAAAAAAAAAAAAAAAAAAAAAAAAAAAAAGACGTACAAAACAAAAGCCACAACAATTAAGAAAATGGTCATAGGAACATACATATCAATAATTACTTTAAACGTGAATGGATTAAATGCTCCAACCAAAAGACACAGGCTTGCTGAATGGATACAAAAACAAGACCCATATATATGCTGTCTACAAGAGACCCACTTCAGACCTAGGGACACATACAGACTGAAAGTGAGGGGATGAAAAAAGATATTCCATGCAAATGGAAATCAACAGAAAGCTGGAGTAGCCATACTCATATCAGATAAAACAGACTTTAAAATAAAGAATGTTGGGCATCCCTGGTGGCGCAGTGATTGGGAGTCCACCTGCCGATGCAGGGGACACGGGTTCATGCCCCCGTCTGGAGGATCCCACATGGCATGGAGTGGCTGGGCCCGTGGGCCATGGCTGCTGGGCCTGTGGGTCTGGAGCCTGTGCTCCATGGCAGGAGAGGCCACAACAGTGAGAGGTCCGTGTAACGCAAAAAAAAATAAAGAAAAAATGTTACAAGAGACAAGGAAGGACATTACATAATGATCAAGTGATCAATCCAAGAAGGTATAACAATTATAAATACACATGCACCCAACATACGAGCACCTCAATACTTAAGGGAACTGCTAATAGATATAAAAGAGGAAATCAACAGTAACACAATAATAGTGGGGGATTTTAACACCTCACGTCCACCAATGGACAGACCATCCAAAGTGAAAATAAATAAGGAAACAGAAGCTTTAAATGACACAATAGACGAGATAGATTTAAATGATATTTATAGGACACTGCATCCAAAAACAGCAGATTACACTTTCTTCTCAAGTGCGCATGGAACATTCTGCAGGATAGATCACATCTTGGGTCACAAATCAAGCTTCAGTAAATTTAAGAAAATTGAAATCATATCAAGAATCTTTTCTGACCACAACGCTGTGAGATTAGAAATGAATTACAAGGGAAAAAAACGTAAAAAACACAAACACAGGGAGGCTAAAAAATGAGTTACTAAATAACCAAGAGATCACTGAAGGAATCAAAGAGGAAATTAAAAAATACCTAGAGACAAATGACAATGAAAACATGATGATCCAAAACCTATGGGATGCAGCAAAAGCAGTTCCAAGAGGGAAGTTTATAGCTATACAAGCCTACCTCAAGAAACAAGAAAAATCTCAAATAAAATATCTAACCGTACAGTTAAAGGAACTAGAGAAAGAAGAACAAACAAAACCCAAAGTTAGCAGAAGGAAAGAAATCATAAAGATCAGAGCAGAAAAAAATGAAATAGAAGCAAAGAAAACAATAGCAAAGATCAATAAAACTAAAAGCTGGTTCTTTGAGAAGATAAACAAAATTGATAAACCATTAGCCAGACTCATCAAGAAAAAGAGGGAGAGGACTCAAATCAATAAAATTAGAAATGAAAAAGAAGTTAAAACAGACACCACAGAAATACAAAGCATCCTAAGAGACTACCACAAGCAACTCTATGCCATTAACATGGACAACCTGGAAGAAATGGACAAATTCTTAGAAAGGTATAACCTTCCAAGACTGAACCAGGAAGAAATAGAAAATATGAACAGACCAATCACAAGTAATGAAATTGAAACTGTGATTAAAAATCTTCCAACAAACAAAAGTTAAGGACCAAATGGCTCCACAGGTGAATTCTATCAAACATTTAGACAAGAGCTAACACCCATCCTTCTCAAACACTTCCAAAAAATTGCAGAGGAAGGAACACTCCCAAATTCATTCTATGAGGCCACCATCACCGTGATTCCAAAACCAGACAAAAATAATACAAAAAAAAGAAAATTACAGAGCAATATCACTGATGAATACAGATGCAAAAATCCTCAACAAAATACTAGCAAACAGAATGTAACAACACATTAAAAGGATCATACACCATGATCAAGTGGGATTTATCCCAGGGATGCAAGGATTCTTCAATATATGCAAATCAATCAATGTGACACACCATATTAACAAATTGAAGAATAAAAACCATATGATCATCTCAATAGATGTAGAAAAAGCTTTTCACAAAATACAACACACATTTATGATAAAAACTCTCCAGAAAGTGGGCATAGAGGGAACCTACCTCAACATAATAAAGGTCATATACGACAAAACCCACAGCAAACATCATTCTCAATGGAGAAATACTGAAAGCATTTCTTCGAAGATCAGGAATAAGATAGGGATGTCCACTCTCACCATTATTATTCAACATAGTTTTGGAAGTCCTAGCCACGGCAATCAGAGAAGAAAAAGAAATAAAAGGAATACAAATTGGAAAAGAAGCAGTAAAACTGTCACTGTTTGCAGATGAGATGATACTATACATAGAGAATCCTAAAAATGCCACCAGAAAACTACTAGAGTTAATCAATGAATTTGGTAAAGTTGCAGGATATAAAATTAATGCACAGAAATCTGTTGCATTCCTATACACCAGTGATGAAAAATCTGAAAGAGAAATGAAGGAAACACTTGCATTTACCATTGCAACAAAGAGAATAAAATACCTAGGAATAAACCTACCTAGGGAGACAAAAGATCTGTATGCAGAAAACTATAAGACACTGATGAAAGAAATTAAAGATGATACCGAGAGATGGAGAGATATACCATGTTCTTGGAGTGGAAGAATCAACATTGTGAAAATGACTATACTACCCAAAGCAATCTACAGATTCAATGCAATCCCTATCAAATTACCAATGGCATTTTTACAGAACTAGAACAAAAAACTCTTAAAATTTGTATGGAGACACAAAAGACCCCGAATAGCCAAAGCAGACTTCAGGGGGAAAAACGGAGCTGGAGGAATCAGACTCCCTGACTTCAGACTATACTACAAAGCTATAGTAATCAAGACAATATGGTACTAGCACAAAAAAAGAAACATAGATCAATGGAACAAGATAGAAAGCCCAGAGATAAACCCACGCACCTATGGTCAACTAATCTATGACAAAGGAGGCAAGGATATACAATGGAGAAAAAACAGTCTCTTCAGTAAGTGGCACTGGGAAAACTGGACAGCTACATGTAAAAGAATGAAATTAGAACAGTCCCTAACACCATACACAAAATTAAACTCAAAATGCATTCGAGACCTAAATGTAAGACCGGACACTATAAAACTCTTAGAGGAAAACATAGGAAGAACCCTCTTTGACATAAATCACAGCAAGATCTTTTTTGATCCACCTCCTAGAGTAATGGAAATAAAAACAAAAATAAACAAATGGGACCTAATGAAACTTCAAACCTTTTGCACAGCAAAGGAAACCATAAACAAGATGAAAAGATAGCCCTCAGAATGGGAGAAAATATTTGCAAACGAATCAACAGGAAACGGATTAATCTCCAAAATATTTAAACAGCTCATGCAGCTAATATTAAAGAAACAAACAACCCAATCCTAAAATAGGCAGAAGACCTAAATAGACATTTCTTCAAACAATACATACAGATGTCCAAGAAGCACATGAAAAGCTTCTCAACATCACTAATTATTAGAGAAATGCAAATCAAAACTACAATGAGGTATCACCTCACACCAATTAGAATGGGCATCATCAGAAAATCTACAAACAACAAATGTTGGAGAGGGTGTGGAGAAAAGGGAACCCTCTTATACTGTTGGTGGGAATGTAAATTGATACAGCCACTATGGAGAGCAGTATAGAGTTGCCTTAAAAAACTAAAAATAGAATTACGATATGACCCAGCAATCCCACTACTGGGCATATACCCAGAGAAAACCATAATTCAAAAAGACACGTGCACCCCAATGTTCATTGCAGCACTATTTACAATAGCCAGGTCATGGAAGCAAGCTAAATGCCCATCGACAGATGAATGGATAAAGAAGATGTGGTACATATAGACAATGGAATATTACTCAGCCATAAAAAGGAACGAAATTGAGTCATTTTTTGAGACGTGGATGCATCTAGAGACTGTCATAGAGTGAAGTAAGTCAGAAAGAGAAAAACAAATATTATATATTAACACATGTATGTGGAACCCAGAAAACTGGTACAGATGAACCTGTTTGCTGGGCAGAAGATGAGACACAGATGTAGAGAACAAACGTATGGATACCAAGGGGGGAAAAGTGCGGGGGGGTGGGGATGGTGGTGTGTTGAACTGGGTGATTGGGATTGACATGTATACACTGATGTGTATAAAATTGATGACTAGTAAGAACCTGCTGTATAAAAAGATAAATAAAATAAAATTAAAAAAATACAGTAACACCTAATTTGACCATGTAATCAAAATTTTCCTGCTGAGGGTGGTATTTATCTGTTGTTGAACACTGAACATTTAGTCCTCTAGTTTGTTGCTTCCTCCATGCAGGGGGTGGGCTGGATGCTAACTGTGAGCTCTGGCTCTGAGGTCTCAGCCTCAGGTTCAGGTCTGAGGTGCCTGCATTTGTATGCCAACTTGGGCTGACTCTGGGGAAATTACTTAACTTCTTGTCCCATTTACATGTACAATGGGTATAACAATTGTATTTCTCCCTTAAGCTTGTTATGAGGAACAAAATAAGTTTATATATATATACATATATATATATATATATACATATATATATATATATATATATATATATATAAAACTTTATATGTATAAAGACAGTGCCTGGCTATAATAGATGCTCAATAAGTAGTAATAGTAGTTATAATAATAGCTATTATTTTATTACTATAATCTTCAAATTTAAACAAGCAATTTATCTTTCATTTCACTGATCAGACTAAATTGAAATTTCTTTCAGTGTTATACAGATACAACCTAAGAATACCTTGAACATTTTCATTAGATATAGATTGACTTATATATAAACACCAATATCAGTGTTATTGACCTCAGTTCATTTTAAACCTTGGTAATACCAGGTTAAAGAATAGAAAGTGTGGTTATCTCAGGTTTATTGAAAATCCCCATGAAACATTCACATCAGAAATGATTGTTCCTGGGAGGGGGAAGGGTAAGCTGGGATGAAGTGAGAGAGTGGCATGGACATATATACATTACCAGATGTAAAACAGATCGCTAGTGGGAAGCAGGCACATAGCACAGGGAGATCAGCTCGGTGCTTTGTGACCACCTAGAGGGGTGGGATAGGGAGGGTGGGAGGGAGACTCAAGAAGGAGGGGATGTGGGGATATATGTATACGTATAGCTGATCCACTTTGTTATAAAGCAGAAACTAACACACCATTGTAAAGCAATTATACTCCAATAAAGATGTTAAAAAGAAAAAAGAAATGATTGCACCTGCTCAATTCACATCTTTTTTTTTTTTTTTTTTTTTTTTGTGGTACGCGGGCCTCTCACTGTTGTGGCCTCTCCCGTTGCGGAGCACAGGCTCAGGATGCGCAGGCTCAGCGGCCATGGCTCATGGGCCCAGCTGTTCCGCGGCATGTGGGATCTTCCTGGACTGTGGCACGAACCCGCGTCCCCTGCATCAGCAGGCGGACTCTCAACCACCGCGCCACCAGGGAACCCCTCACGTCATTTTGATATGAAGTGTAATTGTGTTTCCCAGTACCTGTATGTTAGCTATCTGGTGAACAGTAGAGTGAAGTTAAAAATAATGTCACATTTTATCTTCTGCACCTCTAATGGCTGACTAGTGAGGCTGAGATTTGATGACACATGATGATGAATGATTTGAAATGATTAGAAAAGTTAAGAGGATAAAAGCATGCATGTGTGTGTATAGACTTATACCTTCACATTACTTGACAGTTGTGGATTCTGGAACAGGTCTGTGCTTTGGAACTCACCACTCACCTCAGGGGCTTAAGCTATGCTTTCAAATACAGTGCAGATAGAGAACATTTTATTAACACAGAATGCAATTGGACGGTGCTTCTAGAAGGTGAGATTGAAAGAGAGTTTGAGGAAAAGAAACCTTGGAACAGGGAAAATGATGTGGCTGAACAGGATGCTCTGGTTATTCTTTAAACACTGGAGATGGAGGAATAATGACTAACACGTTAAGCATCATTTTCACTGTGTGGACAGAGAGACAATGTGCAGAGGGTAATCAGTTGCCATGAGACTGTGACTCCTCACCTCTGCAGTGAGGCTGCCTCAAAGGGCCTGATGTGAGTGACGCAAACCTCCTGGCACTGTTGTGATTAGAGAGAAATGCATTTCAGTAGGAAGCTGGGCATCCAAGACGACAAGATTTTAAAAAAAAGAAAAAAGAAACATGCAAATAGAGACTCTCACAGTTCAGACCAGCAGACTTCATCACACATTCTTTTAGAATGTGGTTCTCTGAACAAGATCTCTCTTAGCAATGAGCTGCCACCTCTCCCTGTGCTCCCGCCCTCCTGTCAAGCCACAGATGAATATTCATATCAGGTTATTTTAATCATGTTTTTCTTGATGTGACATAATTCTACATAATTTATTTTCTCTTCTTGGGGGTTAAAATAAAAAGCCTCTTTATTATTTTTTCCCCCACCATCAAGTCCAAAACTTTTTCTTTTTCCTTTCTGGCCCTGAGACAGAATAGGACAGGATGACACAGAGAGGTGACCGCACTGGCATGTTACCATTGGAAATCAATGCCCGTGTCCTTGGCCTGTTCTGGGGAATGTAATGGTCTGGAACGCTAAGCACAACAAGACATGAGGTACCTGAGGGAATCTAGGGGGCCAGAATGTCAGGTTACAGAGGGTCTGTGTGTGTCTAATACGCCAGTGTGAGGGAGGCTTCCAGAACAGACGTATTCTGAGCCTGGCTCAAGGCAGTGTTTCCATCAGTAATCCGGAATCCAATGTAAATCCATCATTTTACCTTCTTTGCGGGGAAGAAGGGGTGGGAAAGGGAGGCTTCTGGAAAAGAAGAGCCAGAGATGAACAGAGAGAGAAACACACACACTCAGCTACAGATAGACACACAGACAAACTGAGAGAGGCATAGACAGAGAGAAAACAAAATGATATCTAATGCATTTCCCATTTGTTTTTCCTGAACCCTCAGTAAAAGATAGGGATCTATATCCCTATATTAGATAGGGATCTAATAGAGATTTCCAGTTTGTTCAACATTACATTCACTCTAAGTAAGTACTAGGAAATTCTGTATGGCAGACAAAATTCAAAACCAAAGAAAAGAGGGTGATATTTTCAAGAAAGATGTCCATTTAGCTTTAATTAAGAACTAATACAATTAAAAAGATAGTAATAAGCACCAGCACAGAAATCACTAGTCTGTGTCTGAATACTGCTTTTCTCTCATTCCAGAAACACAAGCTCTCCATTTTCATTACACTCTGACAAGCTGTTTGTAAAAAAGTAACACTCCCCAGAACCTCAACCAAGAGCAATTTCAGGACATAGCACTTGTCTCGCTTAACTGTCATTATGAAGTGAATAAAAATGAAATGAGGCAAAGCAACATTTGCTGGTCTTTTCTAAGCATGGATTAATTATTCCCAGATGAAGGCACTTGCCTCTTTTTATCAGTTGTTAGTTTCTGCCTTTCTATTTGGGGGTGGGCAGTTAAGTTGGGTTCAGTCAGGGTTATAGTAATTTCTACCATTTGCCTGGGGGCATTACAATATCTGCACAGAATAGGACACTGAAGAAGCTATGGGGCTGGATACAGCATCAGAGACGTTCCAGTCTGGACCAAAGCACTGTCTGTTCCATCTGGGTGCCAGGCACTATTTGGCAATTCTAGGACACCTAGAAGTGGCGTTGATGGCCCAGCTCCTCTCAACCTCAAGTATTTCTTTCCTTCTATACTTACCCAAAGTTTATTAAATGTCCACCATTAACTAGACATAATCTTTGGATTCCACCCGGAATAACACGTAACACTTATGTAAGAACAAAAATTCAAATAAAACCTCTCTAAAATGTCCAACTTCTGAGCACTGCAATATTTGCATTTTATAGAATACATTTTAAAATCATTTTAGTAAGTGGAATCCATTTTCTTCCATGAACTGTTAATACTGAATTCTTAATAGCTTCCCCAGGGTTTTGGGCCTTGCTATGAAGCCTTTAGTGATTTCATCATTGTTAAGACACAGTAAACAATCACAGTTTATGCTCATAAGCATAAAATTCTCCATCTATTACTTGCCCTAGTTTTTGTATTCTTAAAGATGGAAAACTTATTTTCCATGCAACTTCAATATAAGACAATGCTAAATTGGTTTATAAGCCTAGGGAATATTGGTATAAACATTCCTAAATTGTTTTCATGTATAATATCAGCATTTGAACTCTTATAGAGACAATTATGCTTTCAAATTTTTCAGGGTTTTAAATAAGACACTGACTGTTCTTTTCCTTTGTTGGAGACAGTCTTCATTTTTGCTTCTGGTTCTTATTCTTTGTTGATAAAAAGACTATGTCAATTTGTCCCTCTTACAAGTAACACCTCTAAACCCATCTTCAAAATCTGTGAGTATACACAGAAAGTAAAATTATTATTTAACCTCTTAGATATACATTTCTCATATATCAGTGAATCTCCCTCTGCTTATTTTTCACATACTTATGTAAATGCTTAAAAACCAGTATCTTTTTAAAATTTGTAGAACTGAAATAGAATATAAAGTTTAATACACTTTTTATTTTAAATTGCTATTATATCTTAAGCACTTTCTCACTTTATTTTCTGTTCTTCATAAACATGATTCTGCAGTATATTTTCCAGTATGATTGTGCCACAATTTATATAACTATATTGCTACTGTGGGGAACATGGTTGTTTATAAGCCTTAAAAATGAATAATGATAAATAATATCTTTCCTCAATATTCTACTAAACTTCTGATTATTTTATTAGGATACATTTCTCAAAGCATTAGAGGTTTAAAAGGTATCACATTCAAATGTAACTACCTGTTTACTGGAAACTATATTAAACCTATAAGATAATATGGGAGGAAATATACATTCTGAAATTCTATTCATTTTTAGTCATGTCTCATATCTTCCTTAATATAGATATTTTGTATTTTTGTTTTTCTTAATTGGATGTTTTACCTCTTACAATCTTTGATAGGTTTATAGGAAACCTATTATTTTTGTATCTTCATTTCATACCTGGTAACTTGGCTTCTCTTCTTGGATCTTTTGTACTAAAGTACACAAAGGCTTGTTGTTATAGCTTTACTGCAGAACTGTTATATGAAATTACACTTTTATTTTGCCCTGATCTAGAAATATTTTATTTCTAACTATATTTTAAAAATGTCTCTTGTTTCAATTCTCCTTGTTTCCAAGTATACACACACATCAACAACAAATGTATCTTCTTTTCAACAGATGCAAATAAGTAGCATTCTTGCCTTCCTCTTGATTTTAATGATTATACTCCTACCTAGCGCTTCTAGAGTTATACTTCGTAAATATGAAATAGGCTGGTGGTTTCTGACGCTTATTCTTTATTGGGTTAAAAGAACATCTTCCTTTTCCTAGTACATGAACTTCTTTTATCATTATGTATGTAAATTTTAAATTTACTCTTTTGGCATCTATCAAGATGATCATTATTTTTTCATTTGATGTGTTGTTATTTCCTAAAAATGGGAAAAGAATGAAAAAGAATAATGGAAAATAACTGATAGATTCTTGTTTCTGTTTTTTGGTTTTTTTTGTCCATGCCACTCTCTCACTTTGTCACAGCTTACCCTTCCCCCTCCCCATATCCTCAAGTTCATTCTCTAGTAGGTCTGTGTCTTTATTCCTGTCTTACCCCTAGGTTCTTCATGACATTTTTTTTTCTTAAATTCCATATATATGTGTTAGCATACGGTATTTGTCTTTCTCTTTCTTACTTCACTCTATATGACAGACTCTAGGTCCATCCACCTCATTACAAATAGCTCAATTTCATTTCTTTTTATGGCTGAGTAATATTCCATTGTATATATGTGCCACATCTTCTTTACCCATTCATCTGATTATGACACTTAGGTTGTTTCCATCTCCTGGCTATTGTAAATAGAGCTTCAATAAACACTTTGGTACATAACTCTTTTTGAATTATGGTTTTCTCAGGGTATATGCCCAGTAGTGGGATTGCTGGGTCGTATGGTAGTTCTATTTGTAGTTTTTTAAGGAACCTCCATACTGTTCTCCATAGTGGCTGTACCAATTCACATTCCCACCAGCAGTGCAAGAGGGTTCCGTTTTCTCCACACCCTCTCCAGCTTTTATTGTTTGTAGATTTTTTGATGATGGCCATTCTGACTGGTGTGAGATGATATCTCATTGTAGTTTTGATTTGCATTTCTCTAATGATTAATGATGTTGAGCATTCTTTCATGTGTTTGTTGGCAGTCTGTATATCTTCTGTGGAGAAATGTCTATTTAGGTCTTCTGCTCATTTTTGGATTGGGTTTTTTGTTTTTTTGTTATTGAGTTGCATGACCTGCTTGTTAATTTTGGAGATTAATCCTTTATCAGTTGCTTCATTTGCAAATATTTTCTCCCATTCTGAGGGTTGTTTTTTGGTCTTGTTTATGGTTTCCTTTGTTGTGCAAAAGCTTTGAAGTTTCATTAGGTCCCATTTGTTTATTTTTGTTTTTATTTCCATTTCTCTAGGAGGTGGGTCCAAAAGGATCTTGCTGTGATTTATGTCATAGAGTGTTCTGCCTATGTTTTCCTCTAAGAGTTTGATAGTGTCTGGCCTTACATTTAGGTCTTTAATCCATTTTGAGCTTATTTTTGTGTATGGTAAATAACTGATAGATTCTTTTATATTAAACCATATCTATATTCTTTTTTTTTTTAAATTGGGTGCTGTCTCAATTATCCTTTATTTGTAGTTTACCTTGAATTACTCTGGTAACCTATTGAGGTTTGTTTTTTGTTTTTTTTTTTTTCCTCCAATTCGCACTGTCTCGGCGCACGTACGTGTCACCGGCTCTTTTTTTTTAAATTTATGGCTGTGTTGGGTCTTCGTTTCCGTGCGAGGGCTTTCTCTAGTTGTGGCAAGTGGGGGCCACTGCTCATCGCGGTGCACGGGCCTCTCACTATCGCAGCCTCTCTTGTTGCAGAGCACAGGCTCCAGACGCGCAGGCTCAGTAATTGTGGCTCACGGGGCCAGCTGCTCCGTGGCATGTGGGATCTTCCCAGACCAGGGCTCGAACCCCTGTGTCCTGCATTGGCAGGCGGACTCTCAACCACTGTGCCACCAGGGAAGCCCCATAAACCATATCTATATTCTTGAATTCAATTTTACTTGTCATACTGTTATGGTATATTTTTCATACATTGTTGAATCTATTTGATAATATTTATGTCTAGCATGTGTGTGCATAGACACACATACGCAAGCACATATACACACATATATGTGATGTCAGTGTGTTGGACTTTCATTGATTCAGATTTAGTGTTATTTACAGATACGTGTGTAGATTGTCTCTGTCCTTACTCTCTGTTCACTTTGGTGCTGGTCAAATATTTTTAGATTCACTGATAGAAAGTAAACATGCACGACTCTTAGTCTAATTCCTAATGTCTTCAATCTTTTGTTCCATGTAGCTCTACTGGATTGAAACAGGATTGTGTTTTATCTCAAGTGCCTGATTATCTGACACAAAGAACAGATGAAGTACATGGCAAAACAAGAGTCCCCAGGGTCAGCTGATTTTTTTTTTTTTTGGCCTCTGCACTATCCCCCAACCTAGCCCTTTTCTTGTTGCAACTACACATTCCCAAATAAATTGAATTAGCTTGTCTTCCAGTGCATCTCAACTATTTTCTGGAAGATATAGTCTCAAACTGGATGCAGAAAGATGGACAAATATAATGGCAGGAGAAAAGAAGAACATTTGCCTGCCTGAAACAGCACCTGTTTAGTTATGGGATCCCAGTTGTCTGATACAGACTATCTTATTTCTGATCCAGGAGACAGATAACAAGAATGGGAAGATGTTTTTCCTATTCAGATTCAGGTGGGTAACTGTCTTCTGTTTCCGGCTCATTACAGATGCAGTCTTTGAACCCAGTTTTCTCTGTCTTACAGTTTTAGAAGAGAAGAGTGATAGTTTGGCTTTTTGACAGCAGCCTGATGTTTCAGCTAGCATTAGTCTCAGCTTAGAGTCTAAGAGATGTAAACAGAATAGAAGCTTACTTCCATGTCAGGTAGGAGTCTGGAGGTACATTAGGCTGGTAGGGTAGTTTTGATCTCCAGCTTCCCGAGTCCAGGTTACTATCTTATTGCTTTGTGGTGAACGGCCTGGATTCCCAAGGTCACATCATAGTCCAACATGGCCATTGTCACCCAATGCACTCATATTCTAGTCAACAGGAAGGAGGAAGGGACTAAGAAGAAAGGACAAAAGGCAAAGGACATGCACAAGCTGTCTTTTAAGGGATGTTCCAAGAAGCTGTTAGGACTTTTCTGCTTACCTTTTACTGACAAGAACTTAGCAACATGGTCAGAAGAGAGAGTGCTGCTGGGAAATAGAGTCTTGTTGTGAATAATCATGCCCCCACCTAAAAGTAAAGGGTGCTAATACTAAAGAAAGGGAGAAGAAAGATTGAGGGTGGCTAGCAGACGGTGGCTTGTCACCTTTTAGGGCATACTGCCACACCAGACCCCATTTTAAACCAAAAGAGAAATTATTGTAATCCTTTAGTATGTCAACCAATTTTGTTTTATCTTTTAACAACCCAGTGATAGGATAACTTCATACAACTCCACAGTTAGATATTTTAACTAGGAAAGTTTCTAATATCACATGTTTGGTAGCACTAAGATCCTGATTTACCCATGAGAAAAACACTTGTGTATCCTTAAGAGAAACATTTATTTTTCTTTCCTTCTGAGAGTGTTTTCATTGTGTCTGAAACAATTCTTCACACTAGCAATATATGCATGCCCCATGCTTGTCAGCATTTCAAGTGGTCCAGTCAGACACAGCTGTAAGAAGCTGTAAGTGGAAGAAGAGATTACAGGTGAGAGGTAATCATGGGATGTTGGAAATGGCCCCTTGCTCCTAATCTTTTTCATCTCTGTACCCATAATTCCACCTGATAGTCCCCATCAAGTTTAACTCATGCAACTTTATATATCAAACTGTCTTCCTGAGAAAGAGAAGTTTTAATGACTCTAAACTTTCCTTTGTTCACGTGGCCATTTATCGTTTAATTAATCCCTTTATTATCTCTCTAGCAGATACCGTCAACTTCATTAAAATAAAATCTCCATTGTTAGTACTTCAAGAATGATTATTTCAATAGCTGGTCTCCACTGTCTAATCATTAAATGTGCCCCACCTAATATAATCATCATCTATTTTACACCCAAGCCACAGACCATTGCTGGAATAAGCTTAGATCACTAGAAATTGATTTTTCTTCATGTCAGTCTGTCTTTGTAGTTACTGGCCTGTGCTATTTATTCATCTCACTGTTTCTACAGTTCACACCATACAGTGACCGTGTAAACTTTCTTCAATTTATTATTTATCCTTGTTATTATCCTTTAGTATTTATCATTAGTCATTGGTAATTCATCCTCCATCAACTATGGAATTAGCTCCATACTTGTTTTCTGACTAAATATTCCCTTCCCAGCTGTCCAATGCTCTCATATTCTTCAACCAAACCCACCTTCTGAAAACAAAGTAGGAGAACAATATTGTGAGAGGGGCATTGTTATGGACTGAATGTATATATAGATATAGATATATCTCCTCTTGGTTCTATTTCTCCGGAGAACCCTAACACACCTTATAGGAAGAGATATCAGAGCGTTCTCTCTCTTTCTCTCTCTGTGTGCATATGCACCAAGGAAAGGCTATATGAGAACACAGTGAGAAGGCATCCATCCACAAGCCAGGAAGAGAGCTCTCACCAGGAACCAAATTGGCTGCCACTTTAACCTGGATTTCTAGTCTCCAAGACTGTGAGAAGATAAATTTCTGTTGTTTAAGCCACCCATTCTATAATATTTTGTTATGGTCACCTGAGCAGACTAATACAGGTATACAGAGGTCCTAAGGAGGGAGTCTCTAAACCAGACCATGACTAGAGGAAGATGGAAGGGAAGGCCTGAAGATCTCAGCTTGATGGAGAGTGGTACCATATGGCATGAATACTAAGACAGCTCAGGTGCTTCCCATTTATTCTTTGCCACCATCTAGGTCAACCTGGGCACCAGGTGGTCCTTAGTCATGTCTTCTTGGACTCACGTGACTAAGAGAATGCACCAAGCAGGGATCTGAGATGGCTGTTTTCACTTCCCAGAAAGCGTTTGTCCCCCTTGCCTTGATAGGGTGAGGTTCTGTTATTATTCACAAGCTATCTTTTAAATTTTGATTTAGTGATGAATATGAGGAGTGGGATCGAGAATAGGAGGACGTGGTGTCAGACTCTAGTTGAACAAGACTGAAAGCCAAAACTTTAATAAGAAGGTGGGGATCATGTGAGTCATGTCATTATGGAACAAGGACTTAGTTCATGTGTAAAGTATTTGGTGCACTTATGAATATGAAAGTGCACAGAAAAAAAAATAGAAGGAAATCTTCTAACACTGTAAGAAGGGTAACCTACAGATGGTCAGTTGAAGAGCTTGTTTTCTAGCTTCTTTGTTCTAGAGTGTTTTTGTATTGTTTCATAATTGGATCAAAAGCAAAATGGAAACATGTCATGCTGTTCATACTTTAAATTTTAATATTATAGACTGATATCTCTAAATCCTGACTTTTCTCATTACTTGTGTTTACCTTCTTGGCTGCATCTGTGCAGTTTTGTTACATTGTAAAGCTCATGTCACAAATCATGCTTCACTCTGATTAGCAGTGAAGCAAACAAGCTTGAGTAAGCATTTACATTATTTCCATTTAGTCATACACATCATTTCCATTTAATAATACACATTATTTCCATTTAATAATGCATATTATTTCATTCTCTTTCCTGCTTCCACCACATTACTGAGGAAATCTGTTAGAATGAAAGCACTGCTTTTCTAGGAACTCACCTTGTTTTGAATCAAGGATGATTTGCATTCTTAACACGGCAGGAGTTTGGGGGAATTTCTGTGTATCAACATCTTAAAAAGATCTCCATCTCCACAGGAGATGTAGAATGTGGAAGATTTAGCATTTGTTATTAGAGAAAGGATTGCTACTTTTATTCCTGATGTAAGTAGTTGACTGCTTGCTAAAGTGCATGCTGCCATTCAACTGACTTTAGTTATTGTTATTGTTGGAGCTGTCTTGGCAGTAACCTGGTTATCTTTTCAAAGATGAAATCTATGAATATCCAACTGGCATGCAGACTTCACAGAGAAGCCCAGCAATCTATTCCTGCTCTAACCTCAGCAGCATGAGTTCCCAACCCCGGGAAGCTGGGTGTAGAACAAGCTCATGTACTTTAGGCTCCTTTAAGTAGTAAGCAGTTTAGCCTGCTCCAAATGGTGAGCAGTATGGACAGTGTAGGGCCAATCTAATTGTCCCCACTCTCTCAAAAAACAAAACACAAAACTGGCAACTACTGATAATGTAAGCTCTGCTGTCAAAAACACAACTGCAAACAATAGGTTGAAGGCACAACCGTGCAGAGAAGTATCTCAAGAGGGACAATTAAAACACACATGCATACCCAGAGAAAAACAGATGACTTCCGTGCCACCCCTCCCAACCCCCATCCCAATCCTCTTGTATTCTCAATAAGTAATAAGACAGGGGAAAGGGGTTGTATGCTAGAGTGACTCTAAAATTGGCAATTAATAAGGATGCTGCTTTGACTAAGATTTCCTTCTTGCTAAATGTTTAAATATATCATTTCGTTTGCCTCCACCCACATTCTGTCTGCTTCAGGGAAGAGTTCTTGTACCTTTTGACTTCTCTGACTCCAGACGTGCACAGGGGACCTTTTCCTAAATGAAAAGATTTGTCTCTGCATGTACTTGTCTTCGTAGGTATAGAAAGACAGACCTGTAACTATGTGAGTCAGAGTGAGCTTTCTTTACAGATATGCCCTGGGCATCTGTTGCGTTTCTTTTTAATCCTTCATGTTTGAGGTGTGCCTGTATGTGTGTGTGTGGGGGGGGGATGGGGGGAAGAGGGAGAGAAATTGAAAACCATAATCTACCCCCCCCCCGATATCTTGCTCTTGTTACAATTTATTAGGATGTGGTTCTAAACGAAGGGTCTCAGCACTTTTCCTACAAAGAGAAGCTTGAACCTGGATCAAGAAAGAATAAAAACCAAAAAGGCCAGGATTTTTTCCCTTTCATTTATATTATATCCAGCGCCTGGGATTCTCATTGCTTACAATAGGAACATAGTCATCCAGGTGCCCATATTCTCTTCTGTGAGTAAAAGCTGAATGGGGATGCATATAAAGTGACAATGGGAAAGGGGCGGAAGACTGGAGGAAAGCTACATATTCCCATTGGGAGGTAGGGGATTTTTAGATTTCTGACATGTCATGCTGTTCATTATCCAAATCATTCTAGAGAAGTCTGAAGACTGCATCAATCTAAATTTAAGCTTTTTTATAACCTGATTTATTCATTCAATAAATATTTATTGGACGCATACAATGTGCCAAGCATTCTGGAGGATGCAAAACGAATAACATAGTCTTTTCTCTCAAAGAGTTTATGATTGCATAAAGGAGGATGATATATATATATATATATATGCAAATAACTGTATTATTTTATTCAGGACTCATTTAGTTGCAAATGACAGAATCCAAAAACAAAGTCACTTAAATGGAAAAGGAATGTATTGGTTCAGGTAACTAAAAAGTTTTTGAGTAGATCTTTAGGCACAGCTGAATTCAGGGGCTCATTTGATATGTTTCTCTGAATTCTCACTCTCCTCCCTTCCCCAGTGCTTCAATTTCTTTAGATTTGGACTCCTTGGACAAATCACTGTGGACAGAAGTGTCATGATTGTTCAGTACTAGTCATATAACCTTTGCACCTACAACTATGCCTGGACCTTGGCAAGTGCTTATTAAACATTTGCTAAATAAATAGAATGTTTTCAGTAGCTTGGTGAGATTTAATGGGGTGAACCACAGATTGTAAGAGATAGATGAATGACACGGTGAGGAGGTAAGAAGACAGTGAGTATAACTAATACCTTGAGAATTTCTTCCAGGAGAGGAAGGAGGAGAGGACTATTCTTTGGATGGAATCTGTTTTTTTCATTAGGGGAAAACATAACTCCCAGGCTTATGAGAATAATGAAAACTAATACAGTTTCAATGTTCTTGAGGAAGTGCGTGTGTGTGTGTGTGTATTGGAGGTGGGGTAGAGTGACAACAAGAGCACAGGTGGAATTTTACTTTGGAAATAATTTTCCTCCAAAGCAGGAGAATAAGACAGAAGACAGGTGAGGAAAAAGATTGTAAAAGAAAGTCGAAAGCAGCTGAATCGTTCAGAATCCAATGGCTTTTGTGTACTCAGTCCAACAACATAGGAGAATGAAATATGAAGTAGAAAAAAACTGCCCAGCCACTGTAATCGAAAGGATAGGAATGCTATAAGGATGGATTACAATGATTTTTAGAGTTAGATAACATGAAGTGCTATCACACACACATACATATACATAGTGTATAAAATGGGATCAGTGATCAGATTCCAATAAAAGGTTTCTTTTCAGCTTTTTCTCTCCAAATATATCCGTGTGGCTCTTTCTTAATATGATTCTCAGTTTTTTAAATTGGGAAAATTACTATTGGAATACAAATTCCCTGAACTCAAGATGAAGGCATGTACTTGCATTTGACCAGGGATAAGAAGGAAGTCAGGACACTTACATTGTTTTTTGGCTCCAAAAATCAGCTTATTGGATGATTATACATTTGCAAGAGCATCTGCGTTTCTCAGCATTCCAAGTTATACAAAGGAAGTGAGTATTCTCCAATCTACATTTTCTTTTCTTTTCTTTTCTTTTTTTAGCATTTGTTTATTTATATTTTTAATCTTTGGCTGTGCTGGGTCTTCTTTGCTCCACGCAGGCTTTCTCTAGTTGTGGCGAGCGGGGGCTACTCTTCGTTGCGGTGCCTGGGCTTCTCATTGCAGTGGTTTCTTTTGTTGCAGAGCACGGGCTCTAGGTGCATGGACTTCAGTAGCTGCGGCTCGCGGGCTCTAGAGCACAGGCTCAGTAGCTGTGGCGCATGGGCTTAGTTGCTCCGCGTCATGTGGGATCTTCCCGGACGAGGGCTGGAACCCGTGTCCTCTGCATTGGCAGGTGGATTCTTAACCACTGCGCCACCAGGGAAGTCCCTCCAATCTCCATTTTCTGATATTCTTGGGGAAAGGATGAGAGTCGATATCTTTAAAATTTTGTATAGAATGGAATTATTTCATATCCCATTAGAATTCCAACATTATAATTACGAGTCTGCTAAACACACACACAAGTGTCTGAAAAGACACGATAATATTTTCATTTGCAATAAAATAAAGTGATTTTTGAAATCAAATTAATACCCCTAAAAATAAAATGAGGGCTTCCCTGGTGGCGCAGTGGTTGAGAGTCCGCCTGCCGATGCAGGGGACACGGGTTCGTGGTCCGGTCTGGGAGGATCCCACATGCCGCGGAGCAGCTGGGCCCGTGAGCCATGGCTGCTGAGCCTGTGCATCCGGAGCCTGTGCTCCACAATGGGAGAGGCCACAACAGTGAGAGGCCCGCATACCGCAAAATAAATAAATAAATAAAATAAAATGAAATAAAATTCTATTGTATGTAAGTCACCTAGTATATACCTTGTTTGTGGTATTTTGTTATAGCAGTCCGAACCATGACAGAACTTTCAGAAAACCCAGTGACAAAACAAACAAACAAATCCTTATCCTCTCTTCAGTCCTCAGTCAGAACAGAGAAGGATAAAGTATAGGATGTCAGAGACATAAAAATTGGAAAACATGGGAATATAAGGTTATGAAGAACTGAAGTGCCTGATGACAGGGTCCATACTGGGGAAAGAGACAAATGAAAACAGAGGCAAGCTCATGAACTGTGACAGTAGGAAAATGGTCAAGGGCGTAGAGGTTATGGGGATATTCAAAGCAGATCAAATAGGAGTGAGAAAGTAAGAGACGTTAAAGTGATTGTGAGCCTTGAAGGGAAAGGAGTCTGATGCTGTGTTGCTAGGCGACTCAAGTGGAGAAGGAATGGAGGTAATGGGAGTTGAGGGGACTGAGGCATAAGAGGTCAAGGTTGTGGATGAGTCTGGAACTTGCAACTGTAAAGTATAACATCATACAGATGGACCCAACCCCAGGGGTGAGCAGTGAAAAGACTTAGAATGAGGTGAAAGAGGGAGAATCATCCCTGGGCGGTGAGCCATCTCTGGGGCTGTGTATTTTGTCCATTACCATTTGTAAACAGTGCTAACAGGACCATCTGGGTCAGTCCTGGCCAGAGACAGGTCATCAGGTTCTTAGCCAGACAGGAGATGTGGAAAGGGTTATCAGACCTTGCCTGGTGCATGGGGAGGCTGTGGATGAGTGGGTAGCTGTATAGGTATATTGTTTTGTGTTTTGAGCCTTAAATCCCTTTAAAATAACTGACAGCAGAGATACCTTCTACCCACAATCCTAGAGCCAGCCCTTGCCAGTTACCCCAAAACTGGGGAGAATTTCTCATCATGACATCCTAAGAAGAGTCTACCCCTGGTTTACAAGCATAATAACCTACATGATGGCATCTTTCCTTACCGTCACTACTTTCTAAACATTTACATTCTTAACTTGTGTCCTACGGTTTATTAATTTATCCATTCACTCACTCATGTAGCTATTGTATTTCTAACCCCTCCCTTTAGAATGTAAGATTCATGAAGGTATGGATCTTTGTTATATTTTATGTTTCCAGTTTCCTTCCCTGATCCGTGCCTTTCTAGCAGAAGTTGAATACACACACACACACACACACACACACACACACTGTATATAATATATATATATATATATATTTATGTTTTTTCCAATTACCTGTGCAAAGTTTTCTGATAATATTTTATTGCAAAAGGATCAAAAATAAAGTTGGCACAATACTATTATAAATAGATTAAATATTTCTTCTTTTGCCAAGGTATTCCTAAATAATTTGCTTTAGCGGTATTTAAAGGATATAACAATGTAAAAAGAGGAAGGAGTTTAATTACGTGGTCTATCCCTTTGTCTTTCCACACCTGTAACTACCTCTGTTTTAGTACATCTTACTCTTCTGCCTAAAGAAGGCATAGGTCGTTCTCTCTCTCGTTCCCCTTCTTTTCTCACCACCCTACACCACATACACACACTCATTTACCACATATTCATCCTTAAACCTATTTGTCAGATCTGTGATCTCCATGTAAGTACTCCAATTCACCCTCTCTTAGGCATACTTCCCCTGATTTGCATCACTAATGAGAATAATGAAATTTCTAGATTCTGTACTGCTTTTGCTGTATCTTTATAATCGTTGTCGCATTATTAAAATAATGAAAGCAAAATGTTCTGCTGCTTGGAATGCAGCGCTAATGAGGTCAAGGTAGTTGGTTCAATCTCTGGGCAGGCTAGTTAGTATTTCACACAGGAAAAAAAAAATGGTTTCATAGCTATGGATTGCACCCTTAACCTTAACTAGCCACCTTACAAAGACGTATCATTGCTTACAGGCAGACTATGGTGAGAGAAAGAGGATGAATTTAGGCAAATCCACAATGTAGGTAAGACTAGGGCCACTCTCATTACCAGCCCAGTTATCTTGGACTCCAAATTAAGGAGTCAAGCAAGTAGAATTAACTTTAACAAATGGCAATTGCATATATTTCAAGAGTATAAGAATAAATCATATAGAAATAGTTAAAGGTGAGGATAAATATTAAACAATGGGCACCATTTGGGGATGGCAATGCAAGGAATTGTGCTAAACTCTTTAAAAATATTAGTTTATTTTAGGGTTCCTTCATACAGCTGCACAGGTTGTGTACTGAACAACTTTAAAGGGAGCCTTTCACTTCTACTATGATGTGAATGGGCCATACAGGGGCACTGGCTCTTTAATCTTTACATCAGCTCCATAATATAAGCACTAATACCCACCATTGTCGCCTTACACATGAGGAAAAGGAAACTATTAGAGAAAAAATAATTTGCTCAAGTCACACAGATAACAAATGTTGGAGACAGGATTCAAAGCTATTCCACTTAAGTTAAAGAAATCTTCAGAATGGGAAAAATAAAATATCTATTTAATGTGGGCAGGACAATATACTGAAACTTAAGAGAAACCCTCTGAAACCAGAAAGGGAAGTAACTTTATTACTTTCAGAAAAGTCCACAGAGAAAATGAAGAATAGTCCAGAGTCACATGGGCTGAACTAAAGACTTCAGAACTAAATACAGGCTGAAAAATCAATGGATCTCACCAGTAATCCTAATTCATATTTTTATCATAACATGTCCTTGTTTAGGGCACACTTTAGCAAGGAAAAGGTATAAAGACTCACCTGTGGTTTATTTTCCAGGCCTGGGAAATATAGAAAACTACCCTTTACTCAGGATAGAGAAGAAGATAGACTGGATGTTCTTGTGTTTTTCATGATGTTTCTCCATTGGTGGAGGGGGATGCTTGTAAAATGCAGATTATCAGGTCCTACCTTAAGCTATTCAACCTCTGGATACCCAGAAGATACTTAAGCACATCAAAATTTGGGAAACACTGACCTAGAAGATGGGTGAGGTGATAAAATGTACTCAATTCCTAAAGCCCACAGATGGGCAGAGGATTTGGGAACAGATGAAAAGAGAAACGCCAGGGCTTCCCTGGTGGTGCAGTCGTTGAGAGTCTGCCTGCCGATGTAGGGGACGTGGGTTCGTGCCCCGGTCCGGGAAGATCCCACGTGCCGTGGAGTGGCTGGGCCCATGAGCCATGGCCGCTGAGCCTGCGCGTCCGGAGCCTGTGCTCCACAACGGGAGAGGCCACAGCAGTGAGAGGCCCACGTACCGCAAAAAAAAAAAAAAAAAAAAGAGAACCCCCAAAAGGGCAATCAGGGACATCAGATTCAACCATAAACACCAAGTCCCCTTCTTGGACCTTCTCCTTTGAGATGGATACATAGTTGGATCACTATTAGGTGTTTCATCCCAGGATACAACCCATGTTAGGAGCAAAGCTGCAATGCCTGATATGATGGAAGACTAGGGGCTGGGAGTCAGAATAACCCAGATTCAAATCCCTGCTCAGCCTCTCACCAGCTGGGTAACGTCTGGGCAAACACCATATTTTTTCTAGCCTCGGTTTCCTTACTTATACTATTAGGATAAAAATACTCCCTTGCAGCATTATGAGGATAAAATGAGATGATTTATGTAAAGTGCCTGGTGTAATGTAAGTTCACATTAATGATAAGTGTTGCTGGAAGACCACTGGATATAGAAGGAAAAGTCACAGGCTGTTTTCAGATTGGGCAAAGGAATCAGTCAAAACGGGCTCTTCCTTGTTAAATACAGTGTTAAATTACTCAATTTCAAGTCTTAAATTTGGCTTTCGCTTTGTCTTCATTGTACTATTTCAAGTGGAGTTACTGTACAGAAAAAGAAATACTTAAGAAATGCAATGACAGGAAGGAAAAGACCAAAGCAGCCTTTGATACCAATGAACCACTTGGTCTTTCCATGTGGGGTTGGGGATGGAGAGCAGTGAGAAGAGTCTTTAACGAGAAGCAAGAGGCATCTCTAAGGAGAGGAGGACAAGGCAGCTGAACCATCTTGAGTTTGCTTCATTTTCAGGACTACTGTTAAAGGGGAATCAGTGAGTGCTCACATAAGGATGGTACTGTGGAAACGTTGCTGATAGAATCAATGACTTTGATTCCAAGAGACATTTTCTTCCTAATTTGTACGACAGGGAGGAAAGCATTCGGCAGAAGCTTCAGGAAAGGTATAATCTTTTAGTTAGCTTAGAGGAAAAAATAAACAGCAGCAAGTCAAAAGGACTGCTGGTTAGACTTGGCAACAATTGCCACTTAGAGGAGCATGATTGAGAGAGGCTGCTTGCATGCAGGAGTGTACATTGCTGCTAACTCAGGATGTCTGGGAAACGGCGGTGCTCTGGTTAATTGGACATTATGCTTTCCCGAGTGTTTCCATCATTATGCAGCACATATAGACTGCCAATTTTCAGATAAATGGAATGCATGTGGACACTTAAAATATTCAGTTATTGTCTGGTCTAAGGCTTCCATTTTACAGATGAGGACATCTAGGCCCAGTTAGGAGTAATATGTGTGAAGTCACAGCTAATTAGTAATGTAGCCAAGATCAGAACCCGGCTCTCCTCATTTTTAGGTCAATGTTTATTTCCACTGCCCCAGTGGTTATAGAAGTCTTAACATTCTTGAATAATTTTTGGTGATTGAGAATTTTAAGTGCTTTGGAGGTTGCCATCACTGGTTACCTGTTTGCCCTGGGCCAGGCTAAAGGAGAGAAGTTAGGCACGTAGCAGATTGGGTTGAATCTCTTCCCACTCAATACAGTAGCCCCAAACTTCCTATTTTAAACAAACTATTGATAGTCACTTGTTCATTTATCATTTGTTTCTCTCTCATAAACTGTTTTTTTTTTTTTTTTTTTTTGTGGTACGCGGGCCTCTCACTGTTGTGCCCTCTCCCATTGCGGAGCACAGGCTCCGGACCCGCAGGCTCAGCGGCCACGGCTCATGGGCCCAGCTGCTCCGCGGCACGTGGGATCCTCCCAGACCGGGGCACGAACCCGCGTCCCCTGCATCGGCAGGCGGACCCTCAACCACTGCGCCACCAGGGAAGCCCTCATAAACTGTTTTATAAACTATGCAAATGCAAATGATTAGGCTTTGTGGGTGTTGCAGAAGCCATGATTTTCGATGGAAACTTAGAATTGAAATAGGCGTGTAGAAAACATTTTAAAATAGGATGATTAAAAGAAGGCTCATTAAGTATATTAGAAGCAACAGCCCACAGGCTTAAATTTTGCTTTTGCAAGGCTATCGCAGTGCAGGTTGACCTGACATTCAGTTGAAATACTGGAAGGCACAAGTGGAAAACATGCTAGAGGTAATTTTAGGGAAAATCCCACCTCTACAACTAACAAAACCTGTACTCAATTCACCGTGAGAACAAGACTGCTGTGGAAATATCATTTGGGGGCATTATTTGCATTTGAAGATATAAAGTGGAAAGTTTTTTTAATGTTTATTCACATGCTTATGTTTAATCTCACTAATAAATTTATATTAGTCTCTAAGACAGAGATAGAATTAAGGGTTGGGAGTCTAAGGTAGATTTCTAGAACAGGCTTCTCAGACTTGAATGTGCATGTGCATCAACTCGGGAATGAGCGTATGCAGATTCGGATTCAGTAGGTCTGGGGTGGGAACTGCTATTCACATTTCTAAACTTCTCCAAGGGGATGCTAACTGCTGGTCCATGGACCACATTTTGACCAGGAAGGTTTGAGACGAGTGAGAAGCAAAGGGAGGAGCAAGAGAGATCTACTACTCAGGGAAATTAAGTCTCTATGGCTGATCTATATCTCACTAGAAACACAAATAATAATTATTATAGATCAGAGTGAAGAGACTTTGGTTAAGGACTTGTAACTCAGAGTCCGTATGTTTTGGTGCTAAAAAGAAGTGCATGCATGTGTGTGTGTCTGTGTCCCTAGTCCTCACCACCTATCCTCCACATTGGAGTCAAAGTAATCTTTATAAAACTCTAAATTACCATGTTACTCCATTAAAAAAAAAAAAACTTTCAGTAGCCCTCGTTATTGTACAGACAATGTGCAAACTCTTAAAACAGTTGACATTATTCCCCTGGATCTGGTTACTGTCTCATGTCTTACCACTCTCTAAACACACCAAACATCTATTAGTCCTTCAAATAACATGTTTTCTCTCCCCTGTAGGTCTTCATAATACTGTTCCTTCTTCCTGAAACACTCTTTCTCTTCCCCTATCATTTTACTATTTCTTTTCCTCACTTACTATCCCTTTTTACCCCTCGGGGGAAGTCTTCCTCGATGTATCGTGTCAAGTTTAAGAACCTCTGCTCTATGATTTTACGGCGCCTTTGTTATACCCTATCGTAACTCATCGTATTGCCATAGTCAGTTTACTTGAACGTCCTCCCCACTGTACTCAGTTCTCCTTGGGGACAGAGACCATGTTTTTTCTTGCCCGTTATTTTATCCTTTTTTTCTTGGCTTGACCATCTTTAGGCAAACAGTTCGTAGCTATTGAATAAATAAATGAACAAGTAACAGTTGCAATCCTGGATGGGAGTGTGGGAGAGGGATGATGTAGGGCATTGTCCAGAGAGAGTAGAAAATATTGGTTGGGGTAACCTAATGAAGTGTGAGCAGCCAGAATGCATTTTTCTAGGAGAGGAGGCCCAAGATCATGAAGCATCCATATTGGGCAAATGGAATTGGGAAGGGAAGGCAGAAACAAGGAAGTTTCAAAGGGATGGGGAAGAGGAGTATAGAAGACAAAATACATAGATCTAATTGTGGTTCTCCTGGGGCTATTTAGACAACATAATAGACCCTCCTGGAGAGACAGAAAACCTGCACTGGGGATAGAGAGAAGGTAGAGGTGAGTGGAAACTGGAAAAAAATACCTTCCCTAAATCCTTTCAGAAGCAAAGGATAGCTACACTGGGAAGCCTGAGACTGCTGACAGTGTGGATTTAGGAGGCATTTAACTGCTTAAATACTTTAAGATGTGAGAACAGTCTTGTATTAGTTTATGGAACAAAAATAACATCTTGTGTGACCCATGTGACAATGAAGGGCATATTTGTGAAATATTCTATATCCAGAAGAGAACAGGCAGGAAGAGAAGAGAGGAGATGTAAAGGGATCCTAAAATAAAACTTGCCTTGGGCCCTGTGCATGCAGGATGATTATTCACATACACAAGTCAGGGAGACACTTTTGTTAGTTTTCAATGGTGATACTTCTGACACTTGAATTTGATTTCTAAAACTGTCATTTTCAAACCTTCTAATAAGCAATGACCCTTTTGTCGAATAAAATATTACTCCTTGGACAGGAAAGATTAATCAGGTTGAAAAGAAAACTGAGGAAATGAACGACGAGTCCAGGCTCCCACACCCTCCCACCATCCCATCTTGGATTCCTGGCAGAACCTCAAGGCTTTGAAATATATGCTCACGGTCCAATTTCTTCTCTCTATTGGTCCCCTTCCCCTCCCCAAACATTTAGTGACTTACATTTGCACAGACCTCATGGATTCTTATCCCACTGACATCTTGAAAGTTTAAATTCAGTTTTGACTCCAAATGATATTTCATATATAAATATATATATAAATATATATATAACACGGACATATGCATATGTATATATATTATAAATCTCATATATATACCCACATATATATCACTCTCATGTATATTCATATATCTATATGAATGGTTGAACCATTTACCATTAGATGTAAACAAACACAAAGATTTATAACATATCAACATTTAAAGAAAACAAAAGGCAATAATAGTACATTTTTTTCAATTTTAATTTTGTTTGTTATCAATCACTTTCTAACAGAATTCTGTGTTTCTAATTTACTCTGGATCTTTTCAGTTCAATGACCTTGCCAGTGAGTGATCAATACTGATCGATAATGCATCTGGCCTTCATGGAGAGATCCTCTAGAAGCGATTTTTAATAAGCTGCTCAACCTTAACAGAGTACATAACAGTCGCTCCCTAAATATTTGTTGAAAGATCAACTGAATGAATGAGTGCAGGCTTTTGTTTTTCTTTTTAAAAATTGTTATTTCATCACAGAAGCCATGATGGGGTCTGAGGTATAGAGGAAATTGCTACAGACATGGAATCAGAAGGTCTGGGTTGAGTGCCAACTCCAGATAATTTCTGGTTTGATGCTAAGCCCCATTTTCATTTTTTGTAAAGGTGGAGTAGCAAGTAACTCCTTGAAACTATGAACTGCTATAAATATGTCAATGACTATCTTCGGTAAAGTCTGCACTCCTTTTGAGCCCTAAAGCACATTTCCCCAGGAACCCGAAGGAGAAGAGCAGAGTTGTTTTTGAACATTTTTTTTCTATTTAGTATTTTCCTCATCTATAACTATTCTGTCTAAGGATAGTAGGAATGATTTTATCCCCCGATATTCTCTCTAGCCAGGAATGTTTGTTTTAGTTTAAGGCAGCCCTCTAACCCCTACTTCTAATGAATATTTCATTAACATTGAAAGGATTTAATTAACTATCTCTGCTTTCTAACAAAATCATACTTTTACTTGCCTTTGTAACTCCCAGCAAAGAAATATTTTTTTTAAGCAAGACTAACTTTTAAAAGGTCTGTCTAGGGCTTCCCTGGTGGCGCAGTGGTTGAGAGCCCGCCTGCCGATGCAGGGGACACAGGTTCGTGCCCCGGTCCGGGAGGATCCCACATGCCGCGGAGTTGCTGGGCCCGTGAGCCATGGCCGCTGAGCCTGCGCGTCCGGAGCCTGTGCTCCGCAACGGGAGAGGCCACAGCAGTGAGAGGCCCGCGTACCGCAAAAAAAAAAAAAAAAAAAAAAGGTCTGTAGGTCTGTCTGTGCTGTAGACTAAATGTGTCCCTCCCTCACCCCAAATTCATATGTTAAATCCTAACTCCCAATATCACGGTATTACGAGGTGGGGCCTTTGGGAGGTGACTAGGTCATAAGGGTGGAGCCATCATGAATGGGATTAGGGACCTTATACAAGAGAATCCAGAGAGTTCCCTTGTCCCTTCCACCATGTGAGAACACAGTGAGAAGTAGGCCCTCTATGAACCAGAAAATGGGCTCTCACCAGACACTGAATTTTAGATATTCCAGCCTCTAGAACTGTGAGAAATAAATTCCTACTCTTTATAAGCCATCCAGTCTATGATATTCTGTTATAGCAGCTGGAATAAACAAAGACAGTCTCTAATCAACTGTTTGATTTAGGAATATCAGTTGGCCTCCCCAATGGTAGCCTGTATACCCGACCTTTTTCACTCAGAACAATAAGAGATAATTCCTCTCAAAGTGCTATAAATGTGAACAGCCTCGTATAGTGCGTACACTATACTATCAAGATACATTTCATAAATTGTACCTGCAACACAGGATTGAGAGACCAACTGCAGAATATAACACAGCAGGGTTTAATTAATTGTTAATTAAAACTAACATTTTTTGCTTTTCTTTTTTAAAAGTATTCTTTACCATATAGCTATGCCCAGATTATACTTTAGCAGAAGGCTGATAACCTAAGATTTTCTGATTCATTTAGAGAGAAGCATTATTTGTTGAGTTCCTAGTATATACCATATGTGCTTATTTAAACATTATTACAGCCTCAGGAAGTAGGTATTATCCTTTCCATTTGATAAACCTAGATTCTAAAGCTCAGTCAACTTAAGAACTTGCCCACAGTTATGCAACACAAAAGCAGTGTGGTGGGATTTCAATCCAGGTGTGAAAGATTTAAATCACAACCTCTGTCTTTAACACCATATAATTTCCCAAGAGATAAGAAGATGACTTTTAAAAGATACAGAATTTTACATTCTGATATAGAGCATATTTATATATAGATTAGATTTAGCTCTAATATGGAACAGTAGATTTAGAATAAACGTCAGGTATAATAGGATACAACATTTAACCCATATCAGAAAATTATTAAGTCATTAAACAGATATTTTGTAAGTGCCCTTTGCATGGCTGGTAAATGCTAGTTACTTGATTTACAACTGTAACCAAGACACAATCTACCTATGATATCCTTGGCAGTGGTCACTCAGCCTTAAATATTCCCAGCACCCAAGTGCAAGCACGTGCCAGCAAAACTGTGTAGATGAAAGCTGGGCATTTTATCTCTAAAATATTTAACTCTTAAGACCAATAAAAATAATAAAAAAGCCGACACACTGATTCTTTCTTCTAGTTTAAGTCCTGAAAAATACAACAGGATGCTCTTTAGTTCATTATGTTTTCAGAATTCGATGATCCATGCTCCCTTTTTAGAAAACAGAAGCAGACAACAGAACCAGAGGTAAACCTCATGTCTGTGACAGTCTCCTTCTCCATCTCATTCTTCCATCCAATTCAGGCAACTGGGAGCTAACATTTGAGACAGAAAATAAGCAGAATAGCTAATCACGCAAGCAAATCATTGAATCACTCCAGGCTTTGATTTCTACAGTTAAAAATGTGAATCTTGTATACTATGACCCTCAGTAAAATACTAATTCACCCTTAGCATCAGAAATGTGCTTGAGTTCCACAGCCCATGCCCCACTCTAGCAGCAATGACAGATCAATATTGGTACACATGTCTTCTCACCCAAAACCAATGGGGATACAAAGCTGTGAAACTGTAAGACAGATTCCTATTTCAGAACTGTCCTTATAAACGTAGGCATAATTTTATGGATATTGAGCCTGAAATGAGGATAATATCTGAACACTATTTTTCAGAAAACTTAGACTAGATACATAGATGATAGAGAGGTAGATAGATAGATGGATAGATAGATGATAAATAGATAGATAGAGAGATAATCTGAAAATTGTAACAGAGCATATAACTATATTTTAATTACCTTGAAAGATTTCATGAATTTTGATTCATGTAAATGATATATGTGAACATTCAGCCCAGAAAGGGATCTAGCACCCTCTTTTGAAAAGCTGTTGTTGCCCATGGAAATGATCCTCAGGATGGCAGGGATTAATGCTGCAGGAATGCTCTCAGTAACAGTATAACGAAGCATCAGATACCTTTCACTAATAACAAAATAAGAAGGCACAGGGTCAGAATATGATGCTTCTGATACAGCCTCATTAGCAAAAGAAAAAAAGAAAAAATTCACCAACCATATTTTAGTGAGTACTTGCCATATGCCAGAAATTTTGTATAAATGTTTTTGTTTGTTCTTAGAAAAACATTTCAAAGGTGGACTTATTTTCCCTAATTCTCACATTAGGAAACTGAGGTGCCCAGAGGTTAGGAAATACGTACAAATGAATGAAAAGAATATTGGTAGAAGTGTTGCAGTTTGATGCACCTGCCCTGACTCAAAGAACATAAGATGCCCATTTCCTCTAGGACCGGGCCCACTGGCAACATGGCAACTTGTGCACTTATGTTCAGTAAAGACAGAGCTAGGAATCTGACTGGAGTGAACTTGACTCCAACTCCTAATTAAGAATTAGGAGTTGTCACTAATGACTAATTAGAATTAGTCGCTCCTTTGCTTATTTACTAGCATGCATTTATCTGTTCTTTACACATTATAGGTTAATTGTCAACTTTGTCCCTCATTTTGCATTCTGATTTTCTTAATGATATTACTCCATGTTTGCTACCTTATTTTGTGGAACCCATCCTGGAGGAAATGTGCACTTCTTTTTTTTTTGGTGTCAGGGCAGATGTATTAAACTTTAGCCAGGAAACAAACATATTCATATCTACCAATATCCTTTCATCTGCATTTATATACTACCCCTTAATTTACTGCTCATGTGCATTAAAAACTACCTTCTGTATTTTATTGACAATGGATGGTACTGATTAGAAGATACACTGTTATTTTACGAGTCACCAAGGAAGAAACATATATGGCAAAGTAACTTATAACATAATGCTTTCTTATCATCAACTCTAAGATGTAATTCAATTTCAGAAATATTAATTTGTGAATAAAATATAGGTACCGTAGAATTGATGAAATATGGCATGTGTTATGTAGCTCTCGTAGCATGCTATACTGACTACGTATTTTTTGTTTGGATGTAATTTACACACACAGCTCACTACTCATCTACCTTTTATACAGCTCCAGTTCCAGCGTGCATGCACAGGTAGGCTGGCCTTGTGTGTGATCACGTGGACTCTGGAACCACCCTTTTTGGGTTCAAGATGTGCCTCCTACTACTTATTAGCTATATGACCTTGGGAAAGTTTCTTAACCTTTCAGTGGATCATATTCCTCTTCTCTAAAACACAGATAATCAAATCTGTCTCACAGGGTTATTGTGAAGATTCAATGAGTGAAACTGTGCCTAGTACATATTTAATGCTTCAAATGTATTTACTGTTAACATAGCTGTTATTATGATTACAGAGTACATGAAGATGTGAGCTATACTGTACTCCTGATACAAATCTTTACAACGCCCAGGGCACTCCATCTCAACTTCAAGATGCAAACCTTTTCAAGCATGCAGCTGTTCCAGACAACAGGAATGCATGCACAGACCATCACTATGACAGTTAGACAACCTGCCATGCAAGCCACATCCTTCCGAGTTATATATCCTCAGAGGACACACACAGTTATGCACAGAGAACCTGCTGTTTCTTAAGTATATCCACTTTCCATAAATTTACAATTAATATTAATCCTGATCTTGAAAATAAGCTGTGAACCAAAGCAAATCGCCTTAAAACCAGATTTTCATTAATGAGGAGATTTACTGTAAGTTTCTCCCCGCCTACCTTCCTCATTTGGCTTTTGTGAGAAATTACAAAGCATCTTTCCCTGGTGAGATCCACACCATGACTGCTAATACATGGTTGAGAGCACTTTCGGACTTAATTAGTGGAGAAATATAAGTAAAGGCAGAACCTAATTCACCTCCCTCATTCATTTCCCCTCTGATCACTTACTGTGACATCACACACTGATGCAGCACCTACACACAGTCCCATGTTTAACAAGTGTACCAGCTCAAGGCCTAGGTGGGTCTTTAACCTTCCATCTGTCCCCATCCACGCCTTGAACATCAATATGTATGTGTGCTCACCTCAGGCATCCATTTAATGTCAAGTGCATTTAGAGTCCCCAACACACCCGTTCCTCCATCCTGTACCTTTTCTCCCCTGCTCATACTTGCTTGAGCTGTGTTTCTCAGAGAGGTGGATACATGTACCCATGGCTCTAGCAAGAATCTCCTTTTCCTTTTTCTCTAGCTGCTGCAGTTCTTTTAGACATTAGGTAAAAATAATGTATCTAGCATCCTGTTTCCAAATACATCTGAGATGGGCCAGTGGAGTTTGATTATGGAGGAAAAACCAAAGTCACTTATCAGGAACACATAAAAATGAAGGCACACTTTCATTTGTTCTTCCCGTCTGTCTCTTCTCTATTTACTCTTCTTAAATAAAAAGAGAAGAGGGAAAGACAGCATGGCATAGCAGAGTCAAGAAATGCATCTATCTTGTGTAATCTGACCACATATCTTTTCATAAGAACTAGGTAACAAGTGTAAATCATGAAGCATGGGATTGTCTAACTATGAGTCTGTGTCCTAGCCCAACTGATAATTTAACTTTGATTCTTCTTCAAAAGGTGGTGATAATACACATGGCCACAGACACTGGTATGTAAGATCTCCCCACTTGAGTCATCATAATAGTTTGTTAACCACAGTAAAATGGGGAATCAAACTCTCTGCCATTCACTGATAAACTACCAAGGGAGACTGAGGCCCTCTGCTTTGTCAGTAGTGTTTTGAGCTGATCAATTTCTAATTTTACTTTTGAAATTTTAATTCACATTTTCCTTTATATTTAGGACGTTTCCCCACCTCTCAATCCAGAGAGCACACTACATGTTCTAGGTTTTACTAAATCATCTATGATCTCAGGTTTCAAACATCTTATGGCTTAAGCAAGCAACCATTAAACAAACACTAGGTGCAAAGAGATGATTTCAGTTCTCAACTAATGTAAGAAAGGATGCATGCTATGGAGAACGTATGGAGGTTCCTTAAAAAACTACAAATAGAACTACCATATGACCCAGCAATCCCATTACTGGGCATATACCCTGAGAAAACCATAATTCAAAAAGAGTCAAGTACCAAAATGTTCATTGCAGCTCTATTTACAATAGCCTGGAGATGGAAACAACCTAAGTGTCCATCATCAGATGAATGGATAAAGGAGACGTGGCACATATATACAATGGAATATTACTCAGCCATAAAAAGAAACGAAATTGAGCTATTTGTAATGAGGTGGATAGACCTAGAGTCTGTCATACAGAGTGAAGTAAGTCAGAAAGAGAAAGACAAATACCGTATGCTAACACATATATATGGAATTTAAGAAAAAAAAATGTCATGAAGAACCTAGGGGTAAGACAGGAATAAAGACACAGACCTACTAGAGAATGGACTTGAGGATATGGGGAGGGGGAAGGGTAAGCTGTGACAAAGCGAAAGAGAGGCATGGACATATATATACTACCAAACGTAAGGTAGATAGCTAGTGGGAAGCAGCCGCATAGCACAAGGAGATCAGCTCTGTGCTTTGTGACCGCCTGGAGGGGTGGGATAGGGAGTGTGGGAGGGAGGGAGATGCAAGAGGGAAGAGATATGGGAACATATGTATATGTATAACTGATTCACTTTGTTATAAAGCAGAAACTAACACACCATTGTAAAGCAATTATACTCCAATAAAGATGTAAAAAAAAAAAGATGCATGTTTTCTATTGGTCTTTGTTTTTCCCATTTATTTCTCCTTTTTCTACCCTTGAAATTTTTCTTACTCATGTCATGTTGAAAATGTCAAATTCTAGCCATTTCAATATGGACTTAAGGCAAGGAGCTCTGAGGACCTTGTCCCTGGTCCTGGTTTATCATAAATAAGACTCAGGCCCTTGAGTATGAAGGGCCACTGAGGCAAGGATCTCCTTGTCCTGAGTCCCTAACATCTATTGGTGTCTTGACCATGGGTCTAATGGGCCAGCATTATGTTAGTGAAACTCTGGAGCATGGGGCCCAAGAATGTCTACCTAGAGGAGTGAGGGCAATGCTGAAAATTACCACTTTTATGGGATTTGCAGAGAATGAAACTATTCATTTTTAACAAAGTAACAATTATTTAACAAGTAGTTGCTATGTGCCGTCTCCAGGCTAGATGCATGGGATACACATCTTCATCATCATTGTCAGATTTTTTGAGTATTCACTATGTGCCAGACACTGTTCTTTACTTTTAATAAATACTAAATAAAGTATAGTCCCCATACCGAAGGAATCATTATTTTCCTCTCTCTCATGCTTAGGAATTTCCCTCCCAGGGACTTTGAGATTGAAGAAATCTCTGGGTTTTACCACTCATTGTCTGTAAGTGGAATGAGAGCAGAATTTATTTGGGATCTACCACCTTTGTAGTCAGTCGTACCACTGGCAATCCATTTTGTGTATTTAATCTCTTTCCTTTTATTAAGTTTCAAACCTTTCAAGGTGGGCTGTATAGAGGCAGCAAGGCAAAGAGGAGACCATGGCAGGATTCTGAGACACTGACCAGATTGCCTTCTGTTAGTCACAGCTTACATGCCACCTGCGTTGGACCAGGTGACTATAACCAAACAGAATGACACATCACACGTGCCTGGAGGCAGAGGTTTCCAGGAAGACTTTTACTGCTTTCTTTAAAAACAACCAAACCAAACCAAACAAAAACCTGAATGGAGAGAGCAATCCTGTCCTGGTTATTTATTTTGGAAAAAAAAAACAAAACGGTTAACCATGGGACATTACATATAACTCAAAACCGACCAAATGTAAAGTAGTTCACAAGGGGGGTGCTCTGGTCTTTACCATCCTTTCTTGCAACAGATCATTTCTTTCTGAAAATTAATGTCTGAAAAAAACTAACAAACAAAAAAAATTAGAGATGCAATTCCACGGGCAGAGTATGAAGCTGGTGAGATGTGAATAAGGAATGCTGAACAGCTCAGCAGGACCATTATCTATTTGTTTATTAAGTTTTCCAGTATAGTAGATTGATCTGAAAATAACAGAATGTTTATGAAGCATGAAGCATTGCCTAAGCTTTCAATTAAAATGAAATAAAACAAAATACTAGATATGTGTTCTTTGTAGGAAATCTCATTAGAACATTGGTCATCACAGCCAGGCATGGCCTCTTTGCCTGCCCTGTTACTCCAGCTCACTGCCCACTGGCTCAGATCAGGCACCAGTGTAAGTAATGCAGCCTTCGCTAACATGGGCTTTGTTCTCCAGGGTGTAACATATCACAGTGATCTTTTAAGAGAAAGGTCAGCACTATGACCCCACTTTATAGATGAAAAAATAAAGTACATCAACTGGCTTACCATAGGATCCACTGTAAAAATTAGGAATAGCACATAAAGTTCAGGAAACAATGTTAACCCCTGAAACACTTAGCATCTCTGTGCTTGTACTTTTGTGGTATCTTTTTTTGCCAGGGGCTTGAACTCAGGGAGGGAAGTGGAGAAAAGAAGAGAGCATTAAATGAAGAAGAGTGGGAGAGTGCAAGTCAGGGAATGGAACAGACCATTGACACATGCTGACAGCTGGACGCCAGGGAGCACTGAGCAAAGCACAGCAGAGCATGGGCAGTGGGAGATAGCATGGGAGCTGTGATACTGTGATTTATAATAAGAAATATATATTTGGATTTCATCCCTGTTTCTGGCACAGAGATCCTAAAACCCCTGGAATTTCCTAATTGATAAGAGCAATAAAGATGTCTTGTTATTCCTAACAAGCCCCTCTCAACCGTACCTTAGTTTATGTTACCGAGGTGACTTTCAGATAGCCCCTAAATGTAGGTGCTGGTTGCCAGGAGAACCAACCAGGTGATTAAAGGTTTGGAACTTTCAGCCCCAACCCTGATCTCCAGGGAACGGAGAGGGGCTGAAGATGGGAGTTCATTCACCAATGACCAAAGATTTAATCAATCAAGCCTATGTAATAAAGCCTCCATAAAACCCCAGAACGAAGGGATTTGGAGAGCTTCCGGGTTGATGAACATGTGGAGATTCGGGGAGAGGGTATGGAAGCTCCACGCCCCTTCCCACATACCTTGCCTTATTTTCTTCTATCTGGCTGTTGCTGAGTTATATCCTTTTAAAATAAATGGTAACCTAATCAGAAAAATGTTTTCCTGAATTCTGTGAGCTGCTCTAGCAAATTAATCAAACTTGAGGCGGGGATCATGGGATCCTCTGATCTATAGCTGGTGGGTTCAGAAACACAGGTAACAACTGGACTTGTGATTGGCACCTGGAGGGAGGTGGGGGCAGTCTTTTAGGACTGAACTCCTAACCTGTGGGATCTAATACTATCTCCGAGAACATAGTGTCAGCATTGAGTTGAACTGCAGGATACCCAGCTGGGGTTGTGGAGTTGCTTGATGTGTGGAAAACCTACAGGTCCAGTGTCAGAAGTGAAGTTGTGTTGTACATGGAAGAGTGTGAGAGGAAAGAGGCCACACGGGAGAGGGGCGTTTTCCTTTACAGGAACTGCAACTCTTCTCTCAAGAGCCAAACAAAGGGAAGAGCTGCAGGGTCTGTTTAATTTTCAAGGTCCAGGAAAAGTTAAAAATAAATATATGAAGAAATGAAGAAATGAATGAATGAACGAGTCTAAATTCGTCTACAAGCAATCAGAACCAGAAACAGCAGCCAAAGCCAGTATTATGGTAATTTTCTGTTCTTAGCTTTAATGGTTTTTATATGTTTGTTTGCTTGCTTGTTCTTGGCCTAGTAAAATCTCACTAAGCTACATACCAGGGCTACTTAGCTTTGGAGTCGCTTCACTATTGTCTGTCTTAAAATCACTTCTACTTTTCCCAGTCTTCTGGAAACATGAACTGCATTGAAGTCATTTGTAGGCCAAATTCCCATTATACTTGGAGAAGTTCCAGTTGTGGACAGTTTTCACCACCCACAGCCAGTGGAAAAATTACACATGAATAGTGCATATTTATAACCTGAAATGGCTCCAGGTACAGAATAAAGCCTCATATTTCCCATTTTCTCTTTTTCCTAGTGTTAGGACGAGATTTCTCCTCTTTTCTAAAGAAAGCAATGACTCAGTAGTGAAGTTTTAAAAATAATGAACCATGGATCCATGAAGCCAAAATAGAACTCCTTCTCCCCCTCCTGAACTTCATTCTTCTCGTCTTGTTCATGAACCACAGTGGAGTTTAGTTGGAAGAGTACTGTGTTAGGAGCCAAGTAGAAGTGAAGCAACTGTGTTTCAGGACTGGCTCAGCCAGTGAGTAGCTGTGTGATCTTGAGCAAGTCAGTTAGCTTGGAGTAGGACTCTGTGTTTTATCAAGGTAGTCCCAACTCCAGAAGAGCATGCTATACAGCTAGGCAGCTCTGGTTTAGATCTACCACTTCCTAAAGATTGAACTTGGGCAAGCTGCTTAACCATCTCTCCTTCCATTTCCTCCAGTGAACAGACCTCACAAGGGTTGGTGAGGACTCAATGATATAAGGCTTTTAAAGGGCTTACAAAGGCACCTGGCATACAGTAAGCACTCACTGACTTTTGGCTATTATTGTTATGATAATGCTTAATCATCTCCAATAATAGTAATTTCCTGTGTGCCTGGTGTGTGTTTTTAGCCAGGCACTTTACTAACTCACAGATTGGGTAAGTAATGATTTGGAACAATCAGCACGGGCGGCAGGTTTAGGAAGGAGAGTCTGGCTGATTGCTATTGGGTTATTTTTCTTTCTTTTATGACCCATAACCAGTACTATCTGCAGCGATATGTATTCACAAACTGCCATCCCAGAGAGCTGGAAGGGAAGTTGCTCTTTAAAGGCTGCTCAGAGTGTCTAGATTGGCATTTTGTGGTTACTACACAGAAATAAACTGTCGGAGAAGTGTCAATATAGCTAGTGTGGTCTGCTTTGGTGTGTCAGACCTGTTCCAGGTATTTGGGGTAGACGGGGCCAAATAAATAAATAAATAAAAGTAAAGCTAAGACATTTTAATCCTAGAAGTACTTTAGGTTCTTTCAGGCATCTAAGGCAACCACAATATGAAATAATGAGGTCTACTAAAACAATATATATCTATGCATATGACATTATTGAGCTAAGTATAATCGTACATTTGAAGGGATATTCTAGGACAGGGAGTTTCAGTGAAGTATGAATTTACAGGGAATCTTTATGCTTAACGTAGATTTCTGCACAGGTACTTGAGGGAAGCTTGGAATTTGTAGAGTATGTAGGAGGGATGGAGAATTATAAGAAAAAAAAAGAAATTAAAAAAATGAACATTCCAGAGGCAGAATTTGCAGCATATATATACACACACACACACACACACACACACATATATACACACAATGAGGTGCTATGGAGGTCTTTACTAGCTTAAGGACAGGCATAATATCTGTTAGGTTAAGGAGTACACATGGGGTCCACATTTCAGATTTTTGGTTTTAATCCATAAGATATTAATGAGACATTATTGAATTTTGTACAAGGAAAAAATATACTAAAGTAAGTGAAGAATCCAATAATTGAACCATACAAAATTGCTGATGTTTAACCATTTTTGTCCTACTGAAATGGTAATTTGCTATGGTTCTACTTAATATCCTAAAATCAATCTGCCAGTTGAATAAGAGACAGGGAGATTAACTCGGAGGCTAAGTACATTATATAGAGGTACAATCTCATGGGCTTTGATAAAAGTGGATATTTGGGACAAGGAGAGAAGAGAGAATTTTACTGACATATTTTTGCTTGAGTTTTCTTAACGTCTATTTGCTTTTGAGAAAGCATTTGCTTTCTCCCATATTTTGGGTCCATTTATGATGATTCTGATCCCTTAGCTGCTTAACCTGTAGACCCTCTATGGAACACTGCAAGGTCCCTTCTTAGCGGAGCAGCCAAGATGAGCTTAGTTTCCTAGGCTAGGACTGTTACGCTGCATTTGACATATGAACCGAAAAATGCGTGGATAAGCACAGTTACTGAAAACAAACTTTCAGTCTCGTTATCAAAGCTCTTTGTTGGATTTGGAAAAATGCTGTAGGTCCAAGGAAACCAAATCTTCTAGAGATATTCTTGGTTTTAAACATTTTAGGAAAAAAAAAAAAACACTTGTTCTTATCTAAGAAGGCTTGTGAGGACTCATCCTCAGAACAGTCAAATTTAGGACTTATGTAAGGATGTATGTATAATTAATAAAATAAGGATATATAGCCACTCAAATGTTTTCAGCTTCCAAAAATGATTATGGATTCTATTTGGAGCTTAGGGAAAACTTAATTTCTTTGAACCATTTCAACCCACTTTTAATTCTGTGGTATAGACCTACAATATACAGAGTGACAAAATTAGGTCACCAACTGATGTATATACAGTCAAGTGAAATGCTTACAAAGTTATACCAAAAATAATACCATCCAAGCTTGTATAATTGGGATGGCAGAATATTTATGATTTTTCTTTTTTTACTTTTTAGTTACATCAATTGTACATAATGCCAAAGATTTGTACCTGTGGTAATCTGCTTGATCCCTTTTTTCCTCTGGCCTAACTATAGCACTGACTTCCTTGCCTCCTATGGAAAATATGGATTTCCTGTTGTTGCTCTGGTCAGTAACTCTGAAAACAACACAGCACAACAAATACCTTGGCTAACCCACTTGCTAAACAAGTAAGCGGGGAAAAAATGGTCATCCCCCTGTGTGTGTGTGTGTGTGTGTGTCCATGTTTTCTCTTTACCTGTTCATTGTAACATGTCTCTTCCCCCTCTTTCTCTCTCTCTCCTCTTAATTAACAGAAAAGAAAGAGGGAATAAATGACAAATGGAGGAACTTCTCTTTCTAATAATACAGGATCATCCATTAGTCAGACTCACAAGCTCAAAGTGAGTTCCACAGCTCTGCCTGGCCCTGATGATGTCTTTGGGAGGGTTTGTGCCAACCTCCCTCCTTTTTGCTGACCAATTAAGCTCTGAGTGGTCCTTCACAGTCTGAGTGAAATGGATTTAAAGCTTGGCCCAGAGCCACTTAGCAGTTTGGAAACGTTGCACTCATAGCCAGAAGCACAACTAAAAATACGATTGTACTTTTTGCTTCATATTTCCCTCACCCATCTTAGCATCAGACTATTGTTTGTTTAATGGTTCATGATTATTGCTTTGTGTCACCTGCTTGACTCTGAGCTCCTAGAAGTCAGAGCCTCACCAGCCACTTTGCATCCTTCACAGTGTATTGTGTGGACATTAAATAAACATTAAAATTCCCCAACGGTGGAATGATAGAGAAAGAAAGAAAAACATAAGAGGAAGATACAACAAACTGGAGATGAAGTTGTGACATAAGATGGAGGCAGTTTGGGGAAAGTACCCAGAAAGAAGAAAGACAGAACAGCATCCCGGTGGTTGGGGGCCAGTGGAGAACGATATTTAGTTAGAGATGTTTTCCTTTAGTTCTTCCTCCTTCTGGTTCCCTATTCATCTCCTTGTCCTCCTCCCTTTCTCTTTCTCTATGAATAGCCCACAAAGAAAGCTACGCAACAAGAGTGGACAAGAGCTCAACAGTGCGGCTGCCCTGCAGGTTACAGGTGTGGAGAAGCCAGGGCAACACTAGGCTCTCTCTCTTTTTTATTTTTTGCTGATTGATTGATTTTTTTTTCAACATCTTTCTTGGAGTATAATTGCTTTAAAATGGTGTGTTAGTTTCTGCTTTATAACAAAGTGAATCAGCTATACATATACATATATCCCCATATCTCTTTCCTCTTGCATCATCCTCCCACCCTCCCTAACCCACCCCTCTAGGTGGTCACAAAGCACAGAGCTGATCTCCCTGTGCTATGCGGCTGCTTCCTACTAGCTACCTATTTTATGTTTGGTAGTGTATATATGTCCATGCCACTCTCTCACTTTTTCAGAGCTTAACCTTCCCCCTCCCCATATCCTCAAGACCATTCTCTAGTAGGTCTGTGTCTTTATTCCCGTCTTGCCCCTAGGTTCTTCATGACTTTTTTTTTTCTTAGATTCCATATATATGTGTTAGCATACGGTATTTGTTTTTCTCTTTCTGACTTACTTCACTCTGTATGACAGACTCTAGGACCATCCACCTCACTACAAATAACTCAATTTCATTTCTTTTTATGGCTGAGTAATATTCCATTGTATATATGTGCCATATCTTCTTTATCCATTCATCTGTTGGTGGACACTTAGGTTGCTTCCATGTCCTGGCTATTGTAAAGAGAGCTGCAATGAACATTTTGGTACATGACTCTTTTTGAATTATGGTTTTCTCAGGGTATATGCCCAGTAGTGGGATTGCTGGGTCGTATGGTAGTTCTTTTTTAGTTTTTTAAGGAACCTCCATACTGTTCTCCATGGTGACTGAATCAATTTACATTCCCACCAACAGTGCAAGAGGGTTCCCTTTTCTCCACACCGTCTCCAGCATTTATTGTTTGTAGATTTTGTGATGATGGCCATTCTGACTGGTGTGAGGTGATACCTCATTGTAGTTTTGATTTTCATTTCTCTAATGATTAGTGATGTTGAGCATCCTTTCATGTGTTTGTTCGCAAGCTGTATGATCTTCTTTGAAGAAATGTCGGTTTAGGTCTTCTGCCCATTTTTGGATTGGGTTTTTTTTTTTTTTTTTTTTTGATATTGAGCTGCATGAGCTGCTTGTATATTTTGAAGATCAATCCTTTGTCAGTTGCTTCATTTAGAAATATTTTCTCCCATTCTGAGGGTTGTGTTTTCGTCTTCTTTATGGTTTCCTTTGCTGTGCAAAAGCTCTTAAATTTCATTAGGTCCCATTTGTTTAGTTTTGTTTTTATTTCCATTTCTCCAGGAGGTTGGTCAAAAAGGATCTTACTGTGATTTATGTCATTGAGTGTTCTGCCTATGTTTTCCTCTGAGAGTTTTACAGTGTCTGACCTTACATATAGGTCTTTAATCCATTTTGAGTTTATTTTTGTGTAAGTGTTAGGGAGTGTTCTAATTTCATTCTTTTACATGTAGCTGTCCAGCTTTCCCAGCATCACTTATTGAAGAGTCTGTCTTTTCTCCGTTGTATATTCTTGCCTCCTTTATCAAAAATAAGGTGACCATATGTGCATGGGTTTATCTCTGGGCTTTCTATCCTGTTCCATTGATCTATATTTCTGTTTTTTTTTGCCAGTACCATACTGTCTTGATTACTGTAGCTTTATAGTATAGTCTGAAGTCCCTGATTTCTCCAGGTCCGTTTTTTGTTTCTCAAGACTGCTTTGGCTATTTGGGCCCTTTTTTGTTTCCATACAAATTGTGAATTTTTTTGTTCTAGTTCTGTGAAAAATGCCATTGGTAGTTTGATAGGGATTGCATTGAATATGTAGATTGCTGTGGGCAGTACAGTAATTTTCACAAAGTTGATTCTTCCAATCCTAGAACATGGTATATCTCTCCATCTGTTTGTACCATCTTTAATTTCTTTCATCAGTGTCTGATAGTTTCCTGCATACAGGTCTTTTGTCTCCTTAGGTAGGTTTATTCCTAGGTATTTTGTTCTTTTTGTTGCAGTGGTAAATGGGAGTGTTTCCTTAATTTCTCTTTCAGATTTTTCATCATTAGTGTAGAGGAATGCAAGAGATTTCTGTGTATTAATCCTGCTACTTTACCAAATTCATTGATTAGCTCTAGTAGTTTTCTTGTAGCATCTTGCTTTAGGATTCTCTATGTATAGTACCATGTCATCTGCAAACAGTGACAGCTTTACTTCTTCTTTTCTGACATGGATTCCTTTTATTTCTTTTTCTTCTCTGACTGCTGTGGCTAAAACTTCCAAAACTATGTTGAATAATAGTGGTGAGAGTGGACAACCTTGTCTTGTTCTTAATCTTAGTGGAAATGGTTTCACGTTTTCACCATTGAGAACGATGTTGGCTGTGGGCTTGTCATATATGGCCTTTATTATGTTGAGGTAAGCTCCCTCTATGCTTACTTTCTGGAGGGTTTTTATCATAAATTCGTGTTGAATTTTGTCGAAAGCTTTTTCTGCATCTATTGAGATGATCATATGGTTTTTCTCCTTCAATTTGTTAATATGGTTTATCACATTGATTGATATGCGTATATTGAGGAATCCTTGCATTCCTGGGATAAATCCCACTTGATCGTGTTGTATGATCTCTTTAATGTGCTGTAGGATTCTGTTTGCTAGTATTTTGTTGAGGATTTTTGCATCTATGTTCATCAGTAATATTGGCCTGTAGTTTTCTTTTTTTCTTGCATCTTTGTCTGGTTCTGGTATCAGGGTGATGCTGGCCTCCTAGAATGAGTTTGAGAGTGTTCCTCCCTCTGCTATATTTTGGAAGAGTTTGAGAAGGATAGGTGATAGCTCTTCTCTAAATGCTTGATAGAATTTGCCTGTGAAGCCATCTGGCCCTGGACTTTTGTTTATTGCAAGATTTTCAATCACAGTCTCCATTTCAGTGCATGTGATTGGTCTGTTTATATTTTCTATATCTTCCTGGTTCAGTCTCAGAAGGTTGTCCGTTTCTTCCAGGTTGTCCATTTTATTGGCATAGAGTTGCTTGTAGTAATCTCTCATGATCCCTTGTATTTCTGCAGTGTCAGTCATTACTTCTCCTTCTTCATTTCTAATTCTGTTGATTTGAGTCTTCTCCCTTTTTTTTCTTGATGACTCTGGCTAATGGTTTATCAATTTTATTTATTTTCTCAAAGAAACAGCTTTTAATTCTATTGATCTTTCTATTGTTTCCTTCATTTCTTTTTCATTTATTTCTGATCTGATCTTTATGATATCTTTCCTTCTGCTAACTTTGGGTGTTTTTTTTTCTTCTTTCTCTAATTTGCTAGGTGTAAGGTTAGGTTGTTTATTGAGATGTTTCTTGTTTTTTGAGGTAGGATTGTACTGCTATAAAATTCCCTCTTAGAATTGCTTTTGTTGCATTAAATAGGTTTTGGGTTGTCCTGTTTAAATTGTCATTTGTGTCTAGGTATTCTTTGATTTCCTCTTTGATTTCTTCAGTGATCTCTTGGTTATTTAGTAGTGTATTGTTTCGCCTCCATGTGTTTGTATTTTTTACAGATTTTTTCCTGTAATTGAGATCTAGTCTCATAGCATTGGGGTCATAAAAGACTCTTGAAACTATTTCAGTTTTGTTAAATTTACCAAGCCTTGATTTATGACCCAGGATATGATCTATCCTGGAGAATGTTCCTTGAGCACTTGAGAAGAAAGTGTATTCTGTTGTTTTTGGATGGAATATCCTATAAATGTCAGTTAAGTCCATCTTGTTTAATATATCTTTTAAAGCTTGTGTTTCTTTATTTATTTTCATTTCAGATGACCTGTCCATTGGTGAAAGTGGGGTTTTAAAGTCCACTACTATGTTTATGTTTCTGTCGATTTCCCCTTTTATGGCTGTTATAATTTGCCTTATGTATTGAGGTGTTCCTATGTTGGGTGCATAAATATTTACATTTATTAAGCCTTCTTCTTGGATTGATCCCTTGATCATTATGTAGTGTCCTTCTTTGTCTCTTGTAATAACCCCTATTTTAAAATCTATTTTGTCTGATATATGAATTGCTACTCCAGCTTTCTTTTGATTTCCATTTGCATGGAATATCTTTTTCTATCCCCTCACATTCAGTCTGTATGTGTCCCTAGGTCTGAAATGGGTTGCTTGTAGCCAGCATATATATGGATCTTGTTCTTGTATCTATTCAGCCAGTCTATGTCTTTTGGTTGGAGCATTTAATCCATTTACATTTAAGGTAGTTATTGATATGTATGTTCCTATTACCATTTTCTTAATTGTTTTGGGTTTGTTATTGTAGGTCTTTTCCTTCTCTTGTGTTTGCTGCCTAGAGAATTTCCTTTGGCATTTGTTGTAAAGCTGGTTTGGGGATGCTGAATTCTCTTAGCTTTTGCTTGTCTGTAAAGGTTTTAATTTCTCCATCAAATCTGAATGAGATCCTTGCTGGGTAGAATAATCTTGGTTGTAGGTTTTTCCCTTTTGTCACTTTAAATATGTCCTGCCACTCTCTTCTGGCTTGCAGGATTTCTGCTGAAAGATCACCTGTTAACCTTATGGGGATTCCCTTGTATGTTATTTGTTGTTATTTGCTTTTATTGTTATTTGTTATTTGCTTTTAATATCTTTTCTTTGTATTTAATTTTTGATAGTTTGATTAATATGTGTCTTGGCATGTTTCTCCTTGGATTTACCCTGTATGGGACTCTCTGTACTTCCTGGACTTGATTGATCTATTTCCTTTCCCATATTAGGGAAGTTTTCGACTATAATCTCTTCAAATATTTTCTCAGCCCCTTTCTTTTACTCTTCTTCTTCTGGGACCCTTATAATTCGAATGTTGGTGGGCTTAACGTTGTCCCAGAGGTCTCTGAGACTGTCCCCAATTCTTTTCATTCTTTTTTCTTTATTCTGCTCTGTGGTAGTTATTTCCACTATTGTATCTTCCAGGTCACTTATCAGTTCTTCTGCTTCAGTTATTCTGCTATTGATTTCTTCTAGAGAATTTTTAATTTCATTTATTGTGTTGTTCATCATTGTTTGTTTGCTCTTTAGTTCTTCTACGTCCTTGTTAAACGTTTCTTGTATTTTCTCCATTTTATTTCCAAGATTTTGGATCATCTTTACTATCATTACTCTGGATTCTTTTTCAGGCAGCCTGCCTATTTTCTCTTCATTTGTTTGGTCTGATGGGTTTTTACCTTGCTCCTTCATCTGCTGTGTGTTTTTCTGTCTTCTCATTTGGCTTAATTTACTGTGCTTGTGGTCTCCTTTTCACAGGCTGCAGGTTCGTAGTTCCCCTTGTTTTAGGTGTCTTCCCCTAGTGGCTAAGGTTGGTTCAGTGGGTTGTGTAGGCTTCCTGGCAGAGGGAACTGGTGCCTGTGTTCTGGTGGATGAGGCTGGATCTTTTCTTTCTGGTGGGCAGGACCACGTCCGGTGGTGTGTTTTGGGGTGTCTGTGACCTTATTATGATTTTAGACATCCTCTCAGCTAATGGGTGGGGTTGCATTCCTGTCTTGCTAGTTGTTTGGCATAGGGTGTTCAGCACTGTAGCTTGCTGGTTGTTGAGTGGAGCTGGGTCTTAGCATTGAGATGGAGATCTCTGGAAGAGCTTTCACCATTTGATATTATGTGGAGCCAGGAGGTCTCTGGTAGACCAATGTCCTGAACTCAGCTCTCCCACCTCAGAGGCACCGGCCTAACACCCGGCCGGAGCACCAAGACCCTGTCAGCCACACGGCTCTGAAGAAAAGGGAGGAAAAAAGAAAGAAAGAAAGAACGAAAATAAAATAAAATAAGATAAATTTATTTAAAAAAATAAAAAAATAAAAAGTAATAAAAGAAAGAAAGAAGGAAGAGAGCAACCAAACCAAAAAACAAATCCACCAATGATAATAAGCTCCATAAAGTATACAAAAAGAAAAACACCAAAAAAAAAACCTCATAAAAATACGGACAGACAGAACCCTAGGACAAATAGCAAAAGGAAAGCTATACAGACACAATCACAGAAGGAAGCATAGATATACACACTCACAAAAAGAGAAAAAGGAAAATAAAAATCTATATATTACAAAAAAGAAAAGGAAGAGAGCAACCAAATCAATAAACAAATATACCAACGATAATAAACTCTAAATACTAAACTAAGATTAACATAAAATCATAAACAAATTAGATGCAGAAAGCAAACCCCAAGTCTACAGTTGCTCCCAATGCCCACCACCTCGATTTTGGGATGATTTGTTGTCTATTGAGGTATTCCCCAGATGTAGTGTACCTCAAGTTGACTGTGGGGATTTAGTCCGCTGCTCCTGAGGCTGCTGGGAGAAATTTCCCTTTCTCTTCTTTGTTCGCACAGCTCCTGGTGTTCAGCTTTGGATTTGGCCCCGCCTCTGCGTGTACGTCACCTGAGGGAGTCTGTTCCCACCCAGACAGGATGGGGTTAAAGGAGCAGCTGATTACAGGGCTCTGGCTCACTCAGGCTGGGGGGAGGGAGGGGTACAGAATGCAGGGTGAGCCTGCAGTGGCAGAGGCCAGAGAGACGTTGCAACAGACTAAGGCGTGCCTTGTGTTCTCCCGGGAAACTTGTCCCTGGATCACGGGACCCTGGCAGTGGTGGGCAGCACAGTCTCCCGGGAGGGGAAGTGTGGATAGTGACCTGTGCTTGCTCACAGGCTTCTTGGTGGCTGCAGCAGCAGACTTAGCATTTCCTGCTGGTCTCTTGTGTCCGCCCTGATAGCTGTGGCTTGTGCCCATCTCTGGAGTTTGTTTAGGCAGTGCTCTGAATCCCCTCTCCTCGCACACGCTGAAACAGTGGTCTCTTGCCTCTTAGGCAGTCCCAGACTTTTTCTCGGACTCCCTCCCAGCTAGCTGTGCCACACTAGGCCCCTTTAGGGGGTGTTCACGTAGCCAACCCCAGTCCTCTCCCTGGGATCTGACCTCCAAAGCCTGAGCCTCAGCTCCCAGCCCCCACCTGCCCCGGCAGGTGAGCAGACATGCCTCTCAGGCTGGTGAGTTCTGGTCGGCACCGATCCTCTGTGTGGGAACCTCTCCACTTTGCCCTCTGTAACCCTGTTGCTGCGCTCTCCTCTGTGGCTCGGAAGCTTCCCTCACTCCGCCACCCGCAGTCTCTGCCAGTGAAGGGGCTTCCTATTGTGTGGAAACTTTTCCTCCTTCACAGCTCCCTCCCCGATGTGCAGGTCCCATCCCTATTCTTTTGTCTCTGTTTTTTCTTTCATCTTTTGCCCTACCCAGGTATGTGGGGAGTTTCTTGCCTTTTGGGAAGTCTGAGGTCTTCTGCCAGCATTCAGTAGGTGTTCTGTAGGAGCTATTCCACATGAGATGTATTTCTGGTGTATTTGTGGGGAGGACGGTGATCTCCACGTCTTACTTCTCTGCCATCTTGAAGTTCTCCCAACACTAGGCTCTCTTAACAACCAACTGGGACAGTGCCTGCAATCCTGATGGAGACTAGAGGGCAGCAGCACTACACAACACTCAAAACCCCAACTCATATCACGGCCACTGATCTTCACCTGCAGCTGACCTAATAAACCTCTCTCTATTGTGTTACCTCTTCTAGCATTTTGCCCTTCTCTATGGGACCCCTGAGGATGGAGAAAAGAGTTCAGAAATGCATCCTGAGTTATTCAAGAACTGCTTAGTAAGCCATCTCCCCAACTCCAGGAAAGGATGCCATTTTTGCTTTCAACACTTTTAAAATTATTGCTCACTGAAAGAAAACAACCTTTCATCCCTCAGCCATTTCCAAAGGGAAACATCTAGCCCAGGTCTATCACCCTGTGTGATAGTCAGCTTTGTTGAGAACTCTGTGGTCTGTGCAAGTTACAAAGAGTAAATAAGAAAGCATGATGCACAGCCAACAAATGGTGAGACTAAAGCAGGATCACTCAGCAGAGACATTTCAGATCACTTTGACTTCTCCACCCTTTTCTTTTTTCTTTTTTCTTTTTTTTTTTTTTGTGGTACGCGGGCCTCTCACTGTTGTGGCCTCTCCCATTGCAGAGCATAGGCTCCGGACGTGCAGGCTCAGTGGCCATGGCTCACAGGCCCAGCCGCTCTGCAGCATGTGGGATCTTCCCAGACCGGGGAACGAACCCGTGTCCCCTGCATCGGCAGGCGGACTCTCAACCACTGAGCCACCAGGGAAGCCCCCCAACCTTTTCTTTAAATTCCCTTTTCTGTTCTTATTCCACTCTCAACTGACTGTTGCCTTTTGGGTCCCTTTTCTTTCCTTTTGCATTTCCTCTCCTTTATTTTCTGGAATTCAACTCTTGTCCGTTCTTTCAGTTTTTTTGCAATTCCATCCCTTTCCTTCAATCTCTGTGTTGGCATTGTCTGCTTTCCTGGAGATTTATGAAGCACGACTTCATGAGCTCACTATTTCAGCCAGGAAAACAGTATGGGGAGCCAAGGCAGGTGGGAAGGGGGCTCTATCTTACCTTGTAACTAGGTTAAGAGATAGTCCATTGTTGTGGGTATGATCTGTTCTGGTCTTTTCTTAGTCCTGAATAGCACCCTAACAGCTCCATTACCTCTGGAGCAGCAGGGCCTGCCTAAAAGCCTACCAATCCAATAAAAGTCTCAATTGTGCTGGCCCTCTCCACGTCTCCTCCCATCCCATGCTTGTGAGTTTCCTGACACCAAAGTTAATGTTATTCATCAGAATAATACTCCTTCCAGTCAGCTTCAATTGTGCTGTCCAGCTAACGACAGGGGGAGTGAAGTGATTTCAGGGTTGCCTTTCTCCTATGTGATGCATTCTTACAAGAGAGACCTGGGCTGAGGAAGAGGGGTAAAGGATAGATAGGTAAAGGAGTCTTTCCTTTATAAGAGTCATATTTACCTTTCCATATTATTTTGAATTCTACCCTAGCTCAGAAGCTAAGAAGAGGCATGTTGCTCTTCTGCAAAGAGACACACTGGCTGTTCAGATAACTCCAAACACATTAACTTGATTTCCCTTTATCTGGCTCTCCCTGTGTCTGTCACTGCCATTCTGTCTGCCCCCTTGGTCTCTTTCCTTCTTTGTTTTTCTTTTCTCTCTCTCCTAATACCATCATTAATTCAAGGCTCTTGAAGTTGTTTTTCTAGCAAATTGTGAAAGAGCTTATGTGGATGAGCTAAAGTTGAACCAATCTTTAACCATTTCATGCCAAGCCTGTTGTTAAATTCTTTATTAGTAGAGGAAGAGTCATTTCTTACAGATTTGACTGGGAATACCGTCCTCATGATGCTGTGGGGTCTGTTTTCAGTGGCCTGAGGACAGTCCTATAAAGGATGCTATGGGGAGCTACACTGATTGTCTGAGTTCGGGCTGCTATAACAAAATACCACAGGCTGGGTGCCTTATAAATTATAGAAATTGATTTCTCACAGTTCTGGAGGCTGTAAGTCCAAGATCGGGGTGCAACATGGTCAGATGAGGGCCCTTTTCTGGGATGCAGACTTCTCGCTGTGTCCTCACATGGCTGAAGGGGCTAGGCATCTCTGTGGAGTCTATTTTATAAGAACACTAATCCCATTCATGAGGGCTCCACCCTCATGACCTAAGCACCTCCCAAGTATACCATCACACTGGGCATGAGGATTTCAACAAATTAATTTTGGGGTGGGAAGGCAAAAACATTTAGACAATAGTACGGATGAACTCAGGCAGTGATGGAAAATCCTTATTCTCCAGGAAAGTGAGACTGGCTTGGAGTTATGGTTGGACAATAAATGGTTGGCAGCACAAGAGGAAACAATGAAGAGAGATGAGCTAGAAGACTGTTGCTGACATAAATGAATCTAGAGAAAGAAGAAGTAAATAAGGAGGAGAGGAGAGGAAGAACAGCTGACCCTAAACAAGGGAAGCCCCAACTTATCTCACTGGGGTCCTCTGATCTGGCACTTCTGCCCTGGGCAGCTCATCCTCACCAGCCTATTCACTGTCACGTAACTTCATATAAGCCAATCCGCTGTTGCTGTGAATGTTGTCACTTTCACTTGGGAGTTGTCTAATTCTGAAGTCCTTCCTCATTAACTTTCTCTGCTTAGCTTTGGATGGTGACCCATTCTAATCAGGGAGCATGCATCTGTCCCTCGTGGTTCATCCTTATCAGCAAGCCCTCAATTTAATCCCTGATCCAGGCTTTATTCATGTCCTACCGGTAATGCTGAGATGGTCACTGACACCAGCTTCCTTTGCCAAGGACACATTCAACACACTGTGGAAAATGCACACAGAAAGCTGCTTAACAAATGCGATGGAAATGAAGTTTCCATCCTATTTCCACAGATCCCTGGGCCCTCATCACCTGACTAAACCTAAGTCTCCAAATGCCTCCATTTCTCCCACATTCTCCATCTTTCCAGGGCGCAGGTTTCTCCGTGAAGGATGTTCTCTCTGATCCTTCATTATCTTCCATCGTTACGTCCTTCCTCACAATCGGCGCCTTCCCTGGCCTCTCTATGCATGGTCAGCAGCCGAGGCAGACAGTGGAGATGCCTCAAGCCCCCTAGGGGGCAGATGGCCAGGCCACGTTGACGATAGAACAGGAGTAGGAGCCTCCACTGGGCCAATTAGGATTCATGGGAGGACAGCAGGAGTATTAGTTCTGGAACTGCAGTTTTCTCATTAGCAGAGAGGTGCAGACCACAGAGAAGGAGACAATGAGGCAGAAACTAAGTTTTTGTGTGTAATATTTTTCACTCATATCTGGCCAACGGTCCTAATCCTGAACACTTCCTTCCCTTCTCTCTTTCCTCCTTATTTCTTTATTTTCTACCCCTACTTTCTCTGTGTCCATTTTACTAAGAAGACAGGTACATCTAAACCATCAAACCTAAGAACCCAAAAGGGTGTTTCTCATGATCTTTTTTATCACTCTCCTACTTTTTTCCTCTCTAAATAAAACATTAGATGGTTTCATACTTGGTAGGAACTGATTGACTTATTCTATGTAAACACAGGAAAGCAATCATCAAAGGTTTAAATTGATTATGTATTTGGAAGGAACTGAAGAGTTTCACACTTGGGTACCAAGCAGGCAGATACTGAAAACTGCAACAGCAACAGAAGGATAATTATATATTAAGATTGTGAGGAAACTAGAAACCATCGTGAGCTAGTACAAAAGATAACTCCTTGTTTGTTTATTTCAGCACTCGCCTTGATCTGATATCTAGATCTGTCTAGACAATGTGATTTGAAGGAGAGAGCCAAGAATTTAGTCATACTTTAGTTCAAATCCTGATTCTGCCACTTATAAGGTTGATCATTTTAAATAAACAAGAAATACCTCTTAGAATTTGGTTCCTCATTTACAAAATGTAGATGGTCGTAGTATCCTTATAAGGATGGCTTATAGAAGCTAGTAATTTAAAGAATATTTCTTACGATCTCCTGTATTTCCTACTAAAATATTTCCAATGGGATATGTAAGTGAAATGAGGACATGTATATTCAAATGTGAGTATTTTGTATTAATCCGTTCTGGAAGAAGCTTCTTTTTTCTCCATAAATGCCCTGACCCACTTGAATTTACTCTTACTACTGGTAACAGACAAGCCCACTTGTATTCAAGGAAACTGGTTTCAGGCCTTTGCAACAAAAATTTAAAAAGGATTTCTATGGCAAGGGCTTGTCCTGAGATTCTTCCTTCTGGAAACTTCCTTTATAATTTTGTTCTTGTCATTTTCCTTTAATGAAAATTGACTCAGCCAATCAAGAATTCCATGTGCTCTAAATACCTGTCCCCATCCATTTCTATTTAATGTTCCTAACCTGTGCTGTTGTCCAAGGAAGGACTTGGAAACAAATCTTGACACAGTTTGCACTTAAAATATTAATAAAAACTGAGCCACATAAAGAAAATTCAGATTCTCTCTATTGGGATGAGGGTTTACAAGTTGTCAGATCCTAGTATATAGAGCCTTTCCAGAAAATTGGAGAAAACTCGGGCAGTTTCTCAGGGCTGATAGCAAAGTAAATCTTGATGTATGGCACATTACTGTATGGACTGGGATATTTGGGAACATCACTATATATTTGCTAAATTAGTTGTTTATTGTTTTGTTGACATTAAATAAATACCTTATTTAAGGTATTTATTTATTTAAGATACCTTATTTAAGGTATCTCTTTTGAAAGAAAAATGGTTTGGGTCATTACTTTCATTTTGGGTGTTCAATAAAGATAGCCCACAGAGTCCAGCTAGTATTTCATTTTATGGCAACTGGAAACTGGAGGAAAAGCTAGCAAGAAACTTTTCATTCACAAACATAAAACCCTGGGTCAGTTTATGATCTTACTAATGAAACTGAAACTAAGCTAACCCTCCATAATTGTGTATGTATAATTCTCATTAACCAAAGGGTATTAAGTTCTGTTAAGATATGTTAGAAACACTGGATCTGTATGGATAAAATAAAACTCTAAAAGTTTAGAGAACACATCTCACCTGAAAGATCTTAAGTAATCTCTACTATTTTGGGGGAGAAAAGCAACTAAAGAAAATAATAGAGCCTGAAATAGGGTATAGAAAGTGCTTTTAGGAGGTAATTTCAAAGCTTCAGCAGAACAGAAGTATGCAAAAAAAAAAGCCCAGAAGAGTGTTGAAACACAGGAGCTGGAAAAATGAAACATTGTCTGCATTAATAATGGTATTAATTTGTTTTCTACTTGAAAGGGAGTAGGCAGAGAATAAAATAGAAAGGTAGGGAAGAGAAGAGAAGGGAGATAAAAATAGAAAGTATGAGGTACAAACTGGGAGACTAAATCTCATATTTCATAAATAGTAAAAGAAATGTTTAGGAACAAAGGTGCCTAGTATTCTATTTAAAGTTTTTTTTTGTACATTTAGGTGTAAATACCAGTGTCTCAACAAGTTACAAACACACATATCTTGTGTGAGTTGTTTTTTGTTTTTTTGCATGTGTATTTTTAATTTGGGGGAAATTAAGCATAAATTCTAGTTCTGAGCTCCACATGTGGGTTCACACCGTGTGGGACAAAAATAACTGATGCTGGAGGGTGAGCTGGATTACAAACTGAATTAATAGTAGAGGTAGAAGGCTGGAGTGAGATGTGATTGTAAACTCACAAGCTCTCAGGAATTTACAGGTATTTGGAGAGGGCATTGGACAGTCCATTGAAATGGGGTTTCTAGACAATTATCTACATTTAAATAAACAGAACACCACCAGTTAATATCTGGGGAACAAATCCATGAAGTTATCAAATGTACAAGAGAGAACTCTTGGTCAATAGGAAACCCTCCATATGAAGATTGAGAGCTAAGAAGAAAATAATTCATCCAAGCTGCTTGCTGATTTGTGCTATCCCTTTGGAATTTAAGTTTGGGCATCTTGTAGCACCCAGGATAACGTTTAAAATAAGAAGGTAAGTTCTATGATAAAGAACAGAACTGTACTTTATAAGCAGAACAATTTTTATGTCTCAGTATTCCTTGCTCCCGTTTTTCCTTTATGTTTAGTGAAATCTATTGGAAAATGACAGACTATCTTTTGTCAAGTGTAATCAAGGAAAAGGAATGACATCCATACTTGGGCCGGAGATTTCAATGTGGAGCTGCGAATCCAGATGAGTGTTGAAAGCAGGGGAAGTGAGGGGGAAAGAGAAAGAAGAAAGAAAGGAAGAGTATGCGAGAAGGCGGAGAGGGGATGGGAGGAAAGAGAGATCAAGAAGTAGGAGGAGGAGGAAAGGGAAGATGAGGCTGATGGTGATATGGGAACTGGGGGAGAAAAGGGGGAAGTGGAGGAGAGGAAACGTGGGCAGCAGTGGTGAGAAGAGCATCAGAGCCATGCTGCTAAACAAACCAGGCTTCTACCCCCATCCTTGTTTAGCTTCTTCAAATTTTAAGAGTAGACCTCCACTCTACCACTTGCACCACACCTGTGAGATCTAGAGAAGTGATCATAGGTCATGTTCTAGATAGGAAAGACAAGCAGATTTTTTTTAATATCTTTTTTTTTCTATTCTATATTTATCCCTGGAAAGAAGTAGAATTGTCTTAGATCATCCCAAACTCTTACCACAGACACAGAACTTAGGATGTTCAAAAAATTGCAGAACATTGTTTGGGGTAAATTCTTGTGGCACTTAATTTTTCAGTTGTTATTTATTTCTGGTCAAATAATTAAGTTTGCGTCAATTGTTGTGACACTGATTGACAGTACACTTAAAATTTTGACTGCTGATAAAACAACTAGATATATTAATGCTGATATAACAGAAAGTTAAAAATCAAGATGGAATAAAAACTAAACCAGTATGAAAACTACTTATAGGAGAAATGTGCTGAAAGATAATATTAAAGTTTAAGTTTAAAGCAATAATGTGAGCGGGAATAAAGGAAGGCGATTAGGGGAGACTTGCTGAGCTGCAGCTGTGTGGCTGGCTTTCTCCCACACTTGCAGAGATTTTCTTTTTTAATTGATAGGGAAAGATGCAAAATAAAATATATAATGTAATAGACAAACCTGTTGGATTAATGCAAAAGTATAATTAGCAACTGCTTATAGAGTATCAGCAAAGCACAGGGATAGCAAATAATAATGATGCTGATAATAATAATAATAATAATGGTTTAAGAATCTCTGAGATTTCAATATAAAGGTGCCAATGCAGACATCACAGGAGAAGAAGCTTTTTGTATTTACTTCCTAACATACTTATGGCAGTTTAATCTCTGTTAGTATTTCGAGTTGGGGTAGGAAAGGGGGTACCATAATGTTTTCAATATTTACAGTCCTCCAAGGTCTTAATCTGACCCTGACCACCACACCTATATAAATTTAATAAAGGCAAATAACATCCTTTTAAAGCCTATGAAAAGACTTTACAATTTCATAATGTATATCAGCGGTCCCCATTATAGCGCTGGTTTAATCAGAATAAGGATGGCACCCACATTATAATAACAAAGACACACCATGTATTAAGACACATGTGTGGAATATGATTTGATCTGCCTGAAAATGAAATCTTTGCTACATCAAAGCAGTTCATGAATTTCAAGTAGATTCACAATTCAGAGTCTAAAGTGTTCTTTCAAATTCCATGCTATTAGAAAATTGTTAGTTTGTTTCTGTTCTCAGAACGTAGATAATGCTACTCCAGTACTCTGCTATCATTTTGGACTTAGCACATCTCCAAATACTTTTTCTCACCCCCAGGGACTATGAGTCTGAGGTTTGAATAATTGGCCACTAGAGAGCTTCAGATGTGCGAGCCACTCACTCTTCAGCTCCAAATATTTAGGATGCAAAGGTGACTATCTACCTTCCACACATCAAATCATTAGCACATTTTTAAATATACGCCATCTGAATTATTGAGACATACAGATCTCAATATCAAGAATAAAATTAATTCTCTTTTGGAGCAATCATAGAAAAGAAAAAACTTACATTCAGAAGGCAGAAGGCACTTGTACTTTCTTATAGCCTGCTCTCTAGTCCTAAATGCTGGGTTCCATCAGTTCACTTAGAGTTCTCACTGAATCTTCTTTCAAAATTGACGAGCTGAGGTTGTTAAAACTATCTTTACTTTGAACTTCATGTGCTGTGTGCTGGACTTGGGAGAGGCAAGAGCATCTTTATTGACGGCGCTTAGGGAGTTTCTGCTAATTAAGACCTGTTCACCTGAACCAAGCAAGTGGCTACACTCCGTGTAAGAATACACGTTCTTCCTGATCTCACCTGTCTTTCTATGCATTAGTTAAGGTGATTAGAAGATGATGGCTGACTGGCAACTTATTCCGGGATGATTTTATGCTCCTCCCGCAAAAGAAACTAGAAAGAGAGGAGATATAATATTTAAGTGCTTCTCTTTGCTACAGTCTGTTTAGCTCTTTTTTTCATGTAGAAATGTGTAATATGTTAAAGACACCTTAAGTTTTGAATTGATGACCTCCTTTTTCATAAGTATAACATAAACCACAACACATTTTTAAATAGATCACTAATTCAGCCACTGCTTAAACAATTATATCCACCACATTTTTTAAAAGAATAGGCTTCTACTCAATGTTATAATTTAAATATTTTTTCACTAAAAACTTTAATTCTTATTAAATTCAGGAGACATCTGCACGATACACATACACATAAGTGCTTTGACATCTACCACTGAGTTATTGAAATATCCATTTCAAAACCCGTCTCACCACAATCAGTCGAGTCTTTCAACAGTGTACAGAGAAAATAAATATCTCAAACTGTCTGTTCAAGTGCTCTTAAAGCTTAAAGAGACTTGGATAGGATTATCATCAAAGAATGAAACAATATATTAAAATTTTAAGAACTGCATTACAGAAGACTAATCTTTCCACTTAGAAAACAAATTATGTTAATACATAGTCACCACAATTGTGGTGAATACAGACACACACCACAGTTCATCCAAGGAACACATTATAACAATAAGAGCACCCTAAAGGGATGGTCTGGGATTTATTGCACATGATCACTCACTCCCTGTAGGCAGCCAAACTTGCAGACTTGGGGTAAGTAGGTAAATGATGGCGGGTGTGGAAGGACAAAAAAGATAAGCGATAAAGGAGGCTATCAGTAGCTTCCAGTGCTCCTGCAGCTCTCAAATTCATACAGTCCTGCTGGTGGGCAGAGGACAGTGATCAGTAGCTTGGACAAAAATGACAACATCTTCAGTGAAGCTACTAACTTGTGACACCTGGTCATACTTTCAATCTACACTTGTATCAATATAACACAAGAGCAAGCTAATGGATTTATAGGGTGTTTTCCATACTGATACACTTCAAGGCTGAAACTCAGAAGATAAAAGTCAGACCAGAAGGCAATTACTTTAGACAATTCTGAGAAACTGAGAAGATGCTATGAACACACAGTGGTGACAATGGAGCCATGAATAAGGAACAATTACCTTAATTTTTAGACTTCCATCTTTCCCTTTTTTTTTTTTTCTCTATCAGTGGTTTTACTCCATATTGCCTGCCCTAAAAGCAAGGGATCTCTTATCTGAGGTTTATCCCATTTAAGAGGATGCCTCCTCTAAAGCCAAATTCATGGTCTTGATTTCCAAATTTGGGTCTTCCCAAATATTCTCTATCTCAGGAACAGGAAGCACCATACATCCAATTCAAGCCATAAATCTGGGAGCCAACTTTGTCACTTTCTTTTCCCTAACCCCCAATAACCAGTGCATCACAAAAATCTTGCCAGTTTTACTTCTAAATCAATCTGCCAAATTCCATTTACATGTACATCCATATTACCACTAATTCAAACCACTTCAACCTCCTGCTTGATTACTGCAGTGGTCATGTGTTCATTGTTCTCTCTTGCCATCTTCAATCGGCTTTCAAATTGCACCCAGAGTAATTATTTTAAAACACAACATTAAGCCTGTCATTGCTGAGAAGTAAGGGTTAACTTATCCAAGAGAGATCCCCTGGGCCTTCTGTAAAGATCCATAGCAACCAAGGCAGGATATGAGCTTAAGGCAATCAACCCTGGCCGCTCACAAGCCTAGAACTCTAGGCCCTTCTCATGCTGAGGGAGGGGCCAGTGCTTTCACAAACAGGGACAGTGATGTGGGGAATTCTGTTACTTACTTGCTACATCATATACCTTTGAACTTTAGTGCCCTGATCAAGTCACAGGAGAGGCCAGCTCTACCCACAACCATAAATGCTGAATATGGCTGGGGCCAAGTTTCTGTCTTCTAATATTATTACTGTTTTTCTGCTCTTGGTCACACAGCGCTCCCCAAATCATGCAGCTTCAAAGCCCCAAAGGTCAAGGGTAGGGTTCCTCCTAAAGTTTGGTATCTGGATTTGCCAGACCTCTGTGGCATATTCTAGAATACAAATGCACCCACCACTGAACTGGTCTCCATGCGGTAACTTGGGGGTTAAACTTTAATCCCCGAAATGCTATTCTAGCGGGTTTGGTGTCCTTGTTTGCATGACAGCTGCCAAGCTTAAAACCCGTCAGCAGCACCAACATCATTCTTAAGATAAATACCAAAGTCCTGACTCTGGGGTGCAGAGCACAGCATGACCTGGCTCATGTCTCCTCTCCCAGATTCACTTTGCACCTCTTGTTCACTCTGTTTCAGCTAACTTGCCTTCTTTCATTTTTCACAAATGCAACATATTTCTTTCTGCCTCAGGGCCTTCCCACTGTTCTTCCCAATGCTGGAGCATTCCTTCCTACTCAACCTTCTGAGCTAAGATCAGAAGTCACTTCTTCAGGGAAGCTCTCCCTGATCTTCCAGACTAGCATGGCTGCCCTTTCAAATATCTTAGAGTGTTTAGCAAAAAGACAAAAACAAACAAAAACCAGTAGTCTTAAAAATTATTTTTTTCTTTGTAGCTCATTTCTAATTTGAAGTTGAAACCTAATAGGAAATGCTCATGTTATTAATCACTAGTTGCAGAAAACTGTGTGTATGGTAATAGAAGTGTTTTCAACATGCACATTCACTCCCAAAGAGACCATTTTGTTGTTTTTTAATTGAGTTCTTGCTCCTCTCAATAGAATGCTATACGCTCTTCCCATTGCATTTGATACGTTTCCCCGACACTCACCATAAGTGCAATTATGTGACAAAGCGTGAGATTGTTTGATTTATTTCTAGCTTCCTCTCTAGACTATATTTTCGGTGTGTAGGGTGGAACTTTGTATGGTTTCTCACTGCACTGTGTTCTCACTGTATAGCACAGAGCCTGGCACATAGTAGGAATTCCACAGCTATTTGTTGAGTGAAAAGATAGTTTTTTAAATGAGTGTCATTTCTAATAAGAAAAAAAGAAATTAAAGGCATTAAAATTAAAAAAATACATGATACTTATAGAAAGTTAGGAAAAAGAATAAAAAAGAATATTCATAATGCCAGTCAAACATACATTTAGCTTATTTTGGTTTACCTTTACTAAAACCCAGTTTCTTCATCACAAAAATATGTTACTTCTTCACTCACAAAATGGGGGAAAAAATGAAGGACTGAGAGAGTAGCACTGGGGACCCTGTTGAAAAACGTGGGCTAGAAGGTGCTGTAGTGTGAAAAGAAAGGGAAGAACATACATTCCTTGATGGTCTTTATGAGGGAAGATAGTAGGCTGAGACATTAAATGAATGATTTGTTTTCCCTTTTTAAGGTATATGTTCAAGGGAGTCTCATTTGCCAAATGTTTCTGGAAACAGGCAAGAGAAACAGATGAGAATTATTAGATCAAATAGTGGTTAATGTACAAGATGTTCTACACCTAACAGATAAACAAGATGTAGAAAAATCACCAGGACCAGATGGCAGTTCTTATGTCCTTTCATATGTAGGATTTTCCTCTCCAAAACAGATTTGAAGCCCCCAAATGTGTCTGGGTTTAGACTAACTGCAAGGAGATGGGGGAGGAAGATAAGTCAATCCATTTCTAAGGCCGCCAGCTTTCACTGATCTTGCATTTAGAAATAAATAACCAACAGAAGTGTCACCCCCTATCAAAATCTTCTTTAACTTTCATGACTATAAAATTCAGTCTGAAAACAGAACAAAACATTTCCACACAGAACTTATGCTTGATCATATAATCATCTCAATAAAGTGAATATTTTGCAGGACATCTGCAATTAGACACAATGACACTCTACAGTAAAAACACATACTGTGGATTTGTATTTTTTTTTTCTTTATTTCTTAACATGAGATTTTTCAATTCTGGGTCTGTTATTTCCAGCCAGAAGGGATCTAGACAGCTGGTTGACAGAGTCATTCTGCATATTCTGAGAGACAGGCCTGAGATTCATTTGCTCTTTGCTTATGGGGATATATTAATGAATCTTTAATCTTGCTCTCACTGTCCCCTATGGCCGTGATGCATTTGTAGAGAAAGCAGGTTTACACAGTAGAAAGGCTTCTGTCAATAGTATTAAACCTGCTGTTATTTATCTTTCTCGTCTTAGAATATGGAAAAGAGGCACAAGGAAGAAAAAAACTCAAGAATGCTACATTTGTTTAACAATAAAATATAGGATTCTCTTTTAGTTTAGATTTTTTTTTCTCCCTTGTGGTTGTTATGCACACTTGTGAAGCTGAATCCTAATGGGGGAGCCTGTGATATTAGCCAACTGTTCTGGAAAGATGTCTTTATGGTAACTGAAGTAATTTGGACATACATATTCACTCTTAAAAATAGCCAATCTTTGTTTTCCTTAAACTTGATTCTTTCTTCTCCTCAAAGACTTTATGCTGCCTGCTTTCTTTGGTGGAGTCTGGGTATTCTGAATCATCTCTTATGATTGAGATGATTCTTTGATATAGCATTGGACAACAGACACATTGACCAAAACAAACAAGTGAATAAATAATTGGAGAAGTAGACAGAAGCAAGGCTAGCAAAGCAGATCACACTACACCTAATGTCGAAGCAAAAGCAGCCACTGTTTTTGTTTGGCCTGTGAGTGATTTCATGTTTTACCAGGGTTTGTGATGTAAAAGGGAAAAGGGAGAGGAAGATGAACACTGAGGGAGATGAGCAGGCAAAGCAGGGTGAGCCTGGGTTGGTGAAAAGCTCAAGGACAGGAAAAAGCAGGGGACAGTGGGAGAAGCTATTACGCTGTCTTCTACTGCACTGTTCTGTGAGCAGTGCCCCCTGGAGTTGCGTGATACAGAAACTCCAGAGATAAGAGGCTTCCTGAGCACAGCCTTCACAATTTTACTTATCCAGGGCCACCCTCCTACACTGTCGGTGGGAATGTAAATTGGTGCAGCCACTATGGAGAATAGTATGGAGGTTCCTTAAAAAAATAGATATAGAGTAACCATATGATACTGCAATCCCACTCCTGGGCATATATCTGGAGAAAACTCTAATTGGAAAAGATACATGCACCCTCAATGCTCATAGCAGCACTATTTACAATAGTCAAGACATGTAAGAAACCTAAATGTCCAGTGACAGATGAATGGATAAAGATGTGGTATATACATACAATGGAATATTACTCAGCCATAAAAAGAATGAAATAATGCCACTGCAGCAACATGGATGGACCTAGAGATTATCATACTAAGTGAAGTAAGTCAGACAGAGAAAGACAAATATTATATGACATCACTTACATGTGGAATCTAAAAAAATGATAGTAATGAATTTATTTACAAAACAGAAATAGACTCACAGACATAGAAAACAAACTTATGGTTACCAAACGGGAAAGGGGTGGGGAGGGATAAATTAGGAGTTTGGGATTAACAGATATAAACTACTATATATAAAATTGATAAACAACCAAGACCTATTGTATAGCACAGGGAAATATATTTAATACCTTGTAATAACCTATAATGGAAAAGAATCTGAAAATGAATATATATATATATATATATATGTATATGTATATGTATATGTATGTGTGTATATAACTGAATCACTTTGTTGTACACCTGAAACCAATACAACATTGTAAATCAACTACACTTTGACTGAAGAAAAAAGAGTCAAGGAGAGTACACAGATGCAGTAGGGCGTCCTGGACTGCTGCCCTTTCTTTTCCCTTTTGTCTCTGACCTGAGGAAAGAATGTGCTGAACTAGGGGTACAGGTACGATGTGACATAAGGGAAACAGGGAAGAAAAACCAAGCTGAAAAATGATCAAATCCCACTGTATCCAGAAAAACCCTGGTACACTCCCACCATTATAAACTCTTCTCTTGGGAAGGGCATCCATTCCAATTGTATCAAAAGATGTTATGGTGTTAGAGAACCTCCCTCTGAGGACTGGAAAGCTCGGCTGGCTGCCTAGTGGCTACTGTAGGGGGTGGGCTGTGAAAGAAAGAATGTGCTAGTATGTGGATGGGAGGCAAATAGCAGAAAGATGTGGAAAACTAAATTTACCCACTTCACACTCTGCCTGTGGCCAGTACTCTGAAGGCACAATGATAAGACCACATTCACAAAAGTTTTATTTCTGTAAGTTCCATTCTGTCCCTTCCTTTTCAGTACTGTAGCTACTGCAGACTTTTTTCTCTCTCTTTTGGACTGGTGCAAAAACCTCTCATTTTTCATTTCTCTAATCCCCTTCCATAGAGGAATTTTAAATTTTTCCTAAAATGCAGATTAGATACTTACTACCACCATCAAACACCCTTGATGCCTCACAGAAGCAAGTGCAAACACCCTACTACTGCAGTCAAGACTCCCATGACCTGGTCTCTCTAGCTTGCCTTCCTCCACAACTCACCATGAGTGCCAGGCTTCAAGTACACTGAGCCATTTGCCATCTCCAAATACTCACACTGAGGACATTGTGCCATGATCATGCCAATCATTTTGGAATTCCCTTCCCAAATAACCCAACACATCCCCGCATGCCTCTTATGCCTCTGAAGCCTCCCTGATGTCAACAGCTGGAATTCGGTGTTCCTTGCATACATCTTTAGCACACCACCACTTATATCAGGGTTGTAGCACTTTTCCATTCTTCACTGTATTATTGTTTGTCATTGTATGTGAATCTGGGTAACTCATTTCAAGTTCCTTGGAATAAGGTTCTTACCTTATTCTTTTCAGAATATCTACAATGTTTTCCATCTAATATTCTCATTGAGTAGTAGTTGAGTGACCAGCTAACTAAATAGCAAAAGTAAGTATACATGAAAATCATTACACAAAACTGATTGTAATGGGATATAAGAATGATACATCTTTATGAACGTAAAACTTCTCCCAAACTGGGAGAAGTTTGGGATTAGATGCATGTATATGGGATAAACAATTTAAATTAGATAAAAGTCTTCCTAAGGTGGAAAGTCCAGCTTTGAATAAAGATGAGAAAAATAATAGGGCTGCAGGAGGCTAGTCCAGTGTCCATACTATCATACCACATGACCAATCTCTCGAGTATGAAGGTATGGAAAATGCAGAGGTTAAGAACATGGACTTTGGGGCCTGACATAACTTTAAATTCTGAGGTCATTCCTTACTAGCTTTGTGACCTTGGGCAAGTTGCTCAACCTCTCTTATCTCTGGGGATAATAATACTTACCTCAAAGACTTATTGTTAAATAATGTATAAGTAAAGTTCTTTGCATGGAATAATAGTTGACATTTATTGAATACTATTTTTTTTTTTTTTTGGTCTGAGAACGATCCTGCTAATCTAAGTAAAACTCTGAGACTTTTAAAATTTGAATACATTTTCATTACAAAAGCATAGTGACTTGAAGCATAGGATTTCAGTTCATGTGGGACTGGTTTGACCTAAACATTTAAAAATAAAGCTAATTCATCAACTCCACATGCCAAGGTAGAATATAGAAATTCTAGTGCATAAGAAGCAATGAATTCAGGTCTGAATAGTCAGGAGACAAAGAGAAGAAATAAATGAAAATACATACAACTGTTAAAAATAGATTTTTGAAGTAAAACCACTTTTTCTCATTCAGCTTATTGGCATTATAGAATTATTTGACATGCTTATCCCTGGTGCTTTTTTACTTTTTTTTTTTTTTTAAAGAGGTTAAGAGTCATAGATAGAAGAAGTTCCATCATACATGATGAATGGAAAATGTCAGTTACTCGTCTTTTGTGTGTTTGGTGACAAAACTCAGCAATGAGCAGAGAGAACACTACCCTTCGCCATGAGAATTTTCCAAAGGTACCATCAAAAACAACAACAATGTCATATAGTGAAGGTAGATATATTGGACAACTGTCAGTTAACTATCATTTTCCAGAGGTAGAAAAATAGATTCCTGTTTATAACTAAATAGTGAAGTAAATGCATAGATATTCAAAATTTACTTCTTTTGGTTAGTTTCTTTTGATATAAATCTTTTTCTTTTGATGTGTATCTTTTCTTTTGATACATAGAAAAACAAAGAAATTAGTCATGAAAAGGAAATTTCTTAGAATTATTTCAGTGAACGTGTCAGTGTAAGATTGTGTCTCTCAGAAAGCTGTAATACCCAGAAAAGTGACACAGAAGTTGGAAAGAAACCATCATAGTTCTCCTATTTTGCAGAAATAGGAAGGTAATTTGACTTGCCAGTCATGGCTGAGGATTGTGCTGATTGGGCCTTTGAGAGCACCCCTCCCAAATTCCATATCAACAAGCATTTTGGGGCACCTGCTCTGTGTTCAGAGCTGTGAGTACAAAAAGGAATAAGAAAGACATTCTTCCTGCCTAAACCCTACAATCTATTAGAAACACATCCTTGAGTAAAAAGCACTTGCTTTTCACTAGAGTTACCTTTTTACTCATAATGCTTTAAACAGAAAGCTTCCTCTCCACAAATATGAGATGAATCTTTGATGCATAAATTCATGTTATATTTTTTGATGAAGAGGAAACTTAATTACACTTTAAAAGAAAGGGATTGTAAACATGTGACTTCAGTAATTAGGGCTCAAACATAATGAACCATTTAGAAATAATGCTGCATTACATTTTCAATGACACTTAATAGTTTACTCATTTACATAATGTTTTACATTCATTTTTTTCATTTAATCATTCTGACGACTCTGTGAAGCAAGCTTTTTTACTCCCATTTTCTGAATGGCCAGGTTGTTGCTTAGAGAAGCCATATTATTTGCCCAACAAACCACATGTAGAACAATTAGTTAACCAAGAGAGCCAGTAAGAATATCTGGCCCAGTTCCTACTGTGTCATTGGGCTTAAGGCATCACAGCACACATGAAGAGAATCCAAGATCTTGGAGTTCTACACCATGATTTCATTGTCTACTGCTTTAGATTTTACAGCTTGAAATCCCAAATAAATAGTTTTACCTAACAGGGGAAGATTATTCAAACAGTTAGATTACTATATATAACATTTCATATACTCTGCTTATAAATATTTCAAGAAAATAGAATTTAAAATACCTACCATTACAAGCAACTGAATATATTTTAATATTTATTTGACTAGAATGTCTTTTAGCATCTTGCAGATCTCAATATTATGTCAATAGGAATGACACATCAAGCTGTATCTGTTTTTTGGTGACAGCCTAAAAGTTGCTTTTGTTATGGTCAATATTAGTATATTTATTCAGCACTTGTTTCTTCTACCTGGAGTACAAAATATGCAACTAAGAGGTTTCTGCCACCATGCCAGTTAATAGAAATGTCTGGCTAGCATAATGCTAAGTAAGCCACGTTTGCCTTGTTTGATTCACAACCATTTTTAGAAATAGTAGGGGAAAATGATTACTTAAGCAAACTGGCTAGCAATACTGTATTCGAGGTATGCCTATGTGAACTCATTTTTCTTCTTAGCTAGAATGTAAGAACAGAAAAGAAATTTACAGGCCATGTGGTCTACCTAGGTCTCTTTATATTTGAGGCAAGTTATATGCAAAGAGGAGAAACAACTTATTAGAGACTTAATAACAAGTTATCTCTACTCTAAATTTTCTTGAATTATTTGGAGGTTGGGATGACCCTGACTTCCATTCCAGCTCTGTATGTGTATTTCATATCACATATGATAGAGGATTTTTGTGGTAGAGTGGTAGAGATCAGCAATGACATTTTAAAATAGAGGGGTTAGTAAAGTTCTCTCTGAATAGGTGACACCCTCAAATTAAATACAATACTTCTCATCTGGCAATGATTTGATCTTATTAGTGTGTCTGCTTTCAACATTAAGCTCTTCATAGGCAGTTTCACAACCTACATAAAGGCCTGAACAACACATCCTGTACAATTAGGTGTCTTTAAAATTATTTACATTTACTCCTGATTTTTATAAAGAACAGAGACCTTTCAATCATGAAGTGATTGGTTTCAGCATATTATTGTGGCCATTTGATTTCCTTGCTCACTTCTCTCAGTTTTTTTTTTAACATATTTATTGGAGTATGATTGCTTTATAATGGTGTGTGAGCTTCTGCTTTATAACAAAGTGAATCAGCTATACATATACATATGTCCCCATATCTCTTCCCTCTTGTGTCTCCCTCCCTCCCACCCTCCCTATCCCACCCCTCTAGGTGGTCACATTCTCTGTTTTGATTCAAATATATTTTATTAATTTTTATAATCTTCACATGGTTAAATAGAAGAGTTAAAAGAAAAAATAATCCAAATTAATCTCTTCAGTCTGAAAAAAAAACAAAATTTTTTTTTTGGTTGGAAAAGGTAGTACACCATTGGCCAATTTGATGTTCTTATTTTACTTTCTGTAAATTGAATTGTCTCAAGCTATCTCCACTCACTATGGCAATATGGAAATGAAATTGCTTTAAGGAGAAATGATACATTTTGTATTAAGTCCTATGTGACTAGGGAAAGGAAGTGCATACCTACAGCCATTCTCAATATGGATGCAGATGTAGAATATGACTGCTTAAGATCAGGATACAGTGATCAGGAATTAGGTCTCTGCATACCTCAAGATGTAACTAAACTGAGGTGAACTGGTTCAGTCAAATCACACATGGACCAACAGGCTGGCTTTAAACATCATTTACTGTTTAAGAGCCAACACACATTAAGACAACATTTGGATTCCTAAACAGCCTTAATTTTTTTTAATGTGTAAAAAGTTTACAAATTTTTTTTAAAAATTGAAGGCAAAGAAAATGTTATTCCAAATTAATATCTTTATAGCATCATAGCATCTTTGAAATACTGTTTTCCAGTGAAAGATAATAGAATAAGCTTTTACAAGATTGAGTACTGAAATTTATACAAGCATCAAGGCAAAATGGAGCCAAGCCACTGAGTTCTGAATTACAACCAACAATGTTGTCATTTAAACTGATAAAATGTAAAAACAAAACAAAAAACAAACTTATGTACTATTATAGGGGAGGAATAACTGAAGATGGATATAGGAACTTGTTTCAAATAGCAACAAGGCTAACAGTTCTCATAAAGATAATTTGTTATTTTGAGAATAAACCAAAGCCACCCAACATGCAATTGTGTTAATTGAAAAAATTGACTCGAAAAGGTATAAAAACAAAATAAACTGGGAGTTGTGACTGAATGCTACACTTGCATATTTTACAGAATATTACACAAATTGTTATTTTTCTTTACTATGAATATCTAAATATATACTAATTAATTATATTATTAACTATTAATATTATTATATAATAACTATATAATAATACTATTATTATTACAAGTGCAGAATTAAGTTATGTTGTTATTTTTAACACAGATTAATATTAATCTAGCATGGCACACATGACATGTTTCTAATGCCAGCCTCTGTTAAATTAAAAACAAGACTCTGGCCTTCTCTTTGTCAGTAAAAAGGTAAGACCTCAGTTCTTCAACTATACAACTGACAGCAGTAACACAAAGAAAGTGCTGGGGATAAGGAGTGACAGTTGGCTCAACTGGGGTTGAACTGAGGGAAAAGAGCCGAAGGTAAGAAAATCAAGCTCTTAATTGAAGGATAAAGGTGAAGCAAGGAGGAAAATTGGTTTTGTTTACTTAAGAAGATTAATGAGATAAAGTCAGGGAGATGCTGTAGTTTTATTATGTACATTAAGTAGTTCTTATGTTAGGGATCAGAAAAGCAGTATAGCAGGACAAGCAAGTGAGCCTGGCAGGCAGTTCTCAGGAGGAAAATGTGAGCTGTGTGTATTGCAATGATGATAAAGGAATAAAAAAAAAAGTGCATTGAGTTTCCCAATATTGAATTAAGTTCACAAGGTGGAGTTTGTACTGGCACTCTGTTATTTGCCAGTACCTGTTAATGACATTCTAGAGAAGACCCACAGTTTTTTTTCCCTAGCATTTTCCTGGTGAGAAAAGGGGTTTGGGACGTTTAAAAGACTATACTTTTGTAAGCCACTGTTACACAGAGCTATGCAGCTGGGCCTCAAAATGCTGTTTTGGGCATCTATAAAGTGGTGTGTAGAGCCTGTTGGATCAATTCAAGAGAACTAGGGTTTTTTGGGGTTTTTTTCATTTTTTTCTAGCCAGGTAGTTAGAATAAAACCATTTAGCTTCCACTGATTCCTTAATCTCTGCCAAATTCTTAATCAAAAAGTAGCAAACTTGCCCTAAATGTTAGTTGGACATAAATTTCATACCCTAAGAGGTCAGTGTTTCCTGCTCCTTGGTAAATTTTCAAAATACATGTAACCTGTTGAAAGGGATCTGGGAAAGCTAAGCTCCTTCTGGTGACTTTTTTTTTTTTTTAATTTTTATTGGCATATAGTTGATTTACAATGTTGTGTTAGTTTCAGGTGTACAGCAAAGTAAATCAGTTATATATATACATATATCCACTCTTTTTTAGATTATTTTCCCATATAGGCCATTACAGAGTATTGAGTAGAGTTCCCTGTGCTATACAGAAGGTGCTATTAGTTATCTATTTTATATACAGTAGTGTGTATATATCAATCCGAATCTTCCAATTTATCCAGTGACTCTATTTTGATTCTCTATCAGACCTACATCAAAACCATCCCTCTAAAAACAGAATCTCAGTAAAAATGATGTATGTCTCATGCACATTTCACCTTCAAGGCTAGTCCCTTAGCATCTCATTTTCTTCTCCTTATGATGTTATCGCTGTAAGTGCCTCCTACGTAGAAATTTCTAAGACACCATTTGGCCAAGTAACATTCAGAATAACAACTTAACATTCTGTTCAGAACCTTATGTTCTAGGAAAACATTTTATGGTTATAAAAATAAACACAAATAGTCAAAATAAGTTCCATTTATAACAAGGGCATCTTTTGTGCTAAAGAAAAATATTTCCTCAGTGTCTAACCCTCTTTCAAGGATTCTCACCTTTATATAAACATATTTGTGTAATGGGCTCATCTTAACTACTTTTTAGAAACTGAATATACCTTAGTAGTCAAGGAAAACACACACACACACACACACAGAGAGAACAAAGAAAATAAAAGAAAAACAACCAAAGTGAAGGGCTGAAGGAAGAGGAGGTATTCCTGTCTCTCTGTAATCTTGCTTGCTTCTTTCCCACTGAGGCAGCTGAAGGGACCTTCCAGAGATTTCATCGCAAAGGGAAAATTTCAGAGATGAGAAGCCACTTCAAATTGACACAAGACTGTTTTATCTGTCAGTCAAGGCATGAGGTGAAAAGCGGAATAGCAACAATGTCACTACAATTATATTACTTTTCTTCAAGTACATAAATATTTTATTTCTCTTTTTTCAAACTTATTTTCTTATATTGATATATTCCTACATGTAAAAGAGTGTATTTTGGGGTTGCCCCTAGTTCTTAATAAATATTCAAGTCTTCACATGGTTCACTGACATAAATTCTTTGAGTTCAAGACTAATGAAGTTAGAGGAGACCTTACGTTATATCGCAGTGGGCAAATGCAACACATTTAGCCGTGAGGTTGTAGCTGTAGATCTGGAGCTGCTTTTGATGACTGTTTAGCTTTTCTAAGTAAGACTGTGGAACATCAGCAGCCCCTCCCACACTGCAAACAGGAGCAGGTGCTGGAATGCTATTGTCCAGAAATGATATGTGTTAATAAAACAAGGGATCAGTGTGATCAGGGTTTTCTATGCCCTTCACATCCTTGTGTGGTTGTATTTTCTGAGTGCCCAGGAGACACACCGTAGTCTCCTAGTCTCGCTATAGCACAGTGCAGAATAATACTGTTTCTTGGGAGGGGCAGGAAGATTTTAACCTCATCTCTGGGAGGTGTGGCCAAAGGAATGTTTGTAGGGAAAGAAAGAGGAAAATCTATTTTAAATCTGATGAACATTATATTATAAAAAGCTGATTTGAGGGTCACTGGGGCTCCTGGTGGCTGAGATAAAAGCCAAGTTTCATTACCCCTCGATGAAGAGATGAAGAAGAGGATATACAAAAGTTTGTTGAATCGATAACAGTATTATGATTCAGGAAAAGGAAAAGCCTTTATATACCAAAAGGAATTTGAAGCTAGAGAAGAATGAAATATTTATCATAACAATACTGAAGGCACAAGGTAATTTCACATATGTCCGTGAACAAGCTGCTTCAAAGGGTATATCTAAACAACACATCAGAAGATGACAGAGGGATTGAAAGGAGGAAAATCTATAAAAGCATTAAAGATAGCATAATCAACCAACACTTACTTTCTTTGATTTTTTTCCTGAGATGGAAGAGATCATTATCATCATTCCTGCCATTTGTTGGGCACCCCTTGTATGCAAAACAGTGTGCTAGCGAACACTTTCTACTACGTTCTAAAAAGGAAATAAGACACCTCATCTCCGCTTCCACAGACTAGCTTTAATAGGCAAAGTCAAAGGCATCTTAGGAAAACCATAAATGAAGCAGATCAATAAACACATGTTTGGATCAACTAGGCGTGTGTGAAATGTATGAAGCCCACCCTACCCATATTACTTCTAGAGGTGAGAATTTCACCCCCTCCAAAAAAAAAAAGTGGAATAAAGGAAACAAAGCACAATCCTATAAATCCACTATATTCAACATATGATTTTAGTATCTACTGTGTATTTAGCTTTATGTCAGACCTATTCCAGCCCTCCAAACTTTCAATCCAACTGAGAAAAACTAAAAAATCATTTTAATTGTAATACCAGACAAGTGGGTACCTAAATCAATGTGGTAGGGAGTTTAGTGCTATTGACATCGAGAGGGAGGCTCTATCCCTGAGGGTTAGAGTAAGAATTAAAATAAGATTATAGCACTCTATCCAATCCACCAAATGCTTCTGACATCTCTATTTGGAGGATTTCGAGCTTTGGGTGGGCAGGCTGTCTTTTATTATAGTGGGAATTATTTTTTAAGCAGTACATTTTTCTCCACTAACAAGCTAGGGGTGGTAAGTATGAAATGGGAGTTGACGAGAATATTTGTTGTCAAGAAAGATACAGGAGCTATTTAGTGAAGAACACATCATAATGAAGTTCTGCCATATAAGCTCGAAGATACACTATTGTTCCCTCCTTAAGATGGCCATTATTGAAACAGAGCAGGACCCTATGGTCCTTCCCTGCCGTGTCCTCTGCCTGCCTTTTGCCTGTGGAAAAACTTTAGCCAAAGAATAAGTTTAATCAGAGAAGTTAGAAAATGTAGAAGCAAAGAAAAGCAGTCAAACAGGACAAAACAATAATAGTTTAGTCAGTAAGAAAAGTCAGCGACCTTTAGTTCCTTCTCAAGAGCTATAGATAACATTCTGAGCCATATCCTTTGAGACGTCTTTTTATTTTTAATTAATTAATTAATTTATTTATTTCTGGCTGCGTTGGATCTTCGTTGTGGTGTGCAGGCTTCTCACTGCAGTGGCTTCTCTTGGTGTGGGGCATGGGCTCTAGGCACCCAGCTTCAGCAGTTGTGGTGCACGGGCTTCAGTAGTTGTGGTTCGTGGGCTCTAGAGCGCAGGCTCAGTAGTTGTGGCTCACGGGCTTAGTTGCACCGTGGCACGTGGGATCTTCCAGGACCAGGGCTCGAACCCGTGTCCCCCATACTGGCAGGCGGATTCTTAACCACTGCACCACCCGGGAAGCCCCTGAGCTGTCCTACAGCTACTGAAACCCCCACCTGGTAGGAGAAGTTAGCTACATGATGACCAGACTGTAGCCATGACACAATTCCAAGAATTGGCCTCAAGGATATGGGAACAAACCAACCCTGGACCTGAAGATTAACTGTACTTAAAACAATCCAGATGACACTGATCAGACCACTGCATGACCAGTTTCACCATGACTGTCCAAGCTGACTGTGCTGTTTCTGCATGTAGCCCCCTCCCTCTTTCTATAAAAGCTCTTGTCCCCTGTTTGTCTGGGGTGGGGAGAGGAGGGAGCCAGCCTTTGGACAGGAGTCCACCCTCCCCGAGCCCACCCACCCCACTGCCGGCACCCAAATACAGCAAATTGTCCTTTCCACCAAGCTTGCCCCTTTGTTGGCTTTTGAGGGCGAGCGGCTGGACCCCACTTTAGTTACATTATCTCTGACCAGCACTGACTGTTACATTTCTCCATGTGTTTGTCACCATCATGTCTTTATTCCCAGTTTCCCACTTTTTATCACAGCAATAAGTAATTTTTTTCCTGGAGACTTTCAGCAAGAAACTGGAATGCTTCTTAATACTGCATCTTTCATAAGCAACTTCTGCTGCAATATAATACCCCTGAATTTCTTCTCTATTGTTCTAACTTTTTTTTTTTCTTTTTGCGGTACGCGGGCTTCTCACTGTTGCGGCCTCTCCCGCTGCGGAGCACAGGCTCTGGACGCGCAGGCTCATTGGCCATGGCTCACGGGCCCAGCCGCTCCGCGGCATATGGGATCTTCCCGGACCGGGGCACGAACCCGCGTCCCCTGCATTGGCAGGCGGACCCTCAACCACTGCGCCACCAGGGAAGCCCTGTTCTAACTTTTTTTCCCCAAATATACTGTAATTAATGAAGGACAGAGAACAAGTCTACCTTGCGGTATTCTGACAGCTCTTGAGTTGGTGCTGAGTATACAAGAGAAATTTATAAACGGATGAATAGGTAATTGAACAGAGGTGGACATAACTAATACAAGCCCAGAATCCCTCCAGGATTATTAAAATTTTAATATGTAATATATATATGTACCTTTACCAGAAATTCAAATTAGGACCATAGCTGGTGAATTCAGAGTTTCCCTGAGTTTTTTTTTTTTTTCTTCCCCTAGACCATTCTAATTTCCATAGGGACCTATAACAAAACTCACATCCCTTTTTAAATCAGTTTGACCACTTTGAGGCTTTGTTGGTAGAACCCTATTCCTTTTTTGGCTTCTTAATTTTCCTGTGGAGGTTAGTAATATTAATATACAGACAGTATATTTCATCAAAGGGCAATAAAAAATATGGAAAAAGATGGCAATTTGATTATATGCCCAGAAGAGGAAACAAAGCAATGAAACATTTTTATTCCAACTGTCAGTTCTCTGATAAGATTAAGAGGGTTTTGTTTGTTTTTTTGAATTGGATAGTTTAAAGAAAGATACAAAGGAGCTTTTCTAGAACACAAGATATTATTATTTCTATATGGTTGTATGACTGTCAGAGATAGGTGTATAACGGAGCATAAGAGCACTGCTGTCCTTCACAGGTAACAGTGACTGTGGACTTCACACAAACCAAGGCCTGACTCTCTTACTTTCCTGCTATTTTGTTCACCTTTTTATTTCTTCCTTTACCTACACCTGTAGGCCATTTGCCTCGCCATGTTGAATTTGAATTTACTTCTCTTAGAGGTCTCAATATTGTGAGACAGTGGCCCAATATAAGCCACTGAAGAGGACAATCTAACAAAAGAAATAGGATGTTCTGAGTTCATAATGAAGAAATACATACAAAGGTTCTTTGCAAAGTATCTATACAACACCTGTCCATGAATTTACTACACATTTTATCCTAATGTCTCAATATTAATAACTTCTCTGCCAATATTATTTTAGAATGTATTAGATATTTGAGTTATTTTCACAACCATATTAACAATGGTGAGTATTTTTACATGGTGTTTATGAATATCTGTGTGGTAAACAGTTTTATAACCACCTTAGTTTTCCCCAAAAGGTATTCAAAAGAGGGGGAATGGCAAGGTATTTTAATACATCTGGGATTAAAGCTGCTTAAAGGTGAATTAAATGTAATATGTGCTTATGGTACAAGCAACTACAGTGTGGAATGTGAGCGATTTGCGATGGAAAGTATCTAACTTGACATCCAGTCTTTTCACCTCTTGCCTTGCCTCCCCCATCACTCTCTTGAATGTGTTTGAAAGATGTGTTTCAGCATTTCACTTCAGGTCACCCACCACTTCCAAATCAATGTCACCTCCAAATTGCTGTATCCACAGAATAGATGTCATTAACCACCACCCAATTTCCACCCAATATGTAAGCTAGATTGTCTTTTCAAAACCCATTTCACTGTACAGTTCCACCTGTATCCTTTTTATCAGAGTAAATTATTTCTTCCTCCAGTAAATGTTTATGGTTTTCAAACATGTACACACATACCTTCCTTAGCCAAGCTGTATAGACATAATTCTTCCAAACTCTTCCCATAAGTCAGACTCTTTCCCCTTATCAATTGTGAAACTCTTCTGTGGATTCCTTCCAGTCTGTCTACTTATTTTTGGTAGTCAGACAAACCAAATGGAATGGGACATTCTAGAATTGGTCTCATGAATGTCGTTGGGAGTGGAACTGTCACTCTCTATTCCATGATGAAATGCTCTAAATAGAATGCATCCAAAAATAAGATTAGCCTTTTGGGTGCCACATCACACTAAAAATGTGTAGTCTTTTCCCTTTTTCATCTTTGTATCTCCAGATTTCCGCCCCCCCAGCATCTCTGGGATATATCCTCATCAGTTCAGATTCTTAAGAGAGCATGCTTTTTAATGTTTCTCATAAATATTCCCAATTTATTCCCTTAAATTTCAAATCTTGGGTTTTTTTAACATAATTACCTAGGCTCTTCATGATTTTCCCGTACACCTCTGTGCATCCACCCCCAGAAAATTCTCCGGGGGCTTTTTACAGCTATTTCTTAGTATCTCCCTTGCTTAAGTCTTTCGCTAAGTATACAATTTTTTCTTTGACCCTTTTCAGTTTAATTCAATAAATATCCATCAAATTCCTCCAATGTCATTCACTGTATTAATGACAATGGAGGTATAGCAATGGAGAAAAAGTAAATTCTATACGAGAGACAAGCACACAAATATAATTTGAATGTCACTTAATTCTTTCGTGGGCATTTTGAGCACAAGTCTTCCTTTGGTTTACTCATACCCTAAACACACCATATGTTTCTACCTGTTTTGTTTCCAGACTGGCTTAATCAATGTCTTTGAATGACTCAGTTCATGTTTCTTTGCCTCTATGACTGAAAAAAAGGAACGGGGTCCCAAGGACAAGGATGAGGAGTGTTTTATCAGGTGTAAGTGGTACAGCCTAAATCGTGGGTCAGCCTTGCGAGGTGGGAGCACAGCCCCCAGACTGGTCTATGTCCTGGGCATTATTGGTAAACAACTTGGCTTCCAGAAAGCCCTGGAGAACCAGAATCTTCTTCCAGGAATCTTGACTGTCATTGTATGCAATCCCTATCACTGATCTCTTTGCTTGTTTCAGTTTTCTCAGTTTACGTTTTTGCTTTGTTTGTTTGCATTTAAATTTAATGTTACGCTCGTTGAGTAAGAATAGTTTCAGTCAGGAGAGACAAATTTGATAGGAAAAAAAGAAAAATATTGTAAGAGAGAAGAACTTGGATTCTCATCCAGGTCCTGGCACATCTTTACACTAGAGCATGATTTGTCTGAGTCTTGTCTTTGCCCTAAAACCAACAGGATTTAAATACAGCACAAAAGAAAGAATCACCCAACCTCTCTATGCCTCAGTTTTTTCATGTGCAAAGTGGCACCAATAAGGGCGTCTCTGTCAGAGCTTGTTGCCAAGATTAAAGGTGTGGTAGAGCTCTCCCCTCAGTGCCTGGCCCACATCAAATGCTCCATAAATATCATCTATTCTGTGCTGGGCTGACTCTTTTTGGTGATTATTTCAGGTTGATTTGCTAACATCAGAGTGGCACCTCTGAAAGGTAAGCAAACTTTCTTTCACTGTCATTCTAATAAAGTTTATTAATATGTACCTATCATTCACCATGGCAAGCAAACTTTGTATGATTGCTTTCAGGAAATCAGTCACCTTGTTGACTGAGGGTGTATTTTCCAACATATTCTCACCAGAACCAGGAAAACCAGTGAAGGAGAGGTAGAAAGGTGCTGCTCTGGTGTGAGAAGCCATTGCACCATTCCCGATTCTTCCTGCAACTTATCTGACCTCCTCTGTCTCACCACTATCCCTTTTTGACCCTGTTGCCCCATGGCTTCTCTTCTGCACCAGTTTTTTACTTCTCCCCTGAAACCCAGAGGCATAAATGCCAATGAGCTTTGCATTTCCGAGTTGACATCTTATCAGCTGATAAATTTTATGCTGCAGTTGTTTTTCTCTAACATAGATTGAAAACCTCTAAATCAGGGATGGGCTGTCTTGCATTGCTTGTCCTGCATCACATAAATCACTGGCAGATAAATCATCATAACGACGCTACCAACTAACCCCATGTTGCACTGCCAGGCCCTCCTTCTTTCAAACTGTTTCCATTTTGTCTGAATTGCCTTCTAATTCCATCTTAGAATATTTAAATGAAAGTGAATTAATTTAAAAATCAGAAACCTTGTGACATAGCATATTTAATTCTTAAATGAGAGGCATAATATTTCTTGTGTCTATTGCTACAAGAACTTCTTTCCCAAAGAAATTATCCGGCATGCTTAGACCAGTCTGATAAAATTGTTTTCTTTTGTCATTCATATTTTTATCACATCCAGAAGAAGTTTATACTTGGTCTTATTTCCCCCTTTCTTTATCGTAAAGTCAACTACTATGTAAGTATTTATTCAACAGACATGAATAATTGGTGTTGTGCTTCTTATTCTCTGGTCTCCTGGATTTATTACTATAGCTTGCTTTTCCTACTTGCCATGTTTTAATTTAAGCACTCCCCAGGTCTCCAAATGGCTTATTAGATGGGTTTCCTTATTGTCCCATTTCCCATGATAATGTCTTTGTTTTGTTGCCCCGTATTTTTTTTTTTTTTTTTTTTTTTTTTTTTCTGTACGTGGGCCTCTCACTGTTGTGGCCTCTCCCGTTGCGGAGCACAGGCTCCGGACGCGCAGGCTCAACGGCCATGGCTCACGGGCCCAACCGCTCCGCGGCATGTGGGATCTTCCCGGACCGGGGCACGAACCCGTGTCCCCTGCATCGGCAGGCGGACTCTCAACCACTGCGCCACCAGGGAAGTCCGCCCCGTATTTTTATTGTGGTAAAATATATATAAAATTTACTAGTAGCCATTTTTTAAAGTGTACAGTTCAGTGGCATTAAGTTCATTCTCAGTGTTGTGCAACCATCACCACTATCCATTTTCAGAATTTTGTTATCATCCCTGGCAGCAATTCTTTTTTTTTTTTAAGTGTAGTTGATTTACACTATTATGTTAGTTTCAGGTGTACAACATAGTGATTCAATGTTTTTATAGGTTATACTCTGCTTAAAGTTATTATAAAGTATTGGCTAGGTTCCCTGTGCTGTACAATATATCCTTGCAGTTTATTTATTTTTATAAACAGTAGTTTGTTCCTCTTACCATGGTAACTTCTTTGCATATTTGACACGTTGATATTTTAAGAAGCTGTTGCTTCTGTTTTTTATTCTATCTTGTTTTGTTTTTTGATCAGTTCTACTTACAGATATTCAAGCATGTTAATATTTACCTGTCAGATATTTTGACAAGTAAATATTTGTATATAATATTGTCACACCCAAACTACAAAATATTGATAAAATATTTACCAGAGATGAATTTTTCACATGCTACTAAAATATTTGCTTGACAATTTCATACTTCAACAATTTCTTAGAGAATTGGCTTTGACCTCAAAATTTTAGCTAATTACTATGTTTACAGAAATCATTTTTATTCACTTAACATAATTACAGAGCTATGCTCATTGCTGTGAGTTAAAGGTGCATTAGCATCCAGTGATTAGCCCCTTCTTTGACTCTCTTTTGATTTTAATAAACAGGAGTAAAACCACCTTCTAGTCTAAATATCTTGTTCTTTCATAAAATACCAAGACGGAGACCTTGACAAAGAGCACCTCAGAATACATTTCTAAGTAGGTTGCCCAGGCGTTTGTTGAGGTCTCCTCTAAAACCTTTTAGGAATGAGAGGAAAATAATTTTACACGGAGTTTGATGGAAAGAAAACCAAAAATTTGGGCATTGTCTTTAAACTATTGAAAATGAAGAATCTATCCAGCCAAGAAGGAGTGAAGTCCAGAGTTTGTCGTGAGATCATCACATTAGTAGGTATTCAAGAAACATTTGTTCAGTGAACGTTGGAGTACAGGGTTCATGTAACAGAGAGCAAAGGTATGGGAACAATGGTAATACTAAGTACAAGCATTATTTATGAATTCTCTCTGTGTGTCAGGCAAGTTACTAAGTTTTTGCATGCATTATTTAATCCTCACAATGACTATAAGAGGAGGTGCTATTATTAATCCCGCTTTACAGATAAGGAAACAGATTCACAGAAGTTAGTTCAGTCATAGAGCTAGAAAATGGCAGAGCTGGAATTGTAACCCAGGCACTTTTGACTCTAAAATCATCACTCTCAACCTTTATGTTTTCCTTCTCTCCTGACCACCAAGTCTTCCATCCAGCAAGTGGAGAAAATAGAGTGCAGGCTCTGGACAAGGGATAGGAAATAGGCACAAAATATTTGTAGAAAGACTGAGGCTTGGTATTTGCCAGCCAAGGTCTCAAAGTCTTTTTTTTATAATTCTTTTTTTGAGGCCAGAACTGGAATAGAAATGTATTTTAATCCAAAAGTGAAAATGAACAGCCTCAAGGGGAATAGAGGAGTAGCAGAGCCTGACAGTAATTTATACAGGTTGTGTGTAAATAGTTTAGGAGGCTCAAAAGCTAAAACTGAGGGGAGAAATGCAATTTATAGATGTTGGAGAGCAATTATTTAGAAATGAAAGTTTTCAGTGTAGTCAAAAGTCATCCCTAATTCAGAAAATTACTGATGGCTGCAAAAGTTATCTAGATCTATTTTATAAACCATTCTGCAAATAAAATTAAAATAGTACCTTGAGATTCACTGAATACTTGGGCTGAATGAGGTACAAAATATAGACACAAATCTCCTCCCAGCTGCTTCTATTTAGGTCAAACCTGCTTGGGAATTTTGAAACCTATTATCAGCAAGACAAAGGATTTTACCAAACCATGTCCTGAATAATTAGAAGAAATCGAGCAAAATCTCACATCCATTTAAAACACTGGTTGGATGAAATTAGGCTTGCCTCTGTTGCAGCATGCCTTTCAGCTCTAACCTGAGAGGATGCTGACCCTGCCATTAGGACAGTACCCGGGGAAGTACTGTCCCTGTCATGGCCCAAACCTGATCCTGAATCCAAAACCAGTCCTTCTCCCTTTGAACTTCTGTGCAGATCCTGCTCACCTCCTCACTGCCTCTGAATGTACAGCTCCAAATATGTTGGCAATCTGGACACAGGGAAACTAACTGAGGCTTAGATAAGAGCCAAAGTATTTTTATACTTGCCCCGTGATGGAAATAGCCCTCCTGATGGTGAAGACTTTGATTTAGGCTGCCAATCTGAAGAGTCTTTCATTTAGCTTCTGTGATACATCCCATTTTCTTCTGTAGCTTAAGCTCCTTGACTTAATTTTCTAAATTCTGTGACACCCAATATCAGCACTAGATTCTCTAGTTTTAGGGTATTGAATAAATGATATGCTATTATCAACATTCTGAAAGTTTGGCATGGTGCTCCAAATGGTGACTTTTTTTTTTTTTTTTTTTTTTTTTGCGGTATGTGGGCCTCGCGCTGTTGTGGCCTCTCCCGTTGTGGAGCACAGGCTCTGGACGCACAGGCTCAACGGCCATGGCTCACGGGCCCAGCCGCTCCGCGGCACGTGGGATCCTCCCGGACCGGGGCACGAACCCGCGTCCCCTGCATCGGCAGGCGGGCTCTCAACCACTGCGCCACCAGGGAAGCCCCAAATGGTGACTTTTTTTTTTCCCCAGGGGAGGGTAATCTAGAGCAGTAATTGAGTGCATCATTATTTGTCACTGATGATAGCTGTACAAATCAAATATCAATCTACTAAAACGTTTCTCTGGTTTGGCCTACACAGAATTCCAATTATGTCAAACTATTTAATCTCTGGGGGGTAATATACGTGTATGTGTCTCTGCATATATAAAAGTACAGACACACAAAGTCCTTGAAACATTCAACATCTGCTCAGCCAACATTTCAAGGGTATTTATGCTTCATGTCACATATTAATTCACATATAAAATGAAAGTTTCAGCCTCAATATTTGCTTAACAGTCCTGAGTCGACCATCAACTGTCCACTTATATAGGACCAGTCTACTGGCAATTGTGACCCAATGCAATAAAATTAGCAAAGAAAGTGTGAGAAGTTGTGGCCAGGGAGTAAATGTCCAGCAAGAGGCCTGGTAGGGCATTTAATGGAAAGCAACGTGAGGGCGGAGGGGGAGGAATTCTAACTGGGAGAGAAAATGGAAAGCAGTGTTCCCAGAAGTGCAGTGAACAAAGATATCTGTATCAGGGATGCAGAGTGGAAGTAGGGTGGACAGGACAGCCTTGTTATTTCACATTTTGGGGATGAACTCAAAAAGAGAGTAGTGATTGTTTTTGAAACACATATTATTTCTCTTACTGCAAAGGAGGAAGCTTCTAAAACTTGACCTCCTTTTCAACCAAACTGCTGCTTCCACTGTCTCCTAGGTAAGTATCACCTTCATCTCCAGACCTTGTCTGTCCCTGGCAATGTCTGAAAGGCACTCACCCTGGACTCCTGTGAATATGTCATCTAATGAAGACATCTATTAATATGGGCACATTACAGCTCGCCATCTGGCTCAGCCTCTTAGACGGCTCTCCTCCCTATAGATCTGCACACACAGAGTGCGCTGTGCCTGATCAATTATTTATCCATTTCCCTCCCTGCTGTAACAGACTCGGCCTCCACTCTCTGCTGCAGGGCTACTGAGGGCTGATGGACACATTTCGGGCCTAAAAACATTTTTACACCGGAACCAAACATGGAGCATCGTAAAGTCCTCGTTTGTGCTCTTTCTGTCCTTTTCCCTGGGCCCCCTTCTTGTGTATATTGTGAATGCAGTGTGGCAGAGTACCCCACACAACGCGCTCTGAAATCAGACCCTGGATACAACCCAACTTCCCCTCCAACTTGTGACCTTGAGCGAGTTGGTTAGCTGCATTTGCCTCGGTTTCCTCACCCATAAAATCGAGATGATCACGGGACATATACCACTAGAATAGGCTTGTTTTGAGTATTAAATGAATAAGTGTATGTCGAGAGCTTAGACCAGTAGTACTTGGTCCATAGTAAGCAAAGTAATTTTGTTGTTATTTTTTTCACCTTTTATCTGACCACATATATTAATTTGCTCATTCTTTTTTACACATCCGTCTTCATTTCTCTTTGAGTCTCTGTAACAAAACTAGTCTTTATACCCTTCACATTATTCCTTTCATATCTTTGCAGGCTTTCCCTTTTAAGCAGTAAGAATGCATTGTCCCTCTAATTTGCTCTTATTCCTTACCCTATTTTTCTTTTCAGTGTTACTCTTTCTTGTTCACTCTTAACTCTTTAAAATTCCTCCTTTACACCTCTTTGTCACCTCAAAAAATGTTCCAGGCACAAACCAAGAATGAGCTGAATTGCTATAACAAATTTAATTTTCATCGTATTTTGCAGTGAGTTTTTTTAAATGTAAATATTTAGTTCTTACTTAGATTATTAGAAAACATTCAATATCTTATCCTCAAATTAAGCTGAGGTTGTTTTTCAGCTGTGTTACTATGAAGCAGTCCCATGATGAAAACCAGCCAGTGAGATTAAGACTCTTTCTGCCTCCCTTCTGCAGGCTGATACCCCTCTCCTTTTCTTCCCTTGCTCCAATTTTGTAAGAAATATCCTCTTTTAGCAAAGGGCATGATATGTGTGTTTTAACTTCAAACTTCCTATTCAAAAACTTACTATTTAAAAATATTACTGACAATCACTCATCTCAGAAAATAAACTATATTGACTTGGTGTTTCTCTGGACTTTTGGTTAAACGATCACTGGTCTAACTGAGCCATTCTGGTTGAAAGGAAGAGCAGGAAGTCTGAGCTCTACCTTTGGATACTACCCCAGCTGGCATTTATCCATCTGAGAGTTATGCAAATTAGTAAGAAAAAAAGTTCTTCCAACAAAGGATTTTACAGTTCATTAATGCATTTATTCAAAATGCATTCATTCTAGTCTGTATCAAGATTCTCCTTGAGGACTGAGGAACGATAGCAAAAAACAGGTGTACCCTTCGCCTTGGCTCCTTCGCTGGGCTTACACAGATAGGCTTGATTTTAAGAGACATCAAACGTCAGGGGCAATATTCTCAGCTTGGCAGAATAACTGCTCTGCAAGGAAGAGAGGGGTGATGCCAAAATGCAAATATCCACTGAGCACTGTTCCTGAGGGCATGTTGCTCTCTCTGTGTTTAATGAAGATTGGGATGTGGGCCTGTGTCTGAGTGAATGGCTAGCTCTATGTGTTTTTGCAAAATGATGAGATGGAAAAAAATGAATATGCTGTCTTTGATTTTTCTAAACTTTCTACCAAACTGCCCGCCTGGGCTTTCATATTATCATTAATAATACAAATGAGAATAATATAATTAAATGCCCTTGGGCATCACCTGAGTGTTTCTGTACAATTGTGATGCCCTGAGGCTCCTAATCCTAATCTCACGGTTAGTACTTCACATGAACATACATACCAAGTTGGCTATTTTATTTCTTGCCTGAAACTGCCTCTCTGCTCCAATTCTTTGGCTTTGGCTGCAATTAGATTTACACTTTACTGTACTGTAAAAATCTCATTTGATGATCCATATCCATCTTCTATAAAACCTGGTTCCAGTGGAGGTGAGAGAAGCCCTTCACCCATGGCCTACAGGGCAACATCTAGGGCAGAGGATTTTGACTTTTATGTGCCTGATGAGGCCATCAGTGACATAATGTCTCCATGTATTAGGAGTGCTACAGCCACATTATATATTGCAGGATCACTGAAGCTGCTTTGAGTAGAGGATAAAAATGCCATTCACTTTACACACTGAGACCAAATGTTTTATAAACCTACTCCTCCCTGATTCAGAAAGCAAGACTGGATTCTTCACACAATGAGGGAAAGACACAGGGACAAAACAAATTCTGGGAAGAATTAGAAACCCTGGCTTGAAGGGGAAATCAGACCTTCACAGAAGGCTTGAGAAACTGTGTGAGACATGGAATTACCAGTAAGATTGAAAAAGCAGACTACCCTGAAACATACAAGAAGGACAAATCATAAGATGTGTAGTCTTAAAAAGGCTGAAAAGCATACAATCCAAAGGGTTTGTGAGGTAATGTTCTGAAGATACTGAAATGCACAGTCTTTGAAACAGATCCTGAAGGCAGAGAATCCTGCCTTAGCTTTTCTTTACCCTCCTACACCCTTCAGGCTCAAGGTTACTCCCTTCTCTCCTTATTCAACTTGCTTCGCCCTCCTTGTACAGTAATCTGGAGACTGAGACTAATGCTCTGTGTGCCTCTCCTTGGCCAGGACTGCAGGGACTGCAGAATGATGACTGCTTTTGGCAGAGGTCCAGAGCGGAAAAGTTATTTACTGCCTTGTCAATGTCTGGTGAGATGGGCTGCTGCCTCTCCACATCCATTATAAAGTGCACGTGCGGCTAGAGCAGAAACTTAAAAAGAGCTTTTGCTTTGGTAACCTTGCTGAAAATCCTAAAACTCCCAGGGTAAGGAATCACAATACAGGACCAGTCTGGAGGTACACCAGCTGGGGTCATGGCACAGAAGAAGGAAACCACTGCATTCTTCGGGGTGCTGGTATTTGAACCTTTACCAAAAAGAAACTAAGACAAAAATACATATTTGCTTGTGTGATATTTTAAAGTAAAATAAATACCATTTGATTGATAAATTTCCTTTAGGTTTTGGTGGGGGTAACGCTGCAAAAGAAGATTTATTTGGCAGTGTTCAAAATGCTTTTACCTTGAGCTCTCATTTTCAAGCTAATGGGAGTTGGTGATTCATCAAGAACTTTTAAAATTAAGGATCATTACTTTTGCTACATTTAAATTCAAATTACCTGGGATACTCAATTAATCAATCGTTAAAAAATATTAAAGCAGTCAAGGCCTGTCACACTCTTGTCTATGATGGAAGAGGATTCTAGATTCCAGCCAAACTAACAAACCACTCTAAAGGGGGTGGTAACTTAATATATTCTACCCGTGTTCTTCACCCGGCCTTTTTTGGAACGAAGAAAAGACATATGTCAGCACTGAAATGGCTGTTGCCATCTTACTCTCCCGTCTGGCTGTCACATGGCTAATTGTCCTAAAACAGCTAGATGAGGCAATAGCATCGTTAATGGCTCAGCTTAAATATGGTCAGGCAGAATGAGCAGCGCTATATGCTCTGTCCCCACAGAGCAAAATATCTTCCAAGAAAAATGTGCTTTTAATAATTTTGTAATGCTTAAGTCTTCTTCCTTTTCATATCTGTGTTTGTGCTTTTTATGATATCCTGATATGACAGTTTTAGTTTCTTTCAGAGGTATCTACATAAACTATCTTTCTGGAAAAAAAAGATACTGTTTTATTCACGATGCTGAGCATTCTAGTTTGTGATGAGAACTAGGAACAGATGATACACATTATAATACACATTATAATAATGTTTATTTGTCTAGAATTTTATAATCTGCAAATTCATCAAGTCTTTCAACTTCCTGTAGAAGGCTAATAGATGTTTATGTGAGGCAACTTCAAAATTTTGAGAGGGTGATTTGTGAATAAATGGTCATTTCAATTCACTGGTTAAGAGGAATATTCTTATTGCCAGAACATCCCAGTCATTCTTAATAAAGGCCGCTTAGCATATAAGGCTTAATAGGTAAGATGCTTAGTTTCTGCAGTGGGTGTGGGCTACATGGATTGGCTCTTCTCTGAAAGTTAAGCAGCTTATTTGCTAAATCAAATCTTTTGAATGTACAGGCTGTTATTCTAGATTCTAAAACTGCCTTTGTTAATTACATTCATATAAATATTCAATCCCCCTTTTAGAGTCTTCCTAGTTACCTGCTTAATATTGTCCAGCATCAGTGATTTTCATAGGTTAATTATTCCCCATGTACTAGAGAGTGAGCTTTGTCCAGTCAAAATTTGTTACCTTGTAATTTGATTAACTTTTCTCCTCTGATTCAAAGAAAGAGAATAAAGTGAGGAGTCATTGGCCATCTATCTAAAACTTACCTACCTACCTACCTTCACCAGGTCTGCATATCCATAAACACAAGATGGCTCTCTGGTAGCAGAGAGGTTAAAGGGAGGGACAGAAAGATCACCAATTTTACTCCTACTCTGTCCCTCCACTCTGTAGGTAAAGGACCATCTGACCTTGGTGCTGCCTTCCCTGTAACATGTGAAGTAACCCAGAAAGGGCATGCTTGATTTGGCTGAAGAATTAGAGGGAATCTCAGGGAGGGACAGTGGCAGGTTTTATGTTTAGATGAGAACAGGCATCTTCTGCTGGCAGATCCTCAAAGTATAATATCCTTTTGTGCTGTTTCCTTTTCTCCAACCCTACACAAACACCTGGAAGTTGAGGAATTCTCTTGCCTTAAACACTGAATCTGTAAAAATCGTCCACTAGTTCATAAAAGACATGTATTTCTTGTACTCACCTCCAAAGACTCCCTCTATAATCTATTCCCATGGCCACAGAACACCCATTCCATCTAGTTTATCTTTTCACTTTTCTTTAGTCCTCTAATGTTCTTTTGTCCCTCTAATGTTTAAGCTCCTTAGAGTTGGAGAGGAATTACTGTTTTTATGAAACATAGTAAGTGCTTAATAAGTATATGTGGAAATGAACTGCAAGATAAGTCTGACTTGGCAGTCAAGGCCAGCACATCTAACTACATTTTTGGGGTCTTCAACTGGTTGATCTGTAGATGTATTCAATTAAAATGTCCAAAATGGAACCCTTGATTCCATTTCCAAACCAGTCCCTTACAGCAAATCTTTCTCACCTCAGCAGAAGTCATCATAGCCCACTGAGTTACTTAAGTTAGAAAACTTGGAGATGGCCTTTTTTCTTCCCTTTCTCTCATGTGCCACATCCAATTTATCAAAAATTTATTTTGGTTTTAGCTTCAAAATATCACATTGAATCTGTCCATACCTCGCTATTCCCAATGCTGCCTACATAGTCTGGAAAACCAGGATCTCATATAGACTCCTGAAGTAGCCCCTGAACGATTTTTTTCTCTTCTACCTTATCTTCAGTCACTCACTCACCTGAGCCTTTATGGTCCCCACCATAATCAGGCCAATGGTCCCTGTACTTCTGGAGCTTACATTCTTGTGTGGGTGAGAGAGAAAAAAGTTAGAGACAAATGATCATTATCATTATCCACAGTCTGTGGTTAAATGCTATAAAGAAAATGAAATAGCAACTCAGACAAAGAACAACAGGAACAATAGAGTATTTTGATTTTTCTCATCCTTTGAGGGAGACTGCAGCGAGTAGCCTTTCTTAAACAAGGTCCATTATCATTGTCTTAGTACATGGTGGAACCTCAATTTTGGTTATTGTTGGATGGATGAATCTTACTCTCATCTTTGCTTTCTAATTTTCTCTCTCTGGTAAGTCAATTTTCATTCTTCACTGTAGAAACTAAAAATGTCAGTATTTTAACAAAATTTTTAAATGAAGAAACCAGGGTGTGTGTATGTGTGTGTGTGTGTGTGTGTGTGTGTGTGTGTGTGTGTGCTGTTAAGCTAAAGTCAACTTGAATTTAAATCTAGCTTTCTTACTCCCTGAATTACTCATTCCTTTTACTTTCTGCTTTTACTTTCTGCTTTCTACTTCCTTTACTTTCTGCTTCCTCTATATTGGTTTATTTTCAATGACCGAAAATTTAGAGAAAGTTGTCAGATGGAATAGCTGAAACGTCAGTTACAATAGAGCACAGGTATTGGTTTAAAATGTGCCTTTTGCTTATATTGCAGGTAGCTTAAAAATAAATATATCATTTAAGGTTTGAGGTTTATATATATATATAAATATATATATATATATAAATATATATATATATATATATATATATATATATATGTAGGTTTATATTTTGTTTCTGTGTTTTAAGATTGATAATTACCATTCAAGTGGCTTGACAGGCCCATTCTTTGCTCAAAATTCTCATCTCCTTTGAATTATAAAATCCTAAGTTCTCATGTATCTCACATTATCCATCTATATTGTAAAAAACAATTGGAAATAATTAAACTATTCCATGTAATGATTCTCTTTTAAATTCAGATAGCATGTTTAATTAGATGGCATAGAGAGACAGAGATACAGGTACAGAAACTATTTCCCATTGGCCATCAAATCAGGGATGTCTCCTCTTCTAATATCTCTATCTATCTATCTATCTATCATCTATCTTTCCTCCCTACCCTCCCTCTTTTTTTCCCTCCCTTCCTCCCTCCCTCCTTTCCTTCCTTCCTTTCTTCCTTTTTTCCCCTTCCTTTATTCCTTCTTTTCCTTCTTACTTCCTCCCCTATTTCAAATGACTCTTCCCAGGGAGCTATTTCAAATCCATCATTCATAGAATATAGCAAACTGAAACCCTACCCTCCCTTACCTCTTATGATCTCTTCTGGCCCAGGGAATCTAGGGAAGTAGTAAAAACTCAACACAAACCATAGATATATTTCCAATATCAACTCCCATGAAATTAAAGACATATGTCCCTCACACTGTTTTAGAATATTAGGAAGTCCTGTTTATTACTAATCCTGTCACAGCTGAGGTGGTGACAGCAACAGTAACTCAGCATAAAGATATTCTATACCTTATCAATGTACTTCCTACCAATAAGGACATAAGTGCAAATATCTGTCACATTTTGTATATTGTGCTTGTAAACATAGAGGAATTCGAAAACAAATTTATAAATTAGTTTTCTCAAGTATCGGAAAGGTATCAGCTTTTTGGCCATGGAACTCATAAGAATAAATCATCAGAATAACACAGAAATAGAAGGATATATTATTGAATGTCTATTCTTAGAAACAAAATTTTTCTGATAGTGTGAAATAAAACTCAGACTATAAATTACATAAAAACATGTGCACATTCACCCATAAAAAATACAGAGTACATAAAGACTGAGCAATATGATATAAATATTAACTAAATATAAATATATATATCTATGTGTGCATATATACACACAATAAAAAGACTGAATGAAAATATAGGAAAATATTAATATTAAATCAGGGTGATGTTTTTTGAGAATTTTAATTTTGAAATACTTTTCTGTGTTTGCTAAAATTTCTGTGTTGAATGTCGGATATAAGGTTTTTGAAAAGATAAACTACAACCCATATACTCTGATTAATCATAGCTAGTAATGTAAAATAAGATATATCATCTGGCTGAATCAAGAATTTGATCAGATACCTGGACTCAAACCATAACATGAACTTACACCTTCACTTTCCTCATAGTTCATATGTATGGATGTCATATTTCCTTGTTTTCCTTCCTTCATTTTCAACACTGAGGTGATACCAATATATTACATTTAAGAAGTAATTCATCATTCATCATTTACAACGACTGTTCATCACTGAGTTAGCAGAAGAGGCATTCTCATCCCCATTTCACAGATGAGGGCTTGCCTAGGATCACCCAGCCAGGGCTTGAACCTCATCTTAGAATCCAAGTCAAGCATTATTTATCTACAACGGCCTGTGGCTAGTGGCCATACTTCTAATCATTGGCCCTTAATGGTCTCTGAAAGCAATCAATAAAAGCTAGCAAATACATGTATCAAGTACTATAGCCTGAGACACTGAGAGAGAATGGAAATGCCTATTCTTTTCATATACTTAATTTTCCTAGTCTGCAATCCAGTGTTCATTCTAGAGAACAGAATACTTATATAAAATTTTTAGGGTGTATCTCTGGCTTTTGATCAAGTGATTAATGTAAAGGGGAAAACAGTAGAGTAGGATCCCACCAAGGGGACAGGGAATTGTTTTCTTGTTACGTGCTCGGAATGAGTCACGGCCTTACCACAATTCTTGTAGCAACCACAATAATATAGATTTCTGCTTAAATGTGTTAAAGTGATTGACATTATGGATTTCATCCAAGGACTGTATTTGACTAGAAATCATTGGGGGCTATCAGAAACTAGATTAAAGCAGTTAGTTAACTAATTTATAAACAAGACTTTGGGAATTGCTCAATCTTACTCAAAGGGAAAGTAGATAAAAGAGGCATGATGATTATAGTCCATCTGTGACCCACCAGAATGTCCAGCCGCTGGACATGCACTGCCCCATCAAATGTCTGGCTTAAAGTTTGGTGGACAATGTACCACATTATTCAGGACTTCTTTAAACCAATACATTTTTATGTCCCTTGCTGTAATTTCAACATCCATTTCAAAGACAGAAAAAAAGAACAATTTACACCAGACTATAAAATGATATAATAGCTATTGAAAATAATGTGTTTGAAAAAGAAATATTTAAATGATGACATTAACAAAGCACAATTAGAACTCGGTTGGTCTCCACTCTCCCCTAGAGGTTCATAAACCCACAGATGAGGCTCTGAATTAAGAAACAGATGTGGCAAGTTCATCCTAATTATGTCTTGTTTAACTTGACCAGGAAATGTCTTAGATCAGATGTCATTTTATCTTTTTCTTTTCATGCTTTTTCTTTTAATAAATAGCGACTTCCAAATATAGAAAAGGAAACCATTACAAAAACTTGGAGTTTCGAATCCCAAAGAACAAGGTTGAGAGGATCTTTTTCCTAATGAGGGATTATAACCAGCAGGGTAGAAAGGGAAAGAGGAATCTATGAGTTTCATGGATTACATAAGCAATAAGTAACTTAATTTCATTGTTGTTTAAGAGAGTAAATTACCACTTGCTCGTTATAAAATAAAGGATAAGTGTGTGTATATATTCATATATGTGTATACGCATACACAATATACACAGACCAACTGTAGAACTCAACTCAGCTACAAGTAAGGGTTATCACTGATTCTTTAGTTAAAAATAACTAGAAGTTATATCTTTAATAGTTTGTATAAATATATATTATAAAATGCACATCACTCTTATGGTCTAAGTGGTCGATTTAGAGAGGGGATTCAGTAATTTTAAACAAATTCTGTTGTTATCTTTATAAAGCCTTAATCTAATATATCTCTACACACACACACACACACACACACACACACACACACACACTTCTGGGTTAGTAGAGACTGCCCTGTACAGTCAAGATTCATGTGTCCTGAATAGTCAATAAGAAAAAACTGGCTCTCTTTACAGAATTCTATTTTAACAAGGCTTATTTCTGTCTGGGTGTGCTACATGATACATTAACTCATTTATAAAATACTCTCTACCTGGGGTCAGATTGTATTAGGATATACTAGAATTTCTTGATAAAGCAAGAACCAGGAAAACTCTGACATTTTTGTAGAATACTTTCAAATGTCATAAAACTTTTTGGAAAATACAGCTTTCTGCCAATTTCAAAGTAAATTATGTAGTTTGCTTTGGGTTTAACATAAAAGCCAGGTAAAATTTAGAGACATAAGTTGAGTGTTACACTGATGTTTTGTGGAAGCTTAAACTGGAAATTAAAAGAGAAATCTAGATGGCACAAAACTGTAGAAATGGAAAGTCAAAACAAAATTTATACAATTTCTCTCAATACATACTCTAATGATTTCCCCCATCTACAGGCTTAGAATATGTCCTACAAGACATATGATACAATGAGAATAAAATAGAAAGAGTAAGCAAAAAACTGCACTGGAAAGAAATATAAGAGCAATGAGTTTCAGGTTTTCTGGAGAATTCTGATTGAATGACTGCACTATATTATTTGAATGATTTATTATATAATTCAAAATGATGTAATTACATAATTTTCCAAGTTAACTGTCACCAATAAAAAATGCAAGAGTGTTGGGTATCAAAACAAATTAATTGCTAATAAATTCAAATAATGAGTGGTTCTTACTGGGTATACAGTCCATACATTCCTTTTTAATGGTCAAGATGATCATGAGAATTTGGAGGAAGCACATACTTTTCTACAAATAGCTACTGATGTTATAGCTATAGCTAGTGATGGGGTATCACAGTATCAAATTACTCTTCTCAAGGGATTGAAATAGTGAAAACTGGTATTCAGATGAGGATCTTCTCACGACAACAAGGTCTACAGTTTAATGGTGGAAAAGTAATTGATGGACTTACTCTACTTCTCTGTAAAAGTACAACTGACAGAAAGAAAAGTTGGCAGTGGTGGCCAATAATCATTAGTAAGACCTTGGAAAATGAAAAAATCAACAAAAATATGACTCCACTCCTTCCTGTGAAGAGATGAATTTTCTTTCTTCAATCTGACTTTATATCAATTACTTCATCAAAAACATTTTTATAGGTTCCCCACTCACTTCTATATATATATAAGCCTTGATAGTGTATTCACAATTTGATATCAGATGCACTTTGGGCAGGAAAATAAGCAGATAAACTGTAGGAGCTCACCCTGAAGTAAGTGTCAAAAGTATTTTAGTGCAGGTGGGTGCATAGTAATTAAAACTTTTAGAGAAAAGTAATTCATGCTCCAAAGACCAAAGCCACATTTTAATGCAGGAAAAGGGGCAAAAAAAAAAAAAAGTTGCAGATATTTTTTCTAAAGTCATCAGCCCCACATGTTTTTGACTGAAGTGAGAAGAGCTAATAAAATCACTGTTTGCACTTTTGTTTGTTAAACCCATTTTAATTTTTATACCTATGGGGCTATACATAGCTTTGATCACAACACAAAACAGACAAGGAATTGAAAAGACAGGAGATGACTGTAATAACCTATAAGGGAAAATAATCTGAAAAAAAGATATATATGTATGTATAACAGAATCACTTTCTTGTACCCCTGAAAATAACACAACATTGTAAATCAACTATACTTCAATAATAATAATAATAAAAAAAGACAGGAGATGAGATAACATAAATACCCCAAAACATGGAAAGGTAGTGGGGCTTGAACACCAACAGCCAGTTATCATCTCTCTGCAAAGGTCTTTTACTTAAAGGAACAGATCTAAATGTACAGTAAGAAGACCCCTGACAAATCAACTCTGGCCATGACCATAAGTGATCTATCACAGGCACAGGGCTTTCAGAGCTTGATGCCTAAGCACCTATACAGGGGACCGTTTATAAAAGTAGGCCTTTTGTACTTAGAAAGACAATTGAAATTCATGAAAAGAGTGTAACAACTAGGATGAAAACCGAAATTGATACTATATCTTAGATTTAGGGATTATAAAAATGATCACATTAGGATAAATTATTTTAAAGTTCCCATTTACCCAATGAGTGATAAATGTAAAATCATAGCCTTTTAGATCTAACCAAAAATTCATATGTTACTCAGTTCAATGCTCTCATTTACAGATAAGAGTGATATGTAGTGACTTTTAAAATGCCATGAGTACCCAAGTTGCAACTTGAACCCAAATTCCTAATGCAGTGATGTTTTTCAAATATTCCCCATTATCTTTCTTTATTCCAAAGATATCATCAAAGGATGAAAATAAAAGTAGGTTTAAAAATGTCTCAAATAAGTACATGAACTCTATAGGTAACATCTAAAATATCTAAAATATGATATTTAAAAGGTTAAGTTAAAGGAGCTGGTTAAAGTCTAATATTTTTAGATGAAGGATAGTTGTTTTGTACCATGAATCGTGACTATGTATTACACTGAAATCAGAATATTAGGACTGGCATATCATGAATCACATAGTTTTTTCACATTTTCACCAGTTTTCTACCTCAAATTTTCTCATCCTCCTTTTTTCAGTGATCTTCTCTTACTGTAGAGTCAACTCTAGATACAGATAGTCTTAAGTGTTTCAGTGAATTCTTCTTCAACTAATGAAATAATTTATGATGCTATTTAAGTACAGTTAGAATTACTTAATTTCACTATTAAATATCAAGATATTTTTTATCTTTACATTTTTTCTTTATTGATTTTTCAAGAATAGTTGTAAATGGAGGAAGCTTGCACAAGCCTCTTAGAGAGCCTCATCCACGAGAGGGCAGACAGGAGAAGCAAGAACTACAATCCTGCAGCCTGTGGAATGAAAATCACATTCACAGAAAGACAGACAAAATGAAAAGGCAGAGGGCTATGTACCACATGAAGGAACAAGATAAAACCCCAGAAAAACAGCTAAATGAAATTGATATAGGCAACATTCCAGAAAAAGAATTCAGAATAATGATAGTGAAGATGATCCAGGACCTCGGAAAAAGAATGGAGGCAAAGATCAAGATGCAAGAAACATTTAACGAAGACCTAGAAGAATTAAAGAACAAACACCTAGAAGAATTAAAGAACAAACAGAGATAAACAATACAATAACTGAAATAAAAAATACACTAGAAGGAATCAATAGCAGAATAACTGAGGCAGAAGAATGGATAAATGACCTGGAAGACAGAATGATGGAATTCACTGCCACAGAACAGAATAAAGAAAAAAGAATGAAAAGAAATGAAGACAGCCTAAGAGACCTCTGGGACAACATTAAACGCACCAACATGTGCATTACATGTGGCTCAAAGGAGAAGACAGAGAGAAAGGACCCAAGAAAATATTTGAAGAGATTATAGATGAAAAATTCCCTAACATGGGAAAGGAAATAGCCACCCAAGTTCAGGAAGCACAGAGGGTCCCAGGCAGGATAAAACCAAGGAGAAACACGCTGAGATGCATAGTAATCAAATTGGCAAAAATTAAAGACAAAGAAAAATTATTAGGAGCAACAAGGGAAAAATGACAAATAACGTAAAAGGGAACTCCCATAAGGTTAACAGCTGATTTCTCAGCAGAAACTCTACAAGCTAGAAGGGAGTGGCATGATATAAAGTGATGAAAGGGAAGAACCTACAACCAAGATTACTCTACCCAGCAAGGATCTCATTCAGATTCGACAGAGAAATCAAAAGCTTTACAGACCAGCAAAAGCTAAGAGAATTCAGCACAACAAAACCAGCTCTACAACAAATGCTATAGGAACTTTTCTAGGTGGGAAACACAAAAGAAGAAAAGGACCTATAAAAACAAACCCAGGGCTTCCCTGGTGGCACACTGGTTGAGAGTCCGCCTGCCGATGCAGGGGATAGGGGTTCGTGCCCCGGTCCGGGAAGATCCCACATGTCATGGAGCGGCTACGCCTGTGAGCCATGGATGCTGAGCCTGCGCGTATGGAGCCTGTGCTCCGCAACGGGAGAGACCACAACAGTGAGAGGCCTGCGTACCGCAAAATAAAACAAAACAAAACAAACAAACAAAAAACCAAACCCAAACAATTAAGAAAATGGTAATAGGAACATACATATTGATAATTAACTTAAATGTGAATGGATTAAATGCTCCAACCAAAAGACACAGGCTCACTCAATCAATAAAAAACAAGACCCATATATATGCTGTCCACAGGGGACCCACTTCAGACCTAGGGACACATAGAGACTGAAAGTGAGGGGATGGAAAAACATGTTCCATGCAAATGGAAATCAAAAGAAAGCTGGAGTAGCAATACTCATATCAGATAAAATAGACTTTAAAATAAAGAATGTTACAAGAGACAAGAAAGGACACTACATAATGATCAAGGGATCAATCCAAGAAGAAGATATAACAATTGCAAATATTTATACATCCAATATAGGAGCACCTCAATACTCAAGGCAAATGCTAACAGCTGTAAAAGAGGAAATTGACAGTACCACAATAATAGTGGGGGACTTTAACACCTCACTTACACCAATAGACAGATCATCCAGACAGAAAATTAATAAGGAAAAACAAGCTTTAAATGACACAATAGACCAGGTAAATTTAATTGATATTTATAGCACATTACATCCGAAAACAGCAGATTACATGTTCTTAAACGCACATGGAACATTCTCCAGGATAGATCACATGTTGGGTTAGAAGTCAAGCCTTGGTAAATTTAAGAAAACTGAAATCATATCAAGCATCTTTTCCGACCACAACACTAAGAGATTAGAAATCAATTAATTACAGGGGGAAAAAAGTAAAAAAGAAAACCCACAAATCAATGGAGGCTAAACAATACATTATGAAACAACCAAGAGATTACTGAAGAAATCAAAGAGGAAATCAAAAAATACCTAGAGACAAATGACAATGAAAACACAATGATTCAAAAACCTATGAGATGCAGCAAAAGCACTTCTAAGAGGGAAGTTTATAGCTATACAAGCCTACCTCAAGAAATAAGAAAAATCTCAAACAATTTAACCTTACATCTAAAGGAACTAGAGAAAGAAGAACAAAAAACTTCAAAGGCAGTAGAAGGAAAGAAATCATAAAGATCAGAGCAGAAATAAATGAAATAGAAACAAAGAAAATAATGGCAAAGATCAATAAAACTAAAAGCTGATTCTTTGAGAAGATCAACAAAATTGATAAACCTCTAGGCAGACTCATCAAGAACAAGAGGGAGAGAACTCAAATCAGTAAAATTAGAGATGAAAAAGGAGAAGTTACAACGGACACTGCAGAAATACAAAGCCTCCTAAGAGACTACTACAAGCAACTCTATGCCTATAAAATGGACAACCTGGAAGAAATGGACAAATTCTTAGAAAAGTATAACCTTCCAAGACTGAACCAGGAAGAAATACAAAATATGAGCAGACCAATCACAAGTAATGAAATTGAAACTGTGATTTAAAATCTTCCAACAGGGCTTCCCTGGTTGCATAGTGGTTGAGAGACTGCCTGTCAATTTAGGGGACACGGGTTCATGCCCCGGTCCGGGAACATCCCACATGCCATGGAGTGGCTGGGCCCATGATCCATGGCCGCAGAGCCTGCACGTCCGGAGCCTGTGCTCTGCAAAGGGAGAGGCCACAACAGTGAGAGGCCCGTGTACTGCAAAAAAAAAAAAAAAAAAAAAAAAAAAAAAAAAAAAATCTTCCAACAAACAGAAGCCCAGGACCAGATGGCTTCACAGGTGAATTCTATCAAACATTTAGAGACGAGCTAACACCCATCCTTCTCAAACTCTTCCAAAAAACTGCACAGGAAGGAACACTCCCAAACTCTTTCTATGAGACCACAATCACCCTGATACCAAAACCAGACAAATATACTACAAAAGAAGAAAATTACAGACCAATATCACTGATGAATATAGATGTAAAAATCCTCAACAAAATACTAGCAAACAGAATCCAACAGCACATTAAAAGGATTATACACGATGATCAAGTAGGATTTATCCCAGGGATGCAAGGGTTCTTCAATATACACAAATCAATGTGGTACACCACATTAACAAATTAAGGAATAAAAACTATATGATCATCTCAATAGATGCAGAAGAACATTCTGACAAAATTTAACACCCATTTATGATAAAAAATCTCCAGAAAGTGGGCATAGAGGGTACCTACCTCAACATAATAAAGGTCATATGTGACAAATCCACAGCAAGCATTATACTCAATGGTGAAAATCTGAAAGCATTTCCACTAAGATTAAGAACAAGACAAGGATGTCCACTCTTGCCACTCTTATTCAACACAGTTTTGGAAGTCCTAGCTATGGCAGTCAGAGAAGAAAAAGAAATAAAAGGAACACAAATTGTAAAATAGAAGTAAAACTGTCACTGTTTGCAGATGACATGATACTATACATAGAGAATCCTAAAGATGCTACCAGAAAACTACTAGAGCTAATCAATGAATTTGGTAGAGTAGCAGGATACAAAATTAATGCACAGATATCTGTTGCATTCCTATACGCTAGTGGTGAAAACTCTCAAAGAGAAATTAAGGACACACTCCCATTTACCACTGCAACAAAAAGAATAAAATACTAGGAATAAACCTACCTAGGGAGACAAAAGACCTGTATACAGAAAACTATAAGACACTGATGAAAGAAACTGAAGATGATACCAACAGATGGAGACATATACCATGTTCTTGGATTGGAAGAGTCAACATTGTGAAAATGACTATACTACCCAAAGCAATCTACAGATTCAATGCAATCCCTATCAAACTACCAATGGCATTTTTCACAGAACTTGAACAAAAAATTTCACAATTTGTATGGAAACACAAAAGACCCCGAATAGCCAAAGTAATCTTGAGAAAGAAAAATGGAGCTGGAGGATTCAGGCTCCCTGATTTCAGACTATAGTACAAAGCTACAGTAATCAAGACAACATGGTACTGGCACAAAAACAGAAATATAGATCAATGGCACAGGATAAGAAGCCCAGAGATAAACCCACAGACCTATGGTCAATTAACCTATGATAAAGGAGGCAAGGATTTACAATAGAGAAAAGACAGTCTCTTCAATAAGTGGTGCTGGGAAAACTGGAGAGCTACATGTAAAAGAATGAAATTAGAACACTTCCTAACACCATACCCAAAAATAAACTCAAAATGGATTAAAGACCTAAATGTAAGACCAGACACTATAAAACTCTTAGAAGAAAACATAAGAACTCCCTTTGACATAAATCACCCCAAGATCATTTTTGACCCACCTCCTAGAGTAATGGAAATTAAAACAAAAGTAAATAAATGGGACCTAATGATACTTAAAAGCTTTTGCACAGCAAAGGAAACTGTAAACAAGACAAAAAGACAACCCTCAGAATGGGAGAAAATGTTTGAAAATGAATCAATGGACAAAGGATTAATCTCCAAAATATATAAACAGCTCATACAGCTCAATATTAAAAAAACAAACAACCCAATAAAAAAATGGGCACAAGGCCTAAATAGACATTTCTCCAAAGAAGACATACAGATGGCCAAGAGGCACATGAAAAGATGCTCAGCATCACTAATTATTAGAGAAATGTAAATCAAAACTACAATCAGCGGGCCTCCCTGGTGGCGCAGTGGTTGAGAGTCCGCCTGCCGATGCAGGGGATACGGGTTCGTGCCCCGGTCTGGGAGGATCCCATATGCCGCGGAGCGGCTGGGCCCGTGAGCCATGGCTGCTGAGCCTGCGCATCCGGAGCCTGTGCTCCGCAACGGGAGAGGCCACAACAGTGAGAGGCCCGCATACCACAAAAAAAAAAAAAACTACAATCAGCTATCACTTCACATCAGTTAGAATGGGCATCATCAGAAAAGCTACAAACAACAAATGCTGGAGAGGGTGTGGAGAAAAGGGAACCCTCTCGCACTGATGGTGGGAATGTAAATTGATTCAGTCACCATGGAGAACAGTATGGAGGTTCCTTAAAAACCTAAAAATAGAACTACCATATGACCCAGCAATCCACTACTGGGCATATACCCAGAGAAAACCGTAATTCAAAAAGACATGTACCCCAATGTTCATTGCAGCACTATTTACAATAGCCAGGTCATGGAAGCAACCTAAATGTCCATCAACAGATGAATGGATAAAGAAGATGTGGTACATATATACAATGGAATATTACTCAGCCATAAAAAGGACCAAAATTCAGTCATTTCTACCTACGTGGATGGACCTAGAGACTGTTACACAGCGTGAAGTAAGTCAGAAAGAGAAAAACAAATAGATGTATTAACACATATATGTGGGATCTAGAAAAATGGCATGGATGAACTGGTTTGCAAGGTAGAAACAGAGACACAGATGTAGAGAATAAACGTATGGACACCAAGGGGGGAAAGCCGGGGTGGGTAGTCGTGGTGGTGGGATGAATTGGGAGATTGGGATTGACATATATACACTAATATGTATAAAACAGAGAACTAATAAGAGCCTGTCATATAAAAATGTTAAAAAAAAAGAAAAGCTGTAAATGGCTGCTACTCTACTAAATTTTAGAGTAATTCATGGTGATTTTTCCAGATCTAAATATTAATAGGTACCCTAAGAGGCCACAGTTCCAAATAAGCTATGTAGAAACTAAAGGAAAGAGGATTTTGAGCACAATGCATGAAAGTGATTTGGAACGAAATACAGTTCAAGGAGACTGGAGATGTATCAGAGTGTGCACTTGCAGCATTCAATGTACAAGTGGACTAATTCAGCCCTAAAGTCTCACTTGGTCTATTATGTTGGAATTAATGGAGGTTTACGAGTCTCTTCCTTTTAGTTTTCTCCTGATTTATTGGGCATTTACTTCATCTCCAGTATAAAACATTTATCTCTTTCTTTCTCTCTTAATCTGAAGAGGTTCCCTAGACTGGACTGCCAGTCTCCTTTATATCTTTCTCACCATCAATTACCTGCTATATTTATACCTCCTCCTATTCAGCTTTGGCTTCTAGAATGCAGATGACTAAATCCTCTTCACAGTCCTAACATCTCTTCTTCTCCCTGAAACTTTTTCTATTACTTATGCATAAATGAACATGACAAACATTCTTGCCACTTTACCCCATTCCTCACCTCCTGGTCCTGTTAGGAGAATCAATAATATTTCACAGGTTGGATAAAGTTTCAGTGAATGACCTTGAATGTCCTTTCCTGCTCTGAAATTAAATAATTCAAATTTGTGATATCAAAACCAGTTTGAAATCCCACCCTTAGTTGCTATATGTTTATTCAACCCACCCCTCTCATCTATAGCAACTATAAATACCCATTTGTAGATCTGTGTACTTAATGCACTCATCACATACTGCTCTATACTGTTACCATATCTCATGTATGTTACCCTTGTAAGTCCCTTAAGTATATAAATCATAGTTTACACTGCTGTCCTTGGAGGTATCAGCAAATACACCTTATCTCTGTCTCTGTCTCTCTGTCTCTGTCTCTCTCCTCCTCTCTCTGTCCTATATCTTAAGCCTACTTATATCATTTGAACTTTTGTTTTTCCTGAGCAATCATAATCTGCTCTGTCCATTTTTTTTCCTCTTTGAGGCCACCTCCCATCACATGTCAAACCTATGAAGCTTTTATTATTTTTCATGAAAACATGTACTCAATTCTACCTCCTCCATTGAACCTCCCTTGTTAAGAAATAGAGTGTAGACTCCTTATCACCCCAAACAGATACAACAAACCACACTCCTCTCTGATAAAACATACACATAAATGCAAATACACAACTCCCTACCCCACCAGTATAAACAGAACAAAACACGTATAAATCTTTTCTTTATAGTTTGTGCATTCCTAGAATGGGGGGAGAAACACACTCTGGGGTTTCAAATACTCCACCCTGACGACCTGACTATTCAATAAATACCACTTCATGTCTCCGATGATAACAAAATAGCAAGTAATATTTTAAAAACATAAAAATACTGGCAAGTAAAATACTATTAAATCTATTCCATATGAAACATATTTCTAAGTCTGAAATACACGAGTGTTCATCTGAGCAGAATCTCCAACTTTCGGAAAATTCATTTCTCTCTTACACTTCGTCTCGGCAGAGGAAGCAATTTGTCGGGAAGTTTTCTGCAGCTGCTGTGGCTTCCATACTATTTTTACTCTCCAGATAAAGAATTTCAGCCTCTAGGGCAATTAGACTAGCACCTTCCACCCATGCTAATCTCACTTCATTATCCTTTTTTATAAAAGGTCACAACTCTTTTTATGTTACACTGCTCTGGGCACATTTTCATATATTTAATTTAACACAATATAATAAATACATGACATGTTTAGAGAACTCTGTTGATTGTAGAGTAAGTGTAGGATGAAGGTCTGTTGTTCATCTGAAGATGCATACCCTACCATAGTCTCCACGGCCTAGCTGGAATTTCCCATATTCATTTGGGAAAGTCTACCAGATAGGGCACTACAGTTATTTCCATGTCTGTCTCTTTGACCCTTTCACTATCTTGCCTAACTTCTTTCCTGCCACTGTTTCAGGGGTGTTCATTTCCTATTCATTCCTAGCCTTAGAGTCTTTCACTGAGACAATTTATTCCACTGCTTCATAAATATTGGATATTTTATATTCCTTAAATAAATTAAGTGTAAAGATTTCCCTTCTTTTCTTCAAACATTATAAATATTCTTAATAGGTCTGAAAGCATAGGTGGGTCCAATAATGTTTACATTTGTTGGCCCCAAATTCTATCAAATAAAAATAAATAAAAAAGAAATATCTTCAGCTAAAGTAATAGCTGGAGAAAATAGAAAATATTTTATAAATTAAATTAGAGAGGATTAAAGTCTGTAATGGAACCTAAGCTGTTATATGTAAAAGCACAAAATGATAGCCATTTGGGGCAGTGGTTCTGAAATTCATCATACCTCAAATCACCTGAGGAGCTCTATAAAATTAGAGACGTTTGGACCTCAGATTTACATACACTGAATCTAAAATTCAGTGGGAAGTCACAAGGAATCTTCCTTTTTAAAGGCATATAATATAATTCTAATGCATAGTGATGTTTAGCAACCACCGGCTTAGAGAATTCTTGTGACACTGTGATTTGTCTATGGAATATCATCATATCAGTAGGGGGCATCATGCAGCCCAGATGGAGTGGGCAAGAGCAAAACTCTGGGAAGCTGGAGGCTACCTGTGACCATTGGTGTCTAAGGCAGAGAGAGGTATGGCCATGGAAAGAGAAAAGGGTCGCTCAGATTATCTTGGGAAAAAAGGAAAATTTTTTCTATAACCAAAACTTGCAACTTACATTAAGAGTATGCTACCAAAGTTAAGAGAAACTTACAGATACTTAAGTTCCAACTGAAGATATTAATAATGGATTGTGGCTTACTGTGCTACCACTGGAAGAACTGGGTAAGCAGGTATGATGGAGGGAGGGCCACCCTGGCGGGCTTTGCTGACATCAAAACACAAGCTACTCAGCAGCAGAAGGTTGAGGAAATGCTTTTCAAAGGCTTAGAATGTCACTTTGAAATACAACTCTAGACCAGGTCCCTGGGGTCAGTCAACTCTTCTTGAAACAGGTGTCATCAAAGGAAGATTTGTTTTCTGCTGGAATTTCCTCATTGCTAATTTTTCAACTTTGAATCAGAGCTTCCATTTACATTATGCAATTATAATGCATCAGAAAAGAAGAAATAAACCCAGAGCCTTGATGATAAAAACAAACAAAAAAAAAAAAAAAAAGAAAAAGAAACAGAAAAAAAGAAAGGAAAATAAAGGACTAGTGGTAGAGCCAGTCCTACCCAGAATGGCAAATATGAGTAACTTCCACAATCATTAAGAGACAACAGGAAGTCAGTAATGACATGATTACTGAACAAATAATTGGTCAGTTAGACTAGGGGAGCATGGAAGCAAATGTGTTTAAAAAGACATTTCAAATGGGACAAATTTGCTCTGTCACTGAGAGGAGCCACCAATATCTAGGTATTAAGCAAATCTGAAACTAGAGGTTTGATGAAGTTACTTAACAAATGGAACTTGAGATGGGAAGAAATTATATAAAATCAGGATTTTGCTACACTGACATTCATTCACATCCTTCAGATAATAAAAATATATTCAATCACTACCCAATGGGAAACATTAAAATAAAAGCTTCTTGAAATGGTGCTTGACAGAATTATGTAGGATCCTAACACCTGGGAAATTTGGATGAAAATTCTTCATCATTTCGAGCATGTCAAGGGAAGAAAGAAAAAAAAATCACTTGTTTTAGTACTTGTCATTAAGTACTATATACAGTAGTTAAGTATTAATAAATAAGTAGTTAACATTTATGCAATGATTCATTTCTGTTAAAATATTCATCAGCTGCTCATTTATTATTTATTATCACCTCCACAACAGAAAATGAGACAGAGTGGCCAGAATTGCCATTATTTTTTAAATATCACTTTGATTTAGACTACCCAAATCATAAATAAATGGTTAACTTCTGCATTGGAAAAATCATGATGATAAATTAACATTGGCCTGGCCTACTTGCACATTCCACATGAAAATGCCAGCTTCCATATTTAGAAAAACAAGGAGTACAGTGTGCTGCTTACAACTGAGACGATCATCATAATGAAAATAAATGCTCTGATCACTCAAATCCTTCTGCCACTTCTCACTCATGGGCATCTGTAGCATGCCCAATTTATATCTTCCCTATCTCTCTGTGTCATAGTCAATAACTTGACTCTGCCAGCAGTCACTCAAATACATTTCTGAAAATCAAAGAGGATTGCTGAATATCCTTGTGAAATTCAGGATTTTTTTTTTTTTTGCAATGTCAAGAGAATGAAGGTGCTCACTGTTCCTATAATATTTGCTTCACCTGTAAGAGTTCATAGGTTTTGATTTAAGATTTTTAAAATAATGTAACTACCATTGCTAGTTGTGACACTTTCAAGTTTTGTATGTTACCTGATTTAATAAGCAGCACAATACCTCAAACTCTGATGTGATATCACTGGGAATTCAAGCTAAGGTTTTAGATGAGTCCTGACAGATGTAAAGGTGTCTAGTGTGGCCCGACTCCTGACACTGTGAGCCACATGCAAGGTAGAAACAACCCTGGACTAGAAACCAGAAAGACTGTGTTCCAAACCTGGCTTGTACCTTACAGAGGATTTGGACAAGTCACTTAACCTCTTCATATCGCAGGCCTATCACGTGAAAAAAGGAAATCATAATGCCTACATCAGAGATATGCTATAAGGACTGTGCAAAACTGTTTTGTAAACCATGAATGGCCATATAAATGAAAGGAATTGTGATTTAATACAACATTAGGGTAAATACCTTTTTAGTCGATTATGAAACTCATGATCTCCGAGACACAGGCCTAGCTCTTATTATCACAACAATGCCTTTTCAGTGAGAACCACGTCTTGGGAGCAAAACTGTTGACAGAGCCCCTTGATGGTATAAGAACTAATGGTAATGACTCTTGTCCATTATCTGAGGACAGCTAGCAAGGCTTAGGCTCAGCTTTTCGTTCCCACACAACACAGCCTCTCCAGCCCTCAGACGAATTCCTCTGAAAGTGTGTCAGAATCCTAGAGCCCAACTGCTAAAGACAGGAAGCAATTAAATATGTAAATCAAGGAAATTACACTGCACTGATGACATTCAGCACAGGGTCTGCCCCCACCTCCTCCTCCTCCTCCTTGTCTCGGCTTCCCTTCCCCCCGGGACTGAGGCAAGTGTGAAATCTCCTTCCTCCACTCTGCTCCCTGCTAAATGTTTTTTATCCTTAACCACCTGCCCCAGGCTTTCTCATCAATTATTAATCAAGTATCCATGAATATACATAAAAGCCTGTCTCTGGGTTTTATTAAATTAAATATATATATAACGAATGTGTTCCGTGCCATGGTTGAGAAAAGATCACATGGTGGAAGAGAAGAGGAAGATGAAAGGACAAGTTTGGGGTGTTTTTCTTCACCCCATTGAAGTCCTCAGCCACTGATTACATGGGTTTCTTTGTTTTGTTTTTGATTTCAAATGTGTTTCTAAATTAATATTTTAAGAAGGTTAAACTCTGGATAATGTACCACTCTGGAATCTGCTTCCTTTTGATAGATACAATTGTTCATGTCTTGGAGGAGACAATATTGGTTAGGAAGTGACTGTACAGGTTGCTGAGATATCATTCTACTCTCCTTCTAAGATCTGTCACTGTAGGCATGGTGTCCTGAGGCAGGATTGGTGATGGGAGTGAATTCATGAACACTGGAACCCCATCTTCTGTACTTGGTGATGTCACTTGGTCAACTCATTCATGGTTTTCATTTCCCAGCTTTCTATTGATACTTCATTTGAGGCTTCCTTTCCAAAGAGAAATAATATCTTCTCATCGTGAATGATGCAGAACAACATGTCTGTTAAGAGACATGGCTTTTATCTCACCACATAGGGCTTCCTTGATCCCTTTCTCTCAAATACACCCCTACCCCGTTGTACTTACTCCTCCTAACATATAAAATGATTTGCTTACTACTTTTTGTTTCCCGTGGCTTCTCCATCATGAACACAAGCTTAATGAAAGATGTGATTTTGTCTTTGTTCAATACCACTCAAAAATGTTTTTTGAATTAAAAAAATGAATGAAAAGTATAGGGACACCATTTTGAAAAATCATCCTCCTTATTACTAATGTGAGCTTCAGGGACAAACAACTCTGTGTCCAAGCAAACTAAGCATGATAGCCCCAGGTGGTTTTCATTGCTTCCACCAGTGTTCCATCTCTCTCCTGTCTTCTACAGGTGGGTTTACAGCACATGGCCAGCTGACCCTGATGCAAATAAAACCTCAATATATTTTTATATTAAAAAATATGTGTCCTAATAAAAGGGTACTTGGAAGTGGGATTTTTATCATGTTTTGCTGATTGCTTATTTGCTCTTACCCATATTATAGCCATATAGAACAAAATATAAATATATTTAGCTACATGCAGGTGAAAAATGGTTGAGGCTTGCGTCATCTGTTCTTTTTTTTTTTTTTTTTTTTTTTTGCGGTACGCGGGGCTCTCACTGTTGTGGCCTCTTCAGCGGCCATGGCCCACGGGCTCAACCGCTCTGCAGCATGTGGGGTCTTCCTGGACCGGGGCACAAACCCGTGTCCCCTGCATCGGCAGGCGGACTCTCAACCACTGTGCCATCAGAGAAGCCCCATCTGTTCTTTATTCGCATCATAGGACACTGGCCTCCCACACATCTTCCAGTTTTCCTGTCTCTCATGTCTTGGCATCTTAGGCATTTAGCATCTGTAAGCCGCAAGTATTTTTTTACCATAGATAAAAAATATCTTCCAATTAGATGAACTCCAAGAATTAATCAAAACTGAAATTAAATCAATAGGAGCAACTCAAGAAAAATAACAAAGAATTATTTTATTATTTCCTTGCTCACAACACTCAGTTTCTTATTTGTCATTAAACTTAATGTCAAATCAGTGATTAACATTTTTAGTTTGGAATTTTCTACTCTGTTCTACTATTTATTCTCCTTCCTAAAGAATCTCAAATTCAACCTACAGAATAGTGTGTTCACCTAATGTTATTGAAAAAATCTAATTTTATAGAGTGCCATTTAAACAGAAATGCCAATTTTCAGTAATAAGGGTCACTATAATAATGTTTAATGTCTCACTGACTTTTTACCAGCTAAAATACCCTTTAAACATATACACTGCTTTTATTTCAAATTCAAAAATGAATCATTACACTTTGATGAGCATTCCATCACACCAGACACTGTAGTTAAATTTTCCTGTTTAACAGTTTATCACCGCTTTCATGAACTCTCCTGATGCATTCATTCAGTGCACAGCTATTGTGAAAACAAATAGCAATGGCTACAAAGCTCTAATGTAGGTGCTATTCAGGGTATGAAGTTGCACAAGCTCTCAAGGGTTGATGATCTAGGAAAACCAATGGGATCTGTAGACAAATAGCTGTACCACAAAGTAGAATGGTTCCAGCACCATGTAGCAATGCAAAGAAAGTACCATCAGAGGCCCAGGGTAGAAGAGATCCCTTCTGGCTCAAGTGATCAGGAGGGTATCAGAGAAAATGTGAGGAAGGCCTCAGAGGATGTGAAAGGATATCAAGAGGGGTAACTGTAGGCCAGGCCACCTAAAGCACACACTCTTTTTACAATGTCTTGGATATTATGAATGGGAGGAATGGGAAAGGCAGATAAGAAAATGTCTCACACATCTTCCTGTCTTCCTGACTCTACCATGAGAGGTCAAAGAAATGAAGAGAAAAAGAATGATGAGAAGGTGATGGGGACATAGAGGAAGTAAGATTATTGATACCACAAACATCATAAAATCCTCTCTCTCATGGTTTCAAGAGGGTCTGGACTAGATCCCAGGGACTGAACTTGTCCCAGGTCTCCTATGAAGAACACTATAGTCCTCCAAAGAACAATTCAACAGTCTCCTAAGACTGAGATTAAGCAATGCACAGATCAGAAGGCTCTCGCAGTTTTCTTAGAGTAATTGCCAATTGGGTTCTTAAAGAAAAACCTTTCTTTCCCTTTATGACCTGTGCCCCAACTCTGTATATATGTTTATATGTGTGTGTGTGTATGTGTCTCAAAATAATTCTGCTTCACAGCTACATATGTATACCAACACATATCACATTTTAGGAAGTAGATAGCTTTAGGTAATGGGAATACATTAAATAAATCAAACTTATGAATAAATCATCGCCAATTGCTTGGGGATTATCGTGTACACATGGAACTGGTCTGACCCCTGAATGTGAGATTTGTCATCAGCAATGGAAATGCGCCTGAAAACAGGAGGATGGTGTAGCAACACAGAGCACTGTGAGAAATGAGGCAAAAGGGCTTTGAACATGCAGTTGCCCCAAGCAGTCAAGAAAGATGATATTTCAATCTGACATAATGGAAGTCCCTAGAGAGATCCATTTTTCATTCCGACATGACTAAGATAATAAGTCAAAAGTTAAAATACGTAATATGAAGCCCAACACAAAGAAAACTATTTTTACTTCAGGAACAGCAGAGTACACCCTGGTCCTTGTTGGCTTAAATGGACATTCTTTTCCTTATAGAAGCACCCCAGTGACTTTATCTCAAAAGAACTATTTTTAAGAGTAGAACTCATTGAAAAAGTCAAGAAAAAGTACTGTGCGAAGTTTGATTCTTTGTGGATACTCTGAGATAACCCAAGCTTTTAGAAATTGTTTTTAAGGAATAATAATGATGATGATTAAAAATTTAAATAAACAAATCCTCTGCAGTGAGATGGGAAGATCCTTATCCTAATGTTGGATTTCACATTTTGCATTCTTTTTGCAGGCCAGCAGACAGGTAAATTGTAATTGATATTAACTAAGTAAAGTTTTAGTAGGCCAAATTTGGGATATAATTTTATTTTGATATTCATGAGCCACATATAAAAGCTAGTAAAATGAAAATGGTAAGTCATAATAAATTTCCTTTTATAGTATTTATTTTACTGAGACCAATCTTGAATTATATACTGTTGGAAATGCAGAGAAAAAGGGAGAATAAAAATAGGAGAGGTATTATGGATATAATGATAAATGGGATATTTTAAAAGAATTTTTAGAAAGCTAAAGCACTAAAGCTCTGGGCTATAGTCTTATCTGACCTGTCTGGATTGAAGCCAGACTCATGAAAATCATTTTGAATGATGCCACTGCCTATCACACTGCATATTGTGGTTTAAGGGTTATTGGGTCTCCCCTCTTAGTAAAACTGATCTTAGTACGGTAATATAATAAAGGTTTCCAAAAACACCCTACAAAAAAGGAAAATTATGAATTTCCAAATCCCAATTGCTCTGAGAGACAGGAAGGAGCCAACATAACCCTCTATAAGTAGCTCCCTAACTCAGCACCCTCTGCAGACATTTTTGAGTTTTTACTTTTTCCCTGAGACCCAACTTAGATTAAACTAACCATCTTACGTTCTTCTCCAACATATAACTTCTGGAACAAAGTTCTCCAGCTGGGTGTTTATCAAGACACTTATCAGATAGATAAGGACAGATATATCCTATTGCATATTAACTCCAGAATTTTCTACATAAGCTTTCAAAACCTCTTCAACAACATATTTACTGTTTACCAATCACATCTTCCATTACAGTTCAACATGCTTTCTCTAGACCACCCAAAATTATTGTTATTTTTATGTACAAGATATGTCTGTTCCCATCCCTCTTTTTCCATACTTGCTCATCTTTACCCCTCATGGGTTTTTTCTCCTTTCTGCTACAATACGCCCTTCTTCCTATGCAGAACTCAGCTTTAAGTTCAGGTCAATGAGGAAATCTTGCCCTATAGAATGCCTGATTCTCCAGCTGTTCCCAATTTTGAGCTTCTAAACACTTATTCCCTTCTTTGTTGAAGCACAAATTGGTATGGGATTTCATGTGTCCTTAAGTTTTTATTTAACTTTCTTTTGTTGAACACCCTTGCAGTTCCCCTTTGTTTTGTACCATCCATGTGCTCTGCAAGTGTGTGGATACTCAATATCTAATAGAGTGAAGACAGAGTAACACGACATAATGCTCCCACTCTCCACTGCTGTCTAGGAACTTGCAATCATCTCTATTATAGCTATATTTGCCTAAGAATGGAACAGAATATATTGGTTCATTCAGCACTTTGTTGATGAATCATTCAGCCATTTCTCTATTCTTGCTGAGTTTTTTTTTTTTTTTTTCTTTCCTCTATGGATCCAGAAGCTATAGGGTTTGTCTGAGGCTCAGCATCACAGATTTCTTAAGGCTTTCTCTCCAGGTAATCAGGTTTTCCATTACCTTGCTCTGCCACTATTAGACTTTAGCTAACACATAAATCTCTTTTGGGATCCAGTCAATAATCCTCTGTATTCTTAGTTTTTAAAGGGTCTTTCTGTGAGAAAAAGGGAGAAATAAGGCAGGTGGCTGAACAGGAATTTGTACTAGACAGGGTCAGAACGGAGGAAAGGAATGCCTCTCTCTGTCCCATCTAGACATGGAGAGATCATGTCAAGTCTGTGATATGAGGGTGAAAGACTGACAGAGTCTGGATTCTATTCAATTTAACAAAGGACAGAAAAACAAAGATTCTCCTCCACTGTGACTGAGAGGGAATCCCTTCTTTTCTATCCTGTAACTTATTCCTACTTACTGAAAAAATAAGTAATAAGTACCCAATATGTTCCAGGATCTAGATCCCAAAAGACAAACAGTTAAACTCCCTCTCTTTGGACACTGCTTAAATGGTGAGCAGCTAATGACTTCAGTGCCATTAGGGTGAATGTAATTACGTGGGGTCATTTCATCTTCACCCTATGTCCCCTCAGACTCAAGTCCAAAGATGGCTCACAAACATAGTCAGTATATACCTCCCCCACTCCAAATGACGTCTCCCTGCTCCTTTCCACTTCTCCCTCTGCCCCCAAAACACATACTTCTCAAAGACAAAGAATAGAGAATCCCCATTAAATTGCACAATTATAGGCCTGACTTGACCACAAAGCTAGTACTTGGGAATCTACGTAGGGTAAACACTTTAGCTCTTGTTATTTTTTCCCAGTTACTGAATTTTCCCTTTCACAATAATTTCTTTTGAAATTATTTATAAAGGGCCAACTCCATAGACTATCATCTCTCCCTGCATAATACCTAAGAGACTTCTTGACTTGCTATAAATTGCAAGTTGTCCAGGAGCAAAAGTAGGAGGGCAGTAAGGATTGGTATGGAAGAATCCTAGAGACAGTGGATTTCTGTGTGGTCTCAGTTAAGTGTTAATGGTCACTCCTGCCACTCTGCACCTTTCACACCAGTGAAAGAAGATACTCATTTGTAAAATGTCTGCAGAGCTTCAGACCAATGCTATAGATACTTAAGTAAACCCTGTTTTCTATCTGAAGTTGTGTCCACTACAACTGATTGCTTTCTGATGGCTAGAGGATATTTGTTGCCTCTGCTAAGAGCAAAAAGTGTTGTTTTCTGCTGTGCAGAAGTAAATGTGCAAATCACAGAATTTGAGGTCTAGAAAGGGACTATGTATACATCTCTTCTTAGAGATGGACACACAGAGGCCCTGAGAGACACCTTTGAGTATGATTTTCCCAGTACCTCCCACTTACCCCCAGGACTCTCATGCCCTGCCTGGTGGTACATAGCTCTTCCTCTCACACAATAAAACCCACAATTTGTCTTGTAGGCACCACTAACTCTCCAGATTTATGGGTCATTATTGGGTCCCAAACCGAACTTAGAGAAATATTACCATAAGGCTATGGCTCAGCAGGTCAATGTCTTTTGAACTACTTTACCAGGCAGCTATTTCCAGAGGCTTTTTTCTGCATCTGCAAATCATTTTTCAGATGCTCTCATCTGTCATGGAACTCACTACCTCCTTATTGTGGGCTTGTTTTCAGATACTTTCATATTTCCCTGTGATTCCATGCTATTAAATTCTTGAAAATACATAATTGGCCCATGGAAAAGGACTGTGCTAACTTGAACAGCTCTCTGTCACTCCTTGTCCCTCCTAACTATCTTAATTCCATTTATTTTATTTATGAAACACTGTTATTAGCCTCCAGGGCTTTCATGACATGATAACCCCTTAATAAGAATTTCACATTCAATAATTTCCATCACTCTCATTTCATAACAGTGAAATAAAGCTGTAGAAACGGTGAGGCTGCATGGCCCAATCTTCCTGTGTTCACATTTTGGAGTCTGACAGGCTCCTGGGGCAGCCACATTAGCCATTAGACCTTGGGCCATTTTGCCCTCAGAATTTCATTATTTGTGAACAAGAAGAATGACTTCACCTCCTAGAATTCTTGGGATAATAATGTGCAAAAAGCATGAACGCAGATCTTTCCCCAAATTAATTAAATTCATTATCAATAGCCTCCCTCCCTCATTCAAATGAACACTTGAGGATTTCCCTGGTGGCACAATGGTTAAGAATCGGCCTGCCAATGCAGGGGACATGGGTTCGAGCCCTGGTCCAGGAAGATCCCACATGCCGTGGAGCAACTAAGCCCGTGCACCACAACTACTGAGCCTGTGCCCTAGAGCCCACGTGCCACAAGTACTGAAGCCGGCATGCCTAGAGCCCATGCTCTGCAACAAGAAAAGCCTCCGCGATGAGAAGCCCGTGCACCACAACGAAGAGTAGCCCCCGCTCACTGCAACTAGAGAAAGCCTGCGCACAGCAACTAAGGCCAAAAGCAGCAAAAAGTAAATTAATTAATTAATTTAAAAAATAGAATAAATAAGATTAAAAGAAAAATGAACACTTGAAACAATGTTCAAAGTAAGTAGTGAGTGATAAACAAAGGCAAATAAAAATACCAGTGAATACCTTTTCAATCATCAGCTTGGGAAATATTAGGAAAAATTATAATTCTAAGGGAGTTCTACAGTCTAGTGAAACAGGTATTCTTATATTCTTCCTGGTGGGATTCCTTTGGCATACACTGTGCTCTCTTGTTTGTTTGTGTGTGTGTGAGTTTACATTGTCCTTCTTCTCCGTATCTAAATCCCATATTAATCAAGCCATTGCTTTCTTTTTAAATATTATTGCTTATATACACATATAAACACACATACATATAAATTACATATAAACAGAGAAGTAATTTTTAGTTCTTTTGTTCTTTTTTTTAATCAATATCTCAGGTATTTATTATTTTTAAAAATTGTGCAAAGTCTATACATACATTGGTAATGATACTACAGTGTTAAACAGTATGATTACCTGTAGATTTTTCAAAAACTTGAAATAATTTTCCTGCTAATTCTCAGGCCATGTATTTTGAACAATTAACATATGCTTTTTACAAGATAACACTAGAGTACTTTATGTCCCAATCCTTAAAATTGCAACATAAAACCTAATACTTTTTTTAAACATCTTTATTAAAGTATGATAGCTTTACAATGGTGTGTTAGTTTCTGCTGTATAACAAAGTGAATCAGCTATACATGTACATATATCCCCATATCTCCTCCCTTTTCTGTATCCCTCCCACCCACCCTACCCCACCCCACTCCACTAGGTGGTCACAAAGCACCAAGTTGATCTCCCTGTGCTATGCAGATGCTTCCCACTAGCTATCTATTTTACATTTGGTAGTGTATATATATACACGGTACTCTCTCACTTCATCCCAGCTTCACCTTCCCACTTCCCCATGTCCTCAAGTCCATTCTCTATGTCTGCTTCTTTCCTATCCTGCACATAGGTTCTTCAGAACCACTTTTTTTTTTAGATTCCATATATATTTGTTAGCATAACGGTATTTGTTTTTCTCTTTCTGACTTACTGCACTCTGTATGACGGACTATAGGTCCATCCACCTCACTACAAATAACTGAATTTCTTTTGTTTCTATGGCTCAGTAATATTCCACTGTATATATGTGCCAATTCTTCTTCATCCATTCATCTGCCGATGGGCATTTAGGTTGCTTCCATGTCCTGGCTATTGTAAATAGAGCTGCAGGGAACATTGTGGTACATGACTCTTTTTTTTTTTTTTTTTTAGGTCTTTTTTTTTAAATTTATTTTTTGCTTTATAAAAAATTTAATCACTTATACATATACATATGTTCCCATATACCCTCCCTTTTGCGTCTCCCTCCCACCCTCCCTATCCCACCCCTCCAGGTGGTCACAAAGCACAGAGCTGATCTCCCTGTTCTATGCGGCTGCTTCCCACTAGCTATCTACCTTACGTTTGGTAGTGTATATATGTCCATGCCGCTCTTTCGCTTTGTCACAGCTTACCCTTCCCCCTCCCCATATCCTCAAGTCCATTCTCTAGTAGGTCTGTGTCTTTATTCCTGTCTTACCCCTATGTTCTTCATGACATTTTTTTTTCTTAAATTCCATATATATGTGTCAGCATACAGTATTTGTCTTTCTCTTTCTGACTTACTTCACTCTGTATGACAGACTCTAGGTCCATCCACCTCATTACAAATAGCTCAATTTCGTTTCTTTTTATGGCTGAGTAATATTCCATTGTATATATGTGCCACATCTTCTTTACCCATTCATCCGATGATGGACACTTAGGTTGTTTCCATCTCTGGGCTATTGTAAATAGGGCTGCTATGAACATTTTGGTACATGTCTCTTTTTGAATTATGGTTTTCTCAGGGTATATGCCCAGTAGTGGGATTGCTGGGTCATATGGTAGTTCTATTTGTAGTTTTTTAAGGAACCTCCATACCGTTCTCCATAGTGGCTGTACCAATTGACATTCCCACCAGCAGTGCAAGACTGTTCCCTTTTTTCCACACCCTCTCCAGCATTTATTGTTTCTAGATTTTTTGATGATGGCCATTCTGACTGGTGTGAGATGATATCTCATTGTAGTTTTGATTTGCATTTATCTAATGAGTAAAGATGTTGAGCATCCTTTCATGTGTTTGTTGGCAGTCTGTATATCCTCTGTGGAGAAATGTCTATTTAGGTCTTCTGCCCATTTTTGGATTGGGTTGTTTGTTTTTTTGTTATTGAGCTGCATGAGCTGCTTATAAATTTTGGAGATTAATCCTTTGTCAGTTGCTTCATTTGCAAATATTTTCTCCCATTCTGAGGGTTGTATTTTGGTCTTGTTTATGGTTTCCTTTGCTGTGCAAAAGCTTTTAAGTTTCATTAGGTCCCATGTGTTTATTTTTGTCTTTATTTCCATTTCTCTAGGAGGTGGGTCAAAAAGGATCTTGCTGTGATTTATGTCATAGAGTGTTCTGCCTATGTTTTCCTCTAAGAGTTTGATAGTGTCTGGCCTTACATTTAGGTCTTTAATCCATTTTGAGCTTATTTTTGTGTATGGTGTTAGGGAGTGATCTAATCTCATACTTTTACATGTCCCTATCCAGTTTTCCCAGCACCACTTATTGAAGAGACTGTCCTTTCTCCACTGTACATTCCTGCCTCCTTTATCAAAGATAAGGTGACCATATGTCCGTGGGTTTATCTCTGGGCTTTCTATCCTGTTCCACTGATCTATCTTTCTGTTTTTGTGCCAGTACCATACTGTCTTATTACTGTAGCTTTGTAGTATACTCTGAAGTCAGGGAGCCTGATTCCTCCAGCTCCATTTTTCATTCTCAAGATTGCTTTGGCTATTTGGGGTCTTTTGTGTTTCCATACAAATTGTGAAATTTTTTGTTCCAGTTCTGTGAAAAATGCCAGTGGTAGTTTGATAGGGATTGCATTGAATCTGTAGATTGCTTTGGGTAGTAGAGTCATTTTCACAATGTTGATTCTTCCAATCCAAGAACATGGTACATCTCTCCATCTAATTGTATCATCTTTAATTTCTTTCATCAGTGTCTTATAATTTTCTGCATACAGGTCTTTTGTCTCCCTAGGTAGGTTTATTCCTAGATAGTTTATTCTTTTTGTTGCAGTGGTAAATGGGAGTGTTTCCTTGATTTCACTTTCAGATTTTTCATCATTAGTATATAGGAATGCCAGAGATTTCTGTGCATTAATTTTGTATCCTGCAACTTTACCAAATTCATTGATTAGCTCTAGTAGTTTTCTGGTAGCATCTTTAGGATTCTCTACGTATAGTATCATGTCATCTGCAAACAGTGACAGTTTTACTTCTTCTTTTCCAATTTGGATTCCTTTTATTTCCTTTTCTTCTCTGATTGCTGTGGCTATAACTTCCAAAACTATGTTGAATAAGAGTGGGGAGAGTGGGCAACCTTGTCTTGTTCCTGATCTTAGTGGAAATGGTTTCAGTTTTTCACCATTGAAGATGATGCTGGCTGTGGGTTTGTCATATATGGCCTTTATTATGTTGAGTAATGTTCCCTCTATGCCTACTTTCTGCAGGGTTTTTATCATAAATGGGTGTTAAATTTTGTCAGAATGTTCTTCTGCATCTATTGAGATGATCATATGGTTTTTCTCCTTCAATTTGTTAATATGGTGTATCACGTTGATTGATTTGCATATATTGAATAATCCTTGCATTCCTGGAATAAACCCTACTTGATCATGGTGTATGATCCTTTTAATGTGCTGTTGGATTCTGTTTGCTAGTATTTTGTTGAGGATTTTTGCATCTATGTTCATCAGTGATATTGGCCTGTAGTATTCTTTGTTTGTGACATCCTTGTCTGGTTTTGGTATCAAGGTGATGGTGGCCTCACAGAATGAGTTTGGGAGTGGTCCTCTCTCTGCTATATTTTGGAAGAGTTTGAGAAGGATAGGTGTTAGCTCTTCTCTAAATGCTTGATAGAATTCGCCTGTGAAGCCATCTGGTCCTGGGCTTTTGTTTGTTGGAAGATTTTTTATCACAGTTTCAATTTCAGTGCTTGTGATTGGTCTGTTCATATTTTCTATTTCTTCCTGATTCAGTCTTGGCAGGTTGTGCATTTCTAAGAATTTGTCCATTTCTTCCAGGTTGTCCATTTTATTGGCATAGAGTTGCTTATAGTAATCTCTCATGATCTTTTGTATTTCTGCAGTGTCAGTTGTTACTTCTCCTTTTTCATTTCTAATTCTATTGATTTGAGTCTTCTCCCTTTTTTTCTTGATGAGTCTGGCTAATGGTTTATCAATTTTGTTTATCTTCTCAAAGAACCAGCTTTTAGTTTTATTGATCTTTGCTATCGTTTCCTTCATTTCTTTTTCATTTATTTCTGATCTGATTTTTATGATTTCTTTCCTTCTGCTAACTTTGGGCTTTTTTTGTTCTTCTTTCTCTAATTGCTTTAGGTGCAAGGTTAGGTTGTTTATTCGAGATGTTTCCTGTTTCTTAAGGTGGGATTGTATTGCTATAAACTTCCCTCTTAGAACTGCTTTTGCTGCATCCCATAGGTTTTGGGTCGTCGTGTCTCCACTGTCAGTTGTTTCTAGGTATTTTTTAATTTCCTCTTTGATTTCTTCAGTGATCACTTCGTTATTAAGTAGTGTATTGTTTAGCCTCCATGTGTTTGTATTTTTTACAGATCTTTTCCTGTAATTGATATCTAGTCTCGTAGCATTGTGGTTGGAAAAGATACTTGATACAATTTCAATTTTCTTAAATTTACCAAGGCTTGATTTGTGACCCAAGATATGATCTATCCTGGAGAATGTTCCATGAGCACTTGAGAAAAATGTGTATTCTGTTGTTTTTGGATGGAATGTCCTATAAATATCAACTAAGTCCATCTTGTTTAATGTATCATTTAAAGCTTGTGTTTCCTTATTTATTTTCATTTTGGATGATCTGTCCATTGGTGAAAGTGGGGTGTGAAAGTCCCCTACTATGATTGTGTTACCGTCGATTTCTCCTTTTATGGCTGTTAGTATTTGCCTTATGTATTGAGGTGCTCCTATGTTGGGTGCATAAATATTTACAATTGTTATATCTTCTTCTTGGATCGATCCCTTGATCATTATGTAGTGTCCTTCTTTGTCTCTTCTAGTAGTCTTTATTTTAAAGTCTATTTTGTCTGAGATGAGAATTGCTACTCCAGCTTTCTTTTGGTTTCCATTTGCATGGAATATCTTTTTCCATCCCCTTACTTTCAGTCTGTATGTGTCTCTAGGTCTGAAGTGGGTGTCTTGTAGACAGCATATATATGGGTCTTGTTTTTGTATCCATTCAGCCAATCTGTGTCTTTTGGTGGGAGCATTTAATCCATTTACATTTAAGGTAATTATCGATATGTATGTTCCTCTTCTCATTTTCTTAATTGTTTTGGGTTCGTTATTGTAGGTCTTTTCCTTCTCTTGTGTTTCTTACCTAGAGAAGTTCCTTTAGCATTTGTTGTAAAGCTGGTTTGGTGGTGCTGAACTCTCTCAGCTTTTGCTTGTCTGTAAACGTTTTAATTTCTCCATCAAATCTGAATGAGATCCTTGCTGGGTAGAGTAATCTTGGTTGCAGGTTTTTCTCCTTCATGACTTTAATTATCTCCTGCCACTCCCTTCTGGCTTGTAGAGTTTCTGCTGAGAGATCAGCTGTTATCCTGATGGGGATTCCCTTGTGTGTTACTTGTTGTTTTTGCCTTGCTGCTTTTAATATGATTTCTTTGTGTTTAATTTTTGACAGTTTGATTAATATGTGTCTTGGTGTATTTCTCCTTGGATTTATTCTGTATGGGACTCTCTGTGCCTCCTGGACTTGATTAACTATTTCCTTTCCCATATTAGGGAAGTTTTCAACTATAATCTCTTCCAATATTTTCTCAGTCCCTTTCTTTTTCTCTTCTTCTTCTGGAACCCCTATAATTCGAATGTTGGTGCGTTTAATGTTGTCCCAGAGGTCTCTGAGACTGTCCTCTGTTCTTTTCATTCTTTTTTCTTTATTTTGCTCTGCAGCAGTTATTTCCACTATTTTATCTTGCACCTCACTTATCCGTTCTTCTGCCTCAGTTATTCTGCTATTGATCCCATTTGAGTATTTTTTATTTCATTTATTGTGTTTTTAATCGATGCTTGATTCATCTTTAGTTCTTCTAGGCCCTTGTTAACGGTTTCGTGCATTTTGTCTATTCTATTTCCAAGATTTTGTATCTTGGAAATAGAATCTTGGATCATCTTTACCATCATTATTCTGAATTCTTTTTCAGGTAGACTGCTTATTACCTCTTCATTTGTTAAGTCTGGTGGTTTTTTTTCTTGCTCCTTCTCCTGCTGTGTGTTTTTCTGTCTTCTCATTTTGCTTATGTTACTGTGTTTGGGGTCTCCTTTTTGCAGGCTGCAGGTTCGTAGTTCCCGTTGTTTTTGGTGTCTGTCCCCAGTGGCTAAGGTTGGTTTAGTGGGTTGTGTAGGCTTCCTGGTGGAGGGGACTAGTGCCTGTGTTCTGGTGGATGAGGCTGGATCTTGTCTTTCTGGTGGGCAGGTCCACGTCTGGTGGTGTGTTTTGGGGTGTCTGCGGACTTTTTATGATTTTAGGCAGCCTCTCTGCTAATGGGTGGCGTTGTGTTCCTGTCTTGCTAGTTGTTTGGCATAGGGTGTCCAGCACTGTAGCTTGCTGGTCATTGAGTGAAGCTGGGTGCTGGTGTTGAGATGGAGATCTCTGGAAGATTTTCGCCGTTTGATATTATGTGGAGCTGGGAGGTCTCTTGTGGACCAGTGTCCTGAAGTTGGCTCTCCCACCTCAGAGGCACAGCACTGACTCCTGGCTCCTCAATTTGGGATGATTTGTTGTCTATTCATGTATTCCACAGATGCAGGGTACATTAAGTTGATTGTGGAGCTTTAATCTGCTGCTTCTGAGGCTGCTGGGAGAGGTTTCCCTTTCTCTTCTTTGTTCTCACAGCTCCTGGGTCTCAGCTTTGGATTTGGCCCCGCCTCTGCGTGTAGGTCGCCGGAGGGCGTCTGTTCTTCGCTCAGACAGGACAGGGTTAAAGGAGCAGCCTCTTCGGGGACTCTGGCTCACTCAGGCCGGGCGGGAGGGAGGGGCACGGAGTGCGGGGCGGGCCTGCGGCGGCAGAGGCCGGCGTGACGTTGCACCAGCCCGAGGCGCGCCGTGCGTTCTCCCAGGGAAGCCGCCCCTGGATCCCGGAACCCCGGCAGTGGCGGGCTGCACAGGCTCCCGGAAGGGCCGTGTGGACAGTGACCTGCGCTCGCACACAGGCTTCTTGGCGGCGGCAGCAGCAGCCCCAGCGTCCCACGCCCGTCTCTGGGCTCCCGCTTTCTTCCACGACTCGCGCCCGTCTGTGGGGCTCCTTTAAGCAGCGCTCTTAATCCCCTCTCCTCGCGCACCAGGAAACCAAGAGGGAAGAAATAGTCTCTTGCCTCTTCGGCAGCTCCAGAGTTTTCCCGGACTCCCTCCCGGCTAGCTGTGGCACATTAGCCCCCTTCAGGCTGAGTTATCGCCCACAGCCCCAGTCCTCTCCCTGCGCTCTGACCGAAGCCCGAGCCTCAGCTTCCAGCGCTGCCCGCCCCGGCGGGCGAGCAGACAAGCCTCTCGGGCTGGTGAGTGCCGCTCGGCACCGATCCTCTGTGCGGGAATCTCTCCGCTTTGCCCTACCCAGGTACGTGGGGAGTTTCTTGCCTTTTGGGAGGTCTGGGGTCTTCTGCCAGCGTTCAGTAGGTGTTCTGTAGGAGTTGTTCCACGTGTAGCTGTATTTCTGGTCTATCTGTGGGGAGGAAGGTGATCTCGGCGTCTTACTCTTCTGCCATCTTCCCCGGAAGTCACATGACTCTTTTTGAATTATGGTTTTCTCAGGGTATATGCCCAGTAGTGGGATTGCTGGGTCATATGCTAGCTCTATTTTTAGTTTTTAAGGAACCTCTATACTGTCCTCCATAGTGGCTGTATCAATTTACATTCCCACCAACAGTGCAAAAGGGTTCCCTTTTCTCCACACGCTCTCCAGCATTTACTGTTTATAGATTTTTTGATGATGGCCATTCTGACTGGTGTGAGGTGATACCTCATTGTAGTGTTTTTTTTTTTTTAACTTTGCTGAAGCTTTACTTTTATTTATTTTTTTGAATTTTATTTAATTTATATTTTTATACAGCAGGTTCTTATTAGTTACCCATTTTATACATATTAGTGTATACATGTCAATCCCAGTCTCCCAATTCATCCCACCACGACCGCCACCCCCCCCGCCACCATTTTCCCCACTTGGTGTCCATACGTTTGTTCTCTACATCTGTGTCTCTCTTTCTGCCCTACAAACCAGTTCATCTGTACCATTTTTCTAGGTTCCACATATATGCATTAATATACGATATTTGTTTTTCTCTTTCTGAATTACTTCACACTGTATGACAGTTTATAGATCCATCCATGTCTCTAAAATTATCCAATTTCATTCCTTTTTATGGCTGAGAATATTCTGTTGTTTATATGTATCACATCTTCTTTATCCATTCATCTGTCGATGGACACTTAGGTTGCTTCCATGTCCTGGCTATTGGAAATAGAGGTGCAGTGAACATGGCGGTACATGACTCTTTTTGGAATTATGGTTTTCTCAGGGTATATGCCCAAGAGTGGGATTGCTGGGTCGTATCGTAATTCTATTTTTGATTTTTTAAGGAACCTCCGTACTGTTCTCCATGGTGGCTGTACCAATTTACATTACCACCAACAGTGCAGGAGGGTCCCCTTTTCTCCACACCGTCTCCAGCATTTACTGATTGTAGATTTTTCAATGATGGCAATTTGGAATACTGTCAGGTGACACCTCATTGTAGTTTTCATTTGCATTTATTTAATGATTAGTGATGTTGAGCATCCTTTCATGTGATGGTTGGCAATCTGTATATCTTCTTTGGAGAAATGTCTATTTAGGTCTTCTGCCCATTTTTGGATTGGGTTGTTTTTTCGATATTGAGCTGCATGAGATGCTTGTATATTTTGGAGATTAAACCTTTGTCAGTTGCTTCATTTGGAAATATTTTCTCCCATTCTGAGGGTTGTCTTTTTGTCTTGTTAATGGTTTCCTTTGCTGTGCAAAAGCTTTTAAGTTTCATTAGGTCCCATTTGTTAATTTTTGTTTTTATTTCCATTTCTCTAGGAGGTGGGTCAAAAAGGATCTTGCTGTGATTTATGTCATAGAGTGTTCTGCCTATGTTTTCCTCAAAGAGTTTTATAGTGTCTGGCCTTACATTTAGGTCTTTAATCCATTTTGAGTTTATTTTTGTGTATGGAGTGTTTAGAGAGTGTTCCAATGTCATTCTTTTACATGTAGCTGTCCAGTTTTCACAGCACCACTTACTGAAGAGGCTGTCCTTTCTCCATTGTATATTCCTGCTTCCTTTATCAAAAATAAGGTGACCATATGTGTGTTGGTTTATCTCTAGGCTTTGAATCCTGTTACACTGATCTATATTTCTGTGTTTGTGCCATTAAAATACTGTCTTGATTACTGTAGCTTTGTAGTATAGTCTGAAGTCAGGGAGCCTAATTTCTCCAGGTCCGTTTTTTTTTTTTTTCTTCCTCAAGATTGTTTTGGCTATTTGGGGTCTTCTGTATTTCCATATAAATTGTGAAATTTTTTGTTCAAGTTCGGTGAAAAACGCCATTGGTAGGTTGATAGGGATTGCATTGAATCTGTAGATTGCTTTGAGTAGTATAGTCATTTTCACAATGCTGATTCTTCCAATCCAAGAACATGGTATATCTCTCCATACATTTGTATCATCTTCAGTTTCTTTCATCAGTGTCTTATAGTTTTCTGCATAGAGGTCTTTTGTCTCCTTAGGTAGGTTTATTCCAAGGTATTTTATTCTGTTTGTTGCAATGGTAAATGGGAGTGTTTCCTTAATTTCTCTTTCAGATTTTTCATCATTAGTGTATAGGAGTGCAAGAGATTTCTGTGCATTAAATTTGTATCCTGCTACTTTACCAAATTCATTGTTTAGCTCTACCAGTTTTCTGGTAGCATCGTTAGGATTTTGAACATATAATATCATATTATCTGCAAAGAGTGACAGCTTTACTTCTTCTTTGCTGATTTGGATTCCTATTCTTTCTTTTTCTTCCCTAATTGCTGTGGCTAAAACTTCCAAAACTATGTTGAATAACAGAGGTGAGAGTGGACATCCTTGTCTTGTTCCTGATCTTAGAGGAAATGGTTTCAGTTTTTCACCATTGAGAATGATGTTTCCTGTGGGTTTCTCATATATGGCCTTTATTATGTTGAGGAAAGTTTTCTCTATGCTTGCTTTCTGCAGGGTATTCATCATAAATGGGTGTTGAATTTTGTCAAAACCTTTTTCTGCATCTATTGAGATGATCATATGATTTTTCTCCTTCAATTTGTTAATATGGTGTATTACATTGATTGATTTGCTATACTGAAGAATCCTTGCATTCCTGGGATAAACCGCACTTGATCATGGTGTATGATCCTTTTAATGTGCTGTTGGATTTTGTTTGCTAGTATTTTGTTGAGGATTTTTGCATCTATGTTCATCAGTGATACTGGCCTGTAGTTTTCTTTCTTTGTGACATCTTTGTCTGGTTTTGGTAACAGGGTGATGGTGGCCTTGTAGAATGGGTTTGGGAGTGTTCCTCCATCTGCTATCTTTTGGAAGAGTTTCAGAAGGATAGGTGTTAGCTCCTCTCTAAATGTTCGATAGAATTCACCTGTGAAGCCATCTGGTCCTGGACTTCTGTTTGTCGGATGATTTTTAATCACAGTCTCAATTTCAGTGTTTCTGGTTGGTCTGTTTTTATTTTCTATTTCTTCCCGGTTCAGTCTTGGAAGTTGTGCTTTTCTAAGAATTTGTCCATTTCTTCCAGGTTGTCCAGTTTATTGGCATAGAGTTGCTTGTCATAATGTCTCATGATCCTTTGTATTTCTGCAGTGTCAGTTGTTACTTCTCCTTTTTCATTTCTAATCCTGTTGATTTGAGTCTTCTCCCTTTTTTTATTGATGAGTCTGGTTAATGGTTTATCAATTTTGTTTATCTTCTCAAAGAACCGCATTTAGTTTTTTTGATCCTTGCTATTGTTTCCTTCATTTTTTTTCATTTTATTTCTGATCTGATCTCTATGATTTCTTTCCTTCTGCCACCTTTGGTGTTTTTTTGTTCTTCTTTCTCTAATTGCTTTAGTTGTAAGGTTAGGTTGTTTATTTGAGATGTTTCTGGTTTATGAGGTAGGATTGTATTGCTATAAACTTCCCTCTTAGAACTGCATTTGCTGCATCTCATAGGATTTGGGTCATCGTGTTTTCATTGTCATTTGTTTCTAGGTATTTTGTGATTTCCTCTTTGATTTCTTCCATGCTCTCTTGGTTATTAAGTAGTATACTGTTTAGCCTCCATGAGTTTGTTACAGATTTTTTCCTGTGATTTACATCTAGTCTCATAGTGTTCTGGTTGGAAAAGGTACTTGATATGATTTCAATTATCTTAAATTTACCAAGGCTTGATTTGTGACTCAAGATAGGATCTATCCTGGAGCATATTTTATGAGCACTTGAGAAGAAAGTAAATTCTGTTGTTTTGGGATGGAATATCTCATAAATAGCGATTAAGTCCCTCTTGTTTTATGTATCATTTAAAGCTTGTGTTCCCTTATTTATTTTGATTTTGGATGATCTGTCCATTGGTGAAAGTGGGGTGTTAAAGTCCCATACTATGATTTTGTTACTGTCGATTTACACTTTTATGGCTGTTAGCACTTGTCTTATGTATTGAGGTGCTCCTATGTTGGATGCATAAATATTTACTAGATCTTCTTCTTGGATTGATCCCTTGATCATTATGTAGTGTTCTTCTTTGTCTCTTGTAATAGTCTTCATTTTAAAGTCTATTTTGTCTGATATGAGAGTTGCTACTCCAGCTTTCTTTTGATTTCCATTTGCATGGAATATCTTTTTCCATCCCCTCACTTTCAGTCTGTATGTGTCCCTAGGTCTGAAGTGGGTCTCCTGTAGACAGTGTATGTACGGACAGGTCTTGTTTTTGTATCCATTCAGCCAGTCCATGTCTTTTGGTTGGGGCATTTAACCCATTTACATTTAAGGTAATTATTGATATGTATGTTCCTATTACCATTTTCTTAATTGTTTTGTGTTTCTTAGTGTAGGTCTTTTCCTTCTCTTGTGCTTCCTGCCTAGAGAAGTTCCTTTAGCATTTGTTGTAAAGCTGGTTTGGTGGTGCTGAATTCTCTCAGCTATTGCTGTCTGTAAAGGTTTTAATTTCTCCATCAAATCTGAATGAGATCCTTGCTGGGTAGAGTAATCTTGGTTGCAGGTTTTTCCCTTTCATCACTTTAAATATGTCCTGCCACTCCCTTGTGGCTTGCAGCGTTTTTGCTAAAAGATCACCTGTTAACCTTATGGGGATTCCCTTGTATGTTATTTGTTGTTTTTCCCTTGATGCTTTTAATATTTTTTCTTTGTATTTAATTTTTGATAGCTTGATTAATATGTGTCTTGGTGTGTTTCTCCTTGGATTTATCCTATATGCGACTCTCTGTGCTTCCTGGACTTGAGTGACTATTTCCTTTCCTATATTAGGGAAGTTTTCAACTATAATCTCTTCAGATATTTTCTCATTCCCTTTCTTTTTCTCTTCTTCTTCTGGGATCCCTATAATTTGAATGTTGGTGTGTTTAATGTCCCAGATATCTCTAAGACTGTCCTCAATTCTTGTCATTCTTTTTTCTTTATTCTGCTCTGCAGTAGCTATTTCCACTATTTTATCTTCCAGGTCACTTATCTGTTCTTCTGTCTCAGTTATTCTGCAATTGATTCCTTCTAAAGAATTTTTTTTTTTTTTTTTTTTTTTTTTTTTTTTTTTGCGGTACACGGGCCTCTCACCGCTGTGGCCTCTGCTGTTGCGGAGCACAGGCTCCGGACGTGCAGGCTCAGCGGCCACGGCTCACGGGCCCAGCCGCTCTGCGGCATGTGGGATCTTCCCGGACCGGGGCACAAACCGGTGTCCCCTGCATTGGCAGGCAGACTCTCAACCACTGTGCCACCAGGGAAGCCCCCTAAAGAATTTTTAATTTCATTTATTGTGTTGTTCCTCATTGTTTGTTTGCTCGTTAGTTCTTCTAGGTCCTTGTTAAACATTTCTTGTATTTTCTCCATTCTATTTCCATGATTTTGGATCATCTTTACTATCATTACTCTGAATTCTTTTGCAGGTAGATTGTCTATTTCCTCTTCTTTTGTTTGGTCTGGTGGGTTTTTGCCTTGCTCCTTCATCTGCTGTGTGTTTCTGTGTCTGTGGTCTGCTTTTCGCAGGCTGCATGTTTGTAGTTCCTGCTGTTGTTTTTATCTGCCCCCAGTGGCTAAGGTTGGTTCAGTGGGTTTTGTAGGCTTCCTGGTAGAGGGGACTGGTGTTTGTGTTCTGGTGGATGAGGCTGGATCTTTTCTTTCTGGTGGGCAGGACTGCATCCAGTGATGTGTTTTGTGGTGTTTGTGACCTTATTATGATTTTAGGCAGCCTCTCTGCTAATGGGTGGGGTTTTGTTCCTGTCTTGCTAGTTGTTTGGCATAGGCCTTTCAGCACTGTAGCTTGCTGGTCATTGAATGGAGCTGCGTCTTTGTGTTGAGTTGGAGATTTCTGGGAGAGTTTTCACCATTTGATATTATGTGGAGCTGGGAGGTTTCTTGTGGACCAATGTCCTGAACTCGGCTCTTCTGCCTCAGAGGCACAGGCCTGACACCTGGCTGGAGCGCCAAGACCCTGTCAGGCACACGGCTCAGAATAAAAGGGAGAAAAACAGAATGAAGGAAAGAAAAAATTATCTAAAATAAAATAAAGTTATTAAAATAAAAAAGTATTAAATATTAAAAAAATTAAAAAGTAACAAGAAAAGAATCAAAGAAAGAAAAAAGAGAGCAAGCACACCAAAAAACAAATACACCAATGATAACAAGCACTAAAAGCTATTAAAAAAAAAACAAAAAAAAAACAAAAAACAGACAGACAGAACCCTCGGACAAATGGTAAAAGAAAAGCTATACAGAGAAAAATTACACAAAGAAGCATACACATATACACTCACAAAAAGAGAAAAATGAAATATCTATATATATATAAAGAAAAAAAAAAAGGATGGGGGCAACCAAATCAGTAAACAAATCTACCAATGATAGTAAACTCTAAACACTAAACTAAGATAAACATAAGGGCTTCACTGGTGGCGCAGTGGTTGAGAGTCCGCCTGCTGATGTAGGGGACACAGGTTCGTGCCTCGGTCCGGGAAGATCCCACATGCCGCGGAGCGGCTGGGCCCGTGAGCCATGGCCGCTGAGCCTGCGCGTCCGGAGCCTGTGCTCCACAACGGGAGAGGCCACAACAGTGAGAGGCCCATGAACCGCAAAAAAAATAAATAAATAAAAGATAAACATAAAACCAGAAACAAGTTAGGTGCAGAAAGCAAACCCCAAGTCAACAGTTGCTCCCAAAATCCACTGCCTCAATTTTGGGATGATTTGTTGTCTATTCAGGTATTCCAGAGATGCAGGGTACATCAAGTTGATTGTGGGGATTTAATCCACTGCTCCTGATGCTGCTGGGAGAAATTTCCCTTTCTCTTCTTTGTTCGCACAGCTCCTGGGGTTCAGCTTTGGATTTGGCCCTGCCTCTGCATGTAAGTCGCCTGAGGGCATCTGTTCTTCGCTCAGAAAGGACAGGGTTAAAATAGCAGCTGATTAGGTGGCTCTGGCTCACTCAGCCTGGGGGGATGGAGGAGTCTGGAATGCAGGGTGAGCCTGCGGCACCAGAGGCCAGTGTGACCTTGCAACAGCCTGAGGCATGCTGTGTTTTCTCCTTGGGAAGTTGTCCCCGGATCACAGGACCTTGGCTTTGGCAGGCTGCACAGGCTCCCAGGAGGGGATGTGTGCATAGTGACTTGTGATTGCACACAGGCTTCTTGGTGGCTGCAGCAGCAGCCTTAGTGACTCATGCCCATCTCTGGGGTCCATGCTGATAGCCGTGTCTCATGTCTGTCTCTGGAGCTCATTTAGGCGGTGCTCTGAATCCCCTCTCCTCACGCACCCGAAAACAATGGTCTCTTGACTCTTATGCAGTTCCGGATATTCTCCTGGACTCCCTCCCGGCTAGCTGTGGCGCACTAGCCCCTTCAGGCTATGTTCACACAGCCAACCCCAGTCCTCTCCCTGGGACCTGACCTCCAAAGCCCAAGCCTCTTCTCCCAGATCCCACCCGCCCCAGAGGGTGAGCAGACAATCCTCTCAGGCTGGTGAGTGCTGTTTGGCACTGATCCTCTGTGTGGGAATCTCTCCACTTTGCCCTCTTCACCCTTATTGCTGTGCTCTCCTTCATTGCTCCGAAGCTTCCCACCCCCGCCACCCCCTGTCTCCACCAGTGAAGGGGCTTCCTAGTGTGTGGGAACTTTTCCTCCTTCACAGCTCCCTCCCAGAGGGGCAGGTCCAGTGCCTATTCTTCTGTCTCTGTTGTTTCTTTTGCCCTACTCAGGTAGGTGGGAAGTTTCTTGCCTTTGGGAAGTCTGAGGTCTTCTGCCAGCGTTCAGTAGGTGTTCTGTAGGAGTTGTTCCACATGTAGATGTATTTCTGATGTATTTGTGGGGAGGAAGGTGATCTCCACATCTTACTCCTTTGCCATCTTGAAGGTCTCCTCAGTTCTTTTGTTCTTTAGTGTCAAAACTTTACTTTTTTTCACATACTATTATACTGCCAATAATCATCTATATTGTTGTATGTCATTCACATTGACATGACACAGTTTATTCTTCAACTTTCCAGATGGTGTACTAGAGATGTTCTCAAATTTTTATTATTGTGAATATTATTGAATATGTATGCTGCTACACATGTGCAAGAATTCCCTTAGCTACTTGGGAGTGGAGTTGCTGAGTCATCAGTATGTAAGTGGTCAATTTTAGAATATAACGTTGAACTGTTTTCCAGAGTGGTTGTATCAGTTTAAACTCCCAATGGCAAAATCTAAAAGATCCAGTGGAACCTACTCAGCACCTGATATTATCCAACTTTTAAACAGTTGCCAGTTGACTAGAGGCAAACTTGTATATCATCATGGTCTTCATGTGCATTCCCTCAAACATTCATTTTTTAAATAATCCATTGGCCACAGTGTTTCCTCTTTTGTGAAATGCTGGTTAATGTCTCTTTTCCTGATTTTTTTTTTGACTGTTTGTAATTTGTGGCAAATGTCCGAAAATGTGAATAGCTTTTGGTACAGCATTTTTAATTCTGGGAATTTATCATATGAAGATAAATTTTCAACGTTTGCCTGAAGGAATTCACTGAAGCTGTATGTGTAATAGCAAAATGCAGTAAACATGTTAAATGTTCAATAAATGAGGATTGTCTAAATAAATTATGAAAATATACTTAAAAAGGGATAACTGAATACATTAGTGTTGTGATTATGTATATGCAATCAAAGGAAGATATTCACAATATGATGTTAAAAGAAAAAAGTTGGTCATAAAAGTGTAGATACATCATGATTCCATTGTGTGTATTTATTTGTGTGTATATGTATATGTATGTATATGTATGCTAAAAGTAGAAAGAACTACACGTTATTCACAGTTCTTACCTCTGGATTTAGAATGATTTACATTCTTTGTTCTTTTCTATCTATTTTTCAACTCTAAAATTTATTATTATGCCATTAAACCAAGTCTATACTTTAGATATATAAACTCACAGAAATCGTAGATAATTTACATAAAGGCACATAGCCAGTAAGTGGCAGAGTTGGGCTTAGAACTGAAACAATCCCAGATAAACAGCCTCTTAATATTTGTTTATTCTTTACTCAATTCACTGTGGTCCTGCATCAGGAATGTCAATATCCCTGTCCTTTTGGTGAAGCATTAAACTTTTGAATGGTAATAAGAGTAACTGATCTCTTCCTGCCTAAAAGTGTTAACTGGATTCATGGGTGTAAAGGAATATCATGCAATGATAATTTTGGGTGTAGGCTGGGTGGGACAAAATCGAACTGTTCTTGTGCATGTACTTAATCTGAAGTGAAGCGTTTGCATAGAGCCAATCTAAGGAAGGAGGCATTTTTTCACAGTCCTCAGATACTTTCTGATACAGGCATGCCTTGGAGATACTGTAGGTTCAGTTCCAGACCACCCCAATAAAGTAAAGATCACAATAAAGTGAATCACATGAATTTTTTGATTTTGCAGTGCATATAAAAGTTATGTTTACACCATACTGTAGTCTATTAAGTATGCGATAATAGCATTATGTCTAAAAAATGTATGTATTTTAATTAAAATACATTATTGCTAAAAAATGATATCATTTGAACCTACAAGTCATAATCTTTTTGCAATGGTAACATCAAAGATCACTGATCACAGATCACCGTAACAAATATAATAATAAAGAAAAAGTACGAAATATTGTGAGAATTACCAAAATGTGACACAGAGACATGAAGTGAGGAAATGCTGTTGGAAAAATGGCAATAATAGACTTGTTCAATGCAGGGTTGCCACAAAACTTCAGTTAGTAAAAAACACAGTATCTGTGAAGTGTAATAAAATGAGGCACGTCTGCATAAGGAAGGATTTTGCTATTAGCATAATTACAAAGGTCATTGCCCCATACGGTCTTTTAATAATCTGATGACAGATTTGTAAGACTATCATTAACCTAGCATTTGGCACACATGACTGGATGTGAAAAAGTCAGTGGATTTTTAGGAGAATTAATATCCAGGTGCTTTAATTTTAGTGTTACTATATTGAATTTTACTATTTTTCAATTCTTTATTTTCATCAGTCTCTACTCCTCTCATGCCCGTTCTCATTGTTTTACATAAAATCCTAACCTTGGTTCAGAATATTCCCATGATAGCTTCTGATTAAAACACAATAAAGACCACATTAAGGGTAAGCAGAATATAAAAGGCGATGAGGTATACAGGGGACCATTAATCTATCCTCAGTTGAAACGGCTAAATCTACTGAAAATAATTCCTCAAATGCAGTATAACCCTGATTACACCATAGTCAAAGCTTGTTCTTTTTAAGCTGGGATCTATATGATTTGAGTCAAGGTGTACCCAAGGAATTAAAGAGACAAAAAGGGAAAACAAACTGAAATATAATGTTGAGTCTAGAGTTTAAATGTCAACTACTACTATGAGCTCTTCTCATTGTCTTAACATTACTATTATGATGACTATATCTCCTTAGTTTATCTCCTTAGTTTTAGCAGTGTTGGTGACCAGACGCCTCATGGTGGCTGTCATTGCTGCTGCACATCAATCTACCTCTTTTTGTATCTTTCTAAAACATTCACAGCATCCTCCTATTAATGAACAACTGAGGAAAGAGCAGGACTGAAATATACTATATTTAATAAAAAAGATTTATAAAACTCATAACTCTCCTATAAGCCATCTTCTAGCAATTACCTGGAAGATTTCAAAAGCACTATATTTTCTCATAGGCCTAAATATTTGTCAGTAATAAATTCCTGATTAAATTATCATAGGTTTTTCTTGCTAGAACTGAATGACTTAAGAACACTGGGTGCTTACTACATCAAGATCGATTAATGATTTGCTAAATCTTTGCTTGGTCACTGAAAAACCCTAAGCTTTTCTTCTTTGCCTTTAACCACCTATGTTTATGGCAAATGGTCAATAACATGTTTACTATATCTATCAGCCCAAAGAACTATTTTTAGATCAGACTAATTTTGTGTTTTAAAACAAGGCTATCCTGCTGTGATATAAAAAATGTTATGGGACAGGAGCATCATGTCAGCAAGATGACAGTTGAGGAAGCTCTAGCCCCAATTCCCTTCATAGAAACACCAACTTAATAGCAATATACAGACCAAAATGCCTTAATGAAAACTCCAGAAACCAATGAAGAAGTCACAGTACCCCAGGTGAGCACAAAGCTAAGAGCAGCTGTATTGAAACAGCTAAGAAAAGCTACTTCATTCTACCTATGATTATCCTCCCCCAGACTGGCACAATTCAGCATGCCTGGGAGAAAATAGCCAACTTGGAAGTTTCTCCCTTGGAAGGGAAAGAGAAGAGTATAACATGTGTCTAATATTCTGTTTTTTGGTGGGGTTGTTCAAAGGACTGGTTTTTGTCTCACCTCACAGGAAGAAAACTGATGGAATTAGAATACTTTGGATATCTGGGCACTCAGTACAAAAGACAGGTAAATATCTTAATGGAGCACCAGAGAACCTGCAGTATTGCAGACAGATACTGAGGGAGGAAAACATTATGAGCTCCCAAAAAAGAAACTGGCAAATATCTCCAATTGAGAAATTACACCACAAGCACAAAGACATATCCACAGAAAGGTTTGAGAGGCCCCGGAAATCTCTAGCCAGGCCAATTGGTGAAGGTTTTCCTCTATATGAAGCTAGTCTGTAAAGACTGGGAGAGGAGGCTGTTTTTCCAAATAACCAAGTCTTGTGGGGGGGGCTGGGGGGAGTGGGGTTAGAGTCACAATGCATATGAAGAAACAGCAGAGCATGACCCAATGAAGACAACAAAATTAATCTCCAGGAACCAGCACTAAAGAAATGGAGATATATGAATGATGTGACAAAGAAATAAAAGTAACTGTCTCAAAACTCAATGATCCTAAAGAGAATACAGATAGATAAGTAAGTGAAATCAGGAAAACAATGCATGAACAAAATGAGAATATCAATAAATAGATAGAAAATTAAAAAGAATGAAACAGAAAACTTGGAGCTGTATAATATAATAACTGAATTTAAAATTGTTGTAGGGGGGTACAACAGCAGTCTTTTTTTTTTTTTTTTTTTTTTTTGCGGTACGCAGGTCTCTCACTGTTCTGGCCTCTCCCATTACGGAGCACAGGCTCCAGACGCACAGGCTCAGCGGCCATGGCTCACTGGCCTAGCCGCTCTGCGGCATGTGGGATCTTCCCGGACTGGGACACGAACATGTGTCCCCTGCATCGGCAGGCAGACTCTCAACCACTGCGCCACCAGGGAAGCCCACAACAGCAGTCTTGATTGAACAGAAAAAAGAACTAGCAAATTCAAAAAGAGATCACTTGAAGTTACCAATTTAGAAAAGTAAAAGAAAAAAAATGAAGAAAAGTGAATAAAACCTAAGGAGCTTATGGGAAACCATCAAGAGGACCAATATACACATTCTGGACTCCAACTTTTTCTGGGAGAAGAGAAGGAAAAGAGAGAGTATATTTGAAGAAATAATAGTTGAAAACTTACCAAATATAAGCATCTGAATTCAAGAATCTCAAGAGATTCCAAAGGATAAACCAAGAGAAGGCACACTGAGGCACATGATAATAAAACTGTCAAAAGTCAAAAACACAGGAAAAAAATCTTGAAGGAAAGCAGAGAAAATCAACTCATCACACAAAAGGGAGTTCTCATAAATTTATTACCAGATTTCTCAGCAGAAACCTTAGAGTTCAGAATCAAATGGAATAATATTCTCAAAGTGCTAAAATAAAATTAAAAAAAAAACCACAGCTGACCAAGGTATTCTATCTGGAAAACTACCTTTCAAAAATGAAGGCAAAATAAAGAGTTCCTCAGATAAATGAAAGCTGATGGAGTTCAATGCCACCAGACCTGCCTTACAAGAACTGCTAAAGGGAGTTTTTCAAGCTAAAATGAAAGAACACTAGAGAGCAACATGAAAACATACAAAATATATAGGTCTTTGGTAAAGATATATAAATAGACAAGTACAGAATCTCAAATTACTGTAATAGTGTTGATTAAATCACTTTAACTCTAATGTTGGATTTAAAAGTACAAAAAATACCTAATTGATAAAACTATGTTAATAGATACACATTATGAAAAATGAAATTTGTTACATCAAGAATGTAAAGTGCAGGGAATATGAAAATTTCTCAAAAAATGAACAATAGAATTATTGTATCCTCCAACATTCACACTCCTTGGCATATATCCAAAGGAGTTGAAAACAGAATCTTGAAGAGATATTTGCACGCCTATGTTCACTGTAGCATTATTCATAAAAATCAAGAGATTGAAGTAACCTTAACATTTATCAACAGATGAATGGATGAAGAAAATATGATAAATAAATATACTGGAAAATCATTTAAAATTATAAAAGGAGGAATTCCTCTAATATGCTACAACATGGATAAATCTTGAGGACATTATGATAAGTAAAATAAGCTAGAAACAAAAAGACAAATACTTATTAATCAAACTATCAAAAATTAAACACAAAGAAAAAATATTAAAAGCAGCATGGAGAAAACAACAAATAGCATACAAAGGAATCCCCATAAGGTTAACAGCTGATCTTTCAGCAGAAACTCTGCAAACCACAAGGGAGTGGCAGGACATATATAAAGTGATGAGGGGGAAAAACCTACAACCAAGATTACTCTACCCAGCAAGGATCTCATTCAGATTCAATGGAGAACTTAAAACATTTACAGACAAGCAAAAGCTAAGAGAATTCAGCACCACCAAACCAGCTTTACAACAAATGCTAAAGGAACTTCTCTAGGCAGGAAACACAAGAGAAGGAAAAGACCTACAATAACAAACCCAAAACAATTAAGAAAATGGTAATAGGAACATACATACTGATAATTACCTTAAATGTAAATGGATTAAATGCTCCAACCAAAAGACACGGACAGGCTGAATGGATACAAAAACAAGACCTGTGCATATATACATTGTCTACAAGAGACCCATTTCAGACCTAGGACACATACATACTGAAAGTGAGGGGATGGAAAAAGATATTCCATGCAAATGGAAATCAAAAGAAAGCTGGAGTAGCAATTTTCATATCAGACAAAATAGACTTTAAAATAAAGACTATTACAAGAGACAAAGAAGGACACTACATAATGATCAAGGGATAAATCCAAGAAGAAGACATAACAATTGTAAATATTTATGCACCCAACATAGGAGCACCTCAATACATAAGGCAAATGTTAAACAACCATAAAAGTGTAAATCGACAGTAACACAATCATAGTATGGGACTTTAACTCCCCACTTTCACCAATGGACAGATCATCCAAAATCAAAATAAATAAGGGAACACAGCTTTAAATTATATACTTAATTGCTATTTATAGGATATTCCATCCAAAAACAACAAAATACACTTTTTTCTCAAGTGCTCATGGAATATTCTCCAGGATAGACCATCTCTTGGGTCATAAATCAAGCGCTGGTAACTTTAAGAAAATGGAAATCATATCAAGTATTTTTTCCGACCACAACACTATTAGACTAGATATCAATTAGAGGAACAAAACTGTAAAAAATACAAACACATGGAGGATAGCAATACGTTATTAAATATCCAAGAGATCACTGAAGAAATCAAACAGGAAATCAAAAAACATCTGGAAACAAATGCCAATGAAAACACAATGGCCCAAAACTATGGGATGCAGAAAAAGCAGTTATAAGAGGGAAGTTTAGAGCAATACAATCCTACCTCAGGAAACAAGAAAAAATTTAAATAAAAACCCTAAACTTATACCTAAAGCAGTTAGAGAAAGAAGAACAAAAAAACCCCAAAGTTAGCAGAAAGAAAGAAATCATAAAGATCATATCAGAAATAAATGAAAAAATATGAAGGAAATGATAGCAAAGATCAAAAAAACTAAAAGCTGGTTCTTTGAGAAGATAAACAAAACTGATAAACCATTAGCCAGACTCATCAAGAAAAAAAGGAAGATGACTCAAATCAATAGGATTAGAAATGAAAAAGGAGAACTAACAACTGACACTGAAGAAATACAAAGGATCATAAGAGATTACTACAAGCAACTCTATGCCAATAAAATGGACAACCTGGAAAAAATGGACAAATTCTTAGAAAAGCACAACCCTAGGAGACTGAATCAGGAAGAAATAGAAAATAAAACCAGACCAAACACAAGCACTGAAATTGAGACTGTGATTAAAAATCTTCCAAGAAACAAAAGCCCAGGACCAGATGGCTTCACAAGCAAATTCTATCAAACATTTAGAGAAGAGCTAACACCTATTCTTCTCAAGCTCTTCCAAAATATAGCAGAGGGAGGAACACTCCCAAAGTCATTCTACGAGGCCACCATCACCCAGATACCAAAACCAGACAAAGATGTTACAAAAAAAGAAAACTACAGGCCAGCATCACTGATGAACACAGATGTAAATATCCTCAACAAAATACTAGCAAACAGAATCCAACAGCACATTAAAAGGATCATACACCATGATCAAGTGGGGTTTAGCCCAGGAATGCAAGGATTCTTCAGTATAAGCAAATCAATCAATGTAATACACCATATTAACAAATTGAAGGAGAAAAATCATATGATCATCTCAATAGATGCAGAAAAAGCTTTTGACAAAATTCAACACCTATTTATGATAAAAAACCCTCTAGAAAGTAGGCATATAGGGAACTTACCTCAACATAATAAAGGCCATATATGACAAACCCACAGCAATCATCGTTCTCAATGGTGAAAAACTGAAACCATTTCCTCTAAGATCAGGAACAATACAAGGTTGTCCACTCTCACCACTATTATTCAACATAGCTTTGGAAGATTTAGCCACAGCAATCAGAGAAGAAAAAGAAATACAAGGAATCCAAATCAGAAAAGAATTAAAGCTGTCACTCTTTGCAGATAGCATGATACTATACATAGAGAATCCTAAAGATGCTACCAGAAAACTACTAGAGCTAATCAATGAATTTGGTAAAGTAGCAGGATACAAAATTAATGCACAGAAATCTCTTGCATTCCTATACACTAATGATGAAAAATCTGAAAGAGAAATTACGGAAACACTCCTATTTACCACTGCAATAAAAAGAATAAAATACCTAGGAATAAACCTACCTAAGGAGACAAAAGACCTGTAGGCAGGAAACTATAAGACACTGATGAAAGAAATTAAAGGTTATACTAACAAATGGAGAGAAATACCATGTTTTTGGATTGGAAGAATCAATATTGTGAAAATGACTCTACTACCCAAAGCAATCTACAGATTCAATGCAATCCCTATCAAACTACCAATGGCATTTTTCACAGAACCAGAACAAAAAATTTCACAATTTGTATGGAAACACAAAAGACCCCGAATAGCCAAAGCAATCTTGAGAAAGAAAATCAGAGCTGGAGGAATCAGGCTCCCGGACTTCAGACCATACAACAAAGCTACAGTAATCAAGACAGTATAGTACTGGCAGAAAAACAGAAATACAGATCAATAGAACAGCATAGAAAGCCCAGAGATAAACCCATGCACCTATGGTCAACTAATCTATGACAAAGGAGGCAAGTATATACAATGGAGAAAGATGGTCTCTTCAATAAGTGGTGTTGGGAAAACTGGAGAGCTACATGTAAAAGAATGAAATTAGAACACTCCCTAACACCATACACAAAAAATAAACTCAAAATGGACTAAAGACCTAAAGGTAAGGCTAGACACTATAAAACTCTTAGGGGAAAACATAGGCAGAACACTCTATGACATTAATCACAGCAAGATCCTTTTGATCCACCTCCTAGAGAAATGGAAATAAAAACAAAAATAAACAAATGGGACCTAATGAAACTTCAAAGCTTTTGCACAGCAAAGGAAACCATAACCAAGACAAAAAGGCAACCCTCAGAATGGGAGAAAATATTTGCAAACGAAGCAATGGACAAAGGATTAATCTCCAAAATATACAAGCAGCTCATGCAGGTCAATATCAAAAAAACAAACAACCCATCCAAAAATGGGAAGAAGACCTGAATAAACATTTCTGCAAAGAAGATATACAGATTGCCAAGAAACACATGAAAGGATGCTCAATATCACTAATCATTAGAGAAATGTAAATCAAAACTACAGTGAGGTATCACCTTGTACTGGTCCGAATGGCCATCATAAAAAAATCTACAACCAATAAATGCTGGAGAGGGTGTGGAGAAAATGGACCCCTCTTGCACTGTTGGTGGGAATGTAAATTGATACAGCCACTATGGAGAACAGTATGGAGTTTCCTTAAAAAACTAAAAATAGAACTACCGTATGACCCAGCAATCCTACTATTGGGCATATACCCTGAGAAAACCATACTTCAAAAGGAGTCATGTACCACAATGTTCATTGCAGGACTGTTTACAATAGCCAGGACATGGAAGCAAGTGTCCATCAGCAGATGAATGGATAAAGAAGATGGGACACATATAGACAATGGAATATTACTCAGCCAAAAAAGAAACAAAATTGAGTTATTTGTAGTCAGGTGGATGTACCTAGAGTCTGTCATACAGAGTGAAGTAAGTCAGAAAGAGAAAAATAAATACCGTATGCTAACACATATATATGGAATCTAAAAAAAAAAAAAAAAAAAAAGGTTCTGATGAACCCAGGGGCAGGACAGGATTAAGGACACAGACGTAGAGAATGGACTTGAGGACACAAGGGGTGGGGGAGCGGGAAGGGGAAGGTGGGACATAGTGAGAGAGTAGCATTGACATATATACACTACCAAATGTAAAATAGCTAGCTAGTGGGAAGCAGCTGCACAGCACAGGGAGATCACCTCGGTTCTTTGTGATCACATAGAGGGGTGGGATAGGGAGGGTGGGAGGGAGACACAAGAGGGAGGGGATATTCAGATATATGTATATGTATAGCTGATTCACTTTGTTATAAAGCAGAAACTAACACACCATTGTAAAGCAATTATACTCCAATAAAGATGTTAAAAAAATACAAATGCTGCATGATTCTACTTAAATGAGGTATCTAAAATAGTCAAATTCATAGAAAAATTGGTTACCAGGAGCTAGGGAGGAAGAAAAGCGGTATTGTTCAGTGGGTGTAGCGTTTCAGTTTGACAACAGAAAAAGTTCTAGAAATCTGTTGCATCACAATGTACATATAGTTAACACTACTGTAGTATACACACAAAAACAGTTAAGATGGTAAGTTTTATATTATGTGTTTTTTACTGAAATAAAAAAAAATATTATAGGACAGGATCATTAACATAGTGGTTATGAGCACAAGCTTTGGATCCCAACTAACCTGGGCTTAGTTTTTGATTTAGTTTCATGCTAGCCATGTGTGCTCAGCAACTTACTTAATCTCTCAGGTAGGTTTCCTATTTGGCAAAGTGGGGAAAATAACTGTTTCTACCTTGTGTCATTATTATTAGACATTTTTTAGTTAAGTGTGAAACTCTGAACTCAGTGCTAGGCAACTGGTGAGCACTGAATTAACAGTAATGCAGGTCAGGAAGAGGCAGTATAACTGAAGCATTGGGTGTAAGACTGGTGACTTGCTGAAAGCTTTGATGTACGTGGAGACTGTGGGTAAGTGAGTATCTGAAGACTAGCTATATTCACGTTATTGTTGTGCCCACGTTGGGATGAACACTTTAACCTAACATAAGGATAGAGAGCTGAGCCACACTGCCCCTAACTCATCTATAGGTCTCTATCCAAAGTCCTGAAGTACTTTCAGAATATAATCTCTGAACCCTTCCATAAAGATCACAGAACCTGATCAGTCTATTCCAAAATGCATTTTCCAAAAGATTATAACCTATATTTTGAAACAAACTGAAAATATATGATTACAGAATTCCCACTTGTGTTTCCATATTTAACTTAAAAAATCATTTCTGGGTGAAGAAAAACACACTAAACAATAAAAATGTTTACCATGACTCAATGTATACTGTTTTTAAGTAGGTAAGTGCATGATTACAACTACCCACACCCTCACAATAAATTAGCCTTTTAATTAAGGACAATCTGTTATTCAGAGAAATCAGAAATCAAATTAGTTTTCAGTGGTCTTCCTAGAAGAAAGCATTTCAAGAGTCAATCTTCCAAAAGGTACAATATTTCTCAGTTCTGCTGATAAAACAAAAATGAGGATATGTAAAGAGGCTTTCCTACTCCCTTATAAAATCTCCTAGTTGATACTCACAAAGGAAATAAAATCTGCCTTATTTCTTTGCCCACCTTCAGTGAACTTTAAAGTCCGTCTATATGTATTGAAGCTTAAGTTCATTCCCCCTCTGGGATACATTCAGCATATGGTCTGCTCCTAAAACAAACCTTTATTTAAACTTTGAATCTAAAAGGAATTCCTCCATTTTATTTCTAGTTTTGTTTCCTTTGATTCTGAAAGTAATTAACTTTCAGTGGCAGCTAATTATAAGTGAAGAGAAATCAGAGTCTATATGGTTGTTTGTTTGGTGCAGACTTGGCAAAGTGTTTTTTAATTGGAAAGTCTTTTTGTTCTATGCATTTCAATTCATTTTACACTGTATTTATTATCCAGGATTCATATTATAACCATGACCTTTCATCTAATGACAGAATCTCACACACAAAAATAATTATTTTAACAAAGAGATCCAAGAGCTCTAAAAGAGAAACGAGACGAGAGAGGCTGAGAGGGAGTAAATGTGACACAAGAAAAGCCACAACTAAATCCCCTCCCTAGCTTCATCATTACAATCCCATGAAAACCTACTCATATCAAAAGATACTTGAACTGGAAAATCCTCTTCCCCAAACTTATTTCAAACAAAAATCAGCTCTTATGGAGAGACACATAAGTGAAGATAATTGAGGCCAGAGGTGTTCTTACCATTCCACATTATTACTAATAATTCATTCCACATTATTACTAATAATCAGAGGCATGGAGGAATCTGAAAGTTAATGAGCTGCCAGTCAAATGACCCTTACTACACTACCCACTTCTCTGAAAATGACCCTTGCAAAAACTCACCAATTCTTTTTGTCATCAACTCTTTGCTTTTCAAAAGGTAAACCAGGCCTTGTAAAATATGCATTGTTTAAAATAAATATGTAATAATTTTCTTTTTTTTTTAAAGTAACTGAACACAATGAGGGGACTTAAAATCTGTATTTCTGAGAGAGGACTCTAAGTTTCCTAGCCTTTCTAAACAACTGCTTAACCAACCAAAAATAATCAGCATTCCAGAAAGTCAACCCTTCACATGCTAACGAGAGACGGACCTTGATCTACCTGACTGCTCTTCAGTTAAGGTAAAAACCAGTGCCACAAAGATACTCTAGGGGCATATTATCCAACATCCTGTCCAAGTTTGTATAGGGTTAGAGCATCAGAAAGCAATATATCTAGACCTAATTAGTTTATACCCATGCAGAACACCACCTGTGAGTTATGTCTATGGATGTGGCTTATTCAGGGGTCAAGGCATAAAATGACCATTTCCCCACTTCCTACAAAATTACTGATAAAGACAATAGTCTCTGTTTTCAAATAACCAACATGAAAATTTTCTTTCCAAATACAGTACAAGAAAAATGTTGCTTCTCCTGAAGAACTGGCATGTTATCTATTATTAGTAAAATGAATTTTGTAATCCACTGCATATGCTTTTTTTTTTTAAACTAACCTTTATTGAGCATTTACTAGGTGTCAGGAACTTTATTTTTTGGGGGCTGTGTGGCACGCGGGATCCTAGTTCCTCGACCAGGGATTGAACCCACACTCCCTGCATTGGAAGCGTGGAGTCTTAACCACTGGACCACAAGGGAAGTCCCTGCATATGCTTTTATTTCTTCTACATCTAGGGCTCTCAAGGTAAATACATTATCCAATCACAGTAACTAAGTTAGCCTAGGTGAATTGTATATTTACCTACTCTTCTAGATTAATTTAAAATTTCTATTGTATTTTATTTTTTGGGGGTGTGTTTTAATAGATCTTAAAGTGCAGACTTCATCCTCCTATTTTTGGAGGAAACTGATCTTTAATACTCATAACTGACTTTAGAACTTAGTGAATGTAATTATTTTCTACTTGGAATTTCAGAGATACATTTTTAAAAATACACAATTCTACTTCTACTTTTAAGAAACATATTAAAGTGCAGATCATTAAATGTACACATGATGAAGAGATTCAAAGCTTTACACACATGACAAGGGATTAAAATGTCACACTAATGAGTCAAAGGTCACACATTATAAGCCTTTATGTTGGTTACTCCATTATAGAGTTTATATGGTTAGCTACCTTGTAAATATGGCTGATTGATCCCTAAAAGGTTAATTGGGGTCCATGGGCTAGTAAACGTCCATTCATACTGCTGGGAAATTAAGCAAAATATATGTCATTGTTAGGGCATCGCTAATATTACCTTCACATACAAGGTTTGTACATACTTTCATTTTCAGAAATTATCAGAAACTGTTGCATACCAAGTCCTCATGTCTCTTTAAGCTATCTCTGCCTCTTAAGACTTAGCTGGCCTCAGGCTATCTCATTTCCACTCAGTCCTCTTCTATCTGTAGCCTTCCGTAAGCATCTTGAGAAATCAATCTAGACATCATGGAAGGGGTGTTCTGGGGACTATACTGTTGCAGATATTTATAGAAAGCCCCGCTAATGAGCCATCTTACTCTGATCTGCTGTAGCTTCCAACTGAAACAAATTGTTAAAAAAATAAGAAACTGTAGAGGAGGTCACATTCATCCTTTCCAGTGGAGATAAGTGGTGGTTACTAGAAGAACACCAATTTTCTCCACAGCAAAACTTTGAAAGTAACTTCACCCTTTAATCTGTTAGGAATCTGTCATGTATGAATTTTTAGCCTGTACTATAATTTCCAATAATTAATTCCATGTGTTTTGAGAACCTAGCATTCCATTCTCAAAATAGCAGAATAATGTACTTTCGGAATTTGATAAACATCTCTGTCTAATTTACTAATATTAATAAATTTTGTAAAGTTTCAGCACAATTTTAAATTTTTAAATGTGTTTAAACTTTAAAAAATGTATGGTCCCAAGCATATCCTCATATGAAAGGTCCATCTGAATGAAAACTCATGTGTAAATGTAATTCCTCCAGTTACAGTTCTTGCCCAAGAGGGTTTGCATTAAAGGTAGTGAAGGTACCCACCAGGTTTATTTCTTGTTTTTCTTGTTGTTTGCTTGTTTTGCATAATGATAGGACCTATTAAAGAATAGTTCAGATTGCTTTTTCTCTTAAATTAATGGTTTGCCATGTTCTTATGCATTCTGAAATACATCTTCTTACTTATATGTAGACCACCTGTATCTATATTGAGTGAAACCTAATTTCATACTGCTGTCTCCAGCTCTGATCATTATTACATGGGTCATTATAGTCTCCTCCTCCTTATTCTCTCACCCATTTCAGTGATGCTGATTCATACATTTATAATACATTCAGATTATTTTGCTCCTGTTGCGCCACCTCTTCACAAGAGTTGGTATCATAAATTTTTGGATTTTAGTGTCATGGTATCTCAGTGTCATTTTAATTAGCAATTCTCTTACAACAAATGATGCTGAACATCTTTTCATATTATTTCCATCTGCATGTCTTATTTGGTTAGATATCTTTTGTGACTTTTGGCCCATTTTTTAAATTCGGTTGTTTCCTTATCATTGAATGCTACGAATTTTTTGTGTATTTTAAATACAATTTCTTTATCAGATAGTATATTTTAAATATTTTCTCTCAGTCTGTGGTTTATATTTTAATTCTCTTAACAGTATATTTATCATAGCATATGTTTTAAATTTTAATATATTAAATTTATCAAGTTATTCTTTCATGAATTTCACTAGCAGTGTTGTATTTAAAAACCCATCACCAAACTAAAGTGACATAGGTATTTTTCCCTGTGTTTCCTATGATAAGGTTTATAGTTTTGCTTTACATTTAGATGTATGATTTATTTTGGAAAGGGTTTATTTTCTCATTATTAAGTATCAGTTTGTCTGTAGGTTTTGCATAGATGTTCTTTATCAACTTGTGAAAGTTCCCCTTTCATTCCTACTGGATTTTTACAATATGGTCTTTCTATATCAATTGATAAAATTATATGCATTTTCCTCTTCAGTCCGCTGATGTGGTGGATTATATTATTTGATTGCATTATATATAAGATAGATAGATAGATAGATAGATAGATAGTTTTGCCAACACCATTGTTTCAGCTTCTAGACTCCAGAACCATAAAAGAATAAATTTTTGTTGCTTTAACCCAAACTGTGTGTGATAACTTATTATGGCAGTCCTAAGACACTAATTTAGTTATGGTGTATAATTCCTTTAACATATTGTTGGATTCAATTTGCTAATATTTCATTGAGGATTTTCTGCCTTTGTTAATGATAGATACCAGTCTATAGTTTTCCTTTCTTGTAATGTCTTTACATGGTTTTAATATTGGAGTAATGCTGGCCTCATAGAATGAATTAAAAAGTGTTCCCGCTTCGGTTTTCTGGAAGAGACTGTGGAGAACTGGTACAATTTCTTCCTTAAATGTTGGGCAAAATTCACCAGTGCAACCATCTGGGGTGGTGATTTCATTTTGAAAGATTATTAATTATTACTTCAGTTTATTTAATAGATTAAAGGGCTATTCAGGTTATTTCTCCTTGTGTGAGTTTTGGTAGTTTATGTCTTTTTGGTAGTTATGTCTTTTGGTCCATTTTATCTAACTTATCAAATTTGTGGACATAGAGTTGTTCATAGGATCAGCAGTGACGACTACTCTTTTGTTCCTTTGTATTACTAATGTATACATTTTTTCTTAGTTACCTTGGTTAGAAGTTTATCAAATTTATTGAATTTTTAAAAGAAATCTTTTAGTTTCATTGACTTTCTCTATTATTTTTCTCCTTTCAATTGTATTGACTGTGTTCTATTTTAAAAAAATTTTTTTCCTTTCTTCTGCTTGCTTTAGGCTTAAATTGATCTTTCTCTACCTCCCTAAGGTGGAAGCTTAAGTTATTGATTTTATACATTTTTTCTTTTCTAACATGCATTTAAAATGAAATTTCCCTCTTTTTGCATCTCTACATCTCACAAATTTCTGTAATTTGCATTTTAATTTTAATTTAGTTCAAAATATATTTTAACTTCTCTTGAGATTTCTTATTCGGCCCACATGTTATCTATAAGTGTAATGTTTAATTTCCACATATTTGAGTATTTTTGATTCATTTTATTTTAATCCCATATTGGTCTGAGAACATATTTTGTATGATTTACATTCTTTCATAATTATAAAGGTATGTTTTATGGCCCAGAATGTACTCTATATTAGTGAATGTTCCATGTGAACTTGAAATGAGGATGTAAGCATGAGGAGGATGTATATTCTGCTGTCATTGGATAGAATATTCTGTAAGTGTCAATTAAATCAAGTTGACTGTAAAATGCTATTCAGGTCAACTACATTTTTTTTTGAATTTTATTTATTTTTTTATACAGCAGGTTCTTATTAGTCATCCATGTTATACACACCAGTGTATATATGTCAATCCCAATCTCCCAATTCATCACACACCGCCAGCCCCCAACATTTTCCCCCCTTGGTGTCCATACGTTTGTTCTCTACATCTGTGTCTCTATTTCTGCCCTGCAAACTGGTTCACCTGTACCATTTTTCTAGGTTCCACATATATGCGTTAATATATATTTGTTTTTCTCTTTCTGACTTATTCATTCTGTATGACAGTCTCTATATCCATCCACGTCTCTACAAATGACCCAAGTTTGTTCCTTTTTATGGCTGAGTAATATTCCATTGTATATATGTACCACATCTTCTTTATCCATTCATCTGTCGATGGGCAATTAGGTTGCTTCCATGACCAGGCTATTGTAAGTAGTGCTGCAATGAACATTGGGGTTCATGTGTCTTTTTGAATTATGGTTTTCTCTGGGTATATGCCCAGTAGTGGGATTGCTGGGTCATATGGTAATTCTATTTTTAGTTTTTTAAGGAACCTCCATACTGTTCTCCATAGTGGCTGTATCAATTTACATTCCCACCAACAGTGCAAGAGGGTTCCCTTTTCTCCACACCGTCTCCAGCATGTTGTTTGTAGATTTTCTGATGATGCCCATTCTAACTGGTGTGAGGTGATACCTCATTGTAGTTTTGATTTGCATTTCTCTAATAATTAGTGATGTTGAGCAGCTTTTCATGTGCTTCTTGGCCATCTGTTTGTCTTCTTTGGAGGAATGTCTATTTAGGTCTTCTGCCCATTTTTGGATTGGGTTGTTTGTTTTTCTAATATTGAGCTGCATGAGCTGTTTATATATTTTGGAGATTAATCCTTTGTCTGTTGATTCATTTGCAAATATTTTCTCCCATTCTGAGGGTTGTCTTTTTATCTTGTTTGTAGTTTCTTTTGCTTTGCTAAAGCTTGTAAGTTTCATTAGGTCCCATTTGTTTATTTTTGGTTTATTTTTTTATTTTTGGTTTTTATTTCCATTACTCTAGGAGGTGGATCAAAAAAGATCTTGCTGTGATTTATGTCAAAGACTGTTCTTCCTATGTTTTTCTCTAAGAGTTTTATAGTGTCCAGTCTTACATTTCGGTCTTGAATCCATTTGGAGTTTATTTTTGTGTACGGTGTTAGGGAGTGTTCTAATTTCATTCTTTAACATGTAGCTGTCCAGTTTTCCCAGCGCCACTTATTGAAGAGACTGTCTTTTCTCCATTGTACATCCTTCCCTCCTTTGTCATAGATTAGTTGACCATAGGTACGTGGGTTTATCTCTGGGCTTTCTATCCTGTTCCATTAATCTATATTTCTGTTTTTGTGCCAGTACAATATTGTCTTGATGATTGTAGCTTTGTAGTATAGTCTGAAGTCAGGGAGTCTGATTCCTCCAGCTCTGTTTTTTTTCCCTCAGAACTGCCTTGGCTATTTGGGGTCTTCTGTGTCTCCATACAAATTTTAAGATTTTTTGTTCTAGTTCTGTAAAAAATGCCATTGGTAATTTGATAGGGATTGCACTGAATCTGTAGATTGCTTTGGGTAGTATAGTCATTTTCACAATGTTGATTCTTCCTATCCAAGTACATGGTATATCTCTCCACCTGTTTGTATCATCTTTGATTTCTTTCAGAGAAAGAAATTCCATTCTTAATGACTCTCTGCCTGTTTGAACTATCAATTACTGATAGGGACATACTGAAGTCTCCAAACATAATAGTTGATTTGTCTACTTCTCCTTTCAGTTCTATATGTTTATGCCTTACATATTTTAATGTACATGTTAGGGGTGCATACACATTTAAGGTTAGTATGTCTTCTTGAAGAATTTGTCATTACTAATACCTCTCTTGAGGTATTAGTTTTCCTTGTTCTGAAGTTTGCTTTGTCTGAAATTAATGCAACTATTCCAGCTTTCTTTTAATTAGTGTTAGCATGGTCTCTTTCTTTACTTTTAACCTAGTAGAGTCTTTATTTTAAAAGTGAGTTTCTTGCAGACAACATATAGTTGTGTCATGTTTATTTATCCATTATACAAATCTGTCTTTTAATTCCTGTATGTAGAACATCCACATTTAAAGTGATGATTGATATATTTGGATTAATATAACAATTGTAATCATTTTCTATCATGTTAAAAGGCTTTTTTTCCCTACCTTCCCTGGCTTTAAATCATGCTAAAAACAATTTTTAAGTTGTTTCTTTACAGTTTATAGTATATAGTTTTCCCTAATTCAATTCAGCCTTCTACAATACTATTCCACTCGTATCCTCATTTCCTCCCTCCCATCCCTTGTGACATTGCTGTCATACGTTTCAGTTATCCATATGGTATAAACTCTCAATACATTGTTACTACTATGACTTTAAACAGTTATCTTTTAGATCCATTAAAATAAGAAAAATAAAGGATTTAATTTTATCTTAATTTTTTCCTTCTCTAATGTTCTTCCTCTTTTTATGTTGATCTAAGTTTTTGACCTACATAATTTTCCTTCAGCCTGAAAAATATATTTTAACAATTCTTGAAAAAACAGTGTGCTGGTAACAAATTCCCTAAGATTTTTTCTGAAAAAGTTTTTATTTCTCCTTCATTTTTAATGGATATAAAATTCTAGGTTGGAGTTTTTTATTCAACGTTTAAAGTAGTTCATTAGATGATCTTTTTTTGCATGTTTTTTGATGATTAATCCATTATAATTCTTATTCTTGCCCTTATGTCTTGTAAGTTGTTTTTCTCTGGGCTCTTTCAACATTTACTATTTTTCATGGATTTCCTTCAGTAGGAATATGATGTGCCTCGGTATAGTTTTTTGTGAGTTATTCTACTTGGTGTTCTCTCAGCTTCCTGGATCTGTGCTTTGGTGTGTCTTTAGTTCTTAAAAGTTCTCTATCATTATTACTTTAAATATTTCTCTGCTCCACTCACTCTTTCTTATCCTTCTGGTATTCCAGAGACATATACCTTTTGATATTGTCCAATAGTCTTGGATTTTCTGTTCTGTTCTTTTTCATTCTTTTCTTTCTCTTTGCATTTATATTTGAGGAGTCTTTTGACCTGTCTTCAAGCTCACTAATTCCTCAGCATGCCAAGTATATTGATGTGTCCATGAAAAGCTTTCTTCATTTTTCTTCTACTGCTTTTGATTACTAGTACTTCCTTTTGATTCTTTCTTATCAGTTAAATCTCTCTGATCACATTACCCATCTGTTCTTGCATGTTATCTACTTTTGTCATTAATATATTAATCATAGTTATTTAAAACTCTCTATTCATTTATTCCAGCACATGTATGAGCCTGGTTATGATGCTTGCTTTTTCTATTCAGGGTGTGTGTGTGTGTGTGTGTGTGTGTGCATGTGCATTGTAATTTTATTGTTAAAAGCCAGAAATGTTGTTTTGGGTAATAGGAACTGAGGTAAACAGGCCTCTAGTGTGAAGATTTATGTTAATCTGACTATGAGCTTTGGTTAATGTATGCTGTAGCTAGAGGTGCCAGAGGCATCAAACCCCTCCAGTGACTTGTTTTTGTTGTACCCTTTGATTTGAAGTTCACTCAATATGAGAGAATTTGTGTCTTTTTCAGTGTAATTAGTGTCAACCCCTATTAATATACTGGAGCCCTGTTGGTATGGTGATAAGGTGTGGGAGAGAGAGGGCATTCTATCATCTTCCAATTAAATCTCAGTATTTTAGTAAGACTGTGTCTGGTTTATGACTTACAAGTATTTCTTCTTTTACAGCATTCACTACCCTACCCGCTAGCTGTGAGAGGCTGGAGTGTGCTGGACTAAGAGGGATGGTCTTTCTTTACAGCTCTGGGACAATGCTCTGGGAAAGTCTTTCCCTCTGGGTAGTAAGTCATTGTGGTGGAGAATGGACTTAGTTCACAAGGATTACTCTTTTCCTCCCTCTGCCAGAGCTACAAGGGGATCTTTGTCTGCTCTTCACTAAGGTAATATGATATGTTTCCTGAAGGTAAGTCATCTGTAACAGTGAGAGTCCAAGAAAAAAAATCAATCATTTTCAGTTTGCCCAGTTTTTTTTGTTGTTGTTGTTGTTTTTTAATTATAAGGATGGAAATGACAACTTCTCAGCCCCTTATATGTTGAAGCTATAACTGAAAGTTAAACTATGGCTTTTTAAACATCCAATTTCACCATATGTTCATGTGCCAGTGGCCTTGATGAGCCACTAGATGAGATTTACATAGAATTCAAACCTGTCTCTCAGGAAATTTTGTTACTTTCTAAAGTATATAATAAACATTGTGACACTCCTACCAATTCTTATAAATGAAACTGGAAACAGAATAGAAGGTGGACAGTGGGCAAATAATCCCTTGAAACCAGAGAAGAATGTATAACTGTGACCAACACATGCTTTAAAAGGCAGAAGACGAGACTTCCGGGTAAGATGGCGGAAGAGTAAGACGCGGAGATCACCTTCCTCCTCACGGATACACCAGAAATACAGCTACACGTGGAACAACTCCTACAGAACACCTACTGAACGCTGGCAGAAGACCCCAGACCTCCCAAAAGGCAAGAAACTCCCCACATACCTGGGTAGGGCAAAGCGGAGAGATTCCCGCACAGAGGATCGGTGCCGAGCGGCACTCACCAGCCCGAGAGGCTTGTCTGCTCGCCCGCCGGGGCGGGCGGCGCTGGAAGCTGAGGCTCGGGCTTCGGTCAGAGCGCAGGGAGAGGACTGGGGCTGGCGGCGAGAACTCAGCCTGAAGGGGGCTAGTGTGCCACAGCTGGCCGGGAGGGAGTCCGGGAGAACTCTGGAGCTGCCGAAGAGGCAAGAGACTTGTTCTTCCCTCTTGGTTTCCTGCTGCGCGAGGAGAGGGGATTAAGAGCGCTGCTTAAAGGGGCTCCACAGACGGGCGCGAGTCGCGACTGAAAGCGCGGAGCCCAGTGACGGGCGTGGGACGCTGGGGCTGCTGCTGCCGCCGCCAAGAAGCCCGTGTGCGAGCGCAGGTCACTGTCCACACCGCCCTTCCGGGAGCCTGAGCAGCCCGCCACTGCCGGGGTCCCGGGATCCAGGGGCGGCTTCCCTGGGAGAACGCACGGCGCGCCTCGGGCTGGTGCAACGTCACGCCGACCTCTGCCGCTGCAGGCTCGCCCCGCACTCCGTGCCCCTCCCTCCCGCCCGGCCTGAGTGAGCCAGAGTTCCCGAAGAGGCTGCTCCTTTAACCCTTTCCTGTCTGAGCGAAGAACAGACGCCCTCCGGCGACCTACACGCAGAGGCGGGGCCAAATCCAAAGCTGAGACCCGGGAGCTGTGAGAACAAAGAAGAGAAAGGGAAACCTCTCCCAGCAGCCTCAGAAGCAGCGGATTAAAGCTCCACAATCAACTTGATGTACCCTGCATCTGTGGAATACATGAATAGACAACAAATCATCCCAAATTGAGGAGCCAGGAGTCAGTACTGTGCCTCTGAGGTGGGAGAGCCAACTTCAGGACACTGGTCCACAAGAGACCTCCCAGCTCCACATAATATCAAACGGCGAAAATCTTCCAGAGATCTCCATCTCAACACCAGCACCCAGCTTCACTCAACGACCAGCAAGCTACAGTGCTGGACACCCTATGCCAAACAACTAGCAAGACAGGAACACAACGCCACCCATTAGCAGAGAGGTGGCCTAAAATCATAAAAAGTCTGCAGACACCCCAAAACACACCACCAGACGTGGACCTGCCCACCAGAAAGACAAGATCCAGCCTCATCCACCAGAACACAGGCACTAGTCCCCTCGACCAGGAAACCTACACAACCCACTAAACCAACCTTAGCCACTGGGGACAGACACCAAAAACAACAGGAACTACGAACCTGCAGCCGGCAAAAAGGAGACCCCAAACACAGTAACATAAGCAAAATGAGAAGACAGAAAAACACACAGCAGGAGAAGGAGCAAGATAAAAACCCACCAGACCTAACAAATGAAGAGGTAATAGGCAGTCTATCTGAAAAAGAATTCAGAATAATGATAGTAAAGATGATCCAAAATCTTGGAAATAGAATAGACAAAATGCAAGAAACAGTTAACAAGGACCTAGTAGAACTAAAGATGAATCAAGCATCGATTAAAAACACAATAAATGAAATGAAAAATACTCTAGATGGGATCAATAGCAGAATAACTGAGGCAGAAGAACGGATAAGTGAGGTGGAAGATAAAATAGTGGAAATAACTAATGCAGAGCAAAATAAAGAGAAAAGAATGAAAAGAACAGAGGACAATATCAGAGACCTCTGGGACAACATTAAACGCACCAACATTCGAATTATAGGGGTTCCAGAAGAAGAAGAGAAAAAGAAAGGGACTGAGAAAATATTTGAAGAGATTATAGTTGAAAACTTCCCTAATATGGGAAAGGAAATAGTTAATCAAGTCCAAGAAGCACAGAGAGTCCCATACAGAATAAATCCAAGGAGAAATACGCCAAGACACATATTAATCAAACTGTCAAAAATTAAACACAAAGAAATCATATTAAAAGCAGCAAGGCAAAAACAACAAATAACACACAAGGGAATCCCCATCAGGATAACAGCTGATCTCTCAGCAGAAACTCTACAAGCCAGAAGGGAGTGGCAGGACATAATTAAAGTGATGAAGGAGAGAAACCTGCAACCAAGATTACTCTACCCAGCAAGGATCTCATTCAGATTTGATGGAGAAATTAAAACGTTTACAGACAAGCAAAAGCTGAGAGAGTTCAGCACCACCAAACCAGCTTTACAACAAATGCTAAAGGAACTTCTCTAGGCAAGAAACACAACAGAAGGAAAAGACCTACAATAACGAACCCAAAACAATTAAGAAAATGGGAATAGGAACATACATATCGATAATTACCTTAAATGTAAATGGACTAAACGCTCCCACCAAAAGACACAGATTGGCTGAATGGATACAAAAACAAGACCCATATATATGCTGTCTACAAGAGACCCACTTCAGACCTAGAGACACATACAGACTGAAAGTAAGGGGATGGAAAAAGATATTCCATGCAAATGGAAACCAAAAGAAAGCTGGAGTAGCAATTCTCATATCAGACAAAATAGACTTTAAAATAAAGACTACTAGAAGAGACAAAGAAGGACACTACATAATGATCAAGGGATCGATCCAAGAAGAAGATATAACAATTGTAAATATTTATGCACCCAACATAGGAGCACCTCAATACATAAGGCAAACACTAACAGCCATAAAAGGAGAAATCGACGGTAACACAATCATAGTAGGGGACTTTAACACCCCACTTTCACCAATGGACAGATCATCCAAAATGAAAATAAATAAGGAAACACAAGCTTTAAATGATACATTAAACAAGATGGACTTAATTGATATTTATAGGACATTCCATCCAAAAACAACAGAATACACATTTTTCTCAAGTGCTCATGGAACATTCTCCAGGATAGATCATATCTTGGGTCACAAATCAAGCCTTGGTAAATTTAAGAAAATTGAAATTGTATCAAGTATCTTTTCCGACCACAATGCTATGAGACTAGATATCAATTACAGGAAAAGAGCTATAAAAAATACAAACACATGGAGGCTAAACAATACATTACTTAATAACGAAGTGATCACTGAAGAAATCAAAGAGGAAATAAAAAAATACCTAGAAACAAATGACAATGGAGACACGACGACCCAAAACCTATGGGATGCAGCAAAAGCAGTTCTAAGAGGGAAGTTTATAGCAATACAATCCCACCTTAAGAAACAGGAAATATCTCGACTAAACAACCTAACCTTGCACCTAAAGCAATTAGAGAAAGAAGAACAAAAACATCCCAAAGTTAGCAGAAGGAAAGAAATCATAAAAATCAGATCAGAAATAAATGAAAAAGAAATGAAGGAAACAATATCAAAGATCAATAAAACTAAAAGCTGGTTCTTTGAGAAGATAAACAAAATTGATAAACCATTAGCCAGACTCATCAAGAAAAAAAGGGAGAAGACTCAAATCAATAGAATTAGAAATGAAAAAGGAGAAGTAACAACTGACACTGCAGAAATACAAAAGATCGTGAGAGATTACTATAAGCAACTCTATGCCAATAAAATGGACAACCTGGAAGAAATGGACAAATTCTTAGGAATGCACAACCTGCCAAGACTGAATCAGGAAGAAATAGAACATATGAACAGACCAATCACAAGCACTGAAATTGAAACTGTGATAAAAAATCTTCCAACAAACAAAAGCCCAGGACCAGATGGCTTCACAGGCGAATTCTATCAAGCATTTAGAGAAGAGCTAACGCCTATCCTTCTCAAACTCTTCCAAAATATAGCAGAGGGAGGAACACTCCCAAACTCATTCTACGAGGCCACCATCACCTTGATACCAAAACCAGACAAGGATGTCACAAAGAAAGAAAACTACAGGCCAATATCACTGATGAACATAGATGCAAAAATCCTCAACAAAATACTAGCAAACAGAATCCAACAGCACATTAAAAGGATCATACACCATGATCAAGTGGGGTTTATCCCAGGAATGCAAGGATTCTTCAATATACGCAAATCAATCAACGTGATACACCATATTAACAAATTGAAGGAGAAAAACCATATGATCATCTCAATAGATGCAGAGAAAGCTTTCGACAAAATTCAACACCCATTCATGATAAAAACCCTGCAGAAAGTAGGCATAGAGGGAACTTTCCTCAACATAATAAAGGCCATATATGACAAACCCACAGCCAGCATCGTCCTCAATGGTGAAAAACTGAAACCATTTCCACTAAGATCAGGAACAAGACAAGGTTGCCCACTCTCACCACTCTTATTCAACATAGTTTTGGAAGTTTTAGCCACAGCAATCAGAGAAGAAAAGCAAATAAAAGGAATCCAAATTGGAAAAGAAGAAGTAAAGCTGTCACTGTTTGCAGATGACATGATACTATACATAGAGAATCCTAAAGATGCTACCAGAAAACTACTAGAGCTAATCAATGAATTTGGTAAAGTTGCAGGATACAAAATTAATGCACAGAAATCTCTGGCATTCCTATATACTAATGATGAAAAATCTGAAAGGGAAATCAAGGAAACACTCCCATTTACCATTGCAACAAAAAGAATAAAATATCTAGGAATAAACCTACCTAAGGAGACAAAAGACCTGTATGCAGAAAATTATAAGACACTGATGAAAGAAATTAAAGATGATACAAATAGATGGAGAGATGTACCATGTTCTTGGATTGGAAGAATCAACATTGTGAAAATGACTCTACTACCCAAAGCAATCTACAGATTCAATGCAATCCCTATCAAAATACCACTGGCATTTTTCACAGAACTAGAACAAAAAATTTCACAATTTGTATGGAAACACAAAAGACCCCGAATAGCCAAAGCAATCTTGAGAACGAAAAATGGAGCTGGAGGAATCAGGCTCCCTGACTTCAGACTATACTACAAAGCTGCAGTAATCAAGACAGTATGGTACTGGCACAGAAACAGAAAGATAGATCAATGGAACAGGATAGAAAGCCCAGAGATAAACCCACGGACATATGGTCACCTTATCTTTGATAAAGGAGGCAGGAATGTACAGTGGAGAAAGGACAGTCTCTTCAATAAGTGGTGTTGGGAAAACTGGACAGGGACATGTAAAAGTATGAGATTCGATCACTCCCTAACACCATACACAAAAATAAGCTCAAAATGGATTAAAGACCTAAATGTAAGGCCAGACACTATCAAACTCTTAGAGGACAACATAGGCAGAACACTCTATGACATAAATCACAGCAAGATCCTTTTTGACCCACCTCCTAGAGAAATGGAAATAAAGACAAAAATAAACACATGGGACCTAATGAAACTTAAAAGCTTTTGCACAGCAAAGGAAACCATAAACAAGACCAAAAGACAACCCTCAGAATGGGAGAAAATATTTGCAAATGAAGCAACTGACAAAGGATTAATCTCCAAAATTTATAAGCAGCTCATGCAGCTCAATAACAAAAAAACAAACAACCCAATCCAAAAATGGGCAGAAGACCTAAATAGACATTTCTCCACAGAAGATATACAGACTGCCAACAAACACATGAAAGGATGCTCAACATCTTTACTAATTAGAGAAATGCAAATCAAAACTACAATGAGATATCATCTCACACCAGTCAGAATGGCCATCATCAAAAAATCTAGAAACAATAAATGCTGGAGAGGGTGTGGAAAAAAGGGAACACTCTTGCACTGCTGGTGGGAATGTGAATTGGTACAGCCACTATGGAGAACGGTATGGAGGTTCCTTAAAAAACTACAAATAGAACTACCATATGACCCTGCAATCCCACTACTGGGCATATACCCTGAGAAAACCATAATTCAAAAAGAGACATGTACCAAAATGTTCATAGCAGCCCTATTTACAATAGCCCGGAGATGGAAACAACCTAAGTGTCCATCATTGGATGAATGGGTAAAGAAGATGTGGCACATACATACAATGGAATATTACTCAGCCATAAAAAGAAATGAAATTGAACTATTTGTAATGAGGTGGATGGACCTAGAGTCTGTCATACAGAGTGAAGTAAGTCAGAAAGAGAAAGACAAATACTGTATGCTGACACATATATATGGAATTTAAGAAAAAAAAAGGTCATGAAGAACATAGGGGTAAGACAGGAATAAAGACACAGACCTACTAGAGAATGGACTTGAGGATATGGGGAGGGGGAAGGGTAAGCTGTGACAAAGTGAAAGAGCGGCATGGACATATATACACTACCAAACGTAAGGTAGATAGCTAGTGGGAAGCAGCCGCATAGCACAGGGAGATCAGCTCGGTGCTTTGTGACCGCCTGGAGGGGTGGGATAGGGAGGGTGGGAGGGAGACGCAAAAGGGAGGGGATATGGGAACATATGTATACATATAACTGATTAAATTTGTGATAAAGCAAAAAATAAAAATAAAAAAATAAATAAATAAATAAAAAAAAAAGAAAAAAAAAAAAAAAAAAAAAAAAAGAAAAAAAAAAAAAAAATAAAAGGCAGAAGACATGCATTTAATAGGCTTTAGACCTCTGATGATTCTTAGCTTCTTTTAATTTTATCAGCTATATAGCTTTTTTATGTTACTTTATTCTACTCTTATTTTAAGTTATCTTTTTCAAAAAGAGTTGTTGCTGAATTTCATGATTTGAATATATTTTATGATTAGAAAAACACATCCATGTTTTTTATTATTTGTATTTTCAGATTTTCTCATTTTTTACACTGGATTTATGTATGAAAATGTCTTCCAAAAAAGTCATTCACTTATTCTTTCTTTCTTACTTTAGTAACCAATTAAGAATACAGAGTTTCTACTATGTGCAAATCTTGGTTTAGGGTGCTTTGGGGAATGCAAAGATGAATAGATTTCAAGCAGAATCTTTATTGCTGATATATTTTAATAACCATACTTCTAATGAGAAATTGTAAAACATGTATTTTTGTCTTACAAGTTACTTTTCTTTTCAAAAATATATTGTGTAGCACCTTAAGTGTATAAAATATTAAGGCAGTAAATCAGTTTTAACCTTATTAACCTAACATTTACATTATTACTCTTGGTATAAGTTTCCTACATTGAAAAGAAACATAGAATGTTTTACAAAAAAAACACACAAAGATTAAACAAAAATTGAATAATCAAGATGTGAGAAAGTAAATACTCTTTCAGAAAATCCTTGACTATTTAGTACCTTCATTGAACTGTGTAGTTTGGCTTCATCTAGGTTAATGACATTCAAAGGTAATATAAAATGTTTAATTTCATTCAACAAGACAATGAAAATCTAGAGAGACTGCTCTCTAATAAGGCCTATAACATTTTCAGGTATTTGTTCATAGCTTAATTTTCTAGGCAGTGGTAGTTTATATTTTAAAAGAAAAAACAATTTTTTTTTTTTCCTAATGGCAACTCGAACACTGGAATTAATATCTGGGATCCTGATCACTGGCTCCAAGATTTTGGTGCTTCACAACAACAGGCAGTATTAGCCACATTTTCTAGTCTCCATAGAACTCCAAACAAATTTTAAATATTAATTTTATCCTTTACTTTGAAAAGAACAATTTCTCTCAACCTATAGTTTCTAGATGCAAAGTGTTAATATAAGTAGGAAGAGAAAAGTGATAGTTATTTAAGAATGTAATGTGGACAATTTGTGGGTTAATAAGTGCTATGTGTTCAGAAGAAAGCTCTTCTTTTAAGTTAGCTTTCATATGTGAAATAAACTAACTTTAGAGGTTCTATCCCCATGGACAATGTTCTTGTACATACTGACTTTATCTTTAAAACAAGGATGACATCAGAAGTACCACAACATCTCAACACTGTTCTCTCATTACAGTGAACATATTTAACATACAAAGAAGGGCAGGAGAGAGAGAAGTAAAAATGATTAAAGTAAGGTGCTTTTATCTAGCATTTCTCATCATGGATTTTAAGCTCAAGTATTTTGGAAGAAATACAAGAAATACTAGAATTTGCTATGGCCCCATCTGTCCACCCCGTGTACCCTGCTTCCTTGCCATGATGGTGGCCAGTGATGGGGCAGAATTCGTCAAGTTCCTTATATCATTCCAAAGAGGGGAAAGATAATCTTTTTCAAAGGAAAAATATATTTAGTAATAAAGAAGATGAGGTAGGTACTTATTAATTTATTTCTTGGTTTCTCAGCATCTGTTCACCTTAGTGCAAGTACCAGCAACTGAGGAATTCAGTCCTTTATCATTTTGTCCCTGAGTTTGGGTGGGCTTCGCCTACCCCTCAGTACCAGAGATAAAGCACCTAACTCAGACCTAAGCCAGTTCACTGCATTCTCCCTAAAGATAAGTTCATGACAAAATCACAGTCCATAAGATGCAATGGGTCTCTGGCGGGGCTACCATCAGAGTGAACCTCTGTTTACTCCACAGGATTTGAAACAGTTTATAGAAACCAAGAGGTCAGCCTTTAAGAGGCTGAGACAAAGTAACCAGGTCCTTTGAGCACTTGCTAAACGCTGTGCCCAAAGACAGATTTATCTCTAGGTTTTTATTTACACGACCCCATTAATTCCCTTTTTTGCTTGAACTAGTTTGTGTTGAATACTCTGTTACTTGCAACCGGAAAAGTTCTAAATGATGCTGAAAGAAAAATATATAAGGAAGAGATGATTTTGTGGTGGGTGTAAACAAGACAATCGTATAAGAATTCAAGAGAGCTAAGTAATAGAGCTTGTATTCCAGTTAATTCTTGAGTTTCCTATTCAAAGTTAACTAAAGACTTGCATGCAGAGGAGTCTATATATTGCTGATTTTTCTTTAATTTAGTTATTGGAAGCAGTTATTACAAAATACATGTGACTTGATAACATAGCATCATGTAATATAAAATCATGTCTTAGCACCTAAATATTAAGGTTTTCTTTTTTTTCTTTTTTAAAGAGAATTCTAGATAAAGACTTGAGGACTGAAACTCTTATTCTATTTCTCATGGTCTCAACTAAACCTCCTTTCATGTGCTCATTATTTTGTTTTGATACCATCAAACAAATGCTCAACCTCATGAGAAAAGGTTTTGAAAGAGTCTTCTGGAACAGCACAGAATATAATTCCCATATAATTATGTACAACACAGCAGTGAAACCAAGGACACAAAATAAAATAGCTGACAACACCAAGAAGTCATAATTTCAGCTTGTTATACACACTCTCATCTTAAGAAAGATGAATCAAATTTTTTTGCAACTTGCGTCATCTCTGAATATGAAGGTCTGCAATATACAAAGCTAAATTTGTGCTTCCTTTAATGGACCATGAAGCTAATTCCAGCAGATGAAGACCACCGTGCCAATATTCTTCCTTCTGAAGCGCTAAACAAAGCAGCTAGGTTTTGTGAACTTTTACTTCTCATTTTCACTGTCACTTTTCACATTTCCTTTGGTAGCTTTGTCATGGAATGTTTTGAGAGAAAGTCTTATTATCCAACATCACTGAAAAAATATTTACCTGCCGGATTCTGAAACCTGATGCTCAAAAATACAAGCTCCTTTAACTCTCCAAACCAATCATGAACCATCTGTAATCTGACCATCTACAAGAAGTTGAGCCACCTCTTTCTAATATACAACACACTAGTAGACTCAATTTTCTAGGAAAAACGCTCCCAACACCCAAAGTAGCAAGGATCCATCAAAGCATCAAACAGAAAACTGGCACCCCACTCACGACGAAGTTTTAGAGTTAATGGATAAAACCTAAGAAATGGGCTGATACCAAATGCAGTTCAAAAAAAAACATGATAATTTCATTGTACTCTGTAATGAAGCCACATTACAGGAAAGACTTACCATTTCTTCTAAAGGACATTCTGGTAAGATTTAGAAAGCAGCAGGACTTACCTGGAAAAAAGAGAAAAAGAAGAGATTAAAACAATAAATAAGAAAGTAATAGTGAAGACATATTTTTAAAATATATTCTAAGATGACAAAAAGTGAGCCCATGCCATCTACATAGGAGTAAGTCTATAAAGGAGAGGGGGAAAATACATTTTTTTTAAAGTTGTTATTGCCTTTATCTAACGCAAGAAGAAAATGTACAGAGATGAGGTGCTTATTTTAGGTAATACATGTAACAGAGTCCTTTATATTAACACAATCCTCAATGAAATTGAAAATAGAGCTATTTTACTGTTTCTAAGAGGAAGATGTAATTCACAATGATAAACATAGAAACTAAGTATCTTCAGTGGACTCAAGAAGGGAATCCTATGGCAGCTCTAATTTTTAGTCCTCCCCCCAACTCCTGGGAGTATATCCAGAAAAGATGACAACTTAATTCTAAAAGATACATGCACCCCAATGGTCAAAGCAGCACTATTTACAGTAGCCAAGACATGGAAACAACCCAAGTGCCTATCAACAGACAATTAGTTTAAGAAGATGTGATAGATAGATATACACATATATATATATAATGGAATATTACTCAGCCATAAAAAAGAATGAAATATTGCCATCTGCAGCAACATGGATGGGCCTAGAGAATATCATACTAAGTGAAGTAAGTCTGACAGAGAAAGACAAGTATTATATGATATCACTTACATGGAGAATCTAAAAAATAATACAAATGAATCTATATACAAAACAGAAACAGACTTACAGACACAGAAAACAAACTTATGTTTACCTAAGGGGAGGTAGGGAAGGTACGAATTAGGAGTATGGGATTAGCAGATACAACTTAGTATACATAAGATAGACAAGCAACAAGGATTTACTGTATAACACAGGGAACTGTATTAATAATAACCTACTATGGAAAATAATCTGAAAAAATATATATATAACTGAATCACTTTGCTGTATACCCAAAACTAACACAATACTGTAAATCAACTATACTTCAATTTAAAAAAGAAGAAAGAAGAAGAAGAAGAAGAAGAAGAAGAAGAAGAAGAAGAAGAAGAGGAAGAGGAAGAGGAAGAGGAAGAGGAAGAGGAAGAGGAAGAAGAAGAAGAAGAAGAAGAAGAAGAAGAAGAAGAAAGAAGAAGAAGAAGAAGAAGAAGAAGAAGGGAATCCTAAACAGACTCTGGTTCCTTACAGAATTTTCTGGGTTCAAATGAACTGGGCTGTTTATGGCTCTCAGAAAGCCTTATCAGGTTTCAAAACTGTCACACTTTTCAATTTTGTTGATATTTAAAACAGTTTTTGCCCCACTATAAGTTTTCATAGAGGGCACTAAACAGGTTTAGTAAGACAAGGAGTTTTTTAATGTTAATTGCTTTATCTTAATGTTATCTTTTAGTCCCTGAGAAATCTAAAAAAGCAAACCGCTTCATAAATCTTAAAAATACTGGTGTACTGAGCATTAGCCATAAATATTATCAAATGCTTTTAAAACTCAGCCAATATGCAGATACAGTGAAAGAAATCAGCTCCCTGAAAGTTTGGATTAGCTGTCCTAGGATTTCTTATGTACTCTGTAAATCAAATCCCTGTGCTATCCTACCATTAAAATAGGCTGCACAATTTATGCCTACCAACCTGCAGACACGGTAACCTATTTCCTCAGAACGGAGGGAAGGAGCCAAAAGAACAAAAACTGAGTTTTATCTCTAAAGATATTATATGATGCAAGTCCAGTTTATAGAAGTGTTACTACTAAAAGCATATGTGGAATTTCCTAGCCAATTAGACAGTGTTGCTGACTCGGTCTAATTTTTTGCAGTGAGACTGAGCAGCCTAGCAAAAATGTATATAGAGATTAAATTTCTATGTTCTCTTCCACTCCCTCTTTCTAGAGGCTTATCTACTCCTTAACTTCCTTTTCTACTAGGCAAAGAAATAACTGATGAATCAGAAGGCAGGCGGAATAACTGCAGACTACTTTTTCCCTGTTTCTTAAAACTGGTCTAAGTTTCTAGGCACTGTGGACACATACAGATGCTCACCTCTCATACTATTTCATATTTAACATAGTAACTGGACCAAATAGCTAACACATCTCTTTTTTCTCCCCTCACAAAGCACCTCTTTACCTGAACTAGAGTTGAGTGAGTTTTACAGTAGGGCCTAAATCTCCAAACATTATTTTTTTCAATCCTAGGAAGAGTATACATGACTAATTTATAATCGAAGCTCAAAACATAGCAAAATGCATTATGTAAATGAATATATGGCAGGGCTAGGATAGCATCTAGGACTCTGGATGTCTAATCTTCTAGCAATTGAACACACATGTGCACAGTACCTTTTAGTCCTCAGTATTTTTTACGATGTTAGTTTTCAATAATGTTTTCTAAAGTTTTTCAGCATGACTCTTTTGATCCACTACATATATTTAACAATTTTTTGTTGTTGTTGTTGTTAGGTCAAAGTAAGCCATTTGACTTTTTCTACAGCAAATCTCTAGGGCACACCTTCAGGTTTCCTTGCCACCTTCTAAGGACTGACTACAGAAATCTCTGTCATTTAATTCAACAGCCCTTATACAATGACAGGAACAGTTACTCCAGGTTAGTGAGTGAGAGGCTCACTATACCAGACCTATTCTCATAATTATCTCTCCATGATACTGTTAACCAACAACATTCTTTTCAGTCTAAAATATGGAAAGCCCATTGTATTATTGACAATATCATGCAGTTTTACTATTGGTTAGCAAGGGCTGAGAAATGGCCAGATCATAAGAAGAAGTCTAACTCAGAACCATGGATAGCTATTTCCCTTTCAGTTCATACAAATAAATTATTTTATTTAGTTGTGTGTCTGTGTAAGCCTGATGGTTATTTGAATATCATTTCAACCTTGGGGAAAAAATACATACATATATATTTATATTTATTTATACTTATATTGAACTGGCCCACATATTTATGAGGGGTGAGGATCATTCTGCCCTTTTTTATTATTTAAAAATCATGTATTGTCAGAAGTTTATTTCTGTGCAATAAGAGTAAATAATTATTCACCTCAAGCCAGCAGGGAAAGGTTTCTTTTCTTTTCTTTTTTAAAAAAATTTTTAACTGATATTTTATGATATGATATGGTATTTAGGGAGCCAGATAAAGAGTTAATGGGATTACTACATTCAGGTGTGTGGACAGAAGTGATTTCAAGAAAATCTGTTTTCTAAGCAAGATAAAACTGGACTTCGTTTCTTTTTTTTTTTAACTTCTTTATTGGAGTATAATTGCTTTACAATGGTGTGTTAGTTTCTGCTGTATAACAAAGTGAATCAGCTATACATATACATATATCCCCATATCTCCTCCCTCTTGCGTCTCCCTCCCTCCCACCCTCCCTATCCCACCCCTCTAGGTGGTCACAAAGCACAGAGCTGACCTACCTGTGCTATGCGGCTGCTTCCCACTAGCTAGCTATCCCACGTTTGGTAGTGTATATATGTCCATGCCACTCTCTCAGTTAATCCCAGCTTACCCTTCCCCCTCCCCATATCCTCAAGACCATTCTCTATGTCTGTGCCTTTATTCCTGTCCTGTCCCTAGGTTCATCAGAACCATTTTTTTTTTTTAGATTCCATATATATGTGTTAGCCTACGGTGTTTGTTTTTCTCTTTCTAACTTACTTCACTCTGTATGACAGACTCTAGGTCTATCCACCTCACCACAAATAACTCAATTTCGTTTCTTTTTATGGCTGAGTAATACTCCATTGTATATATGTGCCACATCTTCTTAATCCATTCATCTGTTGATGGACACTTAGGTTGCTTCCATGTCCTGGCTATTGTAAATAGCGCTGCAGTGAACATTGTGGTACATGACTCTTTTTGAACTATGGTTTTCTTAGGGTATATGCCCAGTAGTGGGATTGCTGGGTCATATGGTAGTTCTATTTTTAGTTTTTTAAGGAACCTCCATACTGTTCTCCATAGTGGCTGTATCAATTTACATTCCCACCAACAGTGCAAGAAGGTTCCCTTTTCTCCACACCCTCTCCAGCATTTGTTGTTTGTAGATTTTTTGATGATGGCCATTCTGACCAGTGTGAGGTGATACCTCATTATAGTTTTGATTTGCATTCTCTAATGATTACTGATGTTGAGCATCGGGGAGGGTTTATTTTCAAGCCTGGCTTAAAACATTTGCTAATAATGATCAGAGAAATGGGTAAATACTATTTTTCTACATGATAATTTTATGATGGATATTTCCTCTTACTGGCTACTGCTGTCTTGAATATTTTAGTGCTGAAAATTCACTATTTTGGTACATAACAGTACAAAACATACTAATCACCATAAATGACCAATTGTTATGAGTGGGTAACTTAATTGCTCATTAATTCCCTAATTAATTGGCACAACCCAATGTTAATATTATTTAAAGAATTGCATTGGCCCCTGGGGTTTATTTGGGCTTCTGCTAGGGAGTTAATCAAGCAGAGAGCTTGAATTATATCTGATCTTTCAACTTCCTTAGGTACCATTTAGGTTCCCTTTTGACACTCTGTGCTCTCATGAAGTACTCATGGGACGGTTGGAAGAATCTAAGTAGCTCATAGAATACACCACTTGAGGGCCATCATACGCCTTCTCATGACACTAATGGTTCCTTGTCACCCACTTCGTGAAGTAAAACCTCTACTCTGTGGATTTCAAGGTCTACCTCTGTTGAGGTCTATGACCCTTAAACATATCCATCTCTCTTATGTGTCTGATCTAGGCCCTCCATTCCTCCATTAACTTACCCACTTACGTAACGATCCCTTTCCTGCAGCCCCTATCTTCTGTATACTTCTTTTTCCCCTCAGCCTTTCTGTATCCCTTTGACTCATTTTGAATTCAATTCTTATTTACCCTTTTTCTCTAAAGGTACGCTTTGGCCAGTTCCCAATACCTGTCAGATCCTGTCCCTCCCCACCCGCCATGTTCCCTCCACTCTACTGCCTCAGCTCATCTCCTGTCACTTCCTGTCATATCCTCTCCTCTGTTTCAGATTTACAGAACCACCTGAAGTTCCCAAAATATATCTTGCTTCTTTACATCTCTGTATTTTCACTTATACATTTTTTTGCAACTCTGAAAGCCAAGTTTTCTGATTTCTCAAGGTTAGTTTGGACATTTGCTCTCTATTCTCCCTTAGACTTTGACACCTCAGTTTTAACCTTCCTAAAAATTGATAATAAATACTTGTAACTAGCATCTCAGATTCCCAGAACATTACCTGATGCGTAATAGAGAGCATTCAATAGAGAGAATTAAATAAGACTTGAATCCCCAATGTATTTGAGTTCCTTAAAAGCAGGAGCTGTATCTTATTCATCTTTCGATCTTTAATGTCCAATCCAGTGTTTCGCCCAGTGTTAGTATAAAATGAGTGGATTATTGGAGGGAAGGAAAGGAATGGTAATTGTGGCTAATGGACTTTCATTTTTGGTATACTTCAATAAATAACTGTCTTTTCTAAATTCTATAGCTTGATTATTTGCTTTCCTACTAAATGTGCTGATGGCAAATATGGTCAATAGGCACCAACTATCAAAAAAAAAATGCAAGGCTAGAATATCTCAGACATTTCTAAAGGTTCCTAGAGTGGATGCAGTTTTGTTGTTTTTGTTGTTTTGTTTTGTTTTGTTTTTTTATTAAGACAGAAATAAAATTTTCCTGTTTGTCTCTGGCTCTCACACTCTATATATTTATGGTAGACTAACCATAAAAATAATCAGTTTCATCCATTACCTTCTTGCTAAAATACTCTCAGATAATTGAGAGAATTAAGAGTATTTTATTTTGAATATCTATACTCCAAACTCTCCACATAACTACCAACATCTTCATTTGGCATCATACAGTGCCATACAAATAACCCAATAATTTATTTTGATTTTTGACACCAACTGCTTTCAAATACATTTCAATTTAAAAATTGACCCTAAAATCAAAAATAAAGAAAGCAACTGCTTAAAGAAAAGGAAAAGCTTAAAGAGAAGAGGACAATGTTTTATTATACCTTGGTTATGATAATTAATAATATTCAAATGCTGTTTTTGTTTTTAGTTATGTTTGTGCAAGACAGCCCTTCTCCCTCCCTCTTTCCTTTCCTCCCTCCTTCCCTCTCTCTCTCTCTCTCTCTCTCTCTCCTCTAAGTCTATATTTTTTAAGTATAAAACAATAGGTGTACATAAGGTATCAGTATCCATAGGATGAACCATCTGGAACTTTGATCTCATATCTTCTTGGCCTTTTCAACTCCAGTGACTTTTACCTCCTTTAAAATTGAGAGACACACAATACCTCCCATATTGGGTCTTGCCATTCTGAAGAATGGGTCTACCTCCAAGGTCTTGATATCATAGTCTTATCTCTTTTCCACCTGCTCACCTTCTTCTCCTGCTCTTTGCCATCTCTTGAATCCACTCCCTGCCCTCATTGTGAGCGTGACTCTGCCAAGCCCCTGACAAGCCTCAGCAGCTCATCAGCCCTTCTCTGACTTTGCTTTCCTACAAACCCAACTTGTGCCAGGCATGGATCAGTCTTTTCAAAATTGCTCTAATAGTCAAAATGAAGAACAACATTTTTTGGCAAGTATGTTCCATTGAAAAGTAATAATTCTCAAAATGTTGTTAATAAGTGTTTTTAAGGGAAAAATAAGTTCTCAATAAATTTTAGCTAAGTATCATTTTTTGTTATATTCCTTTATTAGAAGTTCCCAGTATGTATTAACCTACTAGAGGTTCTAAGTCCCTTGGAGCAAAGAAGCTTGATGAATTCAATCTAATGCCTGCTTCCCAAATTTCGTAGTTCTGTTGTCCTCTTTTACCTAATAACATCCTAGGTAATTTATGGTGTGTAGGGAACAGCTTGGGAAATTATTGTAAAGTGGAAAAACCACTGAATTTTAACTTAGAAAATCAGGATGATAATGATGATGATGATGATGTTATTAGTAGCTAATATTAAAATAAGCAAAGTACTGCTGTAAGTGATTTACATGTATTAACACATTTAATCTTGTATAAAGTAACTGAAGTGATACTATTAGCTCCATCCTACAGATTTAGAAACTAAGGTTTTGAGAGATTAAGGAATTGGCCCCAATTTACATAACTGAACTGTGATTCGAACCCAGGCAATTAGGCTCCATAATCTAAGATTTTATGCCATTCTGCTTCTGTTATCTACCAACTGTGTAATCGAGGTGATTTACTTTGCCTCTCTAGGTCAAGTTTCTTATTGCTCAAACAGGACTAATGTTATCTGATGTGGCTGCTATAAGAAAATCAGTATTTAACAGAGCCTAGGGCAGTATCTGGAAATTCAGGTACTCAGAATAACTATTTATTAAATAAGACTCAAGAACTCCAGATTTGTTTATCCTCCTGACTGTGTACACACAACTACTGGTTACCTACCATTGTGAGAGAAACAGACACAAAGCTGTGATGAACTGTTGATTGAAAATCCTTACTCTAGAACTTCAACTGGCTCCTTAGAGACATTTGTTCACCCTGGATTTATCCGTATTGATTGCCTACTGCAATTCAGGCATTTCAAACACTGTATGTACTCCTCCAGCCCAGGGCACTCAGGCAATGTCTCAAACCTTTCCACTTAGGACTTCCAGGACAGCCATGCCCTTTCACCAAATGTCACTGCCCTTTCATGATCTTTTCTTTCTCAGAGGAAAAAAGAATTACCCAATTCCAAAGCTAATACCCAAAATATATGTAAATATTTCCTGCTTCAGTCTATATGCCTCCATCACTTCCAGGAACTGGCTCCATCAACCACTCGATCACCCTTTGTATTCTCTCCCTTTCTCCCTCTCTGCCTCTCCCTCCATCCCTCCTTTGTACTCTTATACACACAGTATACTTCTATTTCCAAACCATATTTACACTACAACCATGCCACCTTCACACACCACACTTCGCAGCAAAGCACACACATTACCTTACCCCATATATAATCCCATTTCTCTATTTTTCCCCTTAACCCCAAACTTCTCAAAAGAATCTACCTGCCTTATCTTTTTCCTCACCAAACACTCACTCTTCAACCCTATGCAACTCAGCTGCATTCCCATGATCTATAAACTACCTTTCTCAACGATACCAGCATCTTCCTAATTGCCAAATACAGTAGGTTTTACTCAGTCATGATTTTATTTGTTCTCTCTGAAAGTTTGTTATGCCCACCTCCTTCTTGCAACTCTCTTCTTCTTAGAATTCTCTGGCATTACACTATTGTGATCCCCTTTCTGTCATTTCAGCCAATTTCTCTCTCTCTCTCTCTATCTCTCACTGGCTTCCCCCCCCCCCCATTTTGCATTTTAAACATGGCTCCAACCTCTGCCTTCTGTTATTTTCATATTAGTGTCTCACTAGGACATTATCCACTCCACAGCTCTAACAATCACTTTTACGCAGATGGTGCAAGAAACTACTAAATTATAATTTTGAAGAAAGGGAATATATCTAAATCACCATTCTAATTTCCATGGTGTCTGTCTAGCACATAATGGGTATGTGTATGTGTGTGTGTTCAAAGTATTTATATATATATATATATATATATATATATATATATATATATATATATATATAGTATATATACCGTTTATATATACATTATATATATATAGTAAATGAACAAATTATTTCTTTGATCTAGCTTTTCCAAATAATCAGAACATTATGTTTAGGCACAGAACATTTATCAACTTCAAATGCTAAAACACATGCCTGGAAATTGCTGATCTACCTCTTAAAGGGCTTGTGAGCTCAGATGGCTGATGCCCTGTGAGTTGGACAACAAGGGAGGGCATAGAGGGACTGAATGATGGGGAGACAGGAGAAAGTAGAGGCAGTAAGGAGAAGCTGTATAGGAACAAATGGGGTATTTGGCTGCAAGTGGTACCACAGAGGAGGGGGATGAGAGAGTTTGGCTAGAGAAGAGAAGGGAGGAAAAAAAGCATGTGCTTATGGGTCCCAGCCCTTGAAGCTCCTTTTGCAAATGTTCACACGTGTCCCCATGTGTAACACTCAGATACTGCTATCTCACTTCAAAAGAACACTGAGGCACTCCGAATAAATTTGCACAATTTCCAGAAATTTCTCTCATCATTCTTTGTCAAGATGCTTGGTCAAGCTTTGACTTCAGAACAGTGAGAAATGGTTGAAAAGAAGAGAAGTATAACCAGTATTGCAAGGGAGATTATTCAAAAGGTTAATTACTATATGAGCAGAGAAGGGTGGAAAAAGACCCTTAGAAAAAGACATCTAGCTTGCTAAATCTGCCTTTCTTAATCCTAAAACTCTATTATGCTTACATTTATATCAGGGAGAAAAAGGGATTCTTGAGAGGAGGGGTATTCAGGCCATTTATTTGAACTTTTGATAAAACCTCATTATATTCCCTTCCTAATCCTGTGTCATTAGGAGCAAAATGGTATATTTAGAGAACATTTAGATACAAATACCTGCAACCTTCCTATCAGACCTGCTGACTTTCTTTTTCTTTCTTTCTTACTCTCTCTTTTTGTCACTGTAGCCTATTATGTTGAGATACGATTTTTCAACCAGGCAATCTAGCACTGGCATCGGGGACCTGCAATAGCCTGGTTGGAGACACTCTCGGCCTCTAATATTATTATTTTTTGGCAGCGTCATTATGACGCTAATAACTGGGAACAATTATCATTATTCGGAGAAAGAGAAAAACAAAACAAAGCAAAACAAAAAACCCTGACCACCTAATACTTAGATAAGCCTACAGTTATTACACAAATCCAAAAGAGGAAGTCTACATAATTTAAAGTTAAGGTTAATTCTTGAAATTGGTGTGGATAATCAAAGAATGAAAGAGGCCAATCGTGTTTCAAGTTACTAAGTCAGATTCAATCCTTCACTGAGCTCCCTACAATTGTTGCCTTACATGTCGGTTAATGTGCTAGTGAGTGATACAGTTCACAATTTGTACTGTGGTTTAGCTTAGGAAGTGCCATTTGGATCTGGGGATTTTTCAACTGTATTTTTTTTTCTTTTTTTTTTGCGGTACGCGGGTCCCGCACTGTTGTGGCCTCTCTCGTTGTGGAGCACAGGCTCCGGACCTGCAGGCTCAGCGGCCATGGCTCACAGGCCCAGCCTCTCCGCGGCATGTGGGATCTTCCCGGACCGGGGCACGAACCCGTGTCCCCTGCATCAGCAGGCGGACTCTCAACCACTGCGCCACCAGGGAAGCCCCGGTCTGTGCTTCTTTATTCAGCCTCAGGGGTAGTATTCAGAGTAATGAGAAGTGCTTTGTCAATGTGCCAAGTCTGAGAGTCCTTGGAAACTGACTTACCGTGGTAATTCACAGAGCTTATTTTCAATACACGTGCACCCAATACCACAAGCAATAATTACACAACATTCCCTTATCCACACACATACACCCATGCCCACAATTTGCAGCTGAGAGATCGTTTAGTCGTTTGACAGAGGAAACGTATTTGTGTCTATCTAGTGGTAAAATGTGTTTTCAGCTCATATTCCAACTAACTCAAACCTAAGTTAAGGAATAAGAAAAGGAAAAGTAAAAAAAAAAAAAAAAAAAATGAAGCAGAGCCCAGTGTTGGCCTAAGTCCAGAATCCTCAGATTAGAAAAAGGGTGTGCTGGGGCACAGCACAGTCACTTCTGGCCTAATAAGTAAGGCTGGCAGCCAGCATTATGCAAAGCTCATTGGAGAGAAGCAAAGCCTCCTTGGCAAAACAGTGATAAAGAATTAGAATTTTCTGGAAATAGTAATAAGACCTCAGTACAAAGACCTGACCAATCCCAGCATGCACGGAAGGGGACAAGGAGAAAGTGGACCATACCAAAGAAGATATGCAGAACTTAAATAATAGAAAGAATACAGAATGAACCAGAAGGGCAATTAATCTCTTGCTCACTTCTGTGAGTGTTAAACAGTGTCTGTACTTAGCAGCATGTTTAAACTATCTGTATGATAACTGCATGCACTTATATTACATGTGTATGTTTAGTCTTTTTCAACTACTCTATGTGTTGCTGTCATAAAGTCCTTAAAGTATACTTTCAGCTGTTATACACAGACACTCGTGCTGGTTGGAGCTCTGTCAATCCCAGTAGAGATTCTGGTGCCCAGAGCAGAAAAACTGGGGCTATGACCTTCTGCAGAATGCAATCTTAATAATAATTATGTTTCGTGTGTACTTATGTACGCACATGTATGTTGAGTTGCTAGAAGGAAAAAAGGGGGTAGTAGTCCAGGAAAGAACATCATATGATAATACTTCCTGTGAACTTCACTATGAAAAATAGCTTTACTACCAAGAAAACATACATCTTAGTAACCATCAGTTAGCAAATAACTCTAAAATCTGAAGCTGATAGATCCCTCAGGTGTATCAAATGTTCAAGACAACATTATTATTTTAAAAAATTATAGTTCAGTGTGAAATACTCACTCACAAAAATTAGAAGGAAAAAAAAACTGTAAAAGCAAGGGATAACTTACAGGTTTATAACCAATCCAGAAACATGTATTGATTTCCTATTCTATGCAAGTTACAGGGGAATAGTTGTGCAAGACCGGCTTCACACTCTAAGGAAGTCTGGCAACATTACTGAGGAGATAGGAGACACATCCAACCATAAAATGAACTGAAGAGGGAAAGAGATTAGAGAAGGGAAAAAAGTACAAAAAGATGGATTCAGTGTGGTGCCAGTGAGAGCCATCGAAGGCTTTTGAGTAGGGTAAGAACATAATAAAAAGGGTTTAGGAAGATTAATATGGAAGGCCAGTTAAGAGATAATCACTAAGATAGGCAAGACACAGTTGTGTCTAGGGCCTTCTTCTCCCTATCAATCAGCCAGCCAAGTCTGAGGTGTGCAGATGAAGTAGAGCCTCAGTCTAATGCTGTTCTCCTACTTCTTAACAAAAGCCAATATTCCTCCTCTTCTCTTCCTCTTCCTGTGTTATCTACTGTAATGTAATGCTTTTTCCTTCTGGCTGACACCTCAAAATACAACAGTGGAGGGCTCATTGTGCTAAACTGGCAATTGTAGAGAGGGGAATGTCCTTTCAATTATACAGGAGCCCATAAAAATGTAGGTGCTTTAACAAGAGATCAGAGGAATAAGGAATCCTTAGAGGCACAGGCTCTCTTTCTTTTCTTTTCTTTTTTCTTTTTTTTTTTTAATTTCCAGATCCCAGCATACACCCTGGAACCTCATCGTAAGTATCAAATATATCTGTGGTGTTAAACTGGGTTAGTTATATATGTAGAAAATAAAAAAGAAATACGTTGGCATGGAGTAATTCATAACTGATAGACCCATAAAAAGATTCATTTCTTTTTTATCAGAAAACCTGAGATTTTTTAAAACTCAGCAAAGCCTCAGAAACCATTCATGGTAATTTCTTCATTTGATCCTCAGAAACTACTTATGGACCTGGTGAAAGGAACAGTATCTCTATTTTCCATAAGGAGACATTGAGACTCTAGGTTGAATGACTGCCTCAAAGCAAGCTGATAAATGATGGAGCTGGACTGGAACACAGCAATCCTTTGTGCCTGATAGTTTTTCTACTGCACCTCATGATTTTTTACATGATGGTTGGGACAATACATAATTAAGGCTGTTTGAGACAGTACAGTTTAGGGGAGTCTGAAAGAATGTAAAAGGTACAAAATTGGATTGTAATGTATGCCTTTTTAAAATCGAAGTACAGTTGATGTACAATTTTATAGAAGTTATCGGTGTACAATATAGTGATTCATAATTTTTAGAAGTTATAGTCTATTTACAGTTATTATAAAATATTAGCTATATTCCCTGTGTTGTACAGTATAACCTTCAGCTTATTTTATATATATAATAATTTTTTTGTACTGTATGGCTTTTGAAACTAATATAATAGGATCTGGTTTTAGGCTTACAGTTCATATCTGCAAACATACAGACAAAATTTTCAAGAGATTTCTACCCCTATCTCTTGATAACGCTTCCTAGGAAACTTTTAGCTAATCTATGGAGGCATCTTATGTCTCCTACAAGTCCTATCTTTTTTTTAGCATGCTTTGCCCATTTTCTATACACCCTCCCTCAGGACTGCATCTGCTTTGAAAAATTACTCCTATTAAACTAAATTTCTCTGTCACTGCAAGAGACATAAAATTAAAAACTATCTGTCTTTAATCATGCCAGGCTTATTTCTTGTCTCCCAGGCTCCATTTATCAATAATTAATATATAAAGAAGACTGAAATCCATTTCAATTTCAAAGGCCCAAACATTTCGCTGATTAATAAAAAATTGTGCTCACAAAGATGGACGGACATGCCATGGTGAAGTGATGGAGGACACAGCATCAGCACAGAATAGATCTGCAGGGCCACGTGTGCCATGTGGCCCACATAGATGAGAAATAAGCCACGTGGAGGAATGGTTCTGCAGGGGCACCACCCACCAAGCCTGACAACTCTGCATGTGAGAATCCTTGTCTGCAATTATCATCTCGGTCTGTTCAATTTACCTCTCTATCTGGGGTCTTATAAAAACCATAAAAGGGTGAACTTGCATCTAAGAACCCACTCTCTGGAATTGTAAGTGCATCTGATTTAATGAACAATTTGTGTACATGTTATCATACAGTTGACCCTTAAACAACAAGGGTTTGAACTGCGTGGGTCCACTTATACATGGATATTTTTCAATAGTACATACTTCAGCACTACATGGTCCATGTTCCATTGAATCCTCGGATGAGAAGAACCATGGAAACAGAGGGCCAACTGTAAGTTATATACGGATAAATCCCCGCATTGTTCAAGGGTCAACTGTACATGCAACATTGTGATCCTATACAGTATGGGTTGGTGAAACCTATAACTGTGTGGCTTGAGAGAAAAATGTCTGGGTCTTACTAGCCTTCTGGTCTAGCCAGTGTGTGTCATTGGCAGATCCCTTGACATTCACTTCTCATGCTGTTCGCTGTCAGTATCTAGGGCTTCCATATCTAGAGAGTTTAACATTAATTGCAGGGAACTCAGATCGTTCAAGTGTCCCAGTTCTACACAAGTGTGAAGTTGCCATCAAATGCTTAAGGTCTAGCATTACATAGAACTGTTAATACACACGGTTCCCTCTCCTATTCTCATTTTCCACAACATAACCACAACAGTTTGTTCTTAGAGTTCTGGTCTCTCTGTCAAGAGATTCACTTTCCAAGTCTCTCTGTGCTAAGTAGCAATGGGAGAAATTATTTTAACCCTAGGATCTTTTATGGTATAAAGCAATTTCAAGTTGGAGAAATTTGCAGGGAAACTAAATAGTTAGTACCTAGATGAAAAGGGATAGATGAGTGTTGTGCAACTTAAAATCCTTTATTTAGAGAAGTCCTAAAAGTGGGAGGGAGAAATCTCCACACTCCTCACACAGACTCTCAGAGGAAGAGTATTTCACATATCTCACTGACTTTACCTCAGAATGGCTTTCTCTCACTTGGCTGCCACTTCTGAGTTTAATTCCACATGAAGTGCCGTAAATACCAGTGTTAATGGTGGCTGGATTTTTCTTACTTCCTCCTTGATCAGTCTGAGGTTTTTTCCTCTCTTGTTTCTACCACTGCCAGAATTCAGAATTCAGAGTTATTGGCTGTGTTGTGTATAAAGTGGAGAAATGAGGAAATGAGACATTTCAGGTTAAGACATAGCCCTAATTTTATGTGAGTGTGTGTGTCTATTTTCTGTTTTCTTCTGACATAGTCACAAACACAAAATGTCACTGAATCAAAGATTTGGGGAGATAGATGGAAGCTTAAAGAATGAGTAACACTTTCTTTCCTATTAAGACTCAACAAGTTGATCAATAACCATAGCTAACTCTTCATGACAACTTACTCTCTACAGGCCTTTTGATAAATATTTGACATAATCCTCTCATGCAATCTTGTAATAAGCCTAGAAGCAGATACTATTTTTCACCCTTTTTACAAGCAAGGAAACTGAAGCTCAGAGACATGAAGACATTTACCCATGGATCCCCTGCTCATCATGGCAAAGCTGGGACTTGAACTCAGGCAGTCAGGTTCCAGGGTACATATTCTTTAGCATCACTCTCTACAGCCAGGTGATATCTCTATAAGGGTAGAGCCAGACCAGAGTCACACACTCCACTCCTCCTACGCAAAGCACCTCTCTGCACTCACAGGGGCCACATTTTCCCAAATTAAAATCAAGGGGTAAGACAGTGACAGACTCCAAAGTGAAAACATCAGAATCCACGGGATATTTTAGTCAGTGATGTGCACAGTAAGTCAAAATATTTTAAACCAAGATGGTTCTCTGTTCTTAAAGCATGTAAGGTCAAAACAAAATATTGGCCGGTTTGAGGTTTTGTTCTGTTGACTATATGTCCTCGTGATCGATACACGGGCACTATTCTTATAATCTAAGGAGGGGCGTGTAGATGCAGAGTATTCAAATATAACTGGTAAAGTATAAAGGATGACTGTGTGTGCCACGTCTATTTTCTCCTTTCTGCCATCCTCTCCCTCCTGCTAGCACTCTCAAGCTTGAGCAACGTTGCAGACACAATGGCAACCCCACTTCCAAGGCCCAGAAGAAGCAATGGCAAACGTGGTATGTGAGTCAGTGATTACGAGTCAATAACAATTTCACAACTATAAATTCTACAACCAAATGAAAAACGATGTCATTAAGCCACAACAGCCAAACATTAATTAATTAATTAATTTTTTAAAAATCTGCCTTGTTGTGCTCAAAACAAATACCCTGGGACATAACACTATGTCATTTGGTAATTACTATGGAACAATAGAGGAATAGATCATGACTGGTGTCTAGCAAAACAGCAATCGCATTTTGCCTTCTAATTATGACAGAACTCTTGGGGAAGCACAGGGAGCAGTGCACCCTGCTGTTACACCACAGCAAAAACACTCATTACCCCAGTAAATACTATGGAAATGTGCAAACACACAGGGGCCTCCCTGCTGCGAGGCTGTGGCAGAATCACCCATTAGGCTGGGAAGTATCGCTCAATCGTCTTTAATTACTTCCAAAATATATGATAACTTGCCCACTGCTACAGTGCAGTGATATCACTCATTATTTTCCCACCTTTTCTTTGTTTTCTTAACACCCTGCAGTGGCCTTACTATAATGGTGATGTATTGTAACTTACACAAATTTAATCACATAGATTTGTGTGCTTTTAGACTTATAAATACACAGGCTCGCAATGTGAAATGAGCACTGAGAAAAATATGCAGAACTACTGATATCTTTCTGGTAAGACCCCCTTTTTCATGTTACTGAATTGTGGCAATACTGTTGTAATCCCTCCCTTTTATCCTGGAAATGAGAGTGATAATTGCACCGTAGCCCCGAGGAATCCAGGGGACTTGTAATTATATCCCGTTACCAAGGAACACAGCAATTTCAAACCTATTACCCACAGGTATCTTTTATGTTTATTGCCCTCTTTATGAAGCCACTACTTTTCCTCTGAATTCTAAGTGGCAGGATACTTCAGGAAGGTACCTGTGTGATGCAGACAGGGCAGGGAGATAGAAAGCATGTCTCCTCCTTCTCAGGAAGCTTGGGTCTGACCTTTGCCACAGAGGGTTTGTCCAGGCCATTTTCAAATGGAAAAACAGCCTTTGGTTTGGGACTACGTTTCCCAGCACAATTTGGAAAGAGGGTTCAAAATTTGGGGGCTTTGTGTTAGAAACTTCACATTGTGGTACTCGCCTCGATATGCCACAAGTACCCACATCCAGAGGGAACTAATTCTTGATCATGACTTACCCTGGCATGTGAATGAGTGACTTTCAGAATAACAGTTTCAGAAATAATTAAACCTACGTGTAGCTTTTTTCATATGAAAGAAGAAAATAACTGCTCTGTCAATGTATTCATCACTTTGATTTAAACATTTATTCCAAAAATCCGTACTCGGGGAGGTCTTCATTAGTCCACCCACATGCTGAAAGAGGGAGTGATGGATGGATGTTTCCCTCTCCTGTGGTAAGTGTTGGAGTTGATTTGTAAGCTTACAGTTTTATAAGGAAGACCAAGTCCTAGACTTAGACGAGTAATATTGAACATATACTGAATATTTAAGTCAAGTATCACTTAGCTGTAATAATTAGTCAAAAATAACATTATTGGCTCTATTTACAGATCAGGAAACTAAGGCTCAGAGAGGTTAAGAAGCGTGAGCTAAAGATTAGTCAGCTAGAAAGCAGTGCAGTCACCATTTGGTTGCAGCTCTTTAAAGCCCCAAACCTTGTCCTTTCACTACACTACCCGGCCACTTACCCCACCTGCCTTTCGGTCTATTTCTATCGGCTTCTCGTTCTGTAAAACTTCCTAACCAACCCGGAAAACTGGCTCAGAATGTTCAAATAGTGAAAAAAATGTCCTCACAAAATTGATCTCCCTTTTAGGTGAGAGAGACTCAGGGTACTTTTAAGCCACACTGTTAATGGTGGTTGTCTGTTGTTTTTCCCTGTGTTAACAGTCACTTGAAAAAATATGAAGGCTACATTTTTACCCAGAACTGGGCTGCTGGTCTTATTCATCATCCATAACCTTCTCTAGAAGGTCAGTACAAACTCTGAAAAAAAGGAAAAGAATAAAGGAGAAGATAAAAACTTGGAGCTTCTAAAGTTGGATTTGGGAGTCTATTAGCAAATTCAAGTATGGGACAGGGCAAGGTCTTCTTGCTTGTTCAGTTACTTAATTAAAATCAGATATCCATTTTCTTACAGGATAACATTTTATATGTCATTTTATTTTCCTTGTTTATTTTCACATTCCTTTATAATAATATTTTTTGGTAATCAATTTTTTTTGCTTCAATAACAAAATTAGTTCAATTTCAGAATGATGCACTCAGTTTCTTAAAACAGGGTATTAGAAAAGTAAATCTAATACATTTTAATAAAGAAAAAAAGCCACCATAAATGTGTACATATCATACACATTTATCTGGGATCTATTGAGGTGTACTAAAAAAGTATAGTTGCTGGGTTACATACATAGAAGTTGTTTTAAAATACTTTTATTCAAAACATTTATTGCATGTATAATATGTTTAACAATGAAAAAAACTATTTCTCTGATGTCTCTCCAGAGAGAGATTATGTAAAGGTTACAAACCTATGAAAGTGTCTCCAGTTTACCCAGGGAATGTGGGTTGTCATAGCAGGTCATCCACTGGGCCTTGAATCACAGGCATTTTGAAAGCAGGGCTTGACCCTTGATGGTGGATTTCATGGATGCCAAATCACTGGGCAGAGGGTGAGTCCTACGCATGGAGAGGGTTGCATTTATTCCTGGTCAGGTCACAGATGTAGGTCACCAGGCAAATGTCTCATTATCCTCTGGGGTAAATAAACTTAAATCTCCCAGGAAGACATGTCCCTATTTTTCTGAGAAGGCTATTACTGAAATGAGTCAAGAAAAGCAGTTATCTCCCTGTTATTTAAAACATTACCAATGTAGAAAGGAACTACTTTACTCAGAGTAAGAAAACTTGAATTCCAGAACTCAGTTCTGTAACTTGGTAGCTAAATACCTCCTTGGAAAAGGCACTTTACATCTCTAGACACTGTTGCTTCATCCACAAGGTGATAAAAATATCTTGACTACCTAAAACCCTGAGGCTACAAGAGATAAAGGAATGAGGCTTAGGAGTTTCATATTTCAAATTTTGCCCGGAAAAAGACACATTTATCTGACACACATAAAGTATGCTCTTTGTCCCTTTCTGTAGTATACCCCATGAATTCATATCAACCTACTTCTTTGAGTTTAATTAATTAATTGATTTTTTGGTTTGGATGCTTGGTTCTCTCAAAGCAAAGCTGTTTTCAAACTGTAACACTTTGATTCCAAATGTCAAATATTTGATTTGTGAAGGTTTCAGTTTTCACCGTGAGATGAGAGCTGGTGTAAGTATATCTTTTCTCCATGCCACACTCCATCCACCCCACCCCTGCCATCCTAAAGCTAAGTTACCTCTATGGCACGTTTGGAAGCTCACCAATTTTTGATAATTTTGAGATCATCAGGGTAATTTAAATACTAATAGCTTGGGGCTAGATGTTTAGCATTTATGTCCACAGGGCACAAAGTCTTCTTTAGCTCATTAAATTTTGCTTTAATTAATCCTGGCATAGCCTTATAAAGAAGGTGCATTCTGGTTTATGTTGAAGCTTGCTGTCTAGAATGTATTTGCCCTTTCTTCATCCCTGGCATTTGTCCCTGTGATGTATTCTAGTCTGCTTTTAACACAGCTCAGAAAATGGGGTGAGAAATGGATAATTTAGTTGCTTACTTGAATTTCATAAGAAGCGTATTTTAAAACACCATCACTTCCAACAACATCTCACTACCATCAAATCAAATCAACAAACAAAAACTTGCATCCAGTCAAAACTGACCACCCAAATAACAGGAAGTTGATTCCATTTCTAATAGTCTATAATGTGGGACAAAGTAACAATTAACATTTGTGTAAAGTTCACAGTCTCAAGCATTATCTCACTCAATTCTTATCCTGCTTTTATGAGACAGAGTATAATATACCCATTTTAAAGATGAGAAGATTGTGGTTCAGAGGAATTAAGTGACTTGCTTAACTATGCAAAGACTAAATAAAGAGGTATTATATGAATACAAATATCATGACTTCAACTCTGAATATGGACCTAGACCACACCCCCACTCCCACCCCAACCTGGCCACACACACGCAATTGTCTAGAGAGCAGATTAATGGAAGTCACCTGACTTGTATTTGATAAAAAGGAACATAAAATGCTTTGATATAAAGACCTAGGACTGTTCCCAAACCTAATATTCCATGGTCTTTTCAAGTGACGAGCAGGTATCAATTATTGTTCTCTGAAATCTCCAGGGGGTTCCCAAGAGTGAGTACTCAAAACATATTTCTTGATTGTGGAAAGATCAAGTACTTTTTTTCACCTCTTCTTCATTACTTTTCCAACATAATGTCCTGTTAACTTTACTATATGTACAGTCAGGTAACAATACTTGTTCTCCTAAAGTGAGTGCAAGGAGATCTTGAATAACACAGTATAGATCTTCTTCAACTTAGAATGGGGATACATCCCATAATACTCATAAATCAAAAATATCATAAGTTGAAAATGCACTGAATACACCTACATTACCAAACATCAGAGCTTAGCCTAGCCTACCCTACCTTAAAGGTGCTCAGAATACTTACATTAGCCTACAGTTGGGCAAAATCATCTAACACAAACTTTATTTTATAATAAAGTGTTGACTATCTCATGTACTTTATTGAATATTGTATTGAAAGTGAGAAACAGAATGGTTGTATGGGTACAGAATGACTGTAAGTGTTCTTTACCTTGTAATGGGGTGGCCAATTGGGAGCTGCAGCTGCTGCCCCTGCCCAGCATCAGGAGAGAATATTGTATAGCAAACCGTCAGCCTGAGCAAAAGTCAAAATTCAAAATTCCACATATGGCTTCCACTGAATGCTTATCACTTTCACACCACCATAAAGTCAAATAATCCTAAATCAAACCATTGTAAATCGGGGATCATTTGTAGATTTCACAAGTAGACAACTACAAGTGTAGTACAATGACTTACTCTGGCACTACTTAAATAATGTGGCTTTTAACAGTCACTTCCATTTTCACTTCATTTGAAGCTGAAGCTATTATTTTCAGATTTCTCAGAATTAAAGGAAATAAACCTTTCCTGTCTGTCTTCTGTCTTAGCAGGGATAGTCAAATATCCACTGCATATAATCTGGCCTGTTTTTCAACCCCATTGAAATCAGGATGATCTCCTATAAAGAGCCACTCTTTCATGACAAAGGGCAGATGCCCAAGAGAGACTCCCTCACAAAAGACATGTAAAGAGGACGTAAAAAGAAAAGATAGGTTGGAAATGAGATGTAGAATAAAAATCCATAGACAAATGCAAAAACTGGTGAAGATAAATTGTTTATAGTTAAGCTCAAGGAAGAAAACAACCTTTGACTGTGGCAAATGATGTTTGTGTGAGAAGACAATTACGAAGCAATGTGTATCTCTAAAGGAATTTAATACTTTGGCATGAAATTGGTGTCTAGAAAATGAAGTTATGCTTTAAGAGCAACAGATTGCAAATAGTATAAAATAGAGTAAGTTACATTAGAAAGATGTTTCATGATCTTTTAACACAACACCTGTGGAATTGTTTTTAATGAAAAACACTGAAAAATATGTAGCATTTTGTGAACTCTGCCTTAAATTTTCAGAAACACCTCTTACAACTGATGTCTTCCATGTTCTATATGGCAGATCCCTCTGATTTGTTAGGGTCAGTATACTCAGAGGATGCCCTCACCTTGGTACTAAGTAGAACTTGTCCCTGCTTTTTAGGCCTGGAGATCTCACTCTGTACATGCTTCTGGCAGATAGACAATGGGATCAGAGTTATGAGTGACAACAGGAGCTCAGTACAGTGCTCTGATAGAGTTCTGGGATTAGGGGAAGGGCAGAAAAGAAGAAAAGAAAGGCTCTGGAAATCAGATGAGGGATTCTAGAAGGTAACACATTTTAATTAAGCTTTCTCCAAACCAGCAGGGAGAGAAAATTCAGCCAATATTTTATTTTCCAATCTATATCTTCAGGGAACACAACTAGAAACTGTTTTGAGGGTGAACTTTGATATATGTAAAGGACACAATTTGATTATGAACAGGTAGGAACTTGTGAAATATCAATTTTCATTATACCCGTCTTTCATTATACCTACCAAGGACCTTATAAAACTATACAAAACATTATCGACCTCAACCATTAGTCAGCTGGTATTTCAAGTCTTCTAAGTCACTGCTGCTCAGGGAAGGCTAAGAAGGATTTGCTTAAACCTGTAAAAACAAATTTATTTGCAATTTCTTCCACTAGCCATCTAGCTAACTTCTATCACTCACTACACATGCATGCACACACACGCACACACACACACACAAACAGAAAGCAGTTAGTTCTGCGTCTGTGTTCCAGATTCCTCATCTGTAGGATGTTGATAATAATAACTGCATGGTTGCAAGACTCGGGGTCACGTATTGTTGAGGACGCCACAGATATAAGATGGACCTTTAACCCTAAATTTGATTTGGATGATAAGACTGATGAATGCCACACACACACATCCAGGAAGTATGAAAAGGTTTATTACTCCCATAATGAGGCTTTCTGGAGAAAGCAGGGCAGGCTTCTAAGCATGCCTAAAAATGGCTTGAAAGAGCACAGAGGGGTACCCGGCTTAGGGTTTTCTGACAGATAGGGAGCGGGGCTGTGGTGAGAGTTCCCTTGCACAGGCCAGGGCTTGCTTGGTTTGAACCACCTGCTCTTGCCGTAGGACAGAGCACCTACGCTTTCTTACCAGCTTGTCCAGATGTGGGTCAGAAGGGTAAAGGCGAGTGGTGGGGCTTGAAAGCTGTCAGTCACCAAGCCTCAAAAATACAGTCAGTCTCTTTATTAAGGCAAAGAAAGAATTTAGCACAGTGCACCCGGTAGATGCCCCAAAATGCTAGCTTTTATTATCATTGTTCTTAACACAATTATCATGTGTATGTCTGTTCCCTGCTGCCTGGCTGGTGTGATGAGAAAGGAATTTTAGGACATGGATCTAAAAGTAAATCAGTATGAATAGGACAGAATTTGAGAGGCGGTGTGACCCAAATATTACACCGGAGCGACAGCTTAGAGTTACATTTAACACTAAGGTATAAAGTGCAGTGAGCTTGGATTCACTCCACCTGAGTTGAAATCTCAGCTCTATTCCTTAAGAGCTGCATGATTCTCAACAGTGGCTTACATGCTCTCAAACTTATCAGCTCACTGCAAGTAATACTACCAATTCCACTGGGTTGTTATGAACAAGAACAGAAAGATAACAGAGGTGTCAGCATGTAGCAAACTGCCCAGTGCTTATTAGATGCTCAGTGAACAGCAGTTGAATACGATTCTGAATATTACCTACGTAGCCACTTAACTTCTCTGAGGCTAACTCCCTGTATTTATGATATATGATATAAGGATAATAATGTTTACCTTACCTATCATGCAGGAGTGTGATCATCAAAATCAACAGGAGATTATGTATCTGTTGGTACTTTCTAAATGGAAGTGTATATATTGATAGAAGACATTATTATTAAACACACCCCCTATCACAAAACCATTTAAGAGGAAATGCAGAAGACAAGTGTTAGTATCTTGACAGCACTCAAACACATATGGTCCCCTCGTGGTCCCAACTTTAGGGGAGAATTCTTACGTCAGGTTCACCTTTCACTGTATACTTGCTAATATTACAGTTGAACATTCTCCAAAGTCCTGGCATTTTCAAACAGAGCCAAATAAGATTGATTTGCCTGAGGATCCCAGATACTCATTCCCTCTCAGCCAAGAGTCCCCATCTGTTGGTTCCAGTTCATATTTGAGATAATGTGCTCCCGGGAACCATCCATGTTAAAATCCTGACCTCAGAAAATAGACTCAGAAGATTCAAAAACTCAAGTTTTCATCAAGGGGGAATGATTGAAGAAGAATGAAAAATGAAGAGATGTAATGAAAAGCAGGAAAGATAGGAAACAAAGATGTAAGTGGACAACAGTTAGGAAAGTGCTTTTGGAAAACAAATAAGAATAGTGAACAGGGCTGAGAAACATGTACTGCACTGGTTAGATTCATTCTAAGATGTCCAGGTTATTAGTCCAACCTCTAGAAGGGGCCCAAACACAGCCATTTCCTCTTTCCTTCTTTTCTTTCCCTTGTCTTCATGACTCCCCAACGCTGAAACATCATTACAGAGATATTCATGCCATCTATGGATTGCTTTTTAGAACCATCACACTTACTTAATTGCCATAGGACAACCGAAACAGACAGAAGCAACCCACATGTGCTCTACTGTGGCCATGCTCTCTCCTTCAACCATCATGGTGGTCAGTGTTCCAGAAGGAGGTGAAGCACAGTGGGAAGCTGCCCCATCTGCACTGTTGCAACAACGTGAGGGGATTTCTTCTTTGCTGGGGACTTTCACATCTCTCCTCTTTTTCACTATGCCAACTGGTGTATTCAGCCAGGCATCCTGGCAGTCACATGCTTGCTTATGCAAAGAAAATTTTCCAAACTAACTGTTTGGAAAATATGCAGTTTTATTCAATTGTAAGAGGAAGATGTACTTATTTATCTGCATTCAATCTTTGTATCTGGAAACCTGTGGAAACTTCGTAGTAAAACCTTAGTCATGACACAAGGTCCTTGGCCTGAATTCACCAAGTCACGGTTTTACTCAAGGATGAACCATGTTCCGGCATTTTGTGTTCACTCTTTTTCTTATCTTACAAAAATCTGTTAATGTTGAAAATGTCCTTAATTATCTGGATACATTCTGCCTTCCCAAATGGAGAAATTACTTGGAGGGCTGAAACAACATTTTTCTTCTGTATTTCCCCAAAGCACACACTATGGTTTCAGAGTCTAATAGGTACTCAAGAGATAGTGTCATCAGACTGATTAAATGACAGCACAGCATTTTATGTTTTTTTAGAAGGGAAATAGCATTCATATTTCAACAGGGCTTGTTCCTCTGTAAATTACTGATTTAGAATCGCAATTGACAACAGCAGAGCTCACCTGCCCAAACAACTTCAAATGAAACAGTAACTTTTGTTACAGTATTTTGGAGTCATATCTGTGAAATGCAACTGACACAGGCACAGAGTAGAAATGGTTTCCACATGGCAAGAAAACGCCTCTTGACTGACGGGAGCGTGCTCTGCTGCCTTGACAAACAAGTAAGAATCCAGCCACAATCTGTTGGAGTCTCAAGGCTCACAAACCTGCCAGATTGCCATCTTTGTGCTGAATGCAAAATAATCACAGTAGCTAGAAATGATAAACGGTGGATGGCTGGGGTGGGGAGAAACACATTTAATCAATCTCTCCTTTTCACTCTGCAGGTTCCAACCGTGAACCCTGCATTCCCTCTAGGAGAGAAGAGTTTCCATTGGTTTTTTTGTTTTGTTTTGTTTTGGCTGCGGCATGTGGGATCTTAGTTCCATGATCAGGGATCAAACCCACACCCCCTACAGTGGAAGCACAGAGTCTTAACCACTGGACCGACAGGGAAGTCCCAAGAGTTTCCATTCTTAACTTCTAGAGGTAAGAGTGTCTCATTTCTGTATTCCTGAGTCATCTTACCCATGGCTTTTCTCCATAATCTACATTTGGGTTCAGCTTGTTGATGATATTCATAGAATAGGCTCCCGTGACTCCCAGGGATCTATAAAGTACCATTTTTTAGCTCTTTAATTTCTTAGACCCTTCCCAGTCTGGCTTCTCTATCTATCATCATGGTTGCCATTTGAGGTATCAAGGGCTTTACTGAGTTTTACAGTGTGTCAGGTCCTATGCTAAAGATCTTACCCTGTGGGGTTGTTCTGAAGATAAAAGGGCATTAAATGTATAAAGCACAATATAAATTCAAGTCTTCAAGATATCATTCCTGGAAAAGTAGACTCATTTTTAATTCTCTCCTTTAACTTGTCAAATCAAACAGCTGTGAATAATCATCTCTTTTTGAATAGTTATTTTTCCTCTTAAATTTACCATTATATAAAGGACAAAGGAATAAATCTTATATGAAAGTGAATCATAAAAATTCAAGTGACCACAGTTCCAATTAGCTTTCTTTTATCTGACTATCTCTCTATCATTCTCATCCTATGCTTTCTCTCCCCTTTCCCTCCCTCCAACGTCCCCTGCCTCACTAACTGTATCCCAAGTGGTCATTTATAAAAGTTCATCACTGTCATATTAAAATTCAAGATGTCACAGATCAAACCTATGTTTTCTTGAAAAAATCTCAAGCTCTTCCTATTTCACTCTCACTGCTAACTCCCATGATACACATCAAGCTGGTACTAGGGTTCACTACAGCCCTGGGACCAGGCTATGCTTCCAAAGCACATTCCCTCCTACTGAGACGATGCTCAGCAGTAATATGGAAAGGAATTCTTCAGTCCAGACAGTTACATCCTCATTTATTCACAGGGCCCTGCTTTCTTCCCAGAGATCAACCTGTTCCTGAACTCATTCTTGGACTTTAGGGATCTTGAGGGAACAACTGCTATTTTAACCATGTAGTTTAAGCTACCTATGCAATGATTACTTCTCAACACATCCATTGCATACCTTTGCCCATTTTTCTGATGCCATCTCTGTAGAATACACAAGATATTTTCACGGTACATTATTCAGAATATATCTCCTAAGAAGCCTTTTTATTTCTTTTGTTGGCAGTTCTGAGCTGCTCTTTATTTTCAGAGTCCTGTTTCAAATCTTTAACTTAAAATTCATCTTTTTCTTATTTTCTGTTTATCCTTATATATTTCTACTGTCTCTCATATGTTTACTCTTTTATCTACTACAAATAGAAATAATTTCTTTAAAAAGCATGTTAGTTTTCCATCTCAAATGGAGAATCAATACATTCTTGTTTATAATAGCATTGCAGAAACCTAGAACTAAAAGGGATATCAAGATACTCAGGTAGGTATTGATAATAATGGCTGAAAGTAGTAGGTGGAGAGATACTAGTGATGCTCAAGCTGGTTGCCACACTTTTCTCAACAGTTGGTAGCTCGCTGGCATTTCTGAGGGTGGGGGACACAAGTCCAGGGGTGACGGCTCGTTCCTACTCCTTTAAGGATCTTTGCTACAGAGGAAAAAAAATGGAGCCCATATCTAGAAATCTCAATATTTGGAGTAAGGGAAAACATAATTTTGCAATTAAAAATATTGGGTCCTGAATGGAATATAACTTCTATCTTATTTTAAGAAGTTTTTAAGATGATGATTCAAATATCTCGCTTGGTAGCCTGTTTGCTATTGCAATCCCTTTTTTTATCCATGAGGCTTAACTGACTCTGTTCTAAGCAGACGCAAAGGACAACTGATCTGAATATTCTGCATAGCAATTCTTTTTTTTTTTTTTTTTTTTTTTGCAGTACGCGGGCCTCTCACTGTTGTGGCCTCTCCCGTTGCGGAGCACAGGCTCCGGACGCGCAAGCTCAGCAGCCATGACTCACGGGCCCAGCCGCTCCGCGGCATGTGGGATCCTCCCAGACCGGGTCACGAAACCGTGTCCCCTGCATCGGCAGGCGGACTCTCAACCACTGCGCCACCAGGGAAGCCCAGCAAGTCTTTATTTTAATTGGATTAGGCTTCTTCTAGTTTTCTTTTTCTCAGGGAAACATTTCTAATTTTTACCATTCCTCATAATCTCTCTTCTCTACTCCGTTTTAAAAATCATGCTCTTTAGTAGCTATCTACATTCTAAATATCCTTTTGTATTAAAAAAAACAAAAACCACAGAGATGAATTTTGGATGCACGTGTCTTCCTATTACAGCTTCATCTGAACCCTTTAGGATCCATTGCACAATTCTATGGATATAAATAAGGAGAAATAACCCTAGAGGTGAAGCTGCTGTTGTTTTTCAGTCCAACCAATCCCTACTTTCTCTGTGAAAGTGTCCAAAGGCAAGCCGATCCCTGCAAGCAATGGGCCAATCATGTAGTCACATTCTACTATCTGGTCTTAAGTGTAAGGATTGTTTTGCCAAAAGTGTATCATTGCCTGTATCCTAAAAATAAAACAAATCTTGAAGCAATAAAAAGAGAAGATGTAAATGTTCCTTTTCTTCCTGAATGTAAGGTACTTTTTGCCAGTAGGGAATGAAAATTTCATAACAAATGCAGCAAAATTAAGCAGTGAGCACAGAAAGTTGTCAACACACTGCAGGGTATTCAGCTGAGAGCTGCAAAGTATAATTAACCTGATAAAGCAGAGAGAAGAGTTGTACTACCAAATTCTCCATTTTTGAGATTTGCTATAGTTAAGCAGTTTATGGGTCCAGAGTCCGAGTTAAAAATCAAAAAACAAAACCGTGGCTTGAGGCTTATTTCTGGAACTCTGGCTATTATTACCCAGGACCTTCATGTCATCATGCCACTGTACCCAGCAACAATCTTCAGGCTTTCAGATATGTCTGGATATGTTTAGAAATCAATGTACAGATGAAATATACATGAAGCCACACATTCTTGCAGCCATTCATTCTACACATATTTACTGAGCATCTTTCATGCACATGAATTTTGTGTGTGTGTATGAAACCTGGCGAGTACCCAAGCATGTTTGCACTGATTGTAATTGGTATATATGAAGTCACACTGTGGCTGTCCATACGTCTGTCTTCCCACAAGAGTTTATCCTCCTCAAGGACCAAGAACAAATCCTTTCATTTTGTTTCCTTAGTCCCTTCAAACAGAATGGATGACTGACTGCTAATTAAATTAATGGCTTAAAGAGAAGAAGAATGCCTTACACCTACACATGTTGTTATGACTTTGAGTGAAGTCTTCCATCGCTTTGGGTTCTGTCACGTGTCCTCCTTTGTGATACACTGAGATGGACTAAGAGGCATGTGTGTTGTGGTGCTTAAGGATTCAACTTTGACATCACATTTCCTTTAGAAGTTTATGATCAAATAAGTTAAACTGATCTTCAAAATAGATATAATCTGAACAGAAATGTACTTCATGTCTGAATGTATTTCCCTTTGTGCTTACTTCTAAAACCTAAGCTTTTTCACCTATGCTGTAACATTCTTAAATGGGGTCATTTTACATGGGTAACTCTGATCTCTGTTTGTTGATTCATTGGCTTTTCTGACTTGGAGGCAAGAAAAAGAAACTAATGGACAGAGATACTTGTATACCAATTTTCACCTTAGAAATTATAGTTTCCAAATACTCACAAGTGAAGATACCATAAACTTTAATGACTTAATTAAGCTAGTGGTAAAAAGCAATACGTCTGGGAGGGTGTTAGTTACAAAAGCAGGGGAATTATATGATTTTCAGCAAGGTGGTCTGGAAAGAATTAGGCTTTGGAACCTAAACAACTAGATTCAAAATCTAATTCCTCCCTTGAATGGTATTTTGCTGTGGCTTACTCTTTCTTTATGTTATTTTTTTCATGCAAATGGTGACACTATTACATATTTTGAAGAAGTGTTGGGAGATTTTGTAAATCATCCAACATCATGCTGGTTTCTTTTCTCCCCACGTCAACTAACACTGAGACTGGCAGAACTCTGTGGGCTCAACAACCATTATGATAATAGATGCTGCCATGCAGGGCTGAGACATAAAAACCATCCACTGAGTTCTTTTCCCTGATGCATCTCTAACTTTATGGAGTACTATTTACATTTACCATTTCTGAGCAAGCAATTAAAACCACCGATTTTAAATAACTGAAGAAATAAATATCTCCATAGAAATTTAGTGAACTGTTACTTAGTCAGGTGTCTTTCATGCTTTATTTTTCTTTATCTTTAGGAAGAATAACACATTTGCTTTCAAAGCAAAAGATGCTGTGACTTACCAACAAGATCTGGCTGCCTTTTGCATGTTATTTGTTGTTACGGCAAGGGACGTTCTAAGAGTGACAAGAAAAGATAACATGGGAACATGAATAAAGAAATAAAGCCAGTTGTTATGGCAACCAGTTCTCCCAGAATAAGGCATTGAATGAGCTCTCTCCTTTGTACCTTCTCCCTATTCCCCAATTTTGAGCTGAAGAAGACACATCTCTTTAGGTAGGCATGAGGATTATTAAAAGTACTCTATGGCATATATTTTTTAAATCTCTGTGATTCTCTTGTATTTTGAGTGATACCTAGATTGTGGATGTATTGTTTTATCACTTAGGCATTTTTTTTATTGAATCCTTTGCAGTGGAGATGATTGCTGGTGCTAATCAGATTCTTAGCCTTTCTACTCTAGAAGAATATGTGTCCTGGATTTCTGTCATTGAACTTTGGTGAGATGGGGCTAACAGTGAATGATTAGTGTGGTGTGCCAACAAATGGTAGAACACTGCTAGGCAGCTGGTGTGGGTCATAAGGGATTAAGGCAAAGTTATGGTAGAAGCATTGGATAAAGGTCTTTGAACCCAGGCTACAAGATTGAAGAAGCATGGTTTTCACTTTCTAGGTTCCTACAGTTATTTGAGATGTCTGCAAGGCAGCATTAGGAACTGGGGTCAAAGAGTTAATGCTTCACAGTTCCTTGGACACTACAGATAGGAGTGTGGAAATAGCCCATGATAGCAATGACCCCAACAGTGGCAGGGGATTCCACCTAATTTTATGTAGAGACAATGGCCCCTGGATCTGAAGGAACTTGCTGAACTCTGAATGGGTCCTATTCCCCATCCATATGCCATGGCAGCAGCAGCTCCTCTGTATTAATGGGAAAAAAGAGCCCTGAACTCAGATAGGTTAGAAACTAAACTTTCATTTATCTGTTTCTTAACAGAGGCCCTTACAAACTTTCTGCCACTACAGAGAGACAGGAGCTATGAAGCAGGCTTGACTTCTCACTGTGCAAATAGAGCTTAAACTACCTAAAATGTAAGCAACCTAGGAGAGGTTCCTCTTCTGCTGCTACAGCCACTATTAAGTCACTTATTAGAAGACGAGAGAGTGTGCTGCTCTAAGAAAGCAACATTCACCGTATCTAAGAAAGGCTTCAGATGATGTCAACAGTTCAAGATGCTGGATGTTTTCCCACCATCCAGAGAGGAATCCATTCCAGGGGTCCTCATCCCCCTAGCATGTCTATCAGGGTCCTCTGCTAGTACTCAATCCCACGCCCTCACCCTGCACGTGGCAGAGAAAAAGGGGGTTGCTACATTTTGTCACATATATCTTTTAGAAATAACCTGTTTTCTTGCAATAGGATCACAACAAGGTTACCTGCTTAACAAAACTCCCACCCCTCCTCTGAGTCTATGGATCAAATCTTTCTGTGATTCATTTCAACAAGCACTCCTTGAAGCACCTTTATCTAATGGTATGAATCAAATGGGCAATCAATAAATATTGGATAATGATGGATAAATTTTAAGCCACAGAGTAAAGACTGTGCTGCTGAGCTGAAGGAGCTCAGTTTTTCTCTAGCACAATAAATAATAATTTTATTTTATGTACACACTTCGGGTGGTCAGATCCTTTAACAGTAAAGCGTAATTGAAATGAAACAAAATTCCTTCAGCGACCACTGACCACTGGTAAACTTTCAAATATATAATGCAGCCCAATATGACTACAATAAGCAGGTAATAAAATGTTGGCCTTTGACCTTCCATGACTATTCATTTTAGTCCTTTCTTACTCCAGGAGATGCATCCTTGGATATGTGTGTATGTGGGTGGGCAACTACTCTCTTGCATTTTCTGGCAGTCTTTTGCAATCAGTGGTCTTGTCAGACCCAGTGTTTCAGTTTCATAACTGTAATTGGATTGTCTGACTTCCTATTCAATTGGTACATGATTCTTCTTATTTCTCTTTTTTTAAAAAAAAATCAATAAGTGGTTTGTGGTACCTTTAATAGAGAGAAAGCAGGTTTTACCATTTAATGGAGTTGACATTTTCAACATTTATCCCCAAAAAGACCATTGGGTCTGTCAGATCCAAGGCATAGGTTTTAAATTAATTGGATTGTCTGATCCCAGGGATGTACAATAATATGAACATATTTCATGGTAGAAATCAAAGAGTTATATCACCACTTCTTTGAACTATAATGCCTTGAACTCTATACTTACAAATAGAAACAAATTTTCCTTTTCTTTCCCTCTGTTTGCAAATCCCTCAACTTATAATGAAGTTATAGAATTCATGAATAACTTTATGTTTAAGCCTGAGACTGATGTTAAAACTACTAAAACACTATGGGTATGAATGTGTTTATACATTTACATGTATATATAAAGTCCATATGGTTACACATATATATTGACTTTAAACACACATTCACTCATGCATATGTGACACAAAGACCTGGATACTTCTATTTTTAAGAGTAAATCATATTTCATGCATTTCTGCAAATACTACCTGACTCTATGGAACTTTGCTACAAGATGAAGATGCAAAGATGAGTAAGGCAGAGTAACTGCCACCAAGAGTCCTGAAGGAGGATAGACAGTTTCTGCAAGATAGTCAGAAAGTCCACATCTCTTAGCTTTTGGTTAATAGCTTGGTTCATTGTAGGATCCGGTTTGCACCACTGGTTCTGTACTGACTTGAACAAAAATACATTTCAAAATAATATAGGGTTTCAACTAAAGACTTGGGGCTACTTGCTTAAAATCAGATTCATTCCACATTTCATTGCTATCTGTAAGTATTCATTCTGTAGGAGGTAGAGGTTTTTCCATTGGATAGAGATCATTATCAAATGTTGCCATCTTTCTCTGAAGCATTCACTATTAACTGCTGTTGGAAGCAGGATTCTAGACTGAGTGGGCCATTGGTTTGTTCTGGTAGGACAGTTCCTGAGCTTTAATGGGCATACACTGTTTGGAAGAAAAAGAAAAAAACTATCGGAGACAAACTTGAATATTTTGAGTAGCGCTTAATGGATTAATCTGGTGTATAGAATTTACCGTTTCATTTTTTAATTTAATTTCATTGCTAAACATGAAACCTTGAAGTTCAGGAGTACAAAAAGAAAAAAACAAAATCCAGGTCATGATAAAAAGTCCCCTTAGCCAACTCTACTTGGAAGCCAGAATTGTACATTTTCAAGCTGGTTATTTACTGGGGGAGGAGTCAAGTTAGAACAAGACTATAAAGGGTAGCAGGCTCTTTTAGGACTTCAGCACAAGGAAGGGATGAGCAGATACTTATTGCTATACTTTTTGGCTACATTTACTTTCAAGCTCAGTAGACCTCATTCATCTGTGGTCCCTGATCGAAAAGCCAAGGCAAAACACCGTCTCTACATGTGCCACGTCAAAATTGGGACTGAGATTTGCCTGATTCAATTTAAAATCAGTCATGGAGAAACAATTTCTTAAAAATGGCCTGAATTATCTGGGCTTGATATTTATTTTAGAAAAATTCACTAGACACTGGTCTATCCCATTTTATTATACCGATCTCCTGTAGTTGAAAGAATAACGGCCATTTTGTGAGCTATTCAGTTCAACCACATGATATAATTACATTCATAGGACAAAAATTGTCAAAGTCATGCCCCCCATATGGTGAAGGAGCTAACATGAAGCCAGGATATTGGCAAGGATCTCCATATTTTACAAGATATTGCTTGTAGTTCTGTGGGGAAAAAATTCCATGTGTAATAAATTTAGAGGTACCTTGTGAAGGAAACCCTCTTCGTGATTCAGTGTGACCAGTTTCACAGTAAAAGCTCTAGAAAGTTCTGCAGCAAATTAATTTATCTAAATAAATTTCTTAAGGAATATTGTGCTGGACCATAAAATATTTTTTCTGGTCAAATTCCTATAAACATTTTAGAGGACAGTGATATTTCATGATTCCATGTAATACAGTTTGGGAAACTCTGCCCCAGGCTGGAAGTTTCCTGATGACTCATTACTTGCCTGTCCTTGAACCTCTAAGGGTTAACACAGTGCCTGGGACCACACAGAGTTAATTTTCCAAACCTAAAAAATGAAAGCTTTAGATACACAGTTTGTAATCTAGCTCTCATATGTTGCATGCTGTTTTAAAGGAAATTATATTTCTTCTCATTCAGTGAACTGGCATTTCATAAAATCAGGTTTGAATAAATTCAGATATTTTTCTTAGAATGCATTTTGCAGCTAAGGGATAACATTTTGAACACTGCGACATTCTCCTTCCTTAAAAGCTGTGTGTCTGTCTTCTCATGCTAAACTTCTGTTTTGTTCTTTGTGTGTGGGTAGTAATTGCCTGTGACTGATGGAATGGGTATACAATATAGGTGTCTTTTTTTTTTCCTTAACCTATTTTTAAGCACCAAATGTGGAGGCTTGCAGCCTATGGGGCCTCCATGAATATTATCTGAGAATATCAATAAATCTAAACCCATCACCAACACAATATTCTGACAGTGATAGTTATTTAGATACAGTTGTAGAGCAAGTGATAGTTATTTCTTTATTCTGACAGTGATAGTTATTTAGATACAGTTGTAGAGCAAGCAACAAATGGAGATACCTTCCTACAGACTTTAGTTTCTAGGTTACATTAATAACAGTGGTACAAAATCACAACCACAAAGTGATTTTCTGTCTATATTCTATTTGGCAGATATATGTGAACAGGGCTGCAACTTATTTTTCCTTGTTTGGCCTCAGGAGCTGTGGTTGTCAGTCACGTCAGAGGCTAATTCTTCCTCCTGTACTGAGAATCCTCCCTCTCCGATGCCTTCCAGCTGTTTGCTCCACCTGTTTTCTCCCTCTCCTCTGTCTTCAAACTCTCCCTCTCTATTGGTTTCCTCCTCTCAGCATAGGAACATACTCAAGAATCTTCTACCTTGAAAAAAAAAATCCACCCTCCTCCTTCTGCTACCTTCTCCTGTTCTCTCTCTCCCCTTCCTGGCAGGGAGGAGCTACTTGAATGAATGTCCTTTATTCCTTTCTTCACTTCCTCACCTCTCTTTTGCCACTGCACCCAGGACAACAGTTAGGCATCTCTCGGGAGAAGTCTCCTCTGTTAAGAAGTCTTCCTTTACTTTTCCCACCTCTCACTTTAGGTTTGGAAATGTACCCCCCAACACTGGGCTCTAATCATACCTTAAACCCTCCCCTCTATTACAGAACTTCCCATCTCATACTATAATTTTTTGTGTGTCTGCTTGTCTTTGTAAAAGGTAGAACCTATGTCTTAATTATCTTTGTATCCCCAACATCCAGCATAGTGCCTGGGGGCAATTGTAGGGACTTAATCATACCTATTATGAGCATGCAACTTTTTGGATCAGATTTCTAAAGCTAGTGTGGAGGAAGAGAAATGGGAAAGCTCCCCAGTTGCAAGTGTGCTTTGTGTTTTGTGCTGAAAGCCTCTGATAAATGCAGCCGTGTGATCCAATTAACTTTCTAGTACTCAGGAGAGAGAATTACGGGTTCTGCCAACTTGCCACCGACTAATCTTAATTGTCTTTTTGACCTATGCTAGTTGCATTGAGGGTAGGGGGATTACTGGTAATGTTGCAGTTTAAAGTATTAACATTATGTAACGTATAGATTATATAAAGGAGATTTGACCCCCTTTGGAAAAAGATAACGGAAGTTAACAAAGTATAGGTAGTATAACTTCACTAATTAAACCAGTATTTCAGAATATTTTAATACAGAATTTTCTTCTAAGTCTCTGGGTGAACCTGAATGATATGTTCAATGTTTCTTACTACAGAATCCTTCTTTATAATGTATAAATGGCATTTTTTAAATCGTTCTATGGCTTGAGCAATATTAATGAGTTAATGTACACATGCTGAGTAATTCCCACGTAAAAGTTTAACATGTGTGTATACCAAGGTCCTCCAATGACAACCACCTTCCTACCAAATAACACAATCACACATCAACTGTAGGTCACTAGTTCTTACCCTTGCTCCTAAGTTCTGACTACTTTGCGATGCTATTTCCAAAGAGTTCTCTTCTTTGGTCCTTGAGTCACCTTAAGAAACACAACTCGGGCTTCCCTGGTGGCGCAGTGGTTGAGGGTCCGCCTGCCGATGCAGGGGACGTGGGTTCGTGCCCCAGTCCGGGAAGATCCCACATGCCGCAGAGCGGCTGGCCCCTGAGCCATGGCCGCTGGGCCTGTGCATCCAGAGCCTGTGCTCTGCAATGGGAGAGGCCACAACAGTGAGAGGCTCGCGTACCGCAAAACACAAAAACAAAAACAAAAACAAAAACAAAACTCACTCAGGAAAGCCACTCTTCCAGAAGCCGAATTACCCCAGACCCATGATCACTCCTCCTCCCAACAACTCACAGAGTATCCGTTCTACAAAGGAGGTCACGGGGGTGGGGGTGGGGAGGACTCACTCCAAGATCAATATGTGAGTTGGTGAAAGCCCTACCTTCCTCAAAGAATGATGGAACATTGTTTCCTCATCAAGGAATCCATAGGCAGCAGTGTTCATGGTGTCCTCAACTGGAGCCAAGAACACATTGACCCAGAGACACCGTAAGATAATGGACAGCTCAGTTTTCCAGGTTTCTGCTATAGCTCTGCTACAATGTTTATTCAACTGACCTCTTTGAGCTAGCAAGAAAATCTAATCCAAATGTCTTTAAGACTTACCATATCAGACAGAACTTCGTAAGCAATATTCAGTCCAATTTTCTGGCCCATAGGTCTAGGATTCTGTTTGTCATAAATTATGAATAGGAACCTTCAGAAGATTTACATCAGCAGGGGATCTCACCTGCCCACCTCACCTTCCCCTGCCAAACTAGTATCCTGAGCTACTACAATACGAGAACTGGGCTAATGATGGGAAATATTCAATAGGGAAATGCTCAATAGAAATGACTGACCTTCCCGACAGGAAAGGTTTTTCTTCAGATTGAAATAATGAATCACAATCTTGAAACTGTAAACCCCCAGCCCCCAGATTTCCCCTAAGTCATTAGAATGAAAGTCAGGTCTCCACAGTTTAAGGGTATGACAGCCTTCAGAGAAGTGGAGGGTCAAAGCATCACTTAAGTAATTTACATAAACCACATCCTTTATCTCAAAGGGAGGCTTTTGCTGATAACCATGCTAGTTGGTCCTAAATTCTCTGGATAATTCCACCAATTCTCCTCCCTGTTATGTGTAGATCAAAGTGTAATGACTTGTCCTGGGACAATTGAGAAATTAATAACCGAAGCAAGGGTTTAAGAAATCCATACTAATGACACAAATGAGACCTATCAAATTAGAAAACCAAAATGAAAACACACTAAACACTTCAAAATTTAATTAGAAAAGGTTCCAAGTTCAGACCTCACTGAGGCTATTTCACACCAGCACTCTCTATTGGAATCTGAGGAAGAACGTGACCTTGGCGAGGAGGTAAGATCTGCTCACTTCCTCCTTTACTCTGTCTGCCTTTTAGGGTTCCCCCCTTAACATCTTAAAAAAGGCAGGAATACAAAAAGAAACAGACAAGCATCTCTTCAATTTAACCTTCACAAGAGACAGAGTTCAGTCTTTTGGTTTTTTTTCCAGTAATAACGGTATTGCAATTGATTTGAGGCTGCTCACCATAAACCATTTGAAAATATTTTTCAAATTAATATACAAACTATGAACCATAAATTGGCTGCTGATCCCTATGAACCATTTCCACTGACTTTTAAGGGCAATACTGTACATCCGGTGAGACTCACTTTTCTCCTTTGCAAAAAAAAGGTGCTTGAAGGCTACATATGTTTAGAATGAATCATCTTTCTTTTCTGTAGCCTCTTTCATACAAATTGAATACCCTGCAAACACTTCACAGACTTCTGTAATATGGGAGAGTGTAAAGAATAAATTACAAGGAGCAAGGGAGAAGACAAGCTTCTATTCCTCTGTGAAGTTTATGTGGTACCTGTCTCTGAAGGTTCTAGATGCTTTGCATTATTATTTCACATTTTCAGAGTTAGCCCACTTTATTATGCATTTAGTTCTCAAGTTATTACTGTGTGATGACCGACACTGCCATCCATCACATTTTTATCAGCGAGGAGGCTGAGACAAACTGAGGTTTCTACAAGGTCACACAGTAAGTACAACGGTTAAAGGTCACGCAGTAAAGAAGTACTCAAATTCCCTAGGGTCCACTCAACACACTTCAGAATATAAGCACCAGGTGACTTTGCAAGGAGTGGGCGTCATGGTTGGGTTTTTATAATACACAATGTATCCACATCCCCTCCCCCCAAACTAGCTTTATGATTTGTAAAGTTAGTACACAGTGGATATACACACACACAGACAATTTCAGTTATGGGAAAATTTTGGATCCAATTCTATGAAGAACTGCCTGTGTGTCTGCATTAAAGTTGTCTTGGGTCCTGAACCAAGCCTGTTGCAGCCTTGCAGCCATCTGTAATTTACAATCTCCTTTCCTGACTATCTTTGGAAGTTTCTTCCCTCCTTTTGCCTTAGCCAACCCAAGCGTTTTCCCTCCCATTCCTGGTTGTTATTTCTCATTCTTCCATTTTATAATATGCTTCAAAAATTTAGTTTGTTAATAGACCCTCATTCTTATATCCTTAAGATAAAGCACTAATTTACAAAAAAAATGTTGCTAATGATTTCTTTCTTCCTCCTCTTTTGGAGAAACTGCCTCACAGGACTGATTTAGGTGGTGTTTCTTTGGTACGTGTCAAGTTTAAATGCAGCCAGAGTGGGGAGTCTGCAGGCATCCTAGTTCTGGGTCCCTGTGTTCTTCTCTCCCCATCACAGACAAGCTGACAATATTGGATGGGAGGGGGCTGCTTGAGCCGGGGTGGGGTGGGGTGAGGACCAGCCAGGGGCTGCCTGAGAAAGGCCAGAGCTCAAGAGGTGTCCATGAACCTGGAACAGAAAACTCATTGTGTTCAGAAAACAAGGCCCTTCCCTAAGGCAGGTAGAGCTATTAACAACCTCAAGAGCTGCCATCTCATGAGCAGTGCCAGACCCTCTTCTGGGGTATAAAACCAAGAGCAGTATTAACCGTCCCGTTTAAAGATGAAGACTCTAGCTTCTTTTAGAAAACTTTACACCTTTACCTGGAGAAGCTGGTGTTTTCCACATGCCATGGTTCCTTCCAGGGTTATGTATACAAGTGGACTCTTAGCATTTACACACAAACACACACACACTCATATACACACCCTTAGTTTCCTAGTAGGTGGCAAAATTTGGGTGGGATGAGTGTGGCCAATCCATGAGTACATAAAATACTACACAGAACTCTCTATCTTTATATTACTGAGTAGACACAGATTACTGTTTGTTTCCTTAGTGAGATTTTTCAGCTACAAAGAAAAATGCTTCATGGAGGACATAGCTCCGTGAAGTGGAGCTATTACACTATTACAGTGTAATAGTGCGCTGTAATTCAACTGTGGTTGTAACTGCCAGTGATCACAACAGTGGGGGAGGGGATCTTCTTCCCACCACAGCTCCAGGAGCCTAGCTTTAAGTCAAAGGGAAAGAGAAAGAATGGAGCAGCTCCAGACAGCACAGATACTGTTACTCTGGCTTGGAGACCAATGGAAGGAAGATGTAATTCCATACCCCAGAACTGGGCTTTCTTCTTCTCTGGGCAACTCCCAGGCTGGTTAGTGAACTGGAACTACCGTCCTCAGACTAGCAAGGATGCTAATCACCTCCAGCGTCAGTCTGCTGCTGACCAGAAGGCGGACACTGTGCTCCCGAGAGCCAGGAAAGCCAAGGGTGCTGCTGACGGGGCTGAAGCCCTCTCAGGATGACAAGGAGAAGGTTTCCAAATTTGAAACAATACGGAACAACTTCCTCCCTTCCCGACTCCCCACCATCAGCTCAACCAGCCTCAAATTAATAAAGCTGTGGCTTTTTGACATTATAGTCTATTACTGAAAGACAAGCTTGAGTGACAGGTAAACAGCAGCAAAAGAATGGGTTTCCTCAAATACTTACTTATTTATGAAGAGTATGCGGCATACAGAATAAATAAACCTGCAGTCATTGTTTCTTTTTGAAATTTGTAACCTGTCATCATAGGTTAAATAACTGTCAAGAGAGCTCATACTTGTGAAGTTTTAAATAGGAGCTGGAATTGGTGTTTCCCTATGGTAGATGAATGTTTCTACACATTGCCATTTCTTTCTTTTCTACAAAAAGTTACATTTAAATGTACAAAAAATAAATCAAAATATGTATTCCATGAGGGGAAAGGAACTGGGAGGTGGAATGGAGTTGCGGATGAGTGGAGGAAGGTCAATTTATGTTATGTGACTACTCTTTATCTGCAGCTACGTTTATATACTTCCAGCGCTCTGCAGGTTTATCTAGTTTACTTGCTACTGTTTCTTACTACTGATCTTAATTGCTCCTCAACAATAACCTGTTTTATTTAACTGATCTTTGAAAATTCCATGAAACCATATTTAGGGGCATTGCTTACAGCATCTTTTCTCTCTTCCACTCAACTTCTGTCCTCTAAATGGGTTTCTCTTCCAGCCTCATTTGCTTTTTATTTTTTGCTTGTCTTCCCACTGTCTTTGTCCTCCTCGCTCTTTCTATTTTTATAACCGTCCTGTTGACTGGATCCTCTTCTTTCTTGTTGCAGCTGCAGCTTTTTCCAGTTTTCTCTATGCTGCTGCTTGCTGTTGTCACTAAACACTTTTTTCTTCCTGTCTACATTTTGTTTTTTTTTTTTTTGCTTTCCTCATTTATCCTCCCCATTCCTGTATCTCCGTTAACTTGGAAGTTTTTAGAAAAGCAAAAAGAACATGAAACTTGAAAGTTTCAAAGTCACAGGAAAACAGAACACTCAGGCTTGCCTCAGCAGAGACTGTGTCTCCGTTTCTGCAGTAGAAGTACATGGAATTAGTTCAAAAATCGAGAGGATATAAGGGAAGCTGTGCTGGCTCGTGTATCGTTTAGATGAGAGAATTTAATGTTGAGTGACTTGTTCCCATGAGTAGTCATCTTAGATATGCCTCTGATAAAAGGAATTAGGCAGTTTCCACCCTCTATGAGATGAAGTGTAGTGGCAAGGGTCTCACACCAGCAGATAAGCAAGATCCAAAGGAAGGGGACAGTCATTCCGGCTTTATCATTCCAATTCTATCTAGTTTATTTAGACAATCCTGAAAATTAGAGGATCCCAGAACTCCCATTTGACTTGAAACAAAAACCATCTAAACAGAAATTAAAAGGAATAAGTTTAGTTATACTTCACACACACACACACACACACACACACACACACACACACGATCATATCCCAAGAATGACACACTCCTTGATGAAAGCTGAAAGCTAATCAGATAACCAAATGAGTGTGTATCTAGTGTGTCTATTCCATAGACTATATGCTTGAACCATTTTCAGATTTCTTTTCCAACCCCCTTGAGATGTCTGATGCCATGCAGATTTCTATATTGTCTTGTATGAAACCTGTTTTTTCCTGGTCTGCACATAATCAAGTAAGAGATTCACATTTTTCCCCCTCTTCTCTCTCTTATATAAGCAATGCTTATAAAAGGACATTCTTACATTCCACCCACATCCCCTTTACTACATAGGTACCTATCTTGGTATTGTATGTGTATGCGTGTGTGTGTGTAGAGTTATAAATCTTGCCAAGCACAAAAGTGCCAGTGAAATACTGGCACCCTTAGAAGGAAGAAAGAGAACCTGTTTAATTTTTCCAATTCCGATATACTGTCCTACCAATGAGCTGAGATAGCACATAGTTCTGAACATGACAAACAACCGGTGGAATGGCATTATTCCACAATAATGACAACGCTTGCTGCCCTGTCACTCCCACTGTCCCATAGGGAGGATGTGGCGACTTTGAAACCAGAAAACGCAGGCATTTATGATGTCCCCAGGGCACAAGGATGAGGAGGGCAACCTTGTTGAACAGTTTCCTCTTCTTATTGTCATTTAGGGAACATAAGGTTTTTGAAATCTACAGAACATTACTTGAATAAAATATTCAATAACATACAAAACTCTAGTTTCCCCCTAATCTCTGCCCCAAGCCTCACAGTCTGATCAGCTCCACCACTCCCAGCCTACTCCCACCTTCTATGAAGCCAAGAACCAACATGGAAAATAATTTTGCTATCATATCTCCTCACAATCGGGTGGCCATCCTGTTACGCTGATTTTGAGAAATTCAAGTCGTTACCTTTGAGGAGCAATTAACGTCTATTTCCAGTCCATTATCCCTTTTCAGGACAATGGGCAGTATTTCAAGGGCTTTTAAACAGGACATGGATATCCCATCAAATATTGTTTATGTGAGCTATAGCTATGGCCACCAGGCAAACTGCCAAAAATGTGACCAAGTTCAAAACATTCAAAGCTAGACTATATTCCTCTCAAGAACAGTCTAGGCCTGGTGAGGCATATCCAGGCTTCCTATCTGGGAAATTCATGGTTCATGCCCAAGATGAAAATTATGATTTCTTCACGATGTGTGGGAACCAGAAAGGCACGGAGCATCTGAAGTAAAATGAAAACAATTTAGCTCTGTTGACTGTCACCCTCTGTTGTTGATTTCCACACATCTGTGCATTTTTCTCTTATCCAAGACCTCATTTAAATGTGCTAGTTTTTGACAAAGATGAAGAAAATCCATAATCAAAGTTCCCTTGCTCACTGCATTCATACTTTCATAGACTAGGTATCTATCTGAAGGGAGTTACCTCTTCAGCAAGTCCACACTCAGACAGATAACGTGTGTGTGTGTGTGTGTGTGTGTGTGTGTTTCATAATCTGAAACAGCAAATGTTTCAAGTGGGAAACTCTACTTTTCAAAGAATATCACTTCTATATCACCATGGTTAATCAGAACCCTCCACACAAACTCCACTGGGGAGAAAAACAAAGGCCCTTATGCCAGAATGGAGCCAATACAGCATAGAACTCAGACCTCCTAGGGAAGACTGAAAATGGGGGTGTCCTTCCCCATTTGCTGTTTGCTAATGAGCCCAAGGTGTGTCCCCCTTCTAAGTCCTGACAACTTGAAAAGGATGTGCAATTCATCTCAGCTCCCTTCCCAGATGACAAGCAAGTTGTAAATTGTATCCATTCCCACTCTCCCTTGTTTATCTGCCCTGACAGTCCACTGCAGCTCCTGTGTAGCTGGGAGCCCAGAGGGCATACGTGACTTTTCTCAAGCTGTTCCCAGCTGTCAACAGTGCCTCTGTCCCTCTTTTATTTTTCTATCTGTTGCTTCTTTCAGAGCTCCCTCTTCCTCTTTCCTTGACTTCCAGTCTCTCACTGTACATCTCTCTTCCTCAAGTCACCTGCATCTTTCAATTTTATCACCTTACAAACTGCAGCTTTGTTTTTTCCCCTGCCTTTCTTTTCTTTAAAAACTTTTCATCACCTTAATTTTATAATTTATTTGTATTTTTTCTCTTTGATTTTTGGCAGGAGGAGCTCAGTACTTGACACAGCATACAGTGCTTTCAGAATACTGGGTGATAAAAAAAAAAGAGAAAAAACAATCTCGCTTACTTCCCTCTTCATTTTCACACGCTGCTCATCCTCAAAGGTCTCAGGTCTATTTCACTCTCCACCCCCTCTTCTTTCCTATGCTTCCTCTCTTAAGCATTATTTCCCTTCACTTGTCTGCTACTTCAGATCTTTAAATATCCCACAGTAGTCAGGATGTGACAGAGTACTGGCCTGTCATGATTACTACCAGAAATATTCTGCAAGTTCAGGCTTTTGAAAGAAACAACAATATATTATGTTTTATACGTCCATTTGGGAAACTTAAGACATATGGGCACTTGGCAGAAACATCATCAACTTTAGAGTAGTGCTCAATCATCCCCACAGAGAACATTCTTACAACCTATCACTGCTTCTAGAAATGGGTACCAACTCTGATGGAAAATAAATGGGAACAGGAAAGCTTTAGAAAATGCTCCCAAGTCTTTTGTGGAGGACTGGATTAATAAAAATGGTCAGATTATTGGGGTAGGATGGGCTATTTTTGTGATACAATATGCCAATGAACCATCACCCTTTGCAATGCTCCATCTGTAACTATATGGATATATTGGAAAGAAGAAAATCTTTTTCTGATATTCAGGGCTTAAAGGATCAATTTTGCTTTTTTTGAATTTTTGTTTCCTCCTGTTGGCAGAAAAAACTTTTTCAGATCTCATTTTTTTGCTTTAAAAATACGATCTTCAACCCAGAAAGGTTCGCTCTAAACCAAAGATGACAATTTTGTGCTATGAAAAACAGGAACAAAGATTAGATTCAACTAACTATTTGGCAGTCGATACAGGGAGCTACTTGGCTCCCCCTCCTTTTCCCCTTACCCTCCCAACACATTTCCCATGAATGCTCTTCCATATCTGGAGAAGAGCTCGAGGTGAGGAAGGCTGTACACAGTGAATTGGGAATGCTTTATTCATGTAACCGCAGACCTGTGACCATAAATTCAAAAATTTTACTCAGTCATCTTTTCCCCATCATTTATTATTACCTTTTTTCCTTTGAGAGTAATTTTGTGTTTGTTTATTGCTTGGATTTTATGAAACTCTAAAGAACTTGTTTTTATCACGTCAACTAATCAGGAGTATTCTTGTCTAAACAGTTTCAGGTCTTTCTCCATTCATTAATACTGATTTTCAAGCAGATTATGGTCTAGAAATCTCAAAGACCTAGTTATTCTTGAAGTTGTGGCCACTGTCATTGATTAAAGTCATTATGCTGGTAGTTAAATATTTAGCAGATTGTTATGAATCAGGCACACTAGACAAAGGCATTCCTAAATGGTAAAAAAGGCTGAGAGTTCTCCTTTGTTCCCAGGATAAGGAAGTAAAATGACAAGTTCATCTGAGCCAGAGCTCTGATGACCAGCAGCTCTTGCTGACACTTGATATGATGACGGCATTTTCTTGTTCTTTTTCTCCCACTTCTTTTTGTCTCTCTATTTTTTCTCTCTGTATTAAAAATGATACTCATTTTGCTGCTAGGTGATGAAGGAGAAAGAAACGCCTGTTTCACAGATCAAAAGCAACACATTGCTTTAGAACAAAACTGTCTCAGTGTTTTGTATCATCCATCTCTCTGGCTTTATCCATCACCACCACCACTTCGTCTCTTGTGGTTTTGAGGTTGATGGCAACAAGACAGACACCGTTACCTGAATACAAAGAAACACAGGGAAGAAGCCCTGATTCTAGAACTTTGGTGTGCCGATACTCTAACTACCTAGAGACTCATGGTCTTCCAAGAGCATGCACACGTGCATTTACTTACTCATTTATTCACACGTACTTACTGAGTTTCCATTACCCCTGGATTCTTGGAATAGTTTCTGCTTCTGCTGGAGCCCTTCTTCAATCTATTCTCAGCTCAGTACTCGGAATGATCCTGTTAAAAGCCATCAGTCACTCCCCTTCTCCAAACCTTCTTAGTCCACTGAGACCAAAAGCGTGGCTTCCTTACAATGGCCCCATACATGGTCCTCAGTCATCTCTCTGACCCATTTCCTTTCAGTCTCTCCTCACTTGCTCTACTCCACCCCAAAGAGTTCCTCCCTATTCCTCAAAATACCAGGAGAGCGCCCACCTCTGTGCCTTTGCACTTGCCCCTCTCTCTACTTCTAGCACTCTTCCTGCACCCGTGCACAGTAGACCTCTCCCGGCCCTCCTATCCAAAACTGCAGTCCCTCCTCCAGCCCTCCCTTATCCTTTTTCCATGATTTATTATTCTCCTTAACACTTGTCCATGTGTACCACACCATCTATTTTAGCTATTTGTTTTTTTATGTTCCCAACTGAACTGTAAGTGGCATGAAGGCAGAGATTTGTTTGTCTCATTGCTATAGCTACAGTGTCTAGGGAAGTGCTAAGCATAAAACAAGCCCTTAATGAATATAAGCTGAATAAATAAACTGGGGCAGGGAATTCAATGGTCTATAAGACAGGTGTGGTCAATAAGACAGGCTGCTCACAGGGATATCATAATCCATTGGGACAGACCAACCCCCTTTAAAGAGACAAGTAAGCAATAATTTCAAACTCTGATAAGCACTATAAACAGCAAACAAGATATTGAGATAGAGCACAAAAGGAGAGAAGATATCATTTAGAATCAGTGGTCATGAAAGGTCTTCCTGTGAGTGAGACCTGAAGGATGAGATAAAGCTGAAACACATTAGAGTAGGTGCTGGAGGTGGGGGAGGGTGGCAGCAAGAGAACAGCAAGAAAAAAGACTGGTGTCTTGAGGCAGGAGAAATCTTGGTGTGTTGCAAGAAAGGAGAAAACTTGTGGGGCTGGATCTAAGTTGTGTGAAGAGCAATAACGTCATTGCTCACTTTTATGAGGCTTTACTGAGACACCAGACACTTTTAATCTGCTCATTAAATGTCCTAACAGCCCTATGCAGTAGAAAATACCCTATCATCCATTTCATAGGAGGATATGGGGTGCACAGCTAGTAAGGGGTAGAAATGGGACTACAGAAATTAGGCTCTGAACACTGCACTCTTGCTGTCTTCCTATGCAGCAGAATTTTACACTTTAATGGGTGAGCTGAGGATCCAAAGAAGCATGTGTTTAAGCGTTATGTAGTTGCACGTGGAGTATTTAAAAATCAGGCAATATAATAATTAAAATAATAAGGAGTATTATAAGAATAATAAATTAGGAGTTTGGGATGAACATATACACACTACAATATATAAAATAGATAATGGGACTTCCGGGGAAGATGGCGGAAGAGTAAGACGCGGAGATCACCTTCCTCCCCACAGATACACCAGAAATACATCTACACGTGGAACAACTCCTAAAGAACACATACTGAACGCTGGCAGAAGACCTCAGACCTCCCAAAAGGCAAGAAACTCCCCCACGTACCTGGGTAGGGAAAAGCGGAGAGATTCCCGCACAGAGGATCGGTGCCAACCAGCACTCACCAGCCCGAGAGGCTTGTCTGCTCAGCCGCCGGGGAGGGCGGGGCTGGGAGCTGATGCTCGGGTATCGGGTTTCAGTCGGAGCGCAGGGAGAGAACTGGGGCTGGCGGCGGGAAGAGAGCCTGAAGGGGTTAGTGCACCACGGCTAGCCCAGAGGGAGTCCGGGAAAAAGTCTGGAGCTGCCGAAGAGGCAAGAGACTTTTTCTTCCCTCTTTGTTCCCTGGTGTGCGAGGAGAGGGTATTAAGAGCGCTGCTTAAAGGAGCTCCAGAGACGGGCGCGAACCGCGGTTAAAGGCGCGGACCCGGGAGACGGGCGTGGGACGCTGGGGCTGCTGCTGACGCCGCCAAGAGGCCTGTGTGCGAGCGCAGGTCACTGTCCACATCTCCTTTCCGGGGAGCCTGTGCAGCCCGCCACTGCCGGGGTCCCGGAATACAGGGAAGGCTTCCCTGGGAGAACGCACGGCACGCCTTGGGCTGGTGCAACGTCACGCCGGCCTCTTCCGCCACAGGCTCGCCCCGCACTCCATGCCCCTCCCTCCACCCGGCCTGAGTGAGGCAGAGTCCCCTAAGTGGCTGCTCCTTTAACTCCGTCCTGTCTGAGCGAAGAACAGACACCCTCCGGCGACCTACACGCAGAGGCGGGGCCAAATCCAAAGCTGAGACCCCAGAGCTGTGAGAACAAGGAAGAGAAAGGGAAATCTCTCCAAGCAGCCTCAGGAGCAGCGGATTAAAGCTCCACAATCAACTTCATGTACCCTGCATCTGTGGAATACATGAATAGACAACGAGTCATCCCAAATTGAGGAGGTAGACTTGGAGAGCAAGATTTATGATTTTTTTCCCCTTTTCCTCGTTTTGTGAGTGTGTATGTGTATGCTTCTGTGTGAGATTTTGTCTGTACAGCTTTGCTTCCACCATTTGTCCTAGGGTTCTATCCATCCGTTTTTGTTTTTTTTAAAATTTTTTTCTTCGTAATTATTTTTTATTTTAATAACTTTATTTTATTTTACTTTATCTTCTTTCTTTCTTTCTTTCCTTCCTTCCCTCCTTTAGACAACGAATCATCCCAAATTGAGGAGGTGGACTTTGAGAGCAACACTTATGATATTTTCCCCTTTTCCTCTTTTTGTGAGTGTGTATGTGTATGCTTCTGTGTGAGATTTTGTCTGTACAGCTTTGCTTCCACCATTTGTCCTAGGGTTCTATCCATCCATTTTTGTTTTTAAAAAATTTTTTTTCTTCATAATTATTTTTTTATTTTAATAACTTTATTTTATTTTATCATACTTTATCTTCTTTCTTTCTTTTTGTTCTTCCGTCCCTCCTTCATTCCCTCCCTCACTGCGTCCCTCCCTCTTTTCTTTCTTTCTTTCTACTTCTACTAATTCTTTTTTTCTACATTTTCTCCCTTTTATTCTGAGCCGTGTAGATGAAAGGCTCTTGGTGCTGCACCCAGGAGTCAGTGCTGTGCCTCTGAAGTGGGAGAGCCAACTAGAGGACACTGGTCCACAAGAGACCTCCCAGCTCCACATAATATCAAATGGCGAAAATCTCCCAAAGATCTCCATCTCAACACCAGCACCCAGCTTCACTCAACGACCAGATAGCTAGAGTGCTGGACACCTTATGCCAAACAACTAGCAAGACAGGAACACAACGCCACCCATTAGCAGAGAGGCTGCCTAAAATCATAATAAGTCCACAGACACCCCAAAACACACCACCAGACATGGACCTGCCCACAGGAAGACAAGATCCAGCCCCATCCACCAGAACACAGGCACTAGTCCCCTCCACCAGGAAGCCTACACAACCCACTGAACCAACCTTAGCCACGGGGACGGACACCAAAAACAACAGGAACTACGAACATGCAGCCTGCAAAAAGGAGACCCCAAACACAGTAAGATAAGAAAAATGAGAAGACAGAAAAACACACAGCAGATGAAGGAGCAAGATAAAAACCCACCAGACCTAACAAATGAAGAGGAAATAGGCAGTCTACCTGAAAAAGAATTCAGAATGATGATAGTAAAGATGATCCAAAATCTTGGAAATAGAATAGAAAAATGCAAGAAACATTTAAGAAGGACCTAGAAGAACTAAAGATGAAACAAGCAATGAAGAACAACACAATAAATGAAATTAAAAATACTCTAGATGGGATCAATAGCAGAATAATGGAGGCAGAAGAACGGATAAGTGACGTGGAAGATAAAATAGTGGAAATAACTACTGCAGAGCAGAATAAAGAAAAAAGAATAAAAAGAACTGAGGACAGTCTCAGAGACCTCTGGGACAACATTAAACACACCAACATTCTAATTATAGGGGTTCCAGAAGAAGAAGAGAAAAAGAAAGGGACTGAGAAAATATTTGAAGAGATTATAGTTGCAAACTTCCCTAATATGGGAAAAGGAATAGGTAATCAAGTCCAGGAGGCACAGGGAGTCCCATATAGAATAAATCCAAGGAGAAATATGCCAAGACACATATTAATCAAACTTTCAAAATTAAATAAAAAGAAAACATATTAAAAGCATCAAGGGAAAAACAACAAATAACACACAAGGGAATCCCCATAAGGTTAACAGCTGATCTTTCAGCAGAAACTGTGCAATCCAGAAGGGACTGGCAGGACATATTTAAAGTCATGAAGGAGAAAAACCTGCAACCAAGATTACTCTACCCAGCAAGGATCTCAATCAGATTTGATGGAGAAATTAAAACATTTACAGACAAGCAAAAGCTGAGAGAGTTCAGCACCACCAAACCAGCTTTGCAACAAATGCTAAAGGAACTTCTCTAGGCAAGAAACACAACAGAAGGAAAAGACCTACAATAACGAACCCAAAACAATTAAGAAAATGGGAATAGGAGCATACATATTGATAATTACCTTAAATGTAAATGGACTAAATGCTCCCACCAAAAGACACAGATTGGCTGAATGGATACAAAAACAAGACCCATATATATGCTGTCTACAAGACACCCACTTCAGACCTAGAGACACATACAGACTGAAAGTAAGGGGATGGAAAAAGATATTCCATGCAAATGGAAACCAAAAGAAAGCTGCAGTAGCAATTCTCATGTCAGACAAAATAGACTTTAAAATAAAGACTATTAGAAGAGACAAGGAAGGACACTACATAATGATCAAGGGATTGATCCAAGAAGAAGATATAACAATTGTAAATATTTATGCACCCAACATAGGAGCACCTCAATACATAAGGAAAATACTAACAGCCATAAAAGGGGAAATCGACAGTAACACATTCATAGTAGGGGACTTTCACACCCCACTTTCACCAATGGACAGATCATCCAAAATGAAAATAAATAAGGAAACACAAGCTTTAAATGATACATTAAATAAGATGGACTTAATTGATATTTATAGGACATTCCATCCAAAAACAACAGAATACACATTTTTCTCAACTTGTTATGGAACATTCTCCAGGATAGATCATATCATGGGTCACAAATCAAACCTTGGCAAATTTAAGAAAATTGAAATTGTATCAAGTATCTTTTCCGACCACAATGCTATGAGACTAGATATCAGTTACAGGAAAAGATCTGTAAAAAATACAAACACATGGAGGCTAAACAATACACTACTTAATAACAAAGTAATCACTGAAGAAATCGAAGAGGAAATCAAGAAATACCTAGAAACAAATGACAATGGAGACACGATGACCCAATACCTATGGGATGCAGCAAAAGCAGTTCTAAGAGGGAAGTTTATAGCAATACAATCCCACCTTAAGAAACAGGAAACATCTCGAATAAACAACCTTACCTTTCACCTAAAGCAATTAGAGAAAGAAGAACAAAAACATCCCAAAGTTAGCAGAAGGAAAGAAATCATAAAAATCAGATAAGAAATAAATGAAAAAGAAATGAAGGAAATGATAGCAAAGATCAATAAAACTAAAAGCTGGTTCTTTGAGAAGATAAACAAAATTGATAAACCATTAGCCAGAACCATCAATAAAAAAAGGGAGAAACCTCAAATCAATAGAATTAGAATTGAAAAAGGAGAAGTAACAACTGACACTGCAGAAATAGAAAAGATCATGAGAGATTACTGCAAGCAACTCTATGCCAATAAAGTGGACAACCTGGAAGAAATGGACAAATTCTTAGAAATGCACAACCTGCCAAGACTGAATCAGGAAGAAATAGAAAATATGGACAGACAAACCACAAGCACTGAAATTGAAACTGTGATTAAAAATCTTCCAACAAACAAAAGCCCAGTACCAGATGGCTTCACCGGCAAATTCTATCAAACATTTAGAGAAGAGCTAACACCTATCCTTCTCAAACTCTTCCAAAATATAGCAGAGGGAGGAACACTCCCAAACTCATTCTACGAGGCCACCATCACCGTGATACCAAACCAGACAAGGATGTCACAAAGAAAGAAAACTACAGGCCAATATCACTGATGAACATAGATGCAAAAATCCTCAACAAAATACTAGCAAACAGAATCCAACAGCACATTAAAAGGATCATACACCATGATCAAGTGGGGTTTATCCCAGGAATGCAAGGATTCTTCAATATACGCAAATCAACCAACATGATACACCATATTAACAAACTGAAGAAGAAAAACCATATGATCATCTCAATAGATGCAGAGAAAGCTTTTGACAAAATTCAACACCCATTTATTATAAAAACCCGGCAGAAAGTAGGCATAGAGGGAACTTTCCTCAACATAATAAAGGCCATATATGACAAACCCACAGACAACATCGTCCTCAATGGTGAAAAACTGAAACCATTTCCACTAAGATCAGGAACAAGACGAGGTTGCCCATTCTCCCCACTCTTATTCAACATAGTTTTGGAAGTTTTAACCACAGCAATCAGAAAAGGAAAAGAAATAAAAGGAATCCAAATTGGAAAAGAAGAAGTAAAGATGTCAATGTTTGCCAATGATGTGATCGTATACATAGAGAACCCTAAAGATTCTACCAGAAAACTACTAGAGCTAATCAGTGAATTTGGTAAAGTAGCAGGATACAAAATTAATGCACAGAAATCTCTGGCATTCCTGTACACTAATGATGAAAAATCTGAAAGTGAAATCAAGAAAACACTCCCATTTACCATTGCAACAAAAAGAATAAAATATCTAGGAATAAACCTACCTAAGGAGACAAAAGACCTGTATGCAGAAAATTATAAGACATTTATGAAAGAAATTAAAGATGATACAAATAGATGGAGATATATACCATGTTCTTAGATTGGAAGAATCAACATTGTGAAAATGACTATACTACCCAAAACAATCTACAGATTCAATGCAATCCCTATCAAACTAGGGTGGGTGGGAGGAAGGGAGGCACAAGAGGGAAGGAATATGGGAACAGATGTATATGTATAACTGATTCACTTTGTTATAAAGCAGAAAGTAATACACCATTGTGAAGCAATTATACTCCAATAAATTTAAAAAAAAAAGATAACGAACAAGGACCTATTGTATAGCACAGGGAACCCTATGCAACATTTTGTAGTAACCTATAAGGGGGAAAAAAACTGAAAAAAATAGATATATATGTATATATAGCTGAATCACTCTGCTGTATACCTGAAACTAACACAACATTGTAAATTATGTCAACAAAAAAAGAGTAACGTAAAATCAGTTTAACAAAAATAATAAGCCGTGCTTATTATTATTTTTACCTGTGAACAAATGAATATACTATACTATCTTGACCTTACAGAGAAGAAGATGGGTGGTATAACTTCCATAAGGTTACAGAGACAGAGAAGCACAGTGTCAGAATGAAAACCTATCTTCCCTCAGACCGCACAGGGTACCTGCCCTGATCAAGCCGTCGTGCCAGTTACACGGCCCTGCACACTGGCAGGCTGGCACCACACGCTCCACACGCAGGGGGCCACGTGCACACAGGCACACACAGACCTCCTCAGTCACCTTCGTGAAATAACCAGGGATACACGCCGAAAGAGTGCTTTGTGTCTCTGAGAATCGTCAAAGACGCTTTGAAAGACTTGAAGAGAAATGATCTTAACAAAAGAACAAAAAATAGAAACTTAAAAGTGAACAGAAGTTCTGAAGCGTGTGGGGATAGAGAAAGCTTTCTCGAAGAGGAACAGGGAAGAGAGAGCTAACTCAAAGCGACCAGAATAGCTTAGTGAGCGAAGCATCCTGTAACTTGGTGATTCTGCGCCCTGGGGAGACTGCCGGTTCCGGCAGAGGAAGAATGCAGTTTACTGTGCTCACGGATGCATCTTAGTGCGCTCAGAGATGGACCGGTTTCTGGACTTCCTACTGTGCACAAAGGACTACACCCAGCCGGCTGGGGATTTCCACGTCATATATTCTGCAGTTCTTAGAAAACTCAGGGACTTATCTGCTGGGCCTCCTGACTGACCAGAGAGGTTCCTTTGTGAGAGATACAATAGCCGTGAACTCCATCGAGCTGTGTGCTCTGCCGTGTTCTTTGAGGGCAGCCATCCCCGCTAACTTCCTGCCTTCCTGGCCAATATCACTCCCTCCTGTTGGCTCTCCATCGCCCCTGTGAATTCAAGCACAAGTCCCCTTGTTGGTCATGGACTTGGGATTATGCAGTATCCATTCCCTTTTATCAGAATATTCATTGTTAACTGTAGCAGAAACAAGACAAAAGAGGCACAGGCAGAAAAAGGCCAGGTTTGCTCAATTAAAATGAAATAAATGGCTTGGCTGCGCAGTGAGATGCTACAAAGAGCAGGTCAAAGAAGTGACCTGTGATGTTGATGTTTATTTGTTGGAACAGCTGAGAATTACCTCCCAACCTATGTCACCTCCATATCAGGTGGCCCTTTTGGGTCCCACAGCACCTGGTTAGAGTGAGTGTGAAATCTCACTCATGCAGAAAACATGAACTTTTTTCTCCCTCTAAGGGGGGGAAAAAAACCCCAAACAGGTCCTATGACAAGTTCTTCAATTGTAATCATTTATTTGAACCTCTCTGTGGGAAAGGCTACTTCCTTACCTATTCCTCAGTTTCTGCATTTGTAAAATATGAATACTAAGTACAAAGTTGCAAAGTCAGATTAAAAATGCCTGCAGAGAGTTAAGAAAAAAGTCACTCGGTTTCAAGAAATCTATGGCTGCGGTTTATTTGATAAGAGCTTGCTTTGCCAGGCAGTCAGAGGTAAGTATTGTAGGACTGTATTTTCCAATGTTGATGGCAATTCTGCACATGTTAGAGAAACTTCGAACCACCGTGTAACATAAAAGCCTTCCTAACACTCAGCATTGGAACCTGTGCAATGGAGCCAGTGTGGTCAGTTGGGTTCTGATGGGCAAGGTCTTTGGTGCCACCTCTTCACCAGGGGAGGTGGAGGAGGCTGGTGTTCCAGTACTGCTAGTGAGTGAAGACTTCTGGGTTAGTAGAGTCAGGAGGTATCAACATGGCAGAGAGAAAAAAAGAGAGGGGGCAACCAGACATTAGGGAAGATCATGAATGCATAGGTCAGAGAAATTGACATCATCAAGCTCCTTTACTAAAACTGCAGGCACAGAAAGGTATGAGGGACCCTGAAATGTCATCTTAGTGGAAGTCCCACTACTACTCTTGGTGACTTGGGGATACAGATTCCATGTAAGGGGCTCTGGGTGTGGCTTGGACACCCGGCCTCTATGGCAGCCTTATCCTTAACTCCATGCTGTTACCCATTGACCAAGCAGCAGTGGGGCCCCATTGCTGCGGGAGATGAGCCATCTCACCCTGAAGAGAGATGGAAGCTGACCAGGGCTCCTCTCCAAGCACACTCTGGGGTCAGAAGACCTTCATCTGGGGGGATGGGGCTTTGCCCCCAAACTGCTGGCTCTTCTCACATTTTTCTCTTTTAAATCAGGGCTAAAACCAGGAGAACCCTAGAGTGTCATGGCTGTCAGAAACAGCAACATAGCATCACCTACCTGGCTATGTGGCCTGACAGGCTGTCTGTGTGCCTTCACTATCTACTCAAAAGACATGCCCGATTACAAAGAGAGTGCCAAAAAGAAATGAAAGCACTTTCAATTTGGATAAAGATTTGGGAAATTGCAACCTGAGAAACCCATCAAAATCGATACTGTTAATGGTCACAGACTGAAAAAAAATGTAGATGAATAAATAAGTAAAATGCATCGACAGTCATGGACATATGCCAGCCACCCCTGCTCGTGTAAACACTGTGTATACAGACATCTAAGTGTCATTAGCAGTATTTACGAATCCATCACATGGGCAGAGTTTTACTTTGCAGATCAAGTAAAATAAGGAAAGAGTAAGAGAGACATGCTGAGACTCCATGCTGCTTGAAGAAAAAACCCTCATTTGTATTCCTAAGCCCTTTGCCATGAATTGCTGATGTCTCCAAACAAAAAGAAAGCTCATGGTTTCTGTTCTGGTAGATTAAAAAGCCCTTTAGTTTAACAGCAAAGCATCTGTCTACCTTGTTATACATATGGCAACTAATCGGAATGCAGGATGCTAGGGCAGAAGGGAGAGAGGAAAGTGAAAATATTGGGGTGGGAAGCTAAGGGAGGTATTAAAAATAAGATTTAGGAAGTAAATTAAAGCAGGAAATTTTATAAAAGAGTGGGCATAGGAAATGGAAATCAGGAAGGCAAGTGAAAGCTAATGTCAGGAGGAGACACAAAGAAGGACAGGGAAAAATGTGAAAAAGTGAAATGAAGTTGGACAAAGATGGGGAAAGAGAAAGATAGCCCAGCAGCAGATGGAGAGCAGCTGGGGAGAAGGAGAACGGTTCTGATAGATCACAGAGTCTGCAGGAGCTCAGTCCTAGGGTCGTGATGATCTTTTCAATGAACTGAGTTCTGCCCTGGGGGTTAGGATCCTGGCAGAACCATTTGATGGAATCATGATTCTCTGATCACTTCACGTCAGCCATCTCCGCTTCTCTGAGTCATCACCACCCAGAATCTCTCACAAAAGAGACTATTCTGTCTTGAGAAGCTTGGTGACATTAACTATCTTTTAAAGAGTACATTAAAACTTGGACAGCCTCTGTTGACATTCCTCAAGGAGAGAAATGCCCTAGATACGAAGAGCTGCTCTGTGATAATGCTGTGGTTAAAAAAAACCCAAAAAACAGTAAAGTAGAAAAAAGGAGGCCTGTGCCTCCATTTCTTCGAGAGCAGAACTAAATCATAGGTTTATTAAGAATCACATAGCACAGGGAGATCAGCTCGGTGCTCTGTGGCCACCTAGAGGGATGGGATAGGGAGGGTGGGAGGGAGATGCAAGAGGGAGGATATATGGGGATGTATGTATACATATAGCTGATTCACTTTGTTATACAGCAGCAACTAACACATCATTGTAAAGCAATTATACTCCAATAAAGATGTTAAAAATAAATAAATAAATAAATAATTTAAAAAAATTATAAAAAAGAATTACATAGATGTTGGTGTGCTTGGTTGATGTCCACTTGGCCAGTCCTCTCTGGCTCTTAAACAGCCCATCTTTGATTCTGCAACATGCACTTTCCTATCGAGATGAAGGTCTTTGGGGTAGAGTGACATGTAGTTATTCCAAGTAGGCTTCAGAAGTCTTCAGGCCTGTAGACCTGATCATAATCTAACCAGAGAGGTGGGAGACAAGATCCTCTTTCAGCTAAGACTCTTTCTCAGAGCACAGGCTCAGCCTTCTCTCCCCATTAAAAACAAACAAACAAACAAATATTCAGCCTGGGTAGGAGGAGCTGGCTACAGCCCAATGGAGCAGATTATTCACCAATTTCAATTATCTGCACTAACGCTCCCCTTCATTGGTGAAGGTAATTGAGAGTTAAATGTATTTGCCAAGACAGGGCTGTAAAGCTGAAACAATTTTACAGGTGTGGTGCGGAAATGAAAAGGTAGAAAAAGCACTGGTCTAGACAGTGCTTTTTGAAAACATATTTCACATAACTCTGGGAAGATTGCTAGGTCCTGAGGGGAGGGGAGGTATTTCAGAAGAGCTATTAGAAGTGCTATTAGGTTTTCAGAGACTTTGGTGGAGTTATTGAACTTTTCATATTTTAAGTGAGGATGAGGGTATTATATCTGAATCCAATTCCTTTGTCTCCTTCTATTTCCAAGGGCACTCTGGTCTTCATCCTGTTGGAGAGCATTGCTCCCAGGAGCAATCTAGCATCCCAGTGGAAAGTGGCCGACCTAAATGTGGCTCTCCAAAGACAAAAATTTTATTCTGGGTATTTTACGATGACCCAGATATGGTATAATATAAAATGGAGAGAATATATTACTGTGGGTCCCATAATGTCTATTTCAAAGCTTCCTAACCTAATATCTACTTATAGTGTTATTATTTTTAGGTCCTGCCTCTCCCCTTAGAAGGAGTAATGACCAAAGGGTGGAATACACATTTAGCTTTTTACATTAACTCTCTAAGTAAGAAGCCAAAAGTTTTGTTTCCCTTGTTTGATTTTTTAAAGTACACAGATGGCATCTATTTTCAAAAATACTGAAATCATTGGGTTTATAACTTCTTGAAATACCAATTAGTTCGGTGATACAAATATAAATCTAAACAAGCATGAATTCATCAAAATTACAACTCCTGATTTGCAGCAAGACAATTTGCTGCTGCTACTGGTAAATGATGATGAAACAAACCATGTGTTTTTCCCCCTCAGAGCCTTTGCACATACTCTGGGTGCCTCCACCCAGTACCCCACTGGATCTCAGCTTGAAGGTCACCTCCTCATTGAGGCCTTCCTTGATTCCCCTGCCATAAGGACATTATTTCCTACCTCAGATTTTTGTTCATTCTTTAGAGTACTTACCACTGTTTCTAATTATTTTATTTGTTGGTTTAAAATGGGTCTGTCAAATCCCTCCCATCAGAAAACTTCCACAAGCCTCTTAGATAGCCTCATCCACCAGAGGGCAGACAGCAAAAGCAAGAAGAAATACAATCCTGCAGCCTGTGGAACAAATAATGCATTCACAGAAAGAGAGACAAGATGAAAAGGCAGAGTGCTATGTACCAGACAAAGGAACAAGAAGAAACCCCAGAAAAACAACTAAATGAAGTGGAAATAGGCAATTTTCCAGGAAAAGAATTCAGAATAATGATAGTGAAGATGATCCAGGACCTCAAAAAGAATGGAGGAAAAGATCGAGAAGATGCAAGAAATGTTTAACAAAGATCTAGAAGAATTAAGGAACAAACAGAGATGAACAATACAATAACTGAAATGAAAAATACACTAGAAGGAATCAATAGAAGAATAACTGAGGCAGAAGAATGGATAAGTGACCTGGAAGACAGAATGGTGGAATTCACTGCTGTGGAACAGAATAAAGAAAAAAGAATGAAAAGAAATGAAGACAGCCTAAGACACCTCTGGGACAACATTAAATGCAACAACATTTGCATTATAGGGGTCCCAGAAGGAGAAGAGACAGAGAAAGGACTCAAGAATATATTTGAAGAGATTATACATGAAAATTCCCTAACATGGGAAAGGAAATAGCCACCAAAGTAAAGGAAGTGCAGAGAGTGCAATACAGGATAAACCCAAGGAGAAACAGGCCAAGACACATAGTTATCAAATTGGCAAAAATTAAAGACAAAGAAAAATTATTGAAAGCAGCAAGGGAAAAATGACAAATAACATACAAGGGAATCCCCATAAGGTTAACAGCTGATTTCTCAGCAGAAATGCTACAAGCTAGAAGGGAGTAGCATGATATACTTAAAGTGATGAAAGGGAAGAACCTACAACCAAGATTACTCTACCCAGCAAAGGATCTCATTCAGATTTGATGGAGAAATCAAAAGCTTTACAGACAAGAAAAAGCTAAGAGAATTCAGCACCACCAAACCAGCTCTACAACAAATGCTAAAGGAACTTCTCTAACTGGGAAACACAAGAGAAGAAAAGGACCTACAAAAACAAACCAAAAAAATTAAGAAAATGGTAATAGGAACATACATATCGATAATTACCTTAAACGTGAATGTATTAAATGCTCCAACCAAAAGACACAGCCTTGCTGAATAGACACAAAAACAAGACCCATATATATGCTGTCTACAAGAGACCCAATTCAGACCTAGGGACACATACAGACTGAAAGTGAGGGGATGGAAAAACATATTCCATCCAAATGGAAGTCAAAAGAAAGCTGGAGTAGCAATACTCATAACAGTTAAAATACACTTTAAAATAAAGAATGCTACAATAAACAAGGAAGGGTACTACACAATGATCAAGGGATCAATCCAAGAAGAAGAAATAACGATTATGAATATATATGCACTCAACATAGGAGCACCTCAATACATAAGGCAACTGCTAACAGCTATAAAAGAGGAAATCGACAGTAACGCAATAATAGTGGGGGACTTGAACAACTCACACCAACGGACAGATCATCGAAACAGAATACTAAAAAGGAAACAAAAGCTTTAAATAACACAGTAGACCAGATAAATTTAATTGATTTTTATAGGACATTCCATCCAAAAACATCAGATTACACTTTCTTCTCAAGTGCACATGGAACATTCTCCAGGATAGATCACATCTTGGGTTACAAATCAAGCCTCAGTAAAATTAAGAAAACTGAAATCATATCAAGCATCTTTTCTGACCACAATGCTATCAAATTAGAAATCAGTTACAGGGGAAAAAACATAAAAAACATGAACACATGGAGGCTAAACAATACATTCCTAAATAACCAAGATATCACTGAAGAAATCAAAAAGGAAATCAAAAACTACCCAGAGACAAATGACAGTGAAAACATGATGATACAAAACCTATGGGATGCAGCAAAAGCAGTTCTAAAAGGGCAGTTTATAGCTATAGAAGCTTACCTCAAGAAACAAGAAAAATCTCAAATAAACAATCTAACATTACACCTAAAGGAACTAGAGAAAGAAGAACAAGAAAACGCAAAATTAGCAGAAGGAAAGAAATCATAAAGAACAGAGCAGAAATAAATGAAATAGAAACAAAGAAAACAATAGCAAAGATCAATAAAACTAAAAGCTGGTTCTTTGAGTAGATAAACAAAAATGATAAACCATTAGCGAGACTGATCAAGAAAATGAGGGAGAGGACTCAAATCAATATAATTAGAAATGAAAAGGGAGAAGTTACAGCAGACATTGCAGAAATACAAAACATCCTAAGAGACTACTACAAGCAACACTGTGCCAATAAAATGGACAACCTGGAAGAAATGGACAAATTTTTGGAAAGGTGTAACCTTCCAAGACTGAACCAGGAAGAAACAGAAAATATGAACAGACTAATCACAAGTAATGAAATTGAAACTGTGAGTAAAAATCTTCCAACAAACCGAACTCCAGGACCAGATGGCTTCACAGGTGAATTCTATCAAACATTTAGAGAAGAGTTAACACCCATCCTTCTCAAACTCTTCCAAAAAATTGCAGAGAAAGGAAAACTCCCAAACCCATTGTATGAGGCCACCATCACCCTGATACCAAAACCAGACAACGATACTACAAAAAAAGAAAATTACAGACCAATATCACTGATGAATATAGATGCGAAAATCCTCAATACTAGCAATCAGAATCCAACAACACATTAAAAGGATCACACACCATGATCAAGTGGGATTTATCCCAGAGATGCAAGGATTCTTCAATATACTCAAATCAATCAATGGGATACACCATATTAACAAATTGAAGAATAAAAAACATGATCATCTGAATTGAGGCAGAAAAAGCTTTTGACAAAAGTCAACACCCATTTTTGATAAAAACTCTACAGAAAGTGGGCATAGAGGGAACCTACTTTAACATAATAAAGGCCATATACGACAAACGCACAGCAGACATCATTCTCAATGGTGAAAAACTGAAAGCATTTCCTCTAAGATCAGGAAGGAGACACAGATGTCCACTGTCACCACTATTATTCAACATAGTTTTGGAAGTCCTAGCTATGGCAATCAGAGAAGAAAAAGAAATAAAAGGAATACAAATTGGAAAAGAAGAAGTGAAAGTGTCACTGTTTGCAGATGACATGATACTCTACACAGACAATCCTAAAGATGCCACCAGAAAACTACTAGAGCTAAAAAATGAATTTGGTAGATTTTCAGGATACAAAATTAATGCCCAGAAATCTCTGGCATTCCTATATACTAATGATGAAAAATCTGAAAGAGAAATAAAGGAAACACTCCCATTTACCATTGCAACAAAAAGAATAAAATACCTAGGAATAAACCTACCTAGGGATACAAAAGACCTGTATGCAGAAAACTATAAGACACTGATGAAAGAAATTAAAGATGACACCAACAGATGCAGAGATACCATGTTCTTGGATTGGAAGAATCAACATTGTGAAAATGACTATACTACCCAAAGCAATCTACAGATTCAATGCAATCCCTATCAAAGTACCAATGGCATTTTTTACAGAACTAGAACAAATATCTTAGAATTTGTATGGAGTCACAAAAGATCCCAAATAGCCAAAGCAGTCCTGAGGGAAAAAAACGGAGCTGCAGGAATCAGACTCCCTGACTTTAGAATATACTACAAAGCTATAGTAATCAAGACAATATGGTACTGGCACAAAAGCAGAAACAGAGATCAATGGAACAAGATAGAAAGTCCAAAGATAAACCCACGCACCTATGGTCAACTAATCTATGAAAAAGGAGGCAAGGAGGTACAATGGAGAAAAGACAGTCCCTTCAATAAGTGGTGCTGGGAAAACTAGACAGCTACATGTAAAAGAATGAAATTAGAATACTCCCTAACACCATACACAAAAGTAAACACAAAATGGATTCGAGACCTAAATGTAAGACTGGACAGTGTAAAACTCTTAGAGGAAAATATAGGAAGAACCCTCTTTGACATAAATCACAGCAAGATCTTTTTTGATTCACCTCCTAGAGTAATGGAAATAGAAACAAAAATAAACAAATGGGACCTAATGAAACTTCAAAGCTTTTGAACAGCAAAGGAAACCATAAACAAAGCAAAAAGACAACCCTCAGAATGGGAGAAAATATTTGCAAACGAATCAACGGACAAAGGATTAATCTCCAAAATATATAAACAGCACATGAAGCTCAATATTAGAAAAACAAACAACCCAATCCAAAAATGGGCAGAAGACATAAATAGACATTTCTCCAAAGAAGACATACAGATGGCCAAGAAGCACATGAAAAGCTGCTCAACATCACTAATTATTAGAGAAATGCAAATCAAAACTACAATGAGGTATCACCTCACACCAGTTAGAATGGGCATCATCAGAAAATCTACAAACAAGAAATGCAGGAGAGGGTGTGGAGAAAAGGGCGCCCTCTTGCACTGTTGGTGGAAATGTAAATTGATACAGCCTTATGGAGAACAGTATGGCCATTCCTTAAAAAACTAAAAATAGAATTACCATATGACCCAGCAATCCCACTACTGGGCATATACCCTGAGAAAACCATAATTCAAAAAGACACATGCACCCCAATATTCATTGCAGCACTCTTTACAATAGCCAGGTGTTGGAAGCAAGCTAAATGCCCATCGAAAGACGAATGGATAAAGAAGATGTGGACATATATACAATGGAATATTACTCAGCCATAAAAAGGAATGAAATTGGGTCATTTGTGGAGATGCATGTAGATGCATGTAGATGCATCTAGTGATTGTTATACAGAGTGAAGTAAGTCAGAAAGAGAAAAACAAATATATAAACACATATTTGTGGAACCTGGAAAATGGTACAGATGAAGCTGTTTGCAGGGCAGAAATTGAGACACAGAAGTAGAGAAAAAAAACGTATGGATACGAAAGGGGTAAAGCGGTGAGTGGTGGGAGTGGTGGTGTGATGAACTGGGAGATTGGGATTGACATGTATACACTGATGTGCATAAAATGGGTGACTAATAAGAACCTGCTGTATAGAAAAATAAGTAAAATTAAAAAATAAAAATAAATAAAATAAAATGGGTCTGTCTTTTCAAAAAGATACATGCACCCCAGGGTTCATAGCAGCACTATTCACAGTAGCCAAGACATGGAAGCAACCTAAATGTCCATCGACAGATGAATGAATAAAGAAGATGTGGTGGGCTTCCCTGGTGGCGCAGTGGTTGAGAGTCCACCTGCCGATGCAGGGGACGCAGGTTCATGCCCCAGTCCAGGAGGATCCCACATGCCATGAAGCATCTTGGCCCATGGCCACTGGGCCTGCGCATCCGGAGTCTATGCTCCATGTCAGGAGAGACCACAACAGTGAGAGGCCCACGTACCGCAAAAAAAAAAAAAAAAAAAAAAAGAAGTGGTACATATATACAATTGAAGACTACTCAGCCATAAAAAAGAATGAAATAATGTAATTTGCAGCAACATGGATGGACCTAGAGATTGTCATAAGAAGTGAAGTAAGCCAGATAGAGAAAAACAAATATCATGATATTGCTTATATGTGGAATCTAAAAAAACTGATACAAATGAACTCATGTACAAAACAGAAATAGACCCGCAGACCTAACAAATTTATGGTTACCAAAGGGGAGGGGATAAATTGGGAGTTTGGGAGTAACATAAACACACTAATATATATGAAATAGATAACCAACAAGTACCTACTGTATAGCACAGGGAACTATACTGAATACTTTGTAATAACCTATAAGGGGAAGTAATCTGAAAAAAATATATATGTAAAACTGAATCACTTTGCTGTACACCTGAAACTAACACAACAATGTAAATCAACTATATTTTAATAAAAAAATAAAACAAAATTAAAAAAATAATAAAATGGATCTCTCTTCACTAGTAGACTGTAAATCCCTTAAAACAGCCATCATGTTTCTCAAGTTCACTCTTTCTTCCCTAGTGCTAGCAATGAGCCTAGCCTAGAACATAGTAGATGTACAACTAATGTTGATTTAACTTACTGCATGAAGGAAAGATGCCTGGGTTGTCAATGTGGTCTGCGCCTCTTCTTTCACCAACGCATCACTCTGAATCCCTTCAACAATTACATTTTACTGGGTTTTATCAAGGAAAGGGAAAACTCTTCACTTCCATAAACATTTGCAATATTTTTTTCCTCTAGTACTATTGCTAATAATAATGAAAGCTGTTGAGAGGTGACTATTTTCCATGCTTTGCATTCATTCATTTATTCATACACACAACAAATCTATAAGGAAGTACTTTTATTACCCTACTTTACAAGGAAGGACAAGATAGTTAATAAGGTTAAGGAATTTGCCCATATCATATATTAATAAATGACAAGATAGAATTTAAACTCAAGCCTATTTGATGTCAAAACTCAAAACTCATTCTTTCAACCATTGCTATCTATAGAAAATTAAAAAGTCAGGGTTAAAAACCATCTAATAATATATATCATACATACTTAACCAGCCTCCGGATATAAATTATTACTAGAAAAAAGGGCAAAAAGGGCATCTTCCTTCTCACCCTCCTATAAACACATTTATTCATGTATATTTAAGTCTCATTGAGACATAATTCTCATATGAGAATTATGAATTATTTCTCTTTAATTTATATATGTATTTATTCACACATATATTTAATTCTTATAGAACCTGGCATCTTATAGAAGCTGTTCTATAGAATCCACAGAATACTGGAAACTTTTAATGACTTAATTAATTAATTAATTGAAAAAATTAAGTAAATCTAACTGAATGCTACCCCATTCACAGGCCCTGAGAAAAATATCAAAATGGCATTTTTCTTGGGCACTAGGTTTCCATTGGGCTTACTTATTAAAAACTCTGCACATCAAAATGTTAGTTTTGGGCTTCCCTGGTGGCGCAGTGGTTGAGAGTCCGCCTGCCGATGCAGGGGACACGGGTTCGTGCCCCGGTCCGGGAAGATCCCACATGCCGCGGAGCGGCTGGGCCCGTGAGTCATGGCCGCTGAGCCTGCGCATCCGGAGCCTGTGCTCCGCAACGGGAGAGGCCACAACAGTGAGAGGCCCGCGTACCACAAAGAAAAAAAAATGTTAGTTTTATTAGCACGATTGGATCTTAGGTGCATCTCCTTACAATTTCATCTGCTGAACAACATAAAATTTTTGACAAGTTAAATTATATTTTCCCACCTAGAATATAGAAATTGAAATATTTACCAGCCATTGAACTCTCAGAAGTTGAATGAGAGGGCTCATGTCTTTGATTTCTTTCTATGGTGTCTCATGCAGAGCACCCCATAGACTGTACACATAGAGGCAGTGGAAGTGTTTGCCGAACAAAATTTCTGTAAGGAGGAATTCATGTCATATTAGAATTCCACAGTAAGCATATTTAAGACTGAAAATATTTGCTCTGTCTAATCAACCAAAGGATTGAGGATGATTTTTTTTTTTTATCCACGCCTATTTCTACTAGGAGCCACCTCTATCATTTGGATTTATCTCAGCAAGCAAGTAAGACAAATGAAGATTAGACAAATTACACATGGTGAAATCACACCAAATAGCCCATCAGAATAATATGGCCTGAAATTCCCTTTTGCACAATTGTCTTTATCTTTGGCTAAATTATCAACAATTTCACATATTGGATGACTAGAAGAAACTATCTGAAGACATACAACTGTCCTGGTGTTCAAATTAACTGATACAGTCATTATAATAATTGCTTCTATTCTGAAAGTGGTTTTGCAAACATTCTTACCAAAAATAAAAGACATCTAATAACAACACCAAAAACCCCAAATACACTATTAAAAAATATTCTCAATATCAATGCACGTGTGTGTATGCATTTTTAAATTATTACAGAATGGTACTTATTTCTTACATAAATGGTACTGTTGCTTATCTTAAAAACATATGAGTTAATTGTGAAATGATTATGATAAACACAGTGATCTGTGTTTATCTGACAGTTCAAAGCAATGGCTTAAACTTTTCCTGAGAAGTAGTTTTTAAATAATAAAGTTTTTAGAATTTAGTTTATTTCAATCCATAATTGCCAAGAAAAAAAATTCAATTTTTGTTTGGGAGGCATTGCAATAAACTGGAAGACAAAATCTTTCCAAAGGTAGAAACAATTGCATTTCAGAGTTTTTAGAATAGTATAAGCTAAAAAACAAAAAAGGCCTATATATAGGATGGCAGTGAGCTATGAAATGTTAAAAATAGTAAAATACATTTACCTTGCACTAGGGGTTACTTGTGTTACTGAATTGTTTTGAACTTACTGCTTTTTTACCTAACAGTTTTTTCTGTTTATTTGTGTTTCAATACTGTCAGGCCTCTCTCTACACTTCAGTGATCAGACCATTTACGATTGAAATATTTGTATGCATATGAATCAGAAGACACAGGTACTGAAAAAAATACACTTTCCTAGAAAGAAATAATGTAGTAGTTGCTAAAAAAATGCTGGCAATTAGTGTTTTCCTTTGCTTCTAGATTATATAACCCATATGATAGAAGAAGATAAATACTATGTACTCATTCATTGAACATTTTGAAGGATCTATTCTGGACCAGACTCAGTGCTCAATCTTGGGATTTCATTTTGCTAATGCTTGCTTTAATCAACATCGTAGCAGGGGGAAAAAAGAAAAAGAAAAAGTTAAAGAGCTCTGGAAGTAGAGGTAAAATGAATTATTTGAGGACAAATATATTTCTCACTTCAAAATCTCTACCTTTCTTTTGAAATGTCCAAAGCGAATGGTATATTGATTTTTTGCAGCATACCCTGCACTTTCCACTGACTGGTATCAAGGTTGTGAAGGCATCTGTTAAGTGAGCTCAAAATTCTCTCCTATGTGTAAACAAAGTCCACAGTTTTAATCAAATTTAATGTACTCTGGCCTACATGTGTCTTGTGAAAGTCACAGTAGTCTACGTAACAGAGTTGAAAGCATACGTTACAAAATCCCTCATCTTTCAGATATTTTGAAAGCAGATATTGTCAGAGATAGTGTCTATATGTTCTTTCAAGTCACCTCTGAGGAGGCAACAGGGGCATGGGGAATGAGATTTGCATTTCAGAGCTGGAACCAACATTGGGTTACAGAGATATGATGAATTGTGATACACCTGTATCTGAAGGACAATGAGATCCTGGGCACAGGAATACATTTCTTAAGGTAAAGGGCAGGGATTGCAGGCATTTACATCTCAAGGTCCCATCTCAAAAAGCTCCCAGCAAGGAGGTAAAATGCTACTCGCATACTGATGAATTCTCCTGGTCCAAAAATGAGCTGGCCCTACCCCAGACAAAACTTGTAAACTACACCCAAGCAGAATCACATTTGTGTGCTCCTCAAATTCTGCGAGTGCTAATTTGACGTGCAGTATTACCGAATATGCTTTACTAGTAAACTTGGTACTATGAAGAAAACATTTCGGTGTAATTACTTTTAGTCCATTTATTAAAAAGTAAGATACCTATTTAGTATACATCATAAACCTTCCCTAAAAATTTTACTAACAAAAATGTCTATTGACATGAACAGGAAAATGGCCAAGTATTGTCAACAGGATTATATAGGGAGGATCTGTCAAAAGAATATTAAGTATTCATGTAAGGGAAAGGAATTTTGGAGTTCTTCCAAGAAAGATGGGAATACGGCATAGAATTGGAGCAAAGATAAGCTTTCTGTATTAATTCTTCATGTAAGCCAAGGCAAGACATGCATACCCACACTAGTCTCAAGCTTTCTTATCTGTTAAACTTGGGTGATATTCTAATTGCTCAACAGTTGCCATGAGAAGCAGTTTGTTAATGCATAATTTTTTTTATGGTAATGTTTCCTACACAAAATTTTAAGGTATTTAAAATATATTTTTATTAATTGCTAAGCTAATCCTATGACCTACTGAGTACATTAGAGAACACTGTTCCCATAATACCTCCTTTTCCCTTAGAAATAGCTCACTAGCCGTTCAGTACTGAAGGAGCAGCCTAGACACCAAGCGGGCTGCTGTAACATCACTTCAGAGGACAGCTATTAAGCTGTCATGATCATCTCTTAGTTGGGGGAGAAGAGTAAAATGGGAAACAGCACAGCTTCTTCTTCCCGTTTTCAAAAGGAACACAATGGCCGTATCTTTATGAATCTGCTAAAGGATCTTACAACCTTTTGGTATAAGTAACAGCTTATTGTATACTGTTCCCACTTTTCCACACACAGAAATTAATGTTGAGATACTCATAACGTAACATAGAGCACATGCATACATGTGCACATCCATACAAACGTGTATGTACCCATAAAAGTGAACTTAAGGTTTTTTTATATCCTGATATTTGTATTATTTCATATTTTGATTTGTATCTCTCCTTTTCTTCCCCATTGGAATGTAAGGTTTACAAAGGCATTAAGGAGATCTGAATTTATCTGTTCACTTCTATACAGTCATATGTATATGTATATGTATATATAAATACATATCCTCAATTAACATATTTGGCTTCTTTTTATTACCTTCCTCTCTCATTTTCAGGTCCTTGAGCACCTTTTTCAATTATCCAAACCCAGAGCTTAGCACTAAGATATATGTACATATATATATATATATATGTATGCATATCTTACATATAGTATGTGCATAACAAGTATCTCTATGTTTGAATTCTGTATTTTGAATCACTAGATAATAATTGATTATTTGCCGAGAGGTCTGTGTACACAATGAGGATGCAGTGAGCACCTTTACCTGATGAGACTTTTCACTACCAAACTGGCCGTATGGGTGGTAGTACTGTGTCCATAGCAGTCAAATGTGCTCATGAGCTCTTAGTTCAAGGAAGCCACTGCTCATTTTATCTCTCTGCCCAGTCAAACATCTTTTGCAAAGTCTGCCCTGAGTTCTCCCTGGCTTTCATTTAGAGTAAAATAATGCACTTTGTTTAAGTTTTTATAGGATGATTTTCAATTTTAAGATGGAGATATAGAGATACATTCATTCTTTCAAGACACAGTTATTGATGAGTTTTCCCAGTAAGATCAAGTAGACTATTAGAATCATACCCATGTGATCCTCATCCCCTTATCTTCCTCTCTCTTCAAGCCCACTTCTGTCTAAAGACCACAGATACAAGGACTAAGCAGATGGAGGGAAAGGGCTGATGAATCACAGAGTATAAACAGCTGGTCCTCCGTATCTCAGGGTTCTACATTTGTGGATTCAACCAACCATGGATGATCCAAGGATGCAGAACACGAGGATATAGAGGGTCGGTTATACTTAGCCTAGATATATAAAGGACTTGAGCATCTGCAGATTTTAATATCTGCAGGGGGTCCTGGAACCAATACTCCATGGCTACCAAGGGATGACTGTAATACACACTCAATGGAAGTAAAGTGTTGATATACTAATGAGAACTCTATGGTGATGACTATTGTCATTGAGATCAGAAAATGCTAAGTCCCATAGTTCCTAATTAGTCATAAAGTTCCTGAAAGAAAGAGCAAGTTAAGATGTAACTTAATACATTATGACCTAACGGTCTGAGGATCTACTGGGTTGGCCAAAAAGATTCTTCATGTTTTTCCCTAAGACGTTTTGGAAAAACCTGAATGAACTTTTGGCCAACCCAATACTTTCTCAGTGGGAGAGTCTTGCTAATGTATTTGATCAGATTTGTCTGTATAGATTTCTTCTGATCCTATATAAGAATTTCTCCAATTGAAAAACATAGGAGAATGAATGGTAAATGAGGACGGGAACCCGCTGTTCCACCAGGACAGAGGCATGGTATCCCTGACTAAAAAGTCAGGTAACTTTTATAAACTAAAAATATCTCATTAATGCCTTTTAAGAGTAAAGAGGTTATGGCTTCCCTGGTGGCGCAGTGGTTGAGAGTCCGCCTGCCGATGCAGGGGACACGGGTTCGTGCCCCGGTCCGGGAAGATCCCACATGCCGCGGAGCGGCTGGGCCCTTGAGTCATGGCCACTGAGCCTGCACGTCCGGAGCCTGTGCTCCGCAACGGGAGAGGCCACAACAGTGAGAGGCCCGCGTACTGAAAAAAAAAAAAAAAAAGAGTAAAGAGGATATGAGCTGGGTCTCTCGCTTCTTTTTAACTTTTTTTTTTTTTTTTTTTGTGGTACGTGGGCCTCTCACTGTTGTGGCCTCTCCCGTTGCGGAGCACAGGCTCCGGACGCGCAGGCTCAGCGGCCATGGCTCACGGGCCCAGCCGCTCCGCGGCATGTGGGATCTTCCCAGACCGGGGCACGAACCCGTGTCTCCTGCATCAGCAGGCGGACTCTCAACCACTGCGCCACCAGGGAAGCCCTCTTTTTAACTTTTAACTCTGCCTAATATAGCTCTTAGATTAATAAATGATTGAGTCAGTCTGGTTGTAATCAATTTTTTTCCTGGCCTTTACTCAAGCTGGCTGACTCTGTTTACAGTATAGAAACTGGTGTTTAGATCCAGGGGAAAATTCTAAATTCTTCAGTATATCTGTCTACACACTGGGCACCTTCATCATTGGTTGATGCATGCTACTGCCTATGACATTATTATTTGGCATGAGTCTAAAATTCATTCTTTCTACAATATAATACAGTATTTAGAGAAAAATGTTAGGACTTAATACTCATGTGCTTTATAAGAATAGGATAGCTTGCTATTTTCTTCTTACAAAAAACTACCATTCTTCTATGTTCTGGTTCACATACAAAGAGCTTATTCTCTTTAAATAAGTGGAGTGACTCACATTTATATTCCACACTCAACAGCACTTACTAGAAACAATAAGCCTGGCCTTATGCTAGTCACTAGGGATAAAAGATGACAATTTCTTAGCTTTTAAAGAGCTCGCGTGTCATAAAAATTTCACTAAATTCTTAAAATGGGTTCCAGTGTCTAATTTGAGAGTAGGAATTCAGTAAGAACAAAACCAGGAGAGAAGAAGTTCTTACCCCATTCACATTTAAAAGGCAGGGACCATGTTAGCCAATTCATGAAAAAAATTATATTACACATTTTTGGTTTTTTCTGAGAACATGATATTAGTGACAATGGTGATTTTTTTTTAATATACAGCAGGTTCTTATTAGTCATCAATTTTATAGACATCAGTGTATACATGTCAATCCCAACTGCCCAATTCAGCACACCACCATCCCGACCTCACCACGACTTTCCCCCCTTGGTGTCCATATGTTTGTTCTCTACATCTGTGTCTCAACTTCTGCCCTACAAACAGGTTCATTTGTACCATTTTTCTAGGCTCCACATACATGCATTAATATATGATATTTGTTCTTCTCTTTCTGACTTACATCACTTTGTATGACAGTCTCTAGATCCATCCACGTCTCAACAAATGGTCCAATTTCATTCTCTTTTATGGCTGAGTAATATTCTATTGTATATATGTCCACATTTCTTTATCCATTCATCTGTCGATCGGCATTTAGGTTGCTTCCATGACCTGGCTATTGTAAAGAGTGCTGCAATGAACATTGGGGTGCATGTGTCTTTTTGAATTATGATTTTCTCCGGGTATATGCCCAGTAGTGGGATTGCTGGGGCATATGGTAATTCTATTTTCAGTTTTTAAAGGAACCTCCATACTGTTCTCCATAAGGCTGTATCAATTTACATTCCCACCAACAGTGCAAGAGGGTCCCGTTTACTCCACACCCACTTCAGCATTTGTTGTTTGTAGATATTCTGATGATGCCCATTCAAACTGGTGTGAGGTGATACCTCATTGTAGTTTTGATTTGCATTTCTCTAATAATTAGTGATGTTGAGCAGCTTTTCATGCACTTCTTGGCCATCTGAATGTCTTCATTGGAGAAATGTCTATTTACATCTTCTGCCCATTTTTGTATCGGGTTGTTTTTTTTTAAATATTGAGCTGCATGAGCTGTTTATATGTTTTGGAGATTAATTCTCTGTCCGTTGATGCTTTGGAAATATTTTCTCCATTCTGAGGGTTGTCTTTTCATCTTGTTTATGGTTTCCTTTGCTGTTCAAAAGCTTTGAAGTTTCATTAGGTCCCATTTGTTTATTTTTGTTTCTATTTCCATTACTCTAGGAGGTGGATCAAAAAATATCTTGCTGTGATTTATTTCAAAGAGTGTCCTTCCTATGTTTTCCTCTAAGAGTTTTATAGTGTCCAGTCTTACATTTAGGTCTCAAATCCATTTTGAGTTTATTTTTGTGTACGGCATTAAGGAAAGTTCTAATTTCATTCTTTTACGTGTAGCTGTCCAGTTTTCCCAGCACAACTTATTGAAGAGACTGTCTTTTCTCCATTGTATAACCTTGCCTCCTTTGTCATAGATTAGTTGACCATATGTGTGTGCGTTTATCTCTGGGCTTTCTATCTTGTTCCATTGATCTTTCTTTCTGTTTTTGTGCCAGTACCATATTGTCTTGATTACTGTAGCTTTCTAGTATAGTCTGAAGTCAGGGAGTCTGATTCCTCCAGCTCCACTTTTTTCCCTCAAGACTGCTTTGGCTACTCGGAGTCTTTTGTGTCTCCATACAAATTTTAAGATGATTTGTTCTAGTTCTGTAAAAAAATGCCATTGGTAATTTGATAGGGATTGCATTGAATCTGTGGATTGCTTTTGTAGCATAGTCATTTTCACAATATTGATTCTTCCAATCCAAGAACATAGTATAGCTCTCCATCTGTTGGTATCATCTTTAATTCCTTTCATCAGTATCTTATAGTTTTCTGCATACAGGTCTTTTGCCTCCCTAGATAGGTTTATATATAGGTGTTTTATTCTTCTTGTTGTAAGGGTAAATCGGAGTGTTTCCTTAATTTCTCTGTCAGATTTTTCATCATTAGTGTATAGGAATGCAAGAGATTTCTGGGCATTAATTTTGTATCCCGCAACTTTACCAAATTCATTCATTAGCTCTCATAGTTTTCTGGTGGCATTTTTAAGATTCTCTATGTATAGTATCATGTCATCTGCAAACAGTGACAGTTATAATTCTTCTTTTCCAAATTGTATTCCTTTTATTTCTTTTTCTTCTCTGATTGCTGTGGCTAGGACTTCCAAAACTATCTTGAAAAACAACAGTGAGAGTGGGCATCCTTGTCTTGTTCCTGATCTTACAGGAAATGCTTTCAGTTTTTCACTTTGAGAATGATGTTTGCTGGGGGTTTGTCGTATATGGCCTTTATTATGTTGAGGTAGGTTCCCTCTATGTCCACTTTCTGAAGAGTTTTTATCATAAGTGGGTGTTGAATTTTGTCAAAAGTTTTTTCTGCATCTATTGAGATGATCATATGGTTTTCATTCTTCAATTTGTTAATGTGGTGTATCACATTGATTGATTTGCATATATTGAAGAAGCCTTGCATCCCTGGGATAAATCCCACTTGATCATGTTGTCTGACCCTTTCAATGTGTTGTTGGATTCTGTTTGCTAGTATTTTGTTGAGGATTTTTGCATCTATACTCATCAGTGATACTGATCTGTAATTTTCTTTTTTTGTAGTATCTTTGTCTGGTTTTGGTATCAGGGTGATGGTGTCCTCATAGAATGAGTTTGGGAGTTTTCCTTCCTCTGCAATTTTTTGGAAGAGTTTGAGAAGGATGGATATTAGCTCTTCTCTAAATGTTTGATGGAATTCACCTGTGAAGCCATCTGGTCCTGGACTTTTGTTTGTTGGAAGATTTTTAATCACAGTTTCTATTTCATTACATGTGATTTGTCTGTTCATATTTTCTATTTCTTCCTGGTTCAGTCTTGGAAGGTTATAACTTTCTAAGAATTTGTCCATTTCTTCCAGGTTGTCCATTTTATTGGCATAGAGCTGCTTGTAGTAGTCTCTTAGGATGCTTTGTATTTCTGCAGTGTCTGTTGTAAATTCTCCTTTTTCATTTCTAATTTTATTGATTTGAGTCCTCTCCCTCTTTTTCTTGATGAGTCTGGCTAATGGTTTATCAATTTTTTTATCTACTCAAAGAACCATCTTTTAGTTTTATTGATCTTTGCTATTGTTGTGTTTGTGTCTATTTCATTTATTTCTGCTCTGATCTTTATGATTTCTTTCCTTCTGCTAATTTTGGGTTTTGTTTGTTCTTCTTTCTCTAGTTTATTTATGTGTAAGGTTAGATTGTTTATTTGAGATTTTTCTTGTTTCTTGTGGTAGGCTTATAGAGCCATAAACTTCCCTCTTAGAACTGCTTTTGCTGCATCCCATAGGCTCTGGATCATCGTGTTTTCATTGTCATTTGTCTCCAGGTACTTTTTAATGTCCCCTTTGATTTCTTCAGTAATCTCTTGGTTATATAGTAACGTATTGTTTAGCCTCCATGTGTTTGTGTTTTTTACATTTTTTCCCCTGTAATTGATTTCTAATTTCATAGCATTGTGGTCAGAAAAGATGCTTGATATGATTTCAATTTTCTTAAATTTACTGAGGCTTCATTTGTGACCCAAGATATGATCTATCCTGGAGAATGTTCCATGCGCACTTCAGAAGAAAGTGTAATCTGCTGTTTTTGGATGGAATGTCCTATAAATATCAATTAAGTCTACCTAGTCTATTGTTTCATTTAAAGCTTGTGTTTCCTTATTTGTTTTCGTTTTGGATGATCTGTCCATTGGTGTAAGTGAGGTGTTAAAGTTCCCCACTATTATTGTGTTACTGTTGACTTCCTGTTTTATAGCTGTTAGAAACTGCCTTATGTACTGAGGTGCTCCTATGTTGGGTGCATAAATATTTGCAATTGTTATATCTTCTTCTTGGATTGATCCCTTGATCATTATGTAGTGTCCTTTCTTGTCTCTTGTAACATTCTTTATTTTAAAGTCTATTTTATCTGATATCAGTATTGCTACTCCAGCTTTCTTTTGATTTCCATTTGCATGGAATATCTTTTTCCATCCCCTCACTTTCAGTCTGAATGTGTCCCTAGGTCTGAAGTGGGTGTCTTGTAGACAGCATATATATGGGCATTGCTTTTGTATCCATTCAGCAAGCCTGTTTCTTTTTGTTGCGGCATTTAATCCATTCATGTTTAAGGTAACTATTGATATGTACCTACTACCATTTTCTTAATTGTTTTGGGTTTGTTTTGTAGGTCATTTTCTTCTCTTGTATTTCCCACTTAGAGAAGTTCCTTTAGCATTTGTTGTAGAGCTGGTTTGGTGGTGTTGAATTCTCTTAGCTTTTACTTGTCTGTAAAGCTTTTGATTTGTCCATCAAATCTGAGTGAGATCCTTTGCTGGGTAGAGTAATCTTGGTTGTACGTTCTTCCCTTTCATCACTTTATATCATGTCACTCCCTTCTGGCTTGTACAGTTTCTGCTGAGAATTCCTCTGTTAACCTTATGGGAGTTCCCTTGTATGTTATTTGTCATTTTTCCCTTGCTGCTTTCAGTAGTTTTTCTTTGTCTTTAATTTTTGCCAAATTGATAACTATGTGTCCTGGCATGTTTCTCCTTGGGTTTATCCTGTATGGGACTCACTGCACTTCCTGGACTTGGGTGGCTAGTTCCTTTCCCATGTTAGGGAAGTTGTCAACTCTAATCTCTTCAAATATTTTCTCGGGTCCTTTCTCTGTCTCTTCTCCTTCTGGGACCCCTATAATGCAAATGTTGTTGTGTTTAATGTTGTCCCAGAGGTCTCTTAGGCTGTTTTCATTTCTTTTCATTCTTTTTTCTTTATTCTGTTCCACAGCAGTGAGTTCCACCATTCTGTCTTCCAGGTCACTTATTCATTCTTCTGCCTCAGTTATTCTTCTATTGATTCCTTCTAGTGTATTTTTCATTTTAGTTATTGTATTGCTCATCTCTGTTTGTTCTTTAATTCTTCTAGGTCTTTGTTAAACATTCCTTGCATCTTCCTGATCTTTGCCTCCATTATTTTTCCTAGGTCTTGGATCATCTTCACTATCATTATTCTGAATTCTTTTTCTGGAAGGTTGCCTATCTCCACCTCATTTAGTTGTTTTTCTGGGGTTTTATCTTGTTCCTTCATCTGGTACATAGCCCTCTGCCTTTTCATCTTGACTATCTTTCTGTGAATGTGGTTTTTGTTCCACAGGCTGCAGTTCTGTAGTTCTTCTTGCTTCTGCTGTCTGCCCTCTGGTGGATGAGGCTATCTAAGTGGTTTGTGTAAGTTTCCTGGTGGGAGGGACTGGTGGTGGGTAGAGCTGACTGTTGCTCTGGTGGGCAGAGTTCAGTAAAACTTTAATCCACTAGACTGTTGATGGGTGGGGCTGGGTTCCCTCCCTGTTGGTTGTCTGGCCTCAGGCTACCCCACACTGGAGCCTACCTGTGCTCTTTGGTGAGGCTAATGACAGACTCTGGAGGGGCTCATACCAAGGAGTACTTCCCAGAACTTCTGCTGCCAGTGTCCTTGTCCCCATGGTGAGCCACAGCCACCCCCTGCCTCTGCAGGAGACCCTCCAACAATAGCAGGTTGGTCTGCTGCAGTCTCCTATGGGGTCACTGCTCCTTCCCCTGGGTCCTGATGTGCACGTTACTTTATATATGCCCTCCAAGAGTGGAGTTTCTGTTTCCCCGTGTCCTGTCGAAGTCCTAAAATCAAATCCCGCTAGGCTTCCAAGTCTGATTCTCTAGGAATTCCTCCTCCTGTTGCCGGACCCCCAGGTTGGGAATCCTGATGTGGGGCTCAGAACCTTCACTCCAGTGGGTGGACTTCTGTGGTATAAGTGTTATCCAGTCTGTGAGTCACCCATCCGGCAGTTATGGGATTTGATTTTACTGTGATTGCGCTCCTCCTACCATCTCACTGTGGCTTCTCCTTTGTCTTTGGATGTGGGGTACATTTTTAGGTGAGTTCCAGTGTCTTCCCATTGATGATTGTCCAGCAGCTAGTTGCGATTCTGCCGTTCTCACAAGAGGGAGTAACAGCATGTCCTTCTACTCCACCACCTTGGTTCCTCTATCTTACGGTTTTTAAGGTCTTTTTAAGATATTGCAGCTTTTCCCCCTTTTTGTCAAGCTCTTTTTTTTTTATAAATGTAGGGACTTGCAAGGACAACTGCTTGAGAAATGGCAGGACTAGAAGAAGTTGGAAAGCTTTTCACTTTTTCATAGGGGGTTTTGGGAATTCAGCAAGAGGGCTGGTGTGGTCAAGGAAGGGTTAAATATTGAGGGTTCTATAACAATGGTAGAGAGAGTACAGCAGAGCTGCCTTGGGGAAAAATGTGGTCTCTGACTGGGACACCTTGTTCCTGGAAAGAACACCTCCCAAGCATAATTGCTAGGAAGAAACAAAAATTAATAATTAACTAAATTCATTGTATTCCTCCTAGTATACTTGAAGCTCTGTGATGCCAAATGCTTACATGTGTGTTCTGTCAAGTAATCCTTACAATGGTCATAGAAATAATATTATTACCTTTTTCACAAACGGGGAAATTGTGGTTTATCTTGGAAATTAGTTATTTGGGATTCATCTTCATCTGATTCCAAAATACAATTTTTTTTAACCTTTTGGTGATTTGGAAGCCACTCTCTGGTATCCTAAAGAATAAGCTAGGCATTCAACACATACTGTAGATGCCCAGAAAATCCAAGCATTGCCCAATTTACTCACATATTCTCTGGGATGATGAGGTAGTGACTGTTGGTACCTAGTGAGCTAGCCTGAACTTGGTAACTATCTTCAGAGAAGTGACCGAGTTTTTTCTCCCCCAGGGCAGAACATCACGTCAACGTTAGGGGTTCAATATTTGCTGATGTCTGCAGTAAATCCAGAGTGACAAAAGCTGTTCTTGTGGAAGAAAATAAACAATGTGAATGGGCCTCATAAAATATGAAAATGGAACAGTGGGATTTTTTTAAAGGAAATTTCTTTCAACGTACTACACACACGAGGGCGATTCATACTCATCTGGAACCAGGGATGAATGCAAACTTCCCCTTCAGCTGAAACTAGTCTGACATCCACCTACAAAGAGCTTGAGGCCTCCGTGACATTGCCAGGCTGTTATCAGAGGAGCCTCTCAAGCCTGACTATAGCTGTAGGTCCCACGGTGCCAATAAAGGCAAGACTTAGTAGGGCCTTGGGAGGCTTTCTTCTGTGCTTGTGCAAGCTACCCCTAGGGTCTATGAGAAAGCAAGCCCAGGGCTCAAAGCCACAGGGGCTGAAAGGGAGTTTCATCTTTCATCCCACCATCTTAGCTGAAAAATGACAGCCTCTCCTCTTTTCTATTATTGCTATAGAGCTATTAAGCTCAAGTCACCAAAAGAAGACAAATTTGTATCCTCCCTCATGCTCTGTGAATTTTAAATGAGTGATTGGATGATCCTCTCAATGTCCTTAAATATCAGCCTATTTAAGAGAATCATGAGGACTAAAACCTGGAGCCTGGGGTTTGTAACTTGGCTGGGCCAGGGTGTCCTTACAGGGATATACTAGTAAGAGTAGAGAGTTATTATATATTTTCAGAATTCTGAGATGAGAGAGTCTACAGATATGCCACATGAACATGCCTGGACTCATCTGATCTCAGAAGCTAAGCAAGGTTGGGCCTGGTTAGTACCTCGGTGGGAAAAAGAATTTCTTCAGAATAACACAAAGGTCAGGAAACATGGAGGAAAACGGGAAAAGCGTATTAGATTAAAATACATAAATATATAATCTCTCATAAAAATAAAATACAAATAATAAATGGGAAAAATAGGTGCACAGACCAACTATTTATAAGAAAAAAATATATCCAAAGCAAATTAATTGTCAAGAAACAAGTTAAAATAAGATGATCACTTTGCCCATTAAATTAATAAAGATAAAAGCAAATGGTTTTCCTAACATTGGTGATGGTTCTGCCAGAGTTGTAAATTGGTACAAATTTTCTGAGGCAGATGGAACAAAACTTATCAAAAGTTTTAAAGATAGGTGTGACAGTTTGATAGAGCAATGGCTATTTCTAAAAATTTATAATAAAGAAACAATTAAAAATGTGTGCACGGGGGGGGACCTTCAAGATGGTGGAGGAGTAAGACGTGGAGATCACCTTCCTCCCCCCAAATACATCAGAAATACATCTACGTGGGGAAGAGCTCCTACAGAACACCTACTGAACGCTGGCAGAAGACCTCAGACTTCCCCAAAGGCAAGAAACTTCCCATATACTTGGGTAGGGCAAAACAAAAAGGAAAAAACAGAAACAAAAGAATAGGGATGGGACCTGCACATCTGGGAGGGAGCTGTAAAGGAGGAAAAGTTTCCACACAGTAGGAAGCCCCTTCACTTGTTGAGACGGGGTGTGGGCAGCGGGGAGAATTCGGAGCCACGGAGGAGAGCGCAGCAACAAGGGTTCAGAGGGAAAGCGGAGAGATTCTTGCAATAAGGATAAGTGCCGACCAGCACTCAACAGCCTGAGTGGCTTGTCTGCTCACTCGCCAGGGCAGGACGGGGCTGGGAGCTGAGGCTTGGGCTTCGGAGCTCAGATCCCAGGGAGAGGACTGGGGACATGCATGAAGAGAGCCTGAGGGGGCAAGTGTGTCACAGCTAGCCAGGAGCGAGTCCAGGAAAAAGTCTGGACCTGCTGAAGAGGCAAGAGACCATTGTTTCGGGGTGTGTGAGGAGAGGGGATTCCTTCCCTGTCTGCCCACAGAAGACAGAGCACCACCTAAATGAGCTCCAGAGATGGGTGTGAGCAGAGACTATCAGCTCGGATCCCAGAGATGGGCATGAAATGCTAACGCTGCTGCTGCAGCCACCAAGAATCCTGTGGGCAAGCACAGGTCAGTATCCACACCTCCCCTTCTGGGAGCCTGTGCAGCCCACCACTGCCAGGGTCCCATGATCTAGGGACAACTTCCCCGGGAGAACAGACAGCACACCTCAGGCTGTTGCAATGTCATGCTGGCCTCTGCTGCCACAGGCTTGACCCGCATTCCAATTATGACTACTGTACCCCTCCCTCTCCCCGGCCTGAGTGAGCAAGAATCCCCTAATCAGCCGCTGCTTTAGCCCCCTTCTGTCTGGGTGGGAACAGATGCCTGAGGGCGACCTACATGCAGAGGTGGGGCCAGAACCAAAGCTGAACCCCAGGAGCTGTGTGAACAAAGAAGAGAAAGGGAAATCTCCGCAGCAGCCTCAGAAGCAGCGGATTAAATCCCCAAAATCAACTTGATGTATGCTGCATCTGTGGAATACCTGAATAAACAACGAATTGTCCCAAAATTGAGGTGGTGGACTTTGGGAGCAACTGTAGACTTGGAGTTTGCTGCTACGAATGATTTGTTTCTGATTTTTATATTTATCTTAGTTTAGTTTTTAGCTCTTGTTATCATTGGCGGATTTGTTTATTGGTTGGCTGCTCTCTTGTTTTTGTTTTAATTATTAATTTTTAAAATTTAATAAGTAAAAAAAATATTTTATTTTATTTTACATTATTTCTCTTTCTTTTTTTCTCCCTTTTGTTCTGAGCCATGTGACTGACAAGGTCTTGGTGATCTGGCCCAGAGTCAGGCCAGAGCATCAGAGGTGGGAAAGCATAGTTCAGGACATTGGACCAAAAGAGACCTCTTAGCCCCCACATAATATCAATTGGCAAAAACTCTCCCAGAGATCTCTGTCTCAACGCTAGGACCCAGCTCCACCCAATGGCCAGGAAGCTCCAGTGCTGGATGCCCCATGCCAAACAACTAGCAAGACATTAACACAGCCCCACCCATTAGAAGAGAGGCTGCCTAAAATCATACTAAGTTCACAGACACCCCAAAACACACCACCAGATGCTATCCTACCCACCAGAAAGACAAGATCCAGCCCAACCCACCAGAACACAGGCACCAGCCCCTCCACCAGGAAGCCTACACCACCCATTGAACCAACCACACCCACCTGGGGAAGACACCAAAAACAACAGGAACTACAAACCTGCAGCCTGTGAAAAGGAGACCCCAAACACAGTAAGTTAAACAAAGTGAGAAGACAGAGAAAGATGCAGCAGATGAAAGAGAAAGGTAAAAACCCACCAAACCAAACAAATTTTGAGGAAATAGGCAGTCAACCTGAAAAAGAATTCAGGGTAATGATAGTAAAGATGATCCAAAACCGTGGAAGCAGAATGGAGAAAACACAAGAAATGTTTAACAAGGACCTAGAAGAACTAAAGAGCAAACAAACAATGATGAAAAACACAAAAAATGAAATGGAAAATTCTCTAGAAAGAATCAATAGCAGAATAACGGAGGCAGAAGGACGGATAAGTGACCTGGAAGATAAAATAATGCAAATAACTACTGCAGAGCAGAATAAAGAAAAAATAATAAAAAGAATTGAGGACAGTCTCAGAGATCTCTGGGGCAACATTAAATGCACCAACATTCGAATTATAGGGGTGCCAGAAGAAGAAGAGAAAATTAAAGGGTCTGAGAAAATATTTGTAGATATTATAGTTGAAAACTTCCCTACCATGGGAAAGGAAATAGTCAGTCAAGTCCAGGAAGTACACAGAGTCCCATACAGGATAAATCCAAGGAGAACATGCCAAGAAACATATTATTCGAACTATCAAAAATTAAATACAAAGAAAAAATTTTAAGAGCAGTAAGGGAAAAGTGACAAATAACATACAAGGGAATCCCCATAATGTTAACAGCGGATCTCTCAGCAGAAAATCTGAAAGCCAGTAGGGAGTTGCAGGACATATTTAAAGTGATGAAAGGGAAAAGCTACAACCATGATTACTCTACGCAGCAAGGATATCATTCAGAGTCGATGGAGAAATTAAAACCTTTATAGACAAGCAAAAGTTAAGAGAATTCAGCACCACCAAACCAGCTTTACAACAAATGTTAAAGAAACTTCTCTAGACAGGAAACACAACAGAAGGAAAAGACCTACAATACTAAACCCAAAACAATTAAAAAAATAGTAATACTAACATACATATCGATAATTATCTTAAATGTAAATGGATTAAATGCTCCAACCAAAAGACATAGACTGGCTGAATGGATACAAAAACAAGAGCCGTATATATCATGTCTACAAGAGACCCACTTCAGACCTAGGGACACATACAGACTGAAAGTGAGGGAATGGAAAAAGATATTCCATGCAAATGGAAACCAAAAGAAAGCTGGAGTAGCAATTCTCATATCAGACAAAATAGACTTTAAAATAAAGACTATTACAAGAGACAAAGAAGGACATTACATAATGATCAAGGGATCAATCCAAGAAGAAGATATAACAATTGTAAATATTTATGCACCCAACATAGGAGCACCTCAATACATAAAGCAAATGTTAACAGCCATAAAAGGAGAAATCAACAGTAACACAATCATAGTAGGGGACTTTCACACCCCACTTTCACCAATGGACAGATCATCCAAAATGAAAATAAATAAGGAAAACAAGCTTTAAATGACACGTTAAACAAGATGAACTTAACTGATATTTATAGGACATTCCATCCAAAAACAACAGAATACACTTTCTTCTCAAGTGCTCATGAACATTCTCCAGGATAGATCATATCTTGGGTCACAAATAAAGTCTTGGTAAATTTAAGAAAATTGAAATTGTATCAAGTATCTATTCCAACCACAACACTATGAGACTAGAGGTCAATCACAGAAAAAAAAAACTGTAAAAAATACAAACACATGGAGGCTAAACAATACACTACTAAATAGCCAAGAGATAACTGAAGAAATCAAAGAGGAAATAAAAAAAAATACCTTGAAACAAATGGCAATGAAAACACGACAACCGAAAACCTATGGGATGCAGCAAAAGCAGTTCTAAGAGGGAAGTTTATAGCAATACAATCCTACTTCAAGAAACAGAAACATCTCAAATAAACAAGCTAACCTTACACCTAAAGCCATTAGAGCAAGAAGAAAAAAAGAAGAAAAAACACCAAAGTGAGCAGGTGTAAAGAAAACATAAAGATCAGATCAGGAATAAATGAAAAATAAATGAAGGAAATGATAGCAAAGATCAATAAAACTAAAAGCTGGTTCTTTGAGAAGATAAACAAAACTGATAAACCATTAGCCAGATTCATCAAGAAAAAAAGGAAGAAGACTCAAATCAACAGGATTAGAAATGAAAAAGGAGAAGTAACAACTGACACTGAAGAAATACAAAGGAGCATGAGAGATTACTACAAGCAACTCTATGCCAATAACATGGACAAGCACAAAGAAATGGACAAATTCTTAGAAAAGCAAAACCTTCCAAGACTGAACCAGGAAGAAATAGAAAATATAAACACACAAATCACAAGCAGTGAAATTGAAACTGTGATAAAAAATCTTCCAACAAACAAAAGCCCAGGACCAGTGGGCTTCACAGTCAAATTCTATCAAACATTTAGAGAGGAGTTAACACCTATCCTTCTCAAACTCTTCCAAAATATAGCAGAGGGAGGAACACTCCCGAACTCATTCTATGAGGCAACAATCACCCTAATACCAAAAGCAAAGATGTCACAAAAAAAGAAAACTAGAGGCCAATATCACTGATGAACATAGATACAAAAATCCTAAACAAAATACCAGCAAACAGAATCCAACAGCACATTAAAAGGATCATACACCATGATCCAGTGGGGTTTATCCTAGGAATGCAAGGATTCTTCAATATATGAAAATCAATCAATGTGATACACCATGTTAACAAATCGAAGGATAAAAAACATATGATCATCTCAACAGATGCAGAAAAAGCTTTCGACAATATTCAACACCCGTTTATGATAAAAACTCTCCAGAAAGTAGGCATAGAGGAAACCTACCTCAACATAATAAAAGTCATATGTGACAAACCCACAGCCAACATCGTTCTCAATGGTGAAAAACTGAAATCATTTCTTCTAATATCAGGAACAAGACAAGGTGACCATTCTCACCACTAATATTCAACATAGATTTGGAAGTTTTAGCCACAGCAATCAGAGACCAAAAAGAAATAAAAGGAATCTAAATTGGAAAAGAAGAAGTAAAACTGTCATTGTTTGCAGATGGCATTCTACTATACATAGAGAATCCTAAAGATGCCACCAGAAAACTACTAGAGCTAAGCAATAATTTGTTATAGTAGCAGCATACAAAATTAATGCACAGAAATCTCTGGCATTCCTATACACTAATGATGAAAAATCTGAAAGAGAAATGAAGCAAACACTCCCATTTACCACTGCAATAAAAATAATAAAATATCTAGGTATAAACGTACCTAAGGAGACAAAAGACCTGTATGCAGAAAACTACAGGACACTGATGAAAGAAATTAAAGACAATGCAAACAGATGGAGAGATATACCATGTTCTTGGATTGGAAGAATCAACGTTGTGAAAATGACTATACTACCCAAAGCAATCTGCAGACTCAATGCAATTCCTATCAAACTACCAATGGCATTTTTTCACAGAACTAAAACAAAACAATTCACAATTTGTATGGCAACACAAAAGACCCCAAATAGCCAAAGCAATCTTGAGAAAGAAAAACGAAGCTGGAGGAATCAGGCTCCCAGTCTTCTGACTATACTACAAAGCTACAGTAATCAAGACAGTATGGTACTGACACAAAAACAGAAATATAGATCAATGGAACAAGATAGAAAGCCCAGAGATAAACCCACGCACATATGGTCACCTTATCTTTGATAAAGGAGGCAAGAATATACAATGGAGAAAAGACAGTCTCTTCAATAAGCGGTGCTGGGAAAACTAGACAGCTGTGTGTAAAAGAATGAAATTTGAACACCATACACAAAAATAAACTCCAAATGGATTAAAGACCTAAATGTAAGGCCAGACACTATCAAACTCTTAGAGGAAAACATACGCAGAAAACTCTATGACATAAATCACAGCAAGGTCCTTTTTGATCAACCTCCTAGAGAAATAGAAATAAAAACAAAAATAAACAAATGGGACGTAATGAAACTTAAAAGCTTTTGCACAGCAAAGGAAACCATAAACAAGATAAAATGACAACCCTCAGAATGGGAGAAAACATTTGCAAATGAAGCAACTGACAAAGGATTAATCTCCAAAATATACAAGCAGCTCATGCAGCTCAATATCAAAAAACAAAAAACCCAATCCAAAAATGGGCAGAAGACCTAAATAGACATTTCTCCAAAGAAGATACACAGATTGCCAACAAACACATGAAAGCATGCTCAACATCATTAATCATTAGAGAAATGCAAATCAAAACTATAATGAGGTATAATCTCACACCAGTCAGAATGGCCATCATCAAAATATCTACAAACAATAAATGCTGGAGAGGGTGTGGAGAAAAGGGAACCCTCTTGCACTGTTAGTGGGAATGTAAATTGATACAGCCACTACGGAGAACAGTATGGAGGTTCCTTAAAAAACTAAAAATAGAAGTACCATATGACCCAGCTATCCCACTACCTGGCATACACCCAGAGAAAACCATAATTCAAAAAGAGTCATGTACCACAATGTTCATTGAAGCTCTATTTAGAACAGCCAGAACATGAAAGCAACCTAACTGTCCACTGACAGATGAATGGATAAAGAAGATGTGGCACATATATATACAAGGAATATTACTCAGCCATAAAAAGAAACGAAATTGAGTTACTTGTAGTGAGGTGGATGGACTTAGAGTCTGTCATACAGAGTGACATAAGTCAGAAGGAGAAAAACAAATACCATATGCTTCCAGATATATATGGAATCTAAAAAAAAAAAGATTCTGAAGAACCTAGGGGCAGGACAGGAATAAAGACACAGTTGTAGAGAATGGACTTGAGGACATGAAGAGGGGGAAGGGTAACCTGGGACGAAGTGAGAGAGTAGCTTTAACATATACACACTACCAAATATAAAATAGATAGCTAGTGGGAAGCAGTTGCATAGCACCAGGAGATCAGTTCAGTCTTTCTGATCACCTAGAGGGGTGGAATAGTGAGGGTGGGAGGAAGACGCAAGAGGGAGGGGATATTGGGATATATGCATACATGTAGCTGATTCATTTTGTTATATAGCAGAAACTAACACACCATTGTAAAGCAATTATACTCCAATAAAGATTAAAAAAAATATTCGCTAAGAATTAGCTGTGCAAATGTTCATTCAAGTTTTGTTTAGAAATGTGGCGGGGTGGGAGTCAACCTCAATGTCAAACAATAGGGGTCTGATTACATTTTCTAGAAATCTTTACAACAGGATTCTTGGCAGCTACTAAAAATAGTGCTATGGAAGTATAGCTAGACCCATGCAATTAGGTTATGCTGATAAAATAATATTAAATTGAAAATTCCTTTGCAAAATAATGTATATGGTAATTTACCATAGTTTATGAATATATACAAAACACGAAACAATGCACACCATAGGTTTCACACTAGTTATCTCTGTGTAGTAGAATAAGACTTAATCTTTGGGGGCTCCTCTTTCTGCTCATATGCATTTTCTAATGTTTCTGTAATAAGCATCTATTACTTATGTAAAAAAGTAAGAAGTTAAAAGTAAGATTTTCTAGAAATTAGTCTGGAAAGAGAATCCACAAAAGGAAATCCTTCCTCTGCTAAAATACCTGACCCTATAGAAGCACAAAGTTTTATCTGTATCTGGAGAAGAAAAAACCCTAAGGCCACAGTGTATCTTCATTTAGCTGTTTTAATTAGAATGAAGAAAGTCCCCACTTTGAAGCATAATGAGGTTGCGGGTTTGACATCTTGTAAGGAGCATGCACTTTGTAGCCATAATGACCTGAGACCAGTCTCTGATGTGTAAAATTTGTAAAACTAACAGCTATTCTCTGAGTATTATTTTCTACACGTGTAATATGAAGATGATAATTCTTATGGCACAATGCGGTGAGAATGAATGCTAACGTATTAGTAAGCATCTGGCACATGGTAAGTGCTCACATAGTATTGGCTTCCTTACTTTTTTCCTTGAGGTCCTGGTACTGGGTATCAAGAGCAGATCAGAACATGGCTTCCTGGGCGAGAGGAAATGGGGCTTCCTCAAGGATGTAAGGAGCATCCTTGGAGGAGTCAGGAAGAGCGCTTGTGAGGCACTGGACGAAGAGCTGGTCTCTTCTTCCTCACACTCAACCTGTATTAGCTCTGCCAGATTTCTCTAAGTTTACTTTTAGACTTCCTTCTCTTCTTCTGCAGAAATGTCTTTGAATGTTGGGACGCAGAAATTGCCCTAGGGCTGCCATGCAGTGACAGGAGACACCGGTGAGGGTGCTGATACTGATGGGAACTTGGGATCAAGAGCCTAGGCACACAGTCCTTGAAATGAATATAGATCTTCAGCGATCAAGGAAGCCCCGTAAATACTGTCTGAGATGTACTCCCATCTTCTTTTTCTCTCTCACACTCTAAGTTCCCCAGAGCACATTAGCTTGTTTTCCTCTCTTGCTCTCTTTTCTTTTCCCTCTATCCTCTTTCCCCCTTCCTACTCCTCCAGTTCTGCTTCTGCTTCTTCTATTTTTTCCTCTTTCCATTCCTCTCCTTCTGTTGTTCATCCTCTTTCCTCTTCCTCCTCTTCTCCTTCCTCTTCTCTTTTCTCTTTCCTCCTTCTCCTTTGTATTCTTCCTCCAAATGGGAGGAATTTAATTTGGATAAAGGACATATTACCAGATCATTCTCTACTTTGAGGCCACCCCCCAAACTCTGCCAGGCCAACATTCCCTACTGCAACCACTGTCTCACACTTCTCATTTCCCAAAGGCTTCCCTAATTAAAGAAAATGGAAAGTTAGAGTTACACTTCACATATTACCATTAGCAAGTCACCAATCTAGGGGACAGGAACAGGTCAGAAATATCCCCAACTAGAAATCAAACAAATTGCCCACCATGTTCTGACTGCACCTAAGTGTTTTGTGTGATACCCTCTCTACAAGTTAGAATCCTTGTTGTGTAGTTGAGACCGAACTCGTGAAGTTGCAAAATAAAGTTAAAGCTTTATTATTTTGGGGGGGCTTTGGTTAAGGAAAATCAACTAAGTTTACTACTTTCTAAATGGGGGATATAGTAACACAGAAGAGGAAAAGCAAATCTTGTTTAATGGTTCTGGGCAGAAAAGGGGGATAAAAATGCAAATTAGAATACCAAAGTAGAAGATTTGTAGAGAAAGTGAGAAAGAATGAGTCTTGGTAACTGGAGGAAATTAGAAACAATAGAGAAAGAGAAGAAACTCTGTCTTGTGTGATTATCCTGCACTGGGGACTTCCTACGAGTGGGACCCAGTGAAGTATTCCTCAGTCGGGCTGGATGGCTTTCCAAGGCAATTTCTACACCGAACTGTGTTGGGACCTACATCCCTTGGGAACCAGAGGAGGTTTTCTGAATGGGAAGGTACAAACTGGAGTTGTCTATGTAAGCTGATTTACATTATCTGATGTTCAGATTGAGTGACCAGCAGGATCTTACTCATATTCACCCACGTCTCTAGTAGCCCTATAAGCAGCTTAGAGACATTCTATTTTTTTCACTCTATTTGATGACTCCCTTGGTCCATTTTTGTCTTAAGTATTTAAGAAGGCAAAACCAAACCAAAACAAAACAACACTGTTCTAGTGTGAAGTCTGGGTCACTTTGTATAACTGTATCTACCAAACCAATCCTGAGAGCCTGATTAAGGCAACAAGGTCCTAGGGTCAGGATTCTACACGCCACTGTCGACTAATTATATACACAACATAACAGCTAAGGTTCTCCTTTGTCACTCCAGAAACAGTCACATGGGACACATTTTCCCCTAAATAATATAAACTCAATAAAACAAACGCATATAAATGAGTACATATATTATAATGCTTCTAAAAATAGGATACCAATTTAAAGTAAAAATAAAATAACTTTGCTAGACTTCTTAACATGTATGCCTCTAATGGACTGTCACCATCTCTTCTAAAAATAAATTGCTATTTGCCTTACTCCCAGGAGCTGTTCATTCTTGTATATGGGTTGTGCTTATATTTGCCACCTGCCACTGCTGATGACCATTACTAAATCAATTGCTCCTACTAGGTTAGTATCTTATCAGAGAATAAAGCACAGGGTTTCCTTCATCATCAAACCAATCTCTAGAGTCTCTCGGCTTTTATCAGTAAACCAAAGTTTAGTCTGCCTGCACTGCACCCTGTCCCCAGACGCCCTCAGTGAGGTTGCCCAAGGTCACCTGATGCAGGCTAACATGTCCAGACAAGCATCATGGATCCCTGACTCATATCTTATTATGTGATAGTGATGGATGAAGTGAATTTATAGACAGGAATGCTGGACTTCTTTTCTTTGACCCTATGATTTAAATGCCTCTCCTATGTATTTACAAACAATTAGCAAGAAAGCAGGATTCGCAGAATCATTTTGTTTCTTTTCCATAATGCTATTTCAGTGCTCTAATATGTCTTGTTGAATGTTCTTTAACTCCCATTCATTTATTCACTTAGCAAACAGTTTTGCTCAAAACCTGAAGAGGCAATCTTGATGATCAAGGAGGTTTTAGTAAAATAAGAGAAAATATTAGATCAAAGTTGCACTAGGGGTACAAAGTGCTGCAGAAATTTAGAAGAAAAAAATGAACGTGACATTTGAACTGAGAAACAATATAGGAAATGCTATTTTCAAGGGCAGACTTTCATTATAGGCACCTGTCTCTTTTGTTCTTGTAGGACAAATATAGACCCAAAGCACAGGACACAAACCTTAATAAACAAGTTGGTAGAGCAGTATTTTCCAGAGTGTATTCCACAGTGATCCTGCAAGGCGCTCCATCAGCAAGGACCCTGGGCCCACTGCATGTGGGATGTGCCTGCTAAGCCACCTTCTAACTGTGAGTCACAATGCCCAGCAGCACATTAAAGACTCTGAAGTCTTGTCATTGAAACAAAGTAATCTCACACGCACACGCACACACTCCACAAACCAAGGAACCATTCACTTAGTTTAATTTTGCAGTAGTTTTCCTTTTTGGAGTAAATACATATGAGTAGTGCTTCTTACGAATACTATTTACTTGTTCATTTGTTTAATTTCTTGCCATTTTCACAGATTCATATGGTGGTGATTCTCTGTGCATGTTGAGGAGCAGATCATGTGTTAAAATCTTGGAAGTGCAAGTTGGATGGGGATAGACAGGCTATGTGCTGTTGAAATATTTCCCCATATCATGTTTAACCTTCCTCCTACACCCATCTATTGCAAATAAATTCTGCAGTGACAGAAGAGCACTATGTCAAGGAAAGCTCTTCAATAAATATTTGATGGGCATGACCCTTCACAGGTAGCATTTGTTTCATTATCTTTAATTATTTTCCATTACTTTTCTATGAAGATATAGAGGAGGCATTTTGAAATCTATCATCTTCACTACCTGCCGTCTTCCTGCTAAATGTCAGTGATCCTGGGCTTTGTCTTTGGTCCCTTCTCTTTGCATCTTTACCCAGAAGCTTCATCTTCTCCCAAAGCCTCTTCCAGCAGCTTTGTTCCCTCTACATTCTCTCATAAGCCCTACACACCAGTGTAGGAACAGGGCAGCTGTTAGCTGCCTGGAACCCAGGAACAGGGCAGCTCATAACAACATAAACACATGCATCTCTGTGCCAACCCTCATGACTACATCATCGGTTTCCCTGGTCCTCATTCATCATCTGTCAAAGCCGTTTTGATCTTTCAAGGTCAACAGAGCTGTAGTACAGAGTGGTTAAGAATGTAGAGTCTAAACCAGACTGGGTTCAAATCTAAGCTCCATCACTTAAAATTGAGTAACCTCATACAAGATTTTTAACTATCTGTTTTTCAGTTTCCCTATAATGTAAAATGAAAATATGAAAAATGTGACCTCATAGGAGTGTTGTAAAGATTAAGGTTAGAATACTATTTGATAATTGATTAGAATTCAATAAAGTTTAACACAAATGAAATAAAACAAAATAAATAGACTTCCAAAAAGCCTTCTCTGATAAACTTATTGGAGTTAATTATTTCTTCTTTGGCATTCCCTTAGTGAATTAATCTAACCTGTTATTCACTGACAATGTTGTGTTTTCTATTATCTACAGTTTTTTTTTTTTTTTATTGTCATAACTCTAAGATGTGAGCTCATGAAGGTAAGGGCTGTCATATTCATCTTTTTGGAGGTAACTGGATGTAACTGGTTTTCAATTCATGTGCGTTGATTTGAAAAATGGGGACGAGGTGCAATGAAAAATAAGTGAAGCACAACTAAAGAGGCAGAAGAACAAGGCAACTTGGAAGAGAACATTTACATCTGGATCCAACGTAAGTGTTATCTAGTTGGTTAACTTTTTTTTTAAACGAATGTACAACATATTTGATATTGTGATGTGGACTTGACCCTACCATCTAGGAAGGCCACAGCACAGGTAGCTTAATGAAGTGTTAGGTGAGAAGCTGTCCCATCCCCTATTAAGCAGTGTATTGTCTAAATGAGTTTAATTACCATGCAAATTACTATGAGCTCATATGCCCAAGGCCTAAAACATATCAGATGGCAGGGCTAAGAGAAATTCAGTAAGCCATGTCTCTCTTTGCAGGAATGTTTCTTTGTTATAAGGAAAAAAAATATGGTGAGTGTAACAAGAATGAAGTGTTATAATTCCTAGTGAATTTTGGCTATATTAGTGAAATCACAGGAGCTGCTAAAAACTGTAGTAGACGTACAAGATAGTTAATTTTTGGCAAATCATTTTCAAAAATTATTTATGAACTTGTTTGTTCTCCTTCCTCTAAAAACGGACTGCAAATGACTAAATACCTAAGTCCTGCTTTCCTGTGCCCATGAATGTTTGGAAAAGGGCTGCATCACTCACGACACCAGGGAATACTTTGGGGTGTGGGCATGGAATGGATCTGGAAATAAAAGATCTACGTTCTAAGGTCAATTTATTAAATATGTGATCCTGGACAAGTCACGTAACATCTCGGGGTTTCAATTTTTCTCTTCTGTAATAAAAGCTAATTATACCAGTCATGAGGTTACAATGTGGAGAAAATGATTTTAAGTGTTTTCAAAATTCATACAAACATAGGTATCATCACATAAATGCCTTTTAAAAAAAAAAAAAAAAAAGAAACAGCTACCTTCCTGTTCTTGCTTTCATCTTTACATGGAGTTGGAGTCTCTCAAAACATTAACGTCTTAATCTAAAGCACCATCCATCTAATGACCCACTCCCTTCCTGGAACATCGCAGTCCTTACAATGCAACCTGACACAGAGCAAGATATCCTGAAGGTGCTAAATAAATATGGATGGGATGAGACTGAAATTTCAATACTATACTTGTTTGAACATCTTTCCAAATACTGACCAAATTACAATGTAATGGGATAGGACCATCTGTTATCTAGTCAATAAAATGACCTGATAGATTTAACTTTTACAAGGTATCTAATCTACTCAGGGTTATGAATAAACTGGGAAGCAAGCACATGAATTCAGATTAGATTTCTAAGCTTTTTTCAGCAAAACTGTCACCAAAATGTGCCTAGGATAAGTCATATCTTGTGAACAATACCCCAAAGAGGCATGCTCCTATAGCAGCTTTCAAACTGTTGACTGTAGCCCTCAGCAAGAAAGATATTACATCATGGCTCACAGGTAAAAAAAATATATTTTATTTTACTATGGGCAGTGCACTCTGATATATTTTATCCTATCCTACCTGTTACGTGCTATTTTATTTAACAAAAATAACGTTCCTCACAACCTGTTGCTGGGTTGTGACCCGTTATTTGGAAAACACTGTGCTAAATACCCAGTGCTGTCTAAGTGTGTAACTGTTTCATAGTCCATATGCTTATTTGGAGAGGTAAGGAAATCAGACCTAGGAGCCTGAGAAGTGCATCCTTCAAGGAATGAATGGGTGGTGTCAGCAGTAAAACAGATTACAAAATCAGGATGAACTGTGTGCTTCACTAAAGAGAATTTTTGTTATGTTTTCTTTTAATGGTTGTATGCAGGGCCAAAAAGACTGATAATGTGCTTGATTTTCTCCTTTACTTCTGCAGTGACTGAAAAACAGGTTTACATGGGTAAAGGAATGTTAATATGATGTTTCAGTAACAGGTCCAATAATAGGATTCAGTGAACTATATCACTCTTTTCTGTTTAGTTGGGACTAATGGGTGAAACTTAAAGGGAGTTAAATATCTCTTTAATTTAAAGGAGAATTCTTTTTTTTCTTTTAATTTGAAGGCATCCAACTGAGGAATGTGCTGTCTTATGGACTATTGGAACTTGTGTGTTTCCCATCAGGCTGTATGAAGCCTGAAAAAAGATTTGCCAAAGCTCTTATGGAGAAGGTTCCAACACTGGGTAAAAAGAGTAGATGAAACATGTAAACTGTGCTGATGCCAGTTCTGTAGCTATTAGTCACCTGTAGCTATCGAGCATTTGAATTTCGGTGAGTGTGACTGAGGAAGTGAATTTTTAGGTTTTGATTTTAATTAATATAAATTTAAATAACCACAGATGATTTGTGGTGGACATACTGGACTGTGCAGACATAGAGAAACCAATGTGCTGATTATCTGATAAATATGACAGTTGCTAATACATTATATCATCATAATTCATGAAGCATTCTAAATACTAAAAAGTGACCTAGAACCCATGAAAAGTGGCAAATACTTGGTATACCCAGAATCCGTATATTAAAAACAGAACAGTTCTAAGACTATGGACTAACTTATGCCAGCTTTGAGTTTTGGTTCTTACACCTCTCTGATGACAAATAGGTTTTTTCCAATTTTCCAACTGACATCTCTGACCTCACTGACTCTTATTAGTGCTTTTCAAGAAGTCATGCTCCAAATTCCAGCTGATGCATGCAGGTCAAATTTAAGATACTGAAAAGGAAATTTTGCTAGTCCCTTGAAAATGGAGCTGCTTCTAAGACAAGGAATGTTTTTGTAAATGGGATAACTCCTTTTTAATAAAAATTCATTTGCATCTGATTCCCTCTATATTGTAAGAAGCTCTTGATTATATGACATGTCTGTTGACTTACAAGGAGAACTCACTCCATATACAATAAGTAATTTGTGATGTGCCCAAAATAGAGGTGAATGGACAAGGATAAATGATCTGCTTTAGAAATTCAATCTAGGTCATTTAAAAGGACAGCTGTGCTGAAGTATATCCAATCACATTGAACTAAGAAATTGCTCTTTCCTTGATATTCCCAGTGAGCAGCAGGATACCATACAAGAGACCAATCAGAGGATTTTAGCATCTCTTTTTTATATGCAAACAAATCACAGGAAAATTTGGCTTTGCATCCCTGAGACTCAGGTTAGAGACTCCCCCCATCAGATCCTTTTCAGTAACTTCCCTGGGAAATGAAAAGTTTTGCCTAGTTTGCAGTCAGCCTTGGGGTTTGAGCAAGAATCAGAGAGGTTATTATTGAACAGTTTGTATAGGAGTAGAGTTTGAGGGGATTCCAAGAAGTTTGGAGTTTACAGACGTGGGGGGCAACTAGGGATAAGTCGTGCACAGTCCACTGAGGACTAGGAAATGAGTTGACCTCAGAGAACGAAACAAGTTGGATACAGAGATAATGTGTGTGCACTGGCCACCTCTAGAAAAATACCAGGTCATGATATTTATAAACATGTGAACAAAGAGGTTTGAGAATTCTATATAACTTCCATCAAGGTGAACTAGGGAAAGCAATGCAGCAGTTTGATTGAAATTTAATAAGCTGGATTCCAAGCAATTATTGGGCATCTTGTCCAGAGAAAAGCTGAACAAAGTGAGAAAGATTAGCCTGGGCTGTAGAAAGAGAAACCAAAGGACCAGAAGCTGCTAGAGTATCTAAAACTGCTAAAGAGATAGTTCCTGTGCCAAAAACTGGCTCAATTTCTGTAACAGGTATATACATTACAGCAGAGTGTTTAAAAACTGGAGTCTGCCACCAGATTACCTGAGCTTTAATTCATACTATTTTCTTAGCTTTAGGCAACTTATTTGCCTCTCTGTGACTCAGTTTTATATTCTGTGAGAATAATAATAACTATCATTAGGGTTTCTGTAAAAATAAATGAGTTAATATATATCAAGCATTTGGAACAGTGCCTGGCCCATAGTGAGCCCTCAATAAATGTTTATAATCATCACATCAGAGATGGATATATGATTTATGTCAATATATATGTGACTTATGCAACTAATTATCCCTGTTTGAAGTCCAGGGATACTAAGCAACTCATTGTCCCACGTGAATTGGCCTAGAAGGAGGGATGCACTGGCAGGCTGATTTTACTATTCTGATCCTTGTAACACTTTAAATTTATAACTTGACATTTTCACTTATAGTTCAGTCTTTGCTGAGTTTTAATATTATCAGTCAGCTTTCTAAATCCAATCAACTCTGGCCACTGATAAGATTAACATTTGAACCACTAAGGTTGGAAGCTAGACCCAGAACCTTGATCAATTCACTCAAGGTATGCTAACTGTAAGGTCTTTTGGTAAACAGCTAAAAAGCCATCTCCTGAAAACCCCCATCTATCTTCTTTCAAACACCAGCAATTGACAGCTGAGATTTTCCCAGATGCCATGTGGTTTCGGGAAAAAAAGAATAAAAAAAGGAATAGAATATATTAGAGGTGGTTAGACTTGCAGAAATGTTGCCTATGAACAAGCTGTATCAATCATTAGGGTTTGCCATGTCTTGTCTAACACTTGAGGATCTTGGCAATGCCTGGAGACAAAGGCCTAAATGTACACAAAAGAGCACACAAAGAGGTCAGTGATTTTTAGTTCAATCATAACAAATTCCTGCTTCAAATAAACCCATCAGCATGCTAAGTCAGTCCTCACCTTTCACTGTTAAAGGGGCACCATGCTGCACTACCAGTAACCAATAGTTCCCCCATCTCTGTTTTTGAACAGAGAATGCAACAATCTCTATTCCTATAGCATGGTCCTGGAAATTTGCGATGTAAAATTTTTTTGAAGGGAGGACAAAAACAATGATGTATTTCTACTGCAGATTTAGGGTTAAATAGCCATTTTGCTTCTTTCAGGAAAAACAAGTGACTTCTGATATACCCTGCCGTATGTGGTATAGTCGGAAAAATTCCAGGGTCTCCAATGCAATTTTTAAGGTTGCTCTGGACTTTATGCTACCAGGCCATGCAACTATCCTCAGCTGCATTTTTCTTTCCTTTCCTTTCTTTCTTTCTTTTTTTTTTAAGATTTCCTGTAGCTGGGTTGATATCGGGCAAGTTCTCACAGGATTCTGGGCCAAGGTCTATATTGTAGCCCCTAAGTATCAAGGGTTCTATTTAGTTGCCTCTGTTTATATGGAATTTTCTTTTCTTAATAACTCAAGTCCAGTTATAAAGGAGCAGAATTGAGCCCATGAGGTAAGATAAGGCTGCCAAAGAGGAGTTTGACAGAGACTCCACAACTAGGGAGACAGGAGCATCTGCCACTCTGGCAAGGAGGTGAGGCTTGCCCACCTCCTGCCCAGCAGTGCCACACCAGTGCTCTGAACATTAAGCCAAGTTTACTGCCTCCCCCGTGACTATGCCAGTCACATTTGAGAACATCTGCCACAGTCTTAATGACAGAGCCTGTGGGAACCTAATGAGTTCCCTCCACACCTGTGCGGCTTTACCAGGCAGCTGTTTCCCTCTCCTCTATCTCCTTTCTCGGTCCTCCCCCTTCATGTGTGCTCAGTGCCCCATCTTTCCCATAGGATACAGCCCGATTCTCCTACTAGTTCTGTGTTTTTGTTAGGATTGCATTTATCTCCATTTACATGGCACTTCAAGGCAGTGAAGACCAAAAGCATAACGTCTTTCAGATTACTCAAGCTTCACCATTTGCTATGCAAAAGGGTGAGGGTTGGAGACCGAGAAAATCAATCAGAAGAATCCACAGACTAAACGATAAGGGAACAAGAAAGGAGAAAATGAGAAGAGTTGCTTCCCTTTCCTTGCTGACAGCTCTCAGACGTGAATATGGTAATTAACAAAGCCATGGAGGCACTTCACAGTTTACCTATGTATGGAATCTCTCTGATCAAACCATTTTCTGACTCAGAAAGCTGCCCAATGGAAGAGCTAAAGAACAAAACAGAAGACCTAGTATTCCTTAATAAAATGACTTTAAAAATTATGGGAATTCTGATTACATTAAAAGTGTAAAATTGTAGTATGGTGCATGATAGGAAGGACCTTAATAACTGTGTGAACTTCGCTGAGTTATTTAACTTCTCTGAATTTCCATTTCTTAATTTGGTAAATGAGGATAATTATATGGATTTGCTGAGGTCATAAGAAATAAATTATACACACTATATAAAGAGTGTCACAGAGTACCTGGCATAAACCAAGCACTTGATAAATGTTGGTATTATCATTATTACCACAGAAAGCTCATTTCTCATGGCTTTACTATAGGCATTGAAAGAACATTTGTTCTCATTACATATTTTTTCAGAATAATTAATCCTCTAGATGACAGAAGGGAAGTGAAATACCCCCTAAATGAGAAAAAGATACTTAAAAATAATTATCTCATTTGTTAAGTAATCAAAAACTACTAGTTGAAATTTTAGAGTTATATGGCTAACAGAATGGGGGATTTTGTGATTATCCATTTTAGTCAGTTCAAAAAACAGAAGTAAGAATTATATGTCCTATGATAAATAAAAGCCATGTGGTATGATAAAACTCTGACTAAACCAGTAGTCTGTGTTAGAAATTATCCCCCATGTTTCTACACATGTACTGTCCAATATGGTAGCCACTAACCACTTGTGTTTATTGAACATTTGAAGAACAGCTGCTCACAAGCTGAATGTGCTATATTAAAATACACACTGGATTTTTGAAGACTTAGTATGTAAAAAAGATTGCAAAATATCTTATTAATAATTTTATATTGATCACAGGTTTAAGTGATAATATTTTGGATATATTGAATTAAATAAAGTATATTACTGAAATTAATTTCATCAATTTCTTTTTACTTGTTTAATTTGTCAACTAGAAAATTAAAAATTATATGTGGGTCCTACTGTATTTCTTTTGCATAGTGCTGCGCTAGACCAATGGTTCTTAGGAGTTTTTATACATACATACACTTATACTATGTTTATAAATGTCACCCAAGGAGCTTGAAAAAAATTCATATGCTTGGGCTCTCAGTGATTCTTATTCCAATGGCCAAGAAATTTGCATTTTCAATATGAGTGGACATTTCTGATGCACATAGTCACTGGGCCATACTTTGAGAAACACTGCTATAGACTAATGTATCCTAAGTTGAAACACGATGCTAAGAAACATAGGTATGACTGGAGGGATATTTATAGACAACAAATGGACTACTATGAAAGCAGAAAAGGAAGGGGAGAAGCATGATAGTAGAAGATGCCCATGGACCTGCTTTCGGGATCTTTTCACTCTTGAGGGTGAAGATAAGTCTCTCCTTCTGCCCCGTGTTCTAGCCTGGATGGGGGGAAGAGGCAAGAAAAGTCTGCACCAAGAGCAACTCTCACTAGTAAACTGTAAAATGTGAAGGTAAGTTTTACAAGGCTATAGTGAATAAAATGATGTCTTAGCTAACACTGTTACTTCTTTTACCTCTGCAAATTGGCTGGTGGTAATACGTATAGGTGGTATAGATCAAAGTTTGAAGAAGAGAAATATTCCAGATAGTCTGTTCATGCCACTTCTCCCATGGTATACTCTAGTCACTATCCATATAGTAATTACATGCCAGGTACCAGGTAACAGAATCGCAATCATTAACTATGAGTTACTGAAGAAACATAGAACCCCTCCCCACCATGGCTAGCATATAAGGCTCTTTCTTGGCTGCCACAGGGGGGGAAATCTTCCAAATATAGAAGAGAGACTCTAAGTGGGAAACAACTCATTCAACAAACCCAAGTCATCCTCCACTGATGTCACATCCTTCTTTGAGATTCTCCTACTACCAATGCCCTTTTATTTCTTTCCCACTAACATAATGTCTTTGTCTCAACTAGTCTTTCCTCAGTTTGCTCCCCTATTATGCTATTGTGTCTTCTGCTGTCTTTCCCTGCCCAGTTCACAGGAGGTGCAGCACTGATAAAGTTGTGCTGACTGGATCATGGCTGTCCAAGCCCAACAGGGCATCCCTTTTAAGATCGCCTTTCAAAGCCACAAATCAGCTGAATGACAAAGCTGTGGCCTTGGCTGGGGCTTTTTGCAATCAGGTTCCATCTTCATTTTGCTGCACAAGCCAGCTGGGCAAGCACCTCTCCCACTGAGTGTAGCGTGCCCTCACAGTGAGATATGAAGTACGCTAAATACAGTTTTCGGGGATGAGAAAGGAATTCCTGGTACAGAGAAGGGCCTTGTGGAAACACCTGGTAGCATACTTTCAGATTTAAGTTAATCGTTTAGGTTATTCCTCCAAGTCTAAATTTTTTTACTCTAATAACTGTAAAGAAATCATACAATTATTGAGTTGGATAATATACTGAGGTTGTTTAGTCCAATTTTCCGTGTAAAATAGAATCCTAACTGGATGTTATACATCTTGAATGCAAACAAGAATAATGAGCTAAGTTCCCCACATTGCTCCTAGAATTTTCATGAATTAACCCATTTACTCCTCATTACAAGTATTACTAGATTCTGCCCTATCTTTACAGGTGATAAAACAGAGACATAGAGAAATTAAGTAACTTGCTCAGGGTTACAGATTGAAGGTATGAGCTGGTATTTGGACTCAGGCAACCCACTTCTAACTATAATACTAGGGAGAATTATAACTTAAGACAATTCATCTGTATCTTCCAGACCCCAATGCTATAGCTTTAGGCTAGTAGAAGTTAGGTCCAGGACTCTTTTAGAAAGTACTGAGAAAGAGAAACTTTCCCTCTTTCCCACGACTGGCTACTGAAAGACAGGATATAATTGTGAAACTTGGCAACCACCTTGGCACTGCCTTGGTGATCCAGAGATGATCTAATGAGCCCCTGGATTCAGCTGTGCCTGGTGGGAATTTACTCCTGTCTGTGATAGATGAGCCAATGGATTATTTTTAAGCCAGGTTGGGTCGTGTTTTCTGTCATTTGAACCAATAAGTCCTTAATAAGTAAGCGACTAAGCAATTGACTTAAAGCTCTAAGCTTCTAATGCTTAATGCAATATCTTGCATATATTAGAAATGCAATAAATGTTAGTTTTCATTTTTCCTTATATAATTATCAAGAACAATGATTATACACTATGTTTCTCTACTTTTCACAGTGCCTAGAAAAGAGCTGAAAACATTAAAAGAAATTCTTGATCTGTCAATATGTTGACAGATAGTTGAGAACTATACCCAGGAGAAATTAGACAGTAGGAATGTACCCACTCATCTTTTCCACTTCTAGCTCTGTGTGGGAACCCGAGAAGTGCTTTCAGCATGGTTCACAGGGGAGACTCTCCCTACAGGATTCTACAGATTGAACTTGACACATAGACATAAACTTGCCAGACTCACCCCAGGGCCACCTGATTAACCAAAGGGCCAGAAAGTATCTCCAGAAGAAAGACTTAACGGAGCTAGGGAAGTGGAAAACAGTTCACTGAAGTCCCTGGCATCTGCCCGAGGGCACAGCTGGAGATATTAATAAGCATTTCCCTCATCAGACCACAGAAAATGAGCACAGAGTGAGAGAGAAAAAAAACAAGTGTTTTGCTGCCTCCTGTTTGAACTAATCTCTTCTGACAACTGCTGACTTGGGTTTGTGATTCGATCTTCCGTATGTCTAGCTCTATTGGTCAATTAAGTGCAGAGGGTGACTGGGGGAAGCAGTGATGCTCAGCCTGATTACGAGAGGAAGCATCACACAGCATTTAGAACATGCAAAGCAGTCCACTGAGCCGGGCTTAAATGGAGCCAAGAAGAGCAAGAATGGTGGCCGATACTGACAGGAGGGTCAGGGAAGAGTGGTTGAACCTCAGCTCTCAGAGCACTAATCAAGCCAGCTACACATGAGTCACCTTCCCAGGAGCAATAAACAAGTTGCTGGCGAATTATGTAGGGGATCCAAGGCTGGTGCAAAATTAAGTCCCCTTTCAACCAATTTACATCTTATTCTCCAGATTGTCCAATTAATAAACCACTTTTGATAAAATGTCACAAAACTGAAAACAGGAAATAAATTGGTATTTAACTTGGAGAGTACAATTTATACATTTGAAGAGACTGTCTAAAACAGAGTTAAGAAATGGGACAGGAGGACAATTAAGTAAGAGGAAAACAACATAGAAGCAATACAGCTCACACATTACTCCACAGTAATGAAAACACTTGGGAAGTGTGAGTCCTAGTCCTACCTTTGCTAATGGCTTGTCGGTTACTTGGCAGCAAGAAGCTTTTCTTCATTGTCACTTCCTCATTTCCAAGGAGGCTGATGGAGGCAGTGGGGCACTTTGTAGTCTCATAACTACAAAATCAAATTTGACCTAACAGCTCAAGAGAAGGTTTGACTGCAGTGATGGCAGCACCAAATTTGTTATGAATTTAATACTGAAGTACCTCATATGACTATTGAATAGAATAGCTAATAAAAATGACTGTACATCATTTTAGAAAAGAATGTTCTATATCAACGCATGATAATCATCATAGCAGGCAGCAGCTCATTTCAAAGTAACATTATGTCAAGCAGCAGCTATGATTTCCAGGATGTAGCCACAGACTTATAATGCCATAGAACATTAGTACCTCTCTTTTCCATTTAGAAAAGATCCGATTTAGCATTAATTCCCAGTAATTTACCTAAATTCTGAAAGAAAGAAAGATGACTGATATTTGAGCAACAAATGCTTATGATTTAGGAAGTAACAGTAAATGTTTCAGTTGTTAAAAATACAATGGAAAAACACAGGCTGGATCCAAACTAGTTGGGTATGCTCTTAATTGATAGAGCAACCATCCCAGAGTATTAATACAGGGATTTATATCACTCTGAAGGAAAGACTGATAGCCTAGCAAAGGCTGCATTGTAGGCACCATACTCTCTGACATTTTACTATGACTTGGAAAATCAGATATGTATATCAGGATTATCAATTCATTTCCCATTTCCCAAAAGAAGCAAAGCTGAGGCATAATAGAAGCAAGGTGCAAAATGAACTCTAGGTTATTTTAAGCAAGTCAATGAAAGAAAATCTAGTGTGGACAAATATAAACTGCTTTGCCTTGGTCCACCACTTCCTCATAAGTACCAAGTGGAGAGGGTAATTTTACAGCATTATATCCTTAGAAAACATAATTTACTACATGCCTCATTATGATTCATCAATGTGTTGATGATGCCAAGAGTGCCCATGCATTCTCAGGCTTAATATAAGTACAGTGGTGTGAGCAAAGATGGTCATAGAGCTGCTCCATTCTATGATTGTCATGGAATATATTAATATATATAAATTTCGACATGAATATATATATATATATAAATATATATACATTTATAAATGAATATATACACACATACATAAATATATATAAGTATATACCTAAAATACATATGCATTTATACATGAATATATATAAATATATATGCATTTATATATGAATATATATAAATATATATGCATTTATACATGAATATATATAAATATATATACATTTATACATAAATATATACATAAATATATACCTTTATACATAAATATATACATAGAATATATATACATTTATATATAAATAAGTATATTCAAAAAATATATATACATTTATACATGAATATATATAAATATATATACATTTATACATGAATATATACATAGAGTATATATACATTTATATATAAATATATATATTCATAAATATATACAATTATACATAAATATATATACATTTATACATAAAGATATATATGTATACACATAAAATATTTATTTTAACTCTGGCCATCACATGTAAAGATGTTGACAATATCTAGATCCAATGAAGATGGTAGAGAACACTTGGAACACTGTCCACTGAAGAAAAATTGAAGAAAGTGAATCAAAGGAGGGTGTGTTTGAGGGAAACAACAACAAGATAATCAAGTTAACTATTTTAAAGACTTTTTAATGGGGAAAATATTTAGACTTATTCTGAGTGGATCCACAAGTAAAAACAATGGGTAAAAACTTCAAAGAAAGAGACTTTGGCTCAAATGAAGAGACCTTTTAACAAGTAGAATGATTTTCCTAATAAATGAGTAGAAGGAGCTCAAAAGAAACAATGCAAAAACTAACACAGTAAAAGAGATTTCAATTAAGCATCTGGACTAAATGACTTCTGAAATCACTTCCAATTCTATGATTCCTTGATTCTATCACAATAGGAGAATTCTATAACTATTACTGCCCATCTAGAGGAAACATGCTAAGTCTTGAGATGTACGAATCTCCCAGTTAACTATAATGATGACAAATACAGTATAACATTAATAGAGTTAAATATAAATACATTTTATAAGTGTATGGTAGAATGAATAAAATCTAAGGATAGCCCATCATGTTTTTTTCTTAAAGACTGAAACATCTATAAAAGAAGGAATAAATCCTGATTACTATGAAAATATTGTATGTGATAGCATTGTAAAAGGTAATGTTTAAGAGTACAAGCTCCAGATGCTTGGGTGCTCTCACTGAAATCCTGGCACTGCCACCTGCCACATGTATAACCTTGGGATTGTCACTTAACTTCTCTTTGCTACTATTTCTCCTATGTAAAATAAGGATAATAATATACCCACATAAGGATAATAATATACCTACATCTCACATTATTGTGAGAATTAAATGGGTTAATATAAGTAAAAATTTCAGAAGAGTCTCTGAAACAAAGGGCTATATGAGTATTAGCTATTATAACAGCTGTTTTAAAAATTCAGAAAAAAATAGGACTAGAAGTATTCAAGAGAAAGTGGATGTGCTTTCAAAATTCTTGTGCATAAAATAAATAAATTAACTGATTGACAACATAGGTCAATATTTTATTTCACCATTGTAACTATGCATTTGGTGTTAGCCTTCTGGGATAGCTATTTGCTAAAAACCGATTTTTGTACTGTTGTCATTATCATCATTGATGAAGGAAGATAAATCAGAAAAAATTAAGTCTACAATTTTACCCATTACCTAGTTTTTGCAAAAGCTGAAATCTAACAAGCAGGAATAAGATTCATGCATGCCTTTTTTGCCCTTAAAGCACCCTAAGGTAGTGGTATCAGGGAATGGCCAAAAGACAGAAAGTCACAAGGCAGCCTGTCTAATTATTCAAGTGTATAATTGACTCCCACATAAATGAGAGTTGATTATATGTCTACATTACAGGTTATCTAAAAATGGAGAAGTATATTTTTAAAATAACAACATTCAAACTGGGTGATCTGATGAGATGAAAATAAGCTGTAAAAGTCAAAATATTTAAACAAACAATATCAACAACAATGAGCATTATGAAACATGCAGCATCAATTCATTAACTTCCTAGTTAATATGGCAGAATTTGGCAGAGTATCTTCATGTTGTCCACAATGTGAGAATTCTAACAGAAATATTTTCTTGATTCAGAACGAAGAGGTCCATCTTTATATGTCTATTTGGCCTGTCCAGACTGAAGCACAAGCAATGCCAAATAGGGGATGTGAGAAGAGATGACATACTTAAATAAATTCCAAGGAAAAATCCTGCATTTTTCTTTAGATAATAGACCAAACCTTTTATTTATCCTTTGGTCTTCAGAAAAGCCTATTCTGTCATAGGTGATTAAAAAAAAAAAAAAAAAAAAAAAGCAAATCATTCATTGATTTCTCCTCCTCCTCTTTTCTTCACTGCCTTTAATGGAAATGCTAATGATATCATTCTACTAAGTGATTCTACTTCTAGAAATTAGGAAGTAGTATTGCCTAGTCATTGAGAATGTGACCTCTGATTAAAGCTTTAGTTCCAATGTAATCTAGCTGTATGACCTTGGGAAAGTTTCTTATCATTCCCAGGCCTCAGTATTCTCACCTGTAGAATGGAGACATAGTACATATCTCATTGAGTTTTGTAAAGAATAAGGTACACATTAAGTGCTTGGCATAATTATACAGGTATTCTAAATTGTCTTTATATCAAAATAGGCCAGCCATTGGAAGGTTATTAATTTTGGACAAATATAGCATAATCTTCCACAGAGCTAACTTTATGGTCTATAGTACAATAATATTCTTCCATTGTTTACTGAGGGTAGAAATAACAAACTTCACAATAAAGCATGGTTTTGGATTTGCTATAACACAGTTAAAGGCATTCTCCATTATAATACTAAGTACTCTCTCTTTAAGATTTCATAAAATAACTTCATTTTAGCATGTATTACCACAAAAAAAGTTTGTCTCTCTCGAATAGACTTCTGAATTATATCAGTTAATGAAAAAAATAGACTTCTCTTTTTTTGTTTGGCTTCCAGCTAATGAAAAAATAGACTTCCCTTTTTTGTTTTTGGCTTCCAGGAAATTCAGAGCATATTTTACATTCATATTTGCTTCATACTTTTCCCCAAGACTTTTTTCTATTATGAATATTGCATAAATATTGTTGATAAGCTGATTCAAATATTTTGTAATGTGATCCAGAGAAGACATTATTTTTAAAAGTACAATGTGACTAGAATTTATCCTATATCACAAAATACTAAAATACGAGTTTTATATAAATATACATTAAAATTATATATAGCTAATATACCTTCGTAAACAATAAACAAAGGACAATGCTTACTGCTAGTATAGGTGTGGAAAGAATGGCATCTTGGAAAGAAAGGCATACAGCCTGGTGTTGGTAAAAAAAAAAAATCCATTAAGCAAACTGTCAAATCTTTATAAATGGCCTTAAAAATGTAAAACTAACTCAAAAAGAAATTTTGTTTCTAGAAATCTATTATTGCTAGGAAAATAATCATAAATAAGAATAAAAGTTTTTGTACAAATATATTCACTGAAGCATTAAAATTGTAAAAATATTTTATGGAACTCTCTCCAACCAAAGAAAATCATGAACTAATGAAATGCATGTAATAACAATTGTCATTATTTTACTTAAAAGAATAATGTTAAGTGGAAAAAGAAACAAAAAGCAAATTCTGCTTAAAGTGATGTTGAAAAATCATACTTAGACATACAGATGTAATATTTTAAAAGACTGGAAGGAAATATGTCAAAATATTAACATCCTTTAAATCTTGGTAATAGGATTACCAATGGTCTTTTTTTTCTTTTGATTTTTCTGTTTTCAAATTTTACACAATGAATATCACATTAATCAGAAAAAGTAAACAAAAATATTTTCAGGAAAAAATCAAATGTGAAACGGGGAAAACATGAAGAACTTTGATATTATACTAATTAAGTGAGTTTAATTAGAGAGCATGTCTAGGCAAAGGAATGTATTATCCCGTTTTACTACACCTTGAGATCAGTGTATTTAAGATGACCTTGAGTTCTGAGATAATGTACATTAGCCAAAACACCCCCAGTTCCATAAAGCGCTAAAAATTATGGAAGAAATAGTTGGGAGAAAACTTGACAATCACAGTTAATCTTATTCATTATGGAGCTTTTCAAGGTGTTGGCCCAAACTATCTTATGCTGAATTGATTCTAGTAGCACTCTCCAAGGTCAGCAGATTATGTATTAATGCCTTTCTTACTCAAGGAAGTTGAATGACTCACTCAAGTTCACTCACAGCTCTCACATGTGGAATTTAGGCTAACTCATTCTAATTCAATTCTTTAGATTTAAACTCTTTGGGAAAATCATGGGTCAGGAGACTCATTGTTTTTTAATGTCTGTTCTCTCTCTCTCTCTCTCTCTCTCCCTCCCTCTTTCTCTGTCTCTTTAACCACAAGGCAAGGTTACCTACATCTTTGCAAACCAGTTAGACTAGTACCTTGAACACTGAGCACATAAGTATTTGTTAAATCAAAGGGAGATTTTTATATTGGCTTGAAGGAAATACCACTCTGCATCTCCTTTACAAAGAATCTCCGTTCATTTACCTTTTAAGAGGAAAAAAAATCCAGTCAAAACTTTCCTTGATTAAACATTTTTTTCTAATAATTAGACTCACTTAGATGTGAACAATAGGACTGCACTTATATTCATAAGAAGAGAGTTCTATGTGTCTCTCATTCCATTTCTCAGTCATGCCGCCCAAAACCAAAGAGAAATCAGGTACTGACTGGCTGTGTATGGGGTACATTCTGCAATCCCATGTACTTTGATGCTAGCTCCACTGCAGCAGGCATTCAAAATTGGCCCTGTCACTTTAAATATAATAGACAATAAATCATCCCTCTGAGACAGCCCCTAAGGAAAACAGGGAAAAAATAGAAATAGCATTTAAAAGCCCTTTTCTATTACAGTGCCTCTAGGGAGCTTTTAAAATTGGAGTTCTTTTAAAGTGAATTTTATGCTTTTTGGGGCTTTTAAAAGTGCTTCTAGAATTAACCTTGCAATTCGATGACCAAATCTTCCATTAGATCCTTTAATTTGGGGTCTTTGTTATGCTAGTATTGTCATAATTGCTCATCTTCTCTGAGCTGCTGTCCTTGGAATTCCAGTCAACCTGTTTTCTCAATGCTTTACATATTCTATGTATTTCTTGCTCGTTTCTCTCCATCTTTTTGACAGTACTTCTTGCTTAGTCTTTCTTTCCTTCTTCCTTTTCATTTTTCCTTCATCAAATCTACTTTTAGTTACCTCTCCTCCGAGTTACTCTTTGGTCTTTTGTAACTTAGACATAGATAATCCTAATTAGGCAACCATGCAGATGGTTCAGAATTTTCCAATTGGTGGAATGAAGCCACTTTCCTCCTCCTATAGCAGAATTTTCCAAGGCACAGCTGAACCCCATCCATTTCATAAGCCACCCCTCTCTGGTATTTCTGGCCCTTTCTAGTTGATAAGAGAAGAACACCAGGATAGCTAAGAAGTCCGATGTACTTTAGTCTGGAAAAGAACCTTAATCAAGTCCTTAAAGGAATGAAAATTAGATATAAATACATAAAGCATAGGTTTATATGAAGGGTCAGGGTTTACATTAAGAATAGGTGATACAACCATATTCTCACACACACACACACACACACACACACACACACACACACACACAATAGGTGATACAAAAATCACAGCCCTGCCCTTGTATAACCAGTACTCATTACAAAGAATCCAGTCCATATAGCATTGCTTGACCCAAAGAAACGGTATGGCTCAACGGCCTTTAGTAATCTTACAAATTAAAAATCTATACTGAACAAAACATAGTGCATCTTAATATTGAAAAACATACACACTCAAGATACAACAACTGCTTGACACTAGAATGACATATCTTCTTAGACTCCCTGCTCTGTGATGAAAGGAAGAAGAAATCCAACTCAATATTGAGCTGGTATCTTTTGATAAATTGGGAAGGCCAAAGTATGAAGCAAAAAGCACCGAGAAAAGATTATTCTGACACCTCTTGGATTTATAGACTTCCCAGGGTCCTTAATGGCCATTCATCTCCTATGGCCTGCAAGAGTCACTCCAGCCACCCTCTGGGTGAGTGCTTATTACCAACAAGGCAGCAATCAACTTATTGCAAGGAATTTACAGAGTGAGATAAAAGCTAAGTCAGTGTTTCTCATAGTGCTTTCTCTGGAACATAAGTCTCAGGGGAAACTCTAAAAACATCCCAGAGACCCTAAGTGTAGTCAACACTGACCCTGACCCCTCTGCAAGGTCCATTAGCAGAGTAGGAACTGAGAGGTATGACCAGAAAGAAAGCTGTGTAGTTTCGTTTAGCTCAGCATTTACCCAAAGCCCATGGCATTCATATTTTAAGGAAAACTGATGATAATGCTTTGAAAATTTTGGAAAGTCTAGACTATAGACTTGCCTAAAAGAAGATCTCATCCGGGAGAACTATTTTGGAATTTTGGCCTCCGTGATTATCGTTAAGCCAAATGATTAGATGAAGAAAAATAGTTAAGAAGGAATACTGCAGGTTTGTATTAATGATTTCCACCACTAAAAGAGAGAGAGAGGTGTACCAACACATCACAGTCATTAAAAATGACCCATCAGTGGACAGCAAATTACATACTGGGGAACGAGTGCCAGAGAAAAATCAAAGAGGTGTAGGTCATGTTTTATTTCACTTGCAGAGCTTTTCAAATGCAGTCCTAACCAAACCTGATTAAAGTAAATCCCTTTTTTACAGCCTGTAGAGTCTATAAGATTATGGTGCTAATGGAAGTGTGATTCGATCCGTCAGTAATGGTCCATGTCGGGACCCTGGCGCCTCTGACGAGTCCATTTTTTAAGACGTATTTATGGTTTTTTATTTCTCCCTTCTGTCTCTGCATTGCGGGGTTTAATTGAACAGCTTAAAGTGATTCTTCTTCAAGGCCCATTAATTGATTTTATTTGTGTATTCTCTAGGGGTCAAGGAAAAGGGAAAAGGAAAAAAGAAACAATAAAATTGCAGCTCTAGTTTTCACTGTCATATTCTCCCTGGCAATTTATAGCTCTAATTTTGTGCTTCTTTCCTCTGCCTCAGTCTTTTTTCTTACGATTTTCACAAGGTGCAACTGTATATGATGTTGTTTGGTTTTATATTTCATTTGAGTGGTGGTCACCCTTAAGAAAATAATAAAATGTATCCAAATTTGATAAACCATGCAGTATCGAGGAGTTCTTCATGATAAACCCTACTGAAAGGGGAAGATTTCAGTGAAACAGTCATAAGACCTTGTATTCTTTTGGTGCAACAAAGCACCATGGCATTTTCTATCTGTCATGATAGGACAAAGCCTCTTAAGTTTGAGATGGTGACATACATATGCACATGGTGAGTTCATATTTATTCATAGAACCTACCACCAGACCTGAGCGGTCTTAGGCCTGTTAAGTAAGAATGAAGATGGTATATAGATTGCAAAATAGTATACTCAGGAAGTGGAGATTACAGACAGAAATAGATTCATGCCAACATGTCATGACATCATAGCTCAAGAGATTTTGTCCTATTACATCAGTGTCTACATCACTCTACTATGTCACACAACATAACTATCATTTTTGAATGTCTATTTTTATCAGGCAGTACCTAATCCTTACAATGATCTTATGAAGCAAGTATTAGCTTCACCATTTAATTGTCAAGGCCTGAGTCTCAGAGATGTGAAGTAATCTGCCAAGGTCATATGTACGGTTTAAATATGGCTCTAATTACTCTACTTTTCCAATATTTGGATATACTATGGCCTTGGAAGCTTAGTTTGCAATGGATTTTATTCCATTAAAGATGAAAATATAATAAAGTCATTTAGACAGAGGGATATAAATTATAAATATATATTATATTTATTATATATGTTATCTATAATATATATAGATAGATAGATAGATAGATAGATAGATAGATTTTAACCACTCTTCCCCAGTGTAGGTGCTAAACAAACGTTAGTTGAATGATCAAATAAGATGCCTGCCCCATCACTATTATATTTCACTGCTTTGTGGGCACTGTGCAGACAAGGCTGGCATAAAAGATGAGAAAATGACAGGGCAAGTGAACACCAAGTTGTACCCCAACACTTGGTGGGCAAAGTACCTCCAATCTCTTGGTCATTTTTTTGTTTTTTCTCATGCAATATCCTTCTCTCTGCTCAATTCCTGTCCCTTATCCCAATTCCTTCGACGAAGTTCCCGAAGATTCTTCAGCTTAGGTCTTTCATTAAAATGTAGGTCAAATTTATCTTCAACCCACCCTAGTGAAAATATGCCATTGGCTTCTGTGCCCATCTAGCTTCCCCTGAAAGTTTTGAGAGAGGTGGAGAGTTTAAGATTGAGATTGAGAGAAAAGTTGGGGGAGGGGATTATATAGGCGAGAATATATCAGAAGAAGTGTTTTTGTTTGTTTGTTTCCTTGTTTTATTTTTATCAATAGCTGAGAAGAGAAAGTGAGTGACAAGTTCCAAATTTACTTCCAGCAGGTCAATAGAACATCTTCAAGTAGAAAGAACATGTATTTGAGAGCATGTCCGTAAACTGGAAATCACAGAAGGGCAATCCTCCTGTTAAAGGGGTGCAATCTATGTTCCCTACAGCTGTACAGTTCAGAGAAAACACCATCCCATCTCTCATCTATACACAGCTATGCCTCTTCTCTCTTCCCTCTGCCTAGGACATCCCCCTTCCTGGGACTCCTTTACCTCCACACTTTTGATGACATTTACTAGTTTTGTGAGATTCTGTTCAGTTATCACTTCCATGATTATGTCTATTTCCTGATAGATACTAGCAGTAAATCCTTCAAAGGTCCAGTAACAAAGAGTGCTGAGCTTGTCCCATTCTGAAGTCAGGTGTAGCAACTAGGGATGGTTGGAAGGGGTGGTTACATAATCCTCAAGTGGTAGGGGCAGGTGGTGAAGACCATGAAGTTAAAGAAAGCAGTTTTTTTTTTTTTTGGAGGTGGGGGTGGGAATTGTTACAAGAAGAGAGAACATGCTTATAAATGTGACCTGATCCTAAGCAACGGACAGACTTGTGTACAGAAAGATCCACACTTCTGGATATGTGCCTTCTTCTGAGTCTCCAGAACCTGCAAATACCCATATCAAAATACATGTCACATTCCACCATAGGCTTTGGTTTGCATGGATTGCCCCCTCAAAACTGAATCAAGTCATGTTCCTCTCTGTATCTCTCTTCTGTCCTTAAGTACCAGGCATATAAGAGATGCTCAATAAATACATTCTAGCACAAATGAAAGAATGAGAAGGAAATCCTTTATAAGAACTACTATAAAATTGTGATACAAGTGCAATTCTTGGAGATAGTAGGGCAAGAAAAACAGTGGGTCTAAAAGACTGATCCAGAATGAAAATGGAGGTGAATCTTGAATTTAGTACTGTTACAATTAAGTAAAGCTCTTGTTGACTGAAAATCCAGTCTTTATGTGGAAATTCATTTCAAATGCAAACAACAGGTTTTTACAAAAGAAGCTACAGAATGCACACTACACTGCTCATGATCAAACACCCATCAGTACAGAGGCTCATAAGTAGAAATAAATATTCGCCTCTGTGAGGTAGCCCTAAGGACCCTGAACCCAGAAAACTAGCTCATGCGGGCTCTCCATTTCTGGAATTGCCTGTTACAAGTGTCCCAAGTTTAAGACAATCATTTTGTGAGTATGTGTCTGTATAGTGGATTGGAAGGAGGACAAAACTGTGTCATCAAAAAAAAAAGTTTACAAAAGGTACATATTTTACTTGGGAGAATGTAAATATTGAACCAATACTCTTTTCTCATGAACATATTAGCAGAATGTAGCATCTTTGTCTTCATCAGAACACTTATGTGTCAGGTGATTAGAGTGTACAGGATTCTCTCCAACATTGGCGGGGGGCGTGTAGAGAAAATGCTGCATTCCACTTCTGATGCTAACAAACTCACTTTGAGTCAGAGAAGTTGTTGTGAAAGGAGCTGATACTCTCCTTTTCACAGACCATCTGTCTTTGTTTTTATTATTTGAATCGTATTCTGAGACATCAACATGATAGTAGAAGATAACCTCCCTGAAAGCAATCTAACCCCAGGAAAAGCACATACAGGCACAGAAAAAAAAAATAACCAAACTCATTTCACATAAGAAGAGGGGTTCTATATGGCATTACTTTGGTCTGCTTTTATTATCAGTTTCCACTGAAGACTTCTCTCATTACAAGAGTACATAATATGAAAAGGAATTTGGAAAAGAGATTCTTTTACTTGCATTTACAGGTAATTTCAGTAAACACAATCTTCTTCTTGTCATGTACCTAGTGTAGGGGAGTAAAATCTGCCACCCCAAAGTGTGTCTCTTTGGCATGAGGATTAATTTAGGCTGATTATTTTTGAGGCCCAAAGACTCAGGGAGAACCTTTGACGTCCCCCCAACTGCCTAAAAGAATCTACATAGAGGACCTGCTCCAGGAAGGGAACTGTCACCATAGATAACTGAACTAGATGTGATAGATAGGAAAAAACTTAGCAAATTACGTTTGCAAAAATTCCTGTGTCCCATTGTCTCTGCATGGTCCAGCAAATACTTGTGTATTGTCAGGGAGGAAGAAAGTTTCCTCTACCCTTCTAAGTTCTTCTGGCTGGTCTGAGAATTTAAATTGACATGAGAGAGATTAACAGAGGAAAAATCAAACCAAAGTATAATAACATGTATACATGGGAGAGACCCAGACAAACTGAGTAGCTCATCAAAATGGCTAAAACTCTCATCTTAAATACCATCTTCAGCTAAAGGCAAAAAGGATGTTGGGGGTAGTGGCTTGGGATTTCAAAGGGGAGGAAGGCAATTCACATGAAGATGGAAAGCAAGCATTTGGTAAACAAATGTTTGTTGGACCTTGCAGAGACAGTGGGACACAGAGTGGACTCTGATCTCTAGGCTGTGTGGAGTTTCTCCTACTACACCTAGTCCATATGTTTTGCAGATCTCTTTGGTGATAGCTCTATTTCAGAACAGGCACTCTAACTAAAACTTTTTAGGCAGTTAAAGAGAAGGCCAACGTTTCTTCCTGAGTCTTAGGCATTGATTGTTTCCATCTCAAAATAATCTGCATGCCAAAGAGACATTTTGGGGTGCCCAGTTTCGCTCCCCTATATTACCAAACATTTGCTTTTTAGAAGAAAATTTCTTCATCCTTGACACTAGTCTCTCGAAATGGTCAAATTTATGAGCAGATAGAGCAGCTATACTTTCTCCTCCAAATGTACAAATTCCTCTATATGCTCATTAACGTCTGTATGGATATTGCCTAAATTTGTCCTAAGACCCTGTGTGAGTCCACACTGATCCACTTGACTTGGTCAGACTTCATTCTTCTTCCTAATTAAATCATTTCAACTCAACCTGGACCTATCTAATCCAAGAAATCAAAGATTCATTATTTCAGTACTTTCGACCATATAAAAATGCATCATAGTCTTTCAAACTAATATATTGCTACAAAATCATACATGCACAAACTCAGCAAAATTAAACCTCCTCAGTCACAGAATGGATGCCAAGGTATCTGTATCCCCACTTCATTTTGCTGTTCTAAGCAAAAAGCAGGCAGCATCGCCAGAAGCTAAATCAATATCAACTGTATTAATAAGAGCAAAATGAACATGTGTGCCTGGATTTCTTTTTTCCCCTCAATCACTCCAAACCTAGGTCCAAACCACTTCTCGGATCTTAGTTTCAGTCTTGAATGCCCATCAAAGACATGTGCTTTGGCCTCTAAGGTAGCCACTGTCAAGCCAAAATGTATGGGACCACATCAGAAGAAATTGCCCAACAGATCTGTGGGGCTTGTCAAGGCCTGGAAATAGCGGAAGTTAGATGATTATATTTGCATTGCATAATTGGCAGAGCCTGTCACAACTTTGCTGGACCTAACAGCTGCTCTCTACTGAGAGCTAATTCCACCTGATCTATTTAATATTATAATGAATTTAATCCTCTCCACATTCAACCAGAAGCCAAAGAGCACAGTTTATGGCTTAACCTGAATTTGAAGACAGAAGACAAGAGACCTCTCTGGTGTAAGAATTAATTTAGAGAAGGGTGCTCACAGAGTTACTCAATCCTTCATTTTGGTTGAGGATTATTTTTCCTCTTCCAGGAAGCAGGCTTTGGTAGTTTGAATTGTCCTTTCTCTCCTCAAGAAGAACTCTTGAAAATCAGAAGCAAACTTAAGACATTATGATGGGCTGAATGGTATGCCCCCAACCCAAATTCATGGGTTGAAGCAGCCCTAACCCCAAGCACCTCAGAATATGACTATCGTTGGAGATTGGGCCTGTGAAGAGGTGATTAAGCTAAAGTTAGGCTGTTGGAGTGGGCTGTTATCTAAACCGACTGGTGACCTTGTAAGAAGAAGAAATATGGACACACAGAAACACTAGGGACGGACACACACATGGAGGAAAAGCCATGTGAGGACCCAGGGAGAAGACACCACCTGTACTCAGAGGAGAGAGGCCTCAGGAGAAGCCAAACCTGCCGACACCTTGATCTTGGACCCATAGTTTCCAGAGCTACGTGAGAAAATAAATTTTGAGTGCTTAAACCAGCCAATCTGTTGTATTTTGTTATGGCAGCCCTAGTAAACTAACATAGATATTATCTAGTGTAACTCAAAGTAAGACTCTCCTCTACAGAATCCCTTAAACTTTGGCCAGAATATAAGCAAAAAAGGGACATCTCTGTAACACAAGAGAACCGACTGCATTTAACAGCAGACCATTTTGCTAGAAGGTTCTCTGCACCGAGGCAGGACGATGCTCCTTATAACTGCCATCCCATTGTCCCAGTTTTGCAGTCTTGGTTCAGAACCAAACCAAATATCTTACTGGGTAGCTCTTCAATCAGATGAAGGCAGCCATCATGCCTCCTCGCTCCTTTCTTAAATCTCCTCTTTTAAGTTAAACCTCTCCGGATACTTTCAAATAGTCCCCATATCCCATTGTTCTGAGTGCAATCCATAGAACACCTGTCCTCCTTTAAACTTTTCCACTGGGTCATTGATTCTATTAAAATGAGATACGGCTAAAGTTACTAACTCAGATGTTATCCAGCAGTGTGAAGTGCTCTAGGATTTTTAGTTCTCTGGTTTTCAATATCATATTTTAGGGTTCTCTCCATTAGGAAAGGGTGATACAAACAGATCTTTAAGTCCCAGTATGGAATGAGTTTGTAGTAAGGGTCCTGAAGGGACAACTTCCAAACATGACACAAGGAAACTGAAGGCTATTGACTTCCCAATCAGCTATATTTGTTTAGAACACATTGTTTTAAATGTTAAGAAATCTTCTCAGTATTTTATTTTATTGGTATATATTGTGATGTGTGAGATTTATATATCTATCTGCCTACCTATCTCCAGGTTCAAGTAGCTTTATTCATATGTGTTCATATAATTCAAATGTTTTCATATAATTGTGTATGGAAAAAATGCTACATATATATATAGTTATATATATATATAACATTTTTTCCATATACTTAGAAATCCTAAAACCAAAACCAAAATCCTAAGTATTATAATGGTGTCTCCAGGAGTGAACAAATTTCCCTAGCACACTAAAGGTGAGGATTACTGCAAATATCCATTAAACTCAAATATACCACTCAATTGGGTCTGCAATTTGCAGCTTAGGAGGAAATGGTCAGAAATGATGAAGCCCCTGGGCATTGGTACATGAACAGAGTTTCAAAAATAGAATAAAACAGTGTATTTTTTGGTTTCTCCTTGCTGATACACGAACTGTAAGGCAATATCTAACTTCAAAGGACTTTCATGCTTGCCCAACAGGTGTTGAAAACAGAACATAATTAAAAGCTTTTTCCCCTAAACACCATGCCTCTTTAAAATGTTGGATGTAAGCTCCAGCCGACATGGAAGCAGGATACAGGTATACTGCAGTCTATCATATCGACTTCCAATAGTTTTCCTATTATATAAGCATATCAAAAATACCTGGAGGCTGAGGCAGGGCTGTAAAAATGTTTGGCACATGAAAGGGAATTTGAGAGCTAGCTTTGAGGCACAGTTAATAACAAACATTAGTTATTTCAATTACTGCAAAAAGGGTAACCAGTGTCTCATTCTCCCACAACACCTGTTTTCCTCACTCTACTCTAGGAATAATCTCTCAAGAGAATTATTAGCCCTGAAATATTTGAGAAACTCCCTGAGAAATGTAATAACAATATGTTAATGCCTTTCAAATTCCATCATAAAGAGAAAGGTCTACTTTTTTGTTGTTGTTCACGACCAAATGGACTCCCCTTAATCCCAAATTATTTTGCATTTAGCATTTTAACTGACAGAAGGTAATGTCAAAAAAGACAGACCGCTAAATGGAAAAGAACAGTAAATGAACTAACAAGGGAATCATAATTAGTCCACAAATCAAGGGAAAGATGGAATGGTTTCCAAGAGGGGAATGAATATATCAAAATTTTTTTCCTAGAAACTCAAAGCAGTATGTTTTAAAGACTAAACTTTTTTGGGGGGGAAGATATAATGGTTGATTATTGCATTACTACCGATAACCTCAGAGTGATTATATCACATTGCCTTCCTGAGTAGAGAAGATGCAACTGGAAAAGGAAGATAAGAAAGAACATGTAGTCTCTTTCATTAGGTGAAGGGCTTTTCCGCCATATGGCATTAGGTGACACAAAGGTGATGCCAAGGACTGGGAGACCACTGTGTGGGCCTTTTAGAGGAAGCACACATGCCTGACACCTGTCACATAGCTCAAACACTGAGTTGCCATATTTACAACTAAATTAGAATGATTTAACCTTCATTAGCCCTTACCTGTGCTGATGAAGGCACAGAGAGTAATTTACAAAATTTGGGCGGGGGCGAAGGATGGGCCTAGACCAAATACTGCTGTGTCATACTTCCATGCTGTCCGGCTTTCTGCCCAGAATTCCATTTATTTGGAGACTGTGAAGCTGAAGTCAATGACACTTAATGATCTGGTGTTTTCAGTAGATAAATAAAATGAACTGTCAATTGACAGATTTTTTTTTATATATAAAAATGAACAGTCTAGGATTTATGGGGCGAATAAATATTGTGCCAGAACAGCTGGCAAGCATGAGTAAGAGCACAAAGTGCTGGTATGTTATCTGCAACCTCCCACACACATACTGTGAGCTGCAACTCAATAAGTGGATGATTACAGAGGTTATAAGAAAAGTAGAAATAAATACTGTGAAGTTCAAAGAACACCTGCTATGAAAGATACCTTGGTTTCCAATGCAGACCTCAGTTTCGTGGGCAGTGGTTTAAGAGTCGTGGTTACGAGGGCAGGTTCTGAAGATATATGGCCTGGGCTCATAATTTCACATAACCAGTCATGAGCTGCAGGACTGGAAAAAGTCACTCAACTCCTTTAAGCCTCAGTTTCCTTATCTGTACACTGTTACATGCTTTGTAGGGTTATAAAGAGAAGTAAATGAGTCACTTCTCCTAAAGCACTTATCACAGTGCTTAACACATGATATATGCTTAATAAATTCTAGATATTAATATTATCATTAATAGTGTCTATGATTTGGCATATTCTGATTTAGGATGCCACTGATTATCTCCTTGTCCTAAATACTACGCATATCCACTGAAGGGAGAATAGCAGCAGCTCCTTTAGTTGGAGTCCATGGGGAATGGTGATAGACTATACTGTGTTTTGAGATTTGTTAACACTCCAGGTGGAAATAAATTTTTGCAAAAAGATAATCATTTCATGGAATGGTTTAAACATTGCCTTATTTCTAGGCACAAATGAAAATAAGGAGATCTTACATATATTTTTGAATATTGTACAGGCAAAAAAGGGACAGTTGAGTTAACCTGGTTTATTTAAGTTCAGTAAACTTTATGTGTGGTCCCATTGGAGTCATGCTTTTTCCTAGATCTGTGTCAAAATTGCATTGCTGACTTGAGCTTTTAGAAAAGGAGAAAGTGGGCCCGTGAGCCACAACTACTGAGCCTGCGCGTCTGGAGCCTGTGCTCTGCAATGAGAGACTGCGATAGTGAGAGGCCCGCGCACCTCAATGAAGAGTGGCCCCCACTTGCCACAACTAGAGAAAGCCCTCGCACAGAAACGAAGACCCAACACGGCCAAAAATAAATAAATAAATAAATAAATAAAAAGAAACGGAGAAAGTGTTCTTTTATGAAAATTCAAGTCATTAACTTAACAAGAGCTCTGAAAAAATTTCACGTAGATTCATATACACATTGTTTAACTTAAGCATATTAAGAAAACCACGTGCAATGATCTAGTTTTTAGCAGCAGCTCAAAAGCCCCATGAGTTCAGTGTTCTAAACTATACTGCTTACCACTGATGCCTAGCACGCAGCCTGCTACAGAGTAAATGCTCAATAGTAACTGATAAATCAGGGATTTATCTGCGTGTGTGTGTGTGTGCATGAGCGCACATGTGTGTGACATTTAGACTCCACTTATCATATTTCCGATATGTTCCACTAATTATAACTCCTATTTTGATAAACACCTTATGCCAGACCCTTTAAATATATCATTCCTAATCCATTTTTACAGAAAAAGAAATTAAAGCTCAAATGTGTGAGAGCTGATTGAGTTCAAAGCTGCATAGCTAGTAAGATCTAGAATCAGATGTGAAACCCAGCACCCCAATCTCAGTTCATCATCCCATGATGCTTGCCAACTCATTCATGTTTCAGTTCCTCTGTGCCTAGGTCTGTGATATGAGTTAAGGTGTGCATCATCATCTCTCCTGTGTTTTCTTTTTTTTCTCTATGAGAACATTAGTTATGCTACAAGGAGCACCAATTATTCCCTTCACACCCTCCATCAAATAAAGATTTATGCTTGTATGTGGCAAGGGTAATTCTTTAATGACCCAAGCTTTTTATATTCAACAAGTTCCAAGGAATAAATTTACTATTTCATACACATGTGGTTTCAGTATTTCCATAGCCCTTCACTCAGCTGTGTTAGCTTCACCAAAAGAGTTAAACATTACTATTCACCAACCCTGTCCCAACATTGGCCCTGAAAGCCAAGGGTTTTCAGCTGTAATAGTTCTTTGTTTTTATAATCTTTTATCACTCTAAGGAATATTATTAATAAATCACTATTTCTCTCTGTTTGAAAAAGGTCAGTATTCTTTTGGATGTGCACAGGTAAACATTCTTGGGTTTAAAATGTAGGTAAGGAGCGTTTTACCCACCCTTTTAATTATGAGGAAATGTGAGACTCAGTGGTGCAGAAAATCCATCTGCAGACTTGTCCAAAGGGGATTCTTTTAGGTGAGTTTGTTAAACCTGGATGAGACAGTAAAATCTTCATTCATTTTTGGTCACAGCAAAGGCCAAATTGAAGTCCGTTTTCGGGAAATAATCACATGGTTAAAATTCTCACAGTAAGAATCAATAACATCCAATGAAATGACAACTCTTCTGGAAAAGTATCTCTCACCTTAAATACATGAAATATAGCAGCAGTTTCTCAATTATAAGAACTAATGAAACTAGGTATCCAAGGGACTGGCTTAGTTTAAGTAATCAACACATATATTTAAGAAAAGAACTTGCCATTAGTGAAAAGTTAGACACAGGAAGCATAATAAGAGTTCAAACTAGTAACAGCAATTATCATATCCTCGATTTATTGGTAGCTGACTGTGTGCCAACTCCTAGGCTGAGCAACTTGCATTTATTAACTCATTTATCTATACCTTAATCCTGCAAGGCAAATACTATTCACATCCTCAAGTTATGCTGTTTCAGATCAAAACAGATGAGGATTAGCAAAGTAAAGCAACTTGAATAAATCTCAGAGTTACTATGTGACACCCACATGGGTCTGGCTCCAGGGCATAAACTCTTAACCTTCCTGCATATTAAATTGGGCCAGTGATTTGTTTTCCAACTCAGATGCTAGGACAGGTGTAAATTTTTAAAATTTCAGCAGTCTTCAGATAAATGAGAAAAATAAACGTAAAAAGGAAACATTTCAAAATGTCAAGACTTTTCAGTTATAAAGGAATATCCTTTTTTAATGTTCTAAAAAATAATGGTGATGTAATATGATAATCTCGTTTCATTTGTTTTCAAATACGCTTATTTGGAAAAATGAAAATGTTGGCAAACAAATGTCATTCTTCCACGTTAACCACCACCACCAACACACTTTTAGAAGTTAAAGGAGAAGAGAATCTTCGAGGTATTTCTGTGTACTGGACAGGGCTGGGTGTTGCCTGAATGAGGGGTCCCTTACTGGGACAGTGTTGAAGATCAGCAAGAAAAGGAGAGGAAGGTAACCATGTGAATAATGGCCTTGATGTGGGAAATACTGAGGCGAAGCAGAAAAAGCAAAAATGGTTATGAGCCTAAGATTTGGAAAATTCAGAGAAATAGAAAACTCTGAAGGAGGCAGAGTGATATGATTTGGGGATATGGTGGATTGACTATGGTGGATTGACTATTAACCTGCTTTTGAGCATGTTGAGTTTGTGACGATGGATTCAGGTGGGAAAATATCTGGCAAGAATATGAAGACAACTGCTGGTTTCCTGATGAGATACAAACTGAATTCTTCAAGGTAAGCAATGTGGTCAGTCTCTATAGCACAGTTGAGGGGTGGGGGAATGGTTAATTTCTCAGCCTTGACACCTGTCCCTGTGATTCATCTTCTCCTTGGAGATTTATCTTAAGTGAATATTGTCCCTACTGCATTGGATTGGAGTGGAGCACATCCTCACTTTAACATTCTAGCCCGAGCCTGAATGCACATCCCTTCTCTTAATTTTCCAATTCAGAGTTGAGATCAGGCTAGTATACTCCCAAAAGGCTAAAGGCTCAGGTAACAAAAGGGAAATTAACACAAACCATATAACATATAATTAGATCAATGACTTTTAACTGCTTTTGGGTAGCTTTGAGAAACGGATGAATCTCTCCATGTACACACACAATTTTGCACTGCTATGGAGAAACTCCTCCAGCATATTTAGACTCCTCAAATCTCAAACCATAGAGAGAAAAAGAGGCTTGAGAGATGTAGGAAGGTACTCCGTCTCTGACGGTTTCACGTCCATTTTCATATGTAGATGATTGGCCTGGGGAATATGCATTCCCTTCAGTGATATTTAACCTGCATTCCCCCCTCTGACACACAGGTTGAGTCTTAGTTTATGACTCTTAAATGCCAACCATATAAAATACCATACAATAAATGTAACATGGGTACAACAGATACACATGTGCAATTCAAGAATGTGCTTTAGAGCTTCCCTGGTGGCGCCGTGGTTGAGAGTCCGCCTGCCGATGCAGGGGACATGAGTTCGTGCCCCGGTCCGGGAAGATCCCACATGCCACAGAGCAGCTGGAGGCTGGGCCCGTGAGCCATGGCCGTTGAGCCTGCGCATCCGGAGCCTGTGCTCCGCAATGGGAGAGGCCACAAGAGTGAGAGGCCCGCGTACCGCAAAAAAAAAAAAAAAAAAAAAAAGAATGTGCTTTCATCATAGAAATAACTTTAATAAAACAGGGCTTAGTGACCCACCAATCCCGAAGGCCATATCAACCCAGGACACATTCAAACTGAACACCAATCCACAAATATATTTCCAGAACCTTGACTAGTACTGTAGCTCTGTACTGAAATTTTTACTGATGGAGCCAGAAAGATGATACTGACAAATATATACAGCAAAAATTTCCTAAAATCCTTCCTTACCCACATCTCTTTCCTCAAAGCTCCATGCATCATAGCATTTACTTGAATCTGTTCAAAACTTTAGCCCCTGCCCCTTTTGTCTTTCTTTCTCATTGCTCAATGTCTTCTTTCTTCACTTACGTTACCTCTTTCAGTTTATTTTCTTTCCTTGGTGGGTCTCTCCATGCCCTTTCTTATGAAGATATATCTATATATTTCCCTCCCAAAACAGGCAGCTAGAAGAGCTAGCTGCACATAAGATTTTTGGAGGACACTAGACCAAGGACACCTTAGACAAGTTGAGTTCCATGAAAATAGAAACTGTATTTGTTTTTTGCTTTCAACCACATTCTGAATACCTCACAGAATGCCAACACTTAATAATTTCTCAGTGTATATTTATTTAATAAATGAATAAAGATGTTCTGATTGGATTTTATTTAGAGTTTAGCACTAGAATACTGATGTGGAGAAGATCACTGAATGTCAGAATTCTAAAAGACCATGAACAATACAGTGAATGAAGCCCTGTCTGATATTATTAACAAGGTATAATTAAAGAAAGGTTATCAGAAGAAGAGTATAGAGGAAAAGAAAATACCAGGTGTCTCAGAAGTGGATCTTGGAGAGAGGAAAGAAGAAAGAGAATGCGGATTAGCAGTTGGAAACGTAATTTTTTAAAAAGAGAAACCATAAGGAGAAATAATAATGTAACATCATGGATCTGTGAGAGGACAGAGTTACAAAGAAATATTCAAGGTCAACAACATATCACTGAAGAGGACCCACATAGCATACTCCTTCACATCAGTGTTTAATTTAATCAAAAGATTTCCTTTTGACCTTCTTAATCGAAGCTTCTCAGTCTAGTGTGGCTTGCAAAGAGATTGGTAGCATCACTGAATTAGTCATATCTGAAACATCTGTCTGATGAAGGAAAAACAATGAAAAATAACCTGGCTTTGCTCATAGCCCCGAGGGATAAACAGAATACCCCATTTTTCTTTCATGTGCATATGTGATTCTAGACTATTATCGGAAATGATTCATTTCCAGCTTAGCCTGGAAGAGTTGTTTTTCAGGAAAGGAACAAAGGAACTCTACAAAGTCCAAAACCATTCCAATTGTGAATCTACATTTTAATAGATAGTATTGTGAATTAACCTTATAAAGTTTGAGTATTCAATCTGCCAGGGACAAATCTCATTACTAGTAATAATTAACCTATATTATGAACTAATCATCTGTGAAATTTCAATTAAACTTCTGATTTTAAAAGTATAAGGATATTTCAACCAAACAAGAAACTTTCATTACCCTATATCCTTAAATGATTAGCTATTTACTATTCTTTTTAAAAAACTCTCCCTTATCTCTAAAAGAATGCTTAAAATAAACAGATACAGTAGATATTACACATTATTTTATAATATTACATGGCTGGTGTCTCAATTAATGTAATATGTAAATACAGAGATATCAGATGCTTCTAGGAGTAGAGAATAATTTTTTTTTTAATTTCCCCTTTTCTTCCTTTATTTTGAATCACCTTCAGCCACAACTTTAAAATTCATGATGCCCTATGGTTGTTACCAACCATATTAATTCCTTCAGAGAGAAATTCACCAGGGTAATCTCAAATTCTCACAATAGTGATTTTCAAGTGACTTGATATCTAAGAACCTATATTTCTGTCTCAGTCTTCTTTTGATGATGAAAAAGGGTGAAAACTTATTACTGGTTGAGGAAACCCTAAATATAGATTTTAGAAATCGCTCATTTACTTCAGCTAAGCTTCATAGTGTGTTCACTTACCTTGATCATTACACAATATTCAGACCCCTGACAAAGCAAGGCATGGCTGGCTCCCTTCTACCTGGAATATCTCATTGGGATCCAAAGGGTTTTCTCATTAGGCTGCATGGGAAGTTGGCTTAATTCTGTCTTATTGCCAAAGCGTGTATATCTAGTCCTAGCTTGATTCTTGCAAGTTTTCAAGGGAGACTGCATGACAGTGTGTAGCTAGGTCACTGCAATCTACATTTACTCAATAGAAGAAAAACAACTCAAATAATACATGGATTATTAATAATAGATTACTGAAACTATCTCCTTGTAACAGTGATGTACTAAGTAGATACGGTGTTTATGGAGCTTAGCAGTCTTAGACAACACTCTCAAAGCTACAGTGCTTATTTTTTGGAGCATTTAATCTTTATTCAGTTAGTAAATTGTGATTAAATAAGATTTTTTTTCTTATAGAGAAGAGAGTAACCCCAAATTTGTTTAAAATAAAAGTGAGATGAGAGTTTCCTCATATATTTACTTTCTCCCCATTCTTGTTCTATGAAATGTACAAAACCTTAAAAAAGCTTTCAGAGATACTCTTATCCCAGATTAAAATATTAGAAAAACCAGAGACCACCAACTGGTTCACTTATAAAGCTTTTGTCATTTTCCAAGTGCCTGGTAAGGTTGAGATCTAGTTTTTTCTAACCCTACAAACTTTTGGGGGAACACTAATGACACTTAAAAAGTTACTGTTTTCCAAAATCACTTGTTTATGAGTACCTTCTTCCACAGCTCCTAACCAGAGATTTGGGTTTGAATTCATTTATATTAAACAAAATCTGTATTTTACAAAACTGGCCTATAAATGTCCTATCATCAAACAAGGTGGAAAGTACTCTAAAAGAGATAAATGAATAAATCTTTCCAATGTACATTAGCTATTTATTGTGAATATCATGGATTAGTGATCAAATTGCATTTGATGTTCTTTCTAGCATACCCTCCTATAATGCCATGGTGGGAAATCTAAAAACTACATTTCCCAGACTTCTTTATAGCTAGTTTTCTAGAGGTAATTTAAATTTTTTCCAATTGGAACATTTCAGTTGGATTTGGAAAGGAAAGGAGGAGAGAGTGGAGGCATTTGGTTGTTTGGCAGCAGTGTCCAATCACTAGCTTCATGGGTGCTGTGAAGCAGAGTGAGAAGCATGCTCTATTTAGGACAGTCTTGTCCATGGACCAGTCAGCAGCAGTGGAAACTTCCTGAATGTAGTAGCTTCTGGAGTCATAGAAGCGGCATTACTTCCCTTTGTGTGACGGTTTAGTGATACGTTTTTGGGGGGTTCTTCCTGCAAACCCAGTCTGAAACCTATTTCTTCAATGCATCCATGGATTTTGAAGCCTTTATTTTTCTTTGATAAAGTCCTTTCTGTTTAAAAAAGCTAGAGTGGGTTCTCTTCTCTGCAGTTGATTTTTGACCAATACAATAAAATTTTAAAAAGCTTATATTCAGATTAAAATTATTAATCCATTCATTTTAACTCTTCCTCTTCTGTTTCTAGCATCTTGCACTTTGGGGAAGAAGTGGGACTTTCTATTCAAATTGATTGGTCTAATTGGGGAATCAATTTGGAACAGTCGCCTAGGACTAGGTGAAGCAATATAATCTGGTCATTTAATTAACATACAAAGTTTTCAGGTATGTAATACTTCAGCCCCCCCCCCCACCCACTTTAATTTTTACTTATTTTCTGAAGGTCCTTATTTAAGATCAAAGCTCATGAAAGTTAAAAAAAAAAAGATGTTGCACAAGAATATTTAATGAGCTCGAAAAGGTTCTTGATATATTATTCCTTATAAAAAGCAGACTATCAAATATATATTCAAGATCACATTTTTATAAAAAATATTTATATATTTATCAAAAGAGACTGAAAGCTACACCAAAATATTGTTAATAGTGGTAATCATTAGGTGGTGGCACTGCAAATGGTTTTAATTGGCCCATTTTGCCCTAGTAATAATGCTTTGTCCTTCTCTCACAAAAATGTTGCTGATAAAAGGCAATCCAATGTTTTAAGCCATCTTTACTGTAGTAGTCACAGATGTGTTTAATCCATTTTATATTCAATATGAAATGATTGTATGGAAGCATCTTAAGCTATGATCACCAGGAAATGTATAATGATGTTACCTGGGAAGAGACAAAGCACTAAAAAACGGGAGTTCCATTTTCAGTTTAGACGTGAACAGCAAGAGTCCACCAAAAAGGCTTGAAAAATCCTCTCCCTTCAGAAAAATTCTGAATACAGAATGCAATCATCACTAAGAGCAGAAAAAAAAAAGCTTAGACTCCATAGATTAGAGAATGGGGCAGAAGCTATACATGACTTCCCTGTATGAATGAAACTGTACAATCCATTACTAAAGAACTCACTTGGAAAAGTGATTAATACAAGGTTTAAATTTTGTATGGAAGCTTGAGGGAAGACACATACATCTTAGTCCAGCAATGGACTGCCTGGGATTCTGCACTTGGATACTATCAAAGAACACACAAATGAGGATGCAGGTCAAGCAAAAGGAAATTCTCATGTCCAATCTGGTTGTCAATTTTATTTGTTTCTGAGATAAAACTGGACAGGACCAGAGTCCAAGGCTTTTCTTCCTCTGATGTTGTATATACAATTTTAGAGTAAATAGTGTTTAAAATTATTCCAACAGTAATTCTCAACAAATTATTTAGATATTTTCATGTGCTCTCTCAATGAATGTCTTAGCATTTTAAACATAAAAATAACTAGAATTATTAGTCTTTTTCTATTAGAGTCAAAAATTTTGGTGTTCAAACTGAGCAAAATGAGGCAAGAAGTAACCATTCCAAATACTGATACAAGAAGGGTTATTTTTGTCTAGGTGTGTTGTGTATTACAAGTGAATTAATTCAAGCACATTATCCTTCTTGGTACTCTGTAACCAGTTAAAGTTTATTCTGAGGCAATAGGTCAAGAGGAGACAGAGGGATATTAACAATGGAAATTAACATACAAAGGAATTGAAATATTGAACGAAATTTATAAATTTCACACTCTTTCTAACCTAAGTTAGTCAGGTATAGTTTTGTCACATGAAGTAGAGGTTGCCCTAAAAACTAAAAACAATCCAATAATATAGACAGAAAAGGTCTGAGAAGAAGTGGAACAATATTTCTCATCTATTACTAGAGTCTGACTTTTCAGTGGAAAAGTGATAGGTTTTGGTAGGAAATGTGGAAGGTTGCAAACCTTCGAGGGACTATGGCTTTGTATATACATGTAGGGTTTTGTGGCTTTGTATATACATGTGGGGCTTTGTATATACATGGGGGATTTTTCCAGAAGAAATACTTTGGAACTTTCTGAGACTTTAGGGGCATCTCCTCCTAGGATTGCTTTTTCTTAGAAGTCCCTTTTGACTCTTTAGAATTGGAGGGCACAGGAGGATCCTAGAAAAGAAACTAGGAGTTGGCTGCCCATAAAAGAAATTTATTTCTTTTCTATTTAGGTTATGCAGTGAAAGTTATGAGGGTAAAAAAGAAGCAGGGATTCAAGGACTCTTACCTAGAAATAAAATAGAGCAAATAATTGAAACTTCCCTTAAATGATATTTGTCAAAAACTTGAATAGAACTTAATAGGCATAGAAGGTTGAAAAGTCCCCAAGAGAGGTGCTCAAATCTAGTTTCTCAGTTATAGGCCCATAAGAGTCGCCAAGCATCACTAAAAACTAAGTGGCTTTCTCCTTCTGGTCCCTTACCATGCTTTCAGAATGTGAGCATCATTCCCCCATGGGATCCTATCCATCTTCCATGTTTAATATGCCCTGGGTTACATCTACCTCTCTTGTTTAAACTGGGGTTGGGTCAAGCCAAACAAAAACACTGGGCATCGTGTCAATCAGTAAGACTAGGTTTTAGAATATAAATGATTCAAATTTTTTGAGAAAGATTTTATCACTTTACTTCAATAACTGAAATTAATGAGATCATAAATAATTCATAATAAATAAACAAATAATTCCTCTCGTTAGCCCCCAATATCACTACCTTGAGAGTAAGACTTCTCCTAGTTTTGGCTTGAGAATGTCTATATCTTTCCTCATACTGTCCTATCATTCAGTCTCCTATGCTCTCACTCACTCCCTCCTGTTCACTCAAGCTTTACTGCTTAACCCTCCCTTCTATTCATTGCCACTTCCTCCCTTGTACTCAGCTTCACCCACCCTTAGTCCCAGCGAGCAGACAACAGCCTTCCAAGTGAAACTTTTCTGAAGACGACTTCTGCCTCAGTCCTGAGTTATCTGGACTGGTTCCAGCCTTGAGGGTGGCAGCCAAATCAAGTGTTTCTCCAAACGAGGAGTGATAACAATTGAGACTGATTTGGGTAGAAACAAGGACTGAAAAGGCAATGAGAATGCAATATAGAAACTACTTGTTGAGCACAAGGCCAACCTCCAATGAATGACAGAAAAATGTGATGAGAAAAAGAATATTCCCTTAATAAGTTATGGAGGACAGACACATAATGTAATAAAACATGGACAAGAAGAGAGGCATCAGAAGAGGAGGAGTAGACTAGATAGAGAGTGAGCATGAGAGTACCTGCCATGCTTGTGTTATCTGAGGATTCAGATCAGGAAGAAAGGCAGATAAAGTCCTTGTCACAAGTTTCTGGGGGCATTAACAATTATAGATTCAAGTAGTGCAAAATGAGCGATGGGGAAGACTGGTCTGAGTAATTGTAGCTTACTGAGGTAGTGACCACTTGCCAACTACTAGGGATACTTACATCTCCTCATTTAATCCTCAAAGCATCCAAACAAAGCAGATGCTCTAACTAGCTGCATTTTATAGAGGGGAACCCTAAGGTTTAAAGAGCTTAAATAACTACTGTGAGCACCCTGTAATTGGTGGAAATGGGACTTAAACCCAGGCTGTCTGACGCTGGAGCCCATACTTATAGCCATTACCATGGTACACCTATTAGTGGTGCTCATGCTAAGTGAATCTGAGTCAGAATAAAAATAGCTGAGGGAAGAGCAGCACAATCTGAGCAGCAGAAACAGTATCAGAAGCGGTTAGTACTGACTGTTTTCTCTGGATTTCTGATCACTGTTGAATACTTCCTTGAGCACAAGGCCAATCTCAAATGACTGACAGAAAAGCACAATGAGAAAAATAATATTCCCTTAATAAGTTATGGAAGAGCCATCCCCAGATAGATAATGTAATAAAATTTTTATTGTCCCTTTTTTCCACACACCTCAGTGACTCAAAAAAATGGATTGATTTTATTACTGTCTTAAATGAGATATTATATTTTGGTTGTCTTTAATTAGTTCATTAAGATGATTTTTAAATTGTGCTTGTACACTTCTCAATCACACAAAAAAGAATAAAAACTGGAAATGGTTCAGATGGAAAAAAAAGGTCAGAACAGACTACTCACCCAGCATGGCCTTTCAGCTGCCTATGTGCTTGGCATTATCTTTATGGACTATATTACAGCTGTGAATACATCACTGAATTTCTAAAACTATCTTAAGTGTGAACTATCTCTTTCCCTTCCTTCCCCTTTCATTTACAAAGAAAATAATGTGGTGAGTTAGTATAGGATGGAGAGAAAAGACTTGTTCTTATACCAAATTGACAAGGAGAATAAGACTGACTGGAGGATAAATGATAACATCTTTTTTCTCAAGTGCTGTTAAGTCTAACGTGTTTTTTCCTTAATCTCTCAAATTTGCACTGTGGCTTCATTGGCAAATTTTTGTTAACAAAACTACCCAAGTGGGGAATAGGACTAACAGGAAGGAGAATTGATGGGTTTTCTTTAATTATCATCAGGATGAATAAGTATATACACAGTTCTGGAGTGATTCCTTCCTAAATTATTCTAACCATAATCAGTTAACTTAACCTTCTGGTTGAATGACATTCATTTAGTCATTCAACAAATATGAATTGTGTGACTCATAAACACAAGGTACTATAAGACTAGGAAGATGAATATGATGTAGCTTTTGTTTTAGAGGAGATAGGAGTCAGAGAGGAGAGAGAAAGAAAGGCAACGTAAATACAGAGAATATAAGGGAAATGTTAACTGGGAGGAATGAAGGAGAATTACAAGAAAGGGCTATGAGTTCAGAACATGGTATGATATGGTACAACATTATGTTGTGGGAGAAAAAGTAAGGCTTCATGGGGCAACTAATTTTTTGAACAGGGCTTTGAAGAGTGGGTTGAATTTGGACATGCCCTTATGTCTAGATGTAGGGAATAGTGAGAGCAAAGACATTAAGGCATGAAAGCCTTTAGTAATTTTGAGAATCAACAGGCTATTATGTTTGGCCTGAGAATCCATTGTTTAAGGAAGAATACAGGCAAATAAGAGGTGAGGTCTGATGGGGTGAGATTACATACAGCATTTCTTGGACCTAGGACTGAAGAATTCGATAATCCACTCTCTAACTTGGCAAACAAAAGCTAAGGCAGTTCATATTACAGCAAAAGTGGCAACCTCTGAACGCTTGGTTTCCTCTACTGTCTTGCCAGGAAGACTTCACCAGTTTAAACATTTACCCCTAAGATTTTATTTTTCAGGAACATTTTCTAATGGTGGTAATAGTGGCTATAGACTGTATCTTAGGACTTGGTTTGCATTTATTTCTACCCAGATCATTTAACTAATTTCACCATTTGCCTCAGTATGTTTTATTATTACGAACAGGATGAATGAGTCTGTGATTCTAAAATACACAGGAGCAGTTAGTTACCAAATGGGAAGACTGTTGACCCTAGGGAACCTGGGCTAGAACATCCAAATGTCACCCTCTGGTCGCTCAAAGGACAAGAGATAGTTTTCTAGAACCAAACACAGAGCACCAAAACACATGGTAGATGGCTCAAGTTTGATACTTAGAATCATGAACCAGAGGGACCTCAAAGATAGTCCAGTGCAGTGGTTCATAGACTTCACTGACTCTTGTCTCTTCAAGGGGCTACTAAGGCAATGAAGAGAATCAGGAATCTTTTACTAATACTTCAGAAAGCTAGCGGAAATTTAGCACTTATTTTCATATGTTCTACAGAGTCACCAAAAAAACAACCATCTTATTGCATAATTAACTTTTTTGTCTGTAGTCTTTCTTGTTGTTTTTCACTGTTTTTAATATATATTCCATTTAAAAAATCTTCGATGAAAAAAATACAGAAAAGTAAATTATTTATTGCAATTTAATAAACCAAATTTTTCCAAATAAATTACATGGAATACATAATAAAGGAAGTTATGGTGTTGAATATACCTGAGCTACATTTATTTGAACTGCCGAATTATATAAATGGAGAAACAAAGACTGAAAGAACTAGAGACACTTACCAAAGATCATAGAGCTAATTAGTGACTAAGATGGCATCAGAACCCAGATCTTATAAATACCAAATCAGTGTTCTTTCTACAATAGCACCCTACCAGGTAGACTGTCCAAGAAGATCCCAGAGTGGAAGGCAGGAAAGACTGAGTCCAGAGACCATAGATTATAAAAGATAAGATGATCTCAGCTAATTCTTTTTGATTTATAGAGAATCCCACTCGTCAAAAATGCATGATACTAAAAGACATGAAATAATATATTTGATTTGTCGTTGCCCTCAGTCTTCAAAGTGTCTAAAGAGTTTGGTTTATGTACTTGTAATGTCTTTGCTAATGTACTATTTACTGTTCTAACATACCACTGAAACCCACATGGGAAGCAATTTTACCCATTGTGTAAATATTAAAGCTGAGGCCCCAAAAAGCTATGTGTTTTTCCAAAAGCTGTGTGAGTAGTGAGACTGGGGCTGGGACATAGGACTCCTGAACTGTACTCCCTATCTATATTCCCATTTCTTGGAAATCAATTTCATCAATTTGACTGCAAGCTGTTTTTGGAAGTAACAGGGAGCAGGTGAAGGAAGAGAGAGGGGAGACATGAGAGAAGTTTAAAGTTATGTAAGGATTTCTTATACATTGTCCTTTGCTTTGATATCTTCCCTCTATGAACTTGAATGTTCAAGAATTGTCTGTAAATCACTAACTTCCAGAGGAGCTGTGATCAATTCATTAGCAGCCAAAGATGTTGGGAACCATAACACGCCATATCAATTCTGATGAATATTAAGAGAGAAGGGTCATGTATATCCCAGTTAGTGCAGGCTCCATTGGAACTGACAATGGATGACTGTGCCCTTTATTCTTACTGTTATTCTGATGTGAATGTCATTAAGGAGAGTCTAGTTCAGGTCAATACGTAGCTATGAATTCTAAATCCTGTCAATTCCAATAACAGTTTTAGATAGGGATCATACTACTTATCTCTTCTAGAATAAAAATATGGATTTTCCCTTCTTATTTACTAGGCATTTGAATGCCTTTCTTTAATCTTTCTGCATCATCTTACATATCCATTTGTGCAACAGCTAGGCATGCCTGTTAGGGAAGGCTGAGGAATAGTTTAGACCTGGATTATCACAGTGGCTACAGGAATTGTATTCACTGCCATTAATGATAATTTTTACTTTCAGATACAGTCACACTGATATGCATTTATAACTGTTTGAAAATTGACCAGGCAACTATGGAACTGGATGATACAAAGAAAGATTAGGTGTTAGAAAGTAAGATTGCTTTGATGATATTTTCAAAATTAACATAAACAATAAGACTTTATAAAATAAAAAGTATTAAATAATTCACGTATATTTTAAGATGACATAACTCGGAATAGAAAATAAGAATATGTCTCTAAATTACATATTTTTAAGAGAAGCACAAGGCATATTTTCTATAGAAAGAAGGACTATTGACCTTTAAGATATGTCAAAATGGTAAGAATCTATGGTTTGATGTCATCAACTACAAATATAAGTTTTCTAATTATAAGCTCATAAGAAAAATAAATAATGCCAACTTCAACTTATTTCTTTAAAAACCCAGTCTTTAAAAGAGTAATGAAATGAACAAATTACATGTATTTGAGTTGCTCAATACATTTCCAAATGCACAACAAACAAATACTATAGAGGCATATTTTTGTGCTAAATACAATGTCTCAATAAAAACTTTTCACCAACATGGGAATGTGGTATCTGTTACTGTGATGAATGTCCAGGAGTAAGGAGTTTTTAAGGGTGTATAACTATGTGTGAATTGCCATGCTGCACTTATAAGATATATTAGTTAAAATAATATATTTTGAAAAATAAGTATCTACTAAGAAGCAGTGGCCATATAAGTGAGAACAAGGTGTTTTATAACATAAGCTCCAAGAAAAAAGCTGCTCTCCTTGATACTGAGCTAGCTCATCTCGTAGACTAAAGGAAATCTTGACTCTTGTTTTTCATTTAAAACTTGCCAAACTGCCCCCAAACAAGTTAAGGGCTAGCGATCAGAGTCAAGGTATTATGTATTTGAACTCTATTCTCTTACCTACCCCTGTTGTTTCTTTCCAAGAAAAAGTTAAGCATTCTTGGTCTAATGTAATTTTTCTTAATGTGATTTATCTTCTTCTTGGCAAAAGCATGAAGGACCCAAAACAGTGCCATTAGTACACTTGAACTGGCAACACAATTTCAGTTTTAATAATATCTACTAAGCTAGATTGTAAAACCCCACTAAAATCAAGGATGTAAAATGGTTTCTTTATTGATATCCTAATAAATAAGTTTAAGCAAAATGGGTAGTGCTTCCTTGGACAAAAGCCAAGAAAATGTATAATTGAGAATGAACTTGCTTGAAACCAGTCATAAAATATAACATGATAAATAACATGAGTTGATACATGTATTAGTGCTCCATCAATGTGAGAGATTAAGAGTTTGGGCCTGGGAGTCAGATGACCTGTGTTCAATCGTATTTCCACTATGTATAAGCTATGTGACCTTGGACAAATTACATCACTTCTCCAATCCTCGATTTCCACACCTATAAACTAGGAGGAATGATCGGACCTAGATCATAGAATTGTTGAAAAAATTATATGTGATGAAATATATAAAGTACCTAGCAGAGCTTAACATTAAGTAAGCACTCCTTAAATATTACATCATTAGCAATATTCATTCATTTACACAGAGGTCACATTCTAAACAAGTGAGCAGTGGAGAAATATTAAAAATAGTTAATAGCTTAAAGTTCTGGAAATGTTAGTCATTTAGATAAGAGTTGCAAGGTTTCAAGTTGATATGCACAAAGCCCTTTGAGACTTACCAAACACACATGGACACACACATGTGTACAAAAAAAAAAATTAATCTTAAAACCCACAAATGAGAACATCAGACTATGTAGATCGTGTTCAGTTATTCTTGCAACCTCTGAATAACTTCCCTTGAAAATACTCTATTCCCTATGCCAGATAGTTATGGAGCTTCTCTCGAATACATAAACACCAAGGCCAAAATAGACAAGAGATGCTGGGCACGGCTCAGAATGTAAGAAACTTACTTTCCAGCAAATGATACAAGTACGGTCTCCAGATGAAAGAGCTGACACTAAAAATCTGGAGCACATCTCACAAAAAAAACATATGAACACAGGCCCAGAAAGTCATTGCATGTACCTATAAATATTTTGCCTTTGGCTGTAATTCCCTCTACTTGGAAACATATTAAAACTTTTAATGTGTATTCATCTGAAGTATCTACATACCCTTACACTTTGGGGAGTTTAACTTGACTGAGAAACAACAGTACTAACAAGAAGAATGTTTAGTGATGCCTATAAATTTTAAACTGGGAGGTGGGTACAGAAAAGTAGCCTTTTGGATTACAGTTTCTGCATATACGGTGGTAGTTTGAGGCAAAGAATAGTCATTTCACATAGAGAGGCAATCTGGTAGAAAGCATCAGCAATCATTCACAAAAACAAATCCCTTCTTCCCCCTAGACTGGTAGAGCATGATCTTCCTGACCTGATATTTTGTGACGGATCTCAGGGATTATGTCATCTTACTTTTGGGAGTGGGTGTGTGTGAGGGGAGTTTCTGAAAAGCATACCTTTGTTCCTTTGCAGAAATAACTCATGCTCTTGAACAAAATCAAATGTGTCCCATCTTGCTATAAAGTATGTACTGACATAAGACAAAAAAGCAGTATCTGGAGACCCTAAATGCCTCATACCTTGATTAAAAATACTTTTGTCAATTACAGATTGATTTTGTAGCTCATTACATTGATGGATATTGGGGCTGGCGGCGGTGGTATTTTACCACTTGGCCTGAGGGTGCACTCTGTGAGGAGAAGATGGTAAAATTACAATTATTTTCCAGCATGCATCTGTGTGCCTACACTGACCCAATGGGTGCCACTGAGATAATTTGAAAGAATGGCATCGTGTGGAATGGCCAAAAGAATAGTACATCAGCCCCTGTAGAAGGAAAACATTTTAAACAAATATTTCTCAACAACCTGCTGAGATGCTTGCACATGGTAAGTAACACTGAGGCACATCAGCTGGCTTTAGAAGTAAGTTAGAGTGTTTAGCAGAAGCTGCAGCAAGAAATATGCAAATGTTTCTGTGTGAAGAACTATGCATACTAAAACTGTACATATTTCTATATAATGTATGCAGGCATGTTCATCCACACATAGAAATACAAATGTAGTTTTCTTCCCCCTTAAACATCGGAGGTTGTCAGAAGCAGTGGGGAAATTAGAGGATATAGGTAAGAGCTGCAGAGGGAAGAAATCAATATTGAGTAGTGATTGAAAAATGAAAAAAGGAAATTCATCTCACTTTGTAATACATTCATATCATGCTCTGAAGTGCCCTGTATTTCTGGAGTCACTGTGTGGTTTCTTACTCTGTTATCCCTGGTTTGTTCACAGGGCATCTTCTAATGATAACCTATGCATGACTACATCTCTATAATAGCTACCTGGCCAAAGCAGTAATATCCATCAGATACCTAGCATGCAAATCTCCTATGTTGTATACCTATCACCTGCTACAAAATGATGGTGACTTAGCCTTCAAATAAAATGTTAAGACAATTGGTGTTCAATATTAGGAAAGAAGATATTATATGAGACTGATATCAGCAAGATTTGGGATTAGGAAAAGAATAAAAATCATTTCAAATTGAAGATTAGGCCTAGCTACACTATGACTATAGCAATATTGCCCATACGTCTACACAATTGCTTTTTATAATAGTCTACCATGAACACTAACCTATTTATGGTCTACTTTTGTGGTCATATATCTCTTTTCTGCTAGTTTAGAATTCCAATAATGTGAAAAGGAACTGTGGTGACAAAAAAATACTTCATATAATGAAATGTCAAGAAATTTAAGTTAAAGTAAGGTAACAAAACATAGGTTTGAGGCATAAAATCTGATCTATGCCTATAAGCCAAGTGGAAATGGACAGCGGAATGTCATTAGAACATCTGGATCATATTAGAAACTGATTATGTTTGGCATCAAGGACCAGGTTTAAATCTCATTTTTCTTATCTATTTTATTACAGTGGTAGTAAAGCAATAGAAGGAAAAAGTACTCATAAAGTCTGGAAAAGATATGAGCTAGGTACCAATGCTTTTTATAAAAGCAGACAATATATCATAAAAAACAAACTTTGGGACATTCAGGGTATAAAAAAGCATATTTAGATATATAAAATTAACTAGAATTCTAATCTTTACAATAATGTACTTTTTGCTGGCTTATTTTTTGTGCCAAAGGGCTAAAACTGGAGTAGAAATGATGTTATACAAGTAGTCTTTGACATAAAAAATCCCAGGACAAGTCCTGCTGATGGGATAGAATTTGAAAGAAAAAAATAACACCATCAGCAATAGAAAGTGCTTAGGACAGCAGGGATGGCAGCCATCTTAATGGTCCCAGACCTCTGGCTCCAAGTGGTACATAGTGTCTACTCCACAGGTAAAGATGATTTTAAGTATTACTTGCAGGCAAGAAGCAAATATCATCTAGCAGATGCCAAATAAATATCTGTCCTAGTGTTATACCTATGGAAGAGAAATGCTATCAGTTACTCAACTTATAGGTTGCTAAAACCAACAGTCTATCCACCCCTTCTGCAGAGAAAGGAAAAAAACATGGGTGGAGACACTAGTGATACTGCGCAGTATTTGCTCTTCCATATACTGTGGCACTGCCGGGCCATGTGATGATCTCATTGCCTTCTCTGTCCTCTGCTTACTCCTGTTGCAACTCTATCATGTTGTTACACCCCTGTCTCCCAGGATTCAGCTTCTAAACGACTGAAAGCATGGGCTCTTAAGTGCATTAGGACTTCTGAGAGGAATACAAAATTTCCCCTGCTCACTCAGGCTTTAGACTTTGTTATAGGCCAAGGTCTTGGCCCTTTGTAGCAAGAAAAACATGAAAACACTCCAAATGGACAAATGTGAGTTGGCTTTTTTTCTCACATGGTCATAATATCAAAAAATAATCCAAGACACCACTTTGAATTCATGTCTTAGTATCCAAGAAACTTTCTGCTGCTTGCCTCTATAATAGCATTTATCATGCCACATTTATTTTCTGTTTACTGGTCTCTCTTCACTTTACTCCTGTGAAAAGAGTCTATATTTGGTTCTGTACCTGTAATACCTAATATATTACCTGCGTCACAGGAGATGCTCAAGAAATGCTAAATGCATGAATTAATATCTCTTTGAATGGCAATCCCTAACTTTCTTACCACCTAAGAATCCCCATAATCAGTTAAATCAGGAATTTAAATCTTTTATTTAAAGCATATATAGTTTTTAATTTTAGATTTTCAAGACATCTTAAGAGATCTAATATAAAGACTAATTAGGGATAATAGAAGTTTAAAGCATATAGAAAGGATATTGATGTTGTTGATAATGATGATAATGAGAATATGAAAGTAGTAGGTGTAATTACGTAAAGTGGTACATGGTAGCATAGGTGTAATTTGAAGGAAATCAAGTTTATAGAGGAAAATGACAATTCTGAAACTCCTGCCATTCTCATATTACACATGAATCTAAGACAATTGCCCCAGTACCAGATTTGTGCCTCAGATTTAAACTGAGCCTGTCACAAAACCTCCTCAGCAAGAGTCCTTCTAGTTGCAGTAATAGCTGTACAAGTAATGAAAAGACTCAGATTACAGTAGAATACACTTGTGTAATTACTATATACCAGAAGCTCAAACAAACCATTTTCCTCCCCCTATATGTGCCCTAAGGCCTGATTCAGAAGACAAGTTGACAAACTTAACAAGTTAAGGGCAATTCTCTACCCAATAAAATGCCTACCTGTCTGTATCACTGAGTATTTGTTGGGGTAATTTCAAACTTTAAATTAATCTGAACTCACCTGAAAGACGAGCTTGATTATATGACCCTGATGCACTGTACACCCTACCCAACTTATTATACTAATGAACCAGTGATAGAATGTTTCCACAATTCCATGGAAAGGTATTAGGGATGCCATTAAATGATCTTAAAAAAGATGTGACTAAATGATCAGAAAATCAGCTAAACCAAATCACAAACTTACATTAACGTATTAAGATTTGTAATTTGCCTCCACTTCAATACTTGAGTTTAATTATAAAATAATGTCAAGTCAGAGGGAAAATGGAAAATAGAGTAACACTAGCTGAACATGGCCACATAGCTACAACTCAGCAGGAGCTCACTATATGCTTATGTGGACAGTAGATTGCAGCACTTAGGAGTGGAGTCTGGAATCAAAATGCTTGCTTTCACCACTTCCGAGTTATGAGATACTGTGAAAAAATATCATTCTACCTCAGTGTTGTCATCTGTAAAATAGAGAAGATATCACTTTTCTTACATGCTTATACTGTGCCTCAAGAACTGTTAGCCTTGTCAGTGATGGGCCAAGGACAGCAGTGTGTGGGCAGTCTCCCCGGATGCAGACAATAAGAAAATCAAATAACATTTAAAAATGTAAAGACTTTTAAAACAATAATGAAATCCATGAAAAGTTGGTCTACTCTTTATTATAACCATGTGCTTGGCAACTCTAAACAAAGCCAGATAAAATACTATTGTCTTCAGGGCAGAGACTTCCATCCCCTCTCTTAGTACAATACTTAAGGTAAGAGTAGGCTAAGAATAAGAATGCATTAGATGAAGGAAATACATGTCCTTTCTAACTTATCATATTAACATATTTTGGAATAAAACCACAGACATTTGTAGAAAGATAAAATAGTCTCTTTAGGTTCACTACTCTCTCATTTAAAGACACATGATCCCTTCCACATTAATTATTTCCCAGCTATCACTAAACTGCTGTGCACCAATCTTTGGCTTTAGTTTTTATAACTGCCAACTCTAGCTGCAAGCATTTGCTTCTTGGTTTACTGAGATATAAAGAGGGCCAATATAGTAATGTTGCATTTGTAAATTGTTTTCAATTGCTAATATAAAATGTACTATATTTGTAGAGTACATGTTAAGCTACGAATAACAAAAGCAAAATAATTGTTACAGTTTCTCAATGGAAATTTTGACAGAAATAAGGACACCTCCATTTATTCTGTGTAATATTCACCTCTCTCATTGTTGCCCTGTTAATTATTTTTAAGATCACTTACTTTTTACTTGCTATTTTTTAAGTTGATGAGATCATTAAATTTATCAGCTATCCAAATACATTTGAAATTTATTAAGGCTCCATGCTGCCTTTGAACTGGAAACAGAGGAGGAAAAGAACTTACTTTTAAAGAAATTAAAGTAATAAAGCAAAATGGGTACCACTTTATTTTACATACCCATTAACCAGAGCATAAGAGATAGAGTTGAAATGGAAATAGCAGAGAAATAAACATGTGAAATACATGCTGTTCCTCACACACAAGCACAGAGACATTAGTCCAGAGCTCAGTCCACCCAGGATACATGCCAAAAACATTTCAAAGGGGAATACATTAAAAGTCTATTTTCTATTATTAAAGATAGAGTCTCACTGAAATCTCAATTTGTGTGAAGCAGTTATTTAAATGATTGAGAAAATGCTTTCATTTATTGATGATAAATCTTAATTCATTTCCTCCATTAAGCAACTGCAAGTCTTTGGGTTGAGGATGACACAAAATGCTTTATACGAAATGATGTGATCCATGACATTTTTATCCTTGTAAATTAGGCCAATACAAATTTTCTTAAACTGTGGATATTATTCTTGGTGTCTTGATGAACTGCTAGTTGCTTCCTAAAGCTTCAAAATTTGCTTCATTTAAATATGTTGGCCAATTTCTGGAGTTAATGATGATGAATGGAAACAGGATTAAATTTTTAATAAGCTCGATTGGGTCTAGCCTAGGCAGAGGCCAGCTATGTGCATGCTGGGATCTAAGTTTGCCTGAAAAGGTCTGTGCATTAAACATATTCTCCTAATAGGTACTAAGACACCTAAAACTTTATTCAAAGTTACTCCTTTAAACCATGGTTTAATAAAATCACATTAAAATAACCATCAGGGAGATGTAATGAGGTAGAACCTTAGCAGCTTTTCATACCACATGGTGGTTTTGTAAATCAAGGGATATTGAAATCATGGTGTACTGCTTAAGACCTAAGCAGGACCCCACAGGGGCGACTTAGAACGAGGAATGAAGGCTGTGTAACAACAGAAGAATCAGACCTAAAGGAGGTTGGATCTACTTCAAAACCCTTTCCAAGGCTGGCCTAGATAATAAACTAACAAGTAAGAAATAAAATAATTTCATAAACAGTTGTTTTCTCCTCCACGGCCTTTTCATTTTTGCTTTTCTTTCAGATAACACAGTTGACCTAAACAAGATGAAGATTCACTAACATAAAAGAAAACACATATTCTGTCAGAAACTTGGACAGGGCCTAATTATAGATCTTTGTAAATACAAGCTAATTGGTGACTGAAAGTTTAAGGGAAAAGATTGACCTTCACTTTTGTTAATTGATGAAATTGAGCTGCTAGGTCATATGTCTTACGTACATTTACTTGTTTCTATTAGGATAATGGCTAAAATTTAATAAAAAATATAATAGAAAAGTAATCTCAATATCGATATATTTAAAAGTTGTAGGAACTTTATTTTTTTCAATAAGACATCTTCATATATTTACAACATTTGAGGTCTTATCTGCAAATGTGATTCTGATATAGGTTCCACTGCTTCCAAATGACTGCCATTTAACTAAAACATAATCATTTTATTTGTTAGATATTTGTTTGTAGAGACTATGACTTCATGCAAAACAAACAAGCAAAACCAACCAACCAACAAAATGAATGCATGGCCACAGAAAGGAAGGCATTTGAAATCTTGTAGTGATCATAGGTGTGAGTGCTTTGCATGCAGTGATTATAGATGGATTGAGTGATTATAGTTTATTCACTGATTTCTGACCTGATCTCCTTTGAGCATGGGGGAAACATGTAGAGCTTTGGTTAAAGACCCTGTGGCTAGAGTGTGGAGCAAATCTGGTTAAGAAGCAGCTTCTTTGAGCTATCTGGCCAGTGTAGCACCCCTCTTAAATGAGCATAGCCAAGAATGGAGAATCTGTAGAAAATCACCTGTTTGATATTCCATGTCCTGGTGGGGATTTAAAATAACCATGGAGGTTAGTAACCAGGAGCAACTGGCAATTCTACTCTCTTTGTGTGCACTTATTCCTAACAAACTTAACTAGGCCTTTCTTCAATAAAGTTCTTACACATATGATACACAAGTGCACAAATATGAGTGAGAAGTTTACAATGTGGCTACTGTTTCCTCCATTGCCTGTGCTCTAGTTCTAAATAAAGACTTTGGTCTTTGAACTGCCCAACCCAGCCTTTTCCCCTAAGTAAAGAGCACTCAATAAATGTGGTCATGTAAAAGAATAATTTATGATGCTTGGGATTAAAAATGAACACCAAACCAAGACTGGAATTAGGTCAAAGCCAAGTTTGATATACAACAGGTTACAGACATATGAGATATGACTGTAAATCGTAAGCCTATGTATATATAACTATGTTAATTGTATTTATTTAAGGTATTTTTCTTTTCAAATCAATGAACTGTCTAAATTTTTCAAAAATAATGAGAAAATATTAATTAAATCTGATAATTACATTCTTCTTGGTGAATATATTTTAATAGGAAAGATGCACATGTGAGGGGATATAACCTCATTTCAGATGAGAGAGGTCAAAATAATCAAGGTTTGATGGCAAGAGACAAATGAAATGTATTTCTATTTTTGCTTCACAACATCTGTTAGATGGATAAACTATTTCCTCCACCAAGTCTCCAGACACATGAAAAAAATGGCATTTAAAAACTATATTCTACTCCTTATTTTCCTGATTCCTAATGGCATTGGAACAAAGTTCTAAGAGAGTTGACTTGGGGTGCAAAATCAGAAATCTTTGTATTTGCACTAAAATCATATTTTAAAAAATTTTGTTAAAGCCTGATATCATACACGAACATGCAAAGATCACAACTGTACAGCTTCATACATTTTCACAAACTTGACACACTTATGTAGACAGTACCAGATCTAGAAACAGAATGACATCATCACTCAGAAGCAAGCCCCCACCCCCCACATCTTTCCTTCCAGTCATTATGCCCTGCTTCTGACTTCTACCAGCATTTTATCTTTTACGTACTAAGATAAACGGAATCCGGGGTTTTTTTTGCTCAACATTATGTTGTAGATTGTTCTAATTGCTGCACAGTATTCTACTGTGTGAATATAACCCAATTTATTAAAAATTACATTTTAAATGTATATATTTGACAAAAAGAGCACTAGAATTTTTGAATGGCGGTTATATAACTGAATATAATACAAACACATGAATGTTTTAAAAATTAAATTCCTATTTTTAAACACAAAAGGGTTAGGGAGAATCCACGAATGCAACCCCTTCTAATCAAACCACATGTAAAAAAATGATTCAGGGGGCAGAGTCAAGATGGCACTGTGGGAAGATGCCAAATTAGCATCTCCCCACAACTAGTGTGGCTGCCAGCTGCTGGTGGGAAACCCTGATGCCCAAGGAGATGGGAGGAACCCCCAAGTGAACTGGTAGGATGTGGGGGTACTGAGGGGGGAGAAGTGGAGGCCGGACAGGATCAGCGCCGCTGAGGCCGGGGAGATCAGGAGAAGCAGGTGGGAGGGCCCATCTGGGAGGAGAGGGAGAGGAGCAGAGGGCATTTGCCCCACCCACTCGGGCCAGGGGAGCCTGCTGAGCTCCCAGCCTGGTCTCCTGCCCTCCAAGGTCCCCCCTCCCCCAGCTGCATTGGCCCTGGGGGCATAGGGGGGAGGCCGTGGAGATGAGGAGAGGCAGGCAGGAGGGACCCTCCAGGACTGGAGGAACAGGAGAGGAGAAGAGGGCATATATCCTGCCCACTCGAGCCCAGGAAACCTTCTGGGTGCCCAGGTGAGGTCCCTGTCCTCTGAGACCAGGGGTGGGGGGCACACCTGGGCCCCTTCTGTTCCTTGAGCTTAAGCCCCACCCCCCACAGCCCCCAGGGCCTTTTCCAGCCCTGTGGGTCCTAAGCATAGGCCCCACCTACTGCCCAAACCTCGCCCTTGCTCATGCCCCACCCTCCACAGCCAAGGCCTCCCCCCCTTTATTTTTTTTTCTTTTCTCTCCTCTTTTTTACTACTGTGGTACTGTTGTACCTTCTGGTTGTTGTTTCATCTATTTTTTTAATTTTTATATTCTTCCCAACATATCTATTAGTTTCCAATCTAATTTTTTCACTTAGTTATTATTCTCTTATTTTTCTTTTTATTTGCCACCCCATGCGGCTTGCGGGATCTTGGTTCACGAGAAGGGGGTTGGACCGAAGCTCCTGTGGTGGGAGCTCCGAGTCTGAAACACTGGACTAACAAAGAACCTCAGACCCCAGGGAATATTCATCGGAGCGAGGTCTCATGGAGGTCCACATCTCAGCACCAAAACTCAGCTTGACCCAACAGCCTACAAACTCCAGTGTTGGAAGCCTCAGGCCAAACAACAAGTAAGACAGGAATGCAATCCCACTCGTTAAAAAAAAAAAAAGAGATAGAGACAGCAAAAAAATATGTCACAGATGAAGGAGAAAGGTAAAAACCTACAAGACCAAATAAATGAAGAGGAAATAGCCAATCAACCTGAAAAAGAATTCAGAGTAATGATAGTAAAGATGATCCAGAATCTTGGAAATAGAATGGGAAAATACAAGAAATGTTTAACAAAGATCTAGAAGAAATAAAGAACAAACAAACAGAGAAGAACAACACAATAACTGAAATGAAAAATACACTAGAAGGACTCAGTAACAGAATAACTGAACCAGAAGAATGAATAAGTGAGCTGGAAGACAAAATGGTGGAAATAACTGCCAAGGAAAAGAATAAAGAAAAAAGAATGAAAAGAATTGAAGACAATCTCAGAGACCTCTGGGACAACACTAAACACACCAACATTCAAATTATAGGGGTCCCAGAAGAAGAAGAGAAAAAGAAAGGGACTGAGAAAATATTTGAAGAGATTATAGTCAAAAAATTCCCTTAACATGGGAAAGGAAATAGCCACCCAAATCCAGGAAGTACAGAGAGTCCCAGGCAGGATAAACCCAAGGAGAAACACACCAAGACACATACTAATCAAACTAACAAAAATCAAATTCAAAAAAAAAATATCAAAAGCAGCAAGGGAAAAACAAAAAAATAACATACAAAGGAATCCCCATAAGTTCAGCAGCTGATTTTTCAGCAGAAACTCTGCAGGCCAGATGCGTGTGGCAGGAAATACTTAAAGTGATGAAAGAAAAATACCTACAACCAAGATTAGTCTACCCAGCAAGGATCTCATTCAGATTCGACAGAGAAATCAAAAGCTTTTCAGACAAGCAAAAGCTAAGAGAATTCAGCATCACCAAACCAGCTTTACAACAAAAGCCAAAGAAACTTCTCTAGGCAGGAAATACAAGAGAAGAAAAAGACCCACAAAAACAATCCCAAAACAATTAAGAAAATGGTAATAGGAACATACATATCAATAATAACCTTGAATGTAAATGGATTAAATGCCCCAACCAAAAAACACAGACTGGCTGAATGGATAAAAAAACAAGACCCATATATGCTGTCTACAAAGACCCACTTCAGACCTAGGAACACGTACAGACTGAAAGTGAAGGGATGGAAAAAGATATTCCATGCAAATGGAAATCAAGAGAAAGCTGGAGTAGCGATACTCGTATCAGATAAAATAGAATATAAAATAAAGACTGTTACAAGAGAGAAGGATGGATGCTACATAATGATCAAGAGATCAATCCAAGAAGAAGATATAACAATTATAAATGTTTATGCACCCAACATCGGAGCACCTCAATATATAAGGCAAGTGCTAACGACCATGAAAGGAGAAATCAACAGTAACACAATAATAGTAGGGGACTTTTAACACCCCACTTACACCACTGGACAGATCATCCAAACAGAAAATAAATAAGGAAACACACACTTTAAATGACACAACAGACCAGATAGATTTAATTGATATTTATAGAACATTCCACCCAAAAGTGACAGAATTCACTTTCTTCTCAAGTGCACATGGAACATTCTCCAGGATAGATCACATCTTGGTTCACAAATCAAGCCTTGGAAAATTTAAGAAAATTGAAATCATATCAAGCATCTTTTCTGACCATGACACCGTGAGACTAGATATCAATCACAGGAAAAAAAACGTAAAAAATACAAACACATGGAGGCTAAATAATACATTACTAAATAACCAAGATATCACTGAAGAAATCAAAGATGAAATTTAAAAATACCTAGAAACAAATGAAAATGAAAACATGACGACGCAAAACCTAAAGGATGCAGCAAGAGTAGTTCTAAGAGGAAAGTTTATAGCAATTCAATCTTACCTCAAGAAACAAGAAAAATCTCAAATAAATAATCTAACCGTACACTTAAAACAACTAGAGAAAGAAGAACAAAGAAAAACTGAAGTCAGTAAAAGGAAAGAAATCACAAAGATCAGAAGCAATAGCAAAGATCAATACAACTAAAAGTTGGTTCTTTGAGAATATAAACAAAATTGATAAACCCTTAGCCAGACTCATCAAGATAAAAAAGGGAGAGGATGCAAATCAATAAAATTAGAAATGAAAAAGGAGAAATCACAACTGACACCGAAGAAATACAAAGGATTATAAAAGACTACTACAAACAACTCTATGCCAATAAAACGGACAACCATGAAGAAATGGACAAATTCTTGGAAAGGTACAATTTTCCAAGACTGAACCAGGAAGAATTAGAAAATATAAACAGACTTATCACAAGAAATGAAACTGAAACTGTAATTAAAAATCTTCCAACAAACAAAAGTCCAGGACCAGATGGCTTCACAGGCGAATTCTATCAAACATTTAGAGAAAAGCTACCACTGACCCTTCTCAAACTCTTCCAAAATATTGCAGAGGGAAAAACACTCCCAAATTCATTCTATGATGCCACCATCACCCTGATGCCAAAACCAGAAAAAGACATCACAAAAAAAGAAAATTAAAGACCAATATCACTGATGAACATAAATGCAAAAATCCTAAACAAAATATAGCAAACAGAATCCAACAACACATTAAAAGGACCATACACCATGAACAAGTGGGATTTATCCCAGGGATGCAACTATTCTTCACTATACGCAAATCAATCAATGTTATACACTGCATTAACAAATTAGGGAATAAAAACTATATGATCATCTCAATAGATGCAAAAAAAGCTTTTGACAAAATTCAGCACCCATTTATGATAAAAACTCTGCAGAAAATGGGCAGAGAGGGAACCTACCTTAACATAATAAAGGCCATATATGACAAACCCTCAGCAAGTATCATAATCAATGGTGAAAAAATGAAAGCATTTCCACTAAGGTCAGGAACAAGAGAAGGATGTCCACTCTTGCCACTCCTATTCAATATAGTTTTGGAAGTCCTAGCCATGGCAATCAGAGAAGAAATGAAATAAAAGCAATACAAACTGGAAAGAAGAAACAAAACTGTCACTGTTTGCAGATGACATGATCCTATACATAGAAAATCCTAAAGATGCCACCAGAAAACTACTAGAACTAATCAATGAATGTGGTAAGGTTGCAGGATACAAAATTAATGCAAAGAAATCTCTGGCATTCTTATACATCAACAACAAAAAATCAGGAAGAATTGAGGAAACACTCTCATTTACCACTGCAATAAAAAGAATAAAATACCTAGGAATAAACCTGCCTAAGGAGGCAAAAGATTGTACTCAGAAAACTATAAAACACTGATGAAAGAAATCAAAGACGACATAAAAAGATGGAGAAATATACCATGTTCTTGGATTCGAAGAATCAATATTGTGAAAATGACTATACTATCCAAAGCAATCTACAGATTCAACGCAATCCCTATCAAACTACCAATGGCATTCTTCACAGAATTAGGACCAAAAATTTTACAATTGGTATGGAAACACAAAAGACCCTGAATAGCCAAAGTAATCTTGAGAAAGAATAATGGAGCTGGAAGAATCAGGCTCCCCGACTTCAAAGTATACCACAAAGCTACAGCAATCAAGACAGTAACATACTGGCACAAAAACAGAAATATAGATCAATGGTACAGGATAGAATGCCCAGAGAGAAACCCATACACATAGGGGCACCTAATTTATGACAAAGGAGGCAAGAACATACAATGGAGAAAATACAGCCTCTTCAATAAGTGGTGCTGGGAAAACTGGACAGCTACATGTAAAAGAATGAAATTAGAATGCTACCTAACACCGTACACAAAAATAAACTCCAAATGAGTTAAAGACCTAAATGTAAGACCAGACACTATAAAACTCTTAGAGGAAAACAGGAAAAACACTCGTTGACATTAACCACAGCAAGATCTTTTTTGTCCCATCTCCTACGGTAATGGAAATGAGAACAAAAATAAACAAATGGGACCTAATGAAACTTGAAAGCTTTTTCACAGCAAAGGAAGCCATAAAGAAGATGAAAAGACAACCCTCAGAATGTGAGCAAATATTTGCAAATGGAACAACAGACAAAGGATTAATCTCCAAAATATAGAAACATGGGAGCTCAATATCAAAAAAAAAACAAACAACCCAATTAAATAATGGGCAGAAGGGGCTTCCCTGGTGGTGCAGTGGTTATGAATCCGCCTGCCAATGCAGGGGACACGGGTTTGAGCCCTGATCCGGGAAGATCCCACATGCCGCGGAGGAACTAAGCCCGTGTGCCACACAAGAGAAGCCACCACAATGAGAAGCCTTCACACCACAACGAAGAGTAGCCCCTGCTCGCCGCAACTAGAGAAAGCCCACATGCAGCAATGAAGACCCAATGCAGCCAAAAATAAATAAAATAAAATAAATAAATTTATTTAAAAAAATGGGTGGAAGACCTAAATAGACATTTCACCAAGGCAGACATACAGATGGCCAAGAGGCACATGAAAAGATGCTCAACATCACTAATTATTATAGAAACACAAGTCAAAACTACAATGAGGTATCACCTCACACTGGTCAGAATGGCCATTATCAAAAAATCTAGAAACAATGAACGCTGGAAAGGGTGCGGTGAAAAGGGAACCCTCCTGCACTGCTGGTGGGAACGTAAATTGATACAACCACTATGGAAAACAGTATCGAGGTTCCTTAAGAAAACTAAAAATAGAACTACCATATGACCCAGCAATCCCACTACTAGGCATATACCCTTAGAAAGTCGTAATTCAAAAAGAGACATGTACCACAATGTTTATTGCAGCCGTATTTACAATAGCCAGGACATGGAACCAAGCTAAATGCTCATCGACAGATGAATGGATAAAGAAGATGTGGCACATATAGACAATGGAATACTACTCAGCCATAAAAAGAAACAAAATTGAGTTATTTGTAGTGAGGTGGATGGACCTAGAGTCTGTCATACAGAGTGAAGTAAGTCAGAAAGAGAAAAACAAATACCGTATGCTAACGCACATATACTGAATCTAAAGAAACAGCACTGATGAACCTAGTTGCAGGGCAGGAATAAAGAGGTAGACATAAGAATGGACTTGAGGACATGGGGTGGGAGGGGGAAGCTCAGGCGAAGTGAGAGTAGCATCGACATATATACACACTGAATGTAAAATAGCTAGTGGGAAGCAGCAGCATAGCACAGGGAGATCAGCTCGGTGCTTTGTGATGACCTAGAGGGGTGGGATAGGGAGGACGGGAGGGAGGCTCATGAGGGAGGGGATATGGGGACATATGTATGCATATGGCTGATTCACTTTGGTGTACAACAGAAACTAAAACAGTATTGTGAAGCAATTATACTCCAATAAAGACCTATTTTAAAAAATGATTCAATACTCAATGCCAATTAAGAGACTTTAATTAAAATCTGTAAACACTGTGAAATGAGCTTTAAGTGTGATAAGCCATATCAAGTATTCTTTGCTAAATAAATGAACAATGACATGGATATTAGTGGAAGTGATAAATATTAATTGATAGTTAAGTTGTTGATAACAATGAAAAAAAAGTTCAGAATCATGAATTGGACCTCAGGAAGGGAAGCCCATCAAAGTCAGTTAATATCTAAATTAGATATGTCCTTAAAAATAAAAAAGCAGCTTTAGTCTCTAAGAGGTCATAATAATTCAAATTAATGACTACTGAAATATTTCCATAGCAGAGATTCTGCTTTAATTTGGCTTATTATATATTATAAACTACTTATTTATAATCAGGAGTTGAATTTCTATACTATGAATATGCTAAAAATCCTTAAAAGCCATTATCTTGAAGAACTTATAAAAGGCCCCCTGATAATCTTGTTTATAGTATTAATTTTATAAACCCTTATTCATTCGTTCATTCATTCATTCATTTATTTTAATGCTCTGGTCACCAAATTCAAACTAGAGCTCTGAACGAATGAAATGTGAGAAACACCTCTGCCAAACCTTTCATATTTTCTTTAGATCTTTCTGTTATTTGGGGCATATTACCAAAGGAAAAGCCTCTTGACCTTCCCTCCACCAACACTACGCACCCACACAGAAGCACTATATCTGAAGTGGCTGGGCTCAGCTGAGAGTCCATGGCTATTTCTGCACAATCTCCACCCATTTCCCACTCTTCATCTTGCCATACCTTGTATATATCCTGCCACCTTAATTGCCTTTGATATATCCTGCATTTATTCTACAGTGTATCTCCATAAAAATCACCCTTCCCCTGTTATATTTTCACAGAGAAGATGAAAAATGAGTCTCTGCCAGTAATCATCCACCTCAGAACTGTTAGAACAGAATCAAGAGTCTAAAGCATTTCCAAGAGCTGAGTGTCTTTATTATCACAAACACATAACTGGAATTATAAATTCAGCAAATGCAGAGAGTATATATTGATTCTATTTTGTATGAGGTTTTGCAGCAATGGCATTGCCTCTCAACCGACAACAAAATGTCCAATAGCATGTAGCTAACGAAGAACTTGGTCACATGGGGTATGTTTGTCAATGGCATTAGTAAGGCTTCTGTACCCATTAGGCATAACAGTGAAGGGGAAGAATAAATAGTTGTATGCCCAGGGTTACTAGACTTCAAGTGAATTGTACAAAAAATGAGTTTTATCAATCAGACAGCTAATGACTTGAGGGGATTTTCAGGAGTAGATATTTGCTATGGGTGAAAAATTCAATTCAGTTACTGAAAATTTACCATATATAAAATACCATGGGCACTGCAAAAAAAAGAGAAAGTCAACCATGTCCACAGTTGATTACACTGTGATGAGGTTCATATGTTGGTGTAAACTGTAACTCACACCAAAACTATGACTGAGAAATGCATAACAGTAGCGAAAACAATTTCTAATTCTAAAGCATGGCACCTTTAAACTTGAATCCTGAGATGCTGTGATTTCTGATGAAGCAAATGTGTGCATTTTAACTATGGCATTTACTGGAAGTGCTCATTGAGAAGAGTATTAAAGGAAGCTCAAAAGTCTTTTGTAGACATGTGTCCAGAACACAATTACACTGGCAGCAACAATCAGATAATGAAAGAAGAGGAAAATGAAAAAAGATTTTCGGTTTGAAAGGCATTTCATAATAACAGGAGGCTTTAGGTAATGTCCTGGCCATAAAATGGTCCAAAAGTAACAGTAAAGGGGAATTGTTGTTCTTTGTTTAGCTTTCTGAAGTTCAGTTTATGTGAAAAGGAAAGTCATTGGTTTGGAGGTAGGAAAAAAATATACCATCTCACCTAGGTCCACATTTAAAATATTTCTAGAAGAGGAACAATGACTTTTTAGAATGCCTTCAGCTCAGCTTGAAGCTGCCACTAATGGCATAGCAAACAGAAAATGAAAAAAAGCTTCTGTGTCACTGAACCTGGGACTTTGGTAACCTCTGCTTCCAATTAGGGGAACCAGCTGAGCCACAGTCCAGCCAGGTAAATTGGAGTCAGGTGGGAGAAAGGAGAAAGAGCAGTGAAAGAGGAGAGGTCAAAGCAGGGGGTGTATGGTACTGAAGGAGTGCTCTGGTGGCTGGACAGACCCTAGAGATTTGGCTAAGGGGTCCTCCCTGCTGTAGTTCAAGCTCACAAATGATAAAATGCACTGAATTTCTGGAAATCATGTTCAGTTTCCACCTGTGTTCCTGATCCCATCCACCATTTCTCCTGTGAGATTCTCCTATCAATAACTCTTTCCAGGACTTCCCTGGTGGTCCAGTGGTTAAGAATCCGAACTTCCAATGCAAGGGGCACACGTTGCACCCCTGGTCCGGGAACTAAGATCCCACATGCCGCATGGTGCGGGCAAAAATAAACAAACAAATAAATAAACAAATAACACAGTATTGCTTAAAAAAAAATAAAATAAAATAGCTCTCTCCTTCTTGCATCTTCAGTCTCTCAGGTTGTGCCAGCCACTTCCTTCTGCCTGTAGGTTGCACTGATCTCAAAAGGAATAATAAAATTATTTTCTTAACTCCCAAGCTCATACTTGCTCAGATAAAGATGGCAGCAGTCAAAGTAGAGAAAGATGGTCAAATTCCGGATATAATTTGAAGGCAGAGCCACAGGATATGGTGGTATCTCTCACAGGTGAGGGGTGAAGGGAAGGGATCCTGAAATTTGTGGGTTATACAGCTGGAAGAATAGGTTTGCCCCCAACTAAGATGGAGAGTCATACAGAAGGATACGGTCTGAGGAGAAGATCAGTACTTCATATTATGATAGTTTAAGTTTGAGGGGTTTATTAGATATTCCAGCAGGCTATTAAGTATGTACTGAGCTATCAATATATAAATCTGAACTTCAAAAAGAAGTCCATATTGGGGATTGAAATTTGGGATTTATTGGCATTTAGATGGACACATGAGCCAGACTGCAAATGTCAGCATAGCAAGATCCTGGAAGAGTTATTTCATATGAAACCAATAAATATTTATCAAGCACCTCCCATATGCCAATCTCTGTGCTAGACACCTTCAAGTATTTTATCTCACAGAATCCTCATGCAAACCCTGTGATGATGCTTTACATAAGAAAAGAAATGATAAGGAAACCAAATCTTGAAGAGGTGAACTCATTGTTCTTAAGAACCAAGCTAGCAGATTGTAAAGCAAAGATTCAAACCAGTGTTTGCCCTACCACCTTATTTTTATCACTCAGAGGGGATCTATATATGCTAATCCTCATAGGGCTCATAAATCCTGGGTATTTGCCCCTCAGATCTGTATCAGAGGATGAGGACTACATTTAGCCCCATGTGACCACAGAACCCTACAGATGATATGCTGCAGGCGAGTTCCGATTTCAGTGGGCCTGAAACCCCCATGGCATGGTTATAGGGCCTCTTCCCATTTGATGTGAATATCCTGCCTGTTCTCAAAGTGCCGTGAGGTGCACCAGGAAACACATGTCCCTCAGCTGTACCCACTCAGGCTCACTTCATAGCTACAAGCTGCTCAACACCTCAGAGGCTCTGGTGCCTCAACATTTCTGCAAATGGCTCCTCATCAGCACCTTACCTGGAGCTTTGGAGGTCCTTTTTTCCCTTTATTTTCTTTTTTTTAAAGTTTATTTGAACTGAGAAGGGAGCACTGTTATTAAAAGAAGTAGGTACAGCCCGCGCGCCACAACTAGAGAGAAGCCCGCATGCCTCAGCGAAGATCCCGAGTGCCACAACTAAGACCCGATGCAGCCATGAAAATAAATAAATAAATAAATAAATAAATAAATAAATAAATAAATAAAATATTTCAAAAAGGAAAAAAGAAAATCTAGAAAAAATAAATGTTGGAGAGGGTGTGGAGAAAAGGGAACACTCTTGCACTGCTGGTGGGAATGTGAATTGGTAGAGCCACTATGGAGAACAGTATGGAGGTTCCTTAAAAAACTACAAATAGAACTACCATATGACCTAGCAATCCCACTACTGGGCATATGCCCTAAGAAAACCATAATTCAAAAAGAGTCATGTACCAAAATGTTCATTGCAGCTCTATTTACAATAGCCAGGATATGGAAGCCACCTAAGTGTCCATCAACAGATGAATGGATAAAGAAGATGTGGCACATATATACAATGGAATATTACTCAGCCATAAAAAGAAATGAAATCGAGTTATTTGTAGTGAGGTGGATGGACCTAGAGTCTGTCATACAGAGTGAAGTAAGTCAGAAAGAGAAAGACAAATACCATATGCTAACACATATATATGGAATCTAAGAAAAAAAAATGTCATGAAGAACCTAGGGGTAAGATGGGAATAAAGACACAGACCTACTTGAGAATGGACTTGAGGATATGGGGAGGGGGAAGTGTAAGCTGTGACAAAGTGAGAGAGTGGCATGGGCATATATACACTACCAAACGTAAAATAGATAGCTAGTGGGAAGCAGCCGCATAGCACAAGGAGATCAGCTTGGTGCTTTGTGACCACCTAGAGGGGTGGGATAGGGAGGGTGGGAGGGAGGGAGACGCAAGAGGGAAGAGATAGGGGAATATATGTATATGTATAACTGATTCACTTTGTTATAAAGCAGAAACTGACACACCATAGTAAAGCAATTATACTCCAATAAAGATGTAAAAAAAAAAAAAGGAAAAGAAAAAAAGAAGCAGATAAAACTTAAAATGATGGAGACAGAAGGGAGGGGGGTAGAGACGAAGATCATGAGGCAGCTTGACCTTAGTACTAGGACAAAGGAAGGCAATGCCAGGTGGCTCTTTTGGAAAGGAGATTTGCCATTTGGTTTCTTTTGATGCCTTCATTTTCCGCTTCACTGAAATACTTCTGATCCTGGAGACAGAATATGAATTTTAGACTCTCCCATGTGGTCTATCATTTTGGTGTCTCTGACCTGGAGGCACACCTACCTTTTCCTCTGAACTCTTGGAACCTGGCTTCCAAGCTCCAGTGTAGCCTTCATCTCCATATTATATAAACCCCTGAGCCTGGCATAATTTTCTAATTGTTGTCTACATGCACATCTTTTCCCCCACTAGCTTCTAAGTTCTTCAAAGACAGGACCCCGCCTTAACTTCTCTGGGTCCCCCAGCACATAACCCAATGCCCTCAGTATGTGTTTCAATCATACCTGGTGACTTGTCTCACTTCACTACCTTCTGTGGGTGCTGACATGGCCATGCACTGTGGCTTATACAGTCCACAAGTACCATAGACTCTGGGACACAGACTGACCACAGAGGTTACCCTCTGAAGCTAAAAGGAGAAGCAGCAGCCCTTCTGGCTCACTGCCTTTTCCTGAAGCCCCAAGGGCTTAGCTCTGCCCCACCAGGATTCGTACTGAGTTTCCCGCTGACCCTGACGCAGACCTACCTGCTTCTCATCACAACCTCGGCTGTCTGCCTGGTACTAGAAGGGACTATCATTGTCAACAGTCTACTCTGCATGTCACCTTTTGCTGGTGCTTTATATACATTTTTCAATTTGTCTTCATGACAAACCCTTCTCTGCAGAAGAGGAAACTGAAGCTTGGAGAGGATAAACCATTTCCCAAGATCCCACAGAAAACAAGTAGTAAGTTAAGGTATAGAATCCAGGTCGGTCTGCCTCTGAGCCTTTCCCCTCTCCTGAATTCACACTGACCTTTATTATTTAAGCTGACAGAACAAAATGAAAAACAAATCCTACATCCCTTCTATTCTACTTTTATCATATGCTCTCCTTAACTGGCTTCAGTGATCACACTTATTCTGAGCTTTTCTTCCATATGTTTGATTCCTGTTTGAAATCATATCCCCCTCCTCCTCTTCCTCCACTTGCCTCTCAAATAGTGGGATATACCAGAGTTCTCCGAGTCCTTATCTCTTTTCACCTTATGGGAAGGTCATCCTTGGTAATGCCATTTGCTACCAGAGATGCAACTCCCACCTATGTGCTGGTCTTCCCCTTTCTCATGAATTCTACACCTTCTTTACTGGACCTCTAACTTGGATCTTTCACAAATATCTCAAACTGCAAATATCCACAGCTAAATTAAATGTCTTTCTCTCCAAATGTGAGTATTCCCTCCTACAGTACTTTAAATTTCTGTCCAAAACATCTTCATCCACCCAGTCATCTAAGTTGGGAAATCTTGGAGAAATTGATCCATGCCTGCCTCTCTCTTCCTCACCAATCCAATCAGCCACCGAGTCTTCTCCACACTACTTCTCAAATGTCTCTTACCTTCCTTTCTCCTGTCCTGTCCTCATTTTTACTGCCATTCCTTTAGTTTAGATCCCTATCTTCTGTACAGATTAGTTTCTCTGGTTTCCCTCTCTTCCCTTAATCTGATTTTCTCCATATGCCATCAGAGTTATATTTGGAAAAACAATCTAATATGGCATTCCCTGTCTCAAGAGATTCATTGGCTCCCATGTGACAGGACACAGACAAGGATGCTCAGAATTCCCTGTCCTGCTAATCCTGCACCATGTATTGCAGTGACAGTACTTTTTTTCTTCTCTATTCCTTTCTTTTCTTTCTTTCTGGTGCATGACCATTCCCTGCAATTTGCAATTTGTCTTAGTGCATTCCACTCTACATTCTTTTTTGCCTGGACTTCCCTCCTTCTATTCTTCACTCTTAGAACAAATCTTAAAACATCCTTCAAAGCCCAGCTCCAATTTCATTTCTATGATAATGTCCCTAACCCATCTGAGTGAAATTAATTACTCTCTCCCTTTTGCTTCTATATATTTTTTTCATACAGCTATTATAGCACACATTACATTCTGCCAGAGTTAATTTTTGAGAGGTCTGATTCTCCAGCTAGATTGCTGGCTTCTTGAAGGCAACAGCTGCATCTTTTTCATCTCTGAAGCCCATATGTTCAACATAGTACTGGGCATGTAATAGCCTCTCAGAAATGTTTGCTGAATTAAACTTAATTTAAATGATATATAATGAGGAAAATAATATTTCATATACAGAACTGACAAAACTCACTTTACAGACAACTGTCTAGAGTCACATCTATTCCAAAAATGAGATGCTTCAACAACCACAGTGCAAAAGGAAATAATTAGGTCTGTCATACACACAATCTTATGTTCTATACTTCCAAAATGACGTCAAAAGAGAGTTTTGTACAGAACCATTTGTATTGAGCAGGATGTTGCTTTCCCTCCAGTGAGCATGGTAGAAAAAAAATTAAGCCTCCAGAGTATAATTTGTTCTTACAGAGGAATATAGCTGGGAATCCCTGCAGCAACTGTTAGGTGGGCTACAGACACGTTGACATAATCTATAACCTGTAAGGCTTGCTTGTCCCCAGGGATGTCATTCCTGATATGGAGTTGTAGAGTGTTGCTTAGAAATCTGTAATGGAGACTGGCTTAGAGGTTTGCATGGAATATCTCACTGAGTGACTAATGATCTCCAAAGCCCAGATGCTTGTCACATCTGCCTTTTCTTGGGACTGTGGGTTATTATACTTACAAGTTTTCAGCCTCAATGAAAGAATTCTAGCCAGGCAGGTGAGAGGCTTTGAAATGTGACTATATTTTAAACAATGTCTTTCTTTTTTTCTTCTTTAAAATTTTTATTGGAGTATAGTTGATTTACATGTTGTGTTAGTTTTAGGTGTATAGCAAAGTGAATCATTTGTACATATACATATATTCACCCTTTTTTAGATTCTTTTCTCATATAGGCCATTACAGAGCACTGAGTAGAGTTCCCTGTGCCATACATTAGGTCCTTATTAGTTATCTATTTTATATATAGTAGTGCGTATATGTCAGTCCCAATCTCCCAATTTATCCCACAAAAATGTCTTTCTAATAATAACCATCAAAGCATTAAAAATGAAATAATGCATGCGTAAAATCATACATAAGTGCTACGCAAATTATTATTTATTATAAAATTTCTATTTATAACTCTGACTTGTGTTTCATCTTGATTGTTGTAGTAAAGTTTATATATTTATTCTTCTATTATCTCGGCCACTACTGTGTCCTACATTTTTTGCTTCACATCTGTATCTAGGTTTTTGGTCTAGCAAGGGTAGCCAGATCTCTTAATCCCTAGCTGAGGGCTCTCTGCAAAGACCCAATGCTTTTCTATTTCATTGTCATCTCAGATATGACCAATTATATCACATTAATCTTTATCAAATCCTGGTCAGAGGGAAGGAAGAACAAAGCACTTCCTTTCAAGGTCATGGATAGATAGTGCAGAAAATCCAGGAATAGAACTCAGATCTCTGGGCGCCCAATCTAGTGCTTTCACATACATTTTGAACAATGAAATAAGAAGAATAAAGACATATGTCAAGACCAATGGGAGATGAGGCGTCAAAGGGGTGTGTGCAAAGGGAATCAAATGAGAGCTGAAAATAGAAAGGGTTGATGAGGAAAGCAATAAAAGCCAGCCGCTCACAGGAGGCCTTAGCTTTGCAGGGCAATCTCACTGGTCAATCCACCAGTGGTGCTTGAATGCTGGTAAAAGATGATTAAAGGAAGGAAGTTTCAGTTGTGCAAACTGAAGAAGTGGAAGACATAATAGATTTTAAATCCTAAGGTGAATTTGAAATCAGCCCTTTTTTTTTTTTTCAAGCACAGAGGGAATCTAATTGAGCGAACATCTTAGCTTGTAGCCCAGCCAGGAGTTCACAAGACCCTGAGAAAACCTTCCGCCTGCCTCTCCCCAGGCCTCTGAGGGTCCCACGGGTTCCACAGATGACAGCAGAGGCTGCTGGAATATGAAGAGAGGTGCCAAGGCTGTCAGCATCGGCCCAGTTAGGGAGACTTGTGTTCATTCACTGTCTCAGCTTAAGAGGCCTTTGTGGGCAACGGAGATTCGCAGTGCGAATTTCAATAGGATCTTTAAATCTCTCAGAGATTTTTCTCCTTTACAAGGAATTTCCCACTGCCACTTGTAGATTGACAGCTTCACAGGTAGCTCGCTAAAATAGCAGTTCCTTTCTTATTCCCTACTGTACCAAGGGGTTTGTCTCCTAAAGGTTTAGGTTTATATGTATATTTTTACATTTTATTTTGATGGATCTTCTTTTCTAACTGGCATCAGCCTTAAATTAAAATGAATCAGACCCTGATACTATACAGAAATATTGTTTTTATAGGCTTCTCAAAGTAGGATGTATATATATATATAAAAGACATAAGTTTCTGGGGCTTGTGTTGCCACAGTAACCCATTTAGACCCAAGGTAAAGAATGGGGATGGGGAGTGACTACGAGACCACCTAGACACTCCTCCCTCAACCATAAAACCTCAGACGGAATTAGATTCCCCCTGTTTTTGTGGTTTTAAGATGTAGAACAAGGAGAAGATAGGTGGATGGGCAGATTTGTGTGTCACCCCTTTACTGTACAAGGCAGAGGTGAATTACAAATAGGCACAAAAGTGCACCAGTGTATTTCACAGAATTAGCAAATATTAGAGTTTGGAACACACGAGGCTGAAAGAAGTTAAGTGTCTAAGTCTTCAAGTGAGGGTACCTCTGGGACAGGGGATAAACTATGTCGCCTCGACACCAAATAAGACAGTTGTGTTCCAAACCCAAAAGGAGCACTTCCTCTTTTCAGCAGCTACAATTTCCTTGAAGAGATACTGACCCAGTGGAATGGCAACGCCATTTAGAATGAAAAACTCAACAGCAGTAAATGAATATAATGATACTCAGGCATAATAAACTCTCTCTGAAGAAGGAAGTAGAAACTGGAGGTGAAATTATTTGCTTAATTTTTTCTTTCACCTGTATAGATATGCCCTATGCAATAGGAAAGGAGCAAAGTTCCATATTAGTCCTTTTCATTCTCCTTGATGTAGCTAACTCTGGGCGCTGAAGCTGATAAAAATGTGTCTCAGGTCATTATATCTGTATGGTAACTGTGAAGAAATCCCTTTGTATCTCCCACCAAGCTGGAAGCCACCCCCCCCAACTCCTAATCTGCAACAGGGATGTTCTGATTCTCTTTAATGCCATCACCTGCTTACAGCCCTTGATGGGGTTCTATGCTTGAACTGCATGTCTAGTCTATTACTCTGGAAATATACTGTGAGCCCCAAACGAGAGCCACATGTATAATTTAAAATTTCCTAGTAACCACACTAAGAAGAGGTAAAAACAAGTAAATTAATTTTCATAAACCAATTTTATTTAACCCAATGCCTATATTATTTCAATGCAACTTAACCTGAAGTTTTTATTTAGTATCACTTCTACATAGACCACAGAAGTGAAGAAAATGGCTCCAAAACAAACAAACAAACACTGTTAAAATATCTTTTGGCACCAAGGACCTAGAAAGAAAGGGAGAACCCCAAAATGGGCTTTTCTAGACTTTTTCCATTAACATATAAACAGGTGTGGATTTATCAGACTATCTAGTTATATAGAGGTGTTGAAATGTGAGGCAGAAATAAAAGTGGGATATAACCAATGCAAATATATATTTATATGTATAATCAATGGAAAAATATTAATGAGGTAGTTTAAATCTTTCATATTAAGTCCTAGAAATCTGGTGTGCATTTTTTACAATGGTAGCGCATCTCATTTTAGACTAGTCACATTTCAAGTGCTCAGTAGCCACACGTGTTAAGTGGCTGCCATATTGGGCAGCAGAGATGTAGAAAGTGAGAACAAGTCTGTGGTGTTGAGAGGAAGAGAAAAGAAGGATGAACTTTTCTCCCTCCCTAAGGGTTCCTCACCCTACCCTAAACTTGTCTTCTCTCGGCTTTACACATAGATAACCTACTTCAAATCACAACAGAAGATAAGTTACCATGTCATTAGCAGCTCCTATTCATCCGATTTTGTTCCTCTAAACATAAATATATGCAATACAAAACTAAACTTTAAATCTAGAATACAATACACACACATATACACACACAGCTTCTTAAAACCTAGATTATTTACTCGTTTGCTGTTTGGCTTGCATAATCAGTTAATTACCTTAGTTTCTACTCTACATCTTCTCTGGAACAAGGTGAGGTGTAAATAAGTAATAACTTTTTTTTGGATCTCATTTTCTCCCTACATTCACAGCATTAACATAAAAAGTCTATCCACCCAGTGAAATATTTCATCAGAATGTGGACACCCTGTTTTATCAGAGGAAATTTTTTAGCCAAACTACCTTATGACATTTTGTTGTTGAGTCATATGTTAATACTATGAGAAGTTATAAGCAGAAAATTTGAATCAGTGGATAAAGAATGCCTAAAGCATCAGACTCAGGCTCAGTCTCACCACCTCAGGACTAAGTGTGAGGGAGGCAGTTTGTCTTCTGTGCTAATGCTTTTTTTTTTTTTTTCAGTGCCCATTTCCCATTTTTATTTCTGCCTCATGTTTCAACACCTCCATATAACTAGCTAATCTGATAAATCCACTCCCTGTTTATGTGTTAATGGAAAAAGTCGAGAAAAGCCCATTTTGGGGCTCTCTCTTTCTTTCTAGGTCCTCAGTGACAAAAGATACGTTAACGGTGTTTGTTGTGGAGCCATCTTCTTCAATTCTGTGGTCTATGGAGAAGTGATGCTAAATGAAAACTTCCAGTCAAGAAGAGGGAAAAGGTGTCATAAGTGGTAGCATCGGGGCCTGTCTTGTGTGAACAGTGTGTGTGTTTGTGCGTGTGTCTGGTGTGGTTGTTTCACCAAATCTCCGTGAGAATGTCAAACGTGACTAGTTGTATTTTATGTAGGATGTTCACAAACTCTGAATCATTACATTTAACTCAGTTGCTGAGACGAGTAATTGATTTGCTTCATATGTGTTTAACCCATAAATAAAAAAGGGAATATTTTGCACTAAGACATGAATAGTCCCCAATTTGTAAAATAATTCTTATAAATACCATCACAGAAGTTGTTTACTTGGAATGTGGCTCTAGAGTTTCCCAAAGAAGTAATTTTATAAGAACATAATTGGTAATAATTACTATTCATTGAGTTCCAACATGTGCACAACATGTTATCTCTTTTGTCATAACAATACTGAAGGAAATTATCTTCATGTTATAGATGAGAAAAGTTAACATTAAATAACTCACTCAAGGCTGCAGGACCCAAAATTGACAGGATCAGCATTTGAGAGGAAGCCTCCCAGGGCCTCGGATCTACATTTTGTCCACCAAACCAGGGTCTTTTTTTGGGTTGCAGTTCTACCCCTAGAACATGATTTAACCCCCTCATGTCACATCATCAAGTTACAATGTTGATGGATACATAAACTCTAAAGCCAACTGTGTCATGTTTATTCTATATCAAACTCATTCTCAGTTCTAGTTTAAGAGACAGAAACAGATCTACCTTTGGTACAATCGTGGCCGCACTTAAGTAACAGAGAATGAGGGGGACGGAAGAAAGCAAATGTGGAATTCCAGTAGAATAAAAAATGAGAAGAACATCTTCAACTGTGATGCGAGGGGACCAGGCCACTGGAAGGGCAGCTTTATGAACTAAGGGACTGTTCTGATTAAAGAGATCTTTGTAGGTAAATTGGCAATTAGTGAATCAGAAACTGTTGTATTTCCTACTGTACAAGTGTACCAAATGACTTGCCACAAGCTTGAACTCACTATACTTGTTCATTCTAATCACTTCTCTGATTCAATAAAACCGGTAATTCAACTCTACAAAGTGTTAGCTATTCAGCCTAATTTGCTTCCATCATAGAATCCTTTTCCTTAGGCCTAGGAAGGACTAGGAACTCTCTAGTACAATAGCTATCAAACTGGCATGAGTAAAACCCAGAAAAGAGGTGAGTAAAACCCAGAAAAGAGGTAACTAAACCACTATGTCTCCATTTCCTCACTTGTAAAATATGTATAATAGAATATATCCATAGGTATTGAGAAGTTAAGTAATACACGAAAGTACTTGGAATAGTGCCAGTCACATAGAAAGTTTGCTGTCATCACTAGCAACATTTTTGTTATTATTTTACAATGGAAAACTAAGAGCTGTATAGACCAAATGACTTACCTTTCCTAACTAAGAGCCCAGAGTAGAATGCAGATCACCTAACTCAAAATCTAGTGCTCTTTTCATGTTACCAGTTGACCCCCAAACTGAAGTTAATGTGTTTCTTATTTTCTTAGCTTGTTTCTATCTACTCAATCACATGTACTTAACAGGATCTTTAAACCAACATTGCTGTGAGACAGATTATTGAACTAATTTAAGAAGTTTAAACTAGCATACTTTATATCTCATAAAATGTTAGGATCTTTTCATCCAACAGAGTAATCAAGACCTGCATCACTCAATAGAAACTATCATTCAGGACAGAAACCAATACCTTCTGTCTTGCCACCCACCTGCTTCCTCAAGCTATGAAAATTACAAATGGGGAATCTAGTCCACTGAACTCCTACAAACAATCATTTATTTATCCACTAAAAGCAGAATATGGCAGGGGGAATTTGGGAGGAGTGAAATGAGTGTTGTCAGACTAACAGTGACAAATGGGATGCAATTGTTCGCCAAAAGCTTGGAGCCAAGGGGTCTTCCCTTTTCCCCTCCCCTTAATCCCCACTGCTTCCACCCAGCCTGCACACAAGAGAAGCTGGTTAACAGAGGAAAGCCCTATGAATAAGCCATGACAGCCGTACATTCACAAACTGATGTCATTTCCCTAAATACTGTTTGTAAAATGGTAATTATCTGCCGAGCAATGACAGCTGGCACTTAGCATAGAGACACAGAGAGACAGAAAAAGAGAGAATGAGAATAAAGATTCTCTGCATAATTTACCAAAGGGCTAAAAGAGAGAAGGAAACATAATCAGAAAATAAAATGATTACCAGTGTGTGATGGGGTAAAAATTGCTTTGGGCACTTTTTCCTCAGAGAACACAAGACTGAATTGGAAGAATGAAGCTAGAGCTTCATTATACACACTGGAAAGGAGGAGGTTGTATTAAGTAAGGCCGTGTTAGAAAGGAGAAATACCCCCAGGGTCCTGCCTGTGACAAAATAGCATGCAAACCTGGTGGACACCCAGCCTGCCAAACAGGGAGCCCACCACGACTGGATAATACACCCAAGATTACTGCTCCCAGTTCATTTGGGTCTGAGAAATAAGGTGGTAGCCTCTTGCCCCCTTCCCTGTTGCTTATTGTGATAGTTTCTGTGTCAACTTGGCTAGGCTATAGTACTCAGTTATTCAATCAAACAGTACTCTAGGTGTTGCTGGGAAGGCATTTTGTAGGTGTGATCAATATCTACAATCATTTGGCTTTATACAGAGGAGATTATCCTGGATAATCTAGGTGGGTCTGACCCATGCAGTTGAAGGCCTTAAGAACAGAACTGAGGTCTCCCTGAGGAAGAAGAAATTCCCTATGGACTACAGTATCAGCTCCTGAACAAGAGTTTTCAAACTGCCCTTCCCAATTGCCTGCCCTATGGATTTTAGACTTGCCCAGACAGCTCTCATCATTGCATTATAATTCCTTGCAATTAATCAATCTTTCTCTTTCTCTCTCTACCCTCTCTCATTCTCTCTTCTGTCTCTGTCTTACACACACACACACCTTACTGGTTCTGGTTACTCTGGTGGAACTCTGACTGATACACTTACCAAGTACACATGCAGTTATTTGCTTAACCAAGTGGACATGTTAACAGGTTGAATTGTGTCCCCCCAAAATTTGCATATTGAAGTTCTAACACACAAAACCTCAGAATGTGATCTCATTTGGAAATAGGGTCATTACAGACATAATTAGTAAAGATGCGGTCATTGGGGTGGGCCCTAATCTGACTGTTGTCTTACAAAAAGGGGAAGTTTGGACACAGTCCCCCACATAGGGAGAAGACCATGTGAAGATGAAAGGAGAGATCAGTGATGCTTTTACAAGCCAAGGAATGCCAAAGATTGCCAGCAAACCTCCAGAAGGTGGGTGAGAGGCATGGAACAGCTTCTCCCTCAGAGCCCTCAGAAGAAAGCAACCCCGCTGACACCTTAATCTTGGACTTTTAGCCTCTAGAATCTGTGAGACAACAAATTGGTATTGTTTAAGCCACTCATTTTGTTGTACTTTCTTAGAGCTGCCCTAGAAAACTAATACAAGGCATTACCAGGAAAGCTAAGGCAATTGAATTGGGGAAAGTTAAGAAAAGGACAAAGTTGATTCTAAGAATTTCAGAAAGTTTCATTTCCTTAATGTCTTTGAAATACAAACTAATCCTTTTTTATACTTAACTATTTTACTGCCAGTATCTACTCAGGACGAGACTTGGCTAATGAAACTAATAGTTACAGAGATGCACAAATGTTCCAGAAATTTCTGAAGGTAGTCCTTCTGTTCACTCCTTGATTCTACTCTCCTTTTGGATACCAGATCCTATGGAATCATCCATGACCATTCATCTCTCTGTGTGTGACCTCGTGGAGTATAGCTCTACCATCATTCTCTTGTAGGAAAGGCTACCTATAACCACCCGGTGCCCTTTCCCCTTTTCTAGCAAGTGAAGTTAATAGAGATTCTATAAAAGGGAAGCAATAATTGTGCCCAAGGGTTCCACAAATAGGTTACAATATGGCAGAACTAGAACCCAAGTCTTTTGACACTCCATTCAGTGACCTTTCCAAGGCATTATTTCTATCCACTTACTGGGTAGGCAGTTCTAATAAAGAAGGCAACATTCTATAATCTTACAACCTCCTCTCCCATCCAACATTGTAGAGGATAAGTGTTGCAGAATATCCTGTCAGGTTTCACCAGACTTGTTCAGAAAGTCATATTTTATCTGAAAGTACTACTTCAACATGTTTTTACAAACTTCAGAGTCTGATCTAGCATAAAAATTAAGTATATCAGAGCACTTTTTCAGGACTTAGTAATTAATGGATAAATTTGGGTATCACCATTATGTGATCCAAAGCACTTATCACACTATTGTCATTACTTGCTTATCTGGTTCCTTATGTACACTGTTAGCACTTATGACAACAAGGACTACCTTTTGCTCACCCCTATACCCTAGCATCCATCTGTCTTTTGAATGAATGAGTATTTGAATAAATACTACAGTCTTGTTCAGTTGCATCTTGATAATAATAACTTCAAATTAAAAGTTTAAGGTAAAAAAAAAAGGTTGACTTAAGGTATCATTTAAATGTGATAAATATAATACACATTTTAAACAAGTCCATTACTAAAAACAGTTGACTATTACAAGTAAAATTTCTTAAGCCCATGGACGTTTACTTACTACCAGTCTATTAACTCACATAATTCCCTCATGTCTAATAGAACCCGTTGATTATACAGTAATTTACAAACATCAACTTTCTGGGCTGTGAAGGCTTTTGAAGTTATAAGGAAGCAACAGTTTGCCAAAATTGCGTGGTGTAAAGATGTCACAGTTTGAAGTACAGATTTCAAAATGTAAATGGGGTCATCAGAATAAGATTACAGATTTCATGAGCTCTGAGAAACATAGCTCATTCAACAGTGAGTCAATGACTTCACAGCCAAAGTGAGCTAAAACACTTCAGATTCTGAAAGAATATGCTCATTAAATTTATAGAGCAGGATTTCAAAATGTCCAGCATGTTTTCGAAGGGGTGACAGAACAGGCTATTTTATAGTTTTTCTTAATTAATTAATTAATTAATTTTTGGCTGCGTTGGGTCTTTGTTGCTGCACACGGGCTTTCTCTAGTTGCAGTGAGCGGGAGGCTACTCTTTGTTGTGGTGCGTGGGTTTCTCATCGCGGTGGCTTCTCTTGCTGTGGAGCACGGGCTCTAGGCACGTGGGCTCAGTAGCTGTGGCTCATGGGCTTTAGAGCGCAGGCTCGGTAGTTGTGGTGCATGGGCTTAGTAGCTCCGTGGCATGTAGGATCTTCCCGGACAAGGGCTCGAACCAGTGTCCCCTGCATTGGCAGGTGGATTCTTAACCACTGCGCCACAACACGCTATTTTAAAGAACGCTTAGAGTAGTCCAGTTTTTCTAAAATTTAGTCATCTTTTTTCACAATTTTTGCCATATTTGCATACCATCTGCACTATTATTTAAATAATATTTTAAAAATACATACTTTTTACTTAACTATATTTATTTTAATTGGAAAATTATATTATTATTATACATAGAAGATAAATATCACTTGTTATAAACAAACATGAAAATACTGCAAAAACAAAATAATGGTATTCTCATCTGCTTAGATTCTGTTGAAAGATCTGGGCCTAAGGCCTGTGCTGCATCTGTTGCTATTTTATTTTTTTAAAGGAGAAGTTACCAAGTGTTTATAAAGGCCTTAAAGCCTTATTAGCCTTATTAAACCAAGACTCCTCTTAGTATAATCAAATAGTTGGAGAGAGATGGAAAGAGAATAACTCTCTTCCACCATGTGATCTGGGGCTGTTGAGACAGTACTCTACCACCTCATATTATTTTACATACCACTTTGGGAAAAAACTAAAGTAACACATTGCAATGGACTGAGTGTTTATGTCCCCTCAACACTCATATAATGAAACCTGATTCCCAATGTGATGGTACTAGGAGGTTGGGCCTTTGGGAGATGATTAGGTCATGGGAGTGGAGACCTCACAAATGAGATTAGTGTCCTTATAAAAAAAAGACCACAGAGAGCTTCCTCACCCCTTCTGCCACATGAGGACACAGCAAGGAAATGGCCATCTATGAACCAGGAAGTGTGCCCACATCAGACAGTGAATCTGGCAGCACTTTGATCTTGGACTTCTAGTCTCCAGGACTGTGAGAAATACATGTTTTGTTTTTTAAGCCATCCAGTCTATGGTACTTTTGTTATAGCAGCCCAAATGGACTAAGATACTGTTTGGAATTTTTATATATTCAAGTATATGTGTACTTAAAATATTTACTCATTATATTGAACGTACAGGATGTAAGCTGGATAGACAGGCAGATTTTTCATACCTACAAACAAAAGCAGGATAATGACTAGTTTAGAAGAGTTTAGAAGAAGAAAGTCATATCAGAGCAGAAAAACGTTGGAAGCCATCTGTTTTAAATGTGGGCAAACTAAGGCCTAAAATTGTTGTGTCTTATTGATGACCACAGAGCTCAGAAGTGACTCAAGCACAGTGAGAACCCAACTGGTTCTCAATGCTGGTCCAGTTGACTTCACCAAGACGATCCTGTTTTATACACTTATGATGGAAACAATTTCATGTGATTTTATACCTTGATTATCTATGTGAGAGTAGGAAAATTCTTAAAACAGAGGCCCTATGGAGGAAACAAAAATTAAAACAAATGTGTAAAATCTAAAAACACTGCATTGTAATTAGGGTCTTAGTAATGGCTTACTTAGGCAATGCCAGCGGATTATCCTAGATAAAAAATATAGGTCCCAAATTATTTTTTAAAGATTCTCCTGATCCTCCTAATGAATGGCAGATTACTTGGACACAAGTAAGTCATAACTTTTAGCCATTTTTTGCAGGATATCTTTTTTAAAGTATTATGTGTCATCTGACCTATTGTACTAATATATTTTCCAAGTTTTTTTTTTAATGTATGTCAACACTTTATTAGATTTCTTCACCAGATACATACTTCTGATGGGATATTTGTCCTCATTTGAATTGCTTTATTCTGCCACTGTTTAGCTTCCATGTTTTTATTTTTTAAAAGTAGTTTTATATTTTGTTTTTCCAGCTGCTCCTCTTCCCATCCTCTTTCCTATTCATTCTTCTTCTTCTTTAGTACCACCAGAGATCATCGCTTTAAGGATGTTTACCAGGGTTTTTCATTTCCTTCTCAATCTCTTGTGTATTTTTGGAAGAAGACATGAAAAGTCCTGGCATTCTGACTGGGACGTCACTGCTGGTCTATCTATGTAATTGACACCAGCCAGCACTGTGACTTCCACTGCCTCCTGTACTGAGTCACGAACTGAGGACTTTTATGGTCACTTACAGCTAAAGGGAGTTGTAACTGTTGTAACTGTGTTTTGCTAAGTGTTTTGCTAATACAGAGTACTACAGAAACATCTCTGAGAGTAATGATTACTGACAGTGGTGACTGTCCATGATTATCTCTTTATTCCTGGATATTTCTCATGCAAATGATATTTTAGCTGACACTTCCTCCCCCCATTCACCCCAAGTCCAGTGGATCTAAAACAGAATAAAGAGAATAAGTCTATTTCTAGTAGTTCTAACTAAACAAATGATGATTTTCTATGTCCAATTAGTTGATTTATGGAGCATCATACCTTAATAAACTGGCTCTGTTTTTCTATTTTGTTTTATTTTACATTTGAATAAGGCAGGCTTACTATATGACTAGAAATGCATTTGTGTTCGCTCCTGTGGGAGCACAATTTACACAATTTATGCTCTCATCCTAAAAATCACAGTTCTAGTTCAGCTGCAAACTGTGATGTATGAAAAGAGTATATAATATCAAATACCATGTCCCTTAGCCAATTTACCAATCAAATTCTTATAACAGCATAGTTTATAACAATGATAGAAATGTTAAATACAAGGCACTAGATTATCTTTATGCCAGAGGAGGGACAGTGGTTTAAGTATGGAAAAAACATTCTAATTTAACCTTATTCACTATGTTGCTATGTGGATTGAGAGAATTACTTAGAAACTCTGTTCTTCTACATCTATATTCTTCAATGTCAGAGAATACTTAACTAACTGCAGGCGTGTATGTGCACATGTGCCTGTATGTGTGTCTAATTAATATGTGGAAAATATATATAACAAATACAAGTTAATATTTCTATCACTACTGTTCGGGGTGAAAATGACCACTAACTATACAATGTTCTGAATTACACGTTGTATTTTTCATCAAAAGCTTACTGAACTCCAGGGTTAAAAAAATGCACAATAATCTGTATAGAATGGCTAGAATTTAGGATTCCAACAAGCTCTTATCATGTTTAAACAAAAACACTGATTTAATGTTTCATGTTCTGATGTCAGAAGTGAATTACAGAATGGAATTATGGCTTTATATAAGTAATGGTATACTTTGATCACAAAATAATATTTACTCTCTCATATTAAACAAGGAATAGGATTTCACAGGGGATCAATAAAATAATTATTATCATTTATAATGAAATAAAAACCATAAATTAAATGGATACACTCCTTCAGGCTAGGGGAATTTAGGCTGGACCTAAAACTATACTAAAAATATAGGGCTTCCCCAGTGGCGCAGTGGTTGAGAGTCCGCCTGCTGATGCAGGGGACGTGGGTTCGTGCCCGGGTCTGGGAGGATCCCACATGCCGCGGAGCGGCTTGGCCTGTGGGCCATGGCCGCTGAGCCTGCGCGTCTGGAGCCTGTGCTCCACAACGGGAGAGGCCACAACAGTGAGAGGCCCGCGTACTGCAAAAAAATAAATAAATAAAACTTCCAGTAAAACCCACAATTATATTCTATAGAACAAATATAAAATTTCATACTTTGGAAAATCATAGTAAATATATTATTCAGATATTTACTAAAGTGCTAATTAAATTTCTGCTACATGCATAAATTTAGAGCTAACATAAACCATATATGGCAGTTTATTTAACAAATATTAATTACTTGCATTTTAGTTCTCAGGTGCTGTTTTAGAAAGCTATGCCTATATTCACAACTCCCATATCATATCACCTCTTAGGTCAAGACTTACTGAGCATCTTTGGTCCTGTTTTTTTGTTTGTTTATGTTACAGTTTTCTAATCAGAGTGCGTAACATAAGAATTATTTATGTATGAACTGAGAGAAAGGGATAAAAGGGCTCAGTTCACGAGGTTGAGTTTTAGGGGTTCATTTAGTCGTCTAGACATATATTTTGTAAGTTCCTACTAATAACCAGATATTGTGCAAGGCACTCAGCTTTCAGTGTTGCTACTGCAAGACAGAAACCTTGTTCTTAAAGGGTTTACAGTCCAGTGGAAGAGACAGATGATAAACAGGTAATCCAATCAATAAATATTGAACTTCATCATTGAAAGGTACAATGAAGGTGAAATTTTTGTGCTCTGTTAAAAAAACGGACACAGCCAGGCTTCCCTGGTGGCACAGTGGTTGAGAGTCCACCTGCCGATACAGGGGACACGGGTTTGTGCCCCGGTCCAGGAAGATCCCACATACCGTGGAGCGGCTGGGCCCATGAGCCATGGCCGCTGAGCCCGCGCGTCCGGAGCCTGTGCTCCGCAATGGGAGAGGCCACAGCAGTGAGAGGCCCGCGTACCACAAAAAATAAATAAATAAATAAATAAAGGACACACCCAATGAGAGAGGTAAAAAAAGGATACTTTGAGAGGGTAATTTTAATCTGAATCTTAAATGATTATAAAGGAGACAGTATGCAAAGGCCACAAGAGAGCATTCCAGAAAAAAATAAGAAGCACATGTTAGACCCTAAGATGGGAAGGTCATGGTGTGTCTGAAGGACTAAAGGTCAAGCAACGTGTGTGGCCCTTTGGCAGCAAATGGGGGAGCAGTTTTGAAAATGTTCGGACATAAAAGATCCAGATGATGAGGGATTTAGGCTATGGTCAAGAATTTGAACTTTTTAGAGAGGACTAGGAGGCTCTTAAAGGGTTTTAAACAGAAGAATGGGTTAATAACTGGATGTTTTATGAAAGGACTGACTACAGTTCAGTGAGGTGGAAGCAGAGTAAGTAGCAAACAGTCCAGGTTATGGTAAATAGTCAAGGCAGGAGGTGATCCATTCTCCATCTGGCTTTCAATTCTTTCCCTTTCTATCCAACCCTACTCTCCACCTTTAAAGATCCTTCTCCTTCTCTGAAGACTTAGCCTCAAGAACCCTCTGGAACGTATTCAACTTGTAAGGTGTTTTCATCTACCCTTTGGGATAAGTAGGACTGTTGCCATGCTGTTAGCAAAGTGTTCAGGGTCAGGGGACCATTCTTAGGGGTCATGGTGAGAAGAGGGAGTGTCCTTTGTAAACAATATGGGAAACTGAAAGCTACTGAGGCTGCCAGCCAACATCTGCTGGGAAACAAAATCTGAGTACAAGAAAGACAAAGTCCAAACACCAATCTTAGAGATCAGAGGTGTTGGTAATTAAATCTTATAACACTTACAATCAGAAATGTGCATTTCCCACTGCTTCTGCTTGCTGTGCCCACTGAAGGAGCTGGGTGGAATACGGAAGTGAATACCTTTAAGTGAATGTGTATAAACACTATGACAGAAAAAATAAACAAGGGATACGAGAATGCCATCTAAACCCTGTGTCTAAGCTTCCTATGTAGCCTCTGTATGCGTTACTATCCCTTCCTGTTGGTCATTTTTCAATGACCTGCTCTCTGGAGAGTTCTAGGTTTTAACTATTTCAAATATGGCCTACTAAACTGACAACAAAACTCCTGTTCAACCAAAAAACAAGCAAACTAAGACTGAAAAGGAAGAGTAATATCAGATTATAGAGAGCCCGGAATGCAGCTACAATGAGACTGAAATCTACATGGGAGACTGAGGGCCACTACTGACTTTGTGCAGGGAAGTGACCCTTAAAATATTTTTAAAGGAAGACAAGCAGAAGAACAGTTGTTTATTAAATACCTACTTTATGCCAGGAACTCTAGATAGTCTCATCTATCCTTACAAGTACAGACACTATTTTCTGCTTACAATAAAAGCAACTGAATCTCAACTTGTTAAGTTATGTGTACGTTCACATAGTGCACTGTGGTGCTTATTTGATTCTACATTAATCATAATTATAAATAAGGCTAACACAAAAGGCCTGATTGTCTTGCCTTTGGAAGCCTATCTTCTGCCCCTAATGAGTACTCTACTTACCCTAGTTTACTGAACCTGCCCATCAGGAAGTCATAAATATACAGCAAGCCTTGTTCTAAAGTTTTTGAGTCAGAAAACTTGCTTAAATCATTTAGTACCATTAAAGGTTTTATCAGAATCTGAATCTAATAAGAGTACGAAGAAGAAAAATCAAAGGATGGAAGATTATTGCAGGAAAAAATAAACATTTCTACTACCTAAGTTAAAACCAAACATTCTACAAAGTAAAATATTTAAATAATAAAGAATTCCCTTTTAGGGCTTCCATGGTGGTGCCGTGGTTAAGAGCCTGCCTGCCAATGCAGGGGACACCGGTTTGAGCCCTGGTCCGGGAAGATCCCACATGCTGCGGAGCAGCTAAGCCCATGTACCACAGTTACTGAGCCTGCGCTCTAGAGCCCATGAGCCACAACTGCTGAGCCTGTGTGCCACAACTACTGAAGCCCACATGCCTAGAGCCTGTGCTCCACAGGAGAAGCCACCGCAATGAGAGGTCCCCACTCGCCACAGCTAGAGAGGGCCCACACACAGCAACAGAGACCCAATGCAACCAAATATAAATAATAAATAAATTAAAAAAAAAGAATCCCCTTTCAAAAGCAGAAGGATTATGACTATATCTATACTTATATCAGCAGGGCATGAACTCTGAGGCATATTTGTAGAGCTTTGATTAGTAGAACAGAGTTGGGGGATAAGCTGAGTCATCTCTTTTCCACTCTATCAAAACTACAAAAGGATAATTCCAAGTTTGATGCTTTGAAATTATTTAATAAAGAAGTTTTCTTAATTACCACAGGTACCTTGATTCCATGTGAAAATGCTCTATACTCACAAAGTGTTCTTAATATTTAAACTAAGTTTTATCTACTGCAGCCCAAGCTCAACTTATTCAATTCTGAATGACTGGTGGGAATAATTGATCCCTTCTCTCATTTAGAGTATCTCTTTCCTATGTGTTCAGTAGTTACCCTGCTTCCCTGTTATCTTTCTTCCAGTCTGAATATTCCCACTGCCTTAACGTTTCCTTATAGATCTCATTTTCCAAAGCTTTTACCATTTTTGTTGCTCTCTTCTGAACTCATTCAAATTTATCTATGATTCCCTTTCAACTGAGGGATAAATACTGAACACAGTTATCCAGTTGAGGCCTAAAGAGGGCTGGTAGGGCTAAATAATTACCTCTCAGTTCATCCATGCTCTCCCTATCAATATACCCCAAAGCAGTGTCTAGGGTTTTATAGAGTACTATCATATTGTTGATGTATACTCATCTATCATTCGTTAGAACTTACATCTCCATCCCCATGGGACAGTAGTGTGTGCAGTTTACATTTGCTTTTATTGAATCTCTGTTTATTGATTTCAGCCCCACATCCTATTTATCAAGATGGTTGTTTGCAATACTAACCTCCAATTGGCCTCCAACAGCACACAATCGCCATGTTCTTAACTGTTTAAGTGATTAGCACGTTTTCTGCTTTATCTCACCAAATCTCTGAGTGCACAGTTGACTCTGTGTGTGTGTGTGTGTGTGTGTGTGTTTGACTGGCAATTTATGCTAGGATTTAAAATTTTTGCTTCTTATTCCTTACATTGCTAACCTCAAAAGCTCTGATTTATCGAGTGTCAGTTATATTGCCAAGACTGTACACTGTCATATTAGTCCTCATAACAATATTCTTGAGATATGATTAGCCCAATTTCACAAAAAGAAAATAAAAAGACTCTGAGGGCCATAGATGTCCAGTAACTTTCTCAATGTATAACTAAGAAGGAGCCCAGCTGGAACTTGAACTGGTGTGTTTGATCTTACAACCAAGCATTTTCCAGTACACCAGTAAATAGTACAGCTTAATTCACACACACAAGTTTATTTTACCAACAGGTACCTCACTGGTTCTGCTATTACTAGACAGGATTTTTAAAAACCATGGCAGTATCTTTACTCTAGGAAGTCTTCTTTTAGAGGGATGATGCTGGTGCTATGAATGATGAGGCCATTGTTCCTGGGGACAGAGATGATGTCAGCAACAAAATTACTGCTTACTATGAACGCCCTGGTATCTGAAAGACTACTGAATAGAGTTGATCATAGGTTGTTCTCCCACCCCTTTTTCTAAATTAAAAAAGCATCCCAACAAAAGAAATATGATAATTAACTTGACTTCTATTTGTTTCCTTATTTCAAAGTAATTGAATCCAAACACTATCCATCCAAATCACTCGCGTAAGTCAATGGCTGCTGAATGAGGTGCTAAGGCTCTGTTGGGTATTTTAAAAGTTCCTAAGGGATGCTCTACATTTTAGTATATGGAATTCAGAAAGCACAATGCTTGTTTAATTAAGGCTGTATAAGCTGACTGTATGACTTGCCCACATCAGCAACTCAGCCTCTCTCTTGTCAAACCCAGAGTGTGCACATATGCTCATTTAACTGGTGAATGCAGAATTCAACTTCTTCAGGGAATGGGTACCAAGGCCTGTTTTACAAAATGCTCTTGTTCATAAAGTTAATATGAATATGTCTATTCTTAGAGAAGAATATGTGAATCAAATTGTAAGAGACAAGAACAAATGATGGAAGATAATAGACTTTTGTTAATATTGGGAAATTTAGAACATTTAAAATAACTAGCAAGAATAAATGAACTTACTGTCCTAGGACAGTTGTCTAGCAATGGGATTTCTTTACTATTTGCATATACTTCATGCTTCCCTTGAATGCATCACTGGATGTGTCAAAGGTTTGGTTTTCAACAGGAAGATGAGAACATTATCTACTAAATACAGCTACTTTCTAATGGACCAATTTAAAAAATATTGAGTTCTGAGTTCAGTTTGGTGGAAAATAAAGACCCTACTGAGTTCAAGATGACTGCCAAGGCACTTGATAAGTAGGAGGAGGCCAAAAAGTGAAATCCTACACCATGCACAAGTTGGGTGGTTTTTGTGCACATTACGAGAAGAGGGCTGCTCTGCAGGGCTCATGCCACGTCTCCTCAGGGCCTACATACAGGCTATGGGCAGATGCATCCTTTGTGTCTATTCCCCAAAGTCCTGAGAGTAGTGTAAATGTGAAAGGTTAGGATGGAAAAGGACACAATAGAAGGGAAAATAAAAGAATCATTTTCCTTGTATTTATTTTCTAAACACCTCTACCACCGATTCCTTTCTTACTACCTGAAGCTTGTTCTCATCAGTAATAAGTAAAATTTTTTAAAACTCAAAACAGGTATTATTACCTCCCTAGTATTGACTATTTTAATTTATATTCGACATATTAAAACAGGTTCACAATAGGTAGACTATTTTTTTCTGGGATTGAAAATAGTTCTTCACTTACAAACATTCGACAGCACTGAGATTTGACTTTAATTTTATTTTCTGTTTGTGTTAACTTTTCCTTAGTTTTATCCTTCCTCTTTACCCTTCTTTTAACACAGATGCTCTCAGATTAGTTTGCCAGGGTTTTTGTTTGTTTGATTTCCTTATTTTCCTTTTCAGTAATGTGTACAAGAAAGTATATTTAGGGTCTGAAGTTGCTACAAATATCTCCTCAATTCTTATAAAAGGATTACTAGTTATTAAGAAACCATGCAAAATCCACAATGTATAATGGGTCTATTCTGATGCAATGAACACAACGTTTTACTATCTCAATAATTGTTTTTAATTGAAATATTTAATAACTTGTTATTAATAAATTAATTATTGTTAATAGAAAAGATAGGGTCAGACTTGTCCACATTTAAGCTTCACTTAGTTATATTTGAGAGTTCTCTCCTCTCCTTTTTTCAATATTAAAAAAAATGTGGTTAAAACATATGCAGGCTTCAAAAATGAAATATTTGTTTCAACTGAAAAAAACTAAGACATAATTAATTAGGCATTATATTCCCTATATACCAAATGCACATACAAATTGTAGACACAGGAAAACAAGAAATTTAGTTGTCTGTATTGCAGAAATGCCTAATATAAACAACATTCTAAGGACTACGAAGATGCAGGAGCCACAAAGTTGAAAACACCAGGAAAAATACAAAGCAAACAGACAAAAAAACTAAACACCTCAGCTACTTCATTTTGAGTCTTACATGGAAAACCAAGCCAACCATAACAACAACAAAAAAAAAAACCTTAAAATTTAAAATCCTAATTAAATGATAAAAATGCACTCTTTGGGATTTTCAGCAATAAGCTTATTTCTCTTTTAATTCTCTTCAATGGCAAATTGGTATTACTACTTTATTTGGTTTTCACTTAGATTTTCAAGTGTGTTAAGAATTGGAAAGTATTCTTTCTCCTAACTTAGAAGACAAAACACTAAATGGCCATTTTTATTCTGCTGACAAGAACAATCTACTTCATGGTTTTGTAAATGTCTCGGAGGCAAAGAAAATTGTATAATTTTCTTATCAGAACCAATGCTAATACTTTATTATTAACATTATTTTTAATTTGAATACAAGTAGAAGGCATCCCAGAAAAGGGAGTAAGATGAAATATTCAGAAGGAAATTCTAACCTCATATTAAGTAGAAAATCACTGTTCCCTTCCTGTATTTTTTATTTTGAGGTAAAGAAAAACAGAATCACTAGGGCATTTGCTAGCTCATACTCAGCTCTTTTGTTTTCCATTTAAATTAAACATTTATTTTCTCTTTGGATATTGTTTTTATTATTAACTGTCAGTATGTTGATGAAATGTGTTTCATTGTTAACCACCTACTCTCAGAAATGTTGAAACATTTTCTTTATTAGGTCATTTATTTTTAGTGATACAAACTTGTTCTAATTTTGTAGCCAACTGCACACCTCACCTGTTGGCATGTCTAACTGATTATATCAAATCATGCTATGTAAGAAAATTAATATACATTCCATTAATAGAAGTGGATATTTAAAGATAGTAAATATTCAGCCCTGACCATCTTATACCTCCAAAAGTTTTAGGAGGTACAAAAAAATCAGGCTTTTTTTTGTTTTTTTGTTTTTAAAGAAGGGAATGCCAATACATAAAAACAGATGAACTAGAATACCAGTATGTCATCAAAATGACATTTAGCAAAACAAAAGTCTAATTTAATAGGGGATATTCATTATTGTAAGATCTTTAAATAAAAGATAATTGCTATGTATTCAGTATTATGGAAGCACCTGTTAGAAACTGGGTTCAATCTAAACAGATTTTATTACATCCATTTCTGATAGGTGAATTAGCAGGGGCCAACTGCCATAAATTACCTTGGCTATTATGATACTGCTATGAATAATTAGTTATTGACAGATATTCTTTAAAATGAAAGTTTATACTAGCTCAATTAATTCCCACCAAGGTGAATGTATGTTTAATTTTTAAATATTAAAAAAAGGCGGGGGGGGGGCTTCCCTGGTGGCGCAGTGGTTGAGAGTCTGCCTGCCGATGCAGGGGACACGGGTTCGTGCCCTGGTCCAGGAAGATCCCACATGCAATGGAGCGGCTGGGCCCGTGAGCCATGGCCGCTGAGCCTGTGCGTCCGGAGCCTGTGCTCCGCAACGGGAGAGGCCACCACAGTGAGAGGCCCGCGTACCGCAAAAAAAAAAAAAAAAAAAAAAAAAAAAAAGGAAACCTTGATGCACATAGAAAAAATCCTTAGTTCTCAGGAATTTGAATCATTTATTTATTTTTACTCCTGAGAATATTTTATTTCTGGGGCCACAAGACAAATGAAGTTTGTCCTTTTTACTTAACTGCTACCTGATTTTCCTTTAGACTATAACTCTTTGATGACAGAGGCCTACTTTCTTTTGAGTTACTTTCTTAAATCTCCTTCCTTGAAAACATTAAAATAATGTTAAATACTGTTGAATGTAGCAAACATCTGGAATCATACCATTTTCCATTTACAATTGAAGGTTAGGTTTGCCAAGTAAAAAACACGAACGTATGCTTAAAGAGCAAAAAAAAAAAAAAAAATAACGACAGTTGACACCTATTTCTGCATATCCCAGTTGTGTTTTTGTGGACCAAAACACATGCAGCTGTCTTCCCAAATCACCAAGCGTGTCCAGGTATGTAGATAAAAACTTTTTTTGTTGTTTTTATAAAAAGTACTTGTAATTCCTAAGAAAAGATGCAGTGTACTCTGGCCTGACAATGTGGTTCACTGCTATTGGTAGTTTATGGTTAGTTTGTACTCAGTATAGTAACTTCATGTTGGATCTCAGCATTGGATATTCTTCTTATCTAGAAATTGTTCAGTAAAAATGCCCAACTATATATCTTTAGTTGTCAGCAAAATAACTGGAAAAGAATAGCAGAGCATGGAAACACCCAGTAAATACACTTATGTATGTTTCCAAAAATAATCAAAACCAAACAGGAAAACCTGAATTTTCAGACTTTCAAAATAGGAATTTGCTTCCTTGTCAGGTCTAGTGATAAAGAACTCCTGTTGCTTTGTGGGTGTCTTGCTGCTGCTTGGGTCTGAATTTGATAGTAAGCACATTACACCTCTATAATCATTTCTCATATCCAGCCATGCCTTTTCATGAAATAAACCACAAAATTTGTGCACTTTTCTCAAGACAATAATGGTAGCTGAGTTTTCCACAAAGTCAGAACATTTTTAGCTCTTCTGGTAAAAAGCACAACTGATATTAGGCTTACTCTGAAATAAGTGTTCTACCAGCAGAAGAAACAGCTGTCTTGTGCATGCAAAACAGAATTCTGTCTACCTTCCTCAGAACATAGATGTGGCTACTTTAAAGATGATGAGTCGATGAGTCAATGGAACTGTGAGCTCTTTAGGGCAAAGATCTTATTCATTCAACTGGCATAAATATTGGCACAGAGAGGGCATTCTAATCTTTAGAAATCAATAAAGTGAAGAAATCAGGTCCATTAATAAATGTTTCCTCTTTGTACAACAGTATTATATAAAGTATCTCATCAGACTTTAGGTGTTTGAGGTCTTGGAGACATCCTTGATCCTTCCCTCCCCCTCATTATCTATACCTCATTCAGTACCAAGTCATAGGTAACCCTTGAATCAAGCAACTTCTTTCTGTATAATCTGCCAACACTTCAGTCCAAGCTAGTGTCATCTTTGCCTATAATAGTCTTCTACTTGGTCTCCTTTTATTCACTCTGGCCCCCTCTAATTCCTTTTGTGCACCAAATCAGAGAGATATTTTCAATCATAAATGAAATGATTACTCCATCCTATCATCACACCCTTAAACCATTCAGTGGCTTCCCCATTACTCTTTTGATAAAGATTGAAAACATTGGAGCTCATGTCATACACACCGGCCATCTGCCTGGTGCAGAAATGCACCACACTGTCCAGGCTGTTTCCCCTGCTTAGAATGTGCCCCACACCTCCTTCTCCTAGTCAAGTCCTGCTCTTTAGGATTTTAGCAGATCACGCCTTTCCTGACCCCCTCAGTTACATATTTTGCTAGCAATTCTTACATTACCACATTCCTCTCCCTCAAAGCACTTAACTCCATTTGAAATAATGAATTCGTTAGTGTGATTATTTGATTAATGTCTGTTTTCCTCTCAGGCTGTAATTTTCATGATGGGAGAGAGTGTGGCTCATTTTGCTCGTCTCTATGTACTTGGGACATAAGAGAAGTCTGGCACATAACACTAGCTCTTAAATAATATATGTTGGATGAATGAATAAATGAAGGAATGAGACTCTGGATCCCTTTTATAGAAATGAGGATGAGCAATGAGCATACTACACACAGATTCTTGTCTACCTTTTATGACCAGCAGCAGCATTTTTAAGAGTTTTTATTTGGGGTTACTATATTTGATTAGGAGACATTAATTTTTGTGAAATAAATATAATAAGGATCTTTAATAATCTAAACTGACTATACTGAAATCTTTTTTTTTTTTTTTTAACTTTCACTAAGACCTTTTCAAAATCTGTTGGGCTACCCAGATAAGCTCATTTACTATAGCCAATATCTACTGTCTTGAGAAAGATGCTGATATTTCTAAAGAGCTTTCAACAACTTACTGGTGATATAATGATTCTTGGGTCCAGATTACATTTCTAATTCCAAAATACCTTTAAAACTATTATGTCATTTATCTAAAAGCAACTGATGAGGATGATGGGTGTGGGTATTATTATCCCCATGTTACTGCTGGCAACTTTGCTATATTGTAAATCAACTATACTTCAATAATTTATTTTCTTAAAGTAAAACATACTTTGGAGGACAGCTTGTGATACAGGTTTTTATTTGTTTGTTTTCATTTTTTGTTTCTGTTTCTTCCTACAGTGCAACCTGATGGGCAACTCATAAAGGTTGTTACACAACAGAACATTGGCATATGATATTGTCACCTTGATTTATAGTGCTTTGATGAAATGGAAGAACAAGGCAGTAGTAAGCAAGGACACTGTCCTTTTCGGGACCTTAGGAAAATCAACAAAAAGCTGACCTGGTGTGAAATGAAATGAGGGAAAATTGTAGTGCTGCATGCCAAAGTTCTCAGCAAGAGGCTCAAGGAAATTGAGGCCAGTAAAGGGCTGACATAATGAAGGGACACCAACCCTTGACTCCATGTGTTAAAATTCACTCTGTAGAACTAAGCTTTTTTATATTTTTTAAAGAATATCTTAGTAGAAATACCAGCTATGTATTCATAGTCCCTACATTTTACTAATGTGTTTTTACTTGCTGTCTTCTATCCAGTATCATGGTTAAAAACAAAAGTTCTAGTGTTATATGGTCAGGGTTCAGAACCCCTTTTCCATCTGCTTCTAGTTCTTTTTAACTTAAATTATGGTTCAGTGTCTTCATTTGTAAAAGAGGAATTTTAATTATATTTCCAAGTTCCCAGAAAAGATTCAGGTAGTATAGGGCTTGAAGCTTATGTAATTGTGAAAAGGATGTCTCTTTATGCAAAAGCATACATACAAAATGTACTATAAGTACACAGCTCAGATCCCAACCTGGCTCTTAGAAGGAGGCAGTGAAAGTGAGTACGCTAAAGCTTAAGCTTTGAAAGCATCACCTTTGAATTCTTCTTTTTCAGTTAAAAAAATTAATGAAGGTTAAATAAACTATGTAGCACATAATGAGACACATCAAACATTCCCTAAATGTTAGTCTTCATCCTCTTCGTTATTACTTATACTATAACTCACAAAAGTGTCAAAATAAATAAATAAAATAAATAGTATCCATTTATGATTCCTCACATTTTAATTTTATTCTTCTGAGGCTAAGTGCTAGATAGGACTAAATAGATTAGTGAGAGTGATGCATGTTCAGAAATTAGTTCATTCATTCATTTGTTTACTGAGCAAACTATGTCAAGCAGCTACTCTGTGCCAGGCATGGAATGGAGAGTGAAACAGTTAAGGGAGGGCCACACAGGAAAATGCAAAACAAATTTAAAAATGAGTAATAACAAGCATGTGTGTGTGTCACAGGATAATAAGAAGGTACTGGGATAGAGAATAATGGAGAGAGATATGAATTGGCTAGGACAGTGAAGGAAGACTTGTCTGGAGGCGGTAATCATCACGGAGAAATTAGAATATTCTGAAGGATCCCATAAAGACAAGTTTGGGATAGTATTCCAGACAGAAGGAAAGTCATGTTTGGAGGCTCTACAGGAAAGAACATGAAACATTTTAGAAATCTAGGCTCTATAAATAGGTCAGATATTAGAAGAATGATGTGAGTGTAGTGACTAATGGTTCACAGATGCTTCAGTGAGATGAAAGGAAGAAAGGGAGGGAGGGAAGGATGGAGAGAGAGAGAAAGAGAAAGAGAGAAAGAGAAAAAAAGAAATAACTAAGAAAGAAAGAGAGAGAAAGAGAGAAAAGAAAGAAAGAAAGAAAGGGAAAAAAGAAAGAGAAGGAAAGAAAGGAAAGGAAAGAAAGGCAGGAAGAAAAAAGGGACTAAACAAATTTTGATGGAGCCAAGAACATAAAGCTTAGACTTGGGCTGCTGGACACAGAGCTTCCTCCAAATAATTATGAGCTTTTAGGATAGACTTGTCTTAATTGACCTGTACTCCTGGATTATTAAAGCAAGCTTGAACAAGGAGGCCTCAACTCAGTCCCAGACCTAGAGCATCCCCACCCCTGACATGCAAGTTAAAATGGACTAGATGAATCCACCTCAGGAGAACTTCTTAAGGGTAAAATAGTGAGTGCTTTGAAGGAATTCAAACAAGTTGGATTATACTGTCAACAATGATTTAAGGAAAGAAAAAATGTACTAAAGTCATAAAACTAAAGAATAAGTATTCCAGCCTAGAAGAGTAGGTAATCGGTGAGTATCATTAAAGGTTTCTGAGAAAAGATGTGCTTAGGAAGAGGTGAGAGATATAAATTGCTAGCAAGAGAGGGGAGTGGGTGTAGAAGCCACATATATTTCAGACTTCCAGCATATTCCTTTCAGCCACTGGGCTATGTAGAATGAAGTTTTTCCAAGTAGCAGAGCAATATTCTTCACACTGTGTACTCTTTCTTACACAGGGAGTTTCCTTAATCATTGTTTAAAAGGAAATTCTAAAACAATTTGATACCCATCTCATGGTCTAAACCAAAGAAAGAGATAAAGTGCCAATAAAAGAGTTGAAGATTAAGGAAACAAATAAACCTTGGGGGATACAACTGAGTATCGTCTTTTAATCTTCAGCCCATGCTTTCACACAGAGGAAAATACTTGTATTGTTCTCTGAAATAATGACCTGTTTTAGTTACCAACTGCTATGGATTGAATTGTGTTTCTCCCCAAATTCATATGCTGAAGCCCTAACCCCTATTATGATGGAATGTAGAGACTGGGACCTTTGGGAAGTATTGAGTTTAGATGAGGTCAGGAGGGTAGGGCCTTCATGATGGGATTAGTGCCTTTACAAGAACAGACACCAGATAACTTGATTCCTCTCTCTTTCTCTGTCCACTATGTGAGGACACAGAGAGAAGGTGACCTTCTGTAAGCCAGGAGAGTTCTCCGAATCTGCCTGCACCTTGATCTTGGATTGCCCAGCCTCCAGAACCATGAGAAACACATGTCTGTTGTAAGAGTCACCCAGTCTATGCTGTTTTATAACAGCAGCCTGAGCTGACTAAATTGTTACAGAAGTAATTCAAACTTAGCCTATGCTCACCCCAGAAAGCATTCATATTGACCCCACTCTCCATTTCAAGGAGCTAATTTCATCTGCATGTAAAGAGTAAAGGTGCTAAGTATTTTTGTGGAGGCAGCCAATTAAGGCAGGTTAAAAACGGTATAGGCCTTCCGTCCATTTTTTAATTGGATTGTTTGGTTTTTTCGCTATTGAGCTCCATGAGCTGTTTGTATATTTTGGAGATTAATCCTTTGTCTGTTGTTTCATATGCAAAGAGTTTCTCCCATTCCAAGGGTTGTCTTTTTGTCTTGTTTATGGTTTCTTTGCTGTGCAAATGTCACGTTTCTAGTTATTGCTGCCCCAGCTGCTGCCTGCGCCCAGCCTGTGGCCTGGTCTCCTGGCACACAACTTGCTATCGCCCCACCTGTGACCTGTGTCATCTCCACCTGCCCCCACCCCGTGTGCTGCACTTCTTCCTACTGCTGAAGCTCTGCCTGTAATCTTTGTCACATTAAGGATGTCCTCAGAAGTCATGTAGAATGTGTTGGAGCCAGCCAGTGACTGGGGAATGGACTCAGTGGCCAACTCTTCTTCTTCTGATTTGGCATTCAGAGTTGGTGCTCATTTCTAGGAAGTGACAGACGAAAACACATTTGTCACATGATTTTAATTCAGGCCCAAGTGCTTCTATTTTTAGACCAGCAATGTCTTCATCCTAAGTATACACTGACTGTGATGATCTCATATGACACTGTTTTCCTATGTTCTTAATAAATAGCAATTTCCCTGGGGGGAAAAAAACAGTATAGGCATATGGTACCTGAGGAAAATCTAATTCAAGAGATGTTTCTATTAATTTAAATAGGGCCACAGAGGCATGTCCATTGATCATCTGTGTCCAGGGTTACTTTGAAGATCCACTATAATATCAAGCATATTTTGATGCCGTGTCGAAAATACATTTCTTTCCTGTCAACTCTTGCTTTGGATCAACTGTAGGATTCACCCAGGAGATTCTCACTGTCAACAGTAAGGTCCCTGTTCTTCTCATCATCTCTGCTTTCTTTCAGGGTTCAACATCCTTCTAAGCTGTTGAAGAATCTCAGTAAAATTGAGAAGTAGCTGGAACACTTACGAAGTCAGGAAGAACATGAAAATGTTCTCAATTTCTACCACTGCCTCCAGTTAGAAGCCCAAGGCTTCCTCTGACTATCCATGCCTGCAAACTCTATAAATACATATCTTCTAGGAGAGTTCCATGCCTGCTCAGATCTGTCAATCTGGCTTAAGAACTTTCTTAATAATGCAAGGGTCTGGCTCTAAGGATCAAGGCTACTATTTTGCTGGACAGAATATTCCCCTCGAATTAGACAATTTAAAGCACTATTCTGCCTGATTCCTCACTTCAAATGAGACCAGAAACTATTTCTTTTCCTAATATCTCTTAAGTATTATAGGTGCTCAATAATAAACTGTATCCCTACCTATTATTATTCCTAGGGTGAGAGCGTCAGCGGAGCGAACACACATATCTCTGCATGAGCTGTTTTGACCATGAGAACATGGCCACCTAGACAAACCATTTGGTTCTCAATGAGCCGTAACATCTATGCTGGGTAAATAAACACAAAAATAGTGATTCAGAAATAAGCACTAAAAACAGTTGTGTTTGCATTACCTAAAAGCCTCATAGGCCCTGTATAATTCATTATGACCATGTAGTAGGTCTTATATTGAGATGAGGCTTAGTTATTTTAACTTGTTTAGCGTAGATTTTGGAAAACAAATGGCATCTTCACAAGTCACAAAAGCCTTCATCGACATTTCAGGTCCTAACTTTTTCACATATGTTGTCTTGACTGCTGGACAGGTAAGTTTTTATGTTAAACCAGTAAGGGACAGATTTGAGTAGGTATTATATATTCTCGTCCTAGAAATTTTAACTTCATAAACATTATTTTCTGAACAACTTTCCTCTTTCCTCCCCATGGTCATCACGTATCATTTATCTGATTATGCCTCAAAAGCAAGCATAAACGTGTGTTTATTTAGACTGCTCGAGGAGTCCAATTCCAATCTGAATACATCCATTTTACCAAATGGAATGTTATGCAGACCTCTTGTCCTCCCTCCTGTTTGTTGGTCAGAGATTTATACTGTAATCTCCCAGCACATCTGAATTAGAGATGTGAGTCCTGATGGCAACTGTCTATAGGTTGAAATTATAAAGGTCAAAACTGAGTCCAGCAAATCTTCCTCTCCTTTCATTTGAAGATTCACGTTCCTTAATGCCAGAATAATATTTATGATGTTCTTGTTATTTAACAGATTCATTTTATTTATGTTAAATGTATTTCTAACAAATTCTACTGTATTTTCATTAGTTATTCAGTAAAACTTCCAAATGAGATAGTAGATAATGGTTAATCTCTGATATACCAAATTTCTTATGACAAAGTCTTAAATTGTTTAATCTGTTTTTCTCCCTCTCTCTCTTCCTCTCCCTCTCCCACACACACATGCACATACACACACACCCCAGCATTTGGCCTGCTAAATAAAAAGTTATTCCTTAGCATATAGAATACTTTTTACTCTCAAATATTTCTCCCCTTCACACATACTTATTGCACTCATTCAGCTAAAATCAACATGCATCTTTTTTAATCCACAGTTGTATATGCTCAAGTTCATATCTCTTTAAAAGATTAATTAATACAGTCATGGCTAATTATCTATACCTGTTTATATGATCAAGGCCATTTTACAAAGTGAATATCATGAAGATAATCAGTTTCTTTTTTTAGCTTCTCAGCACAGGTCAGGATAAAGCTTTATTATCCTTCATAAATAGGAATACTGGCCATCACTGGGGAGTGAAATGACTACTGGTCCAGTATGGTGAATGTCCTTCCAGAGTTTCATTCTTAAAAATTGTTTACTATGAAAACAGACTCACAGATATAGAGGACAGACTTGTGGTTGCCACGGGGGAGGAGAGTTGGGGGAGGGAAGGATTGGGATTTGGGTTAGCAGATGCAAACTATTACATATAGAATGGATAAACAATAAGGTCCTACTATATAGCACAGGGGACTATATTCAATATCTTGTGATAAACTATAATGGAAAAGAATATAAAAAGAATACTATATATATATATATATATATATATATATATGCACACATGTATAACTGAGTCACTTTGCTGTACAACAGAAGCTAACACAAAATTGTAAATCAACTATACTTCAATTAAAAATGTATAAATAAATAAATAATTGTTCAGTAAATAAATTCAGAGAGAGTGAAAGAGGAGAGGGGTCACCCATAAGCTTAGAGAATTTCCCTCATATCAAAATACCCTGCAATAATCTGAAGCAGAAACATATTATAATGACCTGAGAAAATCCTTGAAGAAGTTCCGCATTGTGGTGACTTCGAAGGACTAATTGAGAATGCTGCCTATGAATCTGCATACTTGCCCGCATGTTTTAACACATAACCTCAGTCTGTAAGTCAATGCTCAACTGTAGGATACACAAGATCTGTTGGGGACACTGTCTTAAATTATGATTCCTGAAAGATCTACAGTCTACAGGTCATAGGACCCTGAAATCTGCATTTTAGTTTATATCCCAAGAAAGTTGTGAACTGCAGCTTCTCTTTGCTTCCTTCATAGATGATTAAGAGCCTGATGTTGAGAGGAGCAGTTTAGGAAGACAAGGCAAAGCACGAATCCATCAATGGATGCTGTTAAAAGTTGGGGCAGACAAAGGCTCAACAACCGGTCTAACCAGTATATGTCTAATTTAAGAGGTGTCTAATTGAAGAGGTGTCTAAACCTTTAAAAGGTCAATGTATACATTGCAGTATATCACGGGCGGGCACCATCCATCATTTCCTGTCCTCCCCCTTGCCTGTCCCTTTGAGGTTTTAAGCTGAGAAGCTCAGAGGCCATGTTATCATTGGGGCCCATGCTCCCTCTCCAAATATACTTTTCATTTCCCCCCTGAGTCTAATGCCTTGCTCTTTCCTACTTATATTCCTTTTCCTGCTCTCCTCAGTCTGGAAGCCTTTCATCTGCCCATTAACCATACACATTCTTAACTAACCAGACTAAGAACATGTCCTCTTTGGATATGTCTCCAGCTAGCCATGTTCTCCCTATATAAATTCCATTTTCATGTTTTTTTAAATTTCTTTCATTTTTATAAATGTTATTGTTAACTGTATCATATAACCCCTTTGTCCCGTATCAAAGGACACATATACTTTTATATTCCCCCAATACCGTCTATAGCAGATGCTTTATAAAAATCAAAATAAAGCAGGTTTCTTAGAGATGGCTCTATGGACCAACCACGTGGAAATTACCTTAAAAGCACATGTAGTATGCATATCCTGGGCCCTGCCCTAGGCTTGCTGAACCAGAATCTTTACTTTAAAGCTACTAGGAGATACATATGCACCCTACAGTTTGAAATCAATTGGCCTAGAAACATATTTGCCCTAAGGTGCCTACATATGAGAATCATTTGAGATCCTTATAAAAATTACACATTCCGGAGCTTTGTCCGACTTTCTGAAGGAAGGAGAATCCCAAGAGCAGTGATCTGAGAGTCTATATCTTTAACAGGCCCTTTTCATCCCTATCCTTGCCCCATCAGATAATTTAACAATTAGGAAAGCTGATGAAACTTTCTCTAAACTGTTAACAGTGCTTTCTTAAATGGATAAAAACACATTTCAGAGAATAATGTAATGCTAGTTTCTCAACATTTTGCTTTAATTATAATCATTTTCATTATTTAAAAAATTCATACTTTGAGAAATGTAAACTAAAGAATAATGCATTCACTTTCTAAATGATATCCCCCTGATTGAGATAATAGACCTGCAGGTAGCCTGGCCTAGTATAAAAACAGTGGAATCTGTAGTAGCCAAAGTCCCAACTTCGACATTTATGGACTGATGGGCATAAAAAAGTTACTTAAAATCTAAGAGAACTAGTTTCCTCTTTAAAAAAAGGTGCGGGGGGCTTCCCTGGTGGCGCAGTGGTTGAGAGTCCACCTGCCGATGCAGGGGACACGGGTTCCTGCCCCGGTGCGGGAAGATCCCACATGTCGCGGAGCGGCTGGGCCTGTGTGCCATGGCCGCTAAGTCTGCGCGTCCAGAGCCTGTGCTCGGCAATGGGAGAGGCCACAACAGTGAGAGGCCCGCCTACCGCAAAAAAAAAAAAAGGTGCGGGATCGCAATACCTAACTCGCAAGCTAATGTGTGTAGCCGAGTTCAGGCATGGAGTGTTATTCATCCCTGAATCTAAAATTCCAGCAGAATAAGGAAAGCATGGAAAGTGCATGGGGTGTAGGCAAGAGCCCTTGTTGAGACCATGGTTCTTCTGTGCATTAGCAGAGAGAAGACCCCTTCTTATTAGGAGGCCACCTGAGCACTTCTGTGGGCTGGGTCCACATCACAGATCTGTGATTTCCATCCTGTATCTCAGCAGCAGTGGAGGACTTTTCACTTCTCTTAATCCTTCCTCAGTTGTACAGAACAATAGTATTCTTAAATGCTCACGTACTTTATTAAACAAAGTACTGTACTTGCAGTGGCAACTTAATAGATAGGCAAAATATTGTAGAATCTGCTCTACTTGAATTCCCTGGTTATGTGAGTGTTTGCTGAAAATAACAGTTTTTAAAACAACCATAATGAGTGCTCACTGAGCAAAGAATTATAAGGACTAAATTTAAAATCATTTAATGAAAGTCACGGTTACTGTTTTTAAATATGTATTTCCATTTTTCCTAGAAATAAACATGTTTTCTTTCTTTAATTGGTATGGTTTTTATACAGTGTTATTCGCCTAATGTTATATCATGCACATTTACACATTGGTTCAAATAGTCTTTAAAAATGGTTAATAATTGCTTATTATATCTTACTATAACAGTTCTATTATTTGTTTACATACTCTTCTATTATTGGACATTTAGTTTCTTCTATTTTGCTTTTATATAGAGTTTTAAAATAAATATTCTTCTATGTAGATCTCTGATCATATCTTTAATTATTTTGTTAGAACCCATTTCTAGAAGTGGGATTACAGGGTCAAAGGGAAGAAAGGTTTTTAAATCTCATGATATATATCTTTCCCAGTTGCTTTCTAGAAATGTTGCTAATTCAAACTCTATCACCTTCCATCCTACCCAAGAAGAATCCCACTGTATCCAACATGAAAGGCTTACTAATTTTTTTTTTGCTTAAATATTTGCCCAGTGAATAAACACTAAAAGAAATTCCTTTTTAAATTGCATGTATTTGATTACTATTAAGATTGATCCTGTTTTATTTACTCATTGTTCATTTTATACTTTCTGCTTATTGTTTTTGATTCCTTTTCTAATGGAGCACTAATATTTTTCCAGTGACCTGTAATCACACTGTATGTTCTGAAAATAAACCTTTTATTTACTATATGAACTCAACAAGCTTTCCCAAGCTGAAATTTGCCTTTAAATTTTGTTTAAACACTAATCTTCATTTCGATAGATATGTTTTTCTTCTCCTGAAATGTCAGGGTGAGGAATCAGGAAAAAAACAAACGAACAAACAACATTGAAAAGTTAATAATACAGTGTTGTACAAACATCAGAAAAGTTGAAAAAAATTATGCAGTGAACACCTACGACATACATTCTAAAATGAATGTTTTAATTTTAATTAATTAATTTATTTTTTTTTTAACATCTATATTGGAGGATAATTGCTTTACAATGGTGTGTTAGTTTCTGCTGTATAAAAAAGTGAATCAGCTAATACATAAACATATATGCCCATATCTCCTCCCTCTTGCATCACCCTCCCACCCTTCCTACCCCACCCCTCTACGTGGACACAAAGCGCCGAGCTGATCTCGCTGTGCTATGCGGCTGCTTAACACTAGCTATCTATTTTATATTTGGTAGTGTGTATATGTCAATGCTACTCTCTCATTTCGTCTCAGCTTACCCTTACCCCTCCCCATGTCCTCAAGTCCATTCTCTACATCTGTGTCTTTATTCCTGTCCTGCCCCTAGGTTGATCAGAACCATTTTTTCCCTTTAGATTCCATATATATGTGTTAGCATATGGTACTTGTTTTTCTCTTTCTGGCTAACTACACTTTGTATGACAGACTCTAGGTCCATCCACCTCACTACAAATAACTCAATTTCATTTCTTTTTATGGCTGAGTAATATTCCATTGTATATATGTGCCACATTTTCTTTATCCTTTCATCTGTTGATGGACACTTAGGTTGCTTCCATGACCTGGCTATTGTAAATAGAGTTGCAGTGAACACTGTGGTACATGACTCTTTTTGAATTATGGTTGTCTCAGGGTATATGCCCAGTAGTGGGATTGCTGAGTCGTATGGTAGTTCTATTCTTCATTTTTTAAGGAACTTCCATACTGTTCTCCAGAGTGGATGTATCAATTTACATTCCCACCAATAGTGCAAGAGTGTTACCTTTTCTCCACACCCTCTCCAGCATTTACTGTTTGTAAATTTTTTGATGATGGCCATTCTGACTGGTGTGAGGTGATATTGCATCATTGTAGCTTTGATTTTCATTTCTCTAATGATTAGTGATGTTGAGCATCCTTTCAAGTGTTTGTTGGCAATCTGTATATCTTCTTTGGAGAAATGTCTATTTAGGTCTTCTGCCCATTTGTGGATTGGGTTGTTTGTTTTTTTGAGATATTGAGCTGCATGAGCTGCTTGTAATTTTGGAGATTAATCCTTTGTCAGTTGTATCACATTGATTGATCTGCATATACTGAAGAATCCTTGCATTCCTGGGATAAACCCCACTTGATCATTGTGTATGATCCTTTTAATGTGCTGTTGGATTCTGTTTGCTAGTATTTTGTTGAGGATTTTTGCATCTATGCTCATCAGTGATATTGGTCTGTAGATTTCATTTTTTGTGACATCTTTGTCTGGTTTTGGTATGAGGGTGATTGTGGCCTCGCAGAATGAGTTTAGGAGTGTTCCTCCCTCTGCTATCTTTTGGAAGAGTTTGAGAAGGATAGGTGTTAGCTCTTCTCTAAAAGTTTGATAGAATTCGCCTTGAATCCACCTGGTTCTGGGCTTTTGTTTCTTGGAAGATTTTTTATCGCAGTTTCAATTTCAGTGCTTGTGATTGGTCTGTTTTTATTTTCTATTTCTTTCTGATTCAGTCTCCTAAGGTTGTGCTTTTCTAAGAATTTGTCCATTTCTTTCAAGTTGTCCATTTTATTGGCATATAGTTGCTTGTAGTAATCTTTCGTGATCCTTTGTATTTCTGCAGTGTCAGCTGTTACTTCTCCTTTTTCATTTCTAATCCTATTGATTTGAGTCTTCTCCCTTTTCTTTTTTTTTTTTTTTTTTTTTTTTTTTTTCGGTACGCGGGCCTCTCACTGTTGTGGCCTCTCCCGCTGCGGAGCACAAGCTCCGGACGCACAGGCTCAGCGGCCATGGCTCATGGGCCCAGCCGCTCCGTGGCATGTGGGATCCTCCCGGACCGGGGCACGAACCCATGTCCCCTGCATCGGCAGGAGGACTCCCAACCACTGCGCCACCAGGGAAGCCCCCTTTTCTTTATTGATGAGTCTGGCTAATGGTTTATCAATTTTGTTTATCTTCTCAAAGAACCAGCTTTTAGTTTTATTGATCTTTGCTATCGTTTCTTTCATTTCTTCTTCATTTATTTCTGATCTGATCTTTATGATTTATTTCCTTCTGCTAACTTTGGGGTTTTTTTGTTCTTCTTTCTCTAACTGCTTTAGGTGTAAGGTTATGTTGTTTATTTGAGATGTACCTGGTTTATTGATGTAGGATTGTAGTGCTATAAACTTCTCTCTTAGAACTGCTTTTGCTGCATCCTATAGGTTTTGGGTCATCGTGTTTTCATTGTCATTTATTTCTAGGTATTTTTTTGATTTCCTCTTTGATTTCTTCAGTGATCTCTTGGTAATTTAGTAGGGTATTATTTAGCCTCCATATGTTTGTATTTTTTACAGATTTTTACCTGTAATTGATATCTAGTCTCGCAGCGTTGTGGTCTGAAAAGATACTTGATACGATTTCAATTTTCTTAAATTTACAAAGCCTTGATTTGTGACCCAAGATATGATCTATCCTGAAGAATGTTCCATGAGCACTTGAGAAGAAAGTGTATTCCATTGTTTTAGGACAGAATGTCCTATAAATGTCAAATAAGTCCATCTTTAATATATCATTTAAAGCTGTTTCCTTATTTGTTTTCATTTTGGATGATCTATTGTGAAAGTGGGGTGTTAAAGTCCCCTACGATGATTGTGTTACTATCGATTTATATTTTTATGGTTGCTTAGCATTTGCCTTATGTATTGAGGTGCTCCTATGTTGGGTGCATAAATATTTACGATTGCTATATCTTCTTCTTGGATTTATCCCTTCATCATTATGTAGCGTCCTTGTCTCTTGTAATAGTCTTTATTTTAAAGTCTATTTTGTCTGATATGAGAATTGCTACTTGAGCTTTCTTTTGATTTCCATTTGCATGGAATATCTTTTTCCATCCCCTCACTTTCAGTATGTATGTGTGCTAGGTCTGAGATGGGTCTCTTGTAGACAGCGTATATATGGACAGGTCTTGTTTTTGTATCCATTCAGCCTGTCTATGTCTTTTGGTTGGAGCATTTAATCCACTTACATTTAAGGTAATTATCAATATGTATGTTCCTATTACCATTTTCTTAAGTGTTTTGGGTTTGTTATTGTAGGTCTTTTCCTTCTCTTGTGTTTCCTGCCTAGAGAAGTTCCTTTAGCTTTTGTTGTAAAGCTGGTTTGGTGGTGCTGAATTCTCTGAGCTTTTGCTTGTCTGTAAAGGTTTTAATTTCTCCGTCGGATCTGAATAAGATCCTTGCTGGGTAGAGTAATCTTGGTTATAGGTTTTTCTCTTTCATCACTTTAAATATGTCCTGCCACTCTCTTGTGGCTTGCAGAGTCTCTGCTGAAAGATCCGCTGTTAACCTTATGGGGATTCCCTTGTGTGTTATTTGTTGTTTTTCCCTTGCTGCTTTTAATATGTTTTCTTTGTATTTAAGTTTTGATATTTTGATTAATATGTGTCTTGGCGTGTTTCTCCTTGGATTTATCCTGTGTGGGACTCTCTGAAGTTCCTGGACTTGATTGACTATTTCCTGTCCCATATTAGCAAAGTTTTCAACTATAATCTCTTCAAATATTTTCTCAGTCCCTTTCTTTTTTTCTTCTTCTTCTGTGACCCCTATAATTCGAATGTTGGTGCATTTAATGTTGTCCCAGAGGTCTCTGAGACTTCCCTCAATTCTTTTCATTCTTCTTTATTCTGCTCTGTGGTAGTTATTTCCACTATTTTATCTTCCAGGTTACTTATCTGTTCTTCTGCCTCAGTTATTCTGCTATGGATTCCTTCTAGAGAATTTTTAATTCCATTTTTTGTTTTGTTCATCATTGTTTGTTTGCTCTTAGTTCTTCTAGATTCTTGGTAAACATTTCTTGTATTTTCTCCATTCTGTTTCCAAGATTTTGGATCATCTTTAGTATCATTACTCTGAATTCTTTTGCAAGTAGACTGCCTATTTCCTCTTCATTTGTTTGGTCTGGTGGGTTTTTACCTTGCTCCTTCATCTGCTGTGCATTTCTCTGTCTTCTCATTTTGCTTAACTTACTGTGTTTGGGGTCTCCTTTTCACCGGCTGCAGGTTCATAGTTCCCGTTGTTTTTGGTGTATGTCCCCAGTGGCTAAGGTTAGTTCAGTGGGTTGTGTAGGCTTCCTGGTGGAGGGGACTGGTGCCTGTGTTCTGGTGGATGAGGCTGGATCTTGTCTTTCTGGAGGGCAGGACTGTGTCTAGTCGTGTGTTTTGGGGTTTCTGTGACTTTATTATGATTTTAGGCAGCCTCTCTGATAATGGGTGGGGTTGTGTTCCTGTCTTGCTAGTTGTTTGGCATAGAGTGTCCAGCACTGTAGCTTGCTGGTCATTGAGTGGAGCTGGGTCTTAGCATTGAGATGGAGATCTCTGGGAGAGCTTTCGCCGTTTGATATTATGTGGAGCTGGGAGGTCTCTGGTGGACCACTGTCCTGAACTCGGCTCTCCCACCTCAGAGGCACAGGCCTGACACCCGGCCGGAGCACCAAGCCCCTGTCAGCTACACGGCTCAGAAGAAAAGGGAGAAAAAAAGAAAGAAAGAGAGAAAAATAAAATAAAGTTATTAAAATAAAAAATAAAATTATTAAAAATAAATTGAAAAGTAATAAAAAAAAAAGACAGAAGGAAAGAAGAGAGTAACCAAACCAAAAAACAAATCCACCAGTGATAACAAGCACTAAAAACTATAGTAAAACAAACAAGAAAAATGGACAGACAGAGCCCTAGGACAAATGGTAAAAAGCAAAGCTACACAGACAAAATCACACAAAGTCCACGGCCTCAGTTTGGGATGATTCGGTGTCTATTCTGGTCTTCCACAGATGCAGGGTATGTGAAGTTGATTGTGGAGATTTAATCCACTGCTCCTGAGGCTGCTGGGAAAGATTTCCCTTTCTCTTCTTTGTTCACACAGTTCCCGGGATTGAGCTTTGGATTTGGTCCCGCCTCTGCATGTAGGTCTCCTGAGGGTGTCTGTTCCCCACCCAGAGAGGATGGCATTAAAGGAGCAGCTGATTACGGGGTTGTGGTTAACCCTGGCTGGGGGTAGGGAGGGGTATGGATGTGGGGTGAGCCTGTGGTGGCAGAGGCTGGTGTGACGTTGCACCAGCCTGAGGCACGCTCTGTGTTCTCCTGGAGAAGTTGTCCCTGGGTCATGGGATCTTGGCAGTGGTGGGCTGCACAGGCTCCTGGGAGGGAGGTGTGGACAGTGACCTGTGCTTGCACACAGGCTTCTTGGTGGCTGCAGTAGCAGCCTTAGCATCTCATGCCCGTCTCTCGGGTCTGCGCTGATAGCCGCGGCTCGCGCCCATCTCTGGAGCTCATTTAGGCGGTGCTCTGAATCCGCTCTCCTTGCGTGCGCATCAGGAAACAATGGTCTCTTGCCTCTTATGCAGTCCCAGACTTTTTCAACAACTCCCTCCCGGCTAGCCGTGGTGCACTAGCCCCCCTCAGGCTGTGTTCATTCAGCCAACCCCAGTCCTCTCCCTGGGATCCAACCGAAGCCTGAGCCTCAGCTCCCAGCCCCCACCCGCCCGGTGGGTGAGCAGATATAATTAATTTTATAATTAAAGTTTAATGTTTTATGTTTTTATCACATATCTATCTATTGGAAATTATTTTAGCTGTTCAGAGTCAATTCTTTTTTTTATAATTCCACTTCCAGGAACTTAACCTACGGAAATACTAAAGTTTAAGCACCATAAAAAGTAGGTGCTCTTTCTGTCTTGCTTTCAACTGTATCCACAGCATCTAGAACAGGGCTCATCACATTGTAGAGCTCACTAGATATTTGATGGCATGGCTTTCTTCAATTGGGGGCAAGGACTTTTTCTGCTCTAGGACAATAAAAAAGACATTTTAGTGTGTTTATGCCCCAAGATCATAAAATCTGTTTAATGCAAAGCAGCATAGTATATTCTAACAGCCAGTCAGAGGTAACTGGCCTACTTAATCCATGTGCTAAATGGATGAAAAGTATGCTCAAATATTAGAGACATCAAATATGTTTTATCTACAAATAAGCAAAAGCCTGTGGATAAATTGTCATAAATTCTGGAAAATGGTTTGCGTTTAATGGCAGCATCCCATAGCTGAGAGGGAATTAGAATTCAAAACATTTCTACTTCCTTCCAGAAGATGATGGGCTAATACTGAAATGCCTATGAAGACAGAAGAACAAAAGAAAATGTTGCAGGCTAAAGCACCTGACAAGAATGGGGAAAAGTGTGTCACAGATTATAGAATTTATCTCATTGAGAAGGGAATAGAAAAATGATGCATGATACTTCAAGAGAGAAACAAAAGTCTGCACAAATCTTCTGAGTCTGGAGTGCCAGGGTGAGCAGAAATGTAGAAACACACTAATTACTGTCTGTCTTTCACTCTCCTAGTTAGGAACAAAAGGAGGAAAGGAGCCACAAATTCTCGACATTCACTAACAACAACAAGAACAAAAAACTTTTATTGTCCCTCTTCTCAAGAGTCTTGGAGCAAAGATAACTCTGCCACGTGGTTGCAGCTAGAATCACTTGCGAAGCTTCCAAAAAAAAAAAAAAAAATTCTAATACCCAGAGCCTGTGCCAGACCAAGGAAATCAGAATCCCTCCAGGCTGGGGAGGGAGGGGAAGGCATTTATATAAAACACTCCCCAAGTCATCCTGATGTGCAGTGAGGAATGTAAAACACTGGATGAAAGGAAGCAGCAAAGAAGACACTGAGGAGTCAGATTCTGTAAAGTGCTAAGTTCCTTCCAGAGTTTCCTCTTCTGTGATGACAACCAACCAAAATGGGGTAAAGACAAGAAAGCGCTTTCCAGTGATTTCAGATTTCGGCTACCTCTCACACAAATATCAGGTGTGTGCATTGGTTTCTGTGGAAAAGGCTAAGGGAAGCCTTCATCAGGAGTGTCATTTTCCATTTGTATTTAGGGTAGTGGATAGGTTATGCTAACACTGATGTAAGGAATGCCTCCTTCTCATGAAACCAAATAAACCAAAATCAAGAATGAAAGCACCTAGCCCAGTACCTGTCACAAAGGCTCTAGATAAATCTTGGCCTCTAACTTCTCTGCTTGAGACGTCCTGAGGTAAAAAACAAAAAATCAAGTACTTCGTGCTTGCCCTAAAAGAACAGATTTTAGCTTAGGAGCAGGGGGAAGAGGGGGACATCCTTCTCTAAATTGCCTTTCTAAATGTACTGTTTTTATAAGCATTTTACAAATTATCTCTACTTGATAGACAAGAAAACTTCCAATAAATAGAGCTAGGATTTCAACTAGAATTGCCTGCACCTAGTGCCTTGTGCTCTTATAATTGCAATTTTCCATATTTACTCAACTGTATCCATTTTTGACACTTAGAACATTTCTAATTTCTAACCACAGGTGAATAGTTTCACGTATGTATTTTTCCTCTATATTTAGACTTACTCCTTTGGAACACAGTCTTGGAAGTCAGTAGTCAGAGAGTGTGAACACGTTTATGGTATTATGGTATTTTACGTATATTGTGAAATTGCTTACCAAAGGTGTTATACAAATAGATAACGCCTCCAGGAATGCATGATAGACAAATTGCAAGAGTACTTATCTCCAATTTAATTATTGCTTAATATCTATTTTGTTTACTGGTGAATTGAAACGTTTCTTATATGTTTTTTGGATTGTTTATCTATTGGAATTTTCACTTATAACCTTTGATATGATTTTCTTTGTAGAGTTTTTCACAGTAGCAATAAACACTTTTGTGGCATTACGTTAAATGCTTATCTCCCCAACTAGATAGTAAGCCCCCTGAGGGCAGATGTCATATCTATCATGTTCAATGTTGATTTCTGGTGCTTAGCATTGTGCCTGGTATACTATATGTGCTAAAGCTATTCATAAATAGAAAGACATATTTACTAGCATATTTATTGGAGGAAAATGTGAAGTCTATTGTATTTTTATGGTGTTGATTTTATTGTTGTTTTGTATGGTTTAGGGTAGTACCAAGGCTAGGCAGTGACCATCACAAAGTAATCCATTCTAAAGAGAATTAGCATTGAGAAATCATAGAACAGAAAAGGCAGTTTGAAAGGGATGGAAATGATCTAGGAAAGCTTCCTTGAAGAGATGGATTTCTTTACTGCCAAAACGTTTTCAAATGAAGGAGAGAGTTTTGTGGTACCCTTTCTGTTGGGGATTTTGCTGATAACCTTTCATAAGAGGTAATGGACCCAACTGAAACAACCTGTATTCTCTAGGCTGTAATGGAGTTCTAATTAGCCCAATTAATGTGATGGCTTTAATTTGTAAGACAGGTAATGGTTTAGAATCTGACTCCCTTGAGATCACTTCTCTCTAGGATGTAAAACAACAATAAAGGGCAGCTAAAGCACTCCTGGAGTGGCTGAATACTGTATTTACTCATTGTATGTCCTGCCCCTTCCTGCCCCACAATTTTAAAGCGAAAATAAAAGGTATTTTCCCTCCACAGAACTCCCTCTGACATGCCACCTTTGTTAGGACACCAACCAAGAGCAGATCTGAAGTGATTCCTTAGAGTTTTCATAAGATCAGTCCAGTGGAGAACCCCCAATTGGTGGTCATGTGTGCCCAGGCCAAGGTCCCAAAATATGTGAGTTTGCCCTTTTCTGTGGAAATAAACATTATTATTATTTAAAAAATCCTAAAGGAAACTATGATGTGTGTGTCTGAGGCAAAGCATTCTTGTCACACCCTACTGGTTCCCATGAGCTGAGAAGCATCACAATAAATTGCCTGCTGTCACTGCCTGTGGAAAGTCAGATTAGCTCTCTAGCAATCTGATCTATAGAAATGGCCCTTCCTTACTATCTCAGCACCCTTTCTCGGAAACAGCATGCTTGCTGCTCTGTTCAGACTCCACTCTGATTTTTTATTCAAACAATTCCCAGGGGATTCTGATGCTTTTGACTATGTAAAGGAACCAAAGATTTTCAGAAAGAACTACTGAGCCTGATAGGGGCTTCTTGATTTATGTAGCTATCGCCTGAAGTGAGAATTCCTCTTTGACAGTTAAAAGCTACTGTTACCTGCCTTCCTTCCTTCCTTTGCCTGTGAGCACATAGTTTGGACAAGTTCACGCAAATAAAATGCAAGCACAATTGGGAAACACCACCAGTAATTTCAGTAATTTGGCAAAGTATTTTCTAAATCAGTTATTAATAAGTCATATATTTTGCAATGGCCCAAAGTTACTTTTGATACCAGTGTTTATTTGGTGTTTCTAAAATAATTATTAAAAACAAATTCTAATCTTTTGACACGTTGATGTCCAATACAGTAGCTATTGGCTACATGTGGCTATTTAGCACTTGAAATGTGACTATTACAAATATAAAATAAATGTATAAAATACATTATAAAATGTCACCTATTTATTTTTATATTTTTAGAAACGTGTCTACTAGAAAATTTTAAATTACATATGTCAATTACATTATACTTATATTGAGGCCAGTCTTGGGATGGAAACATTTAGGCTTCAGCACTGCTGGAGTTCCATCACTAACAGGATGATCTCAGCATAGTCCTATCTGTTACCTTCCCCCAGCTCTCCACAAACTATGCAGCAACAGAACTGAGAGGAATTATGAAGATAAACATTTGCTAGTCAATTAGAGAGCCTAGACCTCCAGGGGAACAGACTAGGCTAAGGAAGCAAGCCCCTCACTTCCCACTGCTGGCACTGTCCGGTCCTAGGACTCGACCTCTCCACCACAGCAAACATTTGAGGCTCCAGAGGCAAGCTGATAGGGTCATAGTTGAGCCCCAGCTCTTCAACCCTTTGACCAGCAACATTTTTAGAAGGGGCTTTAAGTAGGAACTGGCGTAGTATTCTCAGCATTTTTAAAAGCAAAATTCTCCAATAGTTATTGATAACTGATGCAAGTATGGTTGAATATGAATTTAATGTTATTTGGAAACATTTGCCATTGGGCAAACAAATCTTTAAACCAGATTTTATCAAAGTGAGGTTCTGATATAGCAGAAGCAACTGTTTAGCTGCTTAAAATGCATATTCCAGGGCTCCAACACCAATAATGATGACTTACTAGGCCCAGGCCAGGGAAAAATAATCTCAATTTAGACATCTTTACATTTATTCCTGTTCTAAAGTATGTGATGTGAATCACCACTTGAAGCCATTGTTTTTATTTTTTAATTACTCTACTTAAAATAAATACATTACATAATGGATATACTGCCATAGTATTATCTATATAATTAGAGATTAAGGAAATGAATATAATTTCCTGGAAGCACTGGACTCTCTACTTCTTCCTCATGAGAACCTGAACACAATTATTTCAGTCATAGTTTCTTGACAAATTTAAAAATTTACTGGTGGTATTACTTACACATCTAAAATTCTTTAATAAAAAGTACTTAATAATTATCTTACTCTATTATGTTTCTGATTATAAATCTGAAAATATAAAATTGCGTAATATTTTATGCAGTTATAAATTATTAAGATTAGAAAGATTGATTCTTTTGAGTCCCAAGAATTAGCCTGTCCCTGGAAATATATGCAGTAGGAATTTCTTAGAACTTCTTTAATTATACCATGTAAAATGCCACCCATTTTGACTACCCATGGGTACACTGAGGAGAGAGAGATTTAAAAAAGAGTTCAGGGGTTATAACTGAAGTTAAAAGTGAGACACTTCAGACAGCAATATGTGTCATAACAGTCAAAACAAATCGGATAGTATTAACCTGAAGTTATGCCACGTGACACAAAGAAAGACACAGTACATCCATTGCAGCAAACCTGGATTCTGGTTTGGGGTTATCCACAAACAATGACATTGACATCAGCTGCCTCAACTGAAAACGAAAGCTGGTAAACAAGATGATACTGTGACTTCCTTTTAGAGCTCACATTCTGTGTTTCTAATCCCCACTTGCAGGGCTATGGACCTGTCAGGATAGAATCATGACCAGATTGTTTGGGCAAGATTTAGAGCATCTCAGCGACAAGCTTGTGTGTGGTCACCGAATGGAATAACACGAAATAATGTAGGGCAGGTGTAGAGGCAGAAGTGTGAGCTTTCTAGAATGCTACAGCTGCTGCAGAATAAGGTTGAAATGTAGGTCCTGGAAAGAGGTGACCAGGCAGCTAAGCTGTGGCTGAGGAGGTGATTGGGAGGCGGGTTCTGAGTCAGGATGAATAAGGTAGGGGACAGGGCTTGAGGGCAGGGTCTCTCCCTGGAATGTCACACAAGGCAGACGGCACTCTCAGCCTCCCACTTTATGAGCACCACCATTTAAACAGCAGAGAAAAAGGAAGACGCGTGTGAAAGTGACATATCTTTATCTCTCCGTGGGAGAGTGGCTTTTCCATTTTTTTATCGTTTTCAAAAGAAAACATCAGGAAAGCTGGTCAAACCAACTACTGCCTTTTGAGGAAACAAAGAACCTGAGTTCAGGGAGCACGGACGGCAGGGAAGAAGGAAAAGTCAGAGGGTAAGATATTTGTCTCCCAACATGAATTGTATGAAGTTTCTCAAAACTTACATGATAAACAAATGATATTGTACTAATGTTTTTCTTTTTTTTTTCCCCTCTCTATTGGCTCACCACAAGACTTCAGTCTCATAACCCCTCACCACTCTGCCATGCCGTTTTTCCTCTCTGGTTGTCTACGTTCAGAATAAAAGATTTGGCCTACCTGGCAGTTCCTGCCCGAAGCAAGAGCAAGAACTGTTATGTGAAATATTTAATGGACCCAGAGCACATTTGTTCAAGTTCCTAGAAGATCAGAGTTTCACTCCTGAAATTTCTCTTTACTTTGATGTCAGTTAACTACCTTTTAAACTAAATGGTGTGGACCCAAGTCCTTTTATCTCTCCTACCATATAAGCATGTGTCTGCCCTCTGGGAGCTTATAACTCAGATATATTACTCCTTTCTGAAGTGTCCTCAGGAAGGCTCTTTTCACATATGTTGAATTTCAACAATAGTGTTATTAATATAACAACTAAGTTTTATATATTGCTTAGTGCATTCAAAGCACTTTCAAAAGGCTTCACATGTATTTACTCATGAATCCTGATTATAACTCTATGCATTAGGTGATATTATTGTCCCCATTTTATAAATAAGAAGTCGGATATCAAGAGAGCTAAGTAACTTGTTCAGAGTCACACAAGGAATAAGAGTGACCAAGCCACTTCATGAAATGCCACTCTTGCACAAGAACATAAAAGTCCATGATGGTGCCACGTAACATGTACTTGACGTAGGGAAAGAGAATGGAGTTTGAAGACAAGAGGCCTGGGTTCAAATAAAAATTCAGCCACAATCTAGCTGCATGAATCCTGGACAACGTACTTAACTTCTTTGTGGCTAGAAGATTTTTCATCTCTAAAAATGGAGCTAGTGCTTATAGAGGTGATGTGAGGCTCAAAAATAATGTATAAGAGGTACGTGGTACATACCTGTCACTCAAAGAGAGTTGTTGATGTTACTATTAAAATCAGTACACCATAAAAGGCTACCTAGAACTATTACTCCCTATTTTTCTTCCTACTGCAATGAGGTTTCTGCCATTTCCCCTCTCCATTAATGCCTGGTAATGCGGGACCCAGGTTAGGTTGCACGCAGTACAAAGGGGCCACACCAGGCCAGAGCATATGTCTGAGATCCCTAGGATCAGCCCTGTTCAGAGCATATGTCTGAGATCCCTAGGATCAGCCCTGTTCATTGCATAGAAGAATAGCTGGTTAAGTTAATCCCAGGGTTGCATTCTCAGTAATGATACATCTCAGGCCATCGATCCATGGCTTTATTTTCAAGCTTATTTAAGCAGGAGCTATAAAAAGGAGAGCATCACATGCATGCAATATGGAATTAAGCCTCACCTGCTCACCCTTCTAATTCTCAGATACCTTTTTATTTGCCCTTATTTTAGGAAGCAGAATCCAATAAAGAAACAGGTTGGGGAAATTTTTTAGGGTTATAATTTCCCACATAATGATATAAACGATTCTGTATAGAACTGCTATCTTGCTAGTGAGAACCCAGAGCTGTTTTCTGGAACAGTGTGCCAGAAACAGAAATCAGCATTGTTCCCTGAGGTGATTCACAGTGGCAATATGGTTGCTGTGAATTTTCTAGAAATTGTAAAATATATCTTTGTAAAAGGAGGCATGGTTTTAGTTTTATCAATATGTAGTAAGGCTAAGTGTATCAGGCCTATGAGATGTGAAGGGAATTATCAATTTATTGTATTATAAAGAGCAAAGGAAACTCAAGGCTCCTTTAGCCATAAAAGCGTCCTCTTCTTCCTTTTCCTTCTCCAGAGCTGATTCATAGGCAGGAATGGCCACGTGTGAATGAGCAGCCTGGAAAGGAGGTGGGGACCACTTCTTCTCACTTCTGCCTTAGACATTTCAGTGCAATTAATTTAAGCTTGAGGAGCTCTATTTTCCTCTTCGGTGAGGGAAGGGGGATATGAGCTATAGTAATATTCCCCAGGAAGTATTACCTTATGCCTTGAATTAAAAAAAAAAAAATTTGTATAAAAACAAGAAGGTTCATGATGTAAATTGCTTCAAAGAAATCTGTTCCTTGAGCTCCACATCATACGAGTAAATTCTGCATTCTAAGTTTTAAGATTAAGTTCTTAAAAGTAGGACTGTTGGTGACTTGCATAAACATTTCTCAAGGGCAGGATCTCAGGTATATGACATAGCAAACTGGCACTTAGTAGAATCTGGATAAAATCAGATCTTGGAATGCTCACTTGTTACTACTAATTCCTACATAGTTTCTAAGGGGGTTCAACTCTATACGTTATGTAGAATGCATGTTTTTAAGAGTTTTATGGGAGTCAGGAGAATTGGTTTCTGTCCCTCTGATTGCATTTAATGTTCTAAAAGTTAAAAGTTCTTAAGATGGAAATGGTCTAAGACATCTCACTGGGATTCTTTTTTCAATTTCTAAATAGTCAAACCTATCATCAGCTAACTCTCAGTTTTATCTTCCCTCAGGCAGGCTTAAAATATATATATATATGCTATAGAAGCTGTTTTGTGTGTGTGTTTGTGTGTGTGCGTGTTTTCCCAAACCTCATTTCATGAGCCAATATGCTTGTTTCCCAAAGGAAAAAAAAAATGTGTGTTTCAATGATTTGGGCAGAAACAAATGTTTTCTTTGGGGCTGTTCAAACCGTCAAATATTTCAAGTTTTCTCATTTCGTTCTATTGCGGGGAGCACCCCCTGGTGGAAAACTGTGAAAATGTTTGCCACGTGTTTTTACTGTAATGTTCAACAGGCAGATGTGTTTTGAAAATATTATTTTTACATAAAGCACACCCAGAGCCATTTTTTCAATGTTAATGTCTTAAAAAATTCCTTTACTTCTTTCTAATCATCACCACACTATTTAGAATGCGCTCCCTTGTTTTAGATGTTGCATAGATGCAGTCAGAGATGCTGCTGCAATCCCCGACCTTCAGAGCTGAGTGGAGAGAGGCACTCCGGCAGGATGTTCTTACGGGTGGGAAGAGAGGAACCATTTTCTTCCTCCCCTCAGTTCTTCCTTCCTGCCATTTCTTCCCTCCCTTTCCTCTCTTCTTCCTCTCTCCCACCCTCCCCCCTCTCCTCCCCTCTGTCTCTTTCTCCCACTCCGGGGTCTCTCCTTCCTTCCTTCATTCCTTCTTTCTTTCCTACCAGTACAAACAAAACTGTATTTCCTGGAGGGTCTCAGTGAGTGAGACAACAAACAGTCTGCTGGGAGGATACCCAATTACAGACAAAGATTAAGGTACAAGCCTTTCCAGAAAGAGGTCCTGCTACAGCAAACTGGAGGACATTAACAAGGGGGTAGTTTGTTGGGAGATCTTCTTGGCCCCCACCTTCTCCCCAAAATATGAACTTAGATAATTACTGAAAAGCATATCAAATTAATCAATGAGCCTTTCATTACTGCATTTTGTAGAGAAAAAAATCATCTCTGGAGTAACTGGAAAGAACACTATTGCTTATCCTTGCTGTCATGGGTTGAATCATGCACCCCCAAAATAAATACTTTGAAGTTCTAACCCCCAGTGCCTCAGAATGTGACCTTATTTGGAAATAGGGTTGTTGCCGATATAATTAGTTAAAGATGAGGTGATAATGGTGTAGGATGGGCCTCTAACCCAATATGGCTGTTGCCCTCATAAAAAGGAGACATTTGAACACAGACACAGACACACACACACAGGGAGAATGCCATGTGAACATGAAGGCAGAGATTGGGGTGATATGTCTACAAGCCAAGGAACATTAAAGATGGCCAGCAAACCACCTGAAGCTAGGAGAGAAGCAAGGAACAGATTCTCCCTAACAGTCCTCAGAAGAAACCAAGCTTGCCAACACAAAACATCCTGGTTCGTGATACTTTGTTATGGCAACCCTAGCAAACTAATCTTCCTTTGAACCCAACTGGTGGTCCCCTCTCTGCCTGGTACCTTTCTGTGTATAGACCGGTGTGAATGGTCTAACTTCTTCTCATGGTTCCCTGGCCATGTGTCTTTAAAAGTACTGAAGACAGAGATGGAAGACAGATGACACATAGGGAACTGGGCAATATAGCCAGTCTCCCAAGTCCCAAGTGGCTCTTCCATATACCAAGGCCTGGCAATAATTTCTAGCAATAGTTCTAGCAATAGTTTCTACTGCCACCACATGGAACCAAAATTTAGTAGCAAAACAGCAATGGAGCCCAGGGTCTCTCTCCACCTCTTACGCTGCCAATAACCAGGTGTGGTTATTCCCACAGGCAAACAAAACAAAAGGAAACAGGTGATAGATATGTCACCTAGAATCCCTGTGCTGCTTGGAGTTTTCTTGAAAACTCTCTCTCAGCTACCCTCAGTAGAGCCAGCCAGTAGTCTCACCTTCTATTATCTGTACTGCTACCCAAGGGACTGTCCTCCACACTGTTCCCCAAACACACTAAGGCCTTTTCTCCACTTGGTTTGCTCATGGTACAACCCACATTCCCCAAGGACATTCAGCCCCACCTTCTACATGGACCCTTCTCCAACCAAACCAATCCACATTAACCTCTGAATTCCTGTGACACTGGTTGACTACACTGCATCACTCAGCCTCGGTGGACTTTCCTCCCACACCAAATAGTCAAGTCCAATAAAGACAACTGTAAATGTTCCTATTTAAAGGTGCACTTCACAGCATGCTATGCTCTGGACCATACAGTGGCTGAGGATTGCAGGCTTACTTTCTGAAGGAAAATGAATAGCTCTGATTATTTGGCTGGATATCTCCATCCCCAAATCACACAAAAACATGTAAATAATGACTTTAGAGTCTCAACAATATTTTCTTTTGTATGATGCCATGTAATCCTACAGCTACCCTGAGAGATGGAGATTCTTACAATAGCATGGAATGTTTGGGATGAGTTAGAAAGTAGTCTAAAAAAGGTTTGGAGTATATTTCAGGCCTATGATTCTCAAGAGATGGTATTTTATAGAAAATTCTACTGTGAGAGGAACATCCAGCCTTTCAGGTTTCTTCCCTTTATTTTCCTCTCTCTTTCATTTAAACTCCTGGTTAATGAAACTCAAGCCACCCTGTGATCGTTCACACAACTATGCAGATTGCGCTTGCATTTCTTGCCACACACTCTGCTTTCAACAAACCCCCAGAAACAAGGAAAAATAAGTCTATGTCATTTCCTTGTTTTTTTTTGTTTTGTTTTGTTTTTAATGATGAAACAAACAACAGGAGAAAGAACCATGTAACAAAACTCTTGTTTCCACTCTGGCCAAATGCTGAGCTGCTTGACTGCTCTCAGCCAGCTTGATTAAGGTGTCATCCCTCCTCTTTGTTTATATTTATTATTTTTGGAGGATTTCCCCCCCTTGAGTGTTCGTGTACCTTTTCCCATTTTTCAAAGTCAGGAATCATAGTTTGATTTACAACCACTCTCGGGGGAGATAGGCAACTCTAATGAGGGAGCAGCCGGCACGTGTAATTAATATCCTCCAGACATTGTACCACATTAGCTTGCCGTATCCCGGGCTAGGGAGAAGGAAGTCGGGAGTGGCGAGCACAGGGCCGCGCAGCCGCTCCCCCAGGGCATCAGCAGCGCCGAGTGATACAAGGGGGACGGTGGGTGCAGAGACCCGTGGCCCCAGTGGTCAAGCACGGAAGACGAGCAGAAGAGAGAGCTCGGTGAGGAGGGACCCGCAAGCGCCCCGGGAGGGATGCCGAGACAGAGATGCTGAGCGTGGCTGATGTATCACTCCCATTTAAAACACAAAAATAAGGCCGCTTGCCAGCGCAGTTTGGGCCAATTTCATTAAAACTCTTCATTCATCATACTGCAATGAGGCAGTATGTGTTATCGTGCTGGTGCCGGCCTAGGACCAAAGCTACTCCAGTCCTGGGTGGTGATTCAGAGAGGGCAGAGTGGCAGGTGAGGAAGGAGACGGAAGAATGGCCCCCGCCCGGCACGTGTTGTATTTGTCCCACCTCAGCCCGACACCCAGCAGTCCACAGACAGGTGGAAAGGCCCAGAACCTCCACAATGGTGAAGAACCAAGAACGTGGTTTTTGGCACAAAATAATCAGAATTATTATCAGTCTGGCACAAAATAATTAGAATTATTATCAGTCTGGCTTCTCAGTGGGGAAGTTTTGGGGGAGCAGCTGCATTTCCACATGCTGCCTTCATAGCTCATGGAAGACCAAAATTCCATAAACATACAGGAATGGATATAAATTGAAGTTGTGTGTGTATGTGCAGGGGTTCATCTCCCTCCCTAAAAGTAAGTGGTATGATATCACTATGAAAACCATTAAAATGATAGCATCCAAAAATTTCCTCAGTTATTTTCATCATTTTCTTCAAAAAATCCTTTTCTTTATTTATTTATTTATTTTTTTTTTTTGCGGTACGCGGGCCTCTCACTGTTGTGGCCTCTCCCGTTGCGGAGCACAGGCTCCAGACGCGCAGGCTCAGCGGCCAAGGCTCACGGGCCCAGCCGCTCCACGGCATGTGGGATCTTCCCGGACCAGGGCACGAACCCGTGTCCCCTGCATCGGCAGGCGGACTCTCAACCACTGCGCCACCAGGGAAGCCCTCTTTTCTTTATTTTTAAATACCTTAATGTGGCAAGAGGAGCCAGAATCAGATCATAGTATAAAGGGCTGGCATAGTATAACTGGGTCTGACTAGTACAGACATTTCCCTGGACCTGATTACTCAGAGGAAGAGAGAGAGAAAAAAAAGACTGCACAAGGAAGGCCAGACCGTTGTTTCTCACACATCCCTTGCTGTGTCCCTGGCCATGTTATGCCAATCTTCCCTAGGTACAATGCTCACCCTGAGATATTTCTGACAGTCAGATTATGAAAGCTTATGTAGTAATGTAGGTGCTAGAAAATGAACAAAATCCCCCATAGCTGTGAGGACATGACTGGCAGTAATGTTGCAAGATGAAGAATGAACTGAATACATCAAACTTGTCTCCAGGCCATTGATGGATTCTTTGTCTGCTTCCCAACGATGCCAAGTCTCTGCATCGGGTGCCAATGCTCAGGCAGTAGCTAAGAGAGAGCATGCATTGTTGAATTACGCAGAGCACTTCTGTGGAGGGTTGCTACTTTAATGGTTTGTTTTCCAGGATTAATGTTGGCAATTCCACAGAGTCAACTTTTCAGCTGGGAATACTAAACAGAAATATGGCATCTCATATGTGATATGAAGAGTGATTTAAATTGTGCTCTGATTTTGTTCTTTAAAAATTCATTCATCATTCATTCATTTACTCATTCAGCAGCAACACTCTTTTCCTAAAGACCGTCAGGCAAATTCTAGGCAGTGGAGATGTTGAGATGAATAAGATGATGCAATTGCCCTGCCAAAGGTGTATGCATGAGCTATGTTTACAAATAACATATCTGTGATATGAGACATTAGAATGATGCAGCTTCAGGGCTATAAAGATTCCATGAAGAAAGACAAAGTGTTGGCAAAATATATTCTTTCACATACAGACACACAAATACACACAGACACAAATACACACCATCTGTCACTATTTTTGTTGTTATAACTATGAATCTGGCTTTAAATACTAAGAGCAAGAAGACTGCATATTATTTTACATACTGACATGGAAAAGTAACCTCCACTGAAAATGCAATCTCACTATATAGCCCTGCATTTGATGTTTTCACTAGTGGACCTTTGAAAACCCTGAAGTCTAACCATCTCATATGAGACTCACCTAAGTAACCTACCTCTTCCCTGTTCCCTGGGGTAGAGCTGCTGAAGAATGGCCAGCAAAGGGCAAACAAGGGGGAAACCTAGAACCAGAGAGCCTAGGTAATTATTAGACTGAATAACTGGTTTCTGCAAAGTGAGAGTTGATTGTATGTATAAATTACTGGTTAACAAAAAAAAAATACATAGGTCTATAATAAAAATTATAACATTCAAAACAGGTAATTTGATGACATGAAATATGCCCAAAAAGTCAAATGTTAAAAACAAAGGTTATAATTCTTCCAATGTCAACTGATTAATTACAAACTCACCACAGCCTAGAATAGCTCACTAACAGGAAAATAGTGACTCCATCAGTTTTCCCTATCATTGTCATAAAATACCTAAGAACCATAAAAGTGTGGCGCTTCCATTCAAGGTCTTCCTGGCCCATCATCAAGCTGCCCAGCAAAATATATCTACTTGTCCTGCTAAACATAACCTCAACCATTTCTTATTTATTGCGGTTGGGAAGGATAGAGGTGGTGTAAATAAATCTATAGAAAAAACCAAAGCCTTGCATTAGCTAACGGTTGTAAACTTCTTAGAGTTTCCACTTTCTTCTTTGACAGTGTTAGTTTTCTATCTATCTATCAAAAATAAGTAATGAAAGAAAAGTATATTACATTTTATTTCTCCCCTCTCTTTTATAAGTAGCCTTCAAGGGGAAAAAAAACCAAAAAACAAAAACTAATACTCATTGAAATGGACAAAAGAAACAGCAAGGTAGAATACAGTTCAGAGAATTGTGCTGAGTTAGTATATTTCAGACTATTGAATTAGAATTCCTTTTGGAGGAATCTATCCACTACCTTCTATGAATTAAAGATTGAGGCAAGTTACGGGACTGAGAGATAAAGGAGAATTAAGACAGCATGTATTCAGCCCATGTGGTGTGCCAAGAGCTATGGATATGTTATCTCACTTAATACTTTATGACTTTTTTTTAAAGGTAGGTATCACAATCCATTCAACAGGCAAGAAAACTGAGGCTTAGATAGAGTAATTTAGCCAAATTTTCACTAGCGAATGATAAAGTTGGAATAAAACCTCAGTCTTACCAACTCCACTATACAAGTCTTCCTCCCTAGAACACATCATTTTAACTTTTTAGGAGCTTTTCTATATTGGAGGCAGCAGAGAACACTGAAAACCAGAAGAGCAACATAGTTTATACATTAGGGGCCCTTAAGCAGGAAGATTTGACATATACAATCTATCAGGATGCAAGCTGCATATTCAAAAGCCACAAAGGAGTAATTTATTACCAATGGAGATGTGTCAAACTTGCTTTAGAAAATCCTTATTAAGGGGAATTTTTCATTTCATTTTGGACCACTTTCATTTTGATTGGCAATCTTATCTCAGCACTTTGGAGTTATTTCTCAATTTGGTATACTTCACATGATTCTGCAGCCAAAAATGAAGACCAATCTTTTAAATAAGATGAGAGGCAATATCTCATATTACCCCAGGTTCAAATCTCAGCACTACCACTTTCTAGCACCATGACCTTGGGCAAGTTACTAAAACTCTCTATGCCTCAGTTTCCCCAAGCATAAAATGAGAATAATATTAGCATATGTACCTCAAATGGTTTTGGTACAATATATGCATTAACACATGTAAAGTGCTTAAAAGAGTGTCTGGTAACCAGTTCATGCTATATAACACCTTGTTATTATTACACTGATAACATAGATAAAGCCAGGGTCTGGCACTCAGCAGGGTTCAACAATTCCTAGTTTCCTTTCCTCATATGAAAGCACCTAGTTGCTTTCCCTCAGAAAAATGTAGCTGAATTAAACTCACTCAATATTCAATGTCCTTTCATTTTTCCTACTCCTTAATTCTCCTATTTCCCTACCTTAGATTTTTACCACCCTTGTGAAAAATATATGGTGTTATTCACCCATTTCTCCACATAGCCCAAGATTCTAATTACTGTTATACATAGGTTCATCCTGGAATTCTGATAATTTTATTTTATGATACAAAGTTTTAAAAATCTCACTATAAACTTCTGCTTAAATTCCACTGAGTATGAATTAGAGTGATATATCTATATCTACATACACACATCTATCTCTATATAGATAGATACACTTTACAGGAAAACATAAAATGAGATTCCTTAAGCTGGGAAATCCTGCCTCCTCACTTTGCCATCTGATGTATCATACTTATGTAACAAAACAAAAAAGACTTTGGGATTAACATACGCACACTACTATATATAAAAGAGATCACCAAAAAGGACCTACTGTATAACACAAGGAACTCTACCCAATATTTTATAATAACCTATAAGGGAAGAGAATCTGAAAAAGAATATATATTCATAATTGAATCACTTTGCTGTACACCTGAAATAAACACAAGATTGTAAATCAACTATATTTTAATAAAAAACAAAATTAAATAAAATAAACAAAAAATGCTATAGAGGCTCTGTTGGGATATTTCCATTCTAATGATTTTAAAAAGATGAAAATTATTTAATCATTCCTTATTTTGAGCTGAAATCTTTCTCCCTTCCGTTTCTTGGCCCCAGATTTGCCTTCTAGAGAAATGGTAAACTTAATTTGTTTTATGGTGTTTGTGGATGCTATGGTACATGTCTAGATCTTCCATCTACAGGAACAAATATTCACTCCCTTGCTACTAAAGCTTTCTCACTGAGACATCAGCTGAGTTCCTCTCCAAATGTGTGACCTTTCTTTGGGGACAGCCTTTGTCCAATGACTTGTCTGTGCAGGGGCATAAAGTCCTGGCACCAAATGGGATCAGCTGAGGCTCCTGCTGTGAATGACTTGTAGTTTAACTCCTCCCTCTGCCCAAGCATGCTTCCTTCACTCCCCACAGGCCTTGATCTCAATAGCATTTCTAATAAACTTTGATCTTTGTCTCAGAGTATGCTTCTTAGGAAACTGGACTTGCATTAGCATTTCCATCAATTTAAGTTTAAATTGCATTGTTTCTAAAACATAATATGTTACTCATTGATTTTTTCACTTACTCATTTGTTCAGCATTCATCCATTCATTCACCTCAGTCATCCATTCATCTATTCATACATTTCTCCATTCCAACAAAAATATTTAGCATAAGTTTAACATATTATGTGTAAGGTAATATGCTGAGCTCCCCAGGGACAGAGGATGCATAGACACAGTCCTTTCTTGGTCTTTATCCTAACACAGCTTATAGTCGAGCAGGTAGGATTGGACAAGTACACCAGGATATCTATGATACAAGAGAGAATATAGAAGAGACAGAGGAAGGGAGGGAGGGGATAGAGAGAGAGGGAGAGGAAGAGAGGAAGAAACATACATATATAACAGAACCCATCTACCATGGAACATCATTGTAGGGGTGTGTGCTTGTGGTTGGTGTGTGTGATAACATCTTAAAAAGATAATTCCCTACTACTTCTCTACTATATCCTATTATGTGGAGTAGTTTATTTTTCCTCTACCTATGGCATTATGTTTCTTCCCACTTACAACTTCTTATGGATTATATCTTTTCTGTATGCAACCTTAGACCCTTATCTAGCTTCCTATCCTCTTAGGAGTTTCAAGTGTTTCAAATTTGATTTTATGCCTGAAGGATCTTGACACATTTCTTTCCCTTAAGCTTCCTACTAATCCACTTTCTCCCTTCGGTTTTTCTTTCTCTATCATGTGAGGTTTGAAGAGAAATGATATCTCCAATGAAAATGCCATGAGGGAAGGGGTGGTAGCAAGTCAGACCTCAAATCCGTGCTCAAATCTCTCAGGAAGTCATAGAAAGATATCGTAGTCTTTCATTGAGATAAGAGTTTAGGATTGGATTAAAATCCAATCCTCATTCATTTTTGTTTTCAATTTTAGTAAAATAAACTGAAATGGAAAACAGCAACTAAGTTATCTCTGTTGAGAATAAAACTTTCATCAATGCAATGTTAGAAACACAAATTTTAAAAAATTAGCTAATGAATAAAACAAAATATTTTGCCTAAACCAAGAAGGATTTGAAGTACAATCAGCAGAATTACAGTTAAAATTTAATGTATTTAAGCTTTCAGGATATGAAATAATATGTATAAATCATAACTGTCAATCAGTCAGATGGCATCTGTTCCACTGAGCTCACAATCCCAGGTTTGTTCTCAATGGCAAGAAAATTGTAAAAACGAAGTTGTCTGGGGAATGTGTATTGACAATAATTTCACAAATCCAAAAGGAACTTGTAGCTGCTACTGAATTAGTCAATGATGAATCACAAGCATCTAGAATGGTGCCAGGTACCAAGTAAGCACTTAATAAATATTTTTGAAATGAATGAATGAATTCCTTCTTGATATTTATAGGTATGTTCTAGGTCACTTCAAATACACTGCTCAACAAACTCAAACTTAAATCCATTAAACTTTTTTCCCTGCTGCTCCTAAAATTTTTTTTCCTTTTCTAATATTCTCCATGGTGACACTTCACTGAGATATTCCACATGCTTCCTAATTAGGTGTCCAGTGGGGTGTCTGGAAACAGTCTGAATTAGAGATATGATATTTTAAATTACATTTATTTTAAATGAGACAATATTTTAACATTCCATTATTATATTATCATCTTGATTACTGAAGTGGCTATTGTGATAGTGTTGTTTCATATTTTATTTGACCAAATGTAAATTAAAGAATCATTAAGATGTAACATAATGAGATATCCTTAAGGGATGAGAGAGAGGAGAGGAAGAAGAGAAATAAATATAACAAAGTGTATATTTTAAATTACTTGAATAATTTGATACCTATGATTTGGATTGTCACACAAAGTGAGGGAATTAACAGGGCATTGAAAAAATTCCATTGCAAAACATATTCCTATTTAAAATTCTTGGTTTATAAAACTAGTGGTGGTATTTTTTTCCCTAGTAATAATCCTTCTTCTGAAATATCATGAACATATGTCTTTCAAACCACTATAAAATTTTAAATTTTCTTCATGGAAAAGACTTGTTGAATCTGGCCCCTGCTTTCTCATCTGCACTATCTTCTTTTTCTTGCTATCTCTCCATTTCAAATTGTATTAAGGAATAAAAATGCTACTTATTTAGGAATATTTTCCCCCTTGTGTGAAATCTGAATTTAACACCCAAGACATCATACTGCACTAGGTCATGACTCAATAAATATTTGTTAAATGTTGAATAAATGATGGAGGATCAGGTACTTATAACATTAAGTATGGGTGAGTTACTATAAAAGGGAAAAAAATTTTTGGTTGATGCCATCAAAATTATAGCGTTAAAATAAAGACCACAGGGGCTTCCCTGGTGGCGCAGTGGTTGAGAGTCTGCCTGCCGATGCAGGGGACACGGGTTCATGCCCCGGTCCGGGAAGATCCCACATGTCGTGGAGCGGCTGGGCCCGTGAGCCATGGCCGCTGAGCCTGCACATCCGGAGCCTGTGCTCCACAACGGGAGAGGCCACAAGAGTGAGAGGCCCGCATACCGCAAAATAATAATAATAATAATAATAATAAAAAATAGAGACTACACATTAGTAAAAGTCTGTATGTCTCTCATTTTACACCACAGTTTAATATATTTTTTTAATTGGGGTATAGCTGTTTTACAATGTTGTGTTAGTTTCTGCTGTACAGCGAAGTCAATCAGTTAATATATACATATATCCCCTCTTTTTTGGATTTCCTTTCCATTTAGGTCACCACAGAGCATTAAGTAGAGCCTCCTGTGCTGTATAGCAGGTTCTCATTAGTTATCTGTTTTATACATGGTAGTGTATATATGGTCAATCCCAGTCTCCCAATTCATCCCACCCCCCCTTTCCCCACCAACCCCTTGGTGTCCATATGTTTGTTCTCTACGCCTGTGTCTCTATTTCTGCTTTGAAAATAGGTTCATCTGTACCATTTTTCTAGATTCCACATCACCACAGTTTAATATTTACACTCTAGAAGTACTAAGCTACTTATACTCCCACAGTATTTAAGCTCTTTGTTCTACTTGTTTGCACATAAAATTTCATCTGCCTGGAATTTCTTTCCCATTCCATGCCCAGAATTTGGCTGCAATTTATACTCCTTTTTCAGATCTCAATTTAGAAGTCATACCTTGAAAAGCCTTCGTATGCGTGTATGTCTCTCTTTCTCTCTCCCTCTCTCCCTCTCTCCCTCCATCTCTCCTATATTCTCTCTCGTATTATTGATATACTGGTGTACTTGTCCAATCCTACCTGCTCAATTATGAGCTATGTTAGGATAAAGGCCAAGAAAGGACTGTGTCTATACATTCTCTATCCCTGGGGAACTCAGCATGTTACCTTATGCATATATGTTAAACTAACTCAAAAAGTTTTGTTGGAATGAAGAAATGTATGAATAGATGGAAGGATGACTGAAGTGAATGAATGGATGAATGATAAACAAATGAGTAGGGATTATTCCTCGTTCTCTCTCTACCTTTCTAAGGTAGCCACTGATTTCAGTTGGGTATGAGTCCTCAAAGACTATTTTCTACATGTTTACATGCCTCTATCATAAGTGAACCAATAGAAAATACAATTTTCTTAAGATATTTCTTAAGAGACGTACTGAAAGTATCTTTTAGCTTCTTGCTTTTGTTTCTTCACTAGTAGGATAGCAATTTATTAGACTTAGATATACCTTGTTCTTCCTAATTGTTGCACAGTATTTCATAGTTTGGATATAATAATGGTTTATTTGGCTAACCTAACGATTTCCTATTATAAATAGAGCCACAATAAATATTTTTGTTGGGCCTCTTTATGCTCTAGAGAAATTTTCCAAGATGTCAACTGTAAACTTAACAGGAACAGAGAAGTGACCTTTCTAGCAGGAAGTCCGTACCTAAACCCTGGCTATTAAGGTAAAAATTACCTGCCACAAAATGTTAACATTTTGCTTTCATAGGTCACCTTCCCAGAGGTAGCATGCAATGCTAGGACTGTAGCAAAATGAAGGGAAATTGGCACACATTGAATGAACGAATACTGTAATTTAGTCAGTCAGTCAATCAAGAAATATTTATTGAGGACCAACCTACCCAGTGCCAGGTTCTGTGTCACATGGAGGGCAAACAGTGGTGAAGGAGACACAGTTCCCTCTTTCAAGGAGCTCACAATTTTAAGAAAGAGAAACAAATAAACTTAATGTTTGTTTCCTTATGTCATCTAAGTCTTCTTATAGGGATATGCATATGGTAGTGTGGGAGCATATTGGAAGACCTCCTAAAAGTGTGAGGACCAACCCAGTGATGCTCAAACCTAGAAGTCATGGTGCTCTTGGAGAAACATAACAAAAGATTATTATTTTGAGAACTATGCTGTCATATTCTGCCTCATGATAAACTGTAGTGCAGATAAATAGTAATATGCAGCACACTTGTTTGTTAATTATGTGTTTTCAAGTCTCTGCTTTCAGTAGACTGATTTAAGTGGGGTCAGAGAACACATTTTAGTCAATGTTGTACTTTTCATGGTGCATGGAATATAAAAGGTGAAAAAAATCACAGGAGAAAAGCTTTAAAATTGTTCATTCTGTTTGTTAGACTTAAACGTCCCTATACACGTACGTAATACAACCATTATTTTATTATAGGTTGCCTACAGTTGGCTCAACTCCTAGAACACAATTAGGAACTCTGGTTATGACAATCTTTCAGGATCATGCTCCTTGAAGATAATATCCATACAACTTTTATTGACTGTGTTTGAAAAGCCCCCTATCATATCTCCTGAGGAAAATAGTCTCTCACCAAAATGGATGACAGTGGAAAAAAATCATTCCTCTAAACATTTAGTATCAGTTTCAGTAACCACCCTGAATTCCTTAGAATAATTCTCATTCACTTGGGTAATTTTCTGTTACCTCAACCCAGCACTACAGGCACTCTCATAAAGTAGGTGTACATTTCTACTTGGTATCACATGGACTCTGGAACCAGTCTGCTTAGGTTTGACTTCTAGGTCTACAATAATTTCTGTGACCCTGGACAAGTCACTTTATGCTTCTATGCCTCAGTTTCTTTATCTCTAAAATCATATAAAAATACTGATCTCAAACCCTTGATATAGGCTTAAATCAGTTAACATATGCAAAATGCTGGGAACATTATCTGACCCATAGTAACTGGTATGCAAATATTCTCTGAAAGAAGAAACAAATTCCCTACACTAACTTTTTTTTTACCAGACTGCATGACTACTCAATTTTAACAAAGTTGGCCAAGATTAGGTAAATACCATCCGAGAAAAATACCCTTAGTTATAAATAGCAGGGAAACCTTAGAAAGAGTAATGGAAACATACAAAATAAAGAGCACAGAAATATTAGTGATATAAGTGTCTGCAGAAAAATTAGAACCAAGGGTTCCCTAGGTGGATGATTAGTCATTTCATGTCTACAAATGATTCTGTCATCTTAGAAGATAAAGCACTTGGTAGACTATCTGACACATGGTAAACATTCATTAAGTGTTTAATTAACTATTCATTAACTAATAAATGAAATAGTTGTTTGACTATAAACAAATCACTTGACATCTCTAGATTTCTGTTTCCTCGAGGATAAAATGAAGAAACTTACCTAAGTCAGTATTTCCTTAATTATATTCAACTAAAAACTGGTTTCCTAGAGTTGTTAATCAGTGCCCTTGAAAAGAAATCCATGGTAGAAAAACTGTTGGAAAAGCTGCATGCTACTTCCTTCTCTTGCATTCACAAACACATTGGTGTAGTGGATACTGCAAGATGTTTCATCATAAGGGAGCTTTATTTCTCCCACTATTTCCCAAACTTGATTGACAATGGACTCCTTTCCTTTGGTTTCTATCTTATTAGTATCATACAGAATTAACGTTATTCTGAACAAAAATAGGAAACATTGCTACTCAATGTTTAGTTCGTACACCAGTGCTAGCCTGCAAATTATTGAGTTGGCCAAAAGGTTCGTTCATTTTTTTCCCCATAAGATGGCTCTAGTAGCACTTAGTTGGCTTTAACTTCATTCGAAACAATTTTCTTAGATTGTATGTGACAGCTGTCATATCAGCGTGCATTAAAAAAAGACATCAAAATTGGTGAATTTTTGTGTAGCCATTTTAATATTGAAGATGGAAGAAAAGAACATTTTTGGCATATTATGCTTTATTATTTCAAGAAAGGTAAAAACAACTGAAATGCAAAAAAAGATTTGTGTAATGTACGGAGAAGGTACTATGACTGATCGAACCTGTCAAAAGTGGTTTAATGAAGTTTCGTGCTGGAGATTTTTCTCTGGACAATGCTCCATGGTCAGGTAGACCAGTTGAAGTTGATAGCGATCAAATCGAGACATTAATTGAGAACAATCAATGTTATACCATGTGGGAGGTAGCCGACATACTCAAAATATCCAAATCAAGTGTTGAAAATCATTTGCACCAGCTTGGTTATAAGAACCGCTTTGATGTTTGGGTTCCTTATAAGTTAAGCGAAAAAAACCTTCTTGACTGAATTTCTGCATGCGATTCTCCACTTAAACATAATGAAAATGTTACGTTTTTAAAACAAATTGTGACAGGCGATGAAAAGTGGATACTGTACAATTATGTGGAATGTAAGAGATTATGGGGCAAGCAAAATGAACCACCACCAACCACACCAAAGGCCAGTCTTCATCCAAAGAAGGTGATGTTGTGTATATGGTGGGATTGGAAGGGAGTCCTCTATTATGAGCTCCTCTGGAAAACAAAACGATTAACCCCAACAAGCAGTGCTCCCAGTTAGACCAAGTGAAAGTAGCACTTGATGAAAAGCATCCAGAATTAGTCAACAGAAAACGCATAATCTTCCATCAGGATAACGTAAGACCGCATGTTTCTTTGATGACCAGGCAAAAACTGTTACAGCTTGGCTGGGAAGTTCTGATTCATCCGCCGTATTCACCAGAAATTGCACCTTTGGATTTCCATTTATTTTGGTCTTTACAAAATTCTCTTAATAGAAGAAATTTCAATCCCCTGGAAGACTGTAAAAGGCAACTGGAACAGTTCTTCACTCAAAAAGATAAAAAGTTTGGGGAAGATGGAATTATGAAGTTGCCTGAAAAATGGCAGAAGATAGTGGAAGAAAAGGGAGGATACGTTGTTCGATAAATTTCTTGGTGAAAATGAAAAACGTGTCTTTTATTTTTACTTAAAAACCGAAGGAACTTTTTCGCCAACCCAATATTTACCAGTCTAAGATAAAATAAGTATAAAAATTCGAAGCAGGTATTTAAAAACTTTTAACAGCAATTTGATGGAATTTTTTTCTTTTTTTTTTTTTTGTCTGTTGAATATAATAAAAAATATTAGGGATTGTATCTTCTATTTTTCCTTCATGGCTTTTTTCCTTAGAAGTTCATTTTTATTAGATTTTACTTAGTCCTTTGTGTGTTGAATATTAAAAAGAAAAGAAAAAGAACATGGATTCTTCACCTTAGATAGTTTGAGAAGTACTGACTAGATGAACACTAACATTATTTCTGAATCTTTAACATTATGAATCTTCCCACTGACTCCATGAGAGTCCATTAATATAAAGATTCCTGGCTTCTACCCCAAATTTTAATCAGAATCCGTAGAGTTACAGGGAATCTATGTATCTACAGCTTCCCAGGTTATTCTGACCAGACTTTGAGAAACAATGACTTACACTGTGGGCAGCCTGATAATAAAAGCTGTATTAAATAAAATAACAAAGATAAATAAATCTTTGTTTCATCAGTGATAAATCCACAGGACATAAACATGTTTGTGAAATATGTAAATGAAAAAGCTCAGGTAACAGAATATGAATCTATCATTAGCATGAGACTTTTGAGTCCTATGTTCATGGATAGATTAGAGTTAATCCAAACTGGAAACCAACTATTGGTCCATGTCTTAGCCCACACTATATTCATCATCTGGATACAAATATTTCAAACCTTTTGTTAAAAGACACTTTTACTAGTCCTTGTTCCTCAATCAGTTTAGTATCATGCTGGCATTTATGTATCATGTCTTCATGTTCATACCTATAGAATGCTAAGTGTTTAAAATACAGATTGATTGTTTTTCTTATTTTTATGCTCTTAATAAGGCAAGGAATGTAGTTATGTGATTCCTGCCTCAGGGTATTTTATGTCTGTTTGTTGAGAAGAACCTAAACTTTGATCATAAACAATGGCTCTCTACCTGGACTACATCTTGGAATCACTTGAGATATTGACAAAATCTGATACCTCAGTCCTATACCTAGAGTTTCTGATTTAATTCATCTTTGGAGTGGCTTGGAAGTCACAATTTTTAAAAGCTCCCCAAATGATTCTAATATATAACCAGGGCTGAGAAACACAGAAGTGACCAGGTGCAGTTCCTATCAGACAAACACATAGTAATTATCAGACATCTCATACCCAAATGAAAGTATTTAAGTTAACGTGGAGAAGGGACCTCTCTGGGCCCACTGTGAAGGGCTTCTTTTATTCACTGAGGGTTAAGAAGATGAATGATGTTCAGTTTTAAGAGAGAAATATATAACCCTCTATATATCCCTCACCCTTTCCCTTCTGCACATTCTCAATAATCATTCTCTGCTCATCAGATTAAGTTTGTTTATTAAACAATAAGGAAAGGTTAAGAGACAGTGAAAAAAAGAGACCATAGAGAGGAGAGAAGCAGAGTGAGAATATCTTCATTAAATTGCTTTAAACAAACCCAAATAAAATAACTAAACAAACAAATAAACAAAAACCACTTACTGCTCTCTTAGCCTCAGGTCCTGCTGTCTAATTGCCTGAACCATCAGGGTCCCTAAGGCATGAGTGACTTTTCTTAGGGTCAGATCTTTTCACCTCTAGATATAGCAAAAATTCTTGAAGGGAGGAGGGGAGAGAACTGGGGTAGGACCACAGGAAATTATTATTTTGGAGGCCAGAGGGGCTTGCCATCTCTCCTCTTGCCTTCCCCCATGCCTGGAGGGCTAAGGGAAGACTTTACAACTAGCCAAATGATAGCATGTGACTTTCTCCTGGACACCCACGGGTCACATCCCCAGCTCCAATCTCCTTTCATCTGCACAGGTTCTGTGCTGTCATTTCATTAAAAGGATGGTTTTCACCTCAAGTTTTTGTTCCTGGTAGAGGGTTAGGCCTAAATACCTCAAAGTCTTAAAACAACTAATAAACCTTATCTAATATGTAGGAAAGCATCTGTTTTGATTAACAATATCTTATATCATAATTAAATACTGTTATAGCTGAAGGGCAATTTGTTCTCTGGGGTATCACTTCTTTGAGTTCAAGAAAATACTCCCTATTCGAACTTGTTCTAAACTACCTCCAAATTTGTTTTGACTTGCAAATTCAGTGTTGTTTATGTAAACTAACACTGACAATTAATTAACAAAACTGTATGACTTCTCCTTTCATTGTACAAATAATTTTTTCGTGCTCACAGAATGTTTGTGTCCCTTTTATGCATTTTACTTCAAATCTTAGTGGGTAACCTTGAGCCTTAATAACTTTTTACTTTATGTCAAACTCCCTTATTTTTCTTTGATATTTTCCTCAACTACATACAATCTTTATTAAATGAGAAAAGGAGAGGGTGCCTGGTGAAGTGATATTCTGTTCAAAAAGGAAAACTTTTCTATCTTTTCTACTTCCTACTGGTAAATAATTTCCTAGGTGACTACAAGGCAAAATGCAAAGCATGATAATTTTGCTTCCAGCATTACTCAACTCGGCCATTTAGATAACCTATGTTACCTATGGAGCTTACTCTAAGGGAGATAATTGTTGTCAATTGATTTCCTCATTCCTCACTATCACCAAACAATATTCTTCTTAAATTGATTTTTATTTAGTTTTCACTCAACAAACCTTTAATTAAGAACTACCATACTCCAGCCATCATTCTACATGTAAGAGAACAGTCTAGACTAATGATCTCAACCCTCAAAGAATTCACAGCCCATTTGGGAAAAAGTAAGAAAACTAAGGATCACAATGAGATAGACTGACAGACAGCCATAGGACTGCAGCAGAAGGTGGGGTGGGGCAGTTAATACATTTTGGCTGGTGGGAGAAGGGGGAAGAATAGTCAAGTAAGACTTTCCAAGAAGGGTGCTATTTGAATAGAAGTTATTTGGGCAGAGTAGAGGAACAAGCATGAATAGTATAGAGTTCCCAGCAGAGAAAATCCAATAGAGACAAATCTAAGATTCCTTTAGTATCAAAAAATGTAAGGAAAATTTGCTTGCAGTAACAATTACCCATGGAAATCCCAAAAGTTTCCCTTGAAATGTAGCATACTTTTTTTTTCATTTATATCACTCTGTATAATAATTTTAGCACATTAAAGGTTGAGAATCACTGAACCAGAATAAAGGAAGTAACAAAAGGAAGATCTACATGAGATGTCTCGAGATACAAACCATTCGGCCATTTAGGTAACTATTATGTCAAATCCCTGGTAATGAATGGAGGACAGGAGGGCAAAATCTCAGTTATTTCTGGCTAACTGAAGGGTTTTCCATTCTATTTTGATAGTAAGAATCTCTTACCTTAATATATACTAAAATGTTTGTTATGTGGACTAGATGTTATACATAGAATCACTTAGCACTGGGCCTGGCTAATAGTAATACTAGATAATTTTTTAACATATTTGACTCTAAGTCTTGATTGATCGGGCTCATAAAGTTGGCCACCAACTTCTTATTCCAAGTTGAGATTTCTTGGAATGGCCTTATTAAATAGCTATCCCTGTCATGATCTGGGGAAGTGATCTCAAATTATGAGTAATTTAGTTTCTAAAGGGCATGTGTAAGAGGTACTGGGGCACAACACAACTCTGATGGGGAGCTTACCAAGAATAGAGGCATCCAAGCACCATCCGGTAGAGAACTGCAAGCATTTCCATAAGTATGGGTGCACAATGCATCTGGAGGGGTGGCGGGAGCTGAGACAGAGGAGGCAGGGCCCTGTGTGTCACGTTAAGGAATGAGAATTTATCCGGGGCCTTTGCATGATTTTAAGCTAGGGGATGACATAAACGTACTTTGTTTAAAAAGGTTACTTTGATGACTGTGCAGGATGGATTAGAGATGAGCACTGCTCACATCAGGGAGAAAAGTAAGGGGCCTATTAGGATATTATCTTGATTATCCTATTAGGATAACCCTGGTGGGAAATAGAAGGGACTAAACCAAGTCAGAATCAGGAGGAATAGAGCAAAGAAAATGGAACAGAGATATTTAGGACATAGAGAAACTTGGCTTGATTTTTTATTTGAAGTGAAGGTTTTTGGGTATGAACTGATGAATTCAGTTTTGGCCATTCTGAATTTGAGCTTCCTGTGAGCTATTCAACTGGAATTGTTCAGGTGGCAATTGGATATAAAGGTCTGAAGTTTAGCAAAGATTTCCTGGTTAGAGATACAAATTTCACATATATTAGCACATAACCAGACAGACAATAGAAGAGAGTCAAAGGCTGATCCAGGATAGCTCCAACATGTAAGGGGTAAAATATGATGAAAGCATAGAAAAAGTAAATGAGCTAGGATGTTATTTGACAATATAAAGAACACTTCAGTATATTTATAAGCAGAAAAAAGAACTACTTTCTTTTAAAATACATGTGGAGATGTGGCAAAACTTGTGAACCAAGGTCTTAGAAAAGAGAGGGGGACATGGGACCCCTTCCTACTCTCCAGGGCCAGCACAAAGGTAGGTTCCAGTCTTGGTGTTAAATCACAACCTTTCTACCATAAATATCTGTTTATAAGTGAAGCCCCGTAACTTGATAGCAGCCTTTAAAAGGAATGGATGACATCGAAAGGTGGCAGAGAACAGGAAGTGTGTCTGCAGAAGGACTTATCTTCAGACATTCGCTTTAAATGTTTTAACTGATTCCGTCAAAGTGAAATGAGCACTAATTTGGGAGCCACAAGTATGTCATAGATGTCCTTCTGGAGAAGTTGCCTTTTCAGAGAGCAGAGTTGACAGACAGCCTTGGCTGCTACCCCTGTGAATCAACCACCTCGTTCTTGCCAAGACCACCTTTCTCCCAGGCTCTTCCCAGCTGATGCATGAGCAGAGCAGCAGTACTGATTCTGGCCCATTACTATTGGGTTTCTCTAACAGGGAACTTCTAGGTTTCCATCATCGTGGCCAAGATTTCTCTGTGGTCTAGAGCTCTCCCTACAAAATCTTTCCTCCCATGTCTCCTTTTAGCACTGCAGACTGAAAGTACTCCCTGCCCATTCCTCCTTTTCCCCCTTTTGTCCACGCAGACCTTTCCCACCTAAATCTCTTGCACTTCCAATCCTGTCTTGGTATCTCTGCTTCTAGGATGACCTGAACTGACACAAGGGATTGTTCTGAGGGCTGAGGATTTAAAGTTAACAAGACAGACAAAGTTCCTATCTCCAAAGATACTATAATTTGTTGATTTTTGATAGAACATAAGTACATCTTGATTCTACTTTCAGTTCCTGTGGACAGAGTGATCTGCATCTGCTTTTTAAAATGTATTTTTCAACTCATTGCTTTGATATCAGCACACCTGAGGATTCCTAGGATGGCTTTGCTCCTCTCTCAATTCACTTTATACTGTTTCCCTTATACCTCTGCCAAGATCTGTGCCATGGTTCTTACCTTTATTAACAATCTCATCATTCATGGTTCTCAAAGCTACCCTTTGGCACTGTGGCAGAAAGTGAGTCATCATATACCCATGAAATCCAAGATGATTCTGAGATAACGCAGGAAAGATTAGCTATCTCGCAATTTCCCTCTCACTCTGTTTTTCATTCTGGCTCTCTGCCCCTGGCTGACAAAATGTGCACGTAACTATCCTCATTCTGAATTGCATTTTGAGACGAGAATGCCTCGACATCCACATGCCTCTTATCAAAATCCTAACATTGATTTAAAAGGCATGAGTCATTTTATCTTGGGTTCTGTTTGGGAAAATGCTGACACTAGAAAACAGGAAAGTCTCATTTCCTCTCCCTCCTTCATTTTCCTCAATGCTCCATAGCCTATACAGCACTTCTGGCCCACTCTTCATACAGCTGATGGCTTTACAACACTCCTCAGTCACAAAGTCTCAATACTTGCAGGGGTTGGCAGAACTACCACTTGATCTGGTGTACACAGGCACAGGCTCTTTTTCAAGTTCTTTAGGTCTGCCACATTTGTGGAGAAAAATTACTCCTTTGGTAGATGCATGTGGGGAGGAGAGGGAGGAGAAGAGGAATTGGGGTTAGAATGGGAGGACTGGGGCACCTCTCTCTGTGGGTGTGTATTGACCCACTGTCTCTCATGGACGACACAATCCATTTCCTTTTCTCCTTTAGCTCCTGTAAAGCATTATGAACCATCCCAAACAATCCATTTGGCAATAAAATGTTGTTGCATTCCAGTATTGCTGTCTGGAGTTCACTTGAAACCCGACCCCATATCAAAACGGAGTAAAGCAAGTTGGCTGCTACGTCTCAGTGGATGCTCTTAGGTTGTCTTCAGGGCTTGAAAAATGTCCATGAAAACCACATTTTAAAACAAAGTGCATCATCTATCAGTGGACATGCTTCAATAAATTGGAGGGTCACTGCAGACCTCCTTAGAATGCAAGCACTAAAGCTCTGTAGGTTGGCGCACAGAAGGACCTAGTCTTCTCACCTACCTAAATTAATAAATCATCACGTTCAGGTACACACAAAAAACATGGAGGTGGAAGTGTGTTAGGAACAGGGGTTCAGAATGAAGCACCTCAGTAGACTTAAGGGCATAATCAGAAATCAGGAGTGTGAGTGAGCTTCCTCACCCCCTCAAATCCAGCACGGCAGGGATGGAGATCCAGGAAGATAAAATACTACAGGATGAAATGCTTAGCTGGACAGTATTTTGCTCCCCCATTTCTGAAAGAGAATTTGGTTCTGGTCCCACCGTATCTCTCACTGGTTTCTAAAAGTATGTTGAAAGTTCATTTTGCTTTTGAAAACATTCCAGACTAATCCTATTAGTTAGTGTATTTGTATGAGTGTGTTAACAAAAATACGCACATAGAGACAGATGTCGAGGTAGACCTATAGTTTCTTCTACATGCGCCAGTTTAGCTGTCTCTCCCTGGTGTGAATAATAGAGAGATTTTTGTATGTTGGTCCTGCCTTTCACATTAAGTTGCTAAATCCTCCAGGGTAGGGATCATGGCTACACAATACATTGTCTCTAGATACCCATCTGAGAAAGGCAGATAATCCTCGTGGACAAATAGTAGACCTTAGGGTCAGGAAATCTTGGATCCACTCGGACATGAATTTAGTCAGATAACAATCTCTATGTGCCTTAGAGTCCCCTGCTATAACTCAGGATCAGAAGCAATTTCTTTATGGGGTGGTCTAAGAATTCTGATGATGGGGAGAAATTTATCAGGGAAAGGTAGTGTGGAAATGCACAGCACATCTTTCACCCTATTCTTCCAGTTTGTGGAGAAACTCAATCCCAATCCATTGGCTGTTGCATTGTAGACATTTTATTTCCTCTGTAAGTATCTCTGCCCCATTGTGTACAGTAGTAGATTTATTTTATTTCATTTTAGCATTTAAATGTTTATATATCAATTTGAAACATTTTACCCAACTACCCTTTTCAATGAGTCAAGTTACATAAATATATTTTCTTTAATAGGTTCCCTGGAGTCACTTTTTCCATTTTGCCATGATTCTTTTTTTCTATGATCAACTTATCTGTTTCTGTTTAAAATATGTTGATTTGAGGCTTTTCTCTATCAAGTACGGTCATAATTAGTTTTATTGTCTAATCTTTACTATTTTATAGGGGACAACTAAGATTTAAAGGTCAAAAGAGCAAAATGTGGTAGCAAGAGCTGAGGGCAGTTTTGAAAATGAGGACTATGACAAAGGGACCCATCAGTTCAAAAAGAAGATTCAGGAAATTCACTTCTATTGCCTCCAATTCCCTGATTGAAGACGTATATTCATTATTCTGATCATTAAGTTATAGAGGTGCTAACACCTGAGGCATAAATGCATCAATAAAAAGCATCCTCTTAGATACCATGGGGAGGGGGGAAAACTTGTCCTCCCAAACTAAAAGTCTAATTGCTTAATTAGATAACAATAAGAACAGGATAAAATTAAGTATTAGCAATATGTCTGTCAAAAAAAGCGAAATTATACAAGTTCTAAGGGTGTAAATGTTCAAATGATGTACGAGAAGTAAATGACAAAACTTAAAGAAAGCCTTGAAGGAAAAGATCTGGTGATTTATTAAAAGTAAATTCAGCAGCTCACAGAATGGATGATAGGGCTAGAGAACAAGTTTCAAAATTGCCTGGGAAAAAATGCCCAAATAACACCTTAGAACTGGTTCTGATATGGAAAAAAGACTACCCCCAGACAGAGAGAACTTGTACCACTTCCTTCTTTTAAGTGTCTAATCCAAAACCATAACCAGTGGCCCTAGGACACTTGATTGTCAAAGTGTTGGTCCTAGGCTTATACCCCAGCTGCAAAGGATGCTGGGAAAGCTGGTTTAGACTATATTCCTCTCCATCTGTGCAGGTGGTCTGCTCCTCACTGAGACACAGAGTTGTAGTTAGGAGCGGGTAGCAATCTGCATACCTACATACGAATGGGCAGGTACCGGGTAGCCACAGAAAAGAACTGCTCATTATCAGCATCTTCTTTCCAGCATCAGCTTCATTAAGACATGAAAAGATTCAACAAGGAGAATATATTCTTGCTCTTGAACTCTTTGCATCTTAAATCTGAGAGGGACCTTAAAATTCTTTCAGTCCCATCTCCTTGATGAAGTCATCAAGTCTCAAAGAGATGAAAAGATACATCCAGGGTCACACAGTTGATTACTGGTATGGTCAGTATGAATACACTGGTCTCCTAATCCCCTAATCCCCGGTGTAGTGTTTGTGTCCCTGCACCAAGTGTAATTCTAAGAGTGATCCTTACTTCTTGGAAGAATGAAAGCAGCATCTTATTTTCTCCCTGCTTGAGGAGCTCTCCTTTTCCACTGAGATGCGAAGTTTTAACAGGACAGGACTGTTCTAAGGCTCTTATAACAAAGCACTACATGCTTATCCTCTTTAACGAGCCCCAGGCTATGCTCCTTTCACCCCATGACTTCCCAGGGGTTTACGCTGTGTTTGACTACAACATATTCTATGCTCTTTGAAGAATCAGAGAACTCCATTTTGGACATGAGTCAGTGGAAAGGAGCTACGAAAGAAAGGCTCTGTCCTTCACAGGCAAGTGACGTTGTAGCCTTCACTTCTCTGTGGGACTCAACTTTTCTGATCTGTAATATCAGCATACATACCTCCCAGGTTCTTAGTTTGGTTAATTTGTGTTTGTTTCGTTTAGGATTAAATGAGACAAAAATGTACCAATTAGGTCCATAATAAATGTTCATCGAATGAATGAATGAACAGTGTTTTCTTTTCTACATGTATAATATTTATACACATATGTAAGAAAAGCAAGCTTCTCTCATACATGCTCACCCTCAGCATATTTCTCTCTCTCCCTCTCTCTCTCTTTCTAATGTATATATATATATATATATATATATATATATATATACACAGACACACGCCATACAGATGTATGTTTATCCAGAAACAAATAGTACTTCTATCCATCAAGGGCATAAATATTTCATTAGGCAAATGTCAGACTCTTCAAGTCTTTATCATGAAGCCACAACTGTTTGGCCCCTCAATCCTTTAGCCTCTGGCCCCTGTTTTCAGTTTTGATGTCAGAATCTACTGCTTCCTGCCATTTCTTTGGCTGGTAGTCTCCCAAATAACAAAGTCCTAACCACCTAGTGACTTGGGGACCCACCCCACTGCCTACTGAACAAGAATATTAACACATTTATACAACACTATATATTTTGCCTTTTTTTCTAGAGCAGATGTTAATCTTCCTGTGGCTCATAGACCAAAGAGTAAAGCATGTTTCCCAAATGCATTGGCTTGATTTTTAAAAATCTGATTCTAGGATTTTGGGTCTAGGACCCTAAACAATTTTTGCTTTCTCAAGTTTCAGTGTGTTTGTCACACCTTCTTGTTCAGTGTCCTTCAAATGAATGTGCCATCAAGGTTGTTTATTGCTTTTCCAGATTTCTAATAAGGACTTTAATTTGTGCCCACCACTTGTGACTGAAATTACTCCCTAACTAGATATACTGCTGAACCAGTTCTTATTAGAGAAATTCCAGCCTGATATACAAGTAGTCACATATTTTACTCACTATCAAATGTTCTGTTATTAGATTGTAGTTTCTGATATTCTAAAATTTTTGACCTTTAAAAATTATGGTTATGACTAATATGTATAAAATAGATAACTAGTAAGAACCTGCTATATAAAAAGAATAAACAAATTCAAAAAAATTAGTTAATGAAGTATGGTTAAATCCAATATGTGTATTCCTAAAAGAACATAAGGCTTGAAGTTAGGAGCCATGAGCTAATTTCTGTCACGGAGTGACTGTAGGCATTTACTTTTCTTTACCTCTCCAGGCCTCAGTTCCCTCAACTTCAAAATAAAACTTTAAGTTAGGTGATTTCTCATTTTCACTCCAGGCTTTTCAAAGTCTATATATACATGTCATGAAGCTTATTTAAACCTATCTTTTAAAAAAAACTTTAAAAGTACATTGTTTAAATTGTTTAGAGGAAAAACATAAGAGATTTTGGAAAGCAGTTCTGGAAGATTTTACATCAGAGGCTATTTGTATAAATTCAGAGATGGGCTCTAATTGCCACAGGTTTTACAGAAGTTAAAAAAATTGCATTATGTTTTCACTACCTACCAGCTCTTTGGCAATACCTGCATGTTTCTGATGCCCAAATGGGTAGTATAGGTCAAAGTGAAGCAATTACCTCTCATAGATTTGCTATTAGAAGTTTACTACTACTAACCACCCATCACGCAGGACCATACCCTGAGTCATCCTTGACCCTTGCTCTTTACTTCCTCCATTCAATGAGTCACCATGTTCCCACCTACCTGGAGTCCCTCACTAATTCATCAGTCCCAAGTCAATCACCCAAATTCAGGTCTTATGAACTATCACTAGATCATTTCAATCATTTAATAATTCATCTTCCTGCTTTCAAGATCTCCCTGTTTATAAATTTGACCAAAATAAGATACTGTACATACATTTCCTTAACTATAGCTCAGATCATACTATTCTCAAACACATGCATTGGCTTTCTAATGTCTACCAAGTATGTTTTAAATCCCTTGGTTTATTAAAAAGGTATTCTAAGATCTAATCTCAACCGTCTGTCTGGATTACTTTTCTACCTGCTTGGTCAAATTATATTCTTTCAAAGCCTAATTCTAAGTCAGTATTTTCTTAAAACACCCCTTAGGTGTTACAGAAATCTCCTAAACCCTCAAGTGACTCTGTCATAGCACTCATGCCTTTCTCGCACAAATTATAATTTCTTATGTATCCACTAGGCTACTCTTTCATTAAATGCGGGGACTCTTCCTTCCTTCAATGTTGTAGTCTCCATTATCACTTATTGCGTGATCATTACATGAATTTAGAATGAATAGATGGTCTGCCTCTTCCTTAAGGTAAAGTGGAAATTTATTTCCTCTGAGGTGAAAATAGTGATGTAGTTTTTTTGGGTTTTTTTTTTTGCGGTACGCGGGTCTCACTGTTGTGGCATCTCCCGTTGCGGAGCACAGGCTCCGGATGCACAGGCTCAGAGGCCATGGCTCACGGGCCCAGCTGCTCCACGGCATGTGGGATCTTCCTGGACTGGGGCACGAACCCGTGTCCCCTGCATCAGCAGGCGGACTCTCAACCACTGAGCCACCAGGGAAGCCCTAGTTATTTTTATAGTTACTTTTTTAGGACCAACCCATATTCCTAGCAAGCCATGCACTGTTGTCTGTTTAACAGGGTGGGAGCACAGGGAATAATGAGTAAGCATCAGTGAATGAACTTGGCAGCCACAAACAAATTACCAGAGAGAGGCACCTTCCTGAGAGGCAGAGCATTATGGAGGCCATATTGCATGATGGGATATGTAAGTACAGTCTTGGAAGTTCATGTGTGGATGGAAACCAATTAAGTAAAGCTCTTAGGAAGATTGCTTTCTACTGTCTGGATGAGAATTTATCATGAGACATGGTTTTTAAGTGGAAAACCTTACATGTAAACCTGGATGAAGGGTTTTGTCCAAGGTGACACAATAAAGGAAGCAATCGAGATAAAAATAGAACGCTTGAAACCAGCCTCCTGATCTAATCATCAGACACTTTGCAAGTTTATCTGAAGAGGTCCTAATGCAAAGTAGAACCTTAAGAGTGAGAGGTCAGCTTAAGAACTGCAGCAGCCCACTGGGCAGCAACAGAAATGGAATTGATTGCCTCTGTAAAGAGTGATACAATTTTATCAGTAATGACACAGCAGAACAAAAAACTTGCAATCCTATATATCATAAAAGCCTTTTCTCTGCTAAAATGCCTTTTGATCATCATTACTAGACACTTAAGGTCACATGACATCTGACCCTCTTTAATCCTGGCACTCTGGCTTAAGTATAAGCGGGCAATTTCATTATGTCTTTGTCTGTATTTTAAAATCCATTTTGATAGGATTTCTTTCACTCATTCAAAGTTTTAGAGAGAAAAAGTGCTGTAAAGGGGGGGATAAAAATGAGGAGGCTTATTTCTACCTTGCAAGGAACTCAAGTTCTGTTGCTCAGAGATGCCTAAGTAATCTTTTTGGACACAGGAGATGAGTGGGTTAAAATCGTTGAGGATAGAGTCCCTGCGGGGACACAGTAGTGGGAGGGAGAGTGAGAGCCAGAAACCAGGCCACAAGAGATGGTAACTTTGCAGGTGAATACAGGGAATGATGTGGGAGAGAAGAGAATTCTGGGCAAAGGAAATAATGTAAGCAAACTCTCCTCTGCCTCAATTACTTCCATTTATTTGTCACAGGTTGATTTCCTTCTTTAGACATTTATTCTTCACATCAATCCGGGCTTTATTCCTTATTGGCTGTTTTCATTTTCTTAATCTCGACAATCCCCAGTTTCTACAAGAAACCGTACAATGATGGTGACACTAAAGGTAGCTTACCAATACTGGTGAGAATTCAGCGAGAAACTGCACACAAGGACTTTATCAGAAACTTGGCAAATAGAAGAGTTCTGCATATAATTATTATGGTTATTTACTCAATGGATACAGAATATGAGTTAGATGAGGCCATCAACATGAGTCCTACTCATGGAGGAGAAACCAAGTCATGTCCAATCAAAGATGTTACCCTCCGTGGTCTCTCACATCTTTCAGATCCCTCAAATATTAGGTGGACTGGGTCACTGTTCTCTGAGAAGGAAGCTTTCAATTAGCCAACCATCTAAAAAGAAGAGATTAGCTACAACTAGCGAGAGTTACAGAGTACAAGACCCTGAGGACACGGAAAGCAAACACACACATTATGATATGGAGAAAAATCTGAAGTGTCACAGTGAGAATGCTTGGGGCAACAGGACATCAGAGGAGCATGGTGCTCAGGGCGCATTTTGCCTACATAGCTCTGCTTGGTGTCAGCCCCCATAAGGCTCTTATGAGGGGATGATCTACTAGATTAGAAGGAATGCTTCTGAAGTCCATCCTAGCAGGAGCGTGGACAGGAGAGCTGGGGCTACAGGTGGGGTGAACAGTGTGGTGATGAGACTTGTACCATCTGTTCATAGGAATATTTTTTTCCAGTTACCTAAAGACATTTGGATCATTTTATGAATAAGGTGGCTGTGAAGGGTACAAATTAAAAATAACCATCCACTTGGGTGCTATTTTTACTAGAGTGGCTCCTTTCCAAAATGAATGTGTGTGTATTGAGGAGGGGGTGCACAAGATGTATACAAAAATTAGCTAAATATAACATGTACTCATCATTTGAGGATCCCTGACATATAGTTAAGAATAAGTAAAATGGAATAAATAGCCCACTGAAAAGTGACACAGATGCCCATGCTCTCTTGAGAAGTAACAGGAAGTGAAAAAAATTGATGCCTTATTGCATCAATGCTTTATAAAGAGCCTAGAGAAAAAGGTTTTCCCTGTCAGGGTCTGTGGCATGGAGTAAGTGTCCACATCCTCCACAAAATGGCAGTGATGAAATACCTCCCACATGTACACATACACAGTACCTCATATTTATCACACACACATACACACCCAAACAATAATAGCAAAACCCACTTTAATATATTAATTAAACCAATAACCTAATGTAAGAGAAAATTATTATTCAATATTTTTTTTAATAAAGAAGAGTCAATATAGAGACTGGCACATGGCTTAGAGTGTCAAAAGTACTTGGAGTGTTGCTATAAGAAAGCAATTAAGAGTGTGGGTTCTGGTGTCAGGTAGGGCTGCACTGGAATCTATATTCTCACCCTTACAAGCTATGTGATCTTGGCAAGTTGCTTAATCTAGACTGTTTCCTCACCTGTGAAATAAGGATAAGAGTACAGAAGCCAGATAGTTGATGAAAGGAAATCATTCATTAAAAAGTACTTTGCATATAATAAAGTTCTGATAAATGTGCATTATTATTATCATCATTACCATTTATATTAAATAGTATTTTCAAATCATGAAGAATACGGCAGAACGGGTACTTAAAGCAAAATCTCTGCTTCCATGTCCACAGCTCTGAACATGTTCAACACTAGTACTAATGATTTCTAGAAAATAGTGCATATGTGAAGTGATACTTCCTTTCTTTTACTATTTTGTTAAAGTATTAAATTAATGGTAATGGAAGTCTGGAACCCTATGAAACCTTAGATAATCTATGAAGTTTATAGTCGTTACAGACTTTGAGACTAGATTCCTCTGGTGGTGCAAAGGATGCCCTCTCTCTCCTCGTGCAGTGACAAATAAGATAAATACGGTCACATGTGGAGAAACTGCATGGACCACATCAAGTTCATTTCATTTGTGAAACCAACTAAAAAATGGCTTGGTTTGCCAGCCCCTTTGCCTATGGCAGCATGAGCACCTGTCACCACAAAGTCAACAGTGGTGCCCTGAGCAGTATCCATGCCCTATAAAGTGACACATAAGGGACCGGCTGGCTTGGAACAGCTTCCTGTGTGCTGTGCAGATGATGTCAATACTGTACATGTGGAAATCAAACAAATGGATGCTATTAAATCTATTCAGTTGAAGGAATGACTGTTGGGCAAGTGTTATGTTTGTGGTCTAAGCCCTCAAAATGCAATCAGGTTGTAAAATCTGAGACTCAGCATCTTCATCACTTTCCCTTTACATATGCTGGGCCTCTTCATAGCTGTTCAATCCAAACTCCACCACCAAATTCTAGGAAGAATTGCCACCTGAGGCAGAAGCTAGAGATGGTTCTTTAGATCCATATTCTAGAATTCAGCAGTAGGTCTTGCTTACTGGAATTCATTCAACAACTATTCAAGTATTTATTGAATGTATTTAATGTGTTCCAGATTTAGGTCTATAGGAACCAAACAAATATGTAAAAATGCCTGTCCTCTTTAAGATTATAAACTTAATATTATAATTCCACTGGGTGGAAACAGACAATAATTTAAGTAAATTTAGAGTATCTTAGAAGGGGATTGCCATGAAAGAGAAAGGGAAGTTGGGAATAAGATTCTCTTCAAAGAGGGAGTTCACAACTTTGAATAAAGGTGACTAGGAGAGGGCTTTTTGAAAAAGGTTTGAAGGAGGTAAGGAGCAAACCATGGGGATACCTGGAAGAAGAGTACTCCAAGCAAAGCAGACAAAAGCCAGAAAGGCCCAAGGGGAAGCATGACGGATGAATTTAAGAGCAGGGAGAGAGTCTGGCTGGAGCACAGTCAGGAAAGGCTACCAGTAGATGAGGTCAGACAGTCAACAGGACAGATCACATAGGGCCTCATGGGACATGATAAATACTTTGGTCTTTAGATGAGATATTGAGGCATGAGGGTGTCTGGAGTAGAGGTATAATAGGAACTTATTTGTTATTTAACAAGATCACTCTGGCCTGCTGCCTGTTTTGTATCACCTTCAAGCTAAGAATGTTTTCTATGTTTCTAAGTGGTTGACCAAAGAAAAATCAAATGAAGAATAATATTCCATGGCATGTGGAAATAACATGGAAGTTCAATTTCAGTATTTTGGTCAATGCTTTTTGGAATGCAGCCATGCTCATTTGTCTATTGTCTATTGCTATTTTCATGCTATCATGATACAGTGGAGTAGTTGTGACGAAGATCAGTTGGCCCCAAAAGGCCTAAAATATTTACTTGCAGTCCTCTACGGACAAACTTGCCAACCCCTGGACTAGACTACATGAAGCAAATGTGGAAGCAGAGACCAGTTAGGAGGCACTGAAACAATCGCAGTAAGAGGTGATGGTGCCTGGGACCAGGTGGGTCAGTGGTAGGGGTGGTGAGAAACCAGGTCCAGGATACATTTGGAAGTTAAAGTCAAGTCCTTTTGCTAATAGATGGCAAGCAAGGTGCAGGAGAAATAGAGGGGTCAGAAAAATTCCAAGTTGCAGTACCCCAGTCCTGACTCCAAGTCTCCGAACCTCAGCACCACTCATTCAATTGTTTCACAGATGCTTTATTTTTTTAAATGTGCTTTTAAGCTTGTCCCTGAGTTCTCAGTGTCATCAACGGTCTTCTACCTCACTCTCCACTAGGACAGGGCTCTTGCCCCTGCTTGTCAGTCTTCCTCCCAAATCAAGGTTATATCTTTCTCTCTTCATTTTTCTGTTTTTGTTTACAGACCAGAAAGTGGTGAGAAAAAAAATGAAAGCCAGGCAGAAGATATTTAAAGGGAGTCCTAGGATTGCCCCTTTTCTTCCTGGTCAATACTTACTAAGAAGCAGTGGTTCCTTAGCAGCTCCCTGGCAATGAAGAACTTTTTTTTTGCCTCTATAAGAGAGATCCCAGAAACAAATGCCTAAAATGGCAAGCTACTCATCTGGAACAAAACATCAAGTAATGATATTTCTAGACAGATAACAGTATTTTTAAACAATAGTCTTAGAATATGAAAAAATGGATATTTCATCCATTTTTGCCAAAGAGCAGGCATGAAGTTTTACTGAAATTGCTAGGAGAGCTTACTAGAGCTACTTTTTAGTGCTAAATTTATATGACTGAATTTACAATATTTCACCTGTGATTTAACAAGAAGCTGAGATGTACATTTGTCATTAGGGCTTTGATTTTCTGTTGTTGCTACAACTTTGCTAGACATCAGTTTCTTCATCAAAAGTGACATAGGTAGATTGAACTATCGCTAAGGTCCTTTTCATTTTTAGCATTTTGTGTTTGTGAGTACCATTGGGGGTCTGCTAATATTCAAGAAGTTTAGGGAAGAGGATGTGAAATGCTAAATCCTTTGAGGCAAAATTCAATTTCTTGCATTTTAGGCTGTATATATTCCTTCCGACACTGCCTCCTGTTTCTGTCCCTACAAGGTAGACTTTTTGCTAAGAAACAATCCCTCTGCCAGGCTTTTTGTTCTTTTCTAGAGTCAGAGGGCAGGATGCTCAGCTTATCAGGTCACAACTATCCCAACTGGCAAAGGCTGTAGTGAATGCCAATTACTACACTTGCAGTTAGAAGCCAATTATTTTTTCCTTAAAATAACGTGTGTCCTGTAGTCAAACTGAAGAGTGCACCTAGGTAATGGAAGCAGCCAGTTAAAGGTTGAGCAGGAGGTGAAAGACAAGGTCAGCAGGGTGAGAGAAAGGTCAGGATATACTATTCACTAAGAGAAATGGACATAGAACTACAGAATGTTAGAGCTAAACAAGATCTTAGAGATCATGGTGTCAGAAATATATCCTTGACCCTGACCCAGGCTTTGGAAACAGGGTGAACCACCCAGCTGATGACTCAGGAATTCAGATGGATCATATAATATCATTTCAATTTTACATATATTCTGCATGAAAAAGCAAAAATAATAAGGCATATTGGGAAAGTCAGACAAATCTAGAGATGAATCCCAGCTTTACTATTTCCTAGATCTGGATCCTACAGCAATTCAAATACTTTCTCAGGATGCCACATTTTCCATAGAAAAATGGGGATGATCATACCTACCTCGAGGGAACTGTGAGGTTTATTGATGATGGAGGTAATCATCTGGTACTGAGGAGGCTACTTAACAAATAGTATTCTTTACTGTTTCTGCGTGTAGCTGTTTAATACATTCCTCCAATCTGTTCCCATTTCTAATGCTGTCTACAGCTCTGTTCTCCAACCACCTCAAGCTTTCTTAAATACTTAATATATCTTCCTCAACCTGCGAGAGCCCCAAATTCTTGGATATTCTTTGTCTTCCAATGGGTCAGGTTGGGAATTTAAAAGTCTCAGGCATCCTTTTGCAACTGCCACCACTGCTGTCTGCTGCCACGTCTAAGAACTTACTTTATGTAAGGTGGACCTTCCAGCCAGCTGGAGCTTGTACCCCATTATAGAATGAGACACAAGTTTTCAGGAATCTGACTGCTGCATGTGGGCACATGCATGCAATCTGCAGATATACCATTTGATTATGTATCTGAGTGGGGAAGGAACACTTGAACTTGAATCCTAGGTTCCCTGGTAAGGATCCCTAGGAAGAGCTAAGTCCATATCCCATAAGGAGTTCAATGTTAACAATCCACACTCTACAACTCAGTAAGAACAGGCTGGGGACTTTTTCTCTTGGTTGGTAACATGGGAGTAATGATTTCCCCCTATTCCCTCTTTCCTCTCTGGGGCAAGTAAGCATAGAGAAAGACAATGAACTAGAGAACACCTAGTATGTTTGACTTAATTTGTGTGGTACAAGCACTCACGTTCCAAGGATACTAACTTTCTGGGAGAGCAACCACTGTTGGGAATCCTATAGAAAAATGTGTATCCTAGAGTCAGCCTAAGGGTGTGAAAAGAGTCACTCCAACACCACTAGAACAACTTAAGATCTCCTCCAAAGAAGCCAGGAGAGGTAGAGCTCACTGTCCTCAGGTGCTGCCTTACATATCAGTGATTAATCTAAGGGGAAAGGTCAACAAAAAATTTTTTTCTCCATCTAAGCAAATGCCATGAAAATCCACGTGCCACATCTGCATTTGTCATAGGAGTCAGCATTAATAGCATATTTAAAAGTCATGATGTCACTGCCATTAATCAGGCCCTGTGGTGCCAGGCTTCAGTGTCATCTATTAATCACCAGTGTCTGCAGACATGTGTATTTGGAAAGGCTAAGTTTAGATCCATAAAGCATGATTTATTTTTTTCAAGTAGCATGACTGAAGATGTATCGCCATCTTGTTCTGCTTTATAATCCTTCACTGCTGTGTCCTTAGGAAAGGCCTGGCATTTCCAGGCTGATATTTAAACAGCTATCCTGAAACAAAACGCAGTTTTAGAGGTTCTGAAAAAGCCATTGATGCATATCTCGCTTCTCCTTTAAAAGAGTGTAACTGGGATGTGCGGGGAGTTTGGTCTTGCTCTTTCTGAGCCATTGCTTCAGGAACAGAGGACACTTCCCAGGGAGGTGAAGAAGCCACCTGACAAAGAAGAGTGATCTGTAGTAAGGAACTTGGAGTAAGCCTAACAGATTTCTTTGCACTGGGTCCTGCTTCTTATCTGATTTCTGAAAAAAGGAGTTGCTGGGATTTCTTTGCTCATGGATTGTGATGCAGTCCTAAGATTGGCCATATTACAGAATAGTCACAGAGGAGAATTAGTTCAATGGTTGGAGAGGGAAATAAAGGAATAAAATGGAAGGGTGAAAACAGGTTTAAAGAAACAGGAAATCAAAAGTGAGGTGATGGAGAGAAATAATGAGAAAATAATTGAAAAACTGATAAAATGAAGTAGATTGCAGGAAGGAAAAAGAAATGGGTAGTGGATGAGGCAACAGTGGAAGGTCTGAAGAAAAACTGTATGGAACCATGGGAATCACAGGCAGTGACTGTCCTATCAGCATGGGGTACATCACTTTGCTGACTTCTTTTCCTTGTGAGAGCCCCTCTCTTAGATTGATCTGGTCTGTTCAAATATTGGCCTGGATTTAACATTGGATTGTATGCTTTGAAAAGACTTCTATGTGTCTTAGCATAAATAAGTAATATCACTTTCTATTTAGTCAGCCTGCTAAGACTCTAGAAATGCTTCATGTGGATTACCTACATGATGCATTTTTCCCCATTATTCCTACATGATTAGAAAGTTCCCAGAATTTTAATTACCCCTATTGTACATATAAAATCTCGTAGAGAAATGAAAGACTCACCCACACAACAATCTTCAAGCTTGGGATGGCAACCCCTAGAACAGTCAAAGGCTCAATCGGGATTTAGGCATTATGCTTAATTCAACAGAAGGAAATAAAGTTGTTAATCAACTACAAGAATTATTTTATATGCATCTATCATTTTAAGATTCCATCTTCTTTTCTCACTGCAGCCCCTCTCCCTAAAGTCCGACCATGTGGTCTTTCACATACACCCAGTCATTATTCATACATCCCAGGAATGCCATGCATGTCTTCCCAGTGGATACCAAGTCAGAAGCCACCACAGGTGGACGATCAGAGTGCTGTTTTTCATGTCCTTACCATTTGTCTGCATCAAAAAAGGAACAATGTAAAACACTGTTCTTAAAAAGGTTTTATACATTGACTTTTGACCTAGAAAAATAATTTGTCATTACTTTGCCTCCATTTGTATAGTTTGGTTTGCTTCAAACCTCTGCTCAAGAAAGATTTTGGATGAGGAGGAAGGAAAGGAGCAGTACAGAGGAATTAATCAAGTTCCAACCACACTACTCACTGTACATCACTGTGATGAATGCAATACAGCCTCTGCTTTCAAAGAACATATACTCTTGGGAAAGGGTGGTAAACAGACCCCAAAACAAGAAAGGGCAGTAAACTGTTAGGGTTCTACATTAGAAGTCAATCAAAGTTACTACAGAGACATGTGAGAAAACATTACTTCTGTCTTTGAAATGAACTGAAGGGGACATCTGGGGGGACAGGGGAGAGAATGGGAAAATTTAACAGAGAGAACTTACATTTGAGACTACAGTTCTAGAGAAAAAATGTTTTGGTGGCTTTTGGTTTACACATGGTAATAGAAAATAGAAAATAGAAAACTGCTTAAAAGGACCAATGTCTTTCAAAAATACTCTGTCTTGAATAAAAACAGATAATCATCAGACACTTGGTAGTGAGATTTCAGCCTATGCCAGAGAGTTGGATATTAGGATGAAAATAGCAGAATGCATGTTTCTTACTAGATTTTTTTTTTTTTTTTTTGCAGTACGCGGGCCTCTCACTGTTGTGGACTCTCCCATTGCAGAGCACAGGCTCCGGACGCCCAGGCTCAGCGGCCATGGCTCACGGGCCCAGTCGCTCTGCGGCATGTGGGATCTTCCCGGACCGGGGCACGAACCCATGTCCCCTGCATCGGCAGGCGGACTCTCAACCACTGCACAACCAGGAAAGCCCTCTCACTAGATTTTTAAAATCTAGAATAAATCCTACAGACAAATATCGAGGTTCATCTTAGAAATACATTGAATAAAAGCAAATAGAAGATAAGCTTGTGACACTTTCTACTATCCTAGCAGGGATGGCACTAACAGTGGAGCAGGCTTGTAATCTAAAAGAAACAAGGAACACAAATTTTACACCATGTTAGAAGTTCTTGATTCTAATTAGAAATTATCATTTTTCTGGTTTTCTAGGAAACAAAGTTTTGTGCCTCTCTACTAATTTCAATGGCTATAAGCATATATATTTTTTAAAATTCTACAGTGTTTTGCATGTATAGAAACTTAGGTCACCTCTTATTATGATTAAAGTACAAAAAGGTGAATAAGCAGACTTTCTTCCATTCTTCTCTCACATTGTCATAGAATTCTATAAAAGTTTGCATTTTCTATACTAAAAATGAAATTTGAGGTTCAAACTCAACCCTTCTGTTTCACCATCTAAGTGGATGATGGAATAGATACAGCAAAGGGAATGCTAATGATGAGAGCTGTAAAATCTCTGTGAACAACAAAGAATTAGACCCAATTTTTACCAGTATCTCTTCTGCATACACACCTACCCTCCTCAAACAAACACCCTGTTAATTAGATTGTGACTTAGTGAAATGGATATTTCTCAAGAGGGAAAGACTCCATTCTGTAGGCCAGTCTGTTTTACTCCCAGACACCTCAGAAGGATTCCGGACCAACACCCTCCTTCAGCAACTGTCCCTTCCCTTCTTTGATCTTTCTCCTTTTGTGAGGATATCTTTTGTTATTGCTCACTGTCAATCATCTCAGGCTGCTATAACAAAACAAAGAATAGGTGACTTAAACAACAGACATTTCTTTCTCACAGTTCTGGAGGCTGGAAAGGCCAAGGCTGAGGGCTGGTGGATCTGGTGTCTAGTAAGATTCCACTTCCTAGTTTGCAGATGGCCGTCTTCCTGCTGTTTCCTTACTTGGCCGAGGGATAGAGCATCTCTCTGGTGTCTCTCCTTCTTAGGATACTGATCCTATTCCCTGATCCCCTCATGACTGTGTTACCTCCCAAAGGTCTCGCCTCCCAATATTATCACACTGAGGCTTCAACATTTGATGTGAGTGGGGACTCAAATATTCAGTCACGGCGCTCATTACTTTCCCACTACAGTCCGCACTCCAAGAGATCAAGCAGGCACAGGAAGCAGCAGCAGTAGCTGTAGTCCATTCTTTCCAAGAACTAGGAGACAATCAGTCTTTAAAACGGCCTTAGCACTTTTGCATTTGTTCAAATCACCTCCTTTCCTTGACTTTCTACCTTTTGTCATAATCCATCTCTCTTATAAGAAGGTGATCAAAGGAGCAACATGGCCTGACTCCTTTCTGCAGCCTTGTCCAGTTTCTCTAGACAGCTAGGGGTCTTTGGTCTCCTCGCTCCAAGAACAGCGCCTTTGTTACTGTGTTTACGCCACTAGAGCAGGAGCTATTAAAACACAGGAACTGCTTAATCTGCTTAATTTATAATGTTGAAGGGATGAAGGAAAACCTACAATTACTTAATAAAGAACCTGGAGAAAAGGTTATCAACTCTGGTTAATTTAAATAGCGAAACTAGGGCTTCCCTGGTGGCTCAGTGGTTGAGAGTCCGCCTGCCGATGCAGGGAACACGGGTTCATGCCCCGGTCTGGGAAGATCCCACATGCTGTGGAGCGGCTGGGCCCGTGAGCCATGGCCGCTGATCCTGCATGTCCGGAGCCTGTACTCCGCAACGGGAGAGGCCACAGCAGTGAGAGGCCCATGTACCACAAAAAAAATAAATAAATAACGAAACTATTAAATACTTTAATTAGATATACACACAGACATTAACTACTTTAAAAGTAGCAAAGCACTGACTAAGAAAATAAATTGGACTCGACTTATTTCATAGGAAGATGCAAAGAAAGAAAGAGCAAAAGCTATTCTCAGTGCCTTTCATAGCAACACACAAAACAACATTTTATCAGTGGAATTAGGTGCTATAACCAGGCCTCAAAGAGAAGACAACAGCATTAAACCTTTATGACTGACCAGGAACACACTCTACCATCTTCTTGAAAAGAACAAAAAAAGAGACAATATTAGGAAGTGAAGAGTCGAAACAGTTTTATAACAGCATTTGGGAGCGACTTGAGGAACAGAGATGGGATAAAACTAAAATAAAATGAACCTTCCATTTATGACTGCTGACAAAGAATTAGACCAGAGGCATAAAAGAAAAGAAACAAGCAACTAATAAGTGATAGAATTGGAAAGGTCTTAGTGTAGAGCCAATCCCAAATTATTAGAAAAAAGATATCAGATATAAACACACTATTTCTCAGTGTTCCACTCCAAGCAATTCAGGAAAACTTTAGCCTTCCAGGGCTGGTTATGAAAATACTGCTATCACTCTGACCAGACAAAAGTTTCACTTCACATACTCCACACATTTTAAAGGTGTGTATAAAGCAAAATTTTTAACGTTAATTCCACTTCTCCATTGATTTCTATGAAGATGCAGCATATGAATAACACCATGAAAAATATTTGCGGCTCATCTTGAGAGAAAAAATAAACATAAATTATAATAGTTACATCGACATTCAACCTTTGTTAATTACAACTGTCTACCCAGCTTTAAGATCTTCTCATTCTTCTCTGTCAGAAACTAATCAATCCTCTAACTAATCCACATCACTGGATTGAGACTTCTACTTCCAGCTATGATAAAGTATCTTGTAACAGACTATCTCAGTGTGAACAACTATAAAACCTGGATAAAATACAAAAAGTAAGCAAATGGATCAGAGAACAACCAAGGCAGCTATAGTGTAATGATCCAAGACCTTGAGAAGAAAACCACACTGAGGAAAATTCAACTTTCTCCACTGCTTTTCCCCACAAGGCATTTGCCAACTTGTAAACTGTGCAGGGTTGAGAGTGAAAGCAGAAAAGTAGGAGCTCAAAACTTTTGACAGGCTCATGAGCTCGTGACACCAGGGAGATGGAAGATGAACTTCAGAATTACCAAGGTAGTCAGGGCACTAGGGGGCTGAGATTGAAGGAAAAAGGGAACTGCAAGGAAGGAACCCTTTTTTTATATACGACTTCTTCCGCTGAGGCATTTGAAGATTCCAAAATTATACTAGGCAAGTGACCTAGAATGGTTGAATGAATGAATGAATAAAGGGATAAACAAATAAATAGCAACTAAGAGGCTACAAAGTTAAGCAGAGCTTTCAACAGTCTCAAGATAATGGGGAGACAAAAATTGGAGTTCAGGGCCAGCCAAAGAGGGATCAGTAATAAATAACCCAGGTTTTTTGTTGGGAGTTCTGAAAGTGTGCAGCCTAGAAAGGAGGGCAAACCTTCCCAAAGATATGCTCTCACAAAGACTGAAGATTAGCCTCAAATCATCTCAGTGCCTTACTGGTTCAAGACCACCCTCTAATCCATGCATTCTCAACAGGGATAATACTGTCCCCACGGGAGTTAAGATTGATCCTTTTGGTAGTAAGAGAAAATCTTAAATATTAGTTTACTGCCCTCCAAAATCTCAACTCTACCCAACAAAACCTTATCCTTTAATATTTATTTTCTGTCATTTGGTTTCCTTGACTATCACGAGAGTAATATTGACACTGAATTCACAGAAGATACACAAAATGAATGCAAGATCAGTACTATAAAACTATGGTGAATAGATGGCTATAATTGGAGGACTTTCTCTTGATTGATTGTTCAATACTGAAGTCATTGTAAGAGGCAGCTTGCATGAGTCTAAAACATGAGTAGCTGATAGATTTTTTTTTATGTCTGATCCTCAGTGCTTTTGTGTGTGACATGTGCTTTGAAAATTAAATTAAAATTGTTTATACTTTATTATTTCATTCTACAAGAGTTATTCAACCTTCATTAATTATGTCAAGGGCTTAAAAGAACAAATGTCAAGAATATCTGCATGATATCTGGCAGATACTAAAGTTAAAAGTTATTTTCTCATATCATGCAAAAGTTAAAAATTAAATCCACTAAAATAATTTTAAGAAATTAATTTAATGCTTTTAATTGTTTTAGTGGAGAAATAGTAGTTTTAAATGATTTTTAAATGTGATTGTATTACTATTATATATTTACATAAACTTCTAATTTGCATTTGTAATTCAATACATTAAAAGTTGCAAAGACAGTTGTAAAGTTAACTGTTAATAGCTTTTTACATTTTTACTCTTAATTTTTATTTAGTCATTTTTAGTCCTGTATTTAATAAAACATAAGATTTACACTTACTCTTTTTGTGTAGAAAACACAGATGTACAGACATTCATAAACATATATACAGTATATTTGAGTTATTACAATTTTATGGTAAGTAATTAGGAAACAAAATGCCTCATTATTAAGGAACTAGTTTAAAAAGTTTAAGAAACACTAGTCTAACTGTCTTCCAGAGGAAAATTAAATTTTCTCTGGAGAAAGATAATTTTTTTTATCATCCAGAGCCTCCAAAATTTACCATGCATAATGTCTGGCACTCAATAAAATATTACCAGTTATGTCAGGAAATGGGAAGAAAATATAGAAATCAAGAAGATGAAAGAACAGACAACAGAAACAGATTCCCAAATGAAAAATAAAAACTGGAGCTGTCAGATATGGATTTAAAATAACTATGACTAAAATCAGAAAATAGATAACCAGATAGAAAATTTCACCTGTGAAATGGAATTTTTAAGAAATGATGAAATAGGAATTCTAGAACTAAAAAATGCAATAAATGAAATTATGAACTCAATATATGGTTAACAACAGATTAGATAGAGTAGATGGAACTCTAACATGTGTGTAATGGAGAGAGAATAGAAACAGAAGCAATATTTGAAGAGATACTGGCAAAGAACATTCTAAATCAGATCAAAGACATCCAGCCACTGATTCAAGAAGCTATGCAAATCCCAAGTAGGATAAATATAAAGAAAACAACACCTGGGTAAGAGCACAGCAGCACTACTTAAAACAAAGACAAAGAGAAGAGTTTAAAGAAGCCACAGGGGGATAAAAAAGACACACTGCATTTGAATGAACAACTAGAAGAATGACAGCTGGGGTTCTAACAAAAATGATGGAAGATAGGATATAAATGACATCTTTAAGTACTAAAGTAAAAGGAAACTTACTTTCTTCTGGAGAATTTTATGTATCTAAGTTAAAAGAGCTAATTTTATACTAGGACAGGTGTAAATGGATATCACAGGAACATTAGAGGATGTTTTGTAGTAGTTTTTACGCAGACAAGTAACTGTCAACTGAAGCTTTCTATGGACTCAGTTCATGAAAAAAAAAAATTCTATTCCACTATCATCTGCTTCCTGGCACAAAAATTCAAGCTCATCTGTCTCAGTTCAGTTTATAATTTATTCTTGGCTTGATTCTCATGTACATCTCAATGGGTGATCCCTCAAATACCTTACTTAGTTTAAGAACCCAATATGTACATGTCATTCACTTTATCTAAATATATTTCCAATACTTTACTTTAAAAAAATCTTATAAGAAGCCTACTAAGTAATAATGATGAAATAATTGAATTATTGGTGGCACAAATACTCCCCCCACCTTTTAAAAAACTCAGCTTTGGGTGCTTATAGTTCTGACCCAGGTTATTGCTTAGATTACTATTCTGCATTATCTTATATTCTTCAAATATCTACTCCTCAGAGTCTCCTGAACAAAAATTTGATATCACATCCTTTATGTTTAAATCACTGTCTTGGGATAAATTCCAAGTTCATTAATATAGCATAAAAGACCTTTCATAATCAAAGCCTTGATTAACTCGCCATTACCTTTCCGATAGTCTTTGGAGAGGCTTTTAATTACCCTACACCCTGCCACCACACACACACATCTCCATACCCAGTTCACAAAGTTCTCTCTACTTAGAATAGCTTCCCCTTCTTCCTCACAAGGCTAAATCACATTCATCCTTAAACAATTAGTTTAGCTACCATGCTCAAGCAGCCTATTCTGAAGCTGTAGACTGGCTTTTAGTTCTTTTCCTCCATGTTCTCTTTATACACTATATTGAATTTCTGATTACATATCTGTTCTCACTCTACTAGAATATAATCTTTAGTTCAAGGGTACTGGAGCTAGTAGCTATCTCAGTACTCTGTAGATAGTGGGTCCTCAATAAATTGAGGGTAACATAGCTTCCAAGAGGATATAAAATCTGAAATATAGGCTCATTGGCCAACTTAAATTTAAAATACTCGCTGATATTTCAAAATTATCAAAATCTGTTCTGAAGCTAAACATCAAATAATTCATTACATCAGGTATATTCTTCTGTGGGTGGATTCTACAAGACAAAATACTCGATGGCAAAGGCCAGGGTATGGCAAGCATCATCTGTTGCCAAACCATACCTTATTCAGTCATACTGTGGGTCCCAACCTAGAGAGGAAGGCAGGTGAAAGCTCTTGTTCATTTGACAGCAAGATCTTTGTACCTTTTTCTTTTTTAAAAACCTGACCTGCTTACCTGTGCCTGTTCCTTACCTGATAATCCTACTCCCACAGGGACATTTGCACAGAATTCTGGTTTTATACTGATTATCTGAATTTGATGTTAGCCTTTCTATTTCACACTTCAACTGCCACAACTTACAATTCTGTCACTCATAACCCTGTCCCTTATGTGAAACAACTTCCTCACATCCACAAGGAACATACTTTTTGATTTGTCCTTTAGCACAGCAGTAACCAATTTCACTTCCTGAGCATAAGTATTATATCCTGACTTGAAGTTCAATGGAATGTTTATGGAAGGTAGAAAATGAGTCTATTTTCTGAATAAATATGTCCTTTCTTGATCAAAATCAATCTGTTCAGGAATATTCACTAGATATTACCTGAATGGAGAAAATAATAAAAATAGTCTAATAGTAAAAACTAGTTTCTTCAGACACAGTGGAGGAAGAAAGAGGATGGAGGTAAAAGAACTAGAAGTGAAACTCTGAAGCAGTTTCTTATAAACATGGAACTATTTAAGCCTCCAAAAGAACTATATCATTGGTTTTATTTTCAGAACTCACCTTTCCCAACTTTGGGTACCCACTATCAATGTACTTCTACTGTTCCATCAACAAACATTGAGTGCCCTCCGAATATCTAGTACTGAAATTAGTCTAGTGTTAGAAAATAAAATAAATAAATCTGTTGAAGGTGAGAGAATTTACTTTTAAGTAATTTCATGAGCAGTTTCAAGATGAATTCTTATTAATATTAATTTTCCACATTCAAAAGTGTGTTATTTATTCATTCAATAAATATTCATTAAGCATATATTTGAGACAAGATATTGGGGACATAAAAATTAACAAGGTATATGTTCCTCTCTTATAGACAAAGAGGTAACAAAATAAGCAATAACAAAAAAATTATGTACATGATAAGATAAGAAAAAATATATAGTGTTCTGGGTACAAATGACAACAGCACATAACCTGGTCTAAGGGTTATCGTGGAAATCTTTTCTGAGAAAGAACTGAAGGAGAGGGAGGAGAAAGTCAGTCCAATAGGATGGATAGGAAGGGAAACATCAAAATTATATCTAATATTATAGACTAATCGGCATGATCAAGTAAGCACAGTGATAATAGAGTAATTTATTTTAAAAAAATCCAAACTTCTGAAAGAGAAACTTCTCTGACAAGTGTTGGTTTAGGAAATTACTTCTCATCTATGCTTAGAGATAACTTGGATTTTTGACCCAAAAGGGAGAATTGAGTTCTCATAATAGGAAAATTATGATTCTGATCATTGCTGAAGATAGGACATTATGTGAGGGGAAATTCCATTACCTCAGCCAACACAAATGTTCAAGAATTGTAGCTATAAAAGAATGCTAATCATTCTATGCTAATCATTCTAATTATCCAGATGTTGTTACTTTGGATTTGAAAAAAAAAGAATAAGGAGGAGGAGGAGGAGGTCGGGGGCAACGAAAAACCCTAATGTCCCTGACAGCACAGCCTCTGTGATGGAAAATAACTAGTCTAGGGAAGAGTAAAATGGCCTGTCTTACTGCCTAAACTTTGTCCACCAAATGCAATGTTAGCTAATAGAAGCTGCTGTCATCTGCTGTACAGAGTGGAAAGGGAGGGGAACGGGGCATATTTCAACTTACTTGTGAATCAGTACCATTAAGACATGTCTGTCCCAGCTCTCAGCCCTCTTTTCAGCCTGGAATGAAAGTTGATGTGTATAAATCTTTCCTAATGGATAGGGTTGTCCGCAGCTTGCCATGTTTCCATGACAAGAAATCCAACATCTTGTCTGACAAGAAAAACAAAATCAGAACTCTCTGCTTATTCGACTTGACTCCCTGTCTCCTGATAATTTTTGCTTCCTCTGCCTCAATTCTTACCCACAGACCCAATTATGATCAAATCTACCATTTCAGTGTAAAAGGGAAAATGTGAGAACAGAAGTTCATCTGTCCCTTTCTTGATTATCTAGGGATTTGTCTACATTAGGCTTGATGAGGGATGGCCTGGAATAGTAGTTTTTAAAATTGTTTAAAGCCATATGACACTTCCTTTAGATAAAACTTTATGAGGAAGCCCATACGCAGAAATGACGAAGAGAGGCTGCATTGGCTCAGCCCTTCCCCTTCTTTAGGGGCTCTACAGCCTAAGAAGTCCCATCATACTCAGAGAACGACAGTCCTGTGGATACTATCTCAGATCCAACACCTCTCATCCTTGCTTGCCTCAGTCACCAGCAGTAACCTAGATCTCTCTGAACATTTGTCTTCACCCAGACCCATCTCCCTATTTTTCTGCTCATCTCTGATTCAGGCTCAGAGTTCCCACCTCTTCACTCTCCCAAGCTTCTTTCTATTATTAGTTTCTCAGAACATTCCCTTTTCCTCCTATCTTAGCTGAAACCTAATTCTCCTCTGAGAACAAAATTTCTTCCCTAACCTTCTCAAGTAGTGATTGTGTTTTGTCTTATACACTCTGTTATGTTAGGGTCAGAAAGTGAGGTTAGTTAGTGTCCTCCTTGCTTCGCCTTGTGGCTTCCAGACTATTACTACCCCCTCCCCTTACAAAAACCACTCCTTCTTTAAAATGCACATCATCTCGATAAATCACAGTCTTACCCTAACTTGCTACAGTTGCTTCCTTATCTCTTGTCACTCCCTTTATTTCCTCAAAAAACTATACCACACAGTTCCTCTTCACCACAGTGGCTGCCATTTTTCACAGTGAATTCAATGTCCACATTAATGAATCCTTCAATTCACTTCTCCTTTTCCTGTGAGTATTCATTTTCCTCTATTGCCTCCCATCAATTCAAGTACATGGTCAAGGGCACACTGCACTTTGTGCTCATAAGAAACTCAATTTTCATCATTCTGATATTTGACTACTTACTAAACAAACCCCCCGATTTGCTCTGGTACTCCAACTGCCACAATTCTTTGATTTCCAAGATATCCCATTTACCCTCCTCTCTCTCTACTTTCCTGCTTTTCTGTGAATACTTAAATTCTCTTATAAATGCTCTTAGCTTCCTCTGTTATAGTCACCTGGCAAAACTCCAACTCTGACAGAAGTACACTCACCCCTTGGTATCTGCAGGGGATTGATTCCAGGACCCACTCTGGATACCAATACCCCAAATCCAATCATGCTCAAGTCCCATTGTCAGCCCTCCATATCCGAGGTTCTGCATCTGAGGATTCAACCAACCATGGATGGTGTAATATGTACTGTAGTATTTACTGAAAAAAAAAATCCACATTTAAGTGGACCCTCACAGTTCAAACTCATGTTATTCGAAGGTCAATTGTATACCATTCACCTTTTCTGTACTTGCATCTAAACAGCTAAGCCAACTGGTTTCATTTTAACTGCATGATCATGAACTTCAAATAGGAACTCAATACTGTCTGGCAATCTTACCACAGTGTACTAGAAAATTCACTCTTTTATTCACCAAAAACACTTTCATATATTCTCTTCTTTCCTCAAAACCCCTACATTCCCTGTTCTATTTTCAATTAATTGAAGACTTTTCCTTGGAATTCATTAGAAAAGACAAGAACAAATCACTCATACCAACTTTATTCATTTTCTTGTCACTTTATCTGTTTATAAACCCACCTGCATCTACACGCTTCTTCTTACTTCTGTTACTAAAGAGGAGGTGGCCATGATTCCACAAAAGCCCAGTTTCGTAGTTTCTTTGGATCCGATTCATTTCCATCATCTCAAGATAATCATCCTTCAGTCCTACCCTCTCCCTCCAATCTACTTCCCAGCTCAGTCACAGACACACTTCAAAGATCTGTGTACACATTTCCTCTAATTCCTTCATGTCTCAATGTACTCCAGACAAAGCAGGTTATAAATCAAAGTGCATGTTACACCACCTTCTTTTTAAAGAAGATATACTTACGTATACATAGATTATAGAGCTAAACATTAGAAAAGCTGTAGTTCTCTCCAAAGGATGGGATTATACCTATTTATTTTCTTCTTTATGCTTAAAGTCATTCCCTATATTTGTGTACATACTCATACACACATACACTTTTAATAAAAAAGATATTGTTTAAACTGGAATTCTCATTTGCAAGGCAATTTCCTGCACATTTCATGAATGCATGTCATGCCACCGATAACCAACTTTCTAGATTTGCCTTACTAGGGTAAGTGATCTTGGTACAGAGGCAACCACCAAAAAATTCAGTTCTGCCTATTCGCACAATTCTAGCAGGATGCTTTGCTAACATTTTATTTAGTTCTTTCACATTGCATTTCAGTGATCTGCAATCCCATACACTAGCTGTCATTACTGCCATACTTGTGAGGCATTACAGTGGGCCCTCTGTATTCTCGGGTTCTGCATTCTTGAATTCAACCAACCAACCACAGATCAAAAATATATTTATTTTTTAATTCTAGAAAGTTTCAAAAAGCAAAACTTGAATTTGCTGCATGCTGACAACTATTAACATAGCATTTACATTGTATTAGGTGTTATAAATAGTCTAGAAATGAGTTTAAAATATATGGAAAGATGTGTGTAGCTTATATGCAAATACTATGCCATTTTATAAGGGACTTGAGCATCCATGGATTTTGGTATGGGGGCGGGGGTCCTGGAGCCAATCCCCTGTGAATACTGGATGACTACTATAATCTCTTAGAAAACCCCTTTCTAAGATTTGCCATACCCTGTTTTGTCATGCCCTGATAAGCAGCTTTAAAGACTACATAGGTAAACAATACTCTTTGAGACTAGTTAATAGCACAAAAGAAAGAAACCAAATACACCATTAAAATATTAAAGAGAGTAGAATTTTGTGATGATAGGAATAAAATACTGGTAAGGAAGAGAAAATAGATCCCATGGAGGAAGTAGAGAGATAAACAAAATAAATATGAAGGTTTTCTTTTAATTTCTTGGGTCATTGGTTGGGGGAGAATAGTGCGGACATTTTCTTGCATTAAATTTATGGCTGAGGCTGTTTGTAGCTCACAGATGATTCCTTCAAATGTGTCTGGCTATTTCTTATCCTGTAATACTTTTATTTCTCTACACAGGAATGGCAAGCTGCTGTCATTCTTTAATTTGGGCACCTCTTTGGGATGCCTCAGCTTCCTTCCTCACTCTGAGTTTAAGGCTTCCATGATTGGCCACTTCAAGCAGACAGTGTGTTGCGAGATTTTTCACATCATAGCTCTATTAAATCAATCCTATTTCAACTCTTCCTTCTCACCACTTCACTGAAAATAACCTCCTAAGGACTGGAGGGTTTGAAAAGGGCAAAAAGCTTTAGTTATTGCTTTGCAGAAAACTGTGTATACAAAGGAAATATCAGACTGAACTACTTCTATTCACATATCATGTTTACATGTCCATTTAGGGCTACTTTCAGAGGTCAACTGGCATAATGACTGAAGAAGGCATTGACTAGGATGAAGAACAAATGGAAATACACTTTATAAAGAGAAGAGAAAAGAACCAAATGGTTAACGATAACAGCAATAAAAATACAAAATTATATGTGAAAATCACTAAACTATTAGGATTCAAAAAAGCAAATTTAAAAATCCCCACAAGGAGGACATTCAGGATGGTGGAGGAGTAAGACGTGGAGGTCACCTTCCTCCCAACAAATACATCAAAAATACATCTATGTGTGGAACAACTCCTACAGAATACCTACTGAACGCTGGCAGAAGACCTCAGACTTCCCAAAAGGCAAGAAACTCCCCACATACTTGGGTAGGGCAAAAGAAAAAAGAAAAAACAGAGAGAAAAATAGGGATGGGACCTGCACCTCTGGGAGGGAGCTGTGAAGGAGGAAAAGTTTCCACACACCAGGAAGACCTTTCACTGGTGGAGACGGCGTGTGTGTGGTAGGGGGGAAGCTTTCGTGCCATGGAGGAGAGCACAGCAACAGGGGTGCAGAGGGAAAAGCAGAGAGATTCCTGCACAGAGGATCGGTGCTGACCAGCACTCACCAGCCTGAGAGGCTTGTCTGCTCAACCACCAGGGCGAGTGCGGGCTGGGAGCTGAGTCTCGGGCTTCGGAATTCAGATCCCAGGGAGAGGACTGGGGTTGACTGTGTGAACACAGCCTGAAGGGGGTTACTATGTCACAGCTAACCGGGAGGGAGTCCAGGAAAGAGTCTGGAATTGCCTAAGAGTCAAGAGACCATTGTTTCGGGGTGCACAAGGAGAGGAGATTCACAACACCACCTAAATGAGCTTCAGAGACGGGTGCAAGCCACAGTTATCAGCGCGATGCCACAGATGGGCATGAAATGCTAAGGCTGCTGCTGCAGCCACCAAGAAGCCTGTGTGCAAGCATAGGTCACTATCCACACCTCCCCTCACTGGAGCCTGTGCAGCCTGCCACTGCCAGTGTCCCATGATCCAGGGACAACTACCCGGGAAGAACACACAGCATGCCTCAGGCTGTTGCAAAGTCAGGCTGCCCTCTGCCACCACAGGCTCACCCCATGTTCCATACCCCTCTCTCCACTGGGCCTGAGTGAGCTGGAGCCCCCAAATCAGCCGCTCCTTTAACCCCCTCCTGTCTGGGTAAAGAACAGAAGCCAGTGGGAGACCTACATGCAGAGGTCGGGCCAAATCCAAAGCTGAACCCCAGGAGATGAGCTAACAAAGAAGAGAAAGGGAAATCTCTCCCAGCAGTCTCAGGAGCAGCGGATTAAATCTCCACAATCAACTTGATGTACCCTGCATCTGTGGAATACCTGAATAGACAACAAATCATCCCAAAATTGAGGCGGTGGACTTTGGGAGCAACTGTAGACTTGGGGTTTGCTGTATGGGACTAACTAGTTTCTGATTTTTATGTTTTCTTAGTATAGTTTTTAGTGCTTGTTATCATTGGTGGATATGTTTATTGGTTTGGTTTCTCTCTTCTTTTTTTTAATTACTTAAAATTTTTTTTATTTTAATAATATTGTTTTATTGTTTATTTTAATAACTTTATTTTATTTTTCTTTCTATTTTTTCTCCCTGTTCTTCTGAGCCATGTGGCTGACAGGGTTTTGGTGCTCTGGCCAGGTGTCAGGCCTGAGCCTCTGAGGTGGGAAAGCCAAGTTGAGGATATTGGACCACCAGAGACCTCTTGGCCCCAAGGAATAAGAACTGGCGAGAACTCCCACAGAGATCTCCATCTCAGCACTAAGACCCAGATCCACTCAACGACCAGCAAGTGCCAGTGTGAACACTCCATGCTAAAAAAGTAGCAAGATAGGAACACAACTCCACCCATTAGAAGAGAGGTTGCCTAAATCATGATAAGTTCACAGACACCCCAAAACACACCACTGGACATGGTCCTGCCCGAAAGAAAGAAAAGATACAGCCTCATTCACCAGAACACAGGCACCAGTCCCCTCCACCAGGAAGCCTACACAACCCACTGAATAAACCTTATCCACTGGGGTCAGACATCAAAAACAATGGGAACTACGAACATGCAGCCTGTTAAAAGAAGACCCCCAAACATAGTAAATTAAGTGAAATGAGAAGACAGAGAAATATGCAGCAGATGAAGGAGCAAAGTAAAAACCCACCAGACTTAACAAATGAGGAGGAAATAGGCAGTCTACTTGCAGAAGAATTCAGAGTAATGATAGTAAAGAAGATCCAAAATTTTGGAAATAGAATGGAGAAAATATAAGAAACAGTTAACAAGGACCTAGAAGAACTAAAGAGCCAACAAACAATGATTATCAACACAATAAATGAAATTAAAAATTCTCTAGAAGGAATTAAGAGCAGAATAACTGAGGCAGAAGAATGGATAAGTGACCTGGAAGATAAAAGAGTGGAAATAACTACCGCAGAGCAGAATAAAGAAAAAAGAATGAACAGAATTGAGGACAGTCTCAGAGACCTCTGGGACAACATTACACACAATAACATTCAATTTATAGGGGTCGCAGAAGAAGAAGAGAAAAAGAAAGGGACTGAAAAAATATTTGAAGATATTATAGTTGAAAACTTCCCTAATAGGGGAAAGGAAATAGTTAATCAAGTCCAGGAATCACAGAGAGTCCCATACAGGATAAAACCAAGGAGAAACACACCATGACACATATTAACCAAACTATCATAAATTAAATACAAAGAAAAAATATTAAAGGCAGCAAGGGAAAAGCAACAAATAACATACAAAGGATTCCCCATAAGGATAACAACTGATCTTTCAGCAGAAACTCTGCAAGCCACAATCGAGTGGCAGGACATAAAGTGATGAAAGGGAAAAACCTACAACCAAGATTACTCTACCCAGCAAGGATCTCACTCAGATTCGACAGAGAAATTAATACCTTTAGAGACAAGCAAAAGCTAAGAGAATTCAGCACCACCAAACCAGCTTTAAAACAAATGCTAAAGGAACTGCTCTAGGTAGGAAACACAAGAGAAGGGAAAGACACACAATAAGAAACCCAAAACAATGAAGAAAATGGTAATAGGAACATACAGATCGATAATTACCTTAAATGTAAATGGATTAAATGCTCCAACAAAAAGACACAGACTGGCTGAATGTATACAAAAACAAGACCCATATATATGCTTTCTACAAGAGACCCACTTCAGACCTAGGGTCACATGCAGACTGAAAGTGAGGGGATGGAAAAAGATATTCCATGAAAATGGAAAACAAAAGAAAGCTGGAGTAGCAATTCTCATATCAGAAAAAATAGATGTTATTTAATTATTTTTTTCACTGACTTTTAAAAACAATGGGATGTTTATTTTACCAAAGACTTTTTTAAAAAACATCTTTATTGGAGTATAATTGTTTCACAATGGTGTGTTAGTTTCTGCTTTAAAACAAAGTGAATCAGCTATACATACACGTATATCCCCATATCTCCTCCCTCTTGCGTCTCCCTCCCATCCTCCCTATCCTACCCCTCTAGGTGGTCACAAAGCACAGAGTTGATATCCCTGTGCTATGTGGCTGCTTCCCACTAGCTATCTATTTTACATTGGTAGTATATACTAGTCCATGCCACTCTCTCACTTCATCCCAGCTTACCCTTCCCAATTCCCGTGTCCTCAAGTCCATTCTCTGCATCTGCATCATTATTCATGCCCTGCCCCTAGGTTCTTCTTAACCATTTTTTTTTTTAGATTTCATATATATGTTTTAGCATATGGTATTTGTGTTTCTTTTTCTGACTTACTTCACTCTGTATGACAGACTCTGGGTCCATCCACCTAACTACAAATAACTCAACAAAATAGACTTTAAAATAAAGACTATTACGAGAGACAAAGAAGGACACTACATAATGATCAAGGAATCAATCCAAGAAGAAGATTTAACAATTGTAAATATTTATGCACACAGCATAGGAGCACCTCAATACATAAGGCAAATGCTAACAGCCACAAAAGGGGAAATTGACAGTAACACAATCATACTAGGGGACTTTAACACCCCACTTTCACCAATGGACAGATCATCCAAAATGAAAATAAATAAGGAAACACAAGCTTTAAATGATACATTAACCAAGATGGACTTAATTGATATTTATAAGACTTTCTATCCAAAAACAACAGAATACACTCTCTTCTCAAGTGCTCATGGAACATTCTCCAGGATAGATCAAATCTTGGGTCACAAATCAAGCCTTGGTAAATTTAAGAAAATTAAAATCATATCAAGTATCTTTTCTGACCACAACACTATGAGACTAGGTATCAATTACAGGAAAAAAACTGTAAAAAGTACAGACAAATGGAGGCTAAACAATACACTACTAAATAACATGAGATCACAGAGAAAATTAAAAAATACCTAGAACAAATGATAGTGAAAACACGACAACCCGAAGCCCATGACATGCAGCAAAAGCAGTTCAAAGAGGAAAGTTTATAGCAATACAATCCTACCTCAAGAACAAAGAAAAATCTCAAGTAAACAACCTAAACTTATACCTAAAGCAATTAGAGAAAGAAGAACAAAATAACGCAAAGTTAGCAGAAGGAAAGAAATCATAAAAATCAGATCAGAAATAAACAAAAAAGAAATGAAGGAATCAATAGCAAAGATCAATAAAACTAAAAGCTTGTTCTTTGAGAAGATAAACAAAATTGATAAACCACTAGCCAGACTCATTACGAAAAAAAGGGAAAAGACTCAAATCAACAGAATTAGAAATGAAAAAGGAGAAGTATCAACTGACACTGCAGAAATACAAAGGATCATGAGAGATTACTACAAGCTACTATATGCCAATAAAATGGACAACCTGTAAGAAATAGAAAATTCTTAGAAAAGCACAACCTCCCGAGACTGAACCAGGAAGAAATGGAATACATAAACAGACTAATCACAAGCACTGAAATTGAGACTGTGATTAAAAATCTCCCAGCAAACAAAAGCCCAGGACCAGATGGCTTCACAGGCAAATTCTATCAAACATTTAGAGAAGAGCTAACACCTATCCTTCTCAAACTCTTCCAAAAGATAGCAGAGGGAGGAACACTCCCAAACTCATTCTATGAGGCCACCATCACCCTGATACCAAAACAAGAAAAAGATGCCACCAAAAAAAAAAAAAATCTACAGGTCGATATCACTGATGAGCATAAATGCAAAAATCCTCAACAAAATACTAGCAAACAGAATCCAACAGCACATTAAAAAGATCATACACCATGATCAAGTGGGGTTTATCTCAGGAATGCAAGGATTCTTCAATATACGCAAATCAATCAATGTGATACAATTGACAAAGGATTAATCTCCAAAATTTACAAGGAGCTCATGCGGCTCAGTAACAAAAAAACAAACAACCCAATCCAAAAATGGGCAGAAGACCTAAATAGACATTTCTCCAAAGAAGATACACAGATTGCCAACAAACACATGAAAGGATGCTCAACATCACTAATCATTAGAGAAATGAAAATCAAAACTACAATGATGTATCACCTCACACCAGTCAGAATGGCCATCATCAAAAAATCTACAAACAATAAATGCTGGAGAGGGTGTGGAGAAAAGGGAACCCTCTTGCACTGTTGGTGGGAATGTAAATTGATACAGCCACTATGGAGAACAGTATGGAGGTTCCTTAAAAAACTAAAAATAGAACAACCATATGACCCAGCAATCCCACTACTGGGCATATACCCTGAGACAACCATAATTCAAAAAGAGTCATGTACCACAATGTTCATTGCAGCTCTATTTACAACAGCCAGGCCATGGAAGCTACCTAAGTGCCCATCGACAGATAAATGGATAAAGAAGATGTGCCACATATATACAAAGGAATATTCCTCAGCCATAAAAAGAAATGAAATTGAGTTATTTGTAGTGAGGTAGATGGACCTAGAGTCTGTCCTACAGAGTGAAGTAAGTCAGAAAGAGAAAAACAAATACTGTATGCTAACACATATATATGGAATCTGAAAAAAAAAAAGGTTCTGGGAACCTAGGCACAGGACAGGAATAAAGACGCAGATGTAGAGAATGGACTTGAGGACATGGGGAGGGGGAAGGGTAAGCTGGGATGAAGTAAGAGAGTGTCATGGACATATATACACTACAAAATATAAAACAGATAGGTAGTGGGAAGCAGCCACATAGCACAGTGAGATCAACTCATGCTTTGTGACCACCTAGAGGGGTGGGATAGGGAGGGTGGGAGGGAGAGACAAGAGGGAGGGGATGTAGGGATATACGTATCCATGTAGCTGGTTCGCTTTTTATACAGCAGAAACTAACACAACAATTTAAAGCAATTATACTCCAATAAAGATGTTAAAAATAATCCCCACAAATGTTTCTCACAGTATATCAACTCTGCAATAAAGGAATTATTTCTCTCTGTTTTTCCCACCTTTGATCCTAACTTTACATATAAAAACAAAGGACTTTTATTGAACATCAAGATATTTAAAAGATTGGAACAGTAGCTTCCCAGAATCACCTGTCACAGGTAGCCCTCAATTTTAATCTACAAGAGCCCCTTGTCCAATGAATGAAAGCTGCACTCAACAACCAAAACTCTGCACACACACCATTTGACAATAAAGTGATAAGCCATACGACTGTAATGCATGTTTACAGTTTGCAAAGCACTGTGTATGCATGCATAATCTTTTTTAATAATGAACCAAGAATAAGATTAATGTCACTGTCCAATCTCTCTATCAAAATCTGCTACTGCAATATGGAAGAAAACATCTAATACATTTTTCACAGCCATACACAGTGAGCTGAAACACCAAGTTTTTAAGGAAAAAATAAGACTCCCACATCAATGCCACAACTATAAGCATGACTCATTCTAAGTCCCTGGTCTTCTCTATCAGTGAGTGAGCAGAGAGCACACTGCAAATTCAGCAGATATCCACAGCTATCCTAGCGTCAGAGCATTCCCCACCAGTTTATAATTTTCACAACAACTGACCTTTTGTTTTTGATCAGATTCTTTGGGAAGTTAGGAGATCATGTACGAATATAACATTCAGGGTATTGTCAGGTCAACTCTAGTAGAAAAATATGATTTAGCAGAAAGAAAATTAGGTGTGATGTCAGAAGACCCTTTGTTGTAGTCTTGGTCTGACCCTAAACTGTTCATCATCTGTGAAATGAGGGAACCATTAAGTCCTTTCTAGCTCCTACAGTTTTTGTAATGTAAGTGATATACTTCTCAATTCACTTTTTTGGTCTCCTGTAAAGTCAGCAGGATCTGGGGTTGGTTGCGGCAGTGATGTGGGAGGGGCACATGCGAGAGCACGCTTTATTTGAAGAGTCAAGAGGAGAAAGAAGCAAAGCAAAATTGAACTGCTCTCAAATACCAAGTACGGAGGGTTTTCTTCTCTCAAGTGTTGTTTATTGCTTATAGTTTTCAGCTCTACAATCAGTCCAGTATAGATGAGTAGATAAAAAAACTTTCTACTTACAATTCTAGTTTTACTGAGTTATTTTTCACTATGGTGACGGTATAAAACTAGTAATTCTTTAAAAATGTAGACTATATTCAGTGTAATAGTAAAGAAATTAGAAATATTATTGTATTTCTCAAGTAAAATGGCATTTAAATCAATTTAATTAAAATGAATTTATTTATTTACACAAGTACCCAATGTTATTTTTTTTAAGTATTTAAAAGGATCCATGAAGCACATAAGACAAGAATAAAAATATTGCTACTGCTCTTTCACATAGAACTATCAAGAGATACGTGAAATGGGACTGGAATATTTTTTCCAAAGTTCTGGAAACTCAACTGCTCCAAGATAGAGTATCTACTCTCCAAACCCTGTAAACATTCTCAAAGGATAACCATGGTCAAGAACACCATCTTGCAATTTTGAATTATTTTCTTTTTACATGCTATGTAATGAGTGAAGGTATGTTTAATGTTTATTTTTAAATTCTAGTTCCAAACAAGATTGTTTTCATTCAAAAAGGCAAATAAGTTGACCATCCAAGAGAATGGAGATGTGGTCATAGTTCTTTCCAAGATAATGGCAAATTGGTAAATACTTTGGTCCATAAGCTACAGGAAACCAGATTTATTGCTAGGACTAACTGCCTGGGTCACTCAGAAGAGTGACAGTAAGGTAGTATGGTCCAAAAGAAAGAGTATGTGCTTTATGTATGTAATTTTAGAATTTTTTAGTTAAAATCTAAAAAAGTAAAAGAAATGGAATTTTAAAAATATATTTCATTTAATATAACTTATCTAAAGTATTACCATTTCAACATGTAATCAATTTAAAACTTATTGGTAAGATAGTTTGTATTTTTTTCATAATGTCTTTGAAATGTGGTATATATTTCATACTTAGAGCACACCTTAATTTGGATATTAAGTATTTATTGGAAATATAATATTTGATGTATTTTATATTTCATAAAATTTATAGTTGAAAAAGTAAATTCACATACCTAACGTGTACCAAGCATACTTACAAGTTTTCCAATAACAGAATCAACTGCAAGTTTTAAAAATTTATGTTAATTAAAATTAAACAACATTAAAAATTTAATTCCTCAGTCTCAGTAGCTATATTTCAATTATTCAATAGCCACATGCAACTAGTGGCTACAGAACAATGCAGCTGTAGGGTAAAGTGAAGGGTGGTAATGCCCAAGAGTGGTGCTGATGAAAATCCTAAATGATAATTTAAGAAGTCTATGAGGCATAATATTTACAAAATATGACATCCTGTGTACTCTCCTTCCCCAACATACATATTAGTTTCCTGAGGCTGCTGTAACAATTCACCACAGACTTGGTGGCTTAAAACAGCAGCAACTAATTCTCTAACAATTCTGGAAACCAGAAGTCCAAATCTAGCAGGGCCACTCTCTCTGGGGACTCCAGGGAAGAATCCCTTCATCGCTTCTTCCAGCTTCTAGTGGCGGCCTTGGCATTCCTGGGCTTGCGGCCCCACCACTCACTCCTTCTCTGCCTGTCTTCACACTGCCTTCTCCTTGTGTGTCTGTTATAGCTCTTTGCCTCTCTCTTACAAGGACACATGTAACTAGCTACTGGGACTTGGGATGGCATTTAGGATCCATCAGAATAAACCAGAGCAACACCCTCATTTCAAGATCCTTAACTTCATTACATCTTCAGAGACCCTTTTTCCAAACAAAAGAAGATTTACAAATTCCAGGGAGTAGAACTTGCTATCTTTGGGTGGTCACTGTTCAACCCACTAACGTTTGTAAAACCCTATTTTTCCTGAGTCTGTAACACATGAAGGTTGGAACTTTGGCAGAGGAGTCTCCTTCTACATGACGAACAAACTCATTCAAATTGCAAACAAGTCCAGGGCCACCAGCCTCTGTGTTTGTACTCTAAAGGGCAGGGTCAGAGTAACTAGAGGGGTCCTGAGCCAGCAGTGAACGCTAAGCAGCAAGATGACTGATGGGAACAATAAGAGAAATGTAAGTTGATATCCGGGTTAACATACAAACACCTCCATTAACACATAAACACACGTATTCTTATATCTTTCTTCCAAGTCATTTGTTGGCAGAACCCAGGATTTTTCAATATAATCCTTAAGAGATGCAGCTGCCATTGCCCAGTGTAGAATGGCCTAGGGTACAGAATGCTCCAAAATGAAAATTATAAACTACAGAATGAGCCATCATAGAGAAACACAGATGCTCTTAGAAGAGACAAGCAAATGGTTTATGAGCATAATTGCACAGTTTCCAGTATTCTAGAAATACAGCTATGATGGTCTGCATATATGTTAATGTTGTAATTTAAAAGATACTGACTATACCGGGCTTCCCTGGTGGTGCAGTGGTTGAGAGTCTGCCTGCCACTGCAGGGGACGCGGGTTCGTGCCCCAGTCCGGGAAGATCCCATGTGTCGCGGAGTGGCTGGGCCCGTGAGCCATGGCCGCTGAGCCTGCGTGTTCGGAGCCTGCGCTCCGCAACGGGAGAGGCCACAGCAGTGAGAGGCCCGCGTAACGCAAAAAAAAAAAAAAAAGATACTGACTATAAGAGAAATATTTAGAAATTGTTTTAAAAGGTGAAGTTTGAATGTAAACATGGGCCTGGTAGAAGAAAAAAATGAAAAGATTCTCCCACATGTTTCTTTATCCCTGCAGAAATTAATGGATAAGACTAAGGGTTCAGAAGAATTCTGAGTGAAGCTGAGTAGTCATCTCTTGTCTCCATGAATGGTGTCTCCTGATTTATTATCAGACAGCTAGAGGTAAGTAAGAAGATCATAGACTCCAAATAATAGCATATTAATAGCTCTACTTAAAAAGAAGAAGAGGGAAAGCATCACTTATTTTATTATGGAAATGAAGCATTTACTAGATATCTGTATAATCCTTTTTTGAACTGACAAGGGAAAATGTGCTCAGAAGGAAAATACATTTAGGTTTCTTTTTCTTTCCCTGAAGGGTGGAACTTTTAATAATAGTCTGTAACAGTTTAGCCTCACTTTCTAGTTTGTTCTGAATTGGGTCATCATTCCTCTAAATGCAAAGCAAGGAAGTCCTATTCAAAGTGTTAAAGCAGGTGACAGATAAGCGCATTAGTTCTCAGCTACTGTTTAGAGTTTCCTAGAAGTCTTGGTATTATCCAAGTCAGGAGGGGAAAACATAGGATCTGAGGGGGGGAAAAAAAAAAAAACCTGCTGACTTTCCATCAAGTCAATATAGCAAACATATAATGAACGCAGGCTTGGTGGGTGATCCCACAGCCTGTGGAAAAGCCACTTCCCCACAATGATAAAGGTTATTAAAACACATCAGAGCCTCTGGTAGTCACCTAATCTATTGCAGTCTTGAGTTGCTGATGAAAACAATTTCCTCCTCAAAACAGGTCATGAAGAACCTAGGGGTAAGATGGGAATAAAGACACAGACCTACTAGAGAATGGATTTGAGGATATGGGGAGGAGGAAGGGTAAGCTGTGACAAAGTGAGAGAGTTGCATGGACATATATACACTATCAAACGTAAAATAGATAGCTAGTGGGAAGCAGCCGCATAGCACAGGGAGATCAGCTTGGTGCTCTGTGACCACCTAGAGGGGTGGGATGGGGAGGGTGGGAGGGAGGGAGACGCAAGAGGGAAGAGATATGGGAACATATGTATATGTATAACTGATTCACTTTGTTATAAAGCAGAAACTAACACACCATTGTAAAGCAATTATACTCCAATAAATATGTTAAAAAAACCCAAAAAAACCCCAGCTTTCTCTCTCCCTCCTTCTCCTCCCCCCCTCCCCCCACAATCATCTCCATCCCTACTGTGGAGTATCCTTTGCCGACTTCAGAGAAAGTTCACAATAAGACTGCAAACAAGTGTTGGTAATTGGACTATTACAGGCTTCCATGGATAATCTGGGTAATTCTCAGCATTGTCACCAAATGTCTCTGCAGTCTGTAAGGAGGCTGAAAGTAAGGCAAGGATTTCGAGATGGTTTCTATTTTAAAAGGCAGCCAACTACCACCACAATTGGCCTTAATTGCTTCTCTTGTTGGCCGTCTCAGGAGAGAAGACAAGGGCTGAATGAACCAGGGAGACTAACTGCTGCTCATTAATAGCTCAGCCTCTGTGGGTCAGGGCCCAAGCATGCAGAGGAATGGAGCCCATAGCCCGCTCCCTGGTAGCACTACCTGGCTTATGGGTAAACAAGATGCCAGCCCAGGACTTTCAATTTAGCATCCTCACTGGAATAACCTGAATTGACTAAATGAGAATCACAACAAAGAGGCGAGAAGGAGAGGCAGTAGGAATGGCGGGGAAGCTCTCTTCGGTTAACAGAGCTCAGGGAAGTAATTGGCTACTATAACTCAAGAGTTCGGAGAGTTTTTCTCTGTTTGGAAATGTGAGATCTGAGCTGTCATCACCTCTGAGCTGTTGTGGGGCTGCTTTGGCTGTTTTCTGCCTTTCTTTATTTTTCCCATTATGAAAGTGATATTTACTAATGAGGTGACATACTCAATTCCATTGGGTTTCAGAATGATCCTCCCAGGCCAGTCTCACAGTCTTCAGTGTATAGCCAGCCGTGTTTCTCGCACGGATTCCAAGTCTCCAACTTCTATAATAATTTTTACATTTGCTTCTTTTTTTGATTGGACGAAATGAAACCAAGTGAAAAGGAATCCACATAAGCGTATTCTAGGTCACTTCGACTACCACTTTACACCTCAACTTTGTTAACTCGTTTTTAGGCCCGTATTTTTATCTTTTTTAAGTCAAAAAGGTCAAATAATATTGTAGGGCATTGATACAAACAGAGGTTTCCCAATAGTACAGACAGAGAAATACAACTCATTCTTGGATGATCTCAAAGTTGTATTCTTCAGGTTATGTGAAAGTATTTTTCCATTTGTTTTTCTCATGTAAAAGGGCGTTGTATATGCATATGTGAGCACCTCTGTGATAGAGTACAGGAAGTTGCAGGACCCCCTCCAAAGAAAGATGCAATGGGAAGGAATCCCTTACTTGATGGAAGAGTAAATCAAAAGATGAAAGTGCTTATTACAGAGATAAAATTCACAGGTACTCCTAGCTTTTTTCTCTCTCAAATTACACTCATACACATTTGTATTTATGTACCTAAAATAGTTACCTAGAATTTTTGTCTGGTAAGATATGTAACCCTTGAGACTAGAGAGTTTCCAAAAGCAATCCCTCCTTTCCTGCCCCCTGCCTCTCTCCTCCTCCCTCCCTCCCTCCCTCCCTCCCTGTCTCTCTCCCTCTTCCCTTCCCCCTCCTCTGTATATCTGTGTATGTGCATGCAAGTTTTCATATATGCACCCAAAGTTATATCTGCTATAGATACAGAAGTTAGAAAATAAGCAACAAAGTTTATTATAGATATTATTTGCAGAAATCCTAGTGTGTGCTAGAAAGTATAAGTGATTTCCAAACATTAATGCATTTCATCTTCTCAGCAACGTTCTAAAGTACATATTATTATTATTATTATCATTTTACAGATAAGGAAATGGGCCCTGGAAGAAGTTAAATGGCTTGCCGAACAACACACAAAATTACTAGCAGAGCAGCAATTCAGAGCTCTGTTCTTTCAAACACCAGTGTTTGGTGTGTTTCTACATTTAGCTCAACATGGTGTAAACAATCTCCTCTGTTAAGTTTACCAAAAAGAACATTTTATAGGACTATGCTTCACCTAACACTGTAACTCCTTTTGCACTGAAAGAGAGTAGATTAGCTTAAATACCCACTGATCTAGATAAAAATATCTATATGAGAACAGAAAACATTGTAATGCCTCAACAGGTATGATCTAAATACCACCCGTGTCAAAATTACCTGGGATGATGATTAAAATGCTGATTCCTGGGCCAAGACCTATTCGGTAGGTGTTTTAATACAAACTTAACTTTAAAATTTGTCAATGGTGCGCTCATGGCTTGCCTTTTCAGTTTTCAAATAAGCCAGCACCCTTTTCATTTTAATTTGGATCAAAGTTGGTTTAGACAACTCCATTAATATGAAAAAAGAATTATAATTCATCTTTTTGTCAGGAGCTTCATAAATAAAAGCAGGAATAATATAAAAAGCAAATGTCCTGGGATGTCAGAAATGGCAGTCTGTTGTTTAAAAATTCATGAATGTTATCAAAAAATAATTAAAATGTACCAGAAAATGCAAAATAAAGACCTACAAGTGGTGAGAGAGAGTTAGAAGATGGTTTGTCTTGAAGTGGAGAGAGCATGAGGAAAGTGAAGGGAGCATGGAAACGCAGCTGAGACAGGAAAAGGCAGAAGCGTCTTCTGCACAAAATCATGATAGAGCAGAAGAGGCTCCGGATACTGGGATAAAAACCTTCCACTCTCAGGAAGTCACAGGACTAGACCTCTAGGAACCTTAAATAAGTCCAGTGCTATAACGTACCATCATTTATGACTTTTTTCCTGGAACCCTAATAACTTAATCACATTTATCCTCCATGCTAGGCTAGTAGGTGTAATGTTACCTTAAATGGAAAAGAGACAAAAAAATAAACAAAACCCCATGGAATTGCCCCATCCTTTGCCTGATTCCAAACCTTTACAGGTAAAGAGTAGAATCCCCTTATCTCACAAAGAGAAAAAGTTGAAAAGGCAAATATATATAAAAGGGGAGATCTTGACAGATTAATTGATATATTTCTGAGTAATCAAAATAATGAAAAGGAGTTTTCTTTTAGGTAGATGTTGATAGCTTTTTTTTTTTTTTTTTTTTGCGGTACGCGGGCCTCTCACTGTTGTGGCCTCTCCCGTTGCGGAGCACAGACTCTGGACGTGCAGGCTCAGCGGCCATGGCTCACGGGCCCAGCCGCTCTGCAGCATGTGGGATCTTCCCGGACCGGGGCACGAACCCGTGTCCCCTGCATCGGCAGGCAGACTCTCAACCACTGCGCCACCAGGGAAGCCCGACAGATTTTTTTCTGATGTCGAGGTACACACCTTGGGTGTGGAAAGTTGGACTCTGAAAGGGATAACTAAGGAGTCCTCCCTCCAAGGGTGGGAGGGATGGAGGAGGCTACTTGGGTTAGAAAAGGGCTGTGCTGTAACAGATGGGGTGGCTTGACTCCGACCCAAAGAAGGCACTGAGGTGGGAAGTAGTGGGATATATCAGCATTCCAGTAATGTTAGAAGCTTCAGAGTGCGAAGAAGGGCAGTGATGCCTGTACGTCAGCAGGACTGAAGGATTTCTCTTGGTGGGGGGGCGGGTATCCAGGGCTCCAATATTTAGTATACAGAGAGTGCCAGAGCTGGTCAAAAACAAAGTATTTCAGAAGGGGCTCCACCAGTAATGGCAGTGACCAGGAAGGGCTAAAAGATGAGAACTCTGTCCCAAATTCTCTAGGACCCCTATGACACAGGAATTTTATTTTATTTATTTTTTAAACATCTTTATTGGAGTATAACTGCTTTACAATGGTGTGTTAGTTTCTGCTTTATAACAAAGTGAATCAGTTATATATATACATATGTTCCCATATCTCTTCCCTCTTGTGTCTCCCTCCCTCCCACCCTCCCTATCCCACCTCTCTAGGTGGTCACAAAGCACAGAGCTGATCTCCCTGTGCTATTCGGCTGCTCCCCACTAGCTATCTGTTTTACCGATTGAGTTATTTGTAGTGAGGTGGATGGACCTAGAGTCTGTCATGCAGAGTGAAGTAAGTCAGAAAGAGAAAAAAAAAATACTGTATGCTAACATATATATGGAATCTAAAAAAAAAAAAAAAAGTGTCATGAAGAACCTAGGGGTAAGACAGGAATAAAGACACAGACCTACTAGAGAATGGACTTGAGGATACGGGGAGGGGGAAGGGTAAGCTGGGACAAAGTGAGAGAGTGGCATGGACATGTTATACACTACCAGACACAGGAATTTTATAAAACTGAGTGAAAGGGAACCCCCTTCCACAACCAATTTTACAAAAAAGAACTAGTCATTACAACTTGCCATGATACAACAAATCTACCTGCTCCTGAGGCCAGACCCTTGACCCTCATGTGTTCCAGAGTTTTCCCTTTTGCAGACTTGATACCTACTTGATCCTGGTACTGTGGGCCTGTATTCAAGTCCAACCCAAACTTGGAAGCTTCTCATTTGCAAACTTACCCTAAAGGCTGTTCCTCAGCCTGCTTTGACCTGCAGCTTTGTGCAAACCCAGTGTCTGATGCTTTGGAAATAACACAGAACTCTACACTTACTCAAATGTCTGCTGCTGACAACTGGTCCACTTTATCAATTCAGGTGAACTCTCCTTAATCCCATGCCAAGATCATGCTCTGGACCCTGTGTCTCCCCCAAAAATCCTTTCTTGCTAATTATTGCCCCCTCCTGGAAATTCTTCCACCGTCTCATTACTCTGACATTTCCAGTAGTAGAGAGAGCACAGGCGTTTGGCTGAAAAGGATTAGAGAAACAGGAGAGTATCTGTAAGCCAAAGGAGTGAAGGGGTTTTGGGACATTGAAGAGAAAGGCCAGGATGCTGACATCAAACACCACAGCCTTCAGCATCTTGCCTGGGGTCAGCCCTGTATGTTAGCAACTGTGCTAATCCAAGAAAAGCTGCACGTGGGGATATTTTTTCATATACATCTGACAAAGACATCTTTCACTCTGTGTAGTTTGCAGAGATGTTGGAAAGATTTTACAAAAATTTGTTTTACCATTTCTATTAATAAAGTTATCACCGCCATGAAGTTGAAGAAATATTTTAAAAGATAACAGATAACTCCTTTTCCATAAAGCTCAAAGAAGACAGGCCTCATCAGAAGAAAGAGAATTTCATAAACAATTTTTAAAATGAAAGTGTTCTATGCAAACTGATGTGATAATAAGGCCCATAGTGGAGTCTGTGAAGGCTTGTCTGTGACAGGTGGAGCAAAAAATCCCATTGGGCAAAAAAAAAAAAGACATTAAACCTGTGACCTGCCTCTGTGGAGGTGATGTGGTCCTTTTAATTTATTTTTTTGGAGTGTGATAGCATCTCTTTAGATGGGAGATATGATGAAATCACAGGAGAGGCTGTTCTGTGTGACTTCAAGGTTAATAAGAGGGAAGCTTGGCAATGACAGGGCCAGCAGAGAAGGAGAAAATCCTCCCTTTAAAGCTACATATTGAAGGGTTGGAATGATATCTATGTGACATTTCACCACTGATGTTCCTGATTAATTATCAACAAATCAAAAGAATATCAGTGTAAAGAATGGGGAGCTCTTGACAATTAAAAGGGACATCACCTCATGAAATCTTTGGGATACAGCTTCTCTCCAGTCATTTCAGAGATGGGAAAAATGATCTCAAGTGTGTAAATCAGGAAGAAGTTACATTAAATTCTTAGCATCAATATGATTTCAAAAGCATGTATTGCAATAGTAGCATTTGGCATACTAGTTGTAACACATGTTCCAAAAACATGTTATAAATTGATCAAACATTTATTGCAGGATTGTTTGTAATAATGTAAAATTAGAAGAGTCAACATGTCAATCAGTAGGGGACTTGCTAAATAAAATACAATGTATTCATGTGTTAGAATTTACTGTAGTAGTTAAAGAACAAACCTCCTCTATTTGTAAAATTTATATAGCTCCTACAGTATGTCAGGTAGTGTTCTAAGTGGTTTACTTGTATTAACTCATTTAATTATCACAACAAACCTGTGAGGTAAATCCTACTATACCCTAATTTTACAGATGAAGAACTGGGGAATAGAAACATTAATAGTTTGTGCAAGGCCACACCTAGGCAATCTGGCTCCACAATCCAGGCTCTTAACAATATGCTTCATTTTCTCTGGTCTATCTCAAACTGTGTAGATTAACAAAAATAATAATTTGCTATATAAAAGACAAACTGAATACTAAAAAGCCATTTAGAAAAAAAAATCCTAATATCATACTACATCATGCTCTACTATAGATATTTGAGATTTTATATATATATATATATATATACAACCACAAGTCTAGTTATACTTTTATGTTTGCATATTTATGTGCATACATACATGCATATATATATACATCTATGTGTATGTGTGTGATGTATATCTATGTTTATTTGTGTGTGTATGTATTTAGTCTAGGGTTCTGATAAAGGGGTTTTATCTTTTCCTTTAATAAATTAAACTAAGAATACATATATGTATCTCTGGTATAATTAAGAAGAATTAACCTAGATTCCTTTTCTTAAACAAAGGACAGAAGACAACGCACCCCTTACTTCTCTTCCAAGTTAAGTATGAACTACTTAAGGGCCCCTCTGCTTTCCTCTAGACCTTTCCTCCCACATCATCTCCTACTACTCAAATCGGAAACCCTTTCTCAAACATGTGCTGATTTCCTAACTCTAGGCTTCCACCTCAGTTCTCAGAGAGCCTCTCCTCGGGAAGTTCTTTGGGGAGGTTTCTAGTCACACCAGCTGGTGGCTCTTGGAACCTAGAATACAGGTATTCAGCACCTTCGGACCTGTGCTTTGGGTGGTGACCCCATTACAAGAGAACAGGAACATTCTTGTTCTGTTAGGCATGAGTCTTCCTCAATAACTAGCTATGGGCCTGAGACAGAAACAGGTTCCCTATAGAGATTGCTGAACAGAATCCCCTGAGAGGCTCCAAATGAGATGATGAGGAGAGAGGGTCAGCCCACAGACACCATCCTCTGGCATGGCCCTGGGGAAGATGCAGTGCCATAGGTTCACCGCTTCCATGGTCCTTCCTGCTCAGCCCCTAGGCAGCTCTCTCCCTGCAAGTCTTTGTTTCCATTCAAAGGAATGGGGTTTGAAAACACCTGTGTGTCCGCAAGACCCAGCTGCAGCCCCACGACCAGCTGGGCACTAGAGCAGGGTTCTCGCATCTCAGATTTTTTTTTTCTTTCTGTGGTTTTAGAACCTTAGAGGATTTATTTAAAAGCCAAAACATTTGTATTTTTATGTTCATGGTAGGTTAGTTACGCTTCTCGACCTTGGGGAAGTTTCCTTCTGTAGGAGGTGCCTTGTGCATCCCAGCGCTGCACTCCCCTCTTGTCACCCAAGCTATATGCTCTAGGGATTCCCCCTAAGAGAGCTGCATGGGTCCTTCTGTTGTGATGGGTTGATTATGTGGGAGTTCTGGTAGGCTTGGTTGGCCTCTAGCCTGGTCGGTCGCCAGGCCCTGCCTTGTGCAGGTGCTGCTGGCTGCTGTTTAGCGGGGCCTGGTCGCAAGGTGACTGCTTGCAGAATCCTAGAGGACCCTGGGGCTAGTGCCGGCTCCCTGGTGGGCGGAGTCAGGGTCCAGAAGACTCTGGGGCTGTTGCCCACGCACTGGCAGGTGAAGCCAGATCCTGGGGTTAGTGCTGGACTCCTAGCAGGCAGAGCTGGTTCCTGGAATCTGGCTGCAGGGCCCAGGGATCCTGGGGCTGGTTTCAGGTCACTGGTGTGCAGGGGTTGGGGGGCAGGTGGGGGGACACCCCATCTCAGAGAAGCTCACATTCCTCTCCAGCCCGCTCAGCAAAAGCCTGGCCTTCTCCTTTCTTTTTCTTTTCTTGGGACACCTGCACTGGCCTCACTGGCACCTGCTTCTTGAAGGAAGCCCCCTCTGTTTCCTCCCATTCCTTGGTTTTCTTCTCTCTGCTCATTTCCCACGACCTTGACTGCACTTTGGTGGGGAATCTGCTGTTTCCTCACCAGCTGCTTCAGTGCACACGGACCCAATAGGTGTTCACACACATTTTGAGATCCCCACTGATTTGTTTTTCCCTTTAGTTTCAATTTCACAGAAGTATCAATAAACTAATCTTAAAAGGTACAGACTTCAATAGGAACCCCAAACCCAAAATATAGACAAATGACCTGAAAACACCACGAAGCCAGTAAGTGGAACCTGACAGTTCTGAAACATAGGCTGCTTCTTTCTTTCTTCTACCTGTAACTGGAAATGCAGAAGGGCTACAGCACAGGCGAAAAAATGGCATGTCTACATTCACAGCTTTCTATAAAACTGTCTTATCTCCCTCTCAGAGGCAAACACCTGGCTGTATGCAAACTCTCCATGAGCTTAAATCCCTAATTCTGCTAGTCCAGGGTTCTGTGTTTGACAATCCATAGGACCTGGTGGGAGGTTGTGGTGGGGGGGAATGCATAGGCTAACATTTGCTCAGCACCACTATGCATCAGATCCTTAATACCCAATCCTATAAAATAGATTCAGGCTCAGAGAGGGTAGGTAAATTGACTGAGTCACACTCTGAGATACAGCAGTCAGAATTTAAATCCAGGTCTGCCTGATCTCACAGGCCATGCTATTTCCCCATCATACAGTGCTGCCTTCAGGGTACCAGGGTCAGCCTCTAGGCCAGTATTCCTAAATCCTAGGAACATCAGGATCAGTTGGAAAATGTTTTTAAAATATAAATTGTGGGGCTTCCCTGGTGGCGCAGTGGTTGAGAGTCTGCCTGTCGATGCAGGGGACACGGGTTCATGCCCCGGTCCGGGAGGATCCCACATGCCGCGGAGCGGCTGGGCCCGGGAGCCATGGCCGCTGAGCCTGCGCGTCAGGAGCCTGTGCTCCGCAACGGGAGAGGCCACAACAGTGAGAGGCCCACGTACTGCAAAAAAAAAAAAAAAATATATATATATATATATATATATATGTATACATATATGTGTGTTGTGTGTGTATGTGTGTGTATACATATATATATATATATATATATATATATATATATATATATATATATATAATAAATTGTGGGATCTTATCCCCAGAAATTTTTATTTTCGAAGTCTCAAACAGGGCTATGGAATCTATAGGTAGTGTGAAAGTACCCCCAGGTAAGTCTGATGATCAATCAGCCTTGAAGACCACTGTTTTAAGGTATCCACATCCAAAATGAAAGAAGTACTCATAAATATCATATGGCTTGTTTGGGTAATTCATTATGGGTTTTCCGAACTACAACTTTATCAAAACCTATTTGAATTTACCTAGTTTATAATATTGCCTAAGGGTGGGGAATTGCATAAATCTATTCCTGCTATGAACAGAGTATCCCCCAACTCTTGAGGCTTTCCCACGGTTATGGTACTGTCGGGGCAGGCCATCTAGTCTGTTTTCCTTAGCTGTGCCATTCATACTCATGTAGAAGGTCAGCATGAAGGAAAGTCATCGTTTTAATCTGCTCTCATACAGCTTTTTTTATCCCTCTGATCATTCTATCTGCCCTTTTCTGGACCTTTTCTAGCCCCATTTCCTCTCTTTTAAGGTTCATCAACCAGAACTACATACGGTACAGATGAACTAAGGTTTTGTACAAGGGCATTGCCCTTGGTGTTCCTGGGGGATGCCATGTACTTATCCTAAAAAAGGCACATCACAGGGTTTGCAACCTGAAATAGTATGGAAAATAGAAGGGAAGAGGAGATAGGCACATGAATAAAAACTCTTCCTCGTTTTAGGTTGAGCCTATTTATTCTTCCCTTCCTCCTTGTGTCTTACCATCTTAGGAGGAAAAAGGGTAGGGACTTGATGATGGGATATTGGAGGAGCTGCAGTGACTTGGGAAATAGAGATGTTCATTATTTCTAGCTGGTCCCTATAGAGTTGAGAAGATTCTAGGCAAAATTGTCTTTGTTACCGTCTTTCTAGAGCCCCTATTTCTGGGTGTCCATCACTCTATTCCCCCCCATCTAAGAGGTCTATTAGTTTCCCGAGGTGTATCCCAAATCACCACCTGCTCCCAAACCCTGTCCTCCCTACTGTCTTCCCACTTGCAAAGGAAAAGCAAGAATTTGCAGAAGAAATTTTGCTGAGCTGGCAGCCCTAAGGAGCTAGTGATCTGATTAGCTGATTAAAACAATTTACTCTGAGTGTGAATGAGTTGTAACCCTTCCAGAGGTCATATACAATTTGAAAGGCATTTGTCAAACCTAAATAATCTATGATTGATCACATTTTTCAGAGCATAGGAATTTGCATAAGTGTAGGATGGTGGTCTTTCTCTTTTGTAGAGATAGCTGCTTTTTTCTCTTTTGCATACTGCTAGGCAGGGGTGTGAGAGAGAGTGTGTGTGTGTGTGTGCGCATGTGCTCAGATGGTATGTAAGGAGGGAAACATACAGACTCTGCATTGTGGCTGTATCAAATACATGAGTAAAGAGAGAATGCTTTGGGGGAGAGATACATGTTAACTGACAGAATCTCAATTTTTCAAAATTCAAAATCTCATAACTATGGAGGAGTTTCTATAGTTTAAGTCGTTTCCCCCTTTAATACATTTGCCTGTCCACAGCATTGCTTTCCCATATTCTCTTGCAGACTGGTGATATCTCCCTGGAGTTCACAAACAATTCCCTTCATAGATCCCTTTATATTTTTCTCCCTGCAAATCTTAGTGCCATCTGCAAATTGAATCGCAGTCTCATAGAATCGTGGCACTGGAAAGAACCTAAAAATCATCCAGTTACACTTGTCACCCTAGTTTTAATAGACATCTGTCATTTTTGCAGTACACTGTCTACTCATCCATATTCCCGATGAACGATTACTCTGGATTACCTTTCGGAAACTACTCCTGCATATCCTCAGCCCAGGTGGTTTGCCTGAACTTGACTCCGTCCTCAGTTGGAGGGCATGGTGGGCCCTGATTGACTTAAATTATAAAACAACTCTCCTGCATCCCTCCACCCTGGCCACAATCATTGGTTCAGGAGTGGGAACAGGGGCCAACTACGGCTAAGGAGAATCAAGTCTGGACTTTTCACGCTACCGTTAATGGTAAAGTTCTTTTCCACGAATGTAAAAGAGAGGATGAGAGTTCTACAGGGCTGTAACAATCCTGCCATCTGAAATCAAGCTTTCAGATGAAACCATCTGAATGAAACCACAGGAAAGGAGGGGGACGTGGATCCTGTGGGTATCCTCAGACCCACGCATCTAACCTCTATGTGACTGAGCCTACACTAAGCTGGCCATTTCTCAGACAGTAAATTCTCTTTTTGATTAACATAATCCTGAGCAGTGTTTTCAATCATTTGCTTCAGAGAGGATCCAAAATGATAGGCCTATGATGGGGAATTCATTTATTTCTACCGTAGCTTGCCACACAGTTTTTTGGATGTTAAGAAATTCTTCTGAATATCTCCTTCTTTGAATCTTCTGCCCATTTGTTCAAGGCTTTTATTTAAAGCTCTACACAGATAATCAAACTTTCTTTCATTCTGTTATCCTTCAAATTTAAGCAGAGTTAGCCTGGCTTGTCCTCTTCAGAACCCAAGTTATCAATTTTGTGGCTAAACATTTTGAGTTTAAAATTTTTTCTTTATATGACAAGTTCCCTTCCTTTGAATTATGTATATTGTTATAGTTCTTATTTAAATGTGGTTCCTGTAATGGAATACCACATGACCATGTGGGTTTACAGCTCTATGACACTTGTATTCTACCATCCCCCATTAAAACTTTATTGTTATTTATGCAATCTAATTATACTCTTTTTTATTAGCTGCTGTATCACTCTGGTGGTAACTTTTACCCTCTAAGTAACCCAGAAAAATGTTCACTTGAAATGGAAGTCACCTCAGTCTTACATTTTTAGGATAACATTTCTATCACACAATCAATATACATATGTTATGAAAAATTAGAAGACATAGATAAGCATAAAGAAGAAAATCTCATTCCTTAAATTATCGGCTACAAAAACCAATGACATATTCCTAGATATCCCTCCACACACATTTGTTTTCACATATTTGTATGTGTATTCTCACATATTTGTATGTGTATATACACATAAACCTCATCATACAAAAATTAAGTACACAGTCTTCATCCGCAGTCTTTTTATCTGCTTTATAATTAACATGTTTGCATGTCAATAAACAATGTTTACCATATCATTTTAGTGACTGCTTAGTATTTCAATATGGTAGTGCTAAAATTTGTTTGACCAATTGACTATTCATGTTTTTGTTGTTTTTGCTTGTCTGCCATTAAACATTTTCCTGATTATTTCCTTAGACTCAGTCTCTCAGGTTCAATACTCGGTTTAAAAGTCATAAATACTTTTACAGCTTTGGTTGTATATCTCTACATTTCCCTCCAGGAAGACCAAACTAATTTATAATTCCATCAGCAACATCCAGAACATCACTAGGCATTATGCATTTTTTTTTAAACTTATCTTCAGGATATACATCTTTATCATGTTGGTTTTGGCCCAAGAGTTTGGCCTGTCAGGATTGCTTTAAGTCTTAACTCTTTCCTTTATGCATTATTTATTTTCATCTCCTGTCACATTATCATCTACAACTGATAAGTTACTTCTATGACATAGTTAATAACATTGATAAAAATCTTGACTAAGGCCATGCCTTGTTAAGGTTGGGCCCTCTGAGAGGTCTTTCCAGATTGATGCTAATTTAGAAGTTAATACTCTGGATTCAACAAGTAATTGCTGTATCTCCCTTACTATCACCCAACCCATACCTTCATCTTGTCCACTAGACTCGCTGTCTTGACAAAAAAATAAAGATACGCCTCGGTGTGGATTTCCCTACCAGATCTCCAGCCAGTTCTCCCTTGAGATTAAAATTAAGCCCAAAGTAACAATTCCCCACTGTAGCATCTTCTACTTTAAAAAAGATGAAACTGTCAGCAAAGCAAGTCAGGTCAATAATTTACCAGAGTCTGCTTTTAGGAGATATTTCAGTGCGAATGCCCTCATCTAGACCATTTATAACAATATCAAAACTGGCCCCAGGAGTAATTCCTATGAGTCTTAATTATTAGCCTTTCTCTACATATAGAAATGTATATTTATTCCCATCTCTTTTCTTATTGCTTGCTTCTTTCTCCTCTTTTTCTTTCTTCTAATCCAATCCCTTATTATAAATTATTTCTTTTAACACACAGTAATTCATTTTAATCATTTTTTACCGTGCAAAGATATTAATGACTTCTGATCTAAAAATTCTCTTAAGCTTCTCAAGAATATAAGTATATAAGAGTATACATGCTAGAGGTAGGGACTGTTGGGGCATATTCAAATTGGAATGGGAAGAGACAGAGCTTAGGCAAGTTATTTAATGTGAAGTACAGTAGTCTTAGTTTGTTTCATTATCTATCAATTAGATTAATAAACACCATGTATATCTTACAGAGGTCCCAAGAACACAAACGGAAGTTCTGTGTATGTCTGTGTGTATCATCATGAAGCACCAAAGAATGAGGTATAATCATTAACATATTAATAAAAGTAAATATACATAAATAAAAAGTACCTAATTTAATCTGCAGTGAGGTCAGGGTCATGGTCTCAATTTTAACAGCTTCAACAATGAGGCTCCAAGAGTTTGCTACCCTCCAGAATAAATGTCATAACTGAATCCTCAGCCCCAGCACATAAGGTTCCAAATCAATGGTAGTTTGACTTCACAGGTTGTGAGGTACGTGATTGTAAGTAATTTGCTACTTATATAGAATATCAAAGTCTGTGAAATAAAACTGATAGCGTAAACAATTTAGAATGGTTCAAAAGTATATCTTTATATCTTTCTTACTCATTGGACTGTTATGCTCTTTGCTGTGTGATATAAAAAGGGGGTTAAGGCACAGCTAGTGTGAAATCAATTATTTATACTTAACATCCAGCCTTTCTGAAGAGCCCATAGGGGAGCAACATATACTGACACCACTTTAATAACTGTGTTGACTATAAATTATTGCTGCACCTGACTTCACTATAAATGTTTTGTGTTCTGTCAAGATCCGGGTATGCCCATGGGAATGTGTTGAGCATAGGAATGTCATCTGTCATACGTGTCACAGTGGAAACAATGGCTGGGAATGCTGGACAACACCAGGCTACAACTCTGAATGAGGTATAAGGTAATTTATATAGTTCTTAAAAGACGTATTCATTGAGCTATCTGATGTGTAGAATTATCTGTTCCTCCTAGGACAGGAAATTTCATTATTTTAAGATTTGAGCCCATATAACTAGACTTTGTTCCCATAAAGGGGATCCTACTGTAATCCCCCAGCTACCCAGATTACATTTAATTAAAGTCCTTAAAACAAAGGAAGTATTTTTTGCAGAGTGGATCCCTGATAGTAGAAGAACAAGTACAGATGCCTAGAATGGCTAAGACTTCATAGTTATATTGAACAGGAGCAACTCTGTTCAAGAGAACAGAGAAATAAGATACACAGAGGCCTGGAAATAGAGAAGCAGATGTCCATCCCAGCTTTCTATCACCTGCTGAATTGAAAATAGTTAAATAATTGAAATGCCACATCTAGTCTTGTGTGATCTCCCTTAAACAATGACTGGTAAAACCAGCCATGGAGTTCTTTGTGTATTTCTGAATGGGCAAATCAGGTTGCTACAGTAAATTTTCAACAATGGGTATAGTTTATCTACTAAAGGTTGCTCTTGCCAAACTCCCACATAACTTAAAAGATATTACTAACTGCAGGAAACTCACTTATGTGACATCACCAGAGAAGAAGGTATTTAAATAAATGAAGCTTTCTGCATAATTAAACATAGCCATTGTAAGAGCCAGTCTGCAGTAGTATGTAAGGGTGGCTAGCCTGACTCTATGTAGGTCCCAACTACAATGATGGACTTTAAGCTCCTGTTTCTGCTGAGAGTAAGCAGTCTGAAAGCCAGAAAAAAAGCCATGGGCTGAAAAACCTGATAGCCAAGTCTAAACAAATCATCTCATGTAAGAGTAATAGGCTCTGAAGGAGAGTTCACAGGGAAAATTCCTTGAACTTTGATACATGTGTAGCATCCACAGCTGTGGATGTGCAAACAGATCCTTGTAGGGACAGATTAAACAGCTGTTCTACATTGTTCCTCAGATATCACGCAATGTCTCTGCTCACAAAAAATCCTGTTCAGTCCGTACTCAATTGGGAATTGACTCTTCTTCCCATAGGCAGGGTGGATAAATCCCACATCATCTCTCTCTCATGGGCCAAACATGGGAAAGGGTATCAAGGCAGCTCAAAAACAAGCAATGGTGAATAAATTATGCTGGGTAGCAGCTGCAAACACACAACAACAGAAAATGTTCTAAAACAGCCAGAGGATATCTGTTCCACAAAAATAAAAAGAAAACATTCTTGATCTCTAAGCAATGGAAGGCAGGATGTAACCCTCTTCATCGATAGCAGGTAAGGACTCTTTTTTTTTTTTTTTTTTGTGATATGCGGGCTTCTCACTGTTGTGGCCTCTCCCATTGCGGAGCACAGGCTCTGGATGCACAGGCCCAGTGGCCATGGCTCACGGGCCCAGCCGCTCCGCGGCATGTGGGATCTTCCCGGACCGGGGCACGAACCCATGTCCCCTGCATCGGCAGGCGGACTCTCAACCACTGCGCCACCAGGGAAGCCCAGGACTCTTTTTTAAAAGAGATCTGAACTCTGAGTAATTGCTGAAGTCAAGGCTTAGGTTTCTCTGCAATTAATAACAAGGATCCTGACTAAAAGCAGCAATCATCCTGGGCGCACACTAGGAGACAGGGGGAAAAAAATGAACAAAACCAACATGATGAAAAGATAAGGATACAGTGCACTGTAGCTATATCAGACTGAGCAAGAAATTAGAATATCAGAAACCCAGTTCATATTATATATTGCTTATTGCATTCCATTACTCTTAAATTAATGGTATAATAAGCTATATTGAAACTTCAATCCGTAGGGTGCATTCAGTCTAAGTCCCTAAACTGAAGGTTCCTACCAAGTATTATTGTAATCTGTTATCAATGACTGAACCAGGGGGACCCTAAATGACAACTGCAGTTAAGGTTCTGACATGCAAAGGGGTAGGAGTGCAATCACTGCTTAGGGTATACACAAGCTAACGTAACATGTTCATTTCAGTCCACTAAGTAGTACAATTATTTTTCTTAGAGAGATTTTATTTTTGCTTCCTTTGGGACAAGTGATGTTTTTGGATGAGAGCAATACTATTTTACATTAAAAACCCTCTGCTCCAAGTACATGCACTTAAGTTTTTGAAATTTAATTTGCAATTCACAGTGGTCCAACCTGATGCACAGTAAACAATGAATAACATGCCATAATAATAATGATGCAAAGTATCAGAAGATGCTGTTTCCTCAATGACTTTGACTCCTTTGTTTCTTTGTTTCTTCCTTTATTTACAGGGATCCATGATTAAGCTGATTTGTACTTTTAGAATGCAAAGAAAATTGAGGAGGAAATATGTGAATGGTGCCTACTGATTTAATTTTGCAAGTTTAAATAATCACTTTTTATTTAAATAATTTCATCAGCTCTCTGAATAAAGATTGTGGCTTTTAACTGTACAAAGAATTTAGCACTTGTTTGGGGACTCAGTATATATTGAAACATCAGAGCCATAAAACCCAAATTGTTACCCTCTTCATTATCTATTTTATTTGAATTTTATTGTATTTTTTGTACAGCGGGTTCTTATTAGTTATCTATTTTATACATATTAGTGTATACATGTCAATCCCAATCTCCCAATTCATCCCACCACCAACCTCCTCTCCCCACATGCTTTCCCCCTTGGTGTCCATACATTTGTTCTCTGCATCTGTGTCTCTATTTCTGCCTTGCAAACCAGTTCATCTCTACCATTTTTCTAGATTCCACATACATGTGTTAATATACGATATTTGCTTTTCTCTTCCTGACTTACTTCACTCTGTATGACAGTCTCTAGTCTCTACAAATGACCGAATTTTGTTCCTTTTTATGGCTGAGTAATATTCCACTGTATATATGTATCACATCTTCTTTATCCATTCATCTGTCGACGGGCATTTAGCTTGCTTCCATGACCTGGCTATTGTAAATAGTGCTGCAATGAATATTGGGGTGCAAGTGTCTTTTTGAATTATGGTTTTCTCTGGGTATATGCCCAGTAGTGGGATTGATGGATCATATGATAATTCAATTTTTAGTTTTTTTAAGGAACCTCCATACTGTTCTCCATAGTGGCTGTATCAATTTACATTCCCACCAACAGTGCAAGAGGGTTCCCTTTTCTCCACACCCTCTCCAGCATTTGTTGTTTGTAGATTTTCTGATGATGCCCATTCTAACTGGTGTGAGGTGATACCTCACTGTAGTTTTGATTTGCATTTCTTTAATAATTAGTGATGTTGAGCAACTTTTCATGTGCTTCTTGGCCATCTGTATGTCTTCTTTGGAGAAATGTCTATTTAGGTCTTCTGCCCATTTTTGGATTGGGTTGTTTGTTTTATTAATATTGAGCTGCATGAGCTGTTTATATATTTTGGAGATTAATCCTTTGTACATTGATTCATTTGGAAATATTTTCTCCCATTCTGAGGGTTGTCTTTTCATCTTGTTTATAGTTTCCTTTGATGTGCAAAAGGTTTTAAATTTAATTAGGTACCATTTGTTTATTTCTGCTTTTATTCATTATCTTTCATTCTATGTTTATAACAGTTCATATCTCTCTTTTCCTGTAGCATGCTACACTTATTCATCACCACCTTACCCACAAAAGATATCCCTTATACCTTATCTTTCTTATACCTCTGTTACAGCCTCAGCTCCTCTGCCCTAGGGAACAGTCAGAACATGAATGCACTCTATATCAAATTACACTTTTTCTGGAAAGTTCACTGGGGCAGGGGTTTGGGGTAGGGAGAAGACGACCTAATTCTAACAAGTTATTGGTGAATAGTTCCATCATCAGCAATAAAAGGTGATATATTTCAATAAAGTCAAATCATCACATGAAATTAACACCAGTACAATTATTTATGGATAAAATAATAGTGCATGCTTCCTGGTATCTCTGTCTCTCATTTCTCTCTCCCTCTCTTTCTTTCTCCCTGTGTTAGCTGGCAACAGCATCATATAGTTTTTTTTTTTTCTTTAAACTCATTTGATGGTGCAGAAGTTGAAAACTTCAGTACAACCTAAAATAAATTCAGAATACTGTGCACACAAATACATACATACTCAAAACACACACATTAATATTATTTATACATGGTTACTTAAATATTGTTGAAGCAGTGTAAGGAAAATGTAAAGAAAATTTGAAAAATATCAATTAACACACATCTCATAGAACAAAAAGCTTTATTGGTTAATAGCAAGTATGACAGGTTTATGAAAATCAAGTCTTTTGAATCAGTTTAATCACTTCATGAATGACAAGTTAATGTCACAGATTGTAGGGGAATGAGAGAGAAGGTCTTGCCTGATACCATTGAGATTTTGGTCTGCATGAAATTCTGCAACAGAAACTAAAATATAACACTGTCTTTATGCTTTCACCAAAGTCTACAAGTTTTAAAGTTTTATAACTAAAAGTTAAGCCTCTTTATGAGGAATATTGCAGCAGGCTGCAAACTGTGAAAACTGCAAGCTTCATCGGAAAGGATGTGTATCAATGTTAATTAAGCACTCATTAAAAAAGAAGGCTAAGGGAGCCACCGGAGAAGAAAGAGAAAGTAAGCTCTAGCTGTTAGTAATTTAGGAAGTCAGAATAGCCTGTCTTGATTAGAAGTTAAGGGTTACAGTTTGGGGAGGAATACAGGAAAAAAATAGTGAGATTTTTCCCCCCTTACTTTTTATATCTTTCATTTTAGACTTCAAGAGCCGTTGCGCAAAAAGACTGAATGGATATATTTTAAAGGTCAGGATATAGTGAGAAAGGAACCAGGATGCGACTTTCAGATCTCCTCACAAGGACTGATTAAGAAGGCTATTGTAAGAAAGCTAATGAAGGCAATTAACCCAGCATCAGGCAGAGCAGCTGCTGGGGTTTTCCAAGCACAACCTGAACTAGCTTAGATGTCCCACTGTCACTGGCCTTGTCCAGGGGCTCCCGGCTTTTACAAAAAGATAAGAGTAAATTGTAATTTAGGCCTGGGAAGAAATTCAAGGGTTTGATTAAGTTGAGAGAGAACTGATAATTACTGAGGAGAAATCAAAACTGTCTAAGTGTAACTTAAAAGTAATAATGTGCACTGACAATGCCTCATAAACTCAAGGGACAGGCACATTTTGACTTGTAAATTCATCTCATTTTGACATCAAATCTAATGTCTATTACTTTAAGTAAAACATCTTTCTTTTGCAAAGTATTGTAAGTGGTTAGACCTTGAGCATCACTTTTATTAATTCCATTGTCTAGGTCATCACTTACCCTAGACAGCACTGTCAGAAACCTGATGGAGAAAATTAAAGTGGATGTTCTAGTCTCTGGCACCTACCTTTCAAATTTCAATTAATTCTTTGTTCATAAACAAGCTAGGAAACAGTTCTCCTCTTCCTGAGGATACTGTGAAGGTCTTTTACCTGGCCTTCCTGTTCTCTGGTCTTGCTCCTCTCAAAATTATCATGTGCATCATTATTTACTTATATGTCATCTTCTCCAAGAAGCCTTCTTTGAACCTTCAGATTGAACTCCACTGCCTTTGAACTATCATATATCCATTGCTCAATTTGCACATTGTGTGGGTATATTTTTGTTATATGTCTGTTTCCGTGAATAAATTTTACTCATAGTTGTACCCACAAAGTTTAGAAGAACAGCTGACATCTAGTAGATGGTAATCATATGTCTACTGAAACAAAGGCAACGGATTATAACTGTCTGTCCTCTTTTAAATGGGCAATACTCAAACTACTATTAATTCTTTTCAGACCAATTAAATAAACAATGTGCTTTGGGATTATTTTCTCCTCATAGACCACTCTTTGACCTTTATTTCAATTTGACCTTATCTAGAAAATACTGCTAGACAGGGGAGCCATAGGGTAATATGTTCTGATTTATGGTCCCAAAGGATGCGTGGAGATTGATCCTCCATCGAATGAAAGCAGATGCTCTAATGTGGGTATACAAGAACAAAGGTTCTTCTCATTAGAATGACAGCTTGGTTCATGGACATCCCTATAATTAAAAATTTAAGAATGCGTGCAAAAGAATCTAGGTTTGCAGAGATAATTTTAGTAGAACCTTATGCAGAGCCCCTATAGGTTCTATAGCCTTCCAATACAGAAGACTTCCGTAGTTCATGACAATTCTAATACATGGGTTTATGACTATTGACCAGTTTTGCATCATTCTGTGGGTATTGTTTCTTTTCTTTTAAAATCAGTGAAGAGGGAAGGAAAGAAACACTTCGAAAATGAAAGATTAGCTTTCTAAATCATAAAGATGAGCTTTGTAATCACTTTCCTTTAAGCAAGAAATTAAAGGATAATAAAAACCCTAATTAAGGACTTCGTTAGCCTAACTAGATTTTCATATGCAAAACATTGTTATAAAGAACTGCTATAGAATGGAAATACCTCCTCGGTTAACCCAAAGGGAAGCATTCCTGCCAGGACTTTTCTTCTGCTTCCATTTGTCTGTCCATTCAGGGTCATTCCGTTTTTCCATGACCACCAATTTTCTTCACCCTCTCCGTGACTCCTGCTTCTTGTCTTTTTAGTTGCCCAATCTTTCTGCCTTCTTTCATTTTTTTTATTTGATTTCTTTTCATTTTTAAATTTGTCATGATTCATTCATTCATTTATTAGTTCAAGTTCCAATAATTGAGCCTTTAAAGCATGTTCTTTTCTGTCTTTCTTGTCCCCAGGCTCATTCATTCATCATTGCCCTCCCATGTAATTACTTTTTTGGTCCTTCTTTCTCTAAGGGTAAAATGCTTCTTTGGGAATGGTTTTACAGTCTCCCATGTTCTTTCAGCTCTCTTCTTCTCTTATGCAATAACCCTAATCTTATAGCAGCTACTTTTGACTTACCCAAGTCCACAGATGACATTATCATATTATATCATGGGGTTATTCTATACCCTTTATTATTGGTGCATATTAAAATAAGTCAGTAGAGAAAACAGGCATATATTTTTACAATGATCTAAGAGCTAAAATGACTGCATGCAAAATGATTCTCTCTGCTAGTCTGAGAAAGTGGCAATAACACATATTCTTATCCAATAGCATGATATTTTTGGAGTTAATATTTAACCTAATATGTTATAGGGCTCATCAGGTTAGGGGCTGAACATTCTCAAATTGTTTTACAGTAAAATTCTTTGGTTTTAACTTCAAACTCAAAATCTAAAAGGGAGAGTTGAGTTTCTCAAAGTGAAGTCCTGAGATTGTACACTAAGCTTATTGAATAAGAATCTCCTGTAGGTAGGTTTTGGGAGTTAGAATATCTTAAAATACTTTGGGAGATTCAGGGACTAAACTTTGAGAACCACTGGGGCAAGCTTTGAAGCCAGGAGATCTTGGTTAGGATGCCAGCTCTACATCGATTCCCTTCCATGAGTTTTGGTTTTCTCATTTGTAAGTTAGGATTAATAATATCTAGTGTATGGAGTTGTAATTAGGACTAAATGAAATAATTTACCTTCCTAAAAGTACCTAGCTCATAAAGAGTCCAATAATTAAAAAATATTTTTATATGTATTAAGAATAAAATTTCTTGTATTTTTATATCTTTACATCAAATAACAACTGGCTCTACTTGTACTTTCTTGTCAGTTTTGTGAATGCAAACACTACTACACAGCACCTGGGAACCAAAAACTGAATAGAAATTTCTTTGAAAATAAAATGAAACCGACTAGTAAGATTATTTGATCAAATAAAGTGGAAAAGATGAACTACACAGATTGAAGAGATGAATTTTTTTTTGCTTTGGCATTTTCATTATTATTGCTGTTAATAACAGTTGGGTGCCTATGATGCATTAGACTCTGTAAAAAAAAAAAAAAAAAAAAAAAAAAAAGCAGGAGTAGAGTGTACCTGGGCCCTCAGGATGTACATTATTGATCCAGGAAAGGCCTCATTGCAAGATGTGACCCTAACAGAGGAAGATAGTGGGAGCTAGTTCTAGAACTCTTGCTGAGCAGGAAACAGTGCTGGGAGTGAGAAAAAGAGAGAATATAAAAAGTCAAAAAGCAGGCAGATTTCATTCTTACCAGCACTATGAGCTACATGGCTAGATGGCAGTGGCGAAGTCAGAGAGGTAGAACATGACAGATTACAAAAAGGGTAAAGACTAAAGGCAGAAGTAGAAGTATGGCCTATTCTAGTAATATTTCATTAAGAAGAAGAAGAAAAGAACAAGAAAAAAGGCTTAACCATCTGTATTGCATGTGGTAGGTGCTGAGTAAATGTTTACTAAACGAACAATGATAAGGATAGGAAGAGGGTGATTAAGTAATAAACACATTCATAAATGCAAAAGACTATGCCGACATTCAGTAAATATTCAGCATCTAATATGTATAATATGCAGTGCTATATTGTGGTGTATGTGTGTCTGTGTACATGTGTATGTATTTGGTGAGGCTTGGCTACAAAGATAAATAAGACTTCAGGCTTGGACCTCAAGTATTTAGAATATCAAGAATAATAATAGTTCATATATGCATTTGAAAACCCAGTATATTAAATATAAAAGAAGTCATGGCAATTCAATATTTATCACCCTATTAAGCCAAAGAATAACAGAATATATTAGCTTTCCAAAGCATCCATTTAAGGCTTTTATGTCCTGAAATACTAACAATAGTCAAGATTAGATTTTATTTCACTTCAATCTATTTGGATATTTACAAATATAAGATAGCTAGTGTAAAATGACTGTCTCAGAAAAATGTCATTTGTTGGCTTGAAGGTCAATGTATCTTCCATGTATAGCCTGAAATAGCAGCTCCTGTTTGTGCTCTTTAACTAGCTGCTTGTTGAGAAATGGTTTCCCTAAGGTTTTCAAGGTCTTATGATATGCCAGCTGAATGTGCTGAGTTATGAGTTTCCTTCCAGTCACTTAGGGATGATTTTTTTTTTAACAAAACATGGCAGAAGAAAACTCAGCCATAAAATTCATGTTCTCAAAAATTGAATAAACACTTGATCATTAGAGAATACTTGTAAATACTCTTAAAAATGATAAATAAAATTTATTGTCAACTTGCTATATGATACAAACTGTGCCTTAATCACTTTCATGTAATAATCTCATTTATTTCTACCAACAACCTGATGAGGTAAATATTGTTATCTCCATTTCACAGATGAAGAAACTGAGGCACAGAGAGGTTAAGTAGATGACCAGGCTGCACAACTATATTGCTTCTTTTTACCCAATATCAAACCTTAAAAAATAAGTGCTTGGTTGAAAATTTTATATTCTAGGGAAAGAAAGAGGGAATTCTAATTTTCATCCCCTGGACACTTTTCCAAAATTTGTAGATGAAAACAGAGGGATATAATAAAAAAGCAGAATATAATCTCCAACACTTTAAGAGAAATGAATAATATATACATTGTGTTATTTTAGAAAATCAGAAATAGATTTTCTTTTTAACCCCAATTATTCAGCAAAGCTAGTGCCGTATCCCTCTTAAGATATTTCTTTCTAGCAGAAGCAGAGAGGATACCTGAGTTTGACATTTTCCCTTTTCTCAGAGCCAGTATGTCACAGAGGAACAGGGCAACAAGCAGAGAGCTGCCCAACAAAAGTGGTGGTGGTGGTGACAGCAGTAGATGGAAAGTAAAGCATCAGTGTATTGGAAATCATCAGACATCATCCTACAGCTGGGAAATCAGCAAGAAATGAAGATTGGGCTTTCTCCTCATTAAACCTGTCATTAAGGTCTCATTCTGTTTTGTTGAAATCCTGCTGTGTTGGTGGGTGATACCTTCTTTGCACAGGAGTGAGGGAACCCCTATGAATGTCAGAGTGATACATTAATCAAAGGGTTGTATAGAGATAAAGCAAGGTTGGTAAGAGATTTAGTAAGAACCGCAAATAATATTGAAATAATTCTGATCAATTTCCACATGCCTATCTCAATCTGATGTGAGACTTGAAGAATATGAAAAAATATTGAGGACTCTTTTGACAGTAGGAATCAAAATCAGAAACTGTTCTGTAAGCTTAGTAAATATAATTCTCTGGCATATATTAAAATAATAAAATATTTAATTTGCATTAGAACCTTTACTGGGACTATAAGAAGTACCACAAAGTCAGATTCATGACATATTTAGCCAAGTAATTAAATTTGATACAGGTAATCCAGGATGATTTATGAGGAAAAAATTCTTGCTCTGTCAGATCAGCATTTAAATATGAGGCACGTATCCAAATATTGCCATACTTATCTCACAGTACAATCCTGATTTATCAACAAAAAATGTATACAAACATGTTTAATTGTTACTATCACACCCGCCTATACAAACTCCTGACGTAACAAATTATGTAAGTTTATTAATTTTGGCATAGGTCCTTCTTTTATTTATAGACCCATAAATTTCCTCTTTCAGACTTAAGAAAGTTGCCCAGCTCTCATCTTCCTGAAATTGAATGCACCAACAATGACCTTTAATAACTTGGTAAACTAGAATTATAGCCTTCTGAGTTTTTCTCATTTGGAAACTATGTGAAATACCTGTTGAATAAAATGCGATTGACTTCTGAAATAACTTTCAATATTTTGTTTTCAAAAAAGCACAATATATCACTCTTGTCTTCATAAGAGGAAGAAAAGTGACTGTAATTGATTATATGTAAATGAGATATAAAACCCAAATGTCTATAGCAGCTATAACATGGAAGACCTTTTATGTTGAGAGAAGGAAGAAAGAGGAGCCTATAGTCTTGTTTTCTTTTTATGGCTTAGACAAAGGCTTAAAGTTGTCTCATCCAACTAGTTCCAAAATTCTATCACCATGAGATTCTCAGAGAGATGTGGTCTCCTGTTATTTTGCTATAGAGTGGAAAGACCCAAGAAGCAGAAAGTCTGGAATTGTACCATAAATATGTCACTCACTGGTTGTATAACTATGCTCAGTAACTATGCTCAAGGGATAAACCCTCCAAGACCATTTCCTCACACTTCAAATGGGGATAAAGTACCCATCTAAAATAACACATATAAAAGTGCTTTGTAAATGTAAAGGACTGTACAAATGCTAGTTGGCCAACATTGTAGTTTGGGAAACCTAAAAAATCTCTAATATTTTCCTTAACAGATTTCCATTTTCTTTGAAAGGCCAACACTGTTGTTTCCTCAGACATCAGACCCCAATTACCACCTAAGAGTTTCCCAGAAACAAAGAATGACTCCATCATATTTTAGGGATAGCACTTTTTTTTTAAGGAGGCAAATAACCAGACAATTAAGAATCATTATTGTGTCATCTGATGAAAACTGTCAGATTTAGTATATCCAGGGTTCAACACATGTTCTGGAACAAGGGTTCTCAAAATTTAATATGCTCACAAGTCACCTGAGAGGAATACCCTTAAGTACAGAATTTGATACAGAAAGTCTGGGGTGGAGCCTGAGATTCTGCATTACTAACCAGTTCCCAGGTGGTGTTAATGCTGCTGGTGTTCAGGCCACACTTCATGGGCAAGGCTCTAGACCCTCTTAGAGGTACACTCTCCAACATGGCAGCCAATGTCACATGTATGTAGTGATTTACATTTAAATTAATTAAAATTAAATTATATTAAAATTCATTTCTTCTGTAGCACTAGCCACATTTCAAGTGTTCACTAACATGGGGCTAGGGGCTACCACATTGGACAGCACAAACACAGAACATTTCCATCACTGCTGAAAGTTCTACTGGACAGCTCCGCTCTAGAGCACAGCACCAATATGGGGAGGGAGGTGCCTTGACCTGACCAGTTTCTCCACTGTCTCTAAAGTAGTATCCTCATGCATATACTTGGCATCCATGGTTTAATCTACTGTATCCTTTACATATAAGGATGTAAATGACCTCGCCTTAAGACATACTTGGAGCTGTGATGACAGAAGGAAAATGGGTTTTCCATGAGCCTGAGCTTTTAGATAAAGAGGAGAGAGACTGAATGACAGTTTCCTACCAGCAGGCAAGAGAAGAGGGCCCAAAGATGCCCAATGAGAGAATGACTAAGAGCCAGCCTTGCTCCTCTCAAGGGAAGAGTGAAGTGATATTAATCAGCACACTATTGTATACAAAGAGGGTTCTCTCAGGAGAAGAGCAGTGCATCTGTCCCACTCACACATCAAAGAGGCCCAGCAGCTGAAAATGCTTGTGTCAAATCTCCACTCAGTCTCTTTTTCTCCTTGCTTTCCTTTCCTGGTTCATTTGCTATTCTGTGGGCTGTTTAGCAATAAGCCCTTCATCTGATTAACATTTCAAACTCATTGTTGGTCTGTGCTGGCTTAAATGAACTAATCATCATTAGTACTTCGAAACCTGTCTGGCTATGCCTACAAGGGGTGGTTGGGGGGGGGGGGAAGAAGAAAGAGAAGAAAAGGAAAAGGAAACAAGCAGGACTCATTAAATAAGTCATCCGTAAGTAGTTGGTCAAGACAAATAGAAACAGAATCCTGAGTGTTTTAATCATTCATCAAGTCAAGGACACAGATAGGAGCTAGAGAAGCAGAAGTGGGACACTGAATGCCTATATCTATAGATATATATCCATATATTTATATCTATGTATCTAAATCCACATCTATAACTACACCTACATCTAAACCTAACTATCTCCAGTGGGCAATGATGGAATACAGAAATCATCCTCAAGAAGATGAGGAAAGGAAGCCTGGAATCCCATTCATTCCCTTTCCTCTGATTTCCTTTCCCTGTGGAAAGTATTAGTTTATCACTCTGATTTCAAAACAAAACTTGTTACAGAACTAGTTTTCTATTCTTTCTCCTTTATTCACTTCGACTGAATTGTATTCCCCAAAGCAACTGAAGTGGGTCACCTTTCTATGTTACAGTAGTACTTAGACTGTGTTACTTTTAATGCATGTTTTGCATCAAATTATAGAGTGTAGTTGAACCTATTGCCTTATTGGGCCAGGTAAGCTACCAGCCTGGCTTAACCTGAGTTAACCAGAAGAGCTTTTTTCTAGATCAGACATTTGGAATAAATATATTCACTGTTAATTCTACTTTACATTAAAATTTTCATCATGATGCTTATAATTCTGAGGCAAAAAAAAAGAAAGAAAAAGAAAAAAGAAAAAAAAAAGAAAACACATTCAGACCATTTCCTGTGCTTGTCTGCAAGATAGACAATGGCTTAAAGCATATTCTGGATTTAAATGGTCAATGTCAAGCTTAAGCAAGAACACTTTTTCTATTCTTGTGAAGTCAACATTCCCCACAGATGACTCAACCCTTGTGATCTAGAAATACGTTTCCTAACATGTGATATGTGTAAAAGAGATAACTGGAGATGGTATAGCATCACAGCCTTGCATATCATTGTATCTTATAATGGGTACCATATTCTCTCGCAATTCTTTGATCAAGTCAAGGAGAAGGTCTCTTTTGGTACCTTATGTATTTAATACCACTGCCACTTGCCAATCTCCCATTTTAACAAATAAATCAGCCTTACGCTCTGAGTCTTCTGAGGGGGAATTGTATCTAGCTAAAATTCAGTAACATTTGTTTTCATTGAATTATTATTTTTAACATTTTCCTTTTATTTATGGCACATGATACTGGTTATTCTATTCATGGTGGTAAAAAAATGTTTACTAAAAATACATTAAGTAAAAGACAGTCTTTAAAGAAAATTTTAACCTTACAGTAAAGCAAGTGAATACAGCAGAAATCATGAAAGAATAGCACTGATCTGAAGCATTCTTTTTTGCTTTGAGGGGGTGAAAAGGAAAAAAGACTTGTTGCTCCCTAGCTATTAGCCCCCTATACACATAGTGGGTTCAAGTTCTACATCAAACACTGTACTGTTGCTGTGATCTTTGTAAACAATGTTTCATAGAAACTGCAAGTGGAAAGATGAGAGAGGAAATGTCTCATCCTTTTATAGAATGACTAATGAGCACTGAAAACAGTGCCAGGGAGCACATGGCAAGCAGCAGGAAATGACCAGTAGAAAAGCAGTGACACCAAAGGATATGCTAAGGAGCAGAAGGAAGAAGGTAAGACTTCCCTCATCTATCCTTACTTGGTTGATTTCAATATGGTGAGTTGCTTAGAGTTTGTCACAAGCTTTTCCCAAAGGTGAGCCTTTAAGTGTCTTCTTGCTACCTTTAGGAGGGAAGAGGAAACACAAGATTGATTCACTATGTTTCAACTCAGTGTCTCTTTGCCATTTTTTGAGAAATGGGACCAAATTTACTCTAAGAAGCAAACTTCATGGAGCTCTCTATAATTAATTACCATAATAGGAACTCAAAATACTAGTTTTCATGTACTGGTAATTTGATTTTTTTAGATGAAACCCCTCACTTGTTTTTTATCGATAAACATTTATTGAGCACCTACTATTCTCGAAGTAGTTTGTGTTTGCTGTGTCAAGGATACAAAGTAGTGTCCTGAGAGTCAAAATGTGGTTTGTGGGCAAGCAGTCCTAGTATCACCTGGGAGCTCTTTAGAACGTGTAATTTCAGGCTCCAACCCAGACCTACTGAATGAGAATCTACATTTTTAAGGTGGTTTATACACACATTAAAGATTGGGAAGCTCCATTATAAGAAATATAGAGACTCTCTTCAAACAGCTTAATGGCTCACTTTAGAAATAACACTGACCCTAAAATCATGAAGTAATAACAAAGGGTAGTAGTTAGTGTAAGTAGTGTCATGTGAATTTAGACAAGATAATGGTCTCCAAAAATCATGGAAGAAGTGGGACAGGAACCATGTCTAAAAATCCAAGCAGAATTAGAGGAGAGAAGCATGCCCCCACTTTGGAATGTGGTGATGATTTTTAGGCAAAAAGAGCATAGAACTATAGACACATGTTATCTTAAATATGCAGAGAAAAATTCCTGTGTCACTAGAATGAAGGATACACGCCAGGGATTATAGAAAATCAGATTCGATGGAAAGTAAGTGGGGAGGGGGGTAGTTTTGATAGCCAAGCAGAGGAGTTTACTTTTTACACCAGAGGAAATTCATGCCATCTCTGAACATAGGCAGACTAAGAAGTCACAAAAGTACACCCAGTCTCCCGTACATAATAAATGCTCAGCATTTGCAAAATTGAGTTAGTTAAACTGTATGTTCAGGAGTGATTACTTTAGCCCCATGGTGGGCAGGATGAATTGCAGGGGAAAAGCCACGATGGTAGAGGCTATAAACATCCTTCATGTGGGATCAGATGCCTTGAATAACATCTATTTTGCAAAAGACAGGCAAAGGCCCTAAAAACAATAATTACATATAAAAGATTAATATAGTTAAACCACTGTATCAGCAATGACTGTGCTGATTTGAATTTGCCTCAATTAAGGAGCTCTTTCATTGAAATAAAGTTTCTAAAAATGTTACTTAATGGCACTACTGCATTTCTGTTCAATTCATTCAGCTAAAACCCATGTGCTTGTTATGTCTCCTTTTATTCCCATGTTCTACTGTAACCAAAACAACACAAGTGAGTGTAAACTATGGCACTTTAATCCAGGAAGTACCTTTACTTTAAGGGAAGCAGCCTGCTATAGCAGCCAGATCTTCAGCCATGGAGCCACACTGGGCTGTGGCACTTTCTGGCCAAACACTAGCACTGTGTGGTACTGGCCAGTGCCTTCACTTCCTTGGCCCTTAGTTTATGTATCTAAGGATGAAAGTAAATATTACCCACTTCACAGGACAGTTGGCACAAGGCCTGGCACATAGTTGGAGCCCCAAATAGGTGCTATTAACATCTTGATCACCACCATATATTAATACATCATCATCACCCTCCTCCCCCTCCTCCTGCTCAACATCACCGTCAACTTGATGAGAGGATCAAACCCAAGGCAGACATATTACCATATTCTTTTTAAGTTTATGATCCAGCAACTCCACTCCTGGGCATATATCTGGAGAAAACCATAATTCGAAAAGATACTTGTACCCCAATGTTCATTGCAGCACTATTTACAACAGCCAGGACATGGAAGCAACCTAAATGTAAATCGATGGAGGAATGGATAAAGAAGATGTGGTACATATATACAATGGAATATTACTCAGCCATAAAAAAGAATGAAATAACGCCATTTGCAGCGACATGGATGGACTTAGAGATCGTCATAGAGTGGAGTCATCAGACACAGAAACAAATATCATACGATATCACTTATATGTGGAATCTAAAAAAATGGTACAAATGAACCTATTTAGGGCTTCCTTGGTGGCGCAGTGGTTGAGAGACCGCCTGCTGATGCAGGGGACACGGATTTGTGCCCTGGTCCGGGAAGATCCCACATGCCGTGGAGCAGCTAGGCCCGTGAGCCATGGCCACTGAGCCTGTTTGTCCGGAGCCTGTGCTCCGCAATGGGAGAGGCCAAAGCAGTGAGAGGCCCTTGTACCGCAAAAAAAAAAAAAAAAGAACCTATTTACAAAACATAAATAGAGTCACAGATGTAGAAAACAAATTTATGGTGACCAAGTGAGAAAAGGGAGGAGGGATAAATTGGGAGATTGGGATTGACATATACACACTACTATATACAAAATAGATAATGAATAAGAGCCTGTATAGCACAGGGAAATCTAGTCAATACTCTGTAATGACCTATATGGGAAAAGACTCTAAAAAAAAGAGTGGATATATGTATATATATAATTGATTCACTTTGCTGTATACCTGAAACTAATACAACATTGTAAATCAACTATACTCTAATAAAAATTAATTAAAAAAAAGAATATGGCTCTGCTTTTACGCCAAATTTCTTTATTTAAGCCAGAGATCTTTCAAATAAAGGAAACAAAAGCAAAAAAGAGAAGGCAAGCATTTCATTTCAGCTGAACAGTTATGCTCTGCAAACGTGAAAGTGAGCTCAGTGACCAGTGCCCTGCTGACGTGGGAACTCATATGTGGGCAAGGCTGTGAGCCCCTGACACCCCTCTCTTTGACTCTTCCTATTCTCAAGTTAGGTCCTATCCTGTGGTTCCACCCATCTTTAACCATCCAGTTTTCTGGCTGTTCTCCTCTGCCTTTCTTCCCCTTCTCTTCTTTCTCCTCTAAACTTAACTGTTATTATAACTACATCACTCCTCCTTCCAACCCAACCTACTCACAAAAAATATTCTTTCTCCTGAGAAGAGGGCAAAACGCAGGAACCAAAGCTCCTGAGTCACAACGATACAAACTTTCCATAAACCCCAGGAAGTGTAGAGTTGTATTTCTGTTATCAGTTCTCCAGAGGTCATTGAAAGAGCTTCCCTGGAGGAACTGAAAAAGACTTTTGACTCATAGTGATGAGTTTGGATCAAGTCCCTGTCTGATCTTTCTTTAGCACTGCTGGTAGATAAAAGCACGCATGCATGCCACCCTTGCTTGTAAGCAAAGAGGAAATTCCTAATTCATTTGTAATCGAACTGGTTTTTATTTGGAAGCCATCTTTTGGGATCAGGCATACAGTTAGTGGGAAGGATCTGAATCTACATAGGTGCTATTAACATCTATAGATTATCGTCATCTATAATGACTTTTCAGATTCCAGACATTTTCTAGGAGTGGATCTTCAGATTCAAAGAACCATTCCAGAGCCCAGAGGAATCTCTTCACTGCCCATGAATCATTCACATACTACAGAGAATCACAGAGTACTGACATGACAATGGCTTGAATATCTAGTCCAAACTTCTTATTTTTCCAGTGGGGAAAGAGACCCTTGAAATGACTCAACTAAGACAAGTCGGGGCAAATCCGTATTTTTCTATATCAGAGATTCTCAAATTTTAGGTTGCATCAGAAAAACATGGAGAGCTTGTTAAAACACAGATTTGTGGGCCTTACACCCAGAGTTTCTGATTCAGTTGATCTGGGGTGACGTCAGAGAATTTGCAAGTTCCCAGGTGATGCTGATGCTGCCAGCCTGGAGACCACACTTGAAAGCTACTTGTCTATATCATACTGCCTCTCAACCATGCAGAAACTTTATGAAATGCTCACTAGATAATCTTTAAAATACTAATATTAAGTACTGTCATTTCCCCTTCCTAGAGGAGAAAGATCTTTTTAAAACTGGGTTATCTACTAAGTTTTATTATCATCATCTCCCCTTCCTCCACCTACTCACTTGTCATGATCTTAATAAAATCCTTTCTTTTACTTATTTACCAGCATGTTCTTAGCTTCATGTTGGGTTTTCAAGATCATGCTTGGTGATAGATAAAATTAAAGTGAAAGTCATCACTGGTCTCTTTAAAGGAGGAAGTTTTTACTATAAAAAGGAAATACTGCTTGGTTAAAAATATCATACTGTGAACTGTCCTATATTTTCCTTAGGGTGAATGAAAGGAAAATGTTGATTAAACAAAGTGGCTTTTAGGAAGTAAAAAGTTTGTAGGGGGAGATTAGGGAAAAAAAAAAAAAGAAAAAGAAAAAGAAAGGAAAAAAAATAGTATTTTTGAGCAGCTACCATGTGTCCAACAGCAAAGAGTCACTTTCAAATCGTTTCACATGAATATCCCATCAGTCTGCTATGTTCCTGGTGCAACTGCCTGCATTTTTCTTCTATTTTTCTCTTTTTTCTTTTTTTTGTTATATTCATTTGTTTGTTTTATTTTTTTTAATTCTACATATAAGTGATAACATTGAATATCGTCTTTCTCTCTCTGACTTATTTCACTAAGCATAATAACTTCCAGGTTCATCCATATTGTTGCAAATGGCAAAGTTTCATTATTTTTTATGGCTAAGTAATATTCCTGTGTGTGTGTGTGTGTGTGTGTGTGTGTGTGTGCATCACATCTTCGTTATCCATTCATCTGTTGATGGACACATACTGCTGTGAATATTAAGGGCACGTATCTTTTCAAAATAGTCTTTTCATTTTCTTTAGATATATACCCAGGAATGGGATTGTTTGATCACATGGTAGTTCTATTTTTAGTTTTCTGAGAAAACTTCATACTGTTTTCCATAGTGGCTGTATCAATTAACATTCCAACTAACAGTGTACTAAGGTTCCCATTTAGTGCTAAAAGACAGTTTACACCACACTCTCCCCATATATGTACAAAGTCCCACCTTTATGAACTGTACCCACGCAACATGTATGACCTGCACAACATGCCGATAACTCTTTGCAATGAGCCTTTATTTAAGTAATAAATAACTTAAGCTATCAAACAGAGATGACTTACCCTAGGTCATGCTACTATTGAGAGGTAATGTAGGAACTATAACACGGGTTTGTCTAATTCTAGGTCTCCTGCTGTATTTGCAATGGATTAAGGCCACTAAATAGTATGCTTTTTCGTCTTCTTTTCCTACTGGACATTACACATGAGGCTATACATATAAACAAATAAATCCATGACTGCAGAACACAGAGAGATCAACACCAGGTCTGGGATGCACAACTCTGAAATATATTTCTCCCAATTCTCTCTCTTATCACAGCCCCTCAGTCTTTCATGTGGCCCTAAGATTTTCTTGCTGGGACAGAGGCAGGAGAGGGACAGAATGTGAGTTCGGGAGGGGAGGAGGTGGGGCTCCTTAGGTGCCCTCCCTCACAGCCCTGCACACACCCCAAGGGTGGTTAATGGGCACCACCTCAGCCTCGGGAGGCCTTTTTGGTGTCCCAGATGCACATCCCTGAATATCTTGAATAGTGTACTCATTTCATTCTTGGAGCTGGTCAGCACAAAGAAAAGCAAAGAAAGCTGAATAGCTGCTATTAAAAGGCAGACTGCCAGAAATCTGAGAAAGCACGCAACCACACAATATCTCAAGTCTAAAGGGAGAATGCCAAGCCAAGATTTCTGCATCTCTCTCCACCATCCAGCCGATCAGCATCAGGGTTTTCACTCTCAGACACGTGACCTTTTTACTGGGACACTCAGCAGTCATCTTGCAGATGTTCCTGGTGCAGGCTGAAAGCAGTGGCTTGCATTTCTCTTCTGGTTCTTAACGTCAGTTTGTACCCTATTCTGTATTCCTCACCCCCAGCCTTGAATGTACATATAGAGTCCTGTACCTGTACAGCATGCAGTATTAATAAGAAATGACCCTTCTCTGAGGAACTCAGTGCATTTGTTTTCCTCTTGTTTTTGAAAGGAAAACTGATACAGAGAAGAAAGGAATCAAGAGCAGAAATAGCACGTAGGTGCACACAAGAAGAAATCTCCTCCGCTGTTTGATATCAGGCTCTGTGGTGAAGCAGTGTGCGAGCTTAGAAGGGAATTTCCTCCTGCGCCTTATGGAATTCAGTGTAACTTAGCTATTGGCTACTGAACTGAATTCAGAATTCAATTACTTTACTTTTGACACAGCCAATACAGCACAGTGTGGGATGAAGCAGAGGCTGATTTAAGTGTAACATTATAAGTCCCTAGGTCTAATATCTTCATAATAAGGAATGTTACTATGGACATAAAGGAAATTATATTTGTGTGTGCTCGGAACTTATGCAGGCCAGAACTAGACCTTCAGAGTTTATTAAGTTCAGTGATGGATTGAAGGGAGACAGAGTTAGGGTTATGCAAATATTACCCAGGATTTTTACCACATGTGTAAGTTCAAAGGACTATAGATCTGAAAAGACTGGAAGAAGGAGGAACAAGTGATTCCTACCCATGCTTACAACTAGCAGAGGTGAGCATAAACCACAGGAGGTAGGGATGACAGCTGAGAGGCAATAGGCTTGGCACTGAAGACTGACAGATTGGCCAGATGGCCACCGTCATTTAAATACACATTATATTTTGATTAGGATTATCTCTTAATATCCTTGATAATATTTAAATTCTATAACAGAAAACAAATCTTTGTATTATACGTACATTTGCCATTTTTTCCCATTAATAATAGAATAAATCACTTCGCAGAAGTGGAAGCATTTTATTTATTGCCAGTAGACATTTTACAGCCCATGGTCAAAGTGTCATAATAAGACGTAAAAACTGTCTTCCAGATGGGAATTCTAGCATACTCGCTTATAAAATTTTGCCATTTATAACCTATGATTGCCCTTCTACAAATTGTTACCACTCTTCTCCTTAGGACACAATTAGAGATCATGGTTTTGTCTTTTTCTTCTCTTGGTCCTTTACAAACTAAATTGATGACTCAGTTCAGTCTCTAAATTCAACAAGAAATAGCTACCATATTTAGGAAATGAGAACGTAAAGGGGAAAAAAAAAGATACACTCTTGGTCTTTAAGCAACTTCAACTCAATTTCAAGATCAAAGTTAGTCTATCTCTAGTCCCACTCTAGCAGTTACATTTTATTTATCATTATTTTTTGCAGAAACAGTCTCTCTAAAGTTAGACTGGACTCCTGATTCCACTCAGAGAACACAACGCTAGCTGCTTAATTCTCATTTTCCCTTCTACCCTGAAAGCCTGCTTCAACCGGTCTGCACCATTCAGGATAGACTAGTTTGTATTGCAGTAACCAATGACCTCATGATCTTAATGTCTTACAGCAATGAAGGCTGATTTCTTCTCTTGGTGTGAGCCCGTTATGGTTTGGCTGTGGTTCTATTCCACTGAGAAGGCTTATCTGAACCACTGCCAGTTATGTAGCACAAAGAAAAGACATCATATCAATGCACGCACTCATCCTTAAAGTTTCCTCTTGTAAATGACAGCCATTTCACTGATCAGAGCAAGTCACATATCCAAGTCCTATACTAATAGCCCAGCAAAGGACAATCTTCCTCCAGAGATCAGCAGGGAATATTTGAGAACCACAGTACAGTCTACTCCTCTGTACCAACCCTACTCATCTAGAAACTCTCAGCTGAAGGTCCATTACCAAATTTTCCCATTTCAACTCTCACAAACACTTCTTCATGTTCTTCAGAAGGGTCTATAGGTATTACACATGTAAGCATGCATCTGTAATATATTATCTTGTAATATTTTAAAAATAACTTCATTTTTTTCTCACACTTGTCTTTTTCACTCAACTGTCAATTCTTTGAAGGCAGGAACCATGTTCCAAATTTCTTCCTTGAACATACACACAGTTCACAGAACTCAGAATTGAAAACTGCAGAGGTTCTACTAGTCTTAAGTATTCCATGTAGAATGGCTTCAAGAATAACACATTCTATGCATGTGCTGGGTTTTGATAGAGACAAGTGAAAAACAACACCCGGCCCTCTGCAAGAACTTTAAAACTGGGTACTTATAACACAACTTACTTTTATAACACACAGGAAAACCATGTTATATATAATATTATCACAAAACTCATGCAAAAGGTCAAAAATACATTTAACATGATATAGAAAAGTAAAGTATTTGAAGAAACACAGAACTTTTCAAGACTACATAGGAATAGGAAAAATATAAAATTATCCAAACAATGATCTAGAGAATAATTAGGCTGAAGATTAAAGTTGCTGAAGAAACTATAACTAAATAAAGTTAGCCTACATTTAATAATAACTGGAGAAAAATTGTTCCATGCACATGTATCTCACATTAGATCCTATATTAGATTTGCTTAAGGACTCCAAGTATTGCTGTGGTTTCCCTGCTTGTAACTATAGAAGCATTGGGTACATACACCTGTATATCACTTACTTTTTATAAGGTGTTTGGAGGATTGATAAAATAATTTGTTTGGCGGTTCCAGTATTCAAGGGGGAATACAATGGAACCTGAGACAAACATGTTGACCATGTGTGTTTTAGAGAGGCTGTGCAATTAGGAAATGGAAACATAAGCAGGCAGATATCTAACAACATCAGGATTGTAAGGATCCACTTAATAACAATCTGCTAAATACATCATATATACTTAGCTCCTTGAAATCATTTCATTAGTCTGAAAATTAAGCATATGCTTCTCCTCAGTGGAGGAACAAGGGAGATGGGTGTGTTCGGGAGACTGGTAAAAGCAGGCAAAGCTATTTATCTTGAGATTATAGGTCTCGTTTCAAGCAAGAAGCTAAAGACAGTTACTGCTACTTTATGGTCCATATGAAATGAACTATCATTATCAGTTTAGATGCTCATTTCAGCAGGCTGTCACCATAATGTGGGTTTGAATAACCCTAATGGATATGTGGACAAACGTCTCCTTGGAGAGATAATACAGTATATTGAAAAGAGCCCTTGGCGAGAATCAGGGGAATCGGGGTTTGTTCCAACTCTGCCTCTAATACGTAAGTAGCATGGGTGTCTCCTCTCTAGGAAGGGTGGGCAGGGAGCGAGGGAAGGAATCAGGTGACCTCCCAAATCCCTTCTGGTCTTATAGTTGGATAGTATCCTGTGTAGGAAAGTCCTTATCTTCCCCAAGTTATCACTCAAATCATGCGGGCCTTGCTCTTGGATTGAAATCCAAGAGCAGATATTACTCCTTTCTCCGGTAGATAAAAGGAATAAGATGTTATTTTCTCCCTTTTCCCTTTAAATGTGCAGTCTACAAATTATCCCTTAATCTAGGACAGATTCTTAGGCCTAGTTATATGGTCTGCCTCCCTCTTTTCCTGTTTTCTTCATGACATACCATGACCTATTACAAAAGGTATAAGGAAACAGTCCAAAGCAAATTAGTGTCAAATAAAATTTTAAACAAATGCTACTTTTCATGTAATACTTCTATGACTTTTTTAAAGGGAATGGGGTGTGATGAGTTCTGGGTTCCTATAATGCTGAGTTGCCCTCAGCTCTTTGAGAGGCTCACACTATTAAAAAGAACAGCAACCAGGACAGAACTGTGCACTGGTAGCCTAATCACAACCTACCTGTAGTCCTTCCCTTCGCTGGCTATTTCTTGCTACTTTCCTTGAAAGCTGTATGTTTCTCTATGAGAAAGGGCAACATGAATTGCAAATTATTGAAAAGAAGATGGGGGGGTCTACATGTTTTTCTTCATTTTCTTATTTGAAACTTGGAGATTTGGGGTTTAAGAAAAGTGATGCTGATATTAAAGCTTCCGCTCTAAACTGGCATCGTGATACCACATTGGAGATGTTGGGAAACAACGGCCCCCACAGGTGACAGGGATGAGGGGATGGGAGCCTGCCACCCAACAGGCTGGTTCTCTACTATCTTTATGCACAGGAGCTCTTTTAATCCTCACCTCCTGGCAGATGGAGAAACAGTTCCACAAAGCTCAAGTCACTTGCCCAAGGTTACATCGTGATAAGGGTAGGGTCAGATTTGTGTTTCAACAGCCTGACACTTGAGCTGATTCTATTAACCATTAAGATTTTCTGCTTGGTAACACTCTATGTAGGGGGCTAGAGGGTGCAGCAGGCTTTATTTCTATATTTGTTTAGCTTCAAAACTCATGCCTTTACCATTAGGTCAAGCTTCCTTCCACTAACAAAGAAATGGAGCGATTGGGCATGGAGTAACAACAAACAAGAACCAGTTTCCTCCTCCAACATACCCTACCCTGTACATGAGACTCTTGAGCATCGCTGCATTCAATGTCCCTTGGTATGCTCTGAAAGGGAAAACATTTCTGCTTAGGAAAACTCCAAACAGCCAAGGTCACTTTCTAGAAGGGATTTAGTACAGGTAGATGTTGGAGTGAGGGTCTCTTCCAGCTCTTCCATTTACCAGTTGTGTGATCTTGACTCAGCTACACACATAGATGAGTTTCAGATTCTACATTTGTAATATGAGGACACCAGAAATGATGTAGATTATTGGTTTTCGTTTTACCCCCCAAAGCAGTAGAAGCCATTATGTAAGGGATATTTCTGATCCAAACCCAACATACGACACAAATGCAAGTGGCTTTCTCTGGGTGACAGAGGATCCACTACCATCCCTCATCTAACACAACACCAGCAAGGTAGCTGGAAACTTCTCAGTGCCTAGCAGCAGACACCTGGTTTAGATCCCTTGGGTGGTCTCTGAGCCCCTTCCCAACTTTGATGGCCTCTGAAAGTCTAGGATTCCTTCGTGTAGAATCGGGGAATCTACTATGTGTTAGTGAAACCATCGCTGACTCCGTTAAAGAGTTCTAATCATAAACCTTGCAAATAGTCTCCTTTGAATTACAGATGTGATTTAGTTTTAAACACACTACAACATCCAACACTTTAGACAGATTTACTCAACAGTTCAAAGGAATGAAGAACTGGACTTTGTTCCATTACCACTGTGCCAGAAATTGATTTCAGGGAGGGATACGTGATTATGGTATAGAATGTGAATGAGGAAGGTTTGGGCTGACCTCAGCCCTGATTCTCTACTTGTGTGTGGGGCAGCGTGAGTGACACAGGGTGTGAGGAGGGCTTCATCAGATGTAAAAAGAACTGATGGATTTATCGATCTAAGGAAGACAGTCTCCTTGACGGAGACATGCTGTCAAATAGTGGCAGGATGCGCTGCTAAAAGCCCTCCAGATTGATTACCCTACCTGGCACCTGATCCCTTGTCACTGCGGCAGGTGAAGAGTGCTGGAAATGTACTCACAGCTGCATTAATAAAATAGGAGGAGAGCAAACAAGGAGGCCTGGGTCAGGCAAGGCTCTGACTGAGAAGAGAGTTTCCCACTGCTCCGAATTTCCTCAGAATGGAGAGTCTCTCACATAGTGTGAAACACACAGACTGAAAATGAGACAAAATAGCTAATCCGGCTGAAAATGTATGTGGCAGCAATAACTTCTGAAGTCATTGCTCTCTGGCTTCTGAAGTTCTGTGAGTTGGTTTTCCCATCTGTTACTGCTTCTGAAACTTGACAATTCCTGTTTGAATTCTTACCTAATTAGAAAATGCTTTGGAAATAGTGTACTAAAAGATACACCTGGTATAATTGCAAAACACTTCTTTTAACCATGCTAAAGGATCCCCACATGCAAGCACTGCCGCATCCTACTCCCTGGATCAATAAGAAAACTTAAAAGGCACACATGCACATGTGCACACTCAAGGAAGTTATCTTTAACTCACTCTTTTTATAGGCAAGTTCCAGAGGCAAAGATCAAACACCAGTTGATAATCGGAGAAGGACAAAAATAATGGGGGGAAATAATTCAATTATAATGGTGTTGAAAGAAGGTATTGATGCTATTATTTCTCAGAAGACCAGTATAATCTGTGACAGGTAGAGCCACACCTTTTAGAAAGGGGACAGTCCAAAGTCTTGAAATGTTAAAAGAGAAATTAGCCAGCTCCAAATCCTGAAAGAAAATTGGAGTTTTTGACATAATGTTTATGTGCTCAAAAGGATGAAAAGTAGCTACAGATGTGAAACATTAAAAATGTTATTGCAGGGACTTCCCTGGCAGTCCAGTGGTTAAGACTTCACCTTCCAATGCAGGGGGTGCAGGTTCAATCCCTGGTTGGGGAGCTGAGATCCCACATGCCTTGGGGACAAAAAACCAAAACATAAAACAGAAGCAATGTTGTAACAAATTCAATAAAGACTTTAAAATTGGTCCACATCAAAACATCTTTAAAAAAAAATGTTATTGCAATGAAGAGTAGGCCCTGCTCTCCGCAACTACAGAAAGCCTGCACACACCAAGGAAGACCCAATGCAGCCAAAAATAAATAAATTAATTAAATAAATTAAAAGAAAGAAAAGCATTAAAAATATATCTTAACTGTATGTAATATGGCAGAATAAAAAAAATTTTTAATGTTATTGCAGTGTTTTCAGCACTAAAATTTAAACTAGAATTACAGAAAGTTTGAACTGGAGAGACCAAAGAATTCTCAGTCACTTAATTTTACCAGTGAGAAAACCGAGGCTCAGGGAGGTTAGTGAATTTCCCCGAAGTCAGACTTTATGTTGGTGGGGAAGGAGCTGGGATCTGAACCCATCTCCTGACTTCTGAGTCCAGTGATTTTTCCTCTATAGTATGAAAGTATAACCCACCTCTTGTTTTACCTAGATTTTCCAATGTCTTTTAAATATGCTTAAGTTTCCCCTCATTAATTATAACAACAGCAATAGCAACAACAAAAACAATACTAAAAAACAAAAAAATATTGTCCTGTGGCCACAATATCACCAACTTTTCTTCTTTTACTTTTAGATCTACTAACACAATTACATCACTAGGAAGCCCCAACTGAAACAGGCCTCTGCCCTTGCCTGGGAGATGATAATGTCATACATGGGCATCCACCATCATTCTAGAAAATGTGCCCTAACTTCTGATGTAGTGTCAGAGGTCTTGGGAAGAGAGGAGGCCATTAAGGAAGAACCAACTTAATAGATCCATGTAAATAAAATTTGGTGAAAGAAAGCAGAAGCCTCTACCAGCCAAAATTTTAAAGAGAAACAGGGATGGCTGAATTATTGTAGATCTCAGAAGATAAGACATTAAGAATCAATACATGTATATGTATAACTAATCACTCTGTTGTACACCTGAAGCTAACACAATATTGTTAATCAAAGATACTCCAATATAAAATAAAAATTTTTTAAATAAAATTTTAGAACCCCCCCCAAGAACTTAGATGGAGCAACAATTCTTCTAGATAATTTCACAGCCTACTGAATATTCCTTCCACACAAAGGTTTTTTTTAAACAAGTGATCTGTGAATTTGGACAGGAAAAAAATATTACATCATTGTTTTCAGTAAATGCTGACTGAATTTAACTTTCCTTCAATTATGAGTATATCTAACAAACTATGGTAGTATTAAAAGTACCCATGGTGGAGAAAAAGGAACCCTCCTACACTGTTGGTGGGAATGTAAGTTGGTGCAGCCACTATGGATAACAGTATGGAGGTTCCTCAGAAAACTAAAAATAGAATTACCATATGATCCAGGAATACCCCTCCTGGGGATATGCCCAGACAAAACTATAATTCAAAAAGATACATGCACCCCTATGTTCAAAGCAGCACTGTTCACAATAGCCAAAACATGGAAACAACCTAAATGTCCATCGACAGACGAGTGGATAAAGATGTGGTACATATATACAATGAAATAGTTCTCCTCCATAAAGAACAAAATAATGCTATTTGCAGCAACATGGATGCAACTAGAGATTATCATACTAAGTGATGTAAGTCAGACAAAGACAAATACCATATGATATCACTTATATGTGGAATCTAAAATATGGCACAAATGAACCTATCCACAAAACAGAAACAGACTCACAGACATAGAGCACAGACTTGTGATTGCCAAGAGGGAGGGGGGAGGGAGAGGGATGGACAGGGAGTTTGGGGCTGGTAGATGCAAACTACTACATTTAGAATGGATAAACAACAAGGTCCTAATGTATATCACAGGGAACTATATTCAATAGCCTATGATAAACCAAAATGGAAAAGAATATGAAAAAAAGATGTGTGTATATATATGTGTGTATGTGTGTGTGTGTGTGTGTGTGTATAATTGAGTCACTTTGCTGTACAGCAGAGATGGGCACAACACTGTAAATCAACTATACTTCAATAAAAATAAATAAATAAAAGTACCTGTGGTGTTGTCTTCAACAGAATGACAAATATTTTCATATTACATACTTAGATGGTGCAAATTTTCAAATTTGCATTTTACACTTTTCCCTATTTAAAAGTTACATTCTAATTTAACTCACTTCTAGATCTTGTTATTTAGTATATTAATAAAGCAAATTTATATCCTAATTTTTATATTCTGATAATATTTTTAAATAATTGCTTTATTTTGAATTACTAACTTTATTAAATTATTTTTAAACCACTTTATTGAAGTATGATTGAAAAAAAGCTGTACCTGTTTAACGTATACAATTTGATGAGTTTGGAGGTAAGTATATACACCCTTCAAACCATCACCACAATCTATGCCATAAATATATCCATCACCTCTAAAAGTTTCCTCTCATCTTATTTATTTAGTTGCTTTGTGACAAGAACACTTAACAAAAGATCTACCCTCTTAGCAAATTTTTAAATATACAACAGAGTATTATTAACTATACGTAATTTGTTGTACATTAGATCTAGGATTCATTCATCTCACGTAACTAAAATTTTGTGCCCTTTGACTAACACCTCCCTGTTTGCCCCCTCCCCATTGCCTGGCAACCACCATTCTACTCTGTGCTTCTATTTTAGATCGCTCACTTAAGTGGAATTATGTAGTATTTGTCCCTCTGATATTACCTTATTTCACTTAGTTTCCAATATATCCATATTATACAAATAGTAGGATTTCCTTTTTTTTTAGGTTGAATAATATTCCATTGTATGTATGTATCATATTTTCTTATTTACTCATCCATCGATGACATTTAGTTTGCTTCCATGTCTTGGCTACTGTGATTAATGCTGCAATAAACATGGGAGTGTTGATACCTCTTTGAGATCCTGATATCAGTTTTTTTGGATATGTATTCAGAAGTGGGATTGCCGGATCTCATGATAGTTCTATTTTTAACTTTTTGAGGAACCTCCATATCTGTATCATGTCCCTTCATCTTCTTACTAGGGTCATTTGCAGAGTAAAAAGTTTAATTTTGATGGAGTCCTTTTTACCAATGTTTACTTTTTTGGACTGTGCTTTGTCAAGCACAAAAATTATTTGCTTAGCCCCAAATTCTAAAGATCTCCTGAGATCTTTTCCCTAAAAGTTTTATAATTTTATGTTTTATAGTTAAATTCATGATTATTTTGAGTTAATTTCTATGTAAGGTGTAAGGTTTAGACTGAGATTTTCTTTTCTTGACCATATTTTTGTGCATATGTTTCTGGGTTACCTAGTCTATTCCATTGTTCTGAGTCTACCCCTCTGCCAATACCATGCAGTCTTGATTACTGTAGCTATATAATAAATCATAAAAACAGGTACACTGGTTTCTCCCATTTTATTTTTCTGTTTCAAGATTGTTTTAACTATTCTAGTTCCTTTGCTTTTTGGCATAAATTTTAGAATAATCTTATTTATAGCTATAAAAATCTTTCTGAGGTTTTGATAGAAATTGCATTAAACCTGTCCATCAGCTTGGGGGGAATTGACATATTTAATACATTGAGTCTTCTAATCCATGAACACATTATGCCTATTTATTTAAATATTATTTAATTTCATTCTTCATATTTTGTAGTTTTGTACAAAATACAAATTCTGAATATCTTTGGTTGGATTTATATCTAAGAGTTTAATTTTTGAGCAAGTGCAAATAGTACTGCATTTTTTAGTGTCCACAGGAACATTGCTAGTATATAGAAATATTGACTTTTAAAAAATATTTATCTTATGTCATATGCCCTTCTAACTTGCTTATTAATTCTATGAGTTTTCCTATAGAGTCCTTGTGATTTGCTACCTACACAATTATGCTATCGGACAGTTTTATTTCTCCTTTCTGATCTCTAGGCTCCTTATTTCCCTTTCTTGCTACTTCACTGCTTAGAACTACCAGTATTATATTGAATCAGATTGGTAAGAACAGATATAGTTGCTTGTTGACAATATTAGGGGGAAATTATTCCATCTTTCATCATTAAGTATAAGGTTAACTGTAGGGTTTTGTAGATGTTCTTTATCAAGTTGAGAAAGTTCACCTTTATTCCTAATTATCAGAGAGTTTTAATCATGAATGGGTGTTAAGGTAAGTTCCCTCTATGCCTACTTTCTGGAAGCTTTTTATCATAAATGGGTGATGACTTTTTCAAAAGCTTTTTCTGCGTCTAGTGAGATGATCATATGGTTTTTCTCCTTCAATTTGTTAATATGGTTTATCACATTGATTGATTTGCATATATTGAAGAATCCTTGTATTCCTGGGATAAACCCCACTTGATCATGGTGTATGATCCTTTTAATGTGCTGTTGGATTCTGTTTGCTAGCATTTTGTTGAGGATTTTTGCATCTATGCTCATCAGTGATATTGCCTTGTAGTTTTCTTTTTTTGTGGCATCTGTTTCTTGTTTTGGTATCAGGGTGATGGTGGCCTCGTAGAATGAGTTTGGGAGTGTTCGTCCCTCTGCTATATTTTGGAAGAGTTTTAGAAGGATAGGTGTTAGCTCTTCTCTAAATGTTTCATAGAATTTGCCTGTGAAGCCATCTGGTCCTGGGCTTTTTGTTTGTTGGAAGATTTTTAATCACAGTCTCAATTTCAGTGCTTGTGACTGGTCTGCTTATGTATTCCATTTCTTTCTGGTTCAGTCTCGGGAGGCGGTGCTTTTCTAAGACTTTGTCCATTTCTTCCAGGTTGTCCATTTTATTTGCATATAGTTGCTTGTAGTAATCTCTCATGATCCTTTGTATTTCTGCAGTGTCAGTTCTTACTTCTCCTTTTTCATTTCTGATTCTGTTGATTTGAGTCTTTTTCCTTTTTTTCTTAATGAGTCTGGCTAGTGGTTTATCAATTTTGTTTATCTTCTCAAAGAACCAGCTTTTAGTTTTATTGATACTTGCTATTGTTTCTTTCATTTCTTCTTCATTTATTTCTGATCTGATCTTTATGATTTCTTTCCTTCTGCTAACTTTGGGGTTTCTTTGTTCTTCTTTCTGTAATTGCTTTAGGTGTAAGGTTAGTTTGTTTATTTGAGATGTTTCTTGTTTCTTGAGGTAGGATTTTATTGCTATAAACTTCCCTCTTAGAACAGCTTTTCTTGAATCCCATAGGTTTTGGGTCATCGTGTTTTCATTGTCATTTGTTTCTAGGTATTTTTTGATTTCCTCTTTGATTTCTTCCATGATCTCTTGGTTATTTAGTAGTGTATTGTTTAGCCTACATGTGTTTGTATATTTTACAGTTTTCCTGATATCTAGTCTCATACCATTGTGGTCAGAAAAGATACTTCATACGATTTCAATTTTCTTAAATTTACCAAGACTTTATTTGTGACCCACGATATGATCTACCCTGGAGAGCTCCATGAGCACTCGGGAAGAAAGTGTAATCTGAGGTTTTTGGATGTAATGTCCCATAAATATCAATTAAGTCCATCTTGTTTAATATATCACTTAAAGCTTGTGTTTCCTTATTTATGTTCATTTTGGATGGTCTGTCCACTGGTGAATGTGAGGTGTTAAAGTCTCCTACTATGATTGTGATACTGTCGATTTCCCCTTTTATGCCTCTTAGCATTTGCCTTATGTATTGAGGTGCCCCTATGTTGGGTGCATAAATATTTGCAAGTGTTATATGTTCTTCTTGGACTGATCCCTTGATCATTAATAGTGTCCTTCTTTGTCTTTTGTAATAGTCTTTATTTTAAAGTCTGTTTTGTCTGATATGAGAATTGCTACTTGAGCTTTCTTTTGATTTCCATTTGCATGGAATATCTTTTTCCATCCCCTCACTTTCAGTCTGTATGTGTCCCTAGGTCTGAAGTGGGTCTCTTGTAGACAGCATATGTACAGGTCTTGTTTTTGTATCCATTCAGCCAGTCTATGTCTTTTGGTTGGAGCATTTAATCCATTAATGTTTAAGGTAGTTATTGGTATGTATGTTCTTATTACCATTTTCTTAATCATTTCGGGTTTGTTATTGTAAGTCTTTTCCTTCTCTTGTGTTTCCTGCCTAGAGAAGTTCCTTTAGCATTTGTTGTAAAGCTGGTTTGGTGGTGCTGAATTCTCTTAACTTTTGCTTGTCTGTAAAGGTTTTAATTTCTCTGTCGACTCTGAATGAGATCCTTGCTCACTGGAGTAATCTTGGTTGTAGGTTTTTCCCTTTCCTCACTTTACATATGTCCTGCCACTCCCTTCTGGCTTGCAGAGTTTCTGCTGAAAGATCAGCTGTTAACCTTATGGGGATTCCCTTGTATGTTAGTTGTTGCTTTTCCCTTGCTGCTTTTAATATTTTTTATTTGTATTTAACTTTTGATAGTTTGATTAATATGTGTCTTGCATGTTTCTCCCTGGATTTATCCTGTATGGGACTCTCTGCACTTCCTGGACTTGATCAACTATTTCTTTACCCACATTAGGGAATTTTTCAACTATAGTCTCTTCAAATATTTTCTTAGTCCATTTTTTTCTCTTCTTTTACTGGGACCCCTATAATTCGAATGTTCCTGTGTTTAATGTTGTCCCAGAAATCTCTGAGATTGCCTTCAATTCTTTTCATTCTTTTTTTCTTTACTCTTCTCAGCTGTAGCTATTTCCACTATTTTATCTTCCAGGTCATTTATCCATTCTTCTGCCTCAGTTATTCTAGTATTGATTTCTTCTAGAGAATTTTTAATTTCATGTATTGTGTTGTTCATCATTGTTTGTTTGCTCTTTAGATCTTCTAGGTTCTTATGAAACGTTTCTTGTATTTTCTCCATTCTATTTCCAAGATTTTGGATCATCTTTACTATCATTACTCTGAATTCTTTTTCAGGTAGACTGCTTACTTCCTCTTCATTTGTTTGGTCTGGTGTGTTTTTACCTTGCTCCTTCATCTCCTGCGTATTTCTTTGTCTTCTCATTTTACTTAACTTGCTGTGTTTGGGGTCTCTGTTTCGCAGGCTGCAGGTTCATAGTTTCCATTGTTTTTGGTGTCTGCTCCCAGTGGTTAAGGTTGGTTCAGTGGGTTGTGTAGGCTTCCTGGTGGAGGGGACTGGTGCCTGTGTTCTGGTGGATGAGGCTGGATCTTCTCTTTCTTTTAGACAGGACCATGTCTGGTGGTGTGTTTTGGGGTGTCTGTGAACTTAGTATGATTTTAGGCAGCCTTTCTGCTAATGGGTTTGTGTTCCTGTCTTGCTAGTTGTTCGGCATAGGGTGTCCAGCACTGTAGCTTGCTTGTCTTTGAGTGAAGCTGGTCTTAGCACTGAGATGAAGATCTCTGGGAGAGATTTCACCATTTGATATTAAGTGGAGCCAGGAGGTCTCTGGTGGACCAATGTCCTGAACTTGGCTCTCCCACCTCAGAGGTTCAGGCCTGATACCCAGCCAGAGCACCAAGACCCTGCTGGTCATCTGGCTCAGAAGGAAAAGAAAGGAAAAGAAAGGAAAAGGAAGGAGGGACAAATAAGTAAAATTAAATAAAGTTATTAAAATAGAAAAAATTTATTAAAAATAAAAAATAAGAAAGTATTTTTAAAAAAGAGAGAAAGAAAGAAGAGAGCAAGCAAACCAGAAAACAAATCCACCAATGATAACAAGCACTAAAACAGAAAACAAATCCACCAATGATAACAAGCACTAAAACTATACTAAAAAAAAAAAATGCAAAACGGACATTCAGACAATTGCCTAGGACAAATGGCAAAAGCAAAGCTATACAGACAAAATCACATAAAGTTCTTCTCTCTTTTTACCTTTGGGGAGAGGGTGGTCAGTTTTACAAGTATTTATCAAAGAACAATTTTTTTGTTTTATAATTTTCTTTGTTGTTTTTCTGCTTTAATTTCATTGACTTCTGTTGTTATTTCTTTCCTTTTACTGGTTTTAGGTTTATTTTGCTCTGCTTTTCGTAGAGTCTTAAAGTAGGAGCTTAGATTATTGATTTGAGATTTTTCCCTTTTCTAAAGAGCTATAAATTTCCTTCTCATCACTTGCCTTAGCCATGTTTCACATTTTTTGATATGTTGCATATTCATTTTCATTCAGTTTAATGCATTTTAAAAAACATTCTCTTGGGATTTCCTTTTGGACCTGTGGATTATTTAAGTGTGTTGTTTAGCTTCCAATTGTTTGGAGTTTTTCATGTGATCTTTCTGTTACTGATTTCGTCTTTTTTTCTCGTTTTCTTAATTTGATTCCACTGTGATCAATGAACACACTTTGTATGCTTTCAATTCTTCTAAGTTTCTTGAGATTTGTTTTATGCCTCAGGGAATTTACCACAATGTTGATTTTTTAGTCTCAAGGTACTTAACTGGTCTGCCTCTTCTCTCCATCGTTGAGTCTTCTTATGTCTCTTTTATATATAATGTCCAGTATTCAGTTGTATTGGGTTAGCCAAAAGTTTCTTTGGGTTTTTCCGTCAGATGTTACAGAAAAACCCAAACAAACTTTTTGTCCAATCCAATACTTAGTGTGAGAAGAAGAAAGCATAACTACTTAATCTTCCCATAATTCAAAGTCTGAATTCCTATATTTTTTGTTTATGAATTAAAGCATTATTCTGGGAATGGGTCCATTGGCTTTAACAAATTTCCAAGGAGCTTATGGTGCAAAAGAGGAGAAAGAGCCCTTCGCTTGGCCTTTCTCTTGGAGTGAGCAGCCCACAACCACTCTGCCTTTCCTTCTCTCCCTGAGGCTGACCAACTGACCAATTGTTTTTATTGGTATTAAGTCCACCCATTATATCCTTCCTATGAGCCAATGTGACATCAAATGCCTACCACAATTCCTGACTTATCAGGTACTCTCCTACCCTTAAGACAGCTTCTCTACTGATCTACATCCTGCCTGACTATGGGTAATGTTTTGCTTCCCACCTGCATGTGCATTGCCTGACTTCAAACACCATCTATGATGTAAGCCATAAACTGGACTCAAGGTCAGCTTCCCCATCCAAGATCTTACTGAAGTCAACATGACATTTTTTTGGGTGGGTGGAGGGAAACTAAACTAAAATCCTTTATTCAAGCAAATATAATTTTTTAAAAACTGTAAATCATCATTTTTAAGATAGTAGGGAAAAATAAGATTCATTCATTCCTTTTGAAACATCTATTCACAAATTAGACACTCACATAATTAAGCTTGAAAGTCAGTGGTGAATCAATGGAGTTACTCTTAACATAGGGCCAGCCAGCTGCCTATCTAGGTAATTCCTTTGTATCCTTCTTCAGGGATATAACTTTGTCAGGACCTCAAAAAGGTCCTCTCCTGGATAAGCCCTCTTAGTGGCAATTAGCACAGTTTCACTAGCAGAGATGAGGAGGAGAAAAAGATAAAGAGAAAGCATAAAAAAATAGGTGGATTCAAGTAGAGGATGAAACCTTTGTCAGCCAGGATGAAGCCTGTCATGCTGACTAATGTTCTTAAGTCCATAAGGGGACTCTGCTGGCAGCTGTAGCATTCTCAAGTTGTGAAAATGAGGGTATTATGCAAGGAAAATATTTATTGATCTCAAGATGTGGAGGGTGTGAGATTTATGACTGAGAAATCATATTAAGTAATTAATTTATTTACTTACATAAGTGCTGATGGGGTTCCTTTTAAATTAAATTAACTACAAGGACAGAGTCATGAAAAGGACAACCATGCATCTTTGAGGTTAATAAGAGTAACTAAGTTAGGAAATATGTGGGGCCTAAAAATTGGACCACCTGACTTGGCTGGGTGACCACTCATCAGCTCTGTGTGATTTTTAATAATTTGTTAGTCTGTGGTTAAGATGAAGGTTTGTCCAAGCAGGAAAAAGAATGCTGAAAGTGGAAAAGTACTAGACAGATCTATAAAGATGCTCAATTCCCCTCCCACCTTGGGCATTGGAATTGTTTACCTTGAGCCATTTGAGATACACTTAAGATTCAAGCTGTCACGTTCCTTGAATATGGGGAAAATATGGCTAAAATGTTGACTACAGCTGCAATCTATGGATTTAGATAACAATGGAACTTAAAATTTAAGGGTAGGATGAACCAAAGGAAAACGTGACAAATCTCCTTTTACTAATTTTCCAGAGGAGATGTTTCACGTACTCTTATATCTCTTCTGGATACCAGCTAAATACAGGGGCACACCAGGACCCTAAACCATGCAGACAGCATTTCAGTGCTCCCACATCCTCAGTTTCAAGCAGCAGCAGAGTGAAGGTGACTGGGCACAGAGAGAGATGGAGTTGCCATGCAGATCAAAGTATGATAGCGATTACTCATCCCCCTGTAGCCTGGGCCCATCACTGCTCTGCCAGGCATCCAAACCGAAGGTTGCAATGGAAACTCCATCCTTTCACATTTCTCTACCCACCTTAGTCCATATCCCAACTCCAAGCAGCTAGGAAATAGTAAAGTGAGGACAAGAATGACTGCTGAAAAACATCACCTGAGAAAATGATTTTGTACAATATATATACTTAGAATGGTATTGGAACCTCACATTAACCAGTCACAAAGGAAAGAGAAACCTATGGAGTTTACCCCTCTTGCTTTGTGTTTGACGGACAGAAGATATTTAAGTTGCTAGATGATGAAATGAGTGGCTATCTAAGAAGTAATATCACTACTTCAAGCTTGTTTTCAGTTATCTCCAAAACTAGATCAATATATGATAGGCAATCACTATGTCATTCTTCTTCAGCAAAGGAGAACAGAAGTGACAGAATACAGGGACTGACATGGTGACTCTGCTCTATGCCCCTCTGTCACAGCACTGTCCATCTCGTCATTCTTTTTTCATGTTGTTCAGATGATCATGAAGAAGACTGAGAGGTCCACAGGGCTGGTCTCAGTGAGGCTGTCTCCCATAGCCCCTCCTTTTATTAAAAGCTCTGGAAATTTTTCTACAAAGCAACCATCCTTTCCTTTCACTGAATTCTAGAACCAACAAACAGTAGAGGGAGAAGCTGGTGGAGAGAAGAAGAGGACAAAGGATGACAGAGGTAGGAAGAACATAAATAAAAGGCATGCATTCCATCTATTCTCCCATGATTATTGCACACTGGAATCATGAAAGATTCTCTCTTCAGGGCTCTCTTCACTGTAAAATGCTGCGGAGATAATAGACCTGGAAAAAACAGATATTCTGAAACTCTACAAAACATGATATCCACAGCTTGGAGGAAATAAAATATTAATATGTCCATTTTTTAAGAGGGAAGCAAGATTGTGCACTGGAATGTTTTTCATCCAGTATCGATGCTCCAATTCATACATATGTGCTTCAGTGAATTCCATGGTTTCTCTCCTCTCTGTCACCCTGACTTGGGTGCCTATACTTCAGTCAGGAGAGAGAAATCATGGGCTCCTGGGCTAGTATACAATGTAATAGTGGTTCAGAGGGGCACAAGGCGTGTCATTCTTTTTTGTTTGGATGCCCTCCAAGTGCTTCCTTTAAGTTTCCTCAGGGTTTTTTCCCCCTTGTCTTTTCATGCTCTATTGCATAGTCAATGTTTGGGTTTCATATTGCTCATTTGCACCCCTCAAACAGGCTCTTCACTTGCTTTACAATATAAGACTAGTTACTGAAGAGACATTATAAAAAGCTAAAGGATTTACATAGATTATATATCATACCAGCTCATGGGAAATGTTAATATGTCTTGATGGGACATCATTAAGTCTTTATGACAGTATAAAAGCAATAGTAGAGCTGGTAAGTCAGAGGTAATGTCCTTCAGATCAAATTTGGAAAGCTGGTCTTCAGAAACTCTAGTGTCACTATGTATGAAACAGATGGCTGGTGAGGGCCTGCTGTATAGCACAGGGAAAAAAAAGAAAAGGTACAATCTCTTTGCAGGACATATATTAAGTTAACCTTAAAAATGCAATCCAATATACATCAGGTGCAGACAAATACTGTTTGATTCCAGTTATATGAGGTACTTAGAATAGTCAAATTCATAGTGTCAGAAAGTACACTGATAGATGCCAGGGGCTGGGGGATAAGGAGGGGGAATGGGGAGTTAGTGTTTAAAGGTGACAGAGTTTCAGTGAAAAATTCGGGAGATGGATGATGGTGAGAATTGCAAAACAATGTGAATGTACGTAGTGCCACTGAGCTGTACAGTTAAATATGGTTAAAATAGTATGTTTTATATTATGTGACTTTTACCACAATTTTAAAAATTTTTAAAAAGAAACTCGTGTTTAAGCTGGAAAATGTGCACATACAGAATAATTTATCATATCTGTGTGTTTCATTAACCCCCTGCCCCCCACAAAATGATAGGGAGGAAAAAAAAACTTACCCTAAGGACCAATGGCAAATTTCATTTTAGCAGCAAGCATTTAAAAGTGTTCATGCATTCATGACAATTTAACACTCTTCTTGTTTAGTCGTCAGAAAAAAAGTACAGTTAAAATATTTTTAAGGATACTTGTTGATATGAAATTACATCCTAAAAGAAATCTAAGATACATGCAAATGACATGCAGATTTACAGAATATTGGTCTAAAGTAACCCCAGAAAACTATCCAGTGGCTTCAAACAGATTTTTAAAAATTTTTATTGGAGTATAGTTGATTTACAATGCTGTGTTAGTTTCAGGTGTACAGTAAAGTGATTCAGTTATACATACACATATATCTACTTTTTTTTTTTTTTTGGTCCTTTTCCCACATAGGCCATTATAGAGTATTGAGTAGAGTTCCCTGCACTGTACAGAGATACTATAGATAACTAATAAGCAGGTTCTTATTAGTTATCTATTTTATGTAAGTAGTGTATATGTCAGTCCCAATCTCCCAATTTACCCCTCCCCCAGCCCCAAACCCCTGGTAACCATAAGTTTGTTTTCTACATCTGTGACTCTACTTCTGTTTTGTAAATAAACCATTTTTTTAGATTCCACATACAAGCGATATCATGTGATATTTGTCTTTCTGTGTCTGATTTACCATCAAAAAATCTACAAACAATAAATGGTGGAGAGGGTGGGGTGAACCCACCAACAGTGTAGGAAACCCTCCTACCAACAGTGTAGGGAACCCTCCTACACTGTTGGTGGGAATGTAAATTGATATAGCCACTATGCAGAAAACTATAGAGGTTCCTTAAAGAACTAAAATTAGAACTACCGTATGATCCAGCAATCCCACTACTGGGCATATACACGGAGAAAACCATAATTCAAAAAGATACATGCACCCCAACGTTCATTGCAGCACTGTTTACAATAGCCAGGACATGGAAGCAGCCTAAATGTACATTGACAGAGGAATGGATAAAGAAGTGTGGTACATATATGCAATGGAATATTACTCAGCCATAAAAAAGAACAAAATAATGCCATTTTCAGCAACATGGATGGACCTAGAGATTGTCATACTGAGTGAAGTCAGTCAGACACAGAAAGACAATGGATATTTGAAGAGCCCTGGAGCTCTATTGAGGTGCCTCAGGCTTCTGGGATGAGCAGGAGAGTGGTGAATGGACACCAAACAAACAGGGCTCAGAACCCTTTAGTTTGTTTCAACTTGGCAAGTTCTACTTTTATCTGTTTTATATGTATCATAGTCTGACATTAAAAAAGAAAGTTAGAGACATACTCATTGAAACCATCCTCTCTCTATTTTTAGAAAACATCATCTTCCTTGAATTTGTGGGGAGGAATAAGTGAAATATCATAATGTCAAAAATAATACATAAAGTGTATATTTTTTAAATACTAAAAGTAATACAAGTAATATATCTGTATAATTGAGAAGTTATTTTTGGTAACGGTTATATTGCATAAGTGTATAACTGAACACTACAGATTCCCAATTGTGCCAAACTTCCATGTCATGATTTTTCTAAACTTAAAATTGCATTATCATATCTATGAAATTAACATTCTAAATTACTTAAAATATGCATTGATGTGCACCTGTGTGTTGGTCATGCAAATTAGCACATGCAAATATGCCTATAGATTAAAATGAAATCAGGGTGCAGAACTAAATGAAATCAGTTGGTCAATTTAAATTTTAATAAATCCTACCACTTGTGTACATTTAGGTTAAACACTCATTGTGATTTCTGAGAGCTCTTCACCCCACAAGGCTTCAGATGAACTGCCTGTGAGGGGCAATGCTAAATGCCTCGTGGACAGCGTAGCTAAAAAAGCTGATGAAGGTGATGTTTTAAAAAAGAAACAAGACGAAAACAAACACATCTGTTGAAATCAGGGAAAAGCATGTACACAAGGTATTATGATGCATGCTGCACAAAGCGAACTAAATCTCCACTGTCCCCGTACCCAAGTTTAGACACTGAACAGACCATATACAAGGACAATTGTTAATGGGATTATAAGTACACAGGAGGAAGAATTCTCAGTATCAAAGGATAACAGTTGCTATAGCTGGAAGTGATACTGGTAATGGCTAAGAGGTATTTAAAACCCAAATGCTTACTAAGGGCAGTCAATAACCTAAGTTGATGAAGTGGCTGGTGGAAGACACCTACACAGGTTGACTATGGTCCAGGTCTAAGCCTAAAAGGGACATTTTCATCAGGTTCAAGCATATCATAACCATTCAGAAATGATGTTACCAGTGATTGATTTGGTCAAGGAGAGCTAAATACAAATCTCCTAAACACTTCTTAACTTGGCACTTAATCCAATAAATAAAACAAAGACCAAACAAAACATGAATTTGACTTGCAATCACGGTCCCTTATGTTGTCAGAGTTTACAGTTAAGGGAACTGAGTTAAATGGTGCACAGGGGTTCCTAAGTGGCCACGGGCAGCTTAAATTTCAACTTTTCTAATCCTTCAATAAATAATCTGCATTATGGAGATTATAAAGGTGAGAGAAATTTCCCTCTGTTCCATTTCTCTTATTTTCCCTTAATTGCCAGAGGCTTGAAATCTATCAGTTGTGAATACTGGTTCCTTGGTTTGAGCTTACCAGTGTGCTAGGCAGCTCAGTGGTGGCCACACTGTAAATGAGTCCCTGCCCCCTCCTTTCCCACATCCTGCTCATTCCTCTTCTCTTGATGGCTGTGACATCAGCACTCTGCTTGGACCAGGACTAATCCATCAAGGCCTTAAGGGGCAAGAGGTTACTTCTCCGCACCAACTCCCTTTCCTGTACAGAATTCCAGAAAACTCACGTCCCCCCTCCCACTGAAAGAACAGCAAGTTATTTTAAATGTTTTAGATCAGAACATATTTGAATGGCATTCATTTTTCATTTCTCACCCACGTGCCCAGTTTTCAAATTGTTCTACTTGAAAAATATTTTTATTTTGCCATTTTGGTTTCCCCTTTTGGCCAGCATTCATTTCTGTCAAAGGAAGGAAGTAGAAAAGCAATGTTATACGTGTTAGATGAAGGGAATCTGCTACGTGTTATTGAAATAAAAGACAACGGCCTCTATTCTGTGGCTGCTATGCATGAGCGTGCCATCCTTAAGAATCGGGTTAGGGTTAGAGTAAACTATTCCTGAGAAATAGCTTGGGCAAACACTGCAATCTCTAAATATTGTCTAATAACAATGAAGCAAGCTTCTTTTTTGATCTCATTTCCAAGTAAATGGGTGTCTTGCCACTTAGCATTACCTCTAGAAGTAACCTTGTCATATCTTGCCAACTGAGCAGTATTACAGCTTGTCAAGGTGGATGGCAGAGTTCTGTTGCAAGTTCCTCTTGCAAACAGAACACAATGGCTGACAAATAGAATGGAGTATTGTGTGGGTTCTTACTAGTATAACATCAATTGGGAACTTACGCCTAAGCTTAGGAGGGGAATGAAGAGAATCGTGTGTTCTAAAAATACCTTTAAAGTTATTCCTCTGAATTCTCATGTGATGTGGGGTTAAGATAAAAGGATTCAACTGGCCTTTTAACCATCTGAAAAAGTTACATGTTTTACTCATTTGGAATTCTCCATGAAGAGTTTAAGCACTGACTTGCCTAGGGTCACGCTAGGTACTAAGAAACCAAAATAAGGTAAAAGGCTTCCAATTTCAAGTGTAAAGATACAGCACAACAGTCAAGGGAGTATTTTGACAAGATGGAAAAGATTTATAAATACTTGCATATTTGACATTATCAAATGCGATACCCTTTGACTGGCTGTGCCTGAGGAGATGCCCTAACTGGGATTGAAGACACAGAGGCAGAAGGCAGAATTCACTGCAGAGGGGAGTCTTTGGTCAGGGTGGAGCAGGGAGAAGTCAGCCCTGGCCACATGCCCTCCTGTGAGGCCAAGTGGTGGAGGGGATAAGCCTTCTCCAGAGAGGAATGGTGGGCTCTGCATCTCATCCTATTTTTGCTCCAAACTGGTTATTCTTCATCTGGGGGAACTCCTCTAACCTATTTAGTATTGGAAGGTGAAATTATTAAAAAAGTAAAAAGTGATACATAGAAAGCATTCATTTGAAAGACAGAAAAGAGGGTTAGGATATACCAACATACACGACCCCAGTCTACTGGGTGACCATTTAATCTGCTTTATTTTACCTCTCTCCCCCATCTGATTTCTCCTCAAGTGGGCAGTGTAAGAATTAGGACAAACTCTCATTGAATCTTTAGTAAGGGGGTGGCTCTGGAGAGTCCCATCATTCCAAAAAAAGAAGGCCACACATCCTGCCAAAGTGGGAGCAGTTCCATTTGAATAGTGCAGGAGAAACTGAGGGGCCGACAGTCACAACTGCTAGGCTTCTCTCTTGCCCAGGCTCCCAAGGAGAAGTCACTCTGGTGACCTGGCTGTGGCTTTCCTGCATTTAGTCTGCAGGGTCCATCTCCTCTTGGACAAGTAGGTTACTGGCAAAAGGGGTTGATTTCAGGCACACAGCTAGAGACACAGCAAGAGAAGAGAATTTTATCAATACCTCTGAAATTGCCCCTGAACCAAAAGTAACTCCTGGTAAGCTTGAGTGACATACATTAAGAGTTGCCACTTTGGGATATAAGTTCCATGAGAGTGTGGGACTTGCCCCTGAGCCACTGATTTATACCCAACTGAGCACAGAGGCAGCATATTATGATCATTAAATATATATTCTACTAATACATTAACTGTTAGGGATGTTTACTCACACTCAAATTCTCATTCTGGCACATGAACTTTAATTGGAGTATAGCATATTTTCCTTCCATGAGCAGTCAGAATTCTCCCTCCCTCCATCTTGTACATGCACAAAATAGCATTATTGTATATAAAATCAAACCCTGTGATCAAACCCTGGAGTCTTATAGCGATGAAAATTTCCTGAACGTTTTTGCCCTCTGAGCTGCCTGGAGAAGTGGCCAGGCAGGAGGCAGTGTCCATCTAAAAATGGACCCCATCCGTACACCACCGAGTGGAGAGCATCTCCACGTTGACTACAGTTCACCTGGGCTGGGAAACTTCTCTAGGACACATTTGCTACAGGGATTTGTTGGTGCTACAAATACTAGTGAGTATTCTAAAAATGTCTGGAGCTTTCTCCATGATGTGGAGGAAAGGTTCAAAGAACATCTTTAATAAACATATTTCAAAGTCAGTAATAAATAGCAACTTTGTGCCCAGTTACTTATAATTTAATTACTTTTTTCAATATACTTAAATATACAGCTTTAGGCCTATCTCTCTAAATTCTAATAAAAAAATTAAAGGATATCAGTTAATTTAAAAATATGAAAAAATTTTAAGTTTAAATTTCTATTTAGAGTAACAGACCAAATTTGGTCTTCTGTTATCACTAGGTTGGTAAACCACAAAAAGGATTATTCTTTTCTTTGCTTAGTATGTATGATTGATTTGACATAAGATGAACTAAATATTATCAGCAAATGTATCAAGTAACAAGATAAGAGACCAGGAGAAGGGATAAGTGTCAAATTTAATGAAATCAATTGGAAACAAATCCACAGATGCATTAATTAAGAATCTGAGAACCAGCTATGAGCCAAACGCTTGGTGCTGCACTTAAGGCAGGGAGTAAAAGAACCATGAGGCTCCTGCCTCAGCATCTTAGCATCCAGTGGGGGAGACAAATATTAATATAACCATTGTTTAAATATAAAATTTCAAAATGTGCTAAGTGCTCTGAAGGAAAAGCCAGGTTGCTCAGACAACACAGAACAAGGGACGTGATCTTGTCTGGGATGACACAGGGGTGGATTTCCTGAGGAACTAATGCCCGTGCTAAGATCTGAAGGGTGAGGGAGGAAGGAGGTAACCAGGTGGTTATGGTAAGGAGAGAACAGCATGAGCAAAAGCCCATGGTAGGAGGGGGCCCATGCTTTCCATGACCTGCAGTCGGCTGGTACAGCCTGTGCAGAGAGAATGAGGAAGAAAGCAGTCCATGTGGTGGCTAAGAAGCTGCCAGGTTACACAGGGCCCTGAGTCCAAGATAGAGATTGTGGTCTTTATTCTCAGAACAGTGGGGAGACTTGAAGGGTTTTTAAGCATAGGTGATGTGCATTGTGAAAAGACTTCTCTGCTTGCAACATGGAGTGTGAACTAGAATGTGGGAAGCAAGTGAGGAGGCTATTTCTCTGGTCCAGATGGACTGGAATAGTAGTGTGGACTGGAGTGGTAACAGTGATGGTACAGAGGAAGGGATGTACATGGAACTGGGCAACGTCCAGTGAGTAAAAGTGTAAGGTTTAGTCATATTTTGGATGTGGGGGATGAAAGGGGAGGTAACAAAAGTACCTTCAGAAAGAAAAAGGTTAAAGAATTCTGAGTTCTGCTACAGGTTGAATTGTGTCCTCTCCCCAAAATATGCTGGTGTCCTGACTACTAGTACCTCAGAATGTGACCTCATTTGGAGACAGGGTCTTACAGAAGTAATCAAGTTAAAAGAAGGTCATTAGAGTGGGCCCAAATCCAACATGATTGATTGGATACAGAAACAGACAAGCACAGAGACAAGACAAGGTGAAGAAACACAGGGAGAAGACGGTTATCTACCAGCCAAGGTAGATCCTTGAACTAGATTCTTCCCTTACAGCCCTCAGAAGGAACCAAATGTGCCCACACCTTGATTTCAGACTTCAAACCTCTAGAACTCTAAGACAATACATTTCTGTTGTTTAAGCCACTGAGTTCGTGGTACTTTGTTACAGCAGCTATAGCAAGATAACACATGCACATCCAGCCTAAGGGAGTTATTCTTTCCACAAGAGACATAAGCTTAGGAGGTCATCAACAGAGACTTCCTGTGTACGTTTACCCAACTCTTCTTAATGTCAGCAACTTGTATAACCAAGGCACATGAGTCAAAAGCTAAGACATATTGTATAACCAAGGCACATGAGTCAAAAGCTAAGACATATTAACGTATTGCAACTAAAATGCAAGCTTTATTCAAATGTCACCAGTTTACCACTAATGTCTTTTTCATGTTCCAGGACCCAACTCAGAATTCCATGTTGCATTTAGTCATCATGTCTTCTTAGTCTCTATGTGTGATACTTTTTTTTTTTTCATGACTATAACAGTTTTCAAGAGTACTGGTCAGGTGTTTTGTACAATATCCTCAAACTGAGTTTGCCTGATTTTCTCATGATTACACTGGGATTATAGGTTTGAGGGAAGAATACCAGGCAGGTAGCATGCCCCCCTCATCACATTGTATCAGGGCTACATAACACCAACAAGACTTGTCACTCATGATGTTAACCTTGAAAACCTGGTTAAGATATTGTCTGCAAGATTTCTCCACTATATAGTTACTATTTCCCCTCTCTATGCTCTATTCTTCAGGAGTGAATCACTATGGCCTGTGCACAGTCAAGAGAAGGGGAAATTTTATATTTTATTTTTAAAGTCTAAAAGAAAACAGTCTTCATAAGCATATCTATCTATCTAGCTAGCTAGCTATCTTTCTATTTATGTTACTATTGGCCCGGTCCACCCATCAGCACTGCACTAAAATAGCTAACAGGCATGATCCAGCTGGCTATCAGAGCAGAGCTTCTGAGTGCTAAGTGTTGCTTTTTAGACAGTAGAGAAATTACTAATGACTGAAAGGCAATGTAGAAATTGCAAGGCAGAGAATGAGATCAACTGAAGATGCTGGATAAATTAACTACATAAAGTACTGTCTATGACTTAGCAGATAAATGTCAGTATACATTCTTGGATGACAACACCTTCAAAATAAGGTCAGGGAATCTGCTAAGTTGTAACAGTCTTGGCAAGGCAGAGGAGTTATCAAGGGTAATTAAGAGGGGTGGTGAACAAGAGATATGGGGTCCACAAATTTAAATGGGTGAAGAGGTATCCATCCCAGTTCACACTCACAAAGTTTGCACAGTATTTTGTATCCTGTCAAGAATGGTTTGCAGCAGTTACTTTAACTGATGAAACCACCTAGCAGTCCAGCAAAGGAAGGGTCCTTAGACATCACTTACTGCAAATACCTCATGGTGCAAATAAGGAACCAAGGTCCAGAAAAGTTAGCTGGCATTCTCAAATTTATAGAAACATGTATTGGCCTAGGAGAGACTAGAGGGGAAATTCCCAAATTTTTTCAAGTATTTTTCCAACTATCTCTTGATCTCTCTTATTTTAGACTCTAGTTTTAAGACAGGAGCAAGATGCAGAGGGTTGCATAGTAGCTGGCCCAGAAGAGCCACACAAGACCAGTGAAGATGGCCTTATGTGATGATGGTGATACATGGATAGATTCCACTCTGCCTTCAATTCTAATTAAACTATTTGTATTTACACAGATTTCAGAACTCTGTTACAACATGGATCACAATTACAGAATTTAACTTTATCTTAGGTCAAAACCTGTCCCCACAAATTTAACAACTCAAAAAATAAGAAACACTAGGATTTAGACAATATAATCTACCCAGAATTTATTTTACTCTTGTTTTCCAGTACCAGCAATATAAATAAGATTGCCCATACCATATAAACACGATGATATCAACGTTCTTTCTCTTTTATATTTTTGTATTATTTTTCAACAGGGAATTACTGATGAAAATCTTTTTCACATGAGAACCCTTGAAACACCTACTTAAGCTTAGCTAGATATATTTACTTTTAAAAAATGAGAATAGTTACAAACAGAATAATTAACACATAATTGAGTACCAAATAATCTATTTAGATTATTTGTTCAAATATCAGAAATGATGACTAAAATAATTGCCAGATATTCCAGAGGTTTGGGCACACATTCTTTCAAACCACATCAATTCATATTATCTTTCACTCTGGTAAGTAGAGCCATTTTCTGAGCTCAAGAGACTTCCTGAATGTCAAACGTGAGGATATGTTTGGACCCTTAGTGGTGCCCTGAATGGGTAGATTTCCGTAACTAACACCATGCTTGCATCCATTCATGTAACTTGAACAAGGGAACCTACACAATAATAGTAATAAGTAACCCCCCCCTTTTACTGGTTAAATCAGCCTGACATAGAACATACTTTTCTTCTGCCTACTTTCCTTCCTCCCCCTGCCCCATCATGTTCTCAGCATCTTCCCCATCATTACCACCTTCATCATCACTTCCTTCAACATAGCCTCCTCTATCCTAATCTCCTGCTTCTACTCCTGCTGTCGCGCCTCCTCCTACTCTTCATTCTGAGCATCCTATATGAGACCCATGCCAAGTAATCCACTCCTGGAGCGGAGGAAGAAATGGAATGATTCTTCCACCCATAAACAGCCTGTGAAGAGTCTGGCACCTGGAGGGCACCACCAGGGGTTCTGGAGCTGTTTTTACAAGACTCTCTAAATGAGAAATGCGGATCCTTCATGTCTTCATTTAATGTATGCTGAGGTTACCTTTAGGTTTGCTTTTATTGTTTAAACTTTATTCACTTAGATGCAGATTCTTGAAATGGGCTGTTATGATAATTCCTGAAATCCTTAAAATCACACAGTACCTGTTGCCAAGGTAACACGACATGGGTAGATGAAGGGAACAGGGACATTGATTATTTTAAAATTCTCAAGTTGTATGAATGGTGTTCAGCAATATAGCACTAATTAAAGCATGGCCTGTGTCTAAGACCACTCAAATGCTTCCCCAGACACAGTCATATAGAACAATCTTTAGGAGATCATTTTTCAGCACTCTGGCTTAAATCAGTGTTTGCTTCTTCTACTTACTTATCTGCAACTTGTTATATGATCTCCACTAGCTTTACCTAAGACCTTGCCCACTTTTACTGGTTTTCCCTTTTAGCAATATTGTGGTTGAGCCGCTTAATCCTGAATATATTTATCATAGGGAATAACATCAAGCTCATATATATCGCAGAACATACCAAAGGTTGGTATGAGTAGCTGGAAGCCATTGGTAATCAAACAAACAAAGAAACAAACATGGATCTGACATTCCATTTATCTCAGTATGTTGCCAGTAGGAAAGAGGAACACATGTCAGAGCCTCACAGTTGTATCTTTTCACCCATCCCCAAATGACTGACAACATTAAAAGATAGCCTATTTTATTATTTTGCAATAATTATACTATACAATGAATATGACTATATACCTCAGTGCCCAGCATACTTTAGAAATGAGGCTCAATCACACTTCCCGATATTAAAGAATGTGTTAATTAGAGATGTTTTGATTTTAATGGTAAACCACTGTACACTTGAGCAACTGGTTCCAACCAGTCTAATGAGTTTATAACACATAAAGAGAATTATATAATGTATTATTACCATGATTGCCACCACTTTACTGAATATATCATTGCCAAATAACCTTGTGGCGCACTCACGAAAAATAAAAGCTCATGCCTCTCCAATTTCAAAGGATATACAATATCATAGATTTGGGAATTTTAAGGGATTTATATCAAACTAGCATAGAGCAGCACTTGTGTATATTTCCAACACTTTTGTCCCCAGATAGTCAATGAAATAAAATATTATATCCATTAAAATAAAGTGATTCGAATTCTATTAAAATACTGTAAAGACATATATAGGGAGAGTGGCAATCACTTCATCTGATGCAAAAAATATGACTTAAAAATGTGTCTGTTTCCATGTTTACTAATTAAGGTCAAGGGCCTGGGCATCTGATGTCCCAGAGCAGAGGAGTGTTCTGCTGGGTGGATATGACCCAGAAATGCACCGAGGGAACATTTAGCAAGTATACACTGACTCCCACGCAATGCACCGGGTCAAGGCCCCCTCTGGTTAAGACAATGATCCTCTGAAGCAAGTGGAAAGGGGCTCCACCCAGAACAGATGTAAACCTTAAGTCTCCCTCCCAATAAGCAGAGACATCAGGTTTTCACTTCTATCAGACTGTACAATTTTGAGAATTATTTCAAGGGAACACCATAGTATGAGCATTGTAAAAATTTGTGTGGAGGATGGAGGTGATGAAAGGCATTGAATAAATAGTAGCAAAGGCTGGGTGGGAAGAAGTTCTCTCACCTTCACAGTGCTGTGTACCTCAGGAGGAGAGGAAAAAGAAAAATAACCTCTGCAGGGAATTTAGAACAAAAATCTATACACACCTCAGATGTATGAAGTAAGTGATAGAGTAAAAAGAGAAATGAGCTCAGAGTTATAAGGACTGTCTGCTTTTGTTTTGATTTGGCAACTGGCAGATTTGCTAAAAAAAAAAAAAGTGCAAATCACATCACCTTCCTGTGCCTCAGGTGTCTCATCTGGGAAATGAAGAGGTTTGAGTTCTGCTATCTAAGGTTACATTTGGTTCTACCATTCTCTGATTCTAAGACAAAAGTACAAGGGAAAGTCTTTGAGGGCAGCTATTATCTTTGCTCCTTTCATTTCCCATCAGGGCCCAGGGTACCCTGCTCACTGAGAGCTGTGAAACAAACAGGGGAGCAAGGCTCAGACCTCTCCCAAAGCCACATCTCATGACCTGGCGATACTTGGGACTCCATCTATTTTTCTCTCTCTCCGTCCAACTTGGCCATTTTCCCTCATTCTCTCATCTCTATATGTTTCCTACCTTCCAGCTTCTCCTGTATAAACACATGAGTTTCCTAAATAAAGAGATTGCCTTTCCATTAAAAGAAAAAAAAAAAAAAAAAAAAAGGCTAATGCCTAAGTAAGACCAGAGCTTCTGTAGAAGTTCCTAAATACCTGTTTAAAATACCTTCAATGCATCCCCAAGTGGTCCTGAGACCATTTAACTTTGTGGGTGAAAAGCTAGTGCCCTAAAAGGGCAGGTACTCAAAACAGAACATGGCTTGTGAATAGAAGAGCAAACGTAAGGTGTTAGAGTTAGCTGCTTCCAGTGGGCCCTGGGGCTCTTACCTATCTGCTGTGGCTGACAAAACTATTCATCAGATAGGTAGGATTTGGCTTTTGCCAAACATGGCCAAAAATGAAATCCTAAAGTTCCTGGTATGTATGCCTCTATTAATTAATCCTTTAAACATTTAGCAACTCACACAGGTTGGGGGTGTTTTCCCCTCCTGAATGAGTGCCTCATTGGCTGGCCTCAGAAGATACTTGATTGCAAAAAGAAATCATTACAGCACTTCCCTGGTTAGAACTCAGGACTGTCTGATCTTCTCTACCAATGAACCTTCTACCACCTTCCATCTGCGTCTCCTGCTGAGGACAGAGCACAAATGAGTAGGTGTGCACCCTGGCTATACCCTGTAACCAGTGAAACACTATGAGTTTGACATTTCTGGAAGGTGCCAAGCCCCACTGAGTCTCCTGTACCATTCATCCTGCCCCTGGAAGGAAAGAAACTTCAAGCTGTGATCATGAAGAAAGCTGCAGAACATTCAAAACCAGAAGTTGCTTTCCTTGCCTGTAATTTTCTACTTTCCTTTTTTTGCTGTTAATGCCAGTAATTAATGGAAGTGTTTGTGTTCAAGTGAGATTTCTGTCCCTCCCTCTCCACTGTCGATGTCGGTTGAGAACCAAAAGTCTTCACTATTTGTGAGGTGCAAGAACTGCATGTGCCGTGGCTTAGAAGGAAAGGAAAAGACAAATAAGCACAGGGGAAAAGGCAAAGCACAAACGAAAAATCTAACCTCTCGACTGAAATAAGTTTGTTTTAACTAAGATTATGTAATCAATAAGACCACTGTCCCTTATCTGAATTTATTATTTCAGTTCCAACAATGTATATAATAAATTACTTGTCTCTGAAAACATGCTTCATTTCCCCCGTATGCAAATTCCACTTACTCTAAAAAGGACATTCAAGGGCATGCCATATGAATTTTAGGGGGGGCACTTGTAATAGGTAGCTCATGATCAAATATCAAAATAGAGCCTAAATAAATAATTTTATTGCTGTTAACCTTTGTTCAATGACCTATGCAGTCCCTACAGCATTTGCATGGCAACACTGTGATGGGGTATTATTATTCCCAACATTCGACAGGTAATGAAACTGAGACTCAAAGAGTTTAGGTAGCCTTTGCAAGGCCACACAGCTGAGTTAGAACTACCAAGTCTGTGTGACCCGGAAACAGTGCCCTTAAGGATTACTTTACACTGTGAGATAGAGGATTTTCTCTGGGAGAGATTATGTGCAAGGTGTGGTCATGAGCTGAGAGCACTGGGTGAGAAGTCAGAAAATATGAATGTGAATCTGCGTTCCAATGTGTGTTTCTTTTTTTGTTTTTTGTATTTTTTATTGTATTTTTGAAATTTATTTCATTGAAGTATAGTTGATTTACAATGTTGTATTAGTTTCTGGTGTACAGCAAAGTGATTCACTTATACACATATATAATACTTTGCATTTGTGAATCCCAAACTCCTGATCCACTCCTCCCCTCCACCACCACCCCCGCTTGGTAACCCCAAGCCTGTTCTCTATGTCTGTGAGTCTTCCTCCATTTCATAGATAAGTTCATTTGTGTCATATTTTAGATTCCACATATAAGTGATGTCACATGGTATTTGCCAGTGCATGTTTATTACACAAACTTCATCAGGTCATCAGTTTCCTCATCTGTGAAGTGGTCATAATTGGCGGACCTCACTCCTGGGCTGTTCCAGAAACCAAATGAGATATACACACTAGCACTTAGGAAACCATAAAGGCTATAAAATATTGTTATTTCAACATTATAAAGAGATATATGAATATCCTAGTTTCTTAAATGGTGGATGAGGATGCAAATACGAGCAGAACAGTTTTGCAGACACAAGGAGAGTAGAGGAGTTAAATGATACAAAGTGAGAGAAGCAAGACCCATTGGAGGGAAAAACAAGAGAAAGCTTGGTGGGCTTCACGTGGCAGATGGAGCTCACAGAATGCAAACACAGCCCAGAGGCAGAGTCTACTTCACAAGATCCAGAGGAATCAGGCCTTCCCAGGCCAGTGAGAGAAGCACATCTGATGGGGTGGAAAATTATTTGAGACCCTCTGGACTCAATCTATTTCTTAAGATACAGAAAAATATAAATCTGATTGTCTGCCAAATCTTAGACAATAATAAATATTGCATGCAAATGAAAAACTGAAGTAAACGTGGGATGGGATTTGAAATGAGAGGGCAGCCAAGCTTCGTGCCAAATAGGAAGGTTTTATGTGCACCACTGTGGATGCAGTTAACTTTCTAGTCTTGAACATTAGCCTATACTTGTAGCCTTCATTTTTACATCCATTCTCTCCTTAACACCTTGTAACTCGGATTCTATCTCCAGCAGAGTGTGATTCTGATTTCTTCCCATTTCTCAGGCTGTTCCAACTCTGAAAACTTCACTTCTGTTCCTCCTGGCCTTTGAGGGAGATTATAACATAGTCTCATTGCTTGGCTCCTGCTCTTTCCCCTGTACACATTCAACTTTCAGTATGTTGTCTCTGGTCATGACTTATACTTGTATATAAACAACTTCGAGCCTTTAGCTCCAACCTGTTGCCTTTACTGAACACTGGTTCTGCATTTCCCACAGCCTTCTAGCTCATATTCTATTATTACCTACAGCTTATTATTCACCCTCTTTTCCTTCTGTAATATACCTCTGCCCTTAGCCTTTTAAAAAAATGAGTTATGTCGCCATTTTTCTAATCAGCCAAGGTCAAAACCTCTAATTTGATCATATAAAAAAAATCATCCCCCTTGGACACAACTAGGAGAATTAGGTTGCACGCAGACCACTCTCACATTTAACCTGTGCATCACACCTTCCCTCTTCTCCAAGTAAAGAGAGAAGTAAATGGGGCGGCTCCATTATTTCTGGGCCATGTTTCTCCCATCCACCCACCTACCCATCCTTACTCTCCTTCTCATTGCCGCCACCCTAATTTAGGTCCTATGACTTATTTTGAGGCAATTCACAGACTATCCTAATTGAAACCACTGTCTCTCACCTTTATTCTTTCCAATGCATTATTTACATGCTGCCAGATTAATATCCCTAAATGGTTTTATTGCTTTCTAACAAATAACACTTTCACTGGCTCACCACTCTAAGAGGATGCACCTTACCCAGGCATGTCATTCTTTTCAAAGTTTTCATTCATTACACTCCTACTAAAATCCTTAGGTTCTCTCAAAACATATCTTTTCATTGCCTATATACACGTCTTGTACTTTCCTGCCTTTACGCCATTCATCTCATGGTACCATTCTCTGTGTGTGCCTATAACTTTTTATTAACTTTGAGGCATTGTGCCTCATATAAACTTTAAGTCTTGTTTTCATTACCTCCCATTTTCTCTTCTAAACCTGTAACTGTCACACATGGTCTATGTGTGTCTGAATTAATGTGTAATGTACAAAAGTAAATGCATATTATTAAACAAGAATAATTTGTCCCAAAGAGCCCTAACACGATGTAAATTCAGATCCTCTGAGCCTTACCTTGCCCTTCAGTCTTACCTTGAGAAAACATATAGACGTTTCATCATGACCTGAAGGTCAACCCACTCAGGTTCATGGACAATAGTCCTATGTAAACAAACTCAGATGTCTCATCTTATCTTCTTACCCATCCATCAAGCTAAGAATCCTTAAGCTGTCACAGATGCTCCATGGCCACCTCCCATTTCTAGTGTTGCTAACCTTGGCAGCCATACCTCACTACATTTCACCTGGTGAGAGAAATGATGGTGGTAGAACATAACCTCAAAGCAGCAGGAAGACAGTGTTGGACTTCAACCTTGTTTCTTTGAGATGCAGCTCCAGAGCCATTCACTGAGCAAGGCACCTGCTGTTGGACAGGTGCCCAGTGCCAGGGAGTGCTCATCAGCACAGAGGCAGAGCTTTGCCAGCAATCAGAGAGGCTCCGTGCTTCCATCCATAAGTTAGTTGCAGATACAGCAGAAACAGGAACAAATACAGGACTAATCCTGCATGGGCTTGGGAATGGGGGTGGGATGAGAAGGAGAAAGACAAAGGACACAGAAGCCTATGGGGAGGGGAGCCCTGGACACAATGGTGGGAAACCCAAACTACGGGCTTGAGTTCAGTTTCGGAGGAATCAAGTTTTCATCTGTTAATAAGATTGCTTTAGATGATTTGGGATATTTTCAGTTCTTTACATTTCTATAATTCTAAAAAGGAAAGTATCAGAGAAGAGAGAGAAGGAGGGAGAGAAAGTGCCCTCTTGACTGGAACCAGGTATTCATTTCTACAATCTTCTATCTTCAACATATGTTATCTTAGTAATTAATCAGGAACAATTATACAAGTTTACCTACCACTCCCTTTCCTTCTTTCTTCCTTTGGCCCCCTCCTTCCTTTCTTCTTTGTTCTGTTTCATTTCAATACCAGCCTTAGCTGCCATCAGAAGCTCAGTGGGGCTCTATGGAAATGAATCCTGGAGGCCCTTCTCCTTTTTGTCAAAACAGAACAGAGGTTATGTTGAAGGGTAGCCAGGCACTTTGGCACTGGCCAGAGTGAGGATTAACAAGAGATGAGAGCAGGGAATCAGGCCCAGTCCTCAACCTGGATCTAGCTCTTTTCACATCCCTCACCTCCCCCATGTCATAACCTGCCACCACCTGGGGCTGAGCATGGCCTTGATAAACTGTGGAAAACAATGCATCCGTCAGCCAGGCCTGCACTGCTTGCCTAGGACCTCCTGATCACATCCACTGCCTTAGAAGTAGTCAAATGACTTCATGAAACCCCTGTATCTCAAACATCTTCTGATCTCTTTCTCTAGATCAGAGATGGCTAAGCCCTAAACATGACAGTTGAAAGAAAGGAAAATCCTAACCTTCGTTCGTTAGCGAAACATTGTCTTTTCTCTCCTTTTCTGCTCACGTTTTACCCAGCATCACTATCTACTTGGCTAAGGAATGTGCTTTGTGGTAGGCCTTTCTGGATACTGCTAAGCTAAAGCAGAAATGATAGAAGATTCATATCATAAGTAGCCTTGGGAATGATGGTTGTGTATACCTTAGGGTTACTATCTAGGAAATGAGACTATCACCAGAATTAAGGAAGATTATCATCATTATGACCCCGTTTCTGTCATGAATCCTTGCATATCTCCCTCACCCAGCATGCAGTTTTCTGTGTTTCCAGAAGGGAGGAAGTGGGATATACATGGGCATGTGTGTGTGCGTGCGCACACACACACACACACACACACGTTTCCTCCCAGATGCCCCCCAACTACCCACTCCCATGTAGGGACTTGAAGAAAGTGATGACTGCGGCAAATAGACTCCTGCCTGGGAAAGAAGTCTCAGGAGGCTCTAGGAAAGGAGATTTGGGCTAACTTGCCAACCAATCTGGTCACTTCAGTCAAAGGTAAGCCCAGTCTTTTCCTCCAATATTCCTTCCCCATGCCATTTCCAAACTTTCCTTCCTTTACTCCACAACATAGAGGAGGAAATTGCATGGTTACAAGGAATTCACTTATGTATCAAATATTGTGTATGGTGACATTGGACACCCACAGGTGAATTATTTGCCTCATTAACTTATACTTTCTATAGGTCAAGATAGGGATATTCCAGGATGCCCATGATCAGTGGTTGAAGAATGGGAAACGTAAGCTTACAGCAGTAGATAATGAAGACCATAAAGATGATGATGATAAAGCAGAAGCTAAACTTTTTCAAATATTTACCACATGCCAGGCATTGTCCGAAAAGCTTTGCATGTATACCTCTAATAACCTTATGATATAGACACACACACATAGACACACAAAGATGAGATACAAAACCATGTTCATTTGCATCCTTTGAACCCATTTTTTTAATATTTCACTTATTTATGATGTGGCCAGTGTATGATGCAATTTAAGTGTTTGAGAAGTACAGTTATAGAACTGGACAACCAAAATTCAAATTCTAGCTCTCATTCTCACTGTTTATGTAAACTTGGAAAATTCCTTAACTCTCTACTATTCCACTTTCATCTTACAAAATAAAATATTAACATTCACCTTACAGGTTATTGTGAAATTTATATTCATTACCCCACAGATCTTGACACAAAATGTCAGATTTGGGTGCTTAAAATTTTTGATTTCCACATAGCACCCAGATCTTGATTTCTAATATAATTCCACAATCAAAGGAACCAGGGTTCCTTGAAGAAATGGCTCATTCTAGGACTGGGGCAGGAAATACTCAAGATGAACCTGGAATACCTTACAGCACTTGAAAGAAAGGAAAAGCTCACAATCAAACCAACCAAAACCCCACAATGATGGGTATATGGTCAAAAGAGACAACTGAATGACCTCCCAATAGCCAAAGATACATAAGTTAAACAACAAAATAAAATAGCATTAGATTATAATCCAAACATAAATATCCATGAGTCCATACTGTTATAAATGATTGCATTATTAATAAATTGTGGAAAATAGAAAAATTTCATGTTCAGAAAAGCTGCAAATAATTTATACAGATGCCTTACCTTCAAGCAGATGGAATATGACTTCCTATTCCTTAAGTGTGGGTTGTGTACAGTGATTTCTTCCAAAGAGGACAGTATGAAAAGGGAAAAATAACAGTCACTTTACAGTGGAGAAACCTGCCAAACACTTCCTGAGCCATGGGATCAAGGTCAACATCAACAACGATAAGTCGTATTGATAGTATATGGGTTGAAAATGGTACTTTGACATGATGTGTTGAAAATGGTACTTTACCTCTGTGGTTTTCTTCTCCAAAATCTATAACCCCAATCTTTGAGAAAAAAATCAAACAAATTTCAATTGAAGGATACTCTACAAAGCATCTCACCAGTATTCCTTAAAACTGTCAAGGTCACCAGAAACAAGGAAAGTCTGAGAAATTGTCACAGTCTAGAGGAGCCTAAGGAGACATGACTAAATGCAATGTCATGTCCAGATGGAGTCCTCAGAACAAAAAAAAAGACATTCAGTAAAAAAAAAACAACAAGGAAATCTGAATAAAGTATGGACTTCAGTTAATACTAATGTACTGGCTTGTTCATTTTGACAAATGTCCCACACTAACATAAGATGTTAACAAAAGAGGAAAATAAGCATGTGGTATTTGGGGAAGTTGCTGTACTATTTTTAAAGATTTTATGTAGATCTAATAATTCTCTAAAACAAAAACGTTAAGGTGACAAATATTTTTACATGCTGGATGCCTTCTCTTCTTTTATAACAATTGATGGATAATTGTTAGTGCAAGGGAAGCACAGCAGAGATGCTAGATTTAGGCAGTGAGGGTAGCTGTGTATTTAAAGGGGCTTCACTCTTTTTTTTCTCATGACTTCCCAGAGTCCCTAACAGGATTGGGCAAGGGCACCTCAGTTAAAACGGGGTCTGTTTGACCCTGCGCCTGGGAAGACTATGGTGACAAAGTGGGGTTAGGAAAGGTTCTGAAGAGCTTTAGTGAGGAAATGTGTTTTTCTAAGGGTTCTGTACTCTGGACATGGGTTGCTGTAGTGGACCATAGAGATGTTATTTTGTTTCTTTCAAACAGAAATGATGGAGCCCCACCACACACTCAGAAAGGCCCCCAGGCTACCTGTGGACAACTTCCACTCACCAATATACAAAGGGATTGCCTGAGATGCGCCAGGTTAAACGGGAGAGCACAGAGGAGCTGGGGGGAGAGCGGGCCAAAGGGAAGTGAATCCGCTGAGGAACAGGGAGAAGACAACTCGGATCCTCTACTTCAGCGACGACAACAATAAAAATCCCAGCTCAGGGACAGCTCTCTGCCCGGATCCCAAGAACAGGCTAGTGCATTTCCAATGTCCTCATTCCCCAGGTCCCTGTATCAGCAAAAGACAGATGGTCTATGACTGCCAGGTGATCAGAAAAACTGCCAAGTCAAGGAAACTTGTGGAGTAAAATGATGTGGTAATTCCAGTTAGCTGAAGGATGAGGCTCAACTGGCAGAGTTGGGGAAGAGCGTGCTATACACGCAATAGCTCTTTTCCACTGAAAAGTATGCTTACGAGCCCGAAACTAGCATCTTTCAACCTCAGCCTCCTCCCACTCCCATTTCTGGAGCTATCAGTAGGCAAAGCCCATATACTATACCTTGGGCATGCAAGCTGACTGTAAAAAAGGCAGGGATGATTTATGTCTGTGTGTGGAACACAAGCTCTATTAGCATCTGTCTTTCATAGCAAGAGCTGAGTGCTCAGATGTTAAAGCTGTATCTCAAAGAAGTTATGCTAATGTCTTAGAGATTTTTTTTTTCAAACACAGACTAGGTAGTGTACTCCACAACTATTAAAACCATCTTCTGCATCAACTTACCACTAATAATCTCTTCTCCACCTTCAATGGCACATGATTATAGAGATGACTAAGGTCCTAATAAGGAGGATTGAGTCCTAGGTCAAGAGAGCTACCTTGGGAGAGGTGGTGGTAAAAGGAAGGGGGAAGGAGTGGCAACAGTGCAACATAAAAGACTGGGAATTCACAGTCCAAATAGCACATTATGGCAGATTTGGACATGGAGTTAGAAGTTTTCAGAGTCTAGAGATAAAATGCCTCATCTGTCAATTAAGGTGGCATCCAGGTGTGTGACGCTCTCGCATGAGCTCAGGGCTTCCAAAACTTAGGGGGCCTCCTGTATTTCCACTTGTTGAACTTCCCTGGCTCCAGGGAGGCCTTGTCATATTCCAAAATACATGCCTCTTCATGCAAAGCCACCGTATGATGGAGACGCAGAACAGTGGGGACAAATGAAGGAAAAATCTAGGTGTTCCTGTTGGAATCCAACCTCTCTTTCTGCCCTGTGAGCCAGACAGCCCTCAACTTTCTCTCATCCCTTATACCCAAGTGACTGGAAGAGGTATCCAAGGATGGCATCCTTACTTTCTCTCTCATCTCCTTTCCATCAGTGTGGCTATGACAACAGTCTCCTGGGATTCCACTTATCCCCTGTGTAACCCATTTGCTCAGAAACCTACCATAGCTTTGTTCTCACATCAAGTCTCTTCTCCCTCCTCAGACTGTCTTTCAATGGTTTTCCTAACCTGGCCTACAGCTCCTTGCTCCTCAGGCAGGCCCTCCCTTCTCATCTCACCAATCAGCCCACTGTTCCTAAACTATGGCAGGCTCTCTCCCACATCCGTGTGCATGTGATCCCTGCTGCCAGGAATGCCCTTCTCCTCCTCCTCCTCTTTCTCCAAGGCCTGATTCTCATGTTGTGTATGGTGTCCAGAAAGCATCCTTTAGGACACAATTCTATTATTTTCAATTATTTCATGAAGGATCTTGATTATTAATTTATATCTCATCTCGTTCTAAAGAAAAAATCAGATAGCTTCACATTTTAGTCTTTCTTTAGCAGTAAAAAATGTTAAGTTGCTTGAAGGACACAGACTATGTCTGTGCTTCATTGTTACCTTCCAAATCCTAGACCCAAAAGTCGGGAATGGTGAAGGGAATGGACTGGTTGACAGTGGATGGAATCCTTCAGGGTAAAGGGAGGAAGTTCTGGAATCAACCTACATGGTGAAATACTGGCTCTGCCACTGTGCAGGCACCTACGTTGTCCCATTACTGGCAGGGTTAAATGAAATGTCACACAGGGCACTTAAAACAGTGCCAGGCACCAAGCAAGTACTCATTCGGAGGCAGCTGTTTTTGTGGTTTGTGTTGTTATTATCTTCACTGCTCTCATGTCCAATAACAAGTCTAGTCAGGGCATGCATGCATTCGAGACCTTTCTTCCATCACAGGCTCATTCCTGATCCTTCCTCACACTGTGACTTTCCACTGCTGTTTTTTGTGAGACATGTTTCACCATCATCACCACACTGCCCTGCCTTTTTCCATTCTCCTATCTTTGGAAAATGGTTTCTCCCGAAAGACAACTTTGCTGGATTTGTTCGTCATTATCCAGGGCAAAGAAAGACTGGCAACAGAAAGGTACTCTTCGATGGGGGGGGTGAGGGGGCAGGGTGATTCATCCAGGCTTCCCCAAGGAAGCCCAACCACCTGGTGCTTTGGCTTTCCAAGCCATCATCATATCCGGAGAGAGTCATCCTGTAGGTAGACACGTGTATGCTGCATGGTGGAAAAAGTTATCAATGATGCCAATTAAAATATTGGTATCCTTTTTTTTTTTTTTTTTTTTTTTTTTTTTGCGGTACGCGGGCCTCTCACTGTTGCAGCCTCTCCCGTTGCAGAGCACAGGCTCCGGACGCGCAGGCTCAGCGGCCATGGCTCACGGGCCCAGCCGCTCCATGGCATGTGGGACCTTCCCAGACCGGGGCACGAACCCGTGTCCCCTGCTTCAGCAGGTGGACTCTCAACCACTGCGCCACCAGGGAAGCCCAAAATATTGGTATTCTGAGTTATAAAAAAAAACCCAGAAACAATCTTATACTGTCTGCAGTCATCTCAAACATACCTATTAGGCCACGCATCCCTCCTCTGGGCAGACAAATGACAGTTATTGCTCAGAAACATTTGGGGGGTCCATTGTGAGCCAAGGACTTAAGTGCTTTTCTGCCAGCTGCCCTTACAGTATGTGTTGTCTGGCAAGGTAGTGTTTATCTGGTTACCCTGTTATCAAGGTGGACGCTGTCCATTTCTCCTTACTAGGGAAAGACTAAACTCTGAAACATTAAATACCAGCCATTCAACTTCTGACACAGTCACACACAAGCCTTGTATTATCATTACTGCTCTATTGCGCCAATCTTTGTCATTTGCTCTCGCCCTAAGTTTTCCTCTATTCCCCTTTCTCATTTCAGCTCTTATTCTCACGTCAGACAGGTCTGGAAACATCCAGACCTGAGACCAGCCCTCCAGGAACATGTGAACAGCAAGGCCATATGGAGAGGCTGGCTCTCTCCTCTCATTCGCTCTCACTCACCCCTCCCTCTGCCCACACTCTACCCCCAGTGGATTGTGTTGAAAGCCTGAAACAATACTGGCAAGGTCACACTGTTTGATTTTGCTGTCAGTTTAAATTATGTCTCAGCTTTTATATCTAAATCAAAATACCAGAGAATAAAAAAAGAGAGACAGCAAAGAGACATGGCAACATCCTACGGCGAGTGGAGCCATGACATTTCAATTGGCCAATTGATCTGTTCCCTTGACAGCTGCCCCCCTTGCTCACCCCAAGTCATTCTTTAACATACATAAACTCTGAGCCCACTCCAAGCTCTCTGTGGATGGAATGTGCGCCTTCTTCTGGAGGGGAGGGGAATAAGGTATTTTCTATAATGGTAAAAATAGGAACATTATTTTAAGATGATGATTTTTATTAATAAGATAATTGATCATTTAGGTTAAAAGCAAGCCATTTATTCTCTGAACTTATGACTGCAGTGGACTACAATTTTCTAAGTTCTTATAGAATATGTGTGGATTGTAGTGTCTATATTTTGTTCTGTTTAGCAATAACAAAGACAAGATTTTAAAACAACATTCCACTATTGGGCTGTGTCTAAATAACATTTTCTTGAAGCCAAGGGTAAGAAATGGCTGATTTGGTGCCTATGGCAGTTCTCCATTGGTCCTAAATTTTATATACCCCTATTCAACAAAGGATAATTCTTTTTGTTTTACAAGAGAGTTGATGTGGAGCCTTTAACTGAAGAGATTTCACAGAGGGTTCTTTAAGACAACTGTCCTTTAGTCTTTTATAACTTCAAAACATAGTACAGTCGTTGTAAGAAAAGTTGACAGAATTTGGAACAAAACTGTTAAGTACTATATAGTCATGAGATAAAACCACATTTAAATATGCTATGAATTGATGTCTTCCTAATGATATCACCATCACATTAAAAGGGTTACAGCTATTCTTTTAAATTCTGAGATTGTTCCCCATTAGAATAAATAGTTCACTAGGTTTGTAACCTTTCTTGAATCTATTTTAGACTGAAAAATGTTTTTAAATCCTTATAGTGGGCTCCATTTTTCATTTATCCTCCAGTAGTATTTGGTTTATTCTGATCCAGCCTTGACACATACCAGCATTTCCCAAAGGGGGTTTACATTAAAAGAGATGGATTGCCTTGAAATAATTTATAATTAGTTAAAAGTCAGATGTCCTAATTCCATTTCCACTCTACTACTGTGCGGTCATTAATTGACAAGTTTCTAAAGTTCTCTGAGCCTCAGTTTTGTTCTGGTTTGGTTTTCAATCTGTAAGCTGGAGTTACCACTACCTGACACAGGTACTTTTCAGTGTTCGTGAAGTCTAAAAGTGTGATAACATGGCATTAATTTTTAATTAGACGATCGTAAGATCTTAGGGTCTGTTGAGGACTGTGGCTTTGTGTACACCATGTACTCACCTTCTAAGCTAATAGGCACCTTTGGTCTCAAATTCTGCAAAGACAACTTTCCTTGAGGAAGCATTACTGCATATTTTAATTAATTAATAAACTTTTTATTTATGCCCAGTGAAATCATCAGTGGTTATAAAGACCCTGGTGGTACGGTAGAAGCAGAATGGTTGGTTGTTACTTTGAAAACCCTCTTTGTGGTAATAGGGTTAGAAGTGGTCTGTTCTTACAATCCCCCACCAGAGCGGTAACAATAGAAGAGTCCTGTTACTCTCGTGTCCCCTCTGTTCCAACAGCAGGAGAAAAGCTGACTTCACACCCACACATCTACTCCCTCCACCTTGGGCTGTAACAGTGAAATGGTCACTCGTCAGAATGTGTACCACATCTCTCAGGAGCACCGTACTTTAACTGTCTTTGTCTCCCTGAGACTGAAGATGTTTAGTACTTGTAACCATTAGGTGGAGAAGTACAGCTCTCTGCTGAATATATTAAGTATCAGAATACCGTGACGCTGTATCTTCATTCAAACTTACTCTTAGATCTTCCTTCGGTTCTCCCAATCAAAAAGTCATTGTTTCAAATAGGCTTAGAGTAAAAGACTGTTTCACAAGGTGCTCTTGTTGCCTAACTCAAAGCTGAAGTGGCGGAAAGGAGGAAAGGAACTCCAAGAAAGTGGCATAGTTTATATTGAAACTTGGTGACTTACTTATATAATGTAACTACCCATTTTTGCCACATAAAAGACTAGGACTTTTATTCAATTCAACATTAAAGGGGTGGTCACCTTGATACGAAAAATGAAAAAAAAAAATGGGTTGGGCCTTACCTCTTTTCTCTAAATCCTGGGCAAGCAATTCCCAAAGGCAAGACAGGGCTTGGAACAGGGTGTTCGGTCACTGTGGGGAGGCCATTGTGTATGGGTTTTTTGGTTTTGTTTTTTTGGTAAACCTTCATTAAAATCTCCTCCACTATGGCCTTGACTCAAAGATCAATCCTGAAGATGTGTAGTTTGGTAGCTGGCCATCAGGACTAGTATAAACCCTTACTAGTCCAAGATCTACTCCAATAATAGGTTGTAAGAATTCCAAGAGTGACGGGTGGAGATGGATCACTGGGGAATCATTTTATAGATGATATCCAGTTCCTCAGTAGAGAATCTGCTCAATTTTATTTAGCCTAGAGATACAGAGGAAAATACTCTGTTTCTTTGCATCACCCCAATGCGGCCCTTAGCTGTGACATCACTCTGCAAAATCACTTAGGTTCTGTGGATCTTGTCTCTCACCAGGAGGCTCTTTGCAGTCTCAGCATCCAGCTGCCTCTGAAGGCCAGGGGCTGTGAGATCAATGCTTCCCTCAAGCTTTTCCTTAAAGGCCACATTTGGGCTTTTGCTGTTCAAATAGATGCCAGTGAAGTCCAGCTCATTTTCAACAATATTCGTAGGCTGAATATTTCAAGGCCCTCCAGAAAAACAAGGATCAAGTTTCAGGTTAGGTCCTGATGGTGTCTGCCTTTTCCATTCTTGATACCCTCCATGATAGTTTGGAGGTCCAGGTGCTGGAATTGGTGCCTCGTATCTGTTGATGCTAACAGGGTAGTCAGAGCGGTGAACTCACAGGCTGCCACCTCCAGGTAAACCCCAGGCAGCTTACTGAAAATTACTGACCTACCCACAGATGGAAAAGCCACCAAGTCAATATGAGTGTCACCAATTTTGCCACATTGAAACCTCCTGACCTACCAACATCACCACATATTGAGGTGAGGAGTGCTCACTGAGGGTGAGTAATGTGAGTAGAAGCTCTAAAGCATGTGCCCTCTTTCTACTGAGGTGAAGTCATCTCAGCCCAGATCTAGTCAATCCCAGCTAAGCAGCTGGTCATCGAGATAAGCCTTGCAGTGGCCAACATGGTGGAGGCCTCCCCTCACACACACAGAGGCAGATCCAGCTCTGGTGGGGCCTGGAGCTGATACAGTCCTTTACATATTTCAGAGACTCTATTTAAGAACACAAAATTAGGTGCAAAAGCACACAGAAGTCTTAACCCATTGCAGCTTAACGATTAGGCTTTTGCAACTTTACAAAATCACATGACCATGAAAACTCATCGTTAGGGCCCCTCCAGGGCTTTGGCAGAGCACCATGCAGGAGAGGGGGAGAATACATGAAGCTTAAGCTTCCACAGCTTTAGGGCAAACTGGCCTTTAAATGCATCTTCTAAACTTAAATGCTTTTGGGGGGAAAAAGAAAGACTTATCTAAGCATGAAAATATATCATATAATGAATATATTACATAAGGAACCATATAAATCAGGTATTGAACTAAGACTTTCAGTATTTGATTAGACAATTCCATTTTTATTGTGTGCCTGCAACAATGTGCTAGCTGGGCTCTACACTGAGGAAGGTTCACAGATGAGGATGATTTGCCCCTTACCTAGGAGGAGTTCAGCATCTAGTGGTGGAGTCAAGCATACTTTTTAAGCAATTCAGCAGATGATCAAGTAATAAAGCTCTGTTAAATCAGTTCATTTGACATAGGTCATCTATGAAGACTTCTCTTAAGAGGCAGATTCTGAACTGGGCCACGAATGCTAAAATATACTTGCTAGCACATGTGGGCAGAATAGCTATTGGACAGAGAGGCTTGGTAAACCAAAGCCTAGAGACAGGAGATGCAGATCATGTTCAGGGAATAAACTTGTATCACCAGAAATAAGATCCAAGGATGCAAAGGACAGAGGGAAGGAGAGAGATATCTGCAATGGGAAAAGAGAAATGAAAGATTAACCAGAACTGAACTTTGGAGAAATTTGCAAACACAGAAATCCAGTTGTTTTTTCTTTCCTGTGGACCACAGGAAATCTGCAAAGTTGGTTTGAGAAACTAAACTGTGTTCAGTATAGGGTTAAGTGGAAATTATTACATGTAGAATCCTTGTATCTGTGAAAACATTGGTAGGTTTTGGAGCAGAACAGATTTGCATTAGAACCCAGTCCTACTAGAGTGGTCTTGGGGAAGCTGTCTTTAATCTCTTTTAGCTTTATTTTCCTCATCTAACTAGGAATAAAAACTTATTTTGTAGGGTTGCCATGGGAAAGGGAGTTGGTAAGAAAACATATGCACTTTGGACAGCAATTCTGAGGGTGGCAGGGACCCGTGACTTGAGGCTGCTGTAATGATCTGGTGAGGATGGTAAAGGCCTCTGCAAGGATGAAACTGCGGGAATGAAAAGCAGAGAATGCATGTGGGATGCAAAGAACAGAGCTGAACAGAATAGCTAGATGAGGGGAAATAGGCAGAGAGGAGAGGGAAATATAATAGAAAACTAAAGTTTAAAGGTAAAGAACACAGTGGCACTCTTTTTTTTTTTTTTTTTTTGCGGTATGTGGGCCTCTCACTGTTGTGGCCTCTCCCGTTGCGGACCACAGGCTCCGGACGCGCAGACTCAGCGGCCATGGCTCACGGGCCCAGCCGCTCCGCGGCATGTGGGATCTTCCCAGTCCGGGGCATGAACCCGTTTCCCCTGCATCGGCAGGCGGACTCTCAACCACTGCGCCACCAGGGAAGCCCCACAGCGGCACTCTTAACTGAGGTGGAAGTTATCGAAGGAGGAAGATGGTAGGGAGATGGCAGAGAAGGAAAACATGTAGGATTTATATTAGGCACACAGAATATCCATGTGTGGTTCCCCAGCAGGCATTTAGAGAGACCATGAACTCTACGTCCACTGCAAAGAACACTGTTCATTCTCCTCAGACCTGAAGTTGTTTCAATCTTCTCTTGAACTTTTAAGTCCTTCTCCTAACATGGTTCATGACATTTTCCAACTAATGGGATGGCTTCTTCACTCCCTGAAATAAGCCTGTTCAATGAACACCTTCCTCATGGAATCCTCCATGATTATGATTATCTCCAAAGTATTCCAATCACATACATTGCATTATATGTTAAATTGCTTTGATATTCGTGTCATCTTTGTTATTGCTCTCACTTCCTTTTCTGCAGGTTAAACTAAAACTTCCCTTAACATAGGCTGTAAGCTCTTTTAAGAGTACGGAGCCAGATTCAATTTTCTACTACACCTCCAGTAACCAATTCAGAACTCTTTGCAAATAGTGGGTGCTTAAAAATAATCACAAGCATCGTTATAATAAAAGCTAATGTTTACTGAGCATCTACATTGTGCTAAGCATTGTCACACATACCAATACTATCCCATGGCAATCCTACAACATTAGTGTTTTACCCTATTTAGATGAAGAAAATAAATCTAAAAAAAGTTTAAACTTCCCCAAGACCACTCTAGTAGGGCTGGATTCCAGTGCAAATCCATGCTGCAAAAAGCCCACCAAACTTTTCACAAAGATATAAAAATTCTATAAGTAATAATTTCCACTTAACCCTATACTGAGCGCAATTTAATTTTTTTCCTAAAGATAAGAAGACACCTTAATATCTTACTATGTCTCACTGTTGGGCTATATACAATAATTATCTTATCCCATAGATGTATAGAGACATTTATTGTGACATTAATTTAGAGATTAATAGAATTCTGCTTAATGGTATATTTTATGTACCAGGTTTGAAATAAGAGTGAACATTACAGGAGGGTTATACCTAAATAAATGAATATTTCCTGGCATATTATGCTACAAAATTCTTGTGTAAGTCAGTTGTTTGTATATATTCCCATTAAAATTACATTGTAAATAACTAATGTCTTCCCCTACATTGCTTTATTTTCACCCATGATGTATGACATATCACTTATAGCATATAGTAGTTACTTACATATGTTCCCTGTCTTTCCTTCCCTGTCCAACATAAGACTATAAGCTTTCAGAAGGCAGTAGATCATGTGCCTTGCCTTCATCTTAATATATGACCTCAATATCTAGCACTGCCCTTTACTCATCGTACAAATCTACTCCTCCATTTGTCCTTTGATTCATTCATTATAGTATGTCAACTATAGCCTAGGCACTGGATGGATGCTGAAGATAAGGTGAGTAAAAGAGGCAGGTACTCTGCCCTTATGGAGCTTATGACCTGATGAGAAGGATAGCAAATATTGACAAAACTATGGTTTTAACTATGTTAAAAAATTGTTGCATGTGCTATAAAGAAAAATTATGAGGAACGTCAAAAGCATAAATAAAAGAGACTAAGTGTGAGAAGTTAGAAGTGGATAACAAGCTCCAAATATGTTTCCAATGTGAATAAGCCAAAATTAAAACTATTATCTTTCATCTGTAATCTTCATCCAATGTTGTTGATTTTGTTCAAAAAGTATTTTTCTCTTATAAAATAGATGATTACATGTTTTCTTCCCCTGCTTGCATCTTTTCCTTTATCTCCTCTCTCCATGGGTTATTTTACTTTCACTCTTTTAAGAAATGACTTCTAGTTTGATATTGAATTTGAAATCATGCATGCCCAAACTTTCCTTATCCAAGCATCCCTGTATCTTCAAACTTTGTTCTTCTTAATAGAGCACGTTCATCCAACACACACACACATATAGGCTTTCTACGTGAATGGCAATGACTAGCACAAGTCTCTATGCAATAGATTCTTGAATAAATGGCAGCATGGAGAAGAACTAGGTATGAGCTATAAAGTTCTGGACCCAGAGAAAAATCTAGTACAGTTTATATCTAAAAGGAGCTGGACACCAGGTCCTTATTTTAGGAATGAAGAATGAACATTCCTTACTAGACCCCACTGCTTTGTACATACTTCTGTTAGCACTTACTTTAAGATAATGTAATTTTTAATTTATTTGTCTCCTCTCCTCTTCACTAACCTATGAGCTCTCTAAGGACCAGAATGGTTTCCAGTTGTTTGTATCCCTAGTACTTAACACAACAGCTGGTTCATAATAAGTGCTTAAAGATATTTGTGAGGGGAGGAGAGGAGAGTGGAGGGAGAGGGAGAGGGAAGATGAAGGGGAGGGGAAGGGAAGGGAAGGGAAGGAAGCAACCTCATAGCAATAAAGAGTTAAAGGATTAGAGTCAATAATTAGGCAACTCGGACAATCTTTACGGATCACAGATGTATCTACTCAGAAATGGCTGGATTTGATTACCTCCAAATTTCTTCTAGCATTGTATTTCATGGCTGTGAATGTGAGGGGGGTGTATGTATATGCACTTTGCATGGTGTGTATGAATAGCATTGCTGTGTAAGTAAAAAGCAATGCATACACAAAAATTGATGACTGCTTTAACAAAAGGTTTGATGCCATTTTTGTAATTAATCAATATTTCAGATTTTTTCTTTGAAAATCTGTAAGTGCATAAATCCTGACTTCACTTGTCAGAATTCAGTAATCTAAAAAGGGTCTATTAAAATCACAAGCAAGGAAAGGAAAAGAGAGAGAAACACATTTATTGTAGACTTACACTGAGCAAAGCACCCTGCCTAAGTTATCTAAAGTAATTCTCAAGACAACCTTCTTAAGTTACCATCACCCTTTTCTGACTGAGGTTCTGCAACATGAAGCAATGTGCCCAGCCTATGAAGCTAATGAAAGACCTGCCAGTCTGATCTGGTTCTGTTTGACTCTTAAAAAAAAAAAATGCTCTTTCACTACGCAAAACTGCATCTGATGATAAAACACAAGCTTTACATTTTATTTACATCACAAACCATGTCAGTAAATAGTTTACATATGCAGGAACACTGTTTCTCAGGCTTTTCCTTCAAAGTATCCTAGAGACAGAGAGGAGAAGAAACGTGTGCCTTTGGGACTGGCTGTAGTCATCTGATGCATCTGCTGTAGAGATCGTAATGTCTGAATCCATGTGTTCCTTCAACATTAGTACATGATTTTATTCTTTTAAATAAGAGATGTAGGTTTGTTTTAATATAGAAACAACAACCCCATTCCTTGAAATCAGAAAGTAAAACTGACACTCCAGGCACTTGCGTCCTATTTTTCAATGGCTCACAGAGGCCATTCACACTCTGGGACATCACTAGGAATATTCACATCTCCAGTGAACAGCAATAGCCCAGGTATTTCATGAGACATAGGGAGTTACAAGTATTTACCCATGGCCAAGCTGAGGGATGTCTACTTTTCTTGCAAAAAATTCATTTTATTCAAGTGTCCAAAAGCAGTGTCAACTGGTTTCTTGAACCTTAATAAATAAGGGCCCTTGATCATTTTCTTTTCTTTCTCTCTTTCTTGGAAGAGAGAGATTTTTTTTTTAAGTCTTAAACATAGTAAAAGATGGAAATTAATATTGTGGAAGTCTTGGGAAATGTTTCAGAGTATTAGAAATTAAGTTATCCCTCTTGTTTCTACTCATCTAAATATGAAAGCTTTGAAAACTGTCTTTTTACCATGGATATATTTTCTTTCTTTAATTCAGTGGATCCTAGACTATTAGAGATAGAAGAAATCTTATAGATCATTTACTCCAACCTCTTTTTCTATATGCGAGGGAATTGAGACTCTGTGAATGAAAATAACTAATCCACTGTGACAGAACTAACTAGGAGTAGATCGAGGCCTAGAACTCAGCCCTCATGCTTCCCACCCAGGGCTCTTAGCAGAGCAGATACTTCCAATATTAGTCATAACTGGGCTTTCTAAGAGAATATTCAACTTCACATTTGAATTATATTTGGGTAGGCAAACTTCTGAATCAGAACCAAGACTTTATATTGCCAGTTGGACAAGATTCAGCAAGACACTCAATTGCCAGTTAGACGCTGAGAGATATAAAAGAGGCCAAGATGGGTTGGAAATGCCTACTCTCATTCCTATCAATGAGTTGGCATGGTTCACGAGTGGCAAAGTCTGTTCTCCAGCAGAGCTGAACTCTGCAGTTTCACTGGCTAATCCATTGCTTTCTAATTTGATTTGATAAACAAAATCCAAAGTGAATTATATAATATCAATTTTAAAAGAGGATGCCATGGATTTAGATGTTGCTCATCTAACCCAATGTGCTGTCTAACCTCAGTACGAAGTCTACAGTTTTTATGTCTGGATTAAAACAAATAAGTAGTCGTGGGTAGTGGGCTCAATAAGTTTTTGTCTTGTTGTTGTGAAGATTAAATGAGTCAATACATGGAAGCCTTTTGAGCAGTTCCTGGCACATATATATTATGATCACAGTAACTGTTTGTAAAGGGAGTATTTTAGGTTCAAGTGCTTGAGTAGAGAAGGACAGAGTGATGACACATAGAACCAGGCTGAAGGTGAATCAGAACTGTTTCAAGGGGCCTCCGGGAATTTTCTGCTCTCTTTCTAGGATTGCTCCTCAGCTTAGATCAGTTCCTCCAACTCCAGGAAGAATTACATTTACATAAAACACCCAAATGGCCAAAGGCATCTTCTAAGACACCAGGAATTCAGAGACATTTCCTACCTGAACTGCAGTGCTGCTCACTTAGCAAGGTATAACTGCAGAAAATTATCTGAGACTTCTATACCTACAATACCCACGTATGCAAAACCCTGAGGTTACACTGTAGTTTTTAAGTAAAGAGATCAGAAGCTCTCCTAAGATGATTCTTGCTAGTCTCCTCTTAATTGAATTAGTCAGTTAATAGAATCAAATCACCATTTTCTGCAGTGATTGCAACCCCTGAAATTTATTATGATTTGTCCTTTATTCTGGACCTTTTGGGTTTCCACAAATCAAAACTGGTATCATCAAACCGAATTCCCTTTTATCTTCTTCTGAAGATAAAGGGGGAAGAAAAACACATAACCACTAAAGTTCACACCAACATTTAGATACATAGTATTCACATACATTAATGGAAGATTTTGTTTATATTAATATAGTATCACTTTATTTCTTCGTTTCCCATGGCCTTGGTGAAATTACCTGAGAAGCTCATCCCTGCTAAGTTTTTAGGCAGATACATTAAGAATGGTTTCACGGTCTTACTTGTTTAAATGAAAGTGCTCTAATGAAGAATAAATTTATCTAACAATTAGTCAATTTCTTCTGTTTCTCCTATTTTCAACCTCATTAAAAAAATTAAGTTTAATATTGCAAAATCAACACATGCACATTGCTGAAATTCAACATGTACAGAAAAATGAATGTTATGTTTCATGGATTTTTTTATAAACTGTGATTCATAATTAGGATTATATTGCCTAGAATACAAGATGTACTCTTTTCAACTGCACTGACAGATCAGGTATAAGAATAATATTATATTTAACATTGTGTCCCCTTTACCTGAGATCTGTAAGGTTTTTCTGGTGGGGGGTGGGGGCAGGTCATTCTTGAGCATAACTCTGTACTCATTACATTCCATCAGCTCCAAATATTCTGTTTCCTGTCTCCTTATAGAAAGAGCCTAATAGCTGTTGTGAGTAGCCTCAGCGGTAAGCAATGTTCCTACACTTTTGCAGAGTCATGTTGGGGTATGGGTAACTATTTAACTGAACACTAATAAGAGTTAGGGTAAGAGTCTATTTAAGAAAGATGGTTCTTGATTAGACGGACAACAGCACAAGGTCATCTGCAGGCAGAGAGAATGACCAGGACACCCGATGCTGCAGATGCAAACCCCTCAAGGAGCTCTTTTTCTAGCAGGTATTGGCAGGGAGGCCAAATGTATAGTTTATCTACTGAATCATCTAATTTAGGAAAGAAAAAACAAATAGCCAAGTAAATTTTGAAACTTACAATTTTCCAGGGTAGGAAGAAGTCATGATGAGTCCAAGTAGTCAAGTAGATTGCAAGTTGAAGGTTGACAGAAGACCAAATAGGTAATAAGTAGGTTAATATGAAAGGAGAAAGAGAACACAACTTTAGGAGAAAGAGAACACAACTTTAATCTCTCATCTAGGTGATGATCACAAGGTCAGAAACAAGTTTCCTACTGTGTATGTGTGTGGTAATGGAGAGAGCAGAGGATGAAGGACAGTGGGGCAGAGAAAAGGGAAGGAGGCAAGTTTGCACTGTGTTTTCAGTATAGAAGAAATAGAGCCTTGAAACTTGCTAGATGACATTGCTATAGCTATAGTTCAATCAGGGCTAGGCCTTTGAGAACAAGGGTGTTACAGAAAGTGCTCAAAAAGAGGGTGGTACCATCTGTTTTCAGGGAGCAACTTGCTTTTTAAGAAGAAAGCTAAAATCACTGCCCTACTGATGACATGGTGCTGGGTGATATGTTCTATTGGTGAGAGTATGGAACCACAACACAGAATGGGTACCTCATGATCTGCCAATGACTTTCTATGAATATTATTTTTCAGTGAATAATCTACATGGAAAACACACACCTCCTTTCTATTTCACAAGATTATTATGAAGATCTCCTTATTAAAACAGTGCTTTGAATTCCTGGTAAATACTCTATTAATACAATATGTAATTATTTATTTCCATGGGCCAGTACATCAGACAATGACTTTTAGATGCATTTTAAAGCTGAATTTAATTACCTGAAACTTGGAAATAGTCTGTTTCTATCTGGACAGATGCCAGGGCAACATATCTAGCTGATAGAGGCTGATTTATTCCAACTAACTCTCCCAAGTGAGTATCAGCTGGTTTATAAATACTGGCTAATTTTGTTGCAGGTTTCAACAAAATTAATTACAGTAGATTTAAATTAATTGTGAAGTTGATAAAAGAATTCCCAAGGAACCGTCAAGTTTTAAAACATATAACATTGCCACTGGTAAACATCAGAAAGCCATGACTCTAGAAAGGTCCTGTATCCTGGATGTTATCCTCACTACCTAAATGATAACTGAGAAGGACACTCCTACACTTTCAGGCTATCTTCATTAAATTAATAAATAAAACACATCTATTCAATGAACAAATATTTAGGGAGTATCTACAATGTGCCAGACAGTGTGCTGGATATTGGAGATAGAAGTATAAACAGACAGAAATGTTTAGCTGATGAAAGCATTATACAATCATGTACCCAAAGTTTACCTTGTAACAAAGACATAGCTGTAGAAAACTTATAAAAGTAGGGGGTTGTAAGCTAGGCTACTGTCTAAGGTGGCAGAGACATATGGCTCTCTGTTTGGAAATCCTTCATCAGGTTTCTGGCTTGGTGGGCTTGTTACAATAAGCAGGTTATGTAAAGAAAGTATCAGCCCAGCAAGTCACCCGATGAATCAAAAGTGTGCTTGGACGAAGCGTGCTTAAACAAAGAGACCATTGGCTCTGCTTGGAATAGTTTACACTATAAGTTTTTAGGGGAAAATTGACAATAACAATAAAACAAAGCAAAACTCAATCAGTACATGATTTTCTACTATCAATCTAGGAGAGAAAAACAAGTGGTATGCCATTGCGGTTTTATAAATGTTAAGCCCAATTCCGTTTGACTTTTCCATCACAGGTCTAGTAGGTAATGGAATAGAGGACGTGATAACTTAGATGACACCACCCTGCGTCAGTCAAAGAAGAAATGAATTACACCAAATTGAACTGCTGTAAGAACAATGGGAGGATTCTCCTGAAACATGTGACTTGCTCTAGATACCTACTTGATAACTTGAAGCAGCTGAAGATTTCAGTAGGGTATAGAGAGAGAGAATGGAGAATACTGAGAAGAGAATAGCAAAAATGCTTAAAGACTAAATATACCTAATAAAAAAGAACATGCACAAAGCAGAATTTTTAAAACCTTGCTATTTGGGGATGCCTAAAAAATGATCTAAATAAGTAAACATTCTAAAATATATGATATATTTAAAGAAATCTGGTTTTAAGGCTTTCAAAGAAACGCAGTGACTAACTGCTGACAAAGTTGTCCGAGCTTGCTGGACTAGTTTTAATGAATAGATGAGACTGATTGTAATTAGCAGCACTCATCTGTATAAAATGAGTATCTGATAATTTATTTAAATTGGCTCCCCCCTTCCGTAAAACGGTCTGTAGAAGTGATTTCCTTTAGAGTGAATTAAACTTAATTTTGTTTAGAGGCTTTTTGTGGATATATTGAGATGTGTTCAAAACTAAATGGAGGCATTTTGAGTTGTTGTAAAGAAGAGGTTGAAAATCATTTATTTATAACCATATTTATTGATCTAACAAATTTCAAGATTTTACAATAAGGAAAGTAATTATAAACTAGATCATCAAATCTTATAAGATATGCTGAGTATATATGAGTTATAGTTTAAACAAAATGCCAAATACACCAAGAGTGAACAACCAGTAAATACAGAAAGACATGAGCAGAGAGCTTTTCCTGATTAATTCTTTGGGCAACATAATTCCAGATAAAATATTGCTAGAATAGAAATGCATAGACAATCACCTTACTTAAGGTAAAAAAGTACAAGTTATTTTAAAAATCCTAAAAAGGCAGATTAGTAAAATTACTAAAGTGCTTTTTTCATCTTTTGAAAATATTTTTTATCATTTTGTAACAATGATATACTTTCATAGAAAAAGGTCACATAATATAAAAAAATGTAGCAATGTAAAATGATGTATTACCTCAAATGCCACCACCTAGAAATTACCATTATTGATACTGTTTCAAAATGACTCTTTTAGGTATTTATGCATATATACATAAACTAATATAAGGATACATAACTAGGGAAATGTCTTATACACTGTTCTGCAATCTTTTTTTTTCCCCACTCAACAACATGTTCTGGGCATCTTTTCAAATAAATTAATTCTACATCATTAATTCAATGGAACTACAAAATCCAATTATAAAATGAGCCATCATTCAATTAAATAATACTTGATGAATATTTAGGTTGTTTTCTTTATTATAATTCCTATTATAAAGCATTCTGCTGTGAATATTTTTATAGCCATAATATTAGCTACAGTAACTTCCTAGAACTGGTACTGTCAAATCGATGCACAATTAGCATTGGAATATATTGTATATTAGTGCACAACAGTGGCCCATTCTCAAAATCTTCGTCCAATTTATTAAGTGAACAATGGTTCTTTCCTTCTTCTTTTGCCTTCTCTAATCTGCTCTCCCCTCTCCACCCTTCTTTTCCCTCTACTCTCTTTCTCCCTCCCTTCCTATCTCTCTTTACTAGCCACTCACATTTTATCTTTTGTCTATTGCCTATTCAGATTCTTTGCCAATTTTTCTTTTGAGATTACTTTTTTTACCCTTATTGATTGGTAAGAGCTTTTATATATTAAGGATATGAATGCTTTATTCATGATGCTATTGCAAATATTCTTTATTTTCATTTTTCTTTCAAATTTACCACATGTTGTTCTTTTGTCATTAAAAAGTTTTGTGAGGTATACGACTTATAAATCTTTGCCTTTATTGCTTCTAATTCTTAAGATGTTATTAAAATGGACTTTCTTACTCAAAGATTTTACACTTTATCTTGATTTTTTTCTGATTCTATTTAATTTTTACATTTCAGCCTTTCATCCATCTTTACTTTCAGTCTAATACAAGGTCTTCAGTCTAATATAAGAAAGGAATCTAGCTTTTCTTTCTTCCTACTAGCTAGCCAGCTGTCTCACACAATTTACTGAATAATCTAAGTTTTTCAGGCTGAGTTGAAAGGCTCTTTTTGTCATACATGACATTCTCTTTTACTTTTGAGTTTATATCTTAGATTCTCTGTTCTACAGATTCATTACGTCAATTAAACCACATTGTGCTAAGTACTGAAGTTCTCTAATGGATCTAATAATTGATTAAAAATGCTTTATGTTTTTTAATTTTTGAAATCTGTCTTAAGGTATATGTGTGTGTTTGATTTAATCATGAGATAAATAATATATGCAACAGTGCAAGACTATCTGTGAATCATTTCAGTTAAAAACTTTAAAAGGTTAACCTAATAATTTAATAGTTTATTTTTCTGCATTTATGATGTCTTGACATATACAGGTTATCCTACTCACTCCTCTTCACCAGGATGGAACACTGAATGTATACAGACACAGGCTGGGAAAATCAGGTATACACGCATTTACTTGCTATTCCCTTCTTTAAGTCATCCATTAGTGGACTCATATCTTTTAAAAGTTATAACAAGTAAGGCCTTCTTGTCTATTATACTTTTCTCCAGTTTGAAAGTAAGAATGGACCCAGGTTATTTCAGAACCCTGACCCTCTAGTGATCTGTGCTTTGCATTTGATCCTTTTTGTCTTCCTTTCTCAGGCTCCCTGAATGAAATAGCAAAAGGGATTTTCCTGTAAGGAGCATCTTTCTCTGAAGTGACAAGGAAGCAGCATCTCTCACAGCTGGCAATGCATGCCTGCAGAATACCTGGATGCCAGAAGTGCTCCTGAAGAACAAACAGGCAACCTGTTTCCTCCTCAAGCACCAGCAAAAGCTGTCAAAACCACAGGTGCACCAGGAACCACCCCTCCATCAAGCTGTGTACCTTCCTCTTTTAGTCTAGCATTTGCCAGCTGAAGTTGACTCTGGCCTTGGCAACAGAGACAATATATCTCTTAGGATTTAAGTCATACAGATGGTGTTGGAATTTAGCAGTTTAATGCCTGCCTCTCATATTGCCACAGTGTCAAAGACCCTGGGCCAGGTAGTGCAGCATTTTTATTTTAAAAACAAGTACAGATAGGGTCATATAAGCCAATTATGCAAGTTCCATTCCTGCACCAGGTCTTTGAATACTTGCTTTGAACTCTACAGTCTTTGCATAACTAACGATTGGTGGCTCTAGAGCTAAAAGATAGAATAAAATGAGTTGCACTTACTCTTATGTTAAAAGCATACTGAGACTAATTACTTTTATGTATTCTCTTCACAGATGACTTGCAGGAACGTTAGTATATAACTTGGTCTTAATATTTATACTTGCAAAAACTCCTGACCTCAACTTTTCAATGAGCTGTCTCATGAAACTATTAAGTTGTCTATTTTAAAAAAGCATGCATGTTTTCATAGATGTAATATTATATCTGTAATCCAAATTTTGTGACATTACTTACTATGCAAGAGATTATTCCATTGGGGAAAAAAGCTGACCATAATTTGATTCAAGGTGTTAGAATGAAATATAAGTATATAAAGTTAACTCTGCATGTTTTAGTACTCTATTAAATTTTGTTAAATTAATTAATTTTCACATAATTTGTCATGGGATAGAAAATAATATATATGTTTAATGAGGCTATGGCTTTAATAATAGCTTATGTGGAAGCCAAAAAATGAATAAATTGCTTGTTCAAGGATATTTCTTCTTTACTAGGAAGACAAAGCTCAACATAGTACAGTCATACACTCTATTTTGGTTAATCAAAATCTAAACTCCATTCTTTAAGTAAATTCCCAACTTAAATCTGGCCTTGTTACTTTAGTAAAGATTTCTTTTTTAAATGAGGTTTATACTAATATGCTAAAAAATGAAATCCTAATTTTCACTTAATGAAAATATATTTTCCCTACCAGGATATCTGAATATGTTTTCTTTACAAACCAACTTTTAAAAGATAATACTTCCATTCCTGTATCATTCGAACCAATATATGCTTTTCATCATGCTTTGTCAATATACTGCTACCTTGTTTCTTAGTTAATTAAACTACTTTTTGAGGAGGTAGAATCCTTTTATCATAACCTATCTCTACTTCACACTTACTATGTTAAACTACAATATGCTGAACTCACTGAAGGTTCAGGGCTTTATACAACCCATAACCCAAATACAATATGTGATATTATATTCATAAAATACAATGTATGGCATTAGGGACTTAGAAATCCACCAACAATCTTTCTCTCAAACACATATCTTAGTCTTATATTGTACGGTTTTCTGCCATCAGGGGACCTTGAATCTATGGGTTGTGTTCTGTCTGTGAAACTGTGCTCTCAACCTAAGCAGATGAGCCAAAATCCAATAGAAAGATGTTGCCATGGGAAGAAGGCAGATACTGCTACTTTGGCGGCAGAGTCCTGGGCCAGCCCTCTCACAAATCACAGCACATAGGCAGCCATCCCTAACCAGCCTGGCTCACAAAATGTTTCTGCTCAGCCAAAATCAGAAAAAAAAAAAAAAAAAATTGAAGCTTCCAAGACTCTAAAGAGAATAGAATGCTATAATTATCACCTCTGGCCTGGTATCTTCCCTTTGCCAGACATGTATATCATCTTGGACCTAAAAAATATATCGAATGCTCCTTTGGGGTTGCCTGACTTTCTGGCGGCTTCCAGTCAGAGGGGTACAGGAAGGCTGATCATAAGGCAACCTTAGTTGAGTTGATGAGCTCTCTTGGCCTGACATCTAATTCATTAATTCGTTATGAGATTCCCAAGTCAACTCTGAAGACTCTTTTACTCTTGGGTTACTTGAGCCAAATCTGGATTGCTAGGGTAATAATGTCAATGAAAAGCTAATACAGGGCTACCCATGAAATTTCCCATCCAGTCTAAAGCACATTGTTTAAAAGTAAAGTGATCAGCATGGGATTGAGAAGAGGTGATGCCAAATGAGACCACTCTGTCACCCTCAGCAGTTAGAGAACTTCAGTAGATGTGTATAATACATCTAAGGCCCAAGTCCCCATTCCTGAGAACTGGCTGGCACAGAAAGTAGAGGAAAGGGGACTCTATACAAACATAGACCTACTGCAATGGGTCTCTCCAGCTAGCTTCAGTTTTAGCCAGAATATAGAGGGTTACTGAAGCCACAAACTTATTTCACAGATTCCCACATACCTTGTGGAGTTTGTTGGTGACAATAAATTCAGCTGCTACATTACTGGGACATAGCAATTAGTGCTATGATAAGATAAGTAAGTGGATCCTAGAATGCAGTTTCTTTAAAAAACAAACAAACAAAACCCTCCTTGTTTTGAAGAAAGGATTACTGAGGGGGGAAATGGGTATTCACAATTTTTAAAGTTCTGAATCAGAGAACAGCTGTCTTGTTTCTTAGAACTCTGCTGATTAAGCATCATCACTCTCATATTTATTAGGTAAAGGGAATCAAATCCCCTCTGGGGTGATAGTGTACAAACTTTTCCCTGTACTTCCAGTGGAATTGACTGATTATGATCTACTTTCAAATGATAAAGTGTTTTCATACATTAGATTCACTCCTCTAATGTTAACTGGATCCTGTCCATTTAACCTAGGAACTAAATGGTATTCTCACATCTTTGAGAAGGATGCCTTTGAAACAAGCACTCAAGGACAGGCTATTGAGTGCATAGCCCTAAGTCAGAGACACCTTTAAGGTAGCTAATAACAATAAATCTGGCCACACTTGTTCAGATTCTGGCTATGATAAATCAATGTTACCCCCTCCAGTTTCCCTCAGAAACATCAAAACCAGCTTCACCCCAACGGAGCATATTTGTGAATAAAATTTCCAGGTTAAGGCAGAGACATTCCCACAATCAAAAACTTCCATTTCTACCTAAGATGGAAGTGGAGAAACTCCCCATTTTAATTAGCTTAAAACTCAACAGCAGTAATGCTCTGGCCTCTTTGCCAAAAAAATATATCATTTTCCTAAAGACTGAAGGAATGGTCTCCATTTTATCTCCTTTCTGCTTCAGGTCCTCTTCCTAGGTCAGTCTCACCTTTTTATCTTTTTTTCTCCTTCTGAATAAATGTTTACGTTCCTTGTCCTTATTTGTATAGAGTGGGCACATTTGTTCCATTAAAAAATAAGTTTTGTTTAGTTTTACTTGTAATTATATTTTTCATGGTTGGAGTGGAGGACGGTTCCTCTGTGGACCTAAGGCTATGGCAGCTGAAGTGGGCAGGAACAATCCTGTTATATTCAGGGATGTCAATATGATATAGTCCATTGATCTTCCTGGCTGAGTTAAGAAGAACACTAGGTCTGAAAGATTTCTGAGCCTAGTTAGCCCCAGGCAAAATCGAAAAATAGGAGAGAGGTTTGTTTGGGGCTCAGTAAGAAGAGACCTCTTATTCTGTTTTTCTTCCTAGCTCCCCTCTTCCTCCTTAGGGAACTATGGTCCTCGTGGTCTCTCTCTTAGATCAAAAACTCTTCTGAAGAAAGAACCAGTAAATTTCCTCACCTACAACAATCCTTATTCTCTTTACTCAAGTATGAGAAATAACAGCCCATTTTCTTTTCAGACCTAATTAAGACCCTCACTGAGAATCTTAAATTTGTTTTTTTGAGGAATCTTTATCCACCTCTCTCTCTCTCTCTCTCTCTCTCTCTCTCTCTCTCCATCTTCAATATCCCTTTCTCCACTTGCCTTGTCCACTTTTCACAGACACGTTCCCTTATGGCATCAAACCTACAAGCAACCAAAACAGATCAAGCAACCAAACAACACACACAAACACAAGCACGGGGCCCCTGGCTTCCTCAACCCCAGTAAATGACCACCCTCTCCCTTCAACCCCCTTATGCAAGCTCTAGAAACCATATTCCACAAACAGTGCCTCCACCTTCTCATGTAGTTCATTCCTTACCACTTTCCCATCTGAAGTCTCCACTTCTTTTAAGAGGTGCATTCTTTTTTTTTTTTTAGTTTCTGCTTTATAACAAAGTGAATCAGTTATACATATACATCTGCTCCCATATCCCTTCCCTCTTGTGTCTCCCTCCCTCCCACCCTCCCTATCCCACCCCTCTAGGTGGTCACAAAGGTCAGTCACACCGAACTGATCTCCCTGTGCTATGCGACTGCTTCCCACTATCTATCTACCTTACATTTGGTAGTGTATATATGTCCATGCCTCTCTCTCGCTTTGTCACAGCTTACCCTTCCCCCTCCCCCTCCCCATATCCTCAAGTCCATTCTCAAGTAAGTCTGTGTCTTTATTCCTGTTTTACCACTAGGTTCTTCATGACATTTTTTCTCCTTAAATTCCATATATATGTGTTAGCATATGGTATTTGTCTTTCTCCTTCTGACTTACTTCACTCTGTATGACAGACTCTAGGTCTATCCACTAAGAGGTGCATTCTTGAAAGACTCCAAGAGGCCTCTAACAATCTAATCCAATTGCGAGATTAGACGTTGCCTCTAATCTCTCTTGAGTATTAACTACTTGCTTTGTCTTTAGTGCTCTTATTGCTTCCCCTGAGACTCTCCTCCCCTGTCATTGTTCCACCAAACTGCATTTCTCTTTCCTTCCTAAATGTGTCCCCTAAAGCATGTCATGTCTCCCACGCTTCATTGTATGTAATCTTTTCCTTAGTGATTTATTAATTCCCCCATTTAAATATTATCTCTTTGAATATGGGCATGAAATCTGTATCTCTAACCCAACTTACCTGCACACCTCTATCCATGGTTTTTAGTGCCTTTGGCAAAAAAATTACTTTGGTACACAATCCATTCATCAAACACCCCAAACTGTATTACTTCTTCTCCTCTCTTCTCCTCTTACTGTCTCTTGCTATTCACCTTGCCCTCACTATTTCAGGCATCAGTTCTGAATTATACAGCTTTTAATCTCAGATGCTTCCATTTCCCTATATTGTCACATTCTGTGTGCCACCACAGTCTTGGCAGTTGATCTGTAAAACAGGTTACTTTCTCCACTAGTATCACTGTAATCGAGACACATTTTGTCCCTTACCATAAATACTTGGTCTTCTTACTTCTACACATTGCTGACAGATTAATCTTCTTAGAATACAGCTATCATCTTATTATCCTATGCTTAAAAACCATCATTAGCCACTCACTACTTTCAATTATACCCTAATTACTTTACCTGACACCTAAGACCCTACGTGACATAGAATTGAAGCAGCATGACCAAAATTCTAGCTAAATAAAACTACAGACTTCTTCAAAAAAAAAATGACCTAGAATTTTCTTAATCTCAATGGCTTTGCTATTATTATGGATACCTAAGAAACACTGCTTTCAAGTCCACTTAAGGAAGTGATTTTCATCATTCTGGGCCAAGCTAAGTACCAGCTTTGTCATAACAGTCTCTCTATACTTTAAAATTGGATGGGATCGCTCCTCTGAGCCACTAAACTATTTGTATGGTCCCTTATGACAGTTACTCTGAAATGACAGAAATGAAAGTGAAAAACTGTAACCATAAGCACATGAGGAATTAGCATAATTTTGTTTTAAAAATGCCCTAGCTTACTTAAAATATGACCTTTGTACATTTCATAGCATATGACAAATAAATGGGTTTTCAAAAACATAATAGACACTCAGTATTTTGTTGAATTGTATTTAATTAATTTACCCCAGAAATAAATTTGTATGACTCTGTTGAACCAACATATCTGTCAGTGATATTTACATTGAAGCCTGCTTTCTAATTATGCAAAGGACTAGCAGTCCTTTATTAAATAAGTGGGTGTTATTAAGTGGGTTGGGAAGTTATTCTCTGTTACCGCTGAGGTGTTTTTAGTGTGCAAAGGGGCTCCCTTAGGGTTGCTAAACTCACCCTAGCTTCTTCCTTCTCTTGGGCTAAGGCAAATGCTATTTCTAGTTTAATAGTTTTGGGGAAAAGCTCTCCCAAAGATGTTCATCTTGAACATGTCTGGCATGCAGCAGCCATCACAAGTGTGTCACATGTGATACCAGCAGGATGCCAATATGTAGACTGTAACCTGTCGGTTCCAAGTGAAATATGTGACTGATTCAAGCTGAGTCCAATTTCACTCTCAGTAAGTCAGCAGTTAAATCCAGGAGAAATGAATAGAGGGCATCAACTTCCTTCCATTTTCTATAATCCACTTTTAGTCCACTTTGTTTGTACTGACTTAAACTGTGGTGTGTGTATGTGTATGTGTATACATGTGTATATGCGTGTGTGTGTGTGTGTGTGTGTGCAGGCTGAGAACAGGTTGGCTGGATACTATTTGAAATGAGATTAGAAAGCACTGTAATTATTTTACTCATGCAGAAATATGCAGAGAGTATCTGACCCCTTGTAAACAATGCAGTTTGGGGGACTTCACAGAGGGCTCAGTTCTTCTTCACTAATTAGTGCCTCATTAAGCTATCCTAATACTGAAACTCTTGTTAATGCAGAGGCTGCTTAAGAAATCAACAGAGAAATGCCCCTAATAATAGTATCTTAAGAAAACTTGCCCCTGGTTACACTCTCCTCTCATCACTTTTGTTTCAAGACACAGCCAGGACCACAGGACATAGTTTTCTTCCCATCTTGCCCTGTACAGAGCCGCTGCATGTTTAAATCTCAAATGTACCACGCACTGCATGCTGATTTAATGCAGAAAAAGGAAGAGCTGCAATCCTGAATCCAAGTCCCTCTCAATATGCTAGGAGCACAAGAAGCAGAGAATGAGAAATGGGAAATTCTCTATGGGAAGACAAGCTCGTGCACCTCGAGTTCAAGCCATCGGCCAGGCTGCTGTGGTGGGTTTCAGTTCTGCATCCGTGTATGAGAAAAGCAGTGGTTTTTAGGATAAGCAACACTACATCACAGTAGATTAAAATCAGCAACTGCCCTTTCCCTGTGGAAAGCAGGAGATAAACAGCGCAGATGACTTTATTTTCACCTTTTTAAGCAGATGGGCTGTGACATTTTGTACCAACTCAGGCCAGGTCTCCTGGATAAGTGCTTTACGTTCATCTGACTAAAAGCCCAATGACAGAGATGAAGTGACCATACTTCAGGGAAATGTCTGCATGGGGGCAGAGTGGGGTCTAAGAGTAAAACCAAGGGTAAGGACAAGAAAAAGCAGGAAGGGACATGGCGGGTGGCTCTTGAGTCTGGCTGGGTGTTTGATTGTGAGACGCCTGATAATACAGTACCTAAGGCCTCATTAGTGTCCTCTATTTATGACAGGATAGAGGGTAGTAAACGTGTTGCTGGAGGGGATCTGAGCAGAGCCCCACTGACCCAAGTCATGGAATCCTCATGTTTCCGGCTAATATAAAAAGACTGCTCCTGTAGAAGGGAAGAGGCAGGAAGGAAATGACCATTTGTGTGAGCAGATAATGACCATTTATGTACTCTGTGAGTCTGTGTGTTCTTTTGTCAAACACAGCACTCACTACCATTTTTACATTTATTTAATTTAATTTACACCACAACTCTAAAAGGTCAGCATTACGAGAAGCAGCTGAGACCACTCCTCACCCCTATCATAAACAGTCACGTTTTATGGGATCCAGGGAGAGGCGATGAATTGCCCATATGGCTGCTAAGGAAAGGAAACGTGTGTGGTGATGCTGGCATTCCAGGAAGCCTGCTTCTAGGAGGTCAGAACCCAATAGCTGCTTGTGTTTCCCCGTTCCCCAAGGTTGGAGGAAGGTGGAGAAACAATTGCTATGTGAAATTTGTTTAAAATTCTAATTACAGTACCAGGGTGGATCCTCTTTTCCTTAGTAAAACATAATCAGAGTAGCCTGATATTCAGGTCCATGTCTATTATATATTAGGTCCAGGGCATTATTACAAATAGAGACTTATTTATCAAAATAATACCATCATAGGGCTTCCCTGGTGGTGCAGTGGTTGAGAGTCCACCTGCCGATGCAGGGGATATGGGTCCGTGCCCCAGTCCGGGAAGATCCCACATGCTCGCAGAGTGGCTGCGCCCGTGAGCCATGGCTGCTGAGCCTGCGCATCTGGAGCCTGTGCTCCACAACGGGAGAGGCCACAACAGTGAGAGGCCCGCGTACCGCAAAAAAAATAAATAAAAAAATAATAATAATACCATCATATCCTCCTAGAAGGCCAGGTCTCCATTTAGAATCCTCAGTTACTTGAAGTTCTGTGTTGGAGGCAGGTGGAGCTGGAAAAGCCACCCTGACTACTGGTCCTTGTTCATGGATTTCTCTGCTTTTCATCCTGTCCTGGCTTCAGCTCTAGACTGCATTTGGGAGGGTCCCTTATCCCCACGTTCACGCTCTTTGACAGCCCCAGAAAAGAGGCCAGTGCAGACCTAGGAAATGGGTCTGGGATTCTCTGAGCAGGGAGTTCTGGGACGCCAGGTGCATATAGGGTCATAGAAGGTACTCTTCACCCTCTAAGGAGGGATGTGGCCATGGAAGGACCAGGCAGAGGAGTGTGGGACTCAGCACAGGGCTCCTCCTCCCTGGGTCTAGGAAAGAATTCATAAGACTGTTAATCTACCTCAGGCAACCAGGTTGGGCCTACAATCAGAAAACGGCTCAGCTAAGAAATTCCTGAACTTTTATAAACATGAAACGGCAGAATTTTACATTTATGTCCTAGGTTGAGAAGACAGAGTGTCACATATCATGGATCCTATTCTTCTTAGCCACAGACAGTAACTTAATCAACAGAAAAGATATTTAGTCATGGATAGAAAAAAAATTTTTCCAAATCATATCTGCTGTTTACCAGTTACTTGTATGATTTTAGGTAAACAACTAAATTTGTCCGAGTTCCAGTTTCCATAGCTATAAAAATTAGGGCTAACACTACTTATTTCTAAGTCTGTTGGGAGGATTAGATAAGCTATGCTGTACAAACACAGCTATCCCTGTGTTTGAATACATAGTAGATGCTTAATAAACATTAATTTCCCTTTCCATCTTCCTCACTCTATTTTCTTAAGTTATATTTCCTAGAAAGCCCTTTTAATTAAGTGATAAATATTTTTCATTCTAAGGTTCTTGAGGGTTGACAGTACACATTTTGTATCTATGTAATTACTTTTTCCATTAAGGAAAAACTATTTTCCATGTTTATTGCCATATACTTATTCTTGTCTCCTTTTGTTTACCCTTCCCTTACTAAAATATATAGAAATGTAAATGCAAGATAAAAGTATGCACTGATCCAAATTTTTGCAAATTAAAAATTATTCATTGTACATGTGAGACTGTAACATCCCAGAACTGTTTTCTATACATTTTGCCTTTTCCATTTCTCCCTCTCGTCTCTCACCATGTTTTTGTCATTTCCAACTACAAAAAGAGAACAAATTCATTTAATGCTGGGAAAGAGAAAATGGGAAGTGATATGACCATGGCGGGAGGCCACACACAGAGCTAGAGGGGGACACATGAGGCAAATCGGTGTCAGAAGGGGTGGCCCTGCCCCTGCCCCATGTGACATCATCACCACCTTTGAGATGTGGTGCCTTATTTTACTCTTCCCTTAGAATACGTATTTCGAGTGATCAGTCTCACCGCTCAATATGAAGGGACAAAATGCTACGGCTTCTATTTGATCCTTTAAAGTGTAAATCAACAATTCTTTAGGTCCCTGCAAAGCGGAAAATTATTGAAAATATAAAATCCTGGCCTCCTTAGACCCTTTAACTTTGCTCCCATACAAATCGATGCTTCATATTCATCTGGGAACCCAAACCAGTTTTTTATGGGGTATGCATTGTGCAGTTTCAGGCTGTTAAGCTTTAGTTCGGCTTGAGAGATGCCACTCACGCATAAAGACATGAAACAAGGCAGTGGAGAGATACAGATACATCTTCTGAACTGAAACGCACACAGAATCCAGCAACTGCCACTCCTTACACCTCTCCCAGAGGAAGTGGCAACTGACATATACATGCCACACAAGAGGTAAGGGAAGCAAAAAGAAACCATGTTCACAAGTTCACTTGGGGATAAGCAAGAGATAATCACATACAGGAAACAAATTGGAGGTTGAGCAAGACGCAAAAATCAAAATGGACAAAAAACAGGCATCGTTAGACATCAGAATATAAGAGGAAAAGGCCTAGGGAGAAACCTCAGTTGTACAAAGCATAACAGGGTCATAGAAACAGTCATCTTTCAGAAGAAGGGGTGATGGCCTGTGATTACCCCAAGGATGAGGTAATTAAAATCACAGAAAAAAATGAGAGGAGGTAAGGAATTTCTCAGTCAGTGGTGACTGGAGAGGCAGGATTTGTCTCTTGCCACTCCGGAGGGATGGAATTCGAACTCCCATGGACACAAAGTGGGGATGAAGGAAAAGTGGAGAGACCAAATTAAAGACAGAGAGAGAATGCAGCCGCTGATGAAGACAATATTCTTTTCCTTTCTCTCGCACGCAGATACACACAGACACATAGATACACACACATTACAGCAATATTCATGGACTAGCTGGTGAAAGTTGCAGTAAGCAAGGGTATTTCTGCCTGAATGGCTTGTAGGGTGTGATTACTGAATTAAATCTAATGCGAGAGAGAAAAGAGGTAGATGATAGGACAGAGTGAATTATAGTGTGGGTCTCTGAAAATTATAGGAGGTGTGCACCTTGGCAGTATTAGAAAATAGAAATCTGTGGTCCTTTCTTCCTCCATTTTTAGTAATACATGGGTGTTACTGGTGGACGTTCCCCACTAAACCATACAGAATTCCAGGAAGAATGTTTCTGAAGTGTTTTCTCAGAATCCACGTTTGGCGTGTGCTTATTGCCCTTCATATTAGCTGAAGCACAGAGCTGGGAAGAGTTTGGATTGGTTGAAAAGAAATCAGATTATGACCAGAGACTATTTAAAAACCTAGGAAAGGCAGTTCTCAGCATTGATCTTGAATTTCTTCATGCCTTGAGCTTGGCATGGGCTTAGCGTGCAATGTGGTAGGGTGCTGACAAGCTTTTTCAAGCTGGGGTATTTTCTAATCTATCTGCAAAAGTAGATTAGGCAGTTCCTGGGATTGAGAAGAAATGAGTAGATTAGGGATTAGATTCTCTTTTCTCTTTTCTTTCCTTTCCTTCTTCACCCATTCATTCTGACTGGCATTTAAAACACACGTACCCTAATTTATTTCTATCCTTGTAGATCAAGTTGATGTCATTTAGTCTGATTTAGCCTACTTAGCTCAATAAATTAATTGGCTAATAGAACATCTGTATGCATCAGGTGACAGGAATGCTCACAGGCATGTACTCAGACCACAGCATGCATGCATACACACACACACACACACACACACACATAAACTCACATGTAACACTCTTGTTAAGGACGACTGTGTGGGGGTGTATGAAAATTGTTGAGCTCACCCCCTAGGAGACTGCAAAGGTAAGGCTTTCCTGTTTCAGCTCTGCACTGCAGCTCTGTCCTTCACATTCAAAGTTCTGCTTGGTAGAGTTCACAGGCCATAGCGGTTCAGGAATTAATTTCCATAATTATCTTTTTGACTTCCTCATTATAAAAGGCATCATCCCTGGATGGCAGGAAGCCAACCTGCTGACCCCAACAGGACAGTGCTCCACACAGACACCCACATCAGCATACGATTCTTTTGTCTCCTTCCATATCCCAGGAGCCAACTGCAGGGATGCTGCCTTTCCTGTAAAATGGGATTAACTGAAATAGTAATGTGAAATCCTAACCCTCTGCCACAGAGGTATCATGGTTCCACGAGTAGGGTATGGACTTGTTTGTGACAGAACCTTGAATTTGAATCCCAGCTCCAAACTTACTAGCCCTGTCGCTATGTGAAAGTTCAGGGGACTAGACTGAACCTCAGTTTATTCCTCTACTAGTAGAGGGTGACCATGTTGACCAGCTAGGATTGCTGTAAGGTTTAGAGATCATGATGTTTCTCCATAAATGGTGTATTTGTTAAAAAACTAAGGGCTATATGTTGGGAAGGTTAATTTAGTTGAGATATTTTAAAAGAAAGCCTTCTAGAGACATGGAAACTATAGAGTTAAGGGATGCATGAGGATGTGAAGGGTGTTTTTGTTTTGCCCTTTTTTTTTGAGTCTCGTGAAGAAGGGTAGTTAGAAGCACTTATTACAACCACATTTATGTAATACTTTATAGTGGATGAAATTATTTTCAATATATTTTACTGAATTATAGTTTACACAGAGAGTTTCATTTAATCATTATGTGGTATTATAAGAAATATATTCACTCTTTGTCCCTGGTGGTGGTTCCTGGCACAGAGCTCCTAAAACCCTTGGGATTTTCTGAGTGATAGGAGTGTTGTCTTTTGTAATTCATAATGAGCCCCTTTTGATCATACTTGAGTTTATTCTAATGAGGTGACTTAGGGTAGGACACCTAGATAGCCTCAGATAATCACCGAAAAACCAAGTGATCAGAGGATTGGAACTTTCAGGCCCTTCCACTGACCTCTGGGAAGTGGTGTAGGTGGTATGTGGAGTTACATTTCTTGCATGAGGAGAGGTAATGGCTTATGAATTGGCAAATGCAGCCATGTGTCAGGAGGGTGGCGAACCCCAATTCTATGGAGACATAAGCTCTTACACCTGGGACCCTCCTGCATCTCACCCTATGTACCTCTTCACCTGACTATTCATTGTATCCTTTATAATAAACAGCTAAGTGTAAGAAAAAATGACTTCCTAAATTCTGTGAGCTGTTAGCAAAGTACTGAACCCTAGGAGGTGGTCATGGGAAGTCCAGATTACAGCCAGTCAGTCAGAAGTATGAGAGGCCCAGGACTTGTGACTGAAGTGGGGGGCAGTCTTATGAGACTAAACCCTTTAACTTGTGAGATCTAATTCCAGGTACTGAATAAACAGTGTTTGAAATGGAACTGGATTTTTGGACACTGGGTTAGTGTCTGGAGAATCAGAGAATTGGTTGTTGGTGTTGAAAAACACCCACATGACAATAAATTTGTGAGGTAGCTGATAGCTGTTATCTCCATTTATCCAATGAGTAAACTAAGGCTGATCATGGATAATACATGGACCAAGGTCACATTTTAGATTTGAGACCGAAATCCTCTTCATTGGACACCTGATGCTAAACATGTTAGATGCCACCACACCAACTCTTTGGTGGATAGCTCCACTTCAGTAAGCTTTCATGAAAATAATAGACCCTCGCCAGTCTAATGGGATCATTATTTATGTGAACAAAGGAATGGTGAGTGGTCAAAGTGGAGATGATTGGGACAGACTTTGTAGAGAAGGGAAACACCTGAACTATTAATACAAGGAGAAAAAAAACGTTATGTAAAGAAAACAGTGAACACACTTGCTTAAGCAACCAGGTCCAAACCAGTAGGCATTAGAGATAAGCTTAGTGGAAGGAAGCGCAGGGCACTGGGTCTCTGTGACTGTGCTCAGGCTTTTGGACTTGGTAAGTTAGGCAAATGCAAGTCCCTGCACGGTCGTTCATTTTTCTTTCATTTATTTATTCATACATTCATTCTTAGGTGAACTAGTCATTATTGTGTACCAGACACACTGCTGGATGTTGCGTCTACAAAGAAAAGTAACAGACAGTCCAGACCACAGGAGTTTCAGGTGTAGTGAAGTGACAAACATGTACAGGGTATTATTTGACTGGTACCAAAGATGCAGGGGTGAGCAACATGGAGTGATCTGTGAAGGCTTCAGAGAGGAGTGAGCATTTGATCCAGGTCACGAAAGACGACTGGAAGTCCTCTGGGGGCTAGTGTGTAGGACAGTAGGTAACCAACTGGGAATGGACAGAACCTGGTGGAACAAAGGTCGCTTAGACCCATTACTGTAATTCAGAAGTAAAGCGATTAGAGCCTAGGGTAGAGTTATTGCCGTGGAAATGAATTGTAAAGGGGAAGATCAGTAACGTTTAGTAACTGATTAGATTTGGAGGTCAAAGAAAAGGGAGCCATTGCATAAAATTACGATGATGAGACTGGGGCATTGAGAAGATCACAGTGAGTCATTAATAATTAGGAGATGGGGGGCTTCCCTGGTGGCGCAGTGGTTGAGAGTCCGCCTGCCGATGCAGGGGACATGGGTTCGTGCCCCGGTTCGGGAAGACCCCACATGCCATAGAGTGGCTAGGCCTGTGAGCCATTGGCCGCTGAGCCTGTGTGTCTGGAGCCTGTGCTCTGCAACGGTAGAGGCCACAACAGTGAGAGGCCCGTGTACCGCAAAAGGAAAAAAAAATAATAATTAGGAGATGGGGAAGGACTGTTGTGCTGCTTCTCAGTGGATGGTCCTTCTCTCTACCTGGAAAAGGGCTCCTAGACCTTAAAAGCCACAGCATAATTCTGGCCTTAATCTATCCCTCCTGAATACATTAATGGGCAAGGGGACAAGAGGAGACTGAAAGAGAACAGGCGCTGGTCCCTGTCAGGCACTCAATCCATGTGTGCTCAGTGGAATTTGGCCTGAGAGGAGTGAGAGGCAACAACATCAAGAATGACAAGTCTGGGGAAATTCTGAGAGCAGCACCGCAGTGTGGCCAAACGCAAAGACTGTGGACTTGCTAGACCATCTTGGCTGGAGTCTGAGCTCCAACCCCCCAGCAAGTGAGAAATTTAGGACAAGTGACTTTACTTCATTCTGTCTCAATGTCTTTGTCTGTAAATTGGAAAGCATAGTGCTCTTTACCAGATGGGATATTGTGAGAATTGTGAGTTAGTGAAATACTTCAGTGACTTGACTATACATTTAAAGTGATTAGAAGAGCATTTGGTACATAGGAAGTGTTCAAAATGTTGCTGTTATCATCACTTACTGAGGAGCACATTGTTAAAGTCAAGGTAGAGACCAAGAAAAAACGCACACCGAATACAAGCAATGGATATCATTTTATAGAAAGTCATTTCAGTGAGGGGGTAAAACGGAAGCCTATTTCTTGGGGTCAAGAAGGAAGGAGACAGTAAACTAAGTCAAACATCAAGGAGAACACTCACAAATCAAGCCTTGAAGCACAGGACAGGATTCACAAGAATGGGGTTGGGGTGGGGTGGAGAGGGATGGTTGGGAATGTTTACACTGGCTCAAAGTATTTAAAGAAAAGCAGCAAAGCTCTCTGAAAAAAAAATCACCAGAGAAAGTATTAATGCTACTGCTGTTGCTACTATTACTATTATTACTACTAATTATTATTATTTCAAGCAAGAACCATAGTACCTCTTAAGGGAAAATAAATGTAAAGGAGACAGTCATCACTGAAGTGGGCAAAGGATGCATCTTTTCTGATATCACATGTGAGTCTGAAGAAGACATCCTGTACACAGCAAATATAAGCATATAAGAGCATCAATAAATTCTTCCATTTAAATGAATAAACCAATAGTAATAGGAAACTGAGCTTATGAGTTACCAGTTAAAAAATACAAATAAGATCAAATCTATAAAAAATGGACAACAGCATTCACGTAAAAAATTAATAATGCCACAAAGCTGGAAGCAAACATACTCTTTGCAGTACAGATGATAATGGGAAAAGCCACATATGTGACATGCATTCATGTCCTTGAGTCTGAGAGTAGCCACAGCAAACCTTATCCTGGGGTCTGCAGTCCTTTGCCAGGTACTGTCTAAAATGCTCTTTAGTATTTCCCCTCTTTCCTGCTGACAAAATCTAAACGATCTGAAAGCATCTCCAATGAGTACAAGAGGAAAGAACACAACTGTTAGCAAATGTGCATTTGAGTGCCACACTCCCAAGGTTTTCCAAGTAATAAAAACCAATTAGATAACACTCAGCAGCTACAGTGAGAGAGAACAGTTCAATCTTAACAGTACTAATAGGGTTTTTAATAATAGATAGGTTTTTCTCTGCAGAGCTGGAGGTGGAAGTAGCAGAAGTTATCAATTGCACAGCATTCTGCTGAACAATACTCAATGCAAAAATGTGACATTAATGCAGTTGGTCTGTCAGTTAAAGTTGGTCCGTGAGAGCCAGGGTAGGACTTCCAGAATGACCATAGGGAACGCTGCATAGGTAAGAACTGCAAGAAAAAAGAAATCAAGACTTTTTCTTAAATACTATGGGCAAGGTTATAACCTACCTCAGGAGGAAACCAGGGAGGTCTAAATCTGAAGAAATTCAATGTACAAGTTAAGGTGAAATTCTCTTGATCAAGGAACATTGGAGACTTTCAGGCTATTAAAATGTAGACTTTGATTCTAAGAAGAACGACTTTTATCTGTGGGTGGAATAATTCTGTAAAAATCTTTCGTACCTGATGGTAACCAAGTACATACAGGGTTTGTTTTGTTTTATTTATTAATTTTTTATCACATTCACTATTCAGTAAAATTATTTGCATACTATCTCTTTGCTGGAAACACAAAGTAGGTGGAAAGTATTTGTCTCGTTGTCATAGAAACCATCATTAAAATAATTCACCAACTCTACTTAATTCATCATTCCCTCCTCCCTTCAAACCATCAAAAGGGAGCTCTATAAAGAGAAGGAAATAGTGTCTTAGAGAAGGCAACAAGTGAGGGAGAAGGCTCGGAACCAGTTCCCCTGTGGGCTTCCTAAATGCAAACTGGCAAGAGCTTCACCCCCTTCCAGCCCTACACTTCCCCTTCTTTTCTTCCACACCATTCTTTTAAGTCTAATCATTGAGGTTTATGAAAGGAATTTCCTCAGGGTGTGTGGTTATAGTGCAAATTTTGTATGATCAGATCAAGCTTGTGAATAATACATTTGTCTGTGAATAAATTCTCCAGGGCATGTCCTCCTGGCTGAGTCTCTGTAATGAAGCATTTGACTGTAATTCAGTTAAGAATGCGGGAGATGTAAATATATGTGGGTGGAGAGAGTACAGAAAAGACTACAAACCACAGTGAAACCATTTCCTCCTCAGGATTCAGTGTTGCATTCAAATGCTACTTCCAGAAAGCAGCTGCTGGTTGGCATGAGGATGCATCCTAATAGCGTTTCAGAGATTTCAGAGCAAAGGGGAAAACAGATTGACACTGACCACAAATACTGGATAATCACGTGGAAAAGAGAGGGACTGCAGTCAAGAGATCACTTCTTCTAGTTCTGCCCCTGGCAACTTCAGGACCCCGGACAACACATTTCTCCCCTCTAAGCTGGCCCATCTGCAAAGGGAAGCATTAAGATCAGTTACCCTCGAGTGAGGAAACAAGATGGCGGAGTAGAAGGACGTGCTCTCACTCTCTCTTTCGAGAACACCAGAATCACAACTAGCTGCTGGACGATTATCGACAGGAAGACACTGGAACTCACCAAAAAAGATACCCCACATCCAAAGAAAAAGGAGAAGCCACAATGAGATGGTAGGAGGGGCACAATCACAATAAAATCGAATCCCATAACTGCTGGGTGGGTGACTCACAGAATGGAGAACACTTATACCACAGAAGTCCACCCACTGGAGTGAAGGTTCTGAGCCCCACATCAGGTTCCCAGTGCGGGGGTCCGGCAACAGGAGGAGGAATTCCTAGAGACTCAGACTCTGAAGGCTGGTGGGATTTCATTGCAGGACTTCGACAGGAATGGGGGAAACAGAGACTCCACTCTTGGAGGGCACACACAAAGTAGTGTGCGCATCGGGACCCAGGGGAAGGAGCAGTGACCGCAGGGGAGACTGAACCAGACTGACCTGCTAGTGTTGGAGGGTCTCCTGCAGAGGCAGGTGGTGGCTGTGGCTCACCCTGGGGACAAGGACACTGGCAGCAGAAGTTCTGGGAAGTACTCCTTGGCATGAGCCCTCCCTGAGTCTGCCACTAGCCCCACAAAAGAGCCCAGGTAGGCTCCAGTGTTGGGCTGCCTCAGGCCAAACAACCAACAGGGAGGGAACCCAGCCCCACCCATCAGCAGTCAAGCAGATTAAAGTTTTACTGAGCTCTGCCCACCAGAGCAACAGTCAGCTCTACCTACCACCAGTCCCTCCCATCAGGGAACTTGCACAAGCCTCTTAGAAAGCCTCATCCACCAGAGGGCAGACAGCAGAAACAAGAAGAACTACAATCCTGCAGCCTGTGGAACAAAAACCACATTCACAGAAAGACAGACAAGATGAAAAGGCAGAGGGCTATGTACCAGATGAAGGAACAAGATAAAACCCCAGAAAAACAACTAAATGAAGTGGAACTATGCAACCTTCCAGAAAAAGAATTCAGAATAATGATAGTGAAGATGATCCAGGACCTCAGAAGAATAATGGAGGCAAAGATCGAGAAGATGCAAGAAATGTTTAACAAAAGCCTAGAAGAATTAAAGAACAAAGAAACAGAGAGGAACAATACAATAACTGAAATGAAAACTACACTAGAAGGAATCAATAGCAGAATAACTGAGGCAGAAGAACGGATAAGTGACCCAGAAGACAGAATGGTGGAATTCACTGCTGCAGAACAGAATAAAGAAAAAAGAATAAACAGAAATGAAGACAGCCTAAGAGACCACTGGGACAACATTAAACACAACAACATTCGCATTATAGGGGTCCCAGAAGGAGAAGAGAGAGAGAAACGACCCGAGAAAACATTTGAAGAGATTATAGTTGAAAACTCCCCTAACATGGGAAAGGAAATAGCCACCCAAGTCCAGGAAGCACAGAGAGTCCCATACAGGATAAACCCAAGGAGAAACACGCTGAGACACATAGTAATCAAACTGGCAAAAATTAAAGACAAAGAAAAATTGTTAAAAGCAGCAAGTGAAAAATGACAACATACAAGGGAACTCCCATAAGGTTAACAGCTGATTTCTCAGCAGAGACTCTACAAGCCAGAAGGGAGTGGCATGATATACTTAAAGTGATGAAAAGGAAGAACCTACAACCAAGATTACTCTACCCAGCAAGGATCTCATTCAGATTTGATGGAGAAATCAAAAGCTTTACAGACAAGCAAAATCTAAGAGAATTGAACACCACCAAACCAGCTCTACAACAAATGCTAAAGGAACGTCTCTAAGTGGGAAATGTGCTTGCGTATGTGTGTCTATGCACACACATACTAGACATAAATATTATCAAATAGATTCAACAATGTATGAAAAATATACCATAACAGTACGACAAATAAAATTGAATTCAAGAATATAGATATGTTTTAATATAAAAGGATCTATCAGCTTTTCACCATACACAAAAATAAGCTCAAAATGGATTAAAGACCTAAATGTAAGGCCAGAAACTACCAAACTCTTAGAGGAAAACATAGGAAGAACACTCTTTGATATAAATCACAGCAATATGTTTTTTGATCCAACTCCTAGAGTAATGGAAATAAAAACAAAAATAAACAAATGGGACCTAATGAAACTTCAAAGCTTTTGCACAGCAAAGTAAACCATAAGCAAGACGAAAAGACAACCCTCAGAATGGGAGAAAATGTTTGCAAACGAATCAACGGACAAAGGAATAATCTCCAAAATACATAAACAGCTCATGCAGCTCAATATTAAAAAAACAAACAACCCAATCCAAAAATGGGCAGAAGACCTAAATAGACATTTCTCCAAAGAAGACATACAGATGGCCAAGAAGCACATGAAAAGCTGCTCAACATCACTAATTATTAGAAAAATGCAAATCAAAACTACAATGAGGTATCACCTCACACCAGTTAGAATGGGCATCATCAGAGAATCCACAAACAACAATGCTGGAGAGGGTGTGGAGAAAATGGAACCCTCTTGCACTGTTGGTGGGAATGTAAATTGATAAAGCCACTATGGAGGTTCCTTAAAAAACTAAAAATTGAATTATCATATGATCCAGCAATCCCACTACTGGGCATGTACCCAGAGAAAACCATAATTCAGAAAGACACATGCACCCCAATATTCATTGCAGCACTCTTTACAACAGCCAGGTCATGGAAGCAACCTATATGCCCATCGACAGATGAATGGATAAAGAAGATGTGTTACGTATATACAATGGAATATTACTCAGCCATAAAAAGGAACAAACTTGGGTCATTTGTAGAGACGTGGATGGATCTAGAAACTGTCATACAGAGTGAAGTAAGTCCGAAAGAGAAAAACAAATATCGTATGTTAGCGCATATATGTGGAACCTAGAAAAATGGTACAGATGAACTCGTTTGCAGGGCAGAAATTGAGACACAGATGTAGAGAACAAACGTACGGACACCAAGGGGGGAAAGCAGTGGGGAGGTGGGGATGGTGGTGTGATGAATTGGGTGACTGGGATAGACATGTATACACTGATGTGTATAAAACTGATGACTAATAAAGACCTGCTGTATAAAAAAATAAACAAAATTAAATTTAAAAATAAAAAATAAATAAATAAAAATAAAAAATTAAAAAAAAATTTAAAATAGTATGGCAGTTCCTCAGAGACTTAAACCCCAAGTTAGTTACCATATGGCCCAGCAATCCTACACCTCCAGGTATATCTAAGTGAATTAAAAACATATTGTTCACACAAAAACTTGTACACAAATGTTCATAGCAGCATTATTCATAGAAGCAAAAAGTGGGAACAACCCAAATATACATCAACTGGTATATGGATAAATAAACTGGGTTACATTCATACAATGGAATATTATTTGGCAATAAAAAGGAATGAAGTATTGAAAAAAAATGATCAGTTACCCTCAAGGTTCCTCAATACAGAGCCCTCAGAACAGAAACTGTGAGTGAATGAGTGAGTGAGTAAGCACGAGTGTGTGTGTGTAAATTTTCAAATAGTAAAAGAGACAAAGTAACGCTGGTATTTTTTGAAATTTTGCAAAAAAGTTCAGCAATGTGTTATTAACTAATGCTTTAGGACTAATACGTTTCCCTATAACTACAACGATCTATAATTTTAAGAATTTCTTCTAAATATGATCATCACACAGTAAATAAGATACATTTCTTATTGACTATCAGTTCCTTAAAGCCAGTCCTCGTGCCGGCATTTACAACACCCAGCCCATCCTTTGGAACATACTAGGTGTTGAGGAAAATATTTTGAGTATATGAATAAAGATATGATCAAATAGGAAGATATGCTTATGAGCAATTTAGACATCTTTATTCATGAGGTGGGAAAATGTGACTGTTTGCAATGCCAATCAAACTTACACGAAGGTGACACTGGACAAGAAGCTACTGTCTTCGGTGGGCACCAATGTTTCTAAGGCTTAAAATGTGCCCTCTCTTCTCCAAACATAGGCTCATGCAAAGACCAGTGTTTCAGGTCCCTGAATCTTCTTCCCTCTCAGGGACAACCAACACATTTTTTGCTCTGTCGATATCATGGTCATGGGAGCTGGGGGAAAACTGTTTCTGTGGTTAATCTTGCAACCATTGACTCAGCCTCTAACATGTAAAGCTCTTTGCTAGGATAAGTAGAGAGTGCCAAGATACAGCAACATAATTCTAGCATTATAGAACTTGGATCTCTTTGGAAAGATAGAACATAATTTATAAAAACTATAACTGATCAGAAATGCATGCATCAAATTAGTAGTATTAATAACTCATGATGCAAAAATGGGAAGGGATGGTTATTGACCAACTACCATGTTTCTGGTACTAAATCTATCCCTTTCACCTGTATTATCTCATTAAGTCCTTGCATTAACCATGAATGGTGCATAAGATTCATTCCAACTTTCAGATGTGGTAAGATCTAGAGATGTTTTAAGTGACATGACCACAGTTACACTACAAGTAAGTGGTACAACAGAAAAATCTTCCCATCTACTGACCTGTATTTAGGATGGATACAGGGAGGTTCAGGAATAAGGGTGCTTTAAAAGATGGCGAGAATTTATAAAGATGGATAGAGATGAAGGGAGAGGGCCATTCACAGGCTGAGATGGGAAAGGGACAAACTAAGTGTATCTCGGTAGACTCTGGTGATGACTCTGAACTAAAGAGTTTGCACTTTATCTCATATGTAATGAGTTACCACCATAAGTCTGTAAGCTAGGGAGTGACATATTTAAAGAGGTTAGGGAAATATAATTTGTTGTTTCTGTGCTGCACAGAGGATGACTGACAGCAGGTGGACAGAGAGGAAAAATTTGCTCCTTAATTGACTAGACATAAATGAATTAGCAGCTGAGAGCACATCGTTATCTAGGACCGAAGTTAGAATCATCATTTCTAAGCCCTGGGTTCAGTAAATGAAGACTGCTGCTCAGCTGGGAACACAGAATTAGAAGGTTGAAGCACTGAGTTGGGAGGCTTGAGAGGAAGCTGGTGAGGCCCTCGTCCACTGTGCATGAGGTGCAAACACAGAAGACTCTCTTCATGCAGTTGTATTCATCTGAATTAACACCTGTATTGCAAAGGGTATAGGCTACAAAGCGCAGTTATGATAAATGTGATCCCATTCCACAACATCTTTGAAAAACTCCCTGCAAAAACACAAGAAGAATCCAACAGATAAAAAGAACTATCAGAAAATCATTTCTTTCCTAGGGTGAACCAAGGTTAGAACTTTGGGATCATTTATATTTTAATACTCAGAAAAGAACATGTCACTACGATAAGGTTGTATTATTATAAAATATATTCTGTTAGTTTTATTAGAGATAAATTTAAAAGCTATATGTAAAGAAAGAGAAACTTGAGGGGGATAAAACCAAACATTTTCCATTGCATGTTTCCAGGGAGAACAGGGCATTTATAAAAATAATAGCCAAGACTTAGTGGTTACAATTTGTCAGGTGCTATATTAAAACTTTATGCTAATTAATTCATTTAATCCTTACAACAACATTGTGGGACAGTGCTGTAGTACTATTCTTATACAGAAAGTGACAAACTGAAAGCTTAAGGAAAAACACCCCCGGCCATGTAGCTAGAAGGTGGCAGAGCTGTGGTTATTAGACCCTGGAAGTCTGCCTGCCAAGTCCATATTTTTTTCTTAATCACTATTCCCCGCTGCCTCTTTGGCATCATTCTAAACATGCTGATGTGCTCACTGGAGCTAACAGGTTAGCAATGAACCACCAGGATCAGGCCCAGGTGAATCAGCAACTCTGGACCCAAGAGGAAACACAGTGAATTGTCATCTGGGGTCTGGTGGACTGAGATAACTGGAACCACACACTACAAGAGGCAGTGTGATGTCCTACAAAAAGCTTGAGGCCTGGAGGCCAATGGTCACACTTGAGTCTCAGCTCCCTTTCAAGGCCTCTATCAAGTTACTTAGACTCTAAAATGCTTTACTTGCTAAGCTACTGCAAAGAGATAAAAACTAATATCTGTATCATAAATGTGTCCTAAAGACTAAACAAGTATGTGTGAAAACATTTAGTTAAATCTTCAAAAGACCTGGATTGACTATGAAGTGTTCCATGTACACTGTTCCAATATTTATTTTAAACGCTTTTGTCTTACCACAACTTTCTCAAACAAAATCTTCTCACTCACCACTGGATAACTCTTCATGGGCACCATGAGTTCAGGTGTCCCCAAGAGCATTCCAAATGAGCCAGCACCATATCTCCCTTCACACAGTATAGATGCAGAGCCCACCAGCAGGGAGCTGCAAAACTGCCACTGACCTCTGACCTAGGCTTCCTATGAAATTGTGGATGCTCTATTGGAAAATCTGGGACTTGCAAGTTTTTCTTCTTAAATCAACCGTTTAGAAAATTGATAAATCAAAGCTTTGTTTTTCTGTATTCACTCAAGTATTCTGAGTTAATGGTCACTTCTTTCATGTGTCAACCTTTGGGGAAAACAATAAAATAAATCATTCTATAATTTGGGCTCTGAGCTTAAAGAAATTGAAAATATATGGCTTCCTGTCTTGACCATCAATTGCCTTATTTTCAAAAGCTGATTGACAAGAATAAGCTCCTAGAGTCCCTCTAAGTCCATTAGGCTGGTACCAAATTACATTTTGTAGCTCATTTTCTCTTTTGTGGGGGGAAGGGGTCATCAGCATGACAGTGCAGTATATAATATTTTATAAGTTGAAAGTGGCAAAAATCAACCACCATAATTAAGTTGGTGAATAAATGAACTAATCTAGAGAGACTCTTTTTCAGGAAGGTCTAGCCTTCATATCTGTCCTGGTGAGTACCCTCTTCCACTGGCCAGGACAGAAATAATTTATTGTCACCTGAATTTATGTACCATTTTGTGTCTAACCACTATAACAATATAGTATCCCCAGATTCATGTATTAAGGTAATTTAAATATTTTATGCTTTATTTTATTAATTATTACCCCCCCATTTCTCAATCTAGAGGAATTGGGTGGGTAATTGGGTGGGTGGAGAACTAGGGGCACTTACAACACCTCAAATTCTGCAAACTTGGGCTTCCCTGGTGGCGCAGTGGTTGAGAGTCCGCCTGCAGATGCAGGGGACACAGGTTCGTGCCCCAGTCCGGGAAGGTCCCACATGCCGCGGAGTGGCTGGGCCCGTGAGCCATGGCTGCTGAGCCTGCGCGTCAGGAGCCTGTGCTCCACAACGGGAGAGGCCACAACAGTGAGAGGCCCGCGTACCGCAAAAAAAAAAAAAAAAAAAAAAAAAAAAAAAAAAAAAAAAATTCTGCAAACTTTTGTGTCTTAAATCACAATCCTTTTATGTGACTTCCTGATTTAAGTTAATTTTATACTGGGATTTATTCATGAATATTCCTCCAAATTCCTGAATTTATAGTCCCTTCAGGGGACCACAGCCACAGAGAAAACTGATACCCTGATGTCCATGTCTTCTTGCCAAGAGGACTGGGGAAGGGCAGTCACTGCTCTCATTCTCCTTTAAGAAATAAACATGGGGAGCATGTCTACTTTCTAAGCAGTAAGAACCTTCCCTCAGGTGAACAGTTGTCCCTTCTTTACATACAAGTATTTTTAAAGGTGATCTAACATGCCATGAGCATAACTAGGCTTTTCTCTCAACCCTTCAACTGTGTGGGCTGATGTACACTGAAAGCTCGTGTCATTGGTAGACTGAAGGGAGCAATATTAAGTTATAAAAAATCAACTTGGGCTTCCCTGGTGGCACAGTGGTTGAGAGTCTGCCTGCCGATGCAGGGGACACGGGTTCGTGCCCTGGTCTGGGAAGATCCCACATGCCGCGGAGTGGCTGGGCCCGTGAGCCATGGCCGCTGAGCCTGTGCGTCCGGAGCCTGTGCTCCACAATGGGAGAGGCCACAACAGTGAGAGGCCCGCGTACAGCACAAAAAAAAAAAAAAAAAAAATCAACTTGAACTTAATTTTTAATATAGTTACAGATGAGATTTGGGAGGAAAGTGTGTGTGTGTGTGTGTGTAGAAAACTGTACAGAGTACACTTTTATTATCTGGTATGTTACCTGATTACTATTGAGAAACTACTGGAGGTAAAACAATCATTCCAAGGATTTATACTAAAATTATATAAATATTACAAATATTCTTAGTTAAAATATCAGCCCTAAGGTATCTCTGAAATTATATACTTATTGGGAAATATTAATACTAGCAAAGGAGTCAGCTAAGTTATTTTCTGCCGGGGATCTCCTGCCTTTGTCCCTTGCCCTCTACATTACGGCAGATGATGAGAAATATAAACCACTGGAGGCTGAACATTTCCTTATTTCAATATGAGGCTAAACACTGTTTCCCCCTGAGGTCTGGAAATGATGCTGAAGGAATTGAGACACGTTCGGTTTTGGTTTTTTTTTAGCATGAAATCATTATGGTGTTTTTGTCGTGGAATAACTTGGCTGGCCATGCTATTTCCTAGATGTCACCTATGTACCACCCCTACGCACGCTTCTTTCCAAACACTACAGCTGCATCCAGAGTCAGGAGGATAAGATGAGCTCTCTCAAGTCTACACACCTTTGGACAAGGATGACTACTTTTACCCAGCCAGTAGCTAAGACATTTGATGACACACACTCTTGAGATATCAGTTGAGCCATCCCTTCCTTCTTTACTGTGCTGCTGAACCTTTATGAGAACCATGTAGAGTTTTCAAGGAAGAGGCAGAGAGGAAATGGATTTTGGTGTCAGGCAAAAATGGTGTAAAATCTTTGCTTGCTAATTAAAAGACAGAATGAACTAAGGCAAGTTAACTCAAATTTCTGATTCTCAATTTCCTGTAGTTTTAATTAAAGTGACAGTAAAAAAAAAAAAAAAAAAAAAAAGCCTACCCTTGGGTCTAGCTTTTGGTAGGCTCTCAAAAAACGGTGCTGCTACTAGTATGACTACTACTACACTCCTATTGCAATATGTTTTATTATCATGATGATGATGATGACTACATGCACCCTTTCCTGTCTTCATAATACTTCTCCTTTATCATAACACAGGTAGGCATCTGGTTATCATTTATAACCCAGTCAGAGACTACACCACTCATTTGCATAATTATAGTGTCACTAGTCCCTGAGTGTCCCAGTAACTGCTTAACAATGGTTAGAGAGCAATTTCTCTATCACTCAAAGATTCTTTATCTGTTACAATGAAAGCAGTCAGGTGAAAAGCAATCTGTACTGTGGTATTGTAAGTTTTCTTTTTTTCCAGGCATTTACCAAAAAGCCTTAGAAGTAAATTCTTTAACCGAACACGATCCTGAGTGTGGAGCTGTACAAAAAGCCCAGTATCATTCACCTTACTGAGGCTTGAGGAGAGAGGTGAGCTATCAGGGATTGGAATGAAGCAGGACATAATGAGACTGATGCTTTGGGGTCAGTCCCTTATACCCAACACCTCATTAAGTCCCTATCAGAGGGGAAAAGGTGCAGAGACACTTTGAGAATAATAACCTTTTTATCTTGCCTTGTTACAAAATTGGCCTCATGCAAGGAAGGAAAAGAACCAAAGGAGTTTTTCAACTTAAGACCCTTGTGTGAAATCAAGTCAATTTTTTAAAAAGCAATTTATTCAACACACTCACTGCTCAGCTCATCACACTCACCTTTCCCTATACATTTCTCATTTTCACTTCCTATAATTTCTTCCTTCAAGAGTTAGCCAAGCTATATGTTCCAGAGAAAACTCCCTGGAACATGTAACCTGTAGGACAGATTGGATGCTGCCCTGTGCCTGTTGGTCCTTTCCTCCTCCCCTCCTCTTTTCCACACCCCTTACCCCACTTCTCCTCTTGGTTTGTCCTTCAGGCCTCTCTTTTCTCTTTCACTGCCTGTGCCGACAGACTTCTAAAGATGAACTCAAGAGCAGGTGTGATATGTGGAAGTCATTGCTCTCACAAAACATTAGCCACAATAAGCCAGCTGTGGCACCAAACAAACAAACAGACAAAAAAAAAACAACAAAGGAATGGAAGAGCAGCTGCGATTATATTGATGACCCTGGTTACCATGGCAGGGGTGGAAAACTCTAAAGCCTTAGGAATAAAGAAGTGTGAAAAAAAATTTTGTAACCAAAAGAGAATATTTGTAACCAAAATTTTGTAACCAAAGAGAATATTTCCTGCAATTTTTTTGAGGACATGATGGGAAATATTCAGGAAGGCCAGGAATAACATGGGATGGTGTCAGGACACATGTGAAATTCAAGAACAGATAATGATGTCTACTTTATAACTTTGGAAAAGGACAGATCTGCTCAGCCCCTCAGAAGGGGCTGAACAATTCCAGAGAAAGATTTGGAGAAATCTGGGCAAGACAGCAGCCTAACTACCACCAGTTTGGCCCTTTAGACCCAAGGACCTAGTTTACTAAGAGCTGAGCCTACTTTAATTTAGAGAGACAGGAAGTTTATGGGTTAAGAGCAGCTATTCTGGGGCCAGACTGCTGAAGTCAAATTCAGGTTTCACCTTGGGCAAACAGATACCTTGTCAGTAAGAAAGGATTAAAAATAGTACCTACTTCCTAGTTTTGTTCTGATATATAAGTGGGTTAATACATAAAGTTCTTCCTTCAGTACTGGAGGTACAGTAAAAGTTTTTTATTATTATTAACACATTTATGCAGTGTAAATATTATTAGAGGAATGCAATTTATTTGCAATTTCTAAAATGGATGAAATAATTTCTCTCACATTCTCTAGTTGCTCATTTGCCCAATTAAAAATTTTGTTTTCCTGTTGCTAAGAAGTCTGCTTAAACAGACCTCTTAAGGTGACTATTTGAGGGCCCTAAGCACCTATCACTTTCTGACTTTTAACTAAAAGATTGTTATCCATATTGAGGAATCTCTTGTCAGCTCATAAGTACCTGAACTTACAATAGTTTAAGTAGGAAGGTGACAGCTGTCAAAGACGAGCCATGGCCCAACCCAGGCAACCATGGTATCTGGATGGTTTCATTGTACCAATGAGCCTGATAACTTGTAGTCTGGCATTTTTCTCTTAAACAATGACATACTCTCTGACATATGACAATAAGAAAATAGAAAAATATGCTCATAAATGCTGCATTGAATTTTAAAACTCCTTGATTGGAACTTTTTTTTTAAAACTCTCTGCAATGCCCAGCTAAACTCTTCAATACAAGCAGAGATATTAGCAAGAGCAAAAGCCCAGAGATAACAATGTTTCTATTTGAAATATCCTCCTGATAGTCTCTGCATCTAGATGTGAAAATGCACATCTGATACAGCCAGTGATGACGAAAGCCACAGTTCACTGAGCCATGTGACAGACACTGAGGAGTGAGCTCTGCCCTTAATCCTGACAACAGTTCTATGAGGTAAGTCCCACTGTTGTCATGTGAAAAACTGAGGCTACATTATTTGCCCAAAGCCATACACAGTAAGTAGAGAAATCAGGAAGACACTCAAAGTCTGTTTCACTCCAAATCCCACGTATTCAGGAAATGGCATATAGAACCTCACCTTTCTCCAATCTCAGGTATGATAGCCTGCATCTAAAAGATCATTTACTGTATGTTTGTTTTCCCTGTGGATAACTTTATTGATAATTCTTTTCTATGGCAACATATTTATACATGTTTAATTACACTCTGTGATTGTCATACTGTCCTGTTTCATCTTTCGAGAACAGATATCCAAAACCAAATCCCTATCATTGCCAGGTAGATATTTTGAAGGCAGTATAATTTCTTTTTTTCTTTTTCTTTCTTTTTTTTTTTTTTGCTAGACTTAAAATCATCATTAACTGAGGTTAAACACTGGTCTCACTTCCAAAAGGTGACGCATGTCTATGGGGAAATAAAAGAAATAATTTTCTATGTACCATTTTAAAGGGGGTGAGGGAAAATTTTGGAAAGATAAGGCCTCAGGCTAATGGAAGATAACAACTCCTAAAAGAAAATATCAGTTAATTAAAACAACATTAAATATTCCCCAACAATCTTTTGTCAGTCAATAGGATAGGCCAGTGGAACTGCCACTGAGGGGCCCATCAAAGCCTGTAATATTCTCCCAGAGTAGCTAATTACAGCCATCTTAAAAGGTTTCCAATGCATTCACCAACATCTTTTTAAGAATTCACTTCTATAAAACATTCAAATATTAACAACCTGCCATAGAGAAGATACCACTCAGAAGCATTCAATCAATATCTCAGAGCAATGTCCAGTCATCATAATTTTATATAGGTCAAATCCTGTTTTTAAAAGGTCTAGAAGGAGAACCAATTATATATAAGCATATAATATATGACAAAGCAAGCATCATGAAACAATGGGTAGGGAAAATTTAATTAAATAAATAATGCTGGTAAAAGGGTTTTGCATTTCACTTGAAGAAGAAGATACTCACTTTATACCATATATCCAAATAATTATTTTTTTAGGTAAAGAAAAATATGTAGCAGAACATACATACAAAGACTTATTAGGTCTGTGAAGAAACTGAAATTTCTAAGACTTTAAAAGAAATCATAAAGGAAGAAGTCAGTCTATTTTTCTACATAAAGTTAAACTTCTAAGAAAGAAAAATTGCAATATAAAATGGAAGATAGGAAAATTAAAAGGTTAAATTTTTAAAGTTTATATTATGGAAATGTCCCATTCATATAAATAAAATAAAGATATCAATAGCTAAATGGACAAAGGCTAATGGGAAAAATTCTTTTATACAAGAAGAGTTATTGGAAATGATAAACCTGACATCTCAAACATAAGCCTATACTACACTGAGATATCAGCTGATACTAATGAGAGGAGGACAAATACATAATGATAATGACTCTATAGAAAGTGACCTGAAACACAGCATACTCATGAATTGCTGCTGACAAACTGGGACAACTCTAAGGAAGAAGATTTTGCTTCATAGTTCAGGTGTCATAAAACTTTTCAAACCCTTCGACGAAGTCAGTCCACATTCAGAAATTCATCCTACGAGAAGGATATCGATATATGCCTCTGTGTGTGTGTGTGTGTATATATGTGTGTGTGTGTGTACATATATACATATATATACATATATAAATATAAATATACATACAAGGGAGATTTTTATTTTTTTTTAACAAGGGAGAGTTTTATATGGAATTTATAAAAAGAAAAAGAGAAGCAACATGTCTATCAACCAACCTCAGATCATGTAGTACTACAGCAGTATTTATGGGGAAAAAAATCCACATATAAGTGGACCTGCACAGATCACACCCATGTTGTTCAAGGTCAACTGTAAAGTGCCTAGCTTAGTGTCTGCACATGGTGGGCACTCAATGTTTAATGGAAAAATTTGAACTTTTCCATCTGTTTAACACATACTTATTGAACCCTAACTTGTTATGAGAATGGTGCTGGGAGATGGAGATGTAGCTGTAAACCCAACAAACCAATTCCCTGTCCTGACGGAGCTTACTTTCCCTTCAGCATAGGATAAGAAAGCAGAAATTATTCTTGGGAACAAAGAAGGAAGGAAGCAGATACTTAATTCACAACTTTACTTGCCTCAATAAACAATTGCTCTGATGCATGGGATAGCTCTAATAGCTCAATAACAACCACTGGATAATGATGCAAAACACTTATTGAGGCTGGAAGTGTCAACACAGGCATAATCTACTAATATGTTAATTGTTGATGGACATTTGCTGGTTCATAGAAATTCACCTTGTCACCCATACAAATGTCATTTGCTATATAGCTTTCAAATTTCCACACACTCAGGGATTACTTCTAAACCAGACTGCACAACTCCTTGTAGAGTAATTAATAAATATTCATGATGCTGATATTGCTGCCAATGATGACAAATCTTGTACATTAGAAAGAGTATCATAAAGATGAGGATATTAATTTTATAAGACAAAGGCATTCTAACATTGGTTCCAATATCCAAGGAGCCTTTAAATATTACAGCATATATCTTTTTTTTCCTTTGGTAGTTGTACCTCTGGGAAATATGGAGTCATGCCCCAGTAAATATCTGCATAACTTTATACTTTAAATATTTATCTACAGACTATATATACTTTCAATACATAACACAGTTTCTATATAAGCACATGGAATTGTTATTCTTCAAGTCATGGTTACATTAAATCTAGATTTGATTTTCATTTCAGACTCTGCAAAAATACTTTTTTAGTTTGAGTCTCTTCATATCTACTCTCGTTTTCTCCATCCAGACACACACTCATCTACATCAATATTTATTGAGTACATACTATGTGCCAGGCACCATCCTGGGCCGTGGGCACAAAGTGGTGAGGGGAACAGATATTATTCCAGCTCTCATGGATTTTCAAACTCCTGGGAAAGATAAACAATAAATAGGTAAACAAATGCATAAAATAATTGTAAATTATGAGGTTTTTGAGAAACACTCAGGATGTTGTGATAAAATTTGTCTAGGAAAAGCCACTTTGAGGAATTAAAACAATGAAGACCTGAGAAAGAAAAATGGATCCATCATGTGAAGAAATATGGGAAAAAATTTAGATCGAAAGAAGGGTGTGTGCAAAAGCCCTAGGGAGAAAAAGAGGCTGAGGTGTACCTGAAGTACAGTGGCAAGGGAGAGAGAGACTGGGTAAATTCATAAATGAAAGAATGAATGAACTGGCAATGATTTTTCAGTCAGTGCTTCCTAAGTAATTCATTCTTCACAAGTGTGAAAGTCACCAGTCTGAGCCCATAACCTCTCAAGAATGAGAAAGTCTAGAGACCCAAGCTAAGAATCCAAGCTAAGACTCTCTCACATCCTTCAGACTTTCTTCCAGTCTCTCCCTCTGCAGGTCCTGCTGCATCTTCTTTCTTTCTGGACATAAATGTTTGCCTTCTAAGACAACCCGTGATTGACTCATTACTTGAAATGTGGGCTTATAACACTCCTTCACTGGGATATCTTCCATTAGGAATCCCACCTTAGTACTATGGTGTTGTCATCTCTTTTCTCTCAGCACATATGTGCTTTACACAGTGCCCAAATTTAGATACATGTCATTTGTAAGTGTTCATGTGGTTTTCACATTCTAAGGTTTATAACCTTCCTTAAATGATAAGGGTTGAAGGCAGGTTTTTTAACCTTCCTTGCCCAGTTCAATGGCCAACACAGAGGGAGACCTTGTCTCCCAGGTTAATAATCAATTCATAGTATCCCTAGGTTTTACTATATCAATGGATAGGTTGACAGATAAATACAGAAATATAGAGTTATATATAGTATGTGTGTATATATATGTATATATAGCGTTATATGCAGTATATGTGTGTATGTAATGTATATTATGCATATATGTCCCTCAAACATATGATATATAAACATATATATTTATTTATCCATCCATCCATCTATCATCCATCCACTCATCCATCTATTCATCTATCCATCTTTCCGTCTGACAATATAAAGATAGGTGTAGTGAAACAGGGATACATCAACAATCAGCACTTAATTTGGGAGAATGCCTTATCACAAAACTTACGGAAGTACATGTATAAATGTGCTTTGGAGATGCTAATTTCTGTAATGATTGTTTGCAACTGCTTATGCCTATCAGTTATAGGGGTAAAAGGCAGGCAACTTGAAGAAAGGGTGTCAAGCGCTGTGAATAATAAGCAAACATAAATGGATGCTTTAGGAGACAAAAAAAAAGAGAGGAATGGTCTGCTTGGGAGATTTTTCTTTCTTACTTGCTAGGGGATGGAGAGAAGAGGGAAAATGTACAAACTAGCAGCATACAGCAGAAGACAGGTCCATATGCTGCTGGGATCTCTGCTACCCTTTCTGAAATCAGTGCTTCAAGGATTATGAGTGGCAGGGAGGCTTGTACTGTGCCTGGAGAGTCTTAGTGCAGCTAAGCAGAGGGCATTTTCTGAAAGACCAGTGCAATAGCTGCTTCCTAAACAAGTCACTGAATAATTCAGAAAGAGAGAGACTGAAGAGTTGCAGGCTGTTTTTATACCAATCCTAATCATTTTACACAATTCCTCAGACATGTTTAAAGACAGGAAATATGTTAAGAACTTTGAATTTGTGAACTCTAGATACACAAATAAATCAGCACAATTTCCACATGGTGTTTTCTTATACTTGTTAAGATATACTTACCAACTTAGTGCTAGGTAAGCGTAAGTTATCCATGCTAGTGAAGCAAAAAGCCCACAATGTACCATTTTAAAAGAGAGACTTTTCTAATTAAGTTTAAGTTTATTTAATACATTTTAGAGTATGTGTGTTCCATTCTGTTAACAATAGCAAAAAAATTATATATCCACCAATTTCCTTTAAAGAGACATTTTGGTGGGTAAAAAGCTTTTTGAGACCCCTTCTGACGGCAAAGGAGAATTGCACCCAGGTTGCCATTACTTACCAGAAACTGAATACATAATTTTCCTCATTAGCCTGGTCACCTTTCTCAAATGTGGAAGATGCATCACCATAAGATGAATGCATAAAGGTGAATTCTTAAAAGATGGTGATTTGCTACACACAGGGATTTTTATTTTGCTTCAGGTTTATAGGTCTTCTAAATAATTGTCTTGTACAATATAAAATTACTATTTTGATTTATTTTTTGAAACTATGAAACATTGCACAACCTAATGTGAGAACAAGAATATCAAGAATTTTCAAAGATAATGTGATATTCTAACAAAGAATGAGTAGCAATGCTAATTTTATCTGAAAATGCATTCATTTCTCCAACAATTTTATTGAGGGCATACTCTCTGTGAGATACTATTCTACATGTTAGGAATACAGTTGTTTATATCAGTCAAGAACTCTGCTTTCAAGGATTTACATTCTTTTGGGAAACAGACAGACAATTATATAAGATAATTTCAGATTGTAATGAGTGTGCTAAACATTACAACGTGGAAAGAAGATAGAGTGATAAGGAGGTAACTATGTAGGGAGAATGGTTCAGATTGTTTCACTGAAGAACAAAATGTGAACTGAAATGTATCTGCTAATTTAAAAAAAAGCCTTGTAAAGATTAGGTAAAGCAGCAAGTGAAATATCTGGAAGGTAAGACAAAGGATAATTATATAAATATAAAGATTATACATAATGGGAACCACGCTGGCTCGGCCTTCACTAGGTTTATAAATTGGATCTTTGTATTATCCTCTCTTCAAGGCATCTAGATGTAGTAAAAACATCAGGACAAACAAATCTTGGGAACAGTCCTAAGGCTGCCTAGGAGAAACCACAGACAAACCTCTCTTAGGCAGCTGCCTCATCTGTAAATTATTGAAAACCATACCCACTCAAAAGGTTTTCTTGATAATAAAAACTGATATACTATGTAAAAAGCCTAAACATAATAGGCACTCAGTAATTTTTCATCACCCTTTCCTCTGATGCATGGGTTCTCTGGGCCTCACCTCACTAATAAGTCAGCTCAGCTATTAGAGGTAATGAGATGCAGGGAGTAATAATATCCAAAGGGCAGGCAGGCAGCTAGGTGTGAAGTAGAGTTAGTGAATACCCAAGGGCAAAGATGCCACTTTAGTCTTCTTTGTGAACCCTAGACATAACACAGGGGCTGACATATAGTAGGGATAAATACCTGTTAAATAAAAATGAGACCCAGAAATAACTAACTTTAGGTAATCTATATAAGATAGTACATGGCCCTCAAGTCATATGAAAAGAAGATGAAGACAATGATCTCAACAGCTCCCAAACACTCTCATGATCTATGAGACTATGACCTCATTGCTTTAAGCTGTAGAAACAATAATATGACTACGTCAGGTACAACCACAAATCCTTATGAAACGGCTTTAGCTAAGAGGTATTTTATAATAGTTACAGAAGGCTATGGGTATCGCAGCATATCTACAGGAATATTAGTTCAGTGTTTCCCAAAGTCCGGCCCATGATGACAAAGAATAACCTTGACATATTTTCATGAAGGTAAATTTTTTTCAATGTAAAGGACTTCCCTTTATTTTGAGATTATTACATCAACTTTATTTTTGTGAAATCCATTCCCAAAGAGGTGTGAGAACTTATGGCACAGTTAATTAAATGAAGAGTGGATCCAAAGAGGGAGAAGTCTGGTTTGAGTTTCACGGGGGGAGCAGGCTCAAAGATGAAGGGCAGAAAGGACTTAAATAAGAGTGGAAGGGCAACTGATACAGAAGTTACATTATAAAACACAGGTCCAGGGCTTCCCTCGTGGCGCAGTGGTTGAGAATCTGCCTGCCGATGCAGGAGACACAGGTTCGAGCCCTGGTCTGGGAAGATCCCACATGCCGCGGAGCAACTAGCCCCGTCAGCCACAATTACTGAGCTTGCGCGTCTGGAGCCTGTGCTCCGCAACGAGAGGTCGCGATAGTGAGAGGCCCGCGCACCGCGATGAGGAGTGGCCCCCGCTTGCCGCAACTAGAGAAGGCCCTCGCACAGAAACGAAGAGCCAAAACAGCCATAAAATAAAATAAAATAAAATAAAACACAGGTCCAATGCAAAACCGACCATGTAAAGACTTGGACATCGTAAAGCTCCCCTCTCTTCAGGGGAAGTTGGGAGACTGGGAGCATTTGGGTAACCATGGAGTCATGTCATTCAAGAAAACAGACTAGTGATCAAAAAATGTTAGCCACTGTTGTTGGTGGAGATCATGTTAAAATGATAGTTTCTGAAACAATATTCCCTGCGATGGACTCCAGCCCCATCATTTCTTAGCTGAGAGATTTTAAGCAAGTTACTTGACGTCTGTGTATCTCAGTTGCCACAATTACAGAAATGAAGATGATTAACCTACCTCAAGGGGTTTTAGGGAGGACTAGGAAAGTGAATGTATATAAAGCCATTAGAAAATATTCACCATGTATTAAGTGTTCAAGTTACTATTGTAAATCAAGGCAGTTCTTTGCTTAAACCTTTTTACTTTCTGAGTTACGGATTTAGGTCAGTTCTCCATCACAAATATGTTTGAATGACTTCTTCATTTCCCCCTTCCCATTCCCTTTTCCTTCCCTCTCTCTTTCCCTCTGTTCCCTTATTCACTTTCCTTTTTCTTCTCCTCAGTTTTTGTTTTTGTAATTTGAAATCCATGTTCAAACCAGAGGCTCTTCAGGGAAGAGCTTTCTCAAGGGAATGAAAGATAACGACTTTAAGCCAAGAAATAAAACTGATTTCCCAAGAAGTACAGTCCTGTGGTACTTTTCTGAAAAAGGCAACATCTGTAGCCATTTGTCCTGAGATAACTTTGCCCTATCAAAATTGAATCAGAAAGCTGCTGGGGACCTGAAGCAGCATGTCTGCCCTATGTCTCCATGAAAACACTAAGATTGCCATTCTCTGTAGGAGTAGCATTCGGCTACCTAGTTGTTTTGGGTTCTTAAGTAAAACTCCTAGTGGTTAATTACATAATATATTGAGGATCAGTGAAATTAGTTAAATCATTTGGTGAATGTGAAACACAACATAGTAAGAAAGACAGGGATACATATATTCAATGTTTTAAAATATAATTCTAAAGCTAGGGTCGGTGGCCCTCTGGAGGAAGAGAAGGACTAAAGATGTAAACTACCAGAAGAGAGAATATAGGTCTCAAGATGAAAGCATTTTCTAATGGACTCATCCAAAGAAAGAATGGAGACCTTCCTGGAAATGAGGGAAGTATCCTGACACAGGTTGGATGATCACTAGATAAAGATGCCACACAGGGCTCAACAAGACTTAAATTTGAGTTCAGATGACCTCTGATCCTCACAAATCCTATTCTTGTTGTATGATATTCATTTGTGAAGGTAAATCATTCATACTAAATCTTAAACCCAAAGTAGCCAAATAATTGAAGAAATTCTGAACTATGGAATTTTCTTCTCTTCAGCAATTTAAGTTATTCCTTTATTTTTTTCTACTTCCCTTTACACATATGGCCCAGCTTGGATAGCTAAAAGTAATTTACAATTCTAGCCTCCCTAATTTGAAATTCTACAAGTCCAAGAGAGTAACCAGATTATGGAAACAGTTGATTAATTGTGCAAATGAGCAGTTAAGTATTATAGTTTAAAAACTCAAGTCAAAAATATTTCCCTTCCTTCAGGAAGACATATGAATGTTAAAAATGTGGTGCCTCGCAGAAGCAAAACTCCATAATTAATCTATAGAGCCATCTCCACTGTCAGAAGCAGAAAGGCCCCAGAGGAACTACTTGTCCTATAGAATGATGATGGCGTTGGTGCTAATGGTGAAGATAAGAAAGACCCTGAAAGGTATGTGAGAATCTCTTTTAGAATCCTGCTTGGATTCTGATTACAAGAGTATTCCTTGAGTACTTACTACTGACCATAGAATACTGACCAAAATCACCTGAGTGATTTCTATGAATTAATCTATTAATCCCCACAATAAAGAGGTAAAGTCCACCGAACGGTAAGTGGAGGAGTAAGACATGAATGGAGGCCACCTAACTGCAGTGTACAGGTACATAGCAACCTAGACTACTCTCTTCAACAGCCTAACTTGAGGTATGGTAAAAAAGTATCCTCCTCTGGGGATCAGACACAATACCTGCTATCTATTCCTGGAGCAGTCATTTATTCATTGCGTAAATTTGAGTTGCTCTGGCCAGACAACATCTGGAATGCTAGGTTCAATTCTCCATCTCAACTTGAAGGATATTGACTAACTGGAAAATACTCAACACATTTTATCTGTGAAGATTAAAGAAAATATATAATTCCTCCATAAAGTCTCAGTTATTAATCATTTCAGTATTAGGGCAAAATTCATTCCGTGTATATGTGTTTGTGTATGATGAGTCCTTCAAAAAATCAGTTGACTATGCTAGATCACTGTATTAGTTTTACAGAAGATGTTTCTGTGTGTAATCACTTTATCATGATACCATTTTGTAAGAATACAGGACAAATGAGGATCCCTTTCTCTTCCAATCCTTAAAGGTATCACACATCAAACTTCTCCAGATTTAGGTAGAACATTTCTACACATGATTATAAGTGTTGTTTCTACGGACTTCCTTCAGTCTCTAGTATGAGAGGAAATGATAAAACCCATAAAAGTAACCAATACTTGTACACTACTATAAAGTTTTAAAAGCACTTTTACAGTATTGGTTGAAGGTTTTTGTTTATTTTCAGTCCTAAAACTATGAAAACACATACCTTACTATCAGTTCTACTATACTTCCACCCCTACCTTGACCTCTAGAAAGCCAGCAGAACTGAGAAAAATAAACCCAGTTTGGAAAAGACAGCATAAGGTAATGCCAAGATGTATTCCCAGCTCATCACACATTTTCCTGAAAACAATCAATACATGTAGCCTGAGGCAGACAACTTCATCATACATATACTTTCTGAGAGCAGATCATTATTACCAGGAACCTTCTCCCTTACTCAAAAAGACAGAAAGTATGACAGAAATGATATACACAGAGTTAGCCCCAGGGGAAATTGTATAGTAGGCAAAATGCCTCCTACCTCATTATGTAGTCCTCTTTCTTCTTTTCCTTTCCAGCAGAAGGACCCCTGCCTCCCAAACTTCCCCAGATACCCAGGACCTTCTTGATCTCACTCTCCATGACCCGACAAAAGCCACTTTGAGAAATGATTTTATAAACTCGTTCCAACAAATGTGTAAATTTCCAGCAGAGGTTTTAAGAAGTATCAAAGCCTGTACTCAAAGGATTCAGTTCAGAGGGGTGCAGACATTAACTAAAGAATAGTGTTTTGTGGAAGCACATCTTATGAATCCAAATTCAGTCTCTCTGAAGGCTTCCACATAGAAAAACATAATCAAAAGAAAGGAAGTAATGAGGACTTATAAATTCTCTTGGGTAACACTGGAAACGGGAATATTTTTCACATGGTCTTTGCTACTCTCCCATTCTGGACTGTCATAAATGAGAGGCAGTTGAAGTGAAACCAGAAGATGCTGGAGATGCACCCAAATTACAGATACATCTTAGCACGGATCCGCACAACACTGAATTACATAATGAAATGAATAGTGCTATACAGTCGCCCGATGGAAGCTTACTCAGCATAATCAAACGGTCAGCAATTATGTAAAATCTAGTGCCTGTTGTCATTATGGCCCTGGATACATAGACCTAGGATCTGTCACAGAGCTATTCTACAAAGGGATACATATCACATCAAGCTGGGAGACCACAAAAAGAACACATCCCTGAAACACACAAGTTCCCACAGCATCATCATACACCAGAGTAGTCACAATATGTTAAGGATATTCTATGCAATGTTGTATAAGGGTCAGTGTGACATAGTGGGTAAGGGTGTGGCCTTGGAGTCACACAGATCTGCCTTCAAATCAGGTACTGCCACTCTCTAGCTGTACATATAAGACTTTTGTCACTTCTCTGACTGCTGGTTTCTTCAACTATAAGATGGAAAAAAACAATAGAGTCTATTTTTTTGTGAAAGTTAAATGAGATAAGGTGTTTATGTTACCTGGGATATAAGTCTTAGGAGGAGGTTAAAAATGATAGTGAAATGATTATGCTGATCATAAAACTGGTATCAACAAAGTAAGTAAGTCAACAGGTAAGGAAATTTTAAATCATTCAATCTTGTGATCAGCTTTTATAGTGGTTTAGAACACAGACTCAGAAACCAAATATTTTGGACAAATGACTCAAATTTCCCATGATTAAGTTTCCCATCTAAAAAAGAGATCGATAAGAGTACCTCACTGATACACTTGTTGCAAAGATTAAATAAAGTAACACATGTAAAAAACTTAGAATGGTGCTTTACACAGAGGAAGCACGAGATAAATGTTAGCTAATATTTATTACTATCCTTGTCAACAGTGGAGGTAAGAACAAGAACATGGCAAAAATATGGAGATGAATCTTGGTAAGAAAATCACAGCTCTCTAGAAGAATGGGTAGAAGTGAACACTAGAATGGCCTAATCACTTTCATTCTGGACACATCCTCTTTTTCATTCATTGGCTCACTTGCCCAGGTTGCAACCACAGGAGCCCAGCTGAGATTCCAGTAGTCATACCCGAAAAGTTGCTTCTTTAGGACATAGCAGGTTTGGTCACTATGAAATCACAACTGGAACTTTTCCACTGAGAGTCTATGACAACTGGAACTTTTCCACTGAGAGCCTATGACTAATAATCTAAATATATAACCATCGTTACTTTGCATAATACTTTTGAAAACAAAACCAAGTTTGGCAACAAAAATTATTTGCTGGTGGTGGCCCACATGTGCATGGAAATGGTAAAGACACAGCAACAAAAAAAAAGTGCCTAAAAGAAGCTATGGCATTGATATTTCCAAAGAAGCTCAGAACATCATTACCATCACCACAGCCACCATCATCGTTATCACCATCATCGTTATCACCATTATCATCTTCTTTATATCAGCTACCATTTATTATCTATGAAATTTTGTTCTTAACATACTCACCTTGACTTCAGAAAGTAACTACCATTATACCCATTTAATTTCTTTGTTCTTTTTTTTCCCTTAAGACAGAGGTACTTTTGGCCTTTCCACTTCTGAAATTAAAAGCTACATAATGCACAGCAATACTTCCATCCTACATTTTCCATATATAGCAAGGCCCATTTTGACACACAATAGTAAACCTTTGAGTGAGGCATTCAATTAACAATGGAACAAAATGAAATGTTTATTTAGTTTATAATAATGGATCACAGAGGACCAATTCTAACAGTGACCTTCAAGGAAAGTTGTTCAGACTTTTCCTGCAAAACCATTACATTGTGCTTGGTAATTAATAATTTCACACCTGGATATTGATGACAGGATTCAAACAGGAAATCAGTAGCCCCTCAGAAAATCTGTCCCCATCAGGTGAGCAGAGGGGCTGGCTCGCCGAGCTCCATCAGCTAGGATAATTGTTATGAAAAGGAGGTGTACTGCTTCCCTGCAGAGGCAGGGATGCCCTGTACCAAACTTCACACAAGCTATACACAAGTCAGTCCATTGGAACATTGAAGACACCCTCAGTAAATGCAAATAGCCAAATACAACGTGGCTAATGCAGAAAATGAAAACTGAATTTGGAAAGCAGAATAAGGAATTGAATAATCGCGAAGTGCGAAAAACAAAGAAAATGGACAAGCCCAGGCCAGAAGCCGAGAAAAGTCACTGCCAATTTTCCAGGAGCAGCCACTGTTCAAATATTTAATAACTCCCAAGTATTCTTTTCCCTCTTTTTACTATTTATCTGCCATCTTGCCTACTAAATCCTCCTCTACACTATACTGCTAAGAACTCATTTTCTTCAAGTCTAAAACCCCTAAACTCCAAGTAGGTTTGGATAATGCAATGGGAAAGAAGCCATGAATTTTAATACTTTAGATCCCAGAGCACACCAAAAATCATACCAATTCCATATCTTTGAGACTATCTTTTAGGGAGGAAAGGGACAAAACAAAAGTATCAACAATACAAAGAGGTGTACCTCAAATGATAAAAGAAACACATACCTGAAGATTCCCTCAAAAATTTTTAATGTAACTCAAATGAAAAAAAGTCTTGAGAGAAGAATGTTCTTTAATGGAACCACTATGGATATTGCTAGAAAGGGAATAATATTCCCCTCAGTGCTTCTCTGCATAAAATCGAGATTTGAATAGGGTTCACTTACCTTAAAGAAAGGTACAAATAAGCATTATATGGAGATATAGATACAACCATTTAAATATTTCTTAATCCTAGATTATTTATAGGTTATTTAACACTTCAGGGTTAAGACTCACGAATCAAATAGAGGTGATGGAAGATGTCGCTTTGTGGAATATTCAATGGAGAAAGCCATCATATGCAGAGGCGATTCAGTAATCATAGTTCTGTTGTAAAAATTGGTTTCACTTACCTAGACAAAAGAAAAAGAGAAAATAGGAGAAAAATGTTTAATAGAATTCTTTGAAAGCAAAAGGTTGTGTTTGTTCATTGCCACCCTTTTCCTCCCTTTTCATAGCCTCTTCACTTCTCAGGAAATAGCCTCATCAGTGTCTCAGTACTGATATCAAAGATCACATGAACGCAGTGGAGAAGATGATGCTTGTCCTTGGCAATGGACAACAACGAGGTCCACCCTCTCCTTGAATCTTGCTCTGCAGGTGTCTCAGGTGGGGGAAATGACAGACTATCTTAACTTGTTTTCAGAATGGAAAGGCATGGGTCAGTGCTCTTTGGATTAGAGGCATACCTGCTCCTTGGGTGTTTTCTCCCAATCCTGCTCTCCCTTGCCACAGGATCTTTGCACATGACCCCCCTTCTTTCCACTCTCTCACCCGACCCCACTCCATCTTGCCATTCAGTCCTGCTATATACACAGTTCTCTCTTGCTATCCAAACATCTTTCAAGCCCAAGCAAACTGCTTCTTCTGTGTGCCTAGCTCTCTGTGTTTATTGATAAAACAGTATGTCACTGTCCTATAGTTAACCGTTCACTTGTATGCATGTTACAATATGAGTTTCCAGAGAGTAGAGTCTGCATTGTACTCCCTGTTTTTTCCGTTGTTAACAAAGCATGAACTGGGATATGGCCAATTTCAATAAACATTAGAGAACAAAACAATGAACTAACTAATAAGTAAAGGGAACCCAAGTCAGAGCAAAAGAAAGACAGAGGGAGGTGAATGCCTACGGTGACTACTGAATCTAAGTTTATGGGAGAGACCTAAATGTGTTCCCTGTTTCCTTCTTGCTCAACTTCAGGTTAGGAAAACAATCACAAATAAACATAGAAGCTCTGGGCTAGAATACTAAGTATGTCAAGGACAAAACATGGTACTGGGTGCTAGGTCCACTTGAGGATCCAGAGGAGGTAAAAATGTCTGAGTGACTCTACTTGAAATTGTCCACATCATGTGTCTGTCTGTGACCTTACACAAATGACCTTACTCTCTAACCCTTACTTTTCTCAAATGGAAATGGAAATTACCATATTTGACCTGTCTACACTACCAGTTTTTAAAACTTTTTATTTTGAAATAACTGTAGGCACACAGGAAATTACAAATTAGTACATAGAGCCTCGTGAATCCTTCTCCCAACTTCCTCCAGTGATGACACCATATATATATGTAGTAGATATCCAAAGCTGGAAACATCACCTTTTGTTGAGAGAACTAAATGAGATGATGTAAAGAAATACCTAATTCATTGTGTTCTTTTTTAAGGTTAATTATTCCTTATTCAACATTTATTATTAAAGTCTTGCTCTATGCTAGGTGTTGCACTGTACACTTGAGATAAATTTGTGATCAAAAGAAGCTTGTTCCATGTCTTAATGGAGTTTACATAGAGTGGGAGAACACAGAAAGATGAGATGATTAAAATCCTATGAAGTTCAATTTGTGTAAGCATCTAAAAGCAGGAATGTCTAATTCAGAATAGAAAGAAGGATGTTATACTCAGATAAGGCTTCCCAAGGTGAATTTTCCAGTCTAGACTCCTTTTGAATGATGAGTTGAAATGAACCAGAGGAAGTATACACAGGTTGAAGGAAGAGTACATGTAAAGGCAAAAAGAAGGAAAAAAATCTGGCTTATTTTAGTTTCAACAACTGCCATATCTGTAGTATGACAATTTTATGATTCAAAATAATAATTCTGCATGACTGTATGAGTGTCGTAGTAAGAGAGAAACCTAGAAAGAAGGAAGTTCTGGATAAAATAGGGTTCGGTAAGCCAGGATAAGGATTTGAGAATATATTTGAAGAGCAATTGGGATCCAAGAATGTGTTTTAAACAGGAAAGCATTATAATCAAATTGGCATACCCTGAGTGCTTAGAGAGAAATGGATATGATGGGGCAAATGTAGAAGTGGAAGCAGAGAGGGCAATTAGAGGTTGTAGCCTGAATGCTGGCGAGACATTACAGCAAGATTAGCCAAGACAGTGGACAAGGGGATAGAGAGAAGTGGGAGAATTGCTTTAATGACAGAACTGACTTCATTTGGAGATAAGCTGTGTATAGGTGTAAAAGGGCGGTAATGATAAAGAAGATACCCACGTTTCTAGCTTGATCAACACATGATGATATTGATCAATTCAAGTGGAGAAGCAGCTTTAGGTGAGCTATGATAGTGAAAGTACTTTGTAAACTGTAAAGTGCTACTAAAATATAAGTACAGTTGTTCCTAGGTTTCCACAGTTGGTTCCAGGACCCCTGTGGATACCAAAATTCATGGATGCTTGAATCCCCTATTTAAGATGGCACAGTATTTGCATATAACCTATGCATATCCTCCCATATACTTCAAATTATCTCTAGATTACTTATAATACCTAATACCAGGTAAATGCTACATAAGGAGTTGTAAATACAATGTAAGTGCTATGCAAATAATTGCCAGTACATGGCAAGTTCAAGTTTTTTTTTTTTTTTTTTTTTTTTTGTGGTACGCAGGCCTCTCACTGTTGTGGCCTCTCCCGTTGTGGAGCACAGGCTCCGGACGCGCAGGCTCAGCGGCCATGGCTCACGGGCCCAGCCGCTCCGTGGCATGTGGGATCTTCCCAGACCGGGGCACGAACCCGTGTCCCCTGCATCGGCAGGCGGACTCTCAACCACTGCACCACCAGGGAAGCCCTCAAGTTTTGTTTTTTGGAACTTTCTGGAATTTTTTCCAAGTATTTTCGATTTGTAGTTGGTTGAATCTGTAGATCTGCAACTGTTGGATCTAGAAGGCCTACTGTATTTTCCTATGTACCGGGTATGCAGAGGGCCTACTGTATTTTCCTATATACATGCGTACATAATTCTCAAAATGATTAGAAAATAAGTGGCCTACTTCTAGAAAGCCATGTCAGTGCATGGCTCCTACACAGCATATCATAATTGGTTTGTGGTGCCCTTTAGTAATGCCAGGACAATTCATTAAGAGAATCAAGAACAAGCAGGTGTTTTCATTAGAGCATGCTCTAATAAACACACACACACAACAGCCAAACTAGGGCAGAATTAAATTTGCTGAAGCACCCAAAGAATCCATTCAAGAAAACTGTAGTAGAGAGGCATTTTTCATTCAAGAATGGAAATTAATACAAAAGGAAAAGGAAAAATTGTTCAGGACATTGGTAATTAAATAGGCCATCACACTTATTACTTCTCAGCATATCATTTAAATAAATATCAATCAACAGACCCTACACTCTGCCATTGTTTGGTGACTTAAATGAAATTAGTGATGTCATCAGTCTCAAGGTGCCAGAGATCCATTAGACTATTGTTTTTCATTAAAATGATTTGTGATGTGTGTACTGTCTGATTCCACCTACTTGATTATGTGTTGCTTAAGACTTGGGGACATATCTTGCTTATCTCTGAATTCCCCAGAGGGCACAGCAGAATGTCTTGCATGTAATAGGCACCCAAGAATATTGTTGAATTTTAGGAACTTCATTAGAAATGAAATGCATTCAGTTATACAAAATGATTTATTTTCAACCTAATAGTACCAGTGGTGATTACTTTAAGAGAGTGTCAGTGTTGGTAAGGTACTTTGTCAACTTTTCAGGAAAATGCCATTTCTCTTAAGTCGACAGAAGATAACTTATCAGAGGGAAATAAGGAGAGAAAGGAGTTGCTTTGAATAAATTTCAAGAAATGAATTTCTTTGAAGTAATAGGCTTATTAGTGTTACTAATTCATAAAATATGCCTAACACAAAATCTCAGAAACACTCACACCATTGTGTTATTTTTGGAAGTTTCTCTTAAGCATTTATTGCCAACACCCCTTTAACTCATAGCAATGAGTTAATGAGTCACACTTTGGGGAGGAATGTGTGGAGGATGCCACAGCCAGCAATACCACATTATTATTATTATTATTATTATTAACTTTCATTATTATTGGTGGGTAACCCCTCCGCTCCTCACTTGACCTAACTAAGAGATGGTTTTCATGTTCCCTCCATCTTAGCGCAGTGTGATTTTAAAGGACTCTGAGATGAAAGTTTTGCCCTCTCTAAACGATTTCTTATCAGTAGAGACTGAGGAGTTGATATGACCCTTCGTCTTGCCCCAACTTCCACTTTACACTCACTGGTTTTCTGAGATGGCATTACCAAAACCTGAGGGCTGGAGAAGCAAGGCAGAGGACCACAGCCCTACAATTAATGCAGACGTGCTGCTGACCTGTTGGTGCAGGCTTGGAAGAGAGTAACAGCAGAAACGGCACAGGCACTGTATTGCGTAAATCCACCATGGCCTGCATTTTGTGCTGCTTTGCAAAATGTGTTTTATATCCTGGTGATATCCTACAATTCCCCTGATCTTTGAACAAACTGCGATCTGTCTTTATGAACGGGGTAGAGGTAGATATTCAGCACTACAATTCCTTGCTTTTTTGTGGGGAGAGAACACCTGAGATGCCCACCAATATTCTTCACACCAGGAAGTCAGGAGGCCCTGACCCAGAAAAGGTCTCTCAAATGTGGATTGGTGAGTGCATCTTAGCTAAGTTTATTACAAGTTCACATACTGTCTGGATGAAAAACTTGGAAACAAACACAACTGGAGTAGGGGAAACTGTAATTGATGCAGGTTAATCTCTCCCACATCTTCAGAGAATGGCCCTGCTCCCACTGCTTCACATTGTATATAGATTTTTATGATGATAGGAAGGGAAGAACTATGAGGAATTGCCAAGATATTGCCATGTGAAGAGGGCTGAGCTTATAGAAACTTTTGCAGAAAACTCATCAAGTTGGGATTGATTGTTACTGAGCTGCTTCCTCTCCAGGTACTTTCAGGCATTACAGGGCCACCTCCCCCCTCCATTCTGCAAGCGTTTCAAGCTTATGAGATAGCTGCCTCACTTAACTAACCCTGTGGCTTTAGGGAGGCTCCAGCACTTAGGGATGAGGGTAGTGTCCCAGTTCTAGGAACAACTGATGCCTACATTATGCAAAATGGCTCTGCAGAGCAACATTGATGGACCTAGAGATTATCATACTAAGTGAAGTAAGCCAGAGGATGACAAATATCATATGATATCGCTTATGTGTGGAATCTAAAAAAAAAAAAAGATACTAATGAACTTATTTACAAAACAGAAACAGACCCACCAACATAGAAAACAAACTTAGGGTTACCAAAGAGGAAAGGAAGTGGGGGAGGGATAAATTAGGAGGTCGGGATTAACATATACAGACTACTATACATAAAATAGATCACCAACGATGACCTACTGTAGAGCACAGGGAACTACACTCAATATTTCATAATAAGGGAAAAAATCTGGAAAAGGATATATATATATATATATAATATATATGTATATTATATACATAAGTGAATCACTTTGCTGTACACCTGAAACTAACACAACATTGTAAATCAACTATACTTCAATAAAAGTTTTTAAAAATGATTCTGCAGAGACACTCCCCTGACTCAGTACACTAAAAGAAACCACTTTTGTCTTATCCATCCTATTTGACACGTTTAATATTTTTTTTTTATTTGAGCAAACAAAGACAAGAATACGATTTCAAGGCTGAAAGTTGGAGCTAGTTTTCAACGTTAGGAGGCATCAGAAACATAGTTTAGTGTAATAATCTCTCTGTCACTAGGTACAGTTCTCTGATAGCAAGAAAGAAAATCCTTTTCCTAAAATTAGTCTGGAGCTTTTATTAAGTGGCCTCATATCCTAAAGGGAGAAGAAGCCAATTATAGCAAGGATGGGAAAGAAATATCAAGTATCCTTACCCACTGTTTACTCTTTCCTTTTATACAGTATCCCACTGGACAGGTCATTGTGTGTGAACAATTATTGGCCGTAGCAACAAAAAGTCAGCTGACCTAAGGAATGGCTTTTAGGGCCATGTGACTGATTATTGCCAATTAGTCATCTGAAGAGGTTCAGTGAGAAATATTAGCCCTTCTCTTATCTAGAATGGTACCTTAAAGATCCTATCTGAATTCAAAGAGGTATGAACAGAAAGTTGATAAACATGAAAGCCCCATCCCCAAAAATCAACACTGTCAACATGGTGAAATGGGACGCACGGATCTAAAGCTATAGCTATGGTAGACGTTCCAAGTTATTTCTGGAACTACACCTATTCGAGATGAGAAATCATTCTTTGTAAAACTGAGGATAACCAAGCAGCATATCTATCTTTGGAATGGACATATACAGCCCAGAAACATTCACTAGAATAATGTTTTGCTTAAGTGACATAAAACTGCCAGTGCATGTGGTCCTCATAGTAGAAAGAGGCTTTGGTTGCCCACTCACACTCCCGCTATGAAGAGAAGTTCTGTGGAAGAGTATGAACCTGAGCCAAAGGAGCCTGAAAGATGGCTTTCCTCAACCAATCGCTCCAGCCTTAGACCTTTAAAAGGGGTTCAAGGTACAGCTCCAATCTGAGCCCCCCCCCCCCCATACTCTAATCGCATTTCCTTTCAATCAAAATGGGAAGGAGATTATGTCACGTGGCTGATTACCGATATCTTCAAATATCTGCTTACACCATACTGAGTTCTAGCCAGGAAAACCTCCCTCTATTTCCTTTCCACTTCCTAACTCCTTTCACTCTGCCTTCTAGAAATAGCTAACAGCAAAAGTTCCACTTCATAATTGTATTACTGGCTGAAATATTAATTGAAATGAAAACAACATTTTAATGGGCATAAAAGTCACTTGGAAATGAGATAAGATGTTCTAGGCACTGCCTGCCTAGATGCAGACCTAAAAGCAAAAGCACTCTGACAGTTTGATTATTCTGCACATTAGTGCAATATAGTTGGCTCCCGATTCCTAGAGTACAGTTCCGTATTTGCATAAATGTCTCTCCTGATTGTTTGCTGTTAGTTGCATTTATGGGAAAAGCCCTAGGGTTATTCTTTCCCTCTCATTAATCCCACGTATCATGTTACTGCAACACTGTCTCTCATTGGCACAATCATAAATGTCTTGCTCCTTCTTTGTACCTGGGTTGGAAAGAGGGACCCAGAACTGTGGCTCAGTCCTCCAAATTGAGTCCTTGTAGATCAGGACCTATATACCTAATCCCTGCTTTCTTTCTGACCTTATTTTCTACTATCTCCACCGCCACCCCACCATCCCTCTGCCCATTCCACTCCAGCCACACTGGCCTCCTTACTCCTCCACTGACTCCCCAGCCATGTAACACTATAGGGCATTAGCATTGGCTGTTTCCTCTGATTAGACCAGTCTTCCCTGGCATATCTGTACACCTAAACTCTTTCACCTCCTCCAAGTCCTTGCTAAAATGTTAACTTTCCAAAGAGGCTTACCCTGACCACCCCTATTTGATCCTGACACCTGACCCCAGCCACTGTTTTAAATGCTCAGTTCCTTAACTGGCTCCACTTTTTCTTGTATTCCTAGCACTTTTTACTTATTAACTTATTAGTTAATTTATTTAGGTATTTCTGCCTCTCCCACTAGAATTTTTATATATATGAAAGAATATATATATATATATATATATATATACACACACACACACACACACACACATACACACACACACACATGGTATGGTATGTGTATCTATATAAAAGGTATATGTATATATAAATTATGTATATAAAAATTACATACACATGCATATATGTATATATGTGTGTGTATGTGAATGTCTCCATAACTACTTGTTAAATGGATTAATGAAACGTGGGCCTCTTAGTGAATCTGTTGCTCTCCTTCTTGAAACCTGTAAGCCTTCCAAAGAATAGATTATCACTTGCCCTTCCCTCTCCTAGAACTTGTCGTCCCTGATTTCACCCAACACTTATTTTCCTGACCCTGATTTTTCTCCTCTTACATAGTATCATTAGTTGTACTTTCTTTATTTATTATTAATCAAGTCTTCAAATCTCACTGTCAGTAACTGTAGCAAGAAGGATGTATCACTGACAGAAAATAAGATTAAGTCTTTAATGTGTAGAATTGAAGGAAATCCAGACACTATCTTTTCTGATCTCATTACCCATCAACCAATCAATGGGAATCTCTTCTCACTGACCTGGAATTCTAATATACCCGTCACCCAAGCTGGAAAACATCAAAGATTAATATTTTCCCTTGCATTCAAACCATGTAATTTAGTAATAGCTACTCAAGCACCATTGGCCTGCTAATTAATCCATAGATTTTGTTGTTGTGCCTTTAATCATTTCCACTGATAACGGAGTCACTTTAGAAATACTCATTCTCTGCTCAGACTCACCAACTAAATGCTACTAGAGTCTCGTAGTAAAAAAAACACTGAAATATATCGACTCCCTGCCAACTTGCTCTCTTTCTCTTCCTTTCTTTTCCATGTGTCAGCTGGTGGTACTATGCAGACAGAATACAGAAAGGGGAAACTAGCAGCTAGTAAATGAGTAGTTTGTGTCACAGGTGAGGGTGAAAAATGATTCCTCATCTTAGTCAAGAAACAAGTCTGTCCTACTCTCTCTGAATGGAAGATCTAACTATCCTCTGACTTCCCATCAGTAATTTCAAATCAGCCTGAAAATAACTATTTGGGACCTTATTCCCAGAGTTCTCTTTTCTGAGAACACATGATTGATGTTCATCTTCTACCACCAAGCAACAAGTGATGTATGTTTTTTGATGGTAACATATTTGCATGTGGTGATTCACACAGGGTCTACTGAAAGTTTCTAGTGATCCTATATGAATTTAAAAGGTGTTCAGTTGTACCCACTGCCTGAATAACAACTTAAGTGCTGGCTTCTGTTTCCTGTCCTGATATTTATCTCTTGTGTGCCTTTGAAAGTGTCAGTTCACCTCTCCGCGCCCCAGTAAACAGAATGGAGAGATCTGGCTGTTTATCTTTCTCACAAGGGATGTCGATGAATTTATGTTTGGTCACATACAATTCATACCAACTGTTATGATTTACTCTAAAATAACATGGAAAACTTTATTTCTTATCCAAAGTTTGAGAGAAAAGGAACTGAGATGTTAAATGATACAGCTGTTCTAGACCTCTAGTTACTGCAATCAAAACGAGTGGCTCGGGGCTTCCCTGGTGGCACAGTGGTTGAGAGTCTGCCTGCCGATGCAGGGGACACGGGTTCGTGCCCCGGTCTGGGAAGATCCCACATGCCGCGGAGCAACTGGGCCCGTGAGCCAAAATTACTGAGCCTGCGCGTCTGGAGCCTGTGCTCCGCAACAAGAGAGGCTGCGATAGTGAGAGGCCCGCGCACCGCGATGAAGAGTGGCCCCCGCTCTCCACAACTAGAGAAAGCCCTCGCACAGAAACGAAGACCCAACACAGCCAAAAATAAATAAATAAATAAAGCAAACTGTCAACAAGTAAAAATAAACACTATAAAAAAACCCAAAAAAAACAAAAAAAACGAGTGGCTCTATCAGGCCAGGTTTATACATCATTAGCAAACAGACTAGAGAAAATTGTGCTTACTGCATAGTCTTCCTTTATAGGAATGACTTTTGCACCCACTGAGATTTCCCACCAGTGTAGAGAGGTCACCTGAGAGTGTAGGCGGGAATATTAACCCTGCTTGCCTTGAAGCACTGCTAGCAAGGAAAGACCTACCCATTCACAGGTCACCTGGGGCTCTGTTCATGAGATAAGGAGAGTATTCTTTAAGAACAATTTGGGAGAGATCCAGTATTACATAACCAATAGCTAATGTGACTGATTTTCTAACAACAGACAAAACATTCAATGAATATTTTCCTTTGCCAGACAGTCAGTTTATGAGGTTATATCTTTATGTCAAATATTATTTTTCACAAACAAACTTTTAGAACACCCTGATAGAAATGTCTCTTTTGACATTAATAATGTCTTTGACTTTGACAGTGATCATTTCCAAATGTTAACTTTATCCCCCCAAAGAGAGTTTCAACAGCACTGAATATATATTTTTTTAAATGTGTCTAGATGAGATTCTGAAAAGAGAATTCTGGAGATGTCTTGAATATTATATGAGTTGGGATAAGAATATGCCCTAAGGTATGCATGTGTTTTCTTATGCTTTTTTCCCTCTTGAGGCAGCAAATTGTGAAAGTGAAAAACATGACACATAGAGCCAGACTTTTAGTTTAAAACCTTCCATTGGGATTTATTAGCCATGCTGACAAGCAAGTTGTTTAACCTAACTGAGGTTTAATATCCCTATCTTTAAAGTGAAGATAAGTTTAGAGCTCAACTTATAAGGTTATTGAAAGAGAAAAGGATTTGATCTATGTAAAACACTGGTATAGAATCGGGCATAAGGCAAAAAAAACAACAACAACAGGTGTGTTACCTATTTTAGGTATTATTATTACTAAAGTTCCTATTTCAAAGGCACAGAAGACAACTTATAAAGTGTCACACCACGAAAGAGGTGAAGGGATCTACGACTAGAAACTATTTCTTGAGGCTCCAACCAAAAAGAGTTATTCTTCACCACAGCCAACCTGCCTGCACTTACATATCCAAGAACCTCAAGAAAATCACACGATGGAGACTCAGATGATAATACAGTGCAAGGGATTTAGTGGGTGGAAAAAAAGCCTGTCTCTTACAGAAATAGCTATGACACTAAACACTGCTTCAGAGATATTTGATCTTTATTTTCCATAGAAGCTTAAGATAAGTGACAGGGCTCTGAACCTGCAGTTGGGCTTTAAAACTGTCAGGATATGGTGTTTTTGTATTAATGTGAGCATCTTTCAACAGCTCAAGTGGAATAAATTATTACTTATCCTGCTCTCTGAATGTCAGTGGTTTGTGAGCACAGAAGGAAGCACCTATGCAGAAACACCCCACTTCATGTTCCAGAGAACAAGCCCAGGGAAAGCAAATACATCATCAGATCACTATTACCCGACTTCATCTTAATAAAAAACAGAGAGTGAAAATGATATAGCTATCATTTATTTTTCCAACTAAATAAAGAGTAGTCATCATCTATGGTTTCTATAATTTCATAATAGAAGACACATGGTAAATTAGGAAGGTCTGCAGGACGGAATTTATTTTCACTACCGTATGTAATTGCACTGTCCTTATAGTTATCATTTTGCCATTGACCAGTGAAAATATTATCACGAACTTGTATTTGGGAACAACTCATCTACGGGCCTCTTTGACATAATCCAGGGAGAAGGATTACATTGGCTTTGTCTAGGTGCTTCAGCTTCCTTATTTCTAAAAAGGACACGATTATCTTCTCAGCAAATCCAGTGACTTTCTCTCATCCTCCTTAAATGTTCTGTCACATTTTTTGGCCAGCCTCTTCCTTTCGTTTTTGCATTACTGCACCAACCTTGTTCTCTCAGGCCATGAATTACTTTCTCTGTCTTCCCTTCAGTAACTCCAGTTCTTCTTGACCTCAACTGTGGACTTTCTTTGGGGTGTAATCACTAACGCTTGGCATCCCTTGACTGCTTTCTCTGAAAGGGCCTCATGTATTTTTTTGTTCATATTATCCTTAATCAAATTACGCCCCAATCTTTCTTTCCAGCACCAACTTGTCTCAAGGTTCCCAAACCTATTAGATATGTCTTCCTTGGTAATTTACTATTACCTCAATCTCATATTTATAACCACTTGAACTTGCTTCCCAAGATTATCCCATTCTAGCCAATGGAGAATTTTTTCTAGTTCACTGAAGTTGAAATTTAAAATAAACCTGTGTTTCTTTATCCCTCTCACGCCAATATCTAGTCTACTGCTTCTCCATATTTCTTCTTAATGTCCTATGTTTTCTGATCCAATTACTTTAATTTTGTGGTACTAGCTTATAGCTACTCATAGTTGCCTCTTCTCTGCATCACTTCCATATTATTGGGTTGGCCAAAAAGTTCATTTGGGTTTTTCCATAAGATGTTATAGAACTTTTTGGCCAACCCAATACCTTCATTAAAAAGCACCTTCATCCTTTAAATATTTTGATTTTATTAAGTCAGTTTCCTAAACAAGAATTTACAGTGCTTCATTTTTGTCTTTCAGATCAAATACAAGGTCCTCATGCTGGTACTTTAGGTCCCATTGGACTCTTGCAGTCATATTTTCCAAGGCTCACAGAGAAGACTGACTTTTCTCTGGTCAGTCTGCACATACGCCAAGCTCATTCCTGCCCACCAGTCTCTACTCAGCCCTTTCTCGCATCCAGAACACCCTCATCCTTTCTCTGAACCAAACAAATTTGATCATGGATTTCCCTTACCTCTATCAATTTAGACTGCCTTCCCTTTTCCAAAATTGTCAGCAAATTTTATTATTAGTTCTTCAGGGTCTAATAATTTTAAGTTTGCTCTTAATTTTATAAATATTATTCTTATAGCTATTTTTCTATTCAAGAGTGGAGTCAAATCTTGTTTCTTATTATGTACAGCACCTAATTTCAAGCTGGGTTTCTATATGACAAATCTCCAGTTTACTTATAGATTACTAGTTACAAAAGTATTTGTATCAAAAAACTAGGGGTTTTAGTGATTATTTCCATTTAAATGCATCTTGTATAGAGGGATGAGGGAGAATAGAACAGACGAGATAGGAAGTGAAGACAAGGCAGTTGGTTCTCAACTCAGCTCCTGATTATTCGATGGGCATTCCTTAGTATGGATGGATGTAAGAAAACTGCGTCAGATCATCAGATACGGACTCACATATTATTGAGCTGTGGACTAACTGTACATGGAAACTTTATTTTTTTAACTTCTGTCTCTCTAGTACCTAGCAAAGAGTCTGTTCAGGTTGGGCTCAATAAATTTAGCTCCCTCAAATGAATTCAAGTCTTCATATCAAGGTAAATTAAATCCCAGCTTCTAAAGATACTTGCCGTATAATCAAATGTTTATTATCAATACACTGTATATCAGAAAAGTTATATACAAGTATACTGATAATGAATATTAGATTATATGGGCAAGTTGTGTATGATCCAGCAATCCCACTACTGTGTACATATCAAGAAATGAAATCATTATCTCCAAGTGATATCTGGATTCCCATGTTCATAGAAGAATTATTCAAAAGAGCCAAGGTATGTAAACAAACCAAGTATCTGTCAACAGATGAACGGATCAAGAAAATGTAATATATATAATGGGGTATTATTAGTCACCCCTAAAAAAAGAAGGAAATCCTACCATTTGCTGCAATGTGGATAAACTGAGAGGGCATTATGCTAGGTGGAATAAGCCAGATAGAGAAAGGCAAATGTCACATGGTATCATTTATATGTAGCATCTAAATAAATGGCTAATTTATGGAAATAGAGTAGGTTGCCAGGAAAAATAGGGAGAGGTTGGTAAAAAGATGCAAAATGTCAGTTTTAAGATGAATAAGGTCTGAGGATCTAATGTATAACATGGCGACTATAGCTGATAACACTGTACTGTAACACTGAAATTTGCTATTCTCACACAAAAAATGGCAAACATGAGTGGATGGATGTGTTAATTAACTCATTGGAGAAGAATCCTTTCACAATGTATACCTGCATTAAATCATCATCACACTGTATACTTTAAATCTTCCAATTTTATTTATAAATTATACCTCGATAAAGCTGGAGAAAAAAAAATGATGGAAACACAAGAAAGGTAATTAACAGAACACTACAGCCAGAAAATGTCCCAGATATCAAGAGGCCAAAGTGGCCAATTTCCTAAGTTCAGGTCAAAAAAATGGACAACTTCTGACAAAATTCTAGGAAAAAGCATTAAATGATAAATTTTGGACATGAGCTTGTTAGTGAATTCAACAAATATTAATTAATGTATCCATGTGTTTCTGGGTACATGTTGGTAACTAAGAGACAAGGTGTTGACTCTGATGAAGCTTACATCATACTGGAGAGACAATTTGGAAAAAGAAATTTAGAAAAGAAATCATTGTAAATCAACTATACTCCAATAAAAACTAATTAAAAAAGAAAAGAAATCAGTAACCTCCAGGTGGCAATAGGTAACTCAATAAAGTAATGTCAAAGTTCAGAAATGGAGCTCTTGAGTAGTGAAAGCAAGTTGTATACGCTGGATCGTATACAACTTGCCGATATAATCACCGCCACAAACAGTCAGTCCTCTGTGCTACTGATTTCTGCAGAGAAATTGACTTTGTCTCCTACGATATCCTGAAAAATAAGATGGTGAAATGTGATCCTTGATTCTAATTGCACTGGAAAAAGGTTCTTTCCCATTCAACATTCAATACCTTGTCAAATTTGCAGGTGACACAAAGCTGAAAGCCATATCTAATATAGCAGAAGACAGGAGCTAGACTCACAATAATCTTGACAGGCTGAAATACTGGGCTGAAACCAACAATATGAAATGTAGTAAGAGTAAATATAAAATCCTATATTTAGCTATAGACAAAAATTTTTAAACAGGATGCAGAAAGCAATAACTTATGAAGAAAAGTAACATGATAAACTATCCAAATTAGAAACAATGTTCATCAAAAGACAATATTAAGAAAATTAATAGGTGAACCATAGGCTGGAAGAAAATATTCACATAGCATATGTCTGACAAAGGACTGGTAACCAGGATACAACGCAATAAAAATAATTGCAACTCACTTGAAAATGAAAATGTGTCAGACGATGTATCAGATAATAATCGCATGTTGATTGTGGCATCATTTGTTTATTACCAGTCATCCTTGCTAGAATGGATGTTGTTCATCAGAGCAACCGAGCACCCAGAGTAGTGCCTGGCACATTAGAAGGATTCAATAAGTACTATGAAATAAATGAAGTTACTGAGTTTAGTTCCAGACCTGTTAAATCAGTAGAAGGATGCCAAGCTGGTAATGTTCAGCAAGAATCTAAAGATCTGTGTCTGTGGTTAATAAAAAGAAATGGAACTAGAGGTAAGGTTTTGGGTAGCATCAGAAACAAGGTATTTAGTGGTTTGAGAGTGAATGAGCTCCTCCAAGAGAAAAATATATGAAGCAAAGGGCAGGTGACTGAGGATGAAACCTATCTGGTTGATTTCTTTATCATTTCCCCTTGATCCTTTATCTTATTCTGTTTGCGTCTTTTTATCTCGTTCTTCCTTGTAGTGGAAACAGGGTGCCAGCTTAACTAGCATTAAATTAACTACAGCCTTAAGCATGTGAAGTGATGATAGGCTCCAGGACAAGCTTGCTGTTTCCAATCTTGGCAGCTTAGTCTTGGCTTCTAGCATCTTTCCTTTTGTGCATGGCTGGGAAAGATAGGCAGCAAACACAGGAACAGATTCTTAGATAGTACCGTTCCAATACCACAAAAACACCAGGAACTCACAGGGCCTCTTTCTTTCACAGCCAAGGGACTCATTATTCTACTTAAGATGTTCATCCTGTACGTATTTATTAAATGTGTACTATATATGAGACATTAGGCTTAATAATAAAGGTCGCTGCCCTAATGGAGCTCATGGTCTGATGGGCCAAGAGACTATAAATATGCAAACGAAAAAGTAATCAATTACCAATTTAAGATCCCATTAAGGGGTCTAGGGGGAGCAGTGCAACAAAGAAAATAGAAGAGGGGATGATCAAGTAGGCACCCCATACGACATTTCATCTGAAAACTTAAAAGATGAGATAGAATCAGCTTTGTGAAGGGAGATGGAAAAAGTTTCAGGTAGAAGCAGCAGCATATGAAAGGCTTAAGGTAGAAATTACTTAGGGTATTTGTGGACCTGAAAGCAGCCCAGTAAGACGGGAGCAGAGTGGAAGACAGAAAAAGTTAGATTTGTGACGGAGGCAGGGATCCAAATCCTTCAGAGATTCATGGCTTGGCCTAGAAGCACTGTCAGAGGACAATCATTGGGAAACCACGGACGGGTTTAATCACAGAAGTGCCATGGTCCCAGGGAGTGGCCTTAATATCCCAACACTAGACTTCCAAGTGGATGGTCCCTACATTTTTTGCTGCCTCGTTGATATTTGTTTTGTTTTTTTCTAAGCATTCTGAGCCTGTTGAGGGCTTTCCTCTTACTTGTATGCCAAATCAGTCTCTAAATTACAAGTTAGAGAGCTAATCAAACAAATCCTTAAAGGAGGAAACTGAAAGGGATTTGAACCACGTAGTCATGACAAAATAAGAAAAAATACGGCAGCATTTAGTGCAGGTTCTCTTACTTTAACAAGTCATTTTAAAGAAAAAAAATTAATAACCTGTTGTTTATGTCCTCTGATGAGTGAAAGGCAACTAACTTTATAAAGGGGTGAAAAAGAGCATAAGACATTACATTGGTTTTGACATATTCCTAACAGAGAAGGTTGTTAAATACTAGAATGAGTTCCCTAGAGCTTCTTCCTGAGGCCATTAGAAATTAGATACTCATTTGTCTGGAATAATTGTGGGGTTGCCATGTCTAAAGTAAAAAAATGGAGTGGGTTTTCTTTCAAGTTTCCCCTGAGATGAATCGTCCAAGAGTCTCCAAGAGACTCTCATAACTAACAGGTTGTACAGTAAAGAGAGATCAGAACCTGTAAAATTAGTAGGTACTTCATAGATATTAACTGACTTCTTGGTTGAGAGTAGATAGATAATATTGTTGGGGAGGATAACATCTGAATAATGGGTGAATCTGGTTTTTAACAATAACCATTTATACATGCGACACATCCCACATAATAGCGTGAAATGTTCTCAGCCACCATGAATCAGTCAAATTGAATTTAATGTGCTGTGAAGAACACATTACACATGAAAGATGGGGGCACCAGGGTCAGACAAGTCAGAGTTACCAGGAAGCAGCCAGTAGAAGAAGAGAGGGCCAGCCACAATGTGGAGGCAATTGAGTGCTGGGGGTAAGCCTGGCCAAGCAGCATGGTAAAAGAAATGAGAAAGGCAGCAGAAGTCGAAGATGGAGCCCAAGTAGCCCCCTTGGAAGGAACCTGCCCACTGGCACAGGCAGTACGTTGCCAGCCAAGCACAGGATAGCTCAATGGAAAACATCTAAATCAGGTCAATTCAACCCACTGGCAGCAAGGCAAGCCAGTCCATGCAGAGCCAAAGGCAAAATCAGATATCCAGAGGAGCACGAGATGGGCAACATCCACAGCGTGGGTTTAACGGAAGCCCACCAACTGGCAAAGGCGACACATTTGAGCGGAACAGGAGGTTGGTGTGCAAAAGCCAAGAGACGTGATTTGAGCTGTGCCAAGTGAGCAGAATGGTCTCTAAGGGACTATCAGCTTCCTACCAATCAGGAGGCCTATGGCATTGTGAGGGATGTGGACACACTGCCAGGTGTGGTGGGGCAGGGATCATGGCGGTAGGCACAGAGGATGCACAGAGGAAACATCTAAGTTACTACAGTGGAAGCCTAGAGGCCCCATGCATCCCGCTGCCCAAGAGCCAAGCACAGCCTGAGAGACGGGACGAGCACTGGAAGCAGTAAGGAAGTCGTGGTTCCAGCTCTACCTTTGCCAAGTGATATTGGATAGAAACTCTAACTTGTCTTGGGAACCCAATTCCTTCCTGTCCTCTAGGAACTTCATATTTCCCTCCCTACACTGAATCCCAGCCCCGAGCTGAGACTGGGATGACCCACGCACTCACCGTCTTCCCTGAAGCCATCACTCCTCTCTGAGATTCCCAGCTGCCCAGTCATCTAAGGAAATGCTGGTTTTGTCTTTCTCCCTAATGCATGTTCCTCCTTCTGCTTTTCAGTCTATGCTCTTGCATGCTTTCCCTGACAGCCTGAACTACTCTCTATCATCTAGAACTGGGACACCTTTTCTCAGAACCCGTATCACCTCCACGAGCACATCAAGCTCTAGGTTGGGTTATTCCAGTTTGGCCTACTTCTTGAAATAAAGTCATCGTGCTGCAGGGTCAAGATACAGTGTTTTAAAATTTTCCATTCCAACATCTACCAGGATGCCTAAGACTAACACACAACAAAAGCAAAGTCACAGTCTGAAAAATAAAATTATCTCTTATTATCTGGGTATATGATAGTTTAAAAGTTCTTTTGCCCGTTTAAGACTACATGCTATCAAGGCAAAGCGTTCCTCTTCATTATTTTTTTAAATTAATTTTTCATTGGCGTATAGTTGATTTACGATGTTGTGTTAGTTTCTGCTGTACAGCAAAGTAAGTCAGTTATACATATACATACATCCACTCTTTTTTAGATCCTATCCCCATATAGGTCATTACAGAGTACTGCATAGTTGTTTGTGCTATGCAGTAGGTTCTCATTAGTTATCTCTGGTACGTACAGTGGTGTGTACATGTCGATCCCAGTCTCCCAATTTACCCCTCTCCCCCTTGGTAACCATAAGTTTGTTTTCTACATCTGTGACTCTATTTCTGTTTTGTAAAGAGATTCATTTGTACCATGATTTTAGATTCCACATACGAGCCAAATCATATGATATTTGTCTTTCTCTGTCTGACTTCCTTCACTCAGTATGACAATCTCTATGTCCATCCATGTTGCTGCAAATGGCATTATTTCATTATTTGTTATGGCTGAGTAATATTCCATTGTATATGTGTACCACATCTTCCTTATCCATTCCTCCATCGATGGACAGTTAGGTTGCTTCCATGTCCTGGTTATTGTAAATAGTGCTGCAATGAACATTGGGGTGTATGTATCCTTTCGAATTATGGTTTGCCCTGGATATATGCCCAGGAGTGGGATTGCTGGGTCATATGCTGGCTCTATGTTTAGTTTTTTAAGGAACCTCCATACTGTTCTTCATAGTGGCTGTATGTGAAAAATGCTCATGATAATCTGAGTCTCTCCAGTAGCTTCCATGGCAAAGATGAAACTCCTCTTGATAAATGTTCCATGTGATCACCAAAGGAAAGAACTTTCCAGAGCAGTAACAAACTCACTTCTATAAGCACTAGGGGAAACATCTCCTATTATTCTCCAAAAGCAATCTCCCCTCCTCTCCTCCCTCCCTGTCCTTCCCTTTTGCTTCACTTCTCTTAGCTTCTTTGTATTCAGCATCTGTACTAGGTTCCTTCTGCTGCATCCTTCAATATTGCCAGAGTCTAAGAGCTAGAGGCTGTATAGGTCTTTGGCAGAACAATTCTCTGAGGAAACTAGGGAAGTTCTAGAATGGAAATGAAAGAGAAAGTGGCCAAGTTTACAAAGAGATCCCCATGTGGGAACACTGTTTATGAAACCTTAACATTCAATTGACCCAAGCCAATGGGGGCTGTCTTAATGTCATACAAAATGACTGGACCCGTATATCAGGATTCCCTTCATATGGCATGACTAGACAAATAAGCCACCATGAATCGGATGAACTACAGTTTAGATATTACCTGATATGGCCACAGTTATATGGATAAACTTCAGAGATCAAGAACAGTAACAGAAGGACCACCATGAGTGCAGAAATGAATCCCCGAGGAGTTGAGAAGATTATAATCTAGGGCACTGAAGATTTTTCTTTATTTGTACTCTTTTCTCTTATCCTCAACACTACCTATCTCTTGTGAGCTGACAAAGCCATTACTTAAGAGATAGGGCTTCAGGATTGCATTCTGAAGTTCCCTCTGAAATCTCGGAGAGTTGAGGTAACATGAATTACTGTCACGTTTGCTTCATAATAGTACTAACAATAAACGTCAAACTACGGGCAGGATACTGGGTTTCTAAAAGAACTCTTTCAAGAGTCATGCTAATATTTTATATTACTAGGAGCACAGATACAAAGATGCTATCATTATCCACCCCATCCTTCTGATGTCCCAAAATCTTGTCACAATAGCCCTCTCTTATTGTAACATCTGGCAGGGCCCAACTTCTGCCCTAAATTTATTCCAAAAAGCAAGTTCACCTCAGACCTATGCTAGAAAGTCTACCCAGAACGACAGAAATCATAAGGAGGTCAGTTGCCTGACTATGGGCTCTGTCCAGCATAAGCTTTGAGGTGGGGGGGTACCAGAAAGTCCCAGGGCTTGCCTTCCCTTCTGCACTGATTTTCAAGAATCAATTGCAGGTTTAGCATTGGCTGTAGAAAGTATTGGGGAAGAGATAAAGATGGCCAATGTGGGTGAAAGAAAATGGGTGAAGAACTCAGGAAGTGATAAATCAAAGGAAATATCCTGTACACCTGTTGTGACAAAGTAAAATGTATACATTTAGGTACATACATTTTGTCTTTAATACAGCACCATCCTTTAAATTCTCTATGACTTCCATCCCCCTAAAAATTAGGTCAGCACCCTGATCAGGCTTCTGGGATCTGGATCTAGCTTTCTTCCCAGAGTTAACACTGTTCTCACACCTCCTTTTTGCCTGGCCCTCTACGTACGTGTACAATGGTCATATGGACCTTTATCCAGTTCCTCAGAAATACCACACTTTTATTCCCTCTGGGCATTTCCCTCTGAAAGCTTCTCCATTAGTTGACTAACTCCTATTCATGCTTCCAGGTTCCACTCAGAGTTCATTTTCCTGATTTCCCTGATGTTGCCCTTGTTTTTCTATCTACCCTCTACTCCCATAGTGCCTCTCCATCACAGTACTGATAGCAGGTGCCAGGCTAATGCCTGTCCCCTCTGGAGTATAAAGCAAAGATGATGTCTGTCCTACGTACCTCTGCATCAGCTCATTATTTTGTAACGTTCTTATTAGAGAACAGAAGCGGTCATTCCCTGCATGCCTCCAATGCCTCAAAAAATACCCACTGACTGTGATCAGATAAAATAATCTAGGTTAGAAAAGCAGAAGTCAAGCCACCGTGTCTGTTGGGGCAGAGGCAACTCTGTGTTTGTGGAGTGTGATGTATGGAACCTTTCTTTGTCCACCTCTCCTAGGATCAGGGCAGGGGCTGGCTATGGCTTGGACTTAAGAAACAAAAGAAAGAAACTGTACAAAGTGCTGAGAAACCAGTACAGGGGTAATCAGATTATTATTTAATCTTATCTTCAATAGAGAATAAAAAGTATTTTGGTGAAAATACCCTTGTGACTAAATTCTGCCTCTCATTTCTGAATGTTCACTGTGATTTAAAAATAACTAATTAATGAATTAGAGTGAGGCAAGAAAAAAGAAGATGCTCCATTCCAACTAATTTCCTAAAACAGCTTATTATCTAACACACTGTTTTTCACATAACAGGTACTCAGTAAATATTAGTTGATTGAATCAATGCTGAAACATATGCCGTATACAATTAAAGTTATCAATAAAGTTAATATATATTAGATCTATTATTTGTTCTAGCTTAATGATACTGTCACCTTATCAGAATGAATACAGATTGTTCTGATAATGCTATTCTTCTTTAACTGTTTTCCTCTTAAGGTCTGTATTACGTTCCAAATCAAAACCAACTGTAGCCAAGCATGGTATACAAAAACCTATGCCTTTTGGCTCAGTGTCACTACAAAATTCCAAAATTAATTTGATATATTAGGAGCTGGTAAGTGAAATCAATATAATTCCGAGTGCTGTTATGTCTCTGGAAAGGAGAAATGTCAAAGTGGTGGCAGTGTTACAGTAGGCATTAGCTGTAGATGATCTCAAAGTCCCTGATGTAAAGCAGTACAGGACATCTAAACGATACAGCGTCACATAAGGGAACATATGCGCACATGTAAACACACACACACACACACTTGACTAGGAAGGAACACAGGTGATTATGACTGCCTCTCGGAGGGCCTCTCTGCCTCAACTTTATCATCTGCAGATTTAGATCTATACAAATGTCAGTTGGTTGATGTCCAGGGAGTGTCTCTTGTTTGTGGGACCCATTGCTACAGGGTCACAACCCTACTCAGAGACCCACCTGGGGCATTTCACCATGGGATGCACTATTCCCTGACATGTCCAATCCCCAGGGATATACCACTCCTCATCCTGACACTGTATCCACAGAGACTCACTTTGCTTTCTAGGACCTACCTCAAGCATCTTACCTGATGATCCCAACCAGCTGCAGGCCCCAAGTCCCCAGTGTCAGAGTCAGGTATAGCAGGGTGAAATCTCTCTCCCACCGCTACGGCCAGTCTCTTCATTGTATCTTCCCTCCATACAGTGGTACTCCCACTGAAGCAGATTTACAGGCCTGGAAAGCTGGCTTGAGAATATCACCATGCTTGTGATCTTTATTGTCACAAGCATTGCTGTTCCGTGACCTTGGATATCTCGCCCTGCAGGACCCTGGTCCCACTGGTAACAACTAGCATCACTCATAAAAGACCATGACGGCATGAAATAATGTGCATACATTTGAGCTGGCGGGCACTGCTACCTTCTGCTTCCAGTCTCCAAGGGAGACTGCAACCAAATCAGCTTCTCTGTCCCCCACACAACCCAAAACAGATTTCCTGCAGCTTCTTCTTGAGGGAGTGAAAGCTGCTTAGAGCAGCATGTAAATTCACGGCAAGAAGCAATAAAGGTGAGTTTTATACATGCCCATTATTGCTTCTACGTCTTTGCAACAATGTTTATTGACACGTTTGAACGGGGAGCAAAGCTGCAGTTCAGTTCAACTGCCTGTGAAAATGGGATATTTGTCAAGAAACAAACCTCGCAGTTTTTAGTGGCTCTGACAGTGGGTATTAGAAAAGATATCGATGGGAAAAAAGAGGGAGGAGACAGGCCTGGGGGAGAGCGTTAAGGAGTATACTCAGCACAGATGCCCAGAGTGGAGGAAGAGGGGAGGGCCGAGGAGGTCAAATTGAACAGTAAACACATTGAGTGACTACCGGCTGCTTCGGAGCATATGCCCATGTGTAGGGAACATCGACAAAAGGTCCCTTTGTCCCCAGAGCAAGGCCTCTACAGTGATGCTTTCATTCACGATTTGAGGCCCACTTTGCTTCCCCCACTCTCCCACAGTCTATCTCTGATGATAATCCGGTTCTGAGAGTGTGTGTATCACTCTGTTCTTCAGGGTTCTCATGAACTAAAAAGCGAGCACAGCGACTACTTAGCATATAACCCACGCTTAGTCCTTGAATCAGTTACTCAGTGATTCCCAGGGAACACACTCCCTGTGGGTGTGAGGCTCTAAGTTAGGTGCCAGGGCTGTGCACAGACCTTTCACTCAAGAAATCTGCAGTCTGGTAGCACAGCATTGTTTCACTCATGAATCATAGAGAGCAGCTCACACAGACCAAGGCACAAAAGTCATCTATGGTGTTATTTTTATTTTCCCCTCACCAAAGGCGAAATGATTAGTTAAAGGTCGGGGACAAGATAGGCATTTAATAGATACTAATTCACATCCCAAATATGAATGGATTTCAAATGTTCAAGGCAATAAAATAAAAGTTACTAACAGCTCCTTCCTTCTCTTTGTTCAAATCAGCACTTGGGAATCTCAGCCATTCACGCCACCATGGCATGGCCGTCTCTACAGTCAAACTGACAGATTCTCAACACACCTTTCCAGCCTATACTGCCTGGCACTCGTGAATCAATCAGCCCCCTTCCTCCTAAAGCTCATCAACAGGTGAGACGGCTTTGACGTCCAGATTTACTTCAGGGGAAAGTTTTACTTTCTGGATAGACAATATAAGAAAGAAGAAAGAGAATAACAGTAATTCATGGCAATTAGGTCATGACTATGGAATACATTATGCTTATGACGCCATAGTATAGGATTAAGATTGTTTTGTTTGGGAAAAGTCATCACAACCTATCAGAGTCAGAGAGACTAGTTGTATCCCTGGGAATCAAGGTTTTGAGGACCTCAACTAGTCGGCATTTGTTTCCGGCAACCCTGAGTGAACAAAATTCCAAAGTTATAGTTTCACTTAAATCTTTCTATAATGTACTTTTCCACCTAAACTTTAATCTTCTCTCTTTCTCCTGCCTCTCTAAGCCCACAGTTTAGTATTTCATTTCAGACTTGCCAAAGCCCTGGATTCTTCGCTATCTTTTCCATCCCAGAGCTCTTGGTAAGTAAATCAAGCCCATCTCCACGATACCATACATTACATTTGGGAGGTGGGCTCTCAGACTGTAAGAGGGGTGTTAGTTTAACAGAGTCGCTCCCATTACGTAGGTATCAAGGCACTTATAAAGCCTGCTGTTTGCTGATGACATCCAAGATCTAGTTTCACCTATTTTTCATGGTCTGCAAGAATGTTACAGTGCTGATAAAGTTCTAAACTTGCTTTGATTACTGCAATAGCACAGAGACTGTTCCCCTTTACTTAGTACCCATCCCCTCCTTATAATGGGCACTATAACCTCTCCCTGTTTTTATGCAATTCACATTCAATTTTGAGTTTGGCTTAGCAAATGGAAATGGCTTTATAAATGTATCGATGTCTTAACTCATGTTTACATTGGAAGGCATACATATTGGGTGAATATGTATGTGTATGTGTGTTGGTGGGAGTGTGCAAGAGTGTGTGTGTGTGTGTGAGAGAGAGAGAGAGAGAGAGAGAGAAATGGAAAGGAGGGAAGGAAAAGAAAGGGAGGGGATGGAGGAGAGAATGAGAGTGAGCATGTTGATCAGAACTTACCTGGCTCAGAAAAGAGTCATTTACTGATAAATCATTATCCATTTAGAGGCAACCAGTGTCAGCAAAAGCTGCCTTAAATTACTCTATCTGCCGATGCTTTCAGATTTCTTATGCAAGGTAGTAGAAGGCAACTCGACTCGGCCATGTCACAGAGTCTCCCATAAACAGTAATAAATTACCATAGATTTCATTTCACATCTCAGCAATTCTGGCCCTAATGTGATGAGCAGAAAAGGGTGAGGGTTCAGGCCCAGGTTGATGAGGAACAGTAAAACAGCATAACGCCTGCACTGGCCAGGCAGGAATACCTCTCAGTCAGAACACGAAAATTCAGACAACAGAGATTCCTAGAGGTGAGATTCAACAGCGATAAGTACACTGGACTAGGAATCAGAAGTTATGGTCCTACCAGTTACCGACAGAGCTTCCTTGGGCAAGTCACCTAACTGAGGAGATAATGGCTACCCAGAAAGTTGCTGAAAAAATGAAAATGAGATTTTATGCATGAATGAGCATTGCGAGGGGTAGAGAATGTTACCTAATTACAAGTCTGTAAGTTGACCATGTACCTATCATGTGCCACCTACTATATACATGCCCAGCTCTCAAAGTGCTGATGATGTAACAGGCATGGGAGAGAAGTGTAAACACCCCTTTAGGAAACATTTTAGTCACTGCCAGAGGAGAAACAAGTGCAAAGGGCTCTAGAAACATAGAGAAGAATACAGTTTGTGATGGAAGAAAATATTATTATGTGGCTCTCTGACACATCATTAAGATGTCAATTTCCCTTAGGAATTTGTTAAATCACTTGCACCTCAACACTGAAAAACTTGTTTGCCTTTTGGCTCCTTTAGCGAATATAATGCAGCACCAGCAATTAATAATAAAATAAACACTGTAGTAATTTTAATGTCTGGGGCCATTATATATTTTAACACGCTGGTAGTCTAGTAACTTGGTGTGAGCATCGAATTATAATTTGACACTGACATGAACTCTCCTTTAGGGAATTGCTTTTAAAATACTGACTAAAACTCAAAGTGCTTGTTCCTTGGTTAAGCAAGCAGATCAAAGGGACATGGGAGGGCATTAACTTACTCACTTGATTTTTATACATGTATTGCTATACTATGTATAACTATGATGTATATCCATAATATTAAAAATGATACAATAATATTATTATGTAAATATTGCTTAAGTTTAGAAAGGACCTTAATTATGTCTATCATTTTTCATTTTATGACCTTATTGATTCCTCAAGAAGCAACAAATGTTATTCTTTCCATTTTACAGGTTAGGGAAGGAAGTTTGGGAGCACTCAATGTGGAAACAGGCCCAGAGTCCGAGTCCCAGGATTCATGTTGCCTAATTCATTGCCAGCAATGTCTGTGGCTGGTATTTGCCATTAGCACTGCTCCTACAGGACAGATGTACTTGTCGAGTTCCTCGAACAGTATCTTAAATGCCTTACATACTCAATAACCACTATAAGTGAATAAAGTTCAGAGATTTGATTCTTGCAGTAAGCTGACTCAAAGAAGAAACCACTACTTTATAGAGTTACCATTAGAAAAGTCTGAGGAAATCTCACTGTACAGTTTGGAGAAAAAAAAATACCTAAATTAAATGTATCTAAAGCATGCTTAATTCTCTAATATGTATATAAAATTAAAATTTAAACATAGTTATAAAATACTCTGTATTTGGAATTTTTGCTGGGGGTGGGGTGAAGAGCTATCTTTATAATATTAGCAAAATACCCATCTATAAGGTGAAAAATTCAGAAAATATTATAAATATTTTACCTATGCAGTGCCAAACTATACGCATCTTTGTAACTATTCACATGACTGACTATACACTTGAATTTTCATCTGCATTTTAAATTATATATTTGAATCCAAGCCTAGTGTATCCAGCCTTTAGTGTACACATACATGGAAAATACAGCTAGCAATTCCTATCCTTGTGCTTGTTTGTTTAACATATGATTAGATAAAAACTGCATACATATTGGGACAGGATGGGAAGAAAGAGCCCCTGATGAAATGTCAAGAAGATGCAGGCCCTATTGGAATATAAAAAGCACATCACGTGCTGTGTATCTGTAGACACTGTCATGCTGGCTACTCTACATCTTAAGGCTTGCCTGTAAACATCTATTTTTTGGTATTATTTGGCACTTAAATGGAATCTTCCTTTAGAGAGCCATAAAGGACTTTTAAATTATTGACTAAAACTTAAACTTTTTATAAGGTGTGTATCATCCTAAGAGCTAACCTGACTCAGCTATACCATGGTTGACTCTTGGTAGCCTTCATGATGTATTTTAAATATACAGCATTTAACATCACCTAACATCTGGTCCCATCCTTCCTCTTCATCTTTAACTTCTGCCACCCACCAATAAGCTTCACGACCCCTACAGCCTCCACTCAGACCTACACTGCCTGAACACTCATTGCAGTAGATAAACCCACATAGCTAACAGGAATGGCCCTGCAGGTTTGCTGACTATTCAATTTTACTTAGTACCAAATTAATGATGAAAAAAAAGTGATCTAAAAATAATTGGCTATTTTTTTCTGCCTTAGAGTACATATAGTTGGAATTCAAAAGCATTGAATTGAATGTGTTGGTTGAAAGAAATGATTTGGGGGGCAATTATAAAAGGGTCCCCCTCCCCAACCCAAAAAAAGAAATAACGATTTTTGCAGGGCTGTATAAACATTTTAAGTTAAACAACAAGCTATGCTGAAGGAGGTATGAGAAATGCTGAAAAAGGTTGAAAGAGGTAGGATCTACTACACTCTTTTTTTTTTTTTTTTTTTTTTTTATGATAACTACAACTCATCAGTCACTGACAAAGATGCATGGTTGCTTCTGGAAATACCACCTGGTGGTTAAGGAAAATGCCAGGCACTTCATTCTACTCCATCTTCTGGTTTACAGTGTTTGGATTTGTAGCCACAGCTTCACCCTTTGCCAAAGGCTCCATACCGCATGCTGTCATTCCTACTGCCAGACTGCAACGTCTGCCAGGATTTATGGTGACCACGCTGCTCTCTCATCGCTGAGACCAGATGGTTGGGCTGAGGGGCAGCAGATTGCCTGAGGGGAGAGACTAAGTTGTAGTGCGGGGAGAGGAGATGGTGGCCACAGGGACACACTTCATTCTCTAATGAGCCTAGAAAAGTCTTCCATGAACTTTTCCTTTCCTTAAAGGCTTTAATCAAGAAAGCTGGGCTTCCCTGGTGGCACAGTGGTTGAGAGTCTGCCTGCCGATGCAGGGGAAACGGGTTCGTGCCCCGGTCCGGGAAGATCCCACATGCTGCGGGGCGGCTGGGCCCGTGAACCATGGCCGCTGAGCCTGCGCGTCCGGAGCCTGTGCTCCGCAACGGGAGAGGCCACAACAGTGAGAGGCCTGCGTAACGCAAAAAACAAAAACAACAGAAAACAAAAAGCTAAGATTCATGGTAAGCTTCAGGAAGTTTGACAAACTCCTAAAATTGAATACAAAATGGTTAGGCATATTTATGTATTTTTCCCCCCTCAGGAGATCTTCAGAGAGTCTTGACCTCTTCCCCCTACCTTAAAGTATGCCCTGTCTATTGATATCGCTATATGATACTGAGACGTCTTTTGAAACATCTGAATTGTTTCAGTGATTTACACTTAAAGAATCACATACTTAGAATAGACCTAAGGAACCCGTGGTCTTAATTGAAGAACAAGCAGCAGTAAAATCTGAATCGTAGTGAGAAATTCTTAAAAGGTTGATATAAATTATAATAAGAAAACTCACTGGCTATATCCACACTGGATGCTATGGGTGGAGTCATCTTTGTACAACAGAAGGTAATGAGGGGGGTCTTCATAGCGGTGGAGAGAAAAGAAGAAAGCTACCAACATCTACTCCCTCTCACTCAACCTTCTGTCATGGAACAGGAAGTCTATGAGGGAAAGAGTAAGGAAATAAAATGGGAATTCCAAACAGAAGGTGGGAGTCAAGCCAGTTACAGCCCTACCCTATCATTCTTCCACATAACCTCCTCTAGGTGGCTCTCCCTGATGCTTGGTGTGCAACACACAACTGCAACTGCAATCTCTCCATATGCGTTCAGGTAAGACTTGGTTCTATATTCAGGCAACACAGCCCATCACACTTATGCTGGGGTTTGCGGGAGGTAAGGAAGGAGGGGATAAAAAGATGGGCAATTTATGTTAGTAGCTGGGGATTTTAAGGTTTATTCCAGTCCATTGAAGTGCTCTATATTTTTTATTTCAACATTTATAGAATGTATATACTTGAATTTCCAAAAGCCCAGTCCATATTTTTTCACACGAGACATGTGAAGCCCAGAGAAGGGAAGTGACTAGCCCAAGGCTACCCATCTAGTTGGTGGCAGGGCCCAGAATCCAGGAGTAGGAGACTTAGGTCTCCCAAGTCTTAATCTTTCCACAATATCAAGTTGCTACAAATGTTTTAATGTACATCCCGACATACAATAAAATACATATCAGTGGTAACTATAACACCAATATTGTCAAGCCTTCTGAAACATTCTAAACTGTGTCAGCTAATTGTACAAATCTCTCTGGTTCTGCATCTTCCCATAGGAGTTTAGAGGTTTTAACATAGCCAGGAATAGAATAAATCCAGGATAATAAAGATGTGGCAGAAAAACAAACACTGTGCTTAGGGGGGTTAGGAAACAAGATTGAATATAGTAAAGGGTACACACTGAAGACAATGTGTAATTGGCAAATCAGGATGACAAGGCTGGCGTCCCTCCCCATCTGTGTCTGTTGGCATGGCTCCCCACACGGCCTTTCAGAATTGTCTGAGAAGGTCTACAGTGTGCTTGAAAAAGCTCCATTACTCTTTGTATACCTGTAGATGTAAAACCACCACATGGTGCATCCCAGGGGTGAGAATTCTATCACCAGTACTAGCAACTGAAAAGAAGGGAGGCTTTGTTTAGTCATTCCAACCACAGTCTCAGCCATTCCAGTGTTTTAAACAGGGACTGATACCACTCGCTAGGAGGGTTTGGAAATTCGTGAGGTTATTTTTGATTATCACAGTAACTGAAGGCTTCTGCTGGTATTTAGAACTAGGAATGCCATATGCCCTGCAGTGCAGGGGCGGTCCTGGCCAACCATAAATGCCAAAAGCAGCCCCACCTTGAGAATCATTGAGAGTACTCTCAGCTCCTGTGCCCTCCAGCAGCTCAAACAAGGGACAACTGAGAAGCTTGTAACAAAGCCATTGGTACGGGAGTGTTCCTGGGGGGCCTGCCTTCCACCTGAGTGAAGATTAAGTAAACTTCTGGGGAGATGCAAAGTGCAAACTGTAGGTACAGAGTTCTTTTTGGTGCACCTTAGGGTAAAGGAAGTCTAGATGTCAATCTCAAATAGTCAAGAACCACTGAAAGCATAAAGGTCTCCCTATTATTAATCTGGGAATTCTAATGAGTAAAAATCTTTAAAGAAAGTAAGGAGACCAGGGTGTCATCTCTAAAGCAAAGTCAGAGTATAATCAAGATACATGAGATAGACAGATAAAAAAAAAAAAAAGACTCCTGGTTAAACTCTCAAGTGAGGGGAAAGAGATACAAAATAAGGGTGTAACAAATCATGAAGAGAAGGAAAATATATATATATATATATATAGTTGACCTTTGAGCAACGCAGGGATTAGGGGCACTGACCCTCCATCCAGTCCAAAATCTGCATGTAACTTTAAAGTCAGCCCTCCCTTTCCGTGTTGTTCAAGGGTTATATAAACAGTGCATGTGTGTGTGTATACACACAGGCTATAAATATTTATATAAATATATATGATATATGATGCAGGACACCTCCCTGTTACCATGGGTCAGCTATGTGAAAATGAAAGCACATCAGAGCAAAGAACCCAGAGCAGCACCACTTTCACCCGGGGTGTATTCATGAAATATGACCCCCCTTCTCAACCCCCACTGCTTTGCTGGGAGTATGCAGTGCCTCCCCAACCTCCATAACCTTTAGCTAGTCCCTCTTGGATCCGTGAGGACCACTTTCTGTTCCCAAATCTGTCTACCAGACTTAACCTTTCATTGTTACCAAGTTCAAGGTTCAGGGGGACATTTACTAGGAAATCACAGAAGTTCAGTTCAGAAGACATTTACTAGGAAATCACTCTTTCTTGGACTGCTTTGTAGGATATAGAATAACATAAATCATTCAACCATCAAGTATTTATTGAAGGCCTGCTGCTTGTCAGGTCCTGTGCAATAGGCAGTAGGGGATGTAAAAATGAGTAAAGATGGGAGATAACCTGACCACAAGTAACTCAGATTCTAATAGAGAAATGATGAGTAAGATTTTTAGGGACAGCCTAAAAAGTCTTGGGCTGGACATTGAAAAATCCAATGAACTAGATTTAGAACAATGGAAAAGCAGAAGAAAATATTCCATGCAGAAGAAACACTGAGTTAAGGGCATACCATGCATATACCCTTATCCTCATCATCCGTCCTCTGTGGCTCCATTCATGATGCCTTTATTTCTGAAAACTTTTACATTTCTGAGCATCCAGTTCATGCTGGGCTATACCACACAGCTCAGAACTTAGTTATATGCTATCTTAATCATTCTGTAGTTTTATTATGTAATTATCTCTTGTCTGCTGAAACACACAGTAATCACCTTGAGTGTAGAAACTGCACTGTCTCTATTTTTGTAGCCTGCTCAGAGTCACACATAGAACTGGGCACGCAGCTGGTCAGACAGGTATTGCCTGATGGCTTGTTGCCTTGAATAGAAGAAATACGAGAATTCGGGATGAAAACAGAGATGAGTTGTCCAGGAAGACTGCTAGTGCAGTGGATATTTGAAAGTCTTCGCAGCCACCATCTTGCATGAGTCTCCCGCATAGCACCTTGCACAAAAGAGGCATTAAATGAATACTTATTGAAGGTAATTGACAGGAGAGTTGGTGTTTCTATAGAACTTCCATAATCTTGGTATTTCCATGATTTCCAAGAAGGTAGGTTGCTTCTAGGAAATATGTCATTTGTATGGGAGAGATCTGTAATTTTCTGCTCAAAGTTTGGTTGTCTAATAATGGAGGTCATGGGACCTCCATTATCTTGCCCTAAATTGACCCCTTTGATGCCATGACAAAGGATTAATCAGGGGTGCCCTTTCTAGAACCACCATAGATTGGTGAGAGAGAGTGCCTCTTGCTTTTTAGAGTTTTAAAGTAGCTGACACTGTCTGCCTGCTGTCTCTGGTCCCATCTCCAGCAGAGGCCAGGATATGGCTCTCTTCATCCTTGAGCCATGTATTTTTGGTTACTGCTCTTTTTTTTTTTTTTTTTTTTTTTTTGTGGTACGCGGGCCTCTCACTGTTGTGGCCTCTCCCATTGTGGAGCACAGGCTCCGGACGCGCAGGCCCAGCGGCCATGGCCCACGAGCCCAGCCGCCCCGCGGGATGTGGGATCCTCCCGGACCGGGGCACGAACCCGTGTCCCCTGCATCGGCAGGCGGACTCTCAACCTCTGCGCCACCAGGGAAGCCCTGGTTACTGCTCTTTATGATTTGCTACACCTTCATTTCCTATCTCTTTACTCCCCCTCCAGGTAAAACCTGTTGAACAGGGAGTCTTATTTTTATTATCTATTGTAACCACAGTACCCAGTGCATCTGCAGGCACATAGTAGGAACTCAAAAAGTATTTGCTGGAAAAGATGGCGGGCCTTTTTAAGATTCTAGTGCTCATTTACTCCTGAATCAGCCTATGTGCTTTAGTAATGTGGATTCTTAATCGGCTCTTCTACACAGAAGTGCCAATTTTAGAATAATCGGTCTTGGATCTTTCAACATTCTGCGTTTCCAGTGTTGTTCACTGCCTGCATAGTTAAACCTACACAGGCTCTCATTGATCCACTATCAATAAAGTGGGCGTTGCTTATAAATGGGGCTTATTCTCTTTTATATCTGTAATATCTCTAGACAGAACTTGGAAAAGTGGGAAGAGGATCTTAATTAGCTGGTTCTGTTTTGTGAAGTGTGTGTCTCCATGGGGATAGAGCATACTTCAGTTAACAAAGTTCAGGCTGTGTTCCCTGTCAATCAGTTCCAGTATGATCGGGGTATCCTGGAGATGAGAGATAAAGAAGCCAATACACTTAGGTTAGGATCTTTGAATGAATAACAGGAAAACTGCTATTCATGAAGCTCTGAGTCCCTCCTCTTTCTAACCTCCTCTTTTTTTCTGGCCAAGTCACTGCTGGCAATCAGTTCAGGAGAGAAGCCTAGAGCATGAGAGAGATAAAGCGGTGATTGTGTCATCAGCAATTCATCCCAAGGGACTGTGATGTGAGCACACATACATTTAAATATTTGAAAAGCATCTTTTAAAATGAGTATCAAAATGACAAATAATCTAAGTCAGAGAAAAATGCCCCAGCGTTTCCCTATCTCCCTTTTCTCATTATGGACATAAATCCCAGATGAATCTCCAGACACTGGAGGGAGTAGGGAAAATACTAGTCATCACAAGCACAACAGCAAAAGGAACGTCCGCAGAAACCTACGTGCCTGGAAGAGCAGGGCCCCAGGTCCTGCCTGCTGCCCTGCTAGTGTAAAAGCAGAGCTCGAGAGCCTTCTGGGCTCTGAGGAGGAGCCGGGCCTGAGCCAAGAGGTGGCTGGGTTGGGTGGGGATGTGGTGAGAGGCTTGTTTACTTCGGATTTCTTCTCCCGATAGCTTGAACTTCAAGGGATTTGGAAGTTTGATTCGGATTAGCGTTCAAAAGCTAGGCGGTTTCTCACAACCTCATCCAGCCCACTTATGTATGTAAAACTACAAGGGGAATTTCAGGAAAATAAGCTCTCCAGGGAGACTCCCAGTCTTGCTGCCAGAAAACAGCGGAGAAGCCAGCCAGCCAGCCAGCCAGCAGAAATGCCAGCCCTAATGAATCTTTCCCTGGTTATGACCAGAATCTCAAGGCACTGAGGGCTGTGGAAGAGAGGCAAGGGCCAAAGGGACTCCGGGGTCATTTCTGAGTCCAGGCTCGAGAGGAGGAAAGGTGAATGGGCTTGGATCAGCTTCTTCCTCAGACCTACAGAGTGCAGTGGTGTGGATTTGGAAGTTCCAGAATCCTACCCTGCCACCTGAGCTGCCTGGCTGCCCTTCTGCTGGGTTTGTCTGGTGGCTAGAACGAGAGCAGCACGGCTCCAGGCAGTACCCAGACAGTCACCCAGCTGCGATGTTATTTCAAATGCACGTTTGTGTGTTTCCTCCGAGAAGGGCTGGGAGAAGTACAGATGAAATGAACGCCATCACTTTGAGTAGAGCATCTGCATAAATCACTGTCCAGTACATTCATTCCTAGTGACAGATTAATTCCTTTCTCAGGTTTTGCTTAAGAGTGCACCACGGAATACTAATACTGTTCCCTAGAGAAAGAGGGGGCGGGGAGGAAGGAAGGGAGGAGAGAGGCAGGGAGGGAAGGAGGGAGGGAGAGAGAGAGAGAGTGAGTTAGAAAGAGGAGAGAGACACAGAGAGAGGAAGCAATTCACATGTCTCTCTCAGCAGAGTGAAAAACAGAATGACAGTGTGCTAAATGAGGAAGGGTTTCAAGTTTGCCCAGTAGAGGAAGCTCATGCGGAAACTGCATCGTAGGGTATAGACTGCAGGGGAAATCCTAGCCACTCAGATCCTAGTCTCTGCACTCTGAGCAGCCACAGGATGTGGGATGACAACTGTTAGCTATTCTGGGAGTTCAGCATTAGCCCATCTCCGCCTCCCCCTGCAGGTAGGGGGATAGTATCGTCCATGGAGGGACAACGAAGCATATGATTTGATGTCACTCAATTTTAAAGATGTAAAAGAAAACATTCCCCAGAAGTATTCCCTTGGAAAACAGCTCTGAGCAACACGCCAAGTTCACAGAAATGCAAGACAGGGGAAGGAAGCCAGGAAGGATGGGGAGATTTTTACCTTCCGCGATCGGTCCCTCCCTGGGCGTGTTAATGAGCCTGCATCTGAAAAATGACTGTGATGGTATTTGTAGTTTATCAAGTCTTCCAGCAGAGGTGTCAGGCACAGAGAACTCACTTGTCACTCCAACATTTCCTGGCATTTGCTAACCACAGCGAGGAATGGAGGGCAAAAGGATTACAGAATTAAGCGGCACTGGTACGGCGGCTGGTGAGGGGCTGAGATTTAGCTGTCACTTTGAAGAAAACTCCATTTCATTTTGTGATCTGGAAGGAGCGAAAGTTAAAACAGGGGGGCTGGGCCAGGCCGGCCTTCAGCCAGGTCCACAGGGAAACCTCAGAGGGACGCTCAGCTTGTCGAGGAGTTGCCACCTGCCAATTTGCTCCATCAGCTCATTTCCCCTCTGGGTGTGGAGGAAAATTCAGCACAGGTAAGGTCCAATGTCACAGCTAGCCTTGCTCAGGGCCCGTGACTCTTCCAGAAGGTTCTCCAGGACCTTCACAAGTCCGTGGCTGCACCTTTACCTGGAATGCTCTCCTAAGCTCCTGTGCCCAACACATATCTGCCTGTCCATGAAGACCATGTAACCCAGGGACTTCCCTGGTGGTCCAGTGGTTGAGGGTTCGCCTTCCAATGTGCGGGACGCAGGTTCGATCCTTGGTCAGGAGCTGGGATCCCCCATGCCACAGGGTGGCTGGGCCTGCACGATGCAACTAGAGAAACCTACTGTACTCAGTGAATCCCTTATCCTTCTCTGTCTGTGTAATTGCTATTCACTGTGTTTTTATTCTCATGACAAGCACATTTTGATTTGAATTTCCATTAAACAGAAATTTTCCTCATGTTCAGCTTTTAGGGAAAAAAACAGATAAATCACAGTAAAAGAAGCTGGTGTCAGGGATTTATTCAAAAGATTAATTTTCAGGTATGGCTTATATTGGTAGAGATTCAACTCTATCTTTTGACATTTTCTCCATGAAAATCCAAAGTGAGAAATTTGATGTTCAAAACGAAACAAATCAACATCTTCAAGTCTTAAAAAAATGAATCACTGGATCGTGTGCCATGTCATTAGGCAGGGAAGTAGACAAATTCTTTATTGAAAATATTTTTATCACAAGGGTTAAAATGAAAATGCAACTTTATTTAATGTTCAGTTAATTAGCAATCCTAATTAACCAGGCCGTCTGACTTTCAAAATCCTCTTTTACATTCATATACTCATTCATTCAGCCAACATTCCTTGGCGTTATGAGCCAAGAATGGGGAGAACAAGCATGTTGCTTCTCTTCTCAGGACACCCACAGGCTGGTGAGGGAGAAGTCATTACAATAAATAATGTCAAGACCTTGTATGTGACATAAGGCAACTTGGAGCAAAGTTCAGTGGTAGCATGAGAGACAGAAATATCGAACAGAAGGGGACTTGAGTGAATTTTTCCAAAGTAGTACTTCCATTGGACCTTAAAAGATGAGAAAGAACTTCTCAATTGAATGACAGAGAGGAGGAGTAGCCATTCTAGTATAAGGATTCAGATAAGCCAAGAATAGAATCAGGTAGCTGCACGTGCCTTCAGGGAACTGAAAATTACTTTATAGGGTTGGAGGGGTAAAAGTGGGTAGAAGTCGGTACTGAAGCTGTAGGGATGATAAGGACCAGATCACAAAAAGCCTTGCACGTTGTGAAAGGGTTTTATAATTGTTATGCTAGGGCTCGGCAATCACATTCACCAAGGATTTCATTGTTAAGAAACATTTTCCTATTTCTACCATCACCTCTTCCTGTTGTTTTCCTGAATATTCCATCTTTCTCTAATCTCCCTCCCCTGAATGTCTACATAATTTAGAGTGTGTAATACACAATGCATCCTTTAATCATAGATGGCTTTTATTGCTCTCTAACTGATTCAAGTATTCTCATCTTGTTTCTACCACTAGATTAATATGCTCCATCAGGACAGAGGTGAGGTATTCAACGCTCCTGGTTCCTTTACAGTACTCTCTACAGAGTAGCCACTTTAGAAATTCCTACTGATTAATATTTAAAATGATAATAATTATTTTTCATTAATCCCCTCTACATGCTGAGATGGATTTTCAGAAACAAAGCAAAACACTATATTCTGCTACAAGTTTTGAAGTATATAATCAACTCAAATTTTCCTCCTCTTTCCCAGATTTATCATGGCAACTGTTTTGCCTCCTCTTCTGTCTTGCCTGAGTCAACCTTCAAAGCCATTATCTTCAGGTTCTCTTTCCCCCACTGACCACTAGACAAGGCTGAGCTCTTCTAAGCTGCCTTTTTGAAAAGGGAGATTTTAGATGACATATTGGCTATAGCACATTTATATCTGAAATGTCAAATAAGCACTAGTTGCAATAATTTCAATATTGAAATATGTGTTTTTATGAACTATAAAATTGTGTCTTTAAAAAATTATTCATATCAGTTCCTCAGTGGTGAGCAGCGACACTGAATACCACCTGTTTCATCCCCCAAGAAGACAAGCTGATCTCAAACAAAGCTGGGTGCGGTGCGACCCCAAGCAGACCTGTGAGGATGGGTTGGTTACACGTGCCTGTCTCTGAAGGGGATCCCCACAAGTTGCTGCTCGGGATCATGTTGCTGTGACCCTATATCCCTTAAGAGCCCATTAACAGACTCGTCAACAGCAGAAAGAGTCATAGAACATATATTCTCAGTCCTCTGCTCTTGATCTTGTTGGGCCGAAAGAGAGTGTCACGTGGGTGTTAGAAATGGTGTCCTAATGCAATGAAAACCAGCTAGTTAATTACGGCATCAATACTGTTGTCTCCCAATTGCAAAACTAGGGGCTAAAGCATAGCCTCATAAACTTGTCCATTTCAGTTAGCAACTATAGTCTCTAATACATTGTAACACCTACGTTGGCACATTTTGGAGTACAAAGAGGTTGCCAGAAAGATGAAAATTTTAAAAAGTCAAGTTTGCTGCTTTGCAGCCCTCCTTAAGACTGTTTCAGTTCTCACCAGACATTGTATTCATGGGTCATTTTTGGTATATCCTAATTCTGACTGTAGGTTATAAATGCTTCCCCCACTAGCCATTGTCTAAGGCAAAGTATACACCCTTCTCCTTCAAAATCATTTCACTGCCACTGTCTCAAAACATACCTCTCTGCTTTGAGGCATACATTCCCTACGAAAATGGCTGCCCTCACTTTAGTAGTTCCATAGCATTTGGGTTAAAACATGTAATTTTACTATTGCTACTACAAGCCTTAATGAAACCTTACCTGTTTAGCACAGAGAAATATAAAGTGGGATCTTTTCCATGTGATAAAATTCATGACATGAAACTCTAAGATTTAGAGACCTTTGCTTGTTCAGAATTAAACACCAAACCTCTGAAGGAAATCTCCTCCTTTCATATCTGAATCAAGAAGTAATAAAGGTAGACATCCTTTCTGACTTCCTCAGGGGTGGCTGAAGATTGGTCACTGTTCTGTAACTAATGAAGACCCCAAGAGTGTAACATAAATTACACAGAATGGAATTACAAGTGAAACCTCTGTCATAAAAAATCCTGGTCATTTTCTGAAGTAGGTGTATTCTGAAGGTCTCTCCAATTTGTACCAGTGACTTACTACTCTTGAGTCCGTTAAGATATACTGGTTTTCTCAATAACATAGCGACAGGCCTGGGTCCAGAGAGGTCAATTTTAGCAAGATTATTTATGCTACTTCTGGATTCCAGTCCCCTTTCCCCACCCTCTCCCCCACCCTTAAAGCTGTTTTGTGGCAATGTATCCCACCTTCCCTTGAGGAGAGATATATGAAGTAGTATCACACCCTTTTGTATTATAAATTGCCACCAATATCTCTAGAATACACCTAGAAGCCCCAGGTATTTCTTTTTCATTTGGTTAGTAAATATGTATCAAGCATTTACTATCTGCTAGGGAATAAAAATGCAGAAATAAACATGACAGACAGAGTGGTCCCCACATTGATGGCACTTAAAATCTACTCATACTTTGCTTTCCTAAAGTTATAAGGCCAAATCTTCTTATCCCTGACTTAATCCAAAAGCAACTCTGAAAGGTAAAAATACTCATTAACCTAGAAAAAGGCTGAAAGATTGAACCCATGGTTCTGAATGCCTGCATCAAGAAAATGACTACTTTCATGCCAACTAGAGCATCTCCCTAGAACATTTCCAGGAAAATGACCAGGACTTTTTATGACAGAGGTTTCACTTGTAATTCCATTTTGTGTAATTTATGCTACACTCTTGGGGTCTTCATTAGTTACAGAACAGTGACCAATCTTCGGCCACCCCCGAGGAAGTCAGAAAGGATGTCTACCTTTATTACTTCTTGATTCAGATATGAAAGGAGAAGATTTCCTTCAGAGATCTGGTGTTTAATTCTGAACAAGCAAAGGTCTCTAAGAGCATTTCCAGAACATCTTGAACCATGACCACTGTGGTTGGGACCAACAAAGTATCAAAGTGAGCTGGACTGTAAGAAAACCATTGTGTTTCTTTTTCTACACAAAGTCAATGCATGTACTATTTTGAGGCTTAGCTCTCTGAAGTTGTATTAACAGCTAGCTTCTGTTCAATCCACGGCAACATATTGGCAAGTGTAAATTAATCAAGTACAAACTGGAGAGCTGAAAAGAAAATGTCAAAGGGTGGACGGGGGCAAAGGAACTAGAGGAAAGAAGTGCATCGCTCTTCATTCCAGGAAGCAAAGCAGATCCATGGGATGGCCAGGCCATTTGTTCTTGGCCCATGTCTTGAGCTGTGTACGTCCTGAGGTAAGGTGTCCAGTGCTTTGCACGCCAGCTCTTTGGTCATCATACAGCTTTAATTTACAGGATGTGAAACCACAGTGTTAACGTTCAAATTACAGAACTAACATTAAGAGTTTTCCTGCTTTATAAAATGGGTGATAATGCAAAGTGGAAGCTCTTTAGTGGTTCCTTCACATCAGCTTCCCACAAACTCCAGAGCTGGCTGCTTTTTAGTCAGAAGCAAACATGCCAATTTGTTTCTATTCAAGGTCATATTGTGGTTTCACTCAGAAGATTGCTCTGAACCCAAAGGGTCACAATTTCCCCATTAAGGTGGTGAAAAGTAATTGAGTCTACCCACTGCATAGTGTTTGTATTCTCTCTTCAACTTGACTGTAAATCATAAGAAGGAAAAGAGTGTATATTCTATTATTATGAAATCTCCTTGGTGTCTAGAAAAACTACCTTTGCCACAGCATTTTTTCGTCCATCTATTTATTCATCCCAAGTACCTGAGACTTTAAAAAATCCACAGTGGTCAGCAGGTGATGATGCGAACTTCTTGAGAGCTGGACAACATCTTACTTAACTTTATACACTCAGGCCACATCAAGCACAGACTTTTTCCTGCAACAGCCACTCTTGATTTGTGTATTAGTTTATGTTCCTGCAACAGGCACTCTTGATTTGTGTATTAGTTTATGTTCCTGCAACAGGCACTCTTGATTTGTGTATTAATTTATGTTTACTGACCCACCAGAATCCTCTGCATGGTTGGGGAGGCCAGTTAATAAGCAAAATAGCCCGTAATGCAGTGTCAGGCATGAACTGTAGATTCAGAAAAAAATGGAGAGCATTGTGAGTTAGAGGCCCAAAGAGAAGGTAGTGCCTAGGATGGGTTGTGATATTCAGAGAGGCAAAAAGAGGAGAAAGAGCATCCCCCCGCCCTTGACTTGAAGCCGAGATTAAGTCAAGCATGTAGGTAGCAAAGCTGAGCTAGAATATGAAAGGCCGTGAAGAACAGTTGTTCTGAGCCTCAGTCTCCCATTTGTCAAGTGGGAATAACAGTACCTATTGTGACAGCTGATTGCTGCCACGTAAGCAACAGTCTTTGGAGTCTTTGGAAATACAGCTGACTCTTGAACAACATGGGTTTGAACCCTGTAGGTCCACTTGTATGTGGATTTTTTTCAATACATATATTTACTATAAATGAATTTTCTCTTCCTTATGATTTTAATAAAATGTTCCTTTCTCTAGCTTACTTTACTGTAAAAACAGAGTATATGATAACATAACATACCAAATACGTGTTAATCGATTGTTTATGCTATCACTAAGGCTTCTGGTCAACAGTAAGCTAATAACAGTCAATTTCAGGGGGAGTCAAAAGTTATACACATATTCTTGACTGTGCGGGGATCAACACCCCTAACCTGCACATTGTTCAAGGGTCAACTGTATTTCATCAAGAAATAGAACAAGTTTATAATTCAGTTCAAGCGTTTATGGCCACTTACTGACTATGTATCTTAGGGAAATTTTATATTGTCTCAGATTATACAAGGTAATGGGTGTAAAGCATTGAGGATAAAAAACACATATATATGCTAACACATATATATGGAATCTAAAAAAAAAAAAGGTTCTGAAGAACCTAGGGGCAGGACAGGAATAAAGGCGCAGATGTAGAGAATGGACTTGAGGACACAGGGAGGGGGAAGGGTAAGCTGGGACAAAGTGCGAGAGTGGCATGGACATATATACACTACCAAATGTAAAATAGATAGCTAGTGGGAAGAAGCCAGATAGCATAGGGAGATCAGCTCGGTGCTTTGTGTCCACCTAGAGGGGTGGGATAGGGAGGGTGGCAGGGAGACACAAGAGGGAAGAGATATGGGGATGTATGTATATGTACAGCTGATTCACTTTGTTATATAGCAGAAACTAACACACCATTGTAAGGCAATTATACTCCAATAAAGATGTTAAAAAAAATAAATAAAATAAAATTTTACTTCTCCAGAAAAACCCACATATATAAGCACATAGAAAACTAATGTATAGTAATAAATTTTATTAATAGTATGACATGTTTGGCTATTTCCCAAAATAGAAAGCCCCTGCCAATTTTGGCAGCTGTGGCATAGCCTGTTTTCTAGAAGAGGGAATAAACACTGTTGGTTGTCTACCTTTTTTTCTAAGAACTTGGGAGAGCCAACTGATAGAATCCTTACAATAAGCTTGTGTCCTAGGTATTCATTTCTATTCCCATTTTCATATGAGAAAACTGTGGCTTAGAAAAATTCAGTAACTTACCTGTCTACACACAGTTCGTAAGTGGCAACAGATTCAAAGCCAGGTCTGTTTGGCTATAAAATCTGTGCTCTTCCCTAAGCAGCTCACGGCCCCCCACATGCTCAGGTAGCTAGAAATCAGTCTCCAGTTAGGTAAGGAGTTTTCATATTTAAATAGTCATAGACATGTAGGCAGTGAGAGATCTGTTTGTTTTCTTTCACTTTCTACTTCTACCTAATTTTTCTTTCCTCATACTTTCAATAAATAAAAGTGAAAATCTATACATAATGTGGTTTATGAATAAAAGGAAAAGCCCCTTTTATAATATTCTTTTAAAACATCAAAACAAGGTATTATAAAACAACAATTTAGAATAACTAAGCCTCAACATGATTACAGCTGATCCACGTTTCATTCCTCTATGATGTTAGACCAGGTCTGCCTCTGAGGAATGTTGATGGCCCAAATCAATCCATCAACCAGCTATTTAATGCACATGGCAACAAACCAATGCTTTGACTATTTTAGAAATAGAATCACCTGGGCTTCTTTGATACTCTGGCACATTAAATAGAGCCTTTGACCCTCGAAATTTATAAAGAACCAAGGGGAACACAGACTCTGGAATTGAACAGCCCTAGGTTCACATCCCGGCTCTGTCACTTGCTGGGAGTGTGACTTGGCACAAGTTACTTAACCTCTGTAAGCCTTGACATCCTCAACTGCATGGTAGTACCCAGTACGACAATTCATTGTAATGTTTGGCCACAAAGCAACTGCTACGAGCCTGGTAAAAATGATGGACGAGACAGGTGGGCCTGTCCTCAGTAAGGAGTCTATTCAACAATTTCAAAAATACATACTGAGTACAAACAATGAAAGATAATAAAGGGTCTAGAGTTGGAGTGGGAGAGAATTTCGATGAATGGCTCATGGTAGATTCTCATAGTGGGGCCATGTTAAGATCAGGCCTGAAGGACACGTAAGAGCAAGGTGAAGAGTGAGTGGAAAGGCAGTATGTGAAGATGAACAGCATGTGCAATGTCTTCGAACTGGGAAAGAACTTTCAATTTGGGAAGCTGAAAGAAATCCCAGTGGTTTCCTCCTGGAGCAATGGAGAGAGGAGTAAGCTGAGGTCAGAGCAGGGGCCTAATCTGACAGGAACTTTGTAGCCTGTAGCTTTTGTTGTAAGTGCATTGAGAAGCCATTGATGGGCTTTAAGCAAATGTGATAAGAGATGTGTCAGGTTTTTCCACGGGAGGTAGGGGTGTAACACAGGTGAAAACATGTTATTTGATTATTGAGATTCACATCTCATCCTTCCCTAAGGTTCCTTACAATTATTTCTCTCTCAGCTCTCTTGAGCCTCTCAGGTTTGAGGAACACAGACTGTGCTCTGATGGTAACAAAATGTTTGATTTTAATGGATTATTTCATTTAAGATACAATATAACATATATACATGCATCTGTATGTGTATATGTATATATATGTATAGGTGTGTGTGTGTGTATATATATATATATATGTACATATGTGTGTGTTTCAAATTAGGAGAGTAATTTGGCTTTCAGCAACTCATTTAGCTTCCTTAAAGCACAATTTCCTCACCTATAAAATGATGAAATTAAAAACATATATGGACAGTACTTAATGCTAGGTCTGGCGCACAGGAAGCAACTCAATAAATATCAGCTATTATGAATTAGTTGTGACAAAATTATAAATACAATCCCTGAGATCAAAGAAAGGGGCTCTTATACTCTTATGGAGGCTGAAAAGAAATCCAGTAAGTCATCACTTTCAGGTCAAACATTAGAGAAAATGACATAGTGTTTAGCAAGGGTCTCTAAATAGATGCTTGAAGGCAAAATCTAGCTGTTTTATGCGGTTGGTTTGTCTAGTGCCTGGCTTTTTACTTTTACATTGTTGGCTCAATTTGCAAACCTTTAGTCAGGGCATATAAGCTCTAGTTAGACCCTCTTCCCATTAGTCCCTATAATGTCACACCCTGTTATTTTAAACAATTACATTTTCTTCCTGTTGCATGAAGATCTCATGGTTACACATCTTATGGTCCTCAACATAGCTTGCTAGGTTTCCTCCAAGGGTATGGATATGGAGAGGTTCTTCCTCCAACTGAAACATTAGGGTATCAAGAAACCCATTTTATCATCTTTGGAGAAGACCAATCCAGACTTGCTTTGGTGATTCAGAAAGATAATTCAGATATGCTTGAAGTCTAATTATGATCATGGTCTCAAGTGCAATAAATCCCTTAGCACAGTCTCCCAATAGATCAGGTCTCTGAAAATTTCTGTACAAAAACACACATCGTTCCTCCTCAATAGTCCTCCCAATTCCCAGAAGGACCTTGATCTTGAAAATCAACCCAGCTTACATGCACCAGTTTATATGCACCATTCCCCCACCCTTCCTTTCACTGCTGCAATACTAAGTAGAGGACATACTACCATCCTACACAGTGGCATGTCCCCCATGACACTCTGCCTAGATCCATTTAGATTGCTACTTAGAATAAGCCCACTGGGGATAAGATAGTCCGTGTTTTTTATAAGCTTGCTGAGAAATCAGTGTCTTATGGAATTTTTATGGCAATTCTGGAAACAATTCTGAGTGAGGAATATCATCATATATGTGTTTCCTCAGATAACACACTAGAGTCAGATCTGCATATGGCTTAAGAATGCATGGTTGGAACTGCGTGGGGAAAGAATCACCAGGTGCCTGTTAGCAGGCTCTATGCTCCCTCTGGGCTCTGGCCTCAGCTGACAGGTATCCCTACGGAACACCATACAGCATATGGATTGCAATTCAACTCTGAAAATTACTTGCTGCTGGCGCATGAGAAGTGTGAGCTGATAAAGACACCAAAAAGGACGGCAGCAAACACATAAATAAATGGATGGGCTTGATATTGATTTCACGTTTGAATAATGTTTAAAATACCCACAGGGCTTCCCTGGTGGCGCAGTGGTTGAGAGTCCGCCTGCCGATGCAGGGGACATGGGTTCGTGCCCCGGTCTGGGAAGATCCCACATGCCACAGAGCGGCTGGGCCCGTGAGCCATGGCCCCTGGGCCTGTGTGTCCGGAGCCTGTGCTCCGCAATGGGAGAGGCCACAACAGTGAGAGGCCCGCATACCGCAAAAAATAAATAAAAAAAAAATAAGTATAAAATACCCACAGTGTCATTTCCTGATCTGGATTTCTGATGTCACCAAAACAGACCTTCATCTAGGAATAAACATACTAGATCAAAGGATTATATACCCGAACTATCTCACAAACAATACCTTGACTGTATGCCCTCTTCAACAACGGTGAAGAAATGGGTAGTTAAGAACGCTGAAAAGAAATACATGTCTTAAAAGCAATCAGCGACTAGTCACACGTAAGCACAGCCTCAGATGAGAAAGAAAGAAGTCAAAAGTCAACAGGATTAAATTTGAGTTTGAAAATAGACTGGAACTATGTAATGAGAAGACTGCTGTGGTATTAAAGACGCAAATTTTCCTAGGGTATAATCTTATTTATTTTGAAGTTACAAATACCTCATTTTCTCTACCTCAGTTTCATCATCTGTGAAATTGGAATAATGGCACCTTAGGGGAAAGTGCTGAGGATTCTCAAGTTAATGTTTACTGCAGTGTTTATTATAATAATATAATAAGTTCTTTAGAGACTGGAGTAAGAATGTGGTGAATACAGAATGAGGTGAGTAAATCAGCATAAATAAAACCTTTGCATAGATAGTATATGTATGAATAGAAAATAAATTACATGGAGGAGGGTAATAAAATATCTTTTAAGTGGAAGAAAGAAACAAAACCCTGGAAAGTATAAAAATGGGTGAAAATATTCCATATAACATACTGCCCATCACCAAACATCTGATTTATAACAGCCAGCTGCAATTTGAGGAAGCCTTTAATGTGTATTTATATTTTTAAATGTCAAGAAGATGATAGTCTGAAAAAAGAAGCATTTGCAGTTGTCTGAGCTTTAGAATTTCTTCCCAAAGAAGCATCTGGGCTTGCCTAGAGTTTGAAAAATACGTTGTCTTCCTCTCAATGGTTATTTTTCTAATATGTCTCATGACCACTGTAATGCTATGTTGCCTAGAGTAGATGTCCCCGGGCATCCGGAGAGTCAAATTGCCAGTCTTCATTCCTTCCATGCCAATGCCTAGGTACATTCAGTGAAATTATATACTGGTAGGTGGGAAATCCAACTCTGTCTTGCAGGAAAATTTAGAAGATAAGAAAATCTCAGCCACCTTAGAAACCAGAGGGCATGTTCAAATTTTATCAGCATCCATAGGGTTTACTCAGCTTACTGTTATTCTTTTGAATACATTATTTGGCACCTGGTACAATTCACAACAGGCATTAGCAGTGGGCCAATTTGGTACTCCTAGCCATTGAGTCCCCAGTGTCTCAGATACTGCCAAAGGTTGAGAAGTTAAAAGTATAATGTAAGGTATTAAATGTAAAGCTTGCTATTACTCTCGTTTCTCACCCCTGTTCAACTATTTCCAAAACAATGAATGCATAAAAAGATCAAGAATGGGAAACTTTTGTAACATTTGGCCAAGACATAAGCCTAAGACATACAGACAATAGGTTAATAAACCTATGCAGAGTAGCTACAAATAGGATGTCTCCTTGTGACTCCATGGTAAAAGGACTCAAATATGAAAATGAATACAAATTCACTTTATAACATTCACAGTGGCTTCAAATATTACAATGGGCATCACCTCTGGTGCTGCATCACTGGTGAAGAATAATTAATGCCTCTTCTGTAAAATCATCCAGACTATAAAGCAAGACTTGCTCTACACCAGTTTAAAAATCGTGTAAGTTCCTTGAGAGCCAGGGCCACCTTCTATTACTCTTGATATTCCCCATGGTACCCAGAAAAATATTTTGGTTGGAGCCAAACCCCAATGAATATATTGGTTTAGTTAATGATAGAATTAAGTGTAGCTAGCAATAAACAGACAGCTAAGCTTCTGAATCAAACAAGAGGCAAGGTGAGGAAGAGAGGGTAAGATGAAGTCTAAAATGACATCACACTAAGAAATGTTAAGGTCTCTGTTAGGAAAAGTAAGATAAGGAAAGGAGGTTCCTGCTACAGAGTACAGGGATTATAATGCTGCAAAATGACAGGAAGAAACAGAAAAATTTTAATTTGATTCTAATGGTTTCTCTGTTAAAGAGAATTATGTACTTGAGTATGAAACAGTCAAAGAGTAGTCAATAGACAAATAGTCAAATTTGTCATTTAGGCTTAGAGAAATGTAGTTCAAGATGGGTGAAGAAACTGGGAAAAAAATATCCAATTACTTTAAATGAGGTCGAGTCTTCCTGCTGAGACAAATTACAACCTTGGGGTATTGATAAATCTCAAAATTGAAGTAAATTAATTACTTTGAGTGTTTTCAAAGAAATAATAGAGAAGTACAAGGGTGACAAAGGCCAAAGATAGGCAAAGTAACTGATTTTCGGAAGAGAAAATGTGAACTGTTTGAACTGAATAATTTTGATGTTGAGTCTGAGAAAAATAATGCAATGCTTATTATGAGATATCATGGATTCACTAAGAAAAGACCAATTCAGAGTTTCCAAAACGCTTTTTTTCTCCCTACATAATTATTAAGAATTTAGACCCATGAGAAAAGCAATAGGTATGATTTATCTGGATTTTAGTAAAGTGCTCGGCCCATCGTCACAACCTCCTTATTGTTAAAGATCAAGATAGGACTGGATTGTAATATTAGCTGGATTTGTAACTGATTGAGCAATGACAACCATAGGGTGTATCTGATGAATGGGATTGGTAATAACTAAGCATTATCTAAAAGGTTGACACTGAGCTCTGTTCTGGACCCTAATCTATTCAACATTAAAAAAAATACTTCAGGCCCGGAGGAAGATGGCGGAAGAGTAAGACGCGGAGATCACCTTCCTCCCCACAGATACATCAGAAATTCATCTACACGTGGAACAACTCCTACAGAACACCTACTGAACGCTGACAGAAGACCTCAGGCCCCCCAAAAGGCAAGAAACTCCCCACATACCTGGGTAGGACAAAAGAAAAAAGAATAAACAGAGACAAAAGGATAGGGACGGGACCTGCACCAGTGGGAGGGAGCCGTGAAGGAGGAAAGGTTTCCACACACTACAAGCCCCTTCGCGGGCGGAGACTGCAGGTGGCGGAGGGGGAAAGCTTCGGAGTAGCGGAGGAGAGCACAGCAACAGGGGTGTGGAGGGGAAAGCGGAGAGATTCCGGCACAGAGGATCGGTGCCCTCAGGCACACACCAGCCCGAGAGGCTTGTCTGCTTGGCCGCCGGGGCGGGGCGGGCGGGGCTGGGAGCTGAGGCTCGGGTATCGGGTTTCAGTCGGAGTGCAGGGAGAGGACTGGGGCTGGTGGCAGGAAGAGAGCCTGAAGGGGTTAGTGCACCACGGCTAGCCCGGAGGGAGTCCAGGGAAAGTCTGGAGCTGCCGAAGAGGCAAGAGACTTTTTCTTCCCTTTTGTTTCCTGGTGCGCGAGGAGAAGGCATTAAGAGAGCTGCTTAAAGAAGCACCAGAGATGGGTGCGAGCTGCGGCTAAAGGCGTGGACCCCGGAGACGGGCGTGGGACGCTGGGGCTGCTGCTGCCGCCGCCACAAGGCCTGTGTGCGAGCGCAGGTCACTGTCCACCCCGCATTCTGGGGACCCTGTGCACCCCGCCACTGCCGGGGTCCCGGGATCCAGGGACGGCTTTCCCGGGAAAGCGCACGGAGCGCCACGGTCTGGTGCAACGTCACGCCGGCCTCTGCCGCCGCAGGCCTGCCCCACACTGCACGCCCCTCCCTCCCCTCTGCCTGAGTGAGCCAGAGCCCCCGAATCAGTTGCTCCTTTAAACCCGTCCTGTCTGAGTGAAGAACGGACGCCCTCCGGCGACCTATGCGCAGAGGCAGGGCCAGGTCCAAGGCTGAGACCCGGGAGCTGTGAGAGCAGAGAAGAGACAGGGAAATCTCTCTGTGCAGCCTCGGAGGCAGCGGATTAAAGCTCCACGGTCCACTTGATGTGCCCTGCGTCTGTGGAGTGCATGAATGGACAGAGAATCATCCCAAATTGAGGAAGTGGACTTTGAGGACAAGATTTAAGACTTTCCCCCCTTTTCCTCTTTTTACAACGAATTATCCCAAATTAAGGAGGTGGACTTAGCAAGATTTCAGACTTTTCGCCCTTTTCCTCTTTTTTACAACGAATTATCCCAAATTGAGGAGGTGGACTTTGAGAGGAAGATTTTTGATTTTTCCCCCTGGTCTCTTTTTGTGAATGTGTATGTGTATGCTTCTGTGTGAGATTTTCTCTGTATAGCTTTGCTTCCACCATATGTCCCAGGGTTCTATCGGTCCGTTTTTTTTTAATAATTACTTTTTAATTTTAATAACGCTACTATATTTTATACTTTATTCTATTTTACTTTACCTGCTCTTTCTCTTTTTCCTACCTTCCCTGCCTCCCTCCCTACCTCCGCCCCTCCTTTCCTTCTTTCTCTTTCCTTCCTTCCTCCCTCGCTCCCTCCCTTCTTCCTTTCACTCTTTCTTTTTCTTTCCTTCCTCCCTCCCTCCCTCCTTTCTTTCCTTCTTTCTTCCTTCCTTCCTTTCTTTCCTTCTTCGTTTCTTTCTCTCTCTCTTTCTTTCTTCTACTAATTCTTTCTTTCTACTTTTTCTCCCTTTTATTCTGAGCCGGGTAGATGAAAGGCTCTTGGTGCTGCAGCCAGGAGTCAGTGCTGTGCCTCTGAAGTGGGAGAGCCAACTTCAGGACACGGGTCCACATGAGACGTCCCAGCTCCACATAATATCAAGCGGCGAAAATCTCCCAGAGATCTCCATCTCAACACCAGCACCCAGCTTCAGTCAACGACCAGCAAGCTACAGTGCTGGTCACCCTATGCCAAGCAACTAGCAAGGAAGGAACACAACCCCACCCATTAGCAGAGAGGCTGCCTAAAAACATAATAAGGCCACAGGCACCCCAAAACACACCACCAGACGTGGACCTGCCCACCAGAAAGACAATATCGAGCCTCAACCACCAGAACACAGGCATTAGTCCCCCCCACCAGGAAGCCTACACAACCTACTGAAACAACCTTAGCCACGGGGGACAGACACCAAAAACAACGGGAACTACGAATCTGCAGCCTGCAAAAAGGAGACCCCAAACACAGTAACATAAGCAAAATGAGAAAGCAGAAAAACACACAGCAGGTGAAGGAGCAAGATAAAAACCTACCAGACCTAACAAATGAAGAGGTAATAGGCAGTCTACCTGAAAAAGAATTCAGAATAATGATAGTAAAGCTGATCCAAGATTCTATTTCCAAGATCCAAAATCTTGGAAATAGAATAGACAATATGCAAGAAACAGTTAACAAGGACCTAGAAGAACTAAAGATGAATCAAGCATCGATTAAAAACACAATAGATGAAATGAAAAATACTCTAGATGGGATCAATGAAAAATACTCTAGATGGGATCAATAGAAGAATAACTGAGGCAGAAGAACGGATAAGTGAGGTGGAAGGTAAAATAGTGGAAATAACTGATGCAGAGCAAAATAAAGAAAAAAGAATGAAAAGAACAGAGGACAGTATCAGAGACCTCTGGGAAAACAATAAATGCACCAACATTCGAATTATAGGGGTTCCAGAAGAAGAAGAGAAAAAGAAAGGGACTGAGAAAATATTGGAAGAGATTATAGTTGAAAACTTCCCTAATATGGGAAAGGAAATAGTTAATCAAGTCCAGGAGGCACAGAGAGTCCCATACAGAATAAATCCAAGGAGAAATACGCCAAGACACATATTAATCAAACTGTCAAAAATTAAACACAAAGAAATCATATTAAAAGCAGCAAGGCAAAAACAACAAATAACACACAAGGGGAATCCCCATCAGGTTAACAGCTGATCTCTCAGCAGAAACTCTACAAGCCAGAAGGGAGTGGCAGGACATAATTAAAGGGATGAAGGAGAAAAACCTGCAACCAAGATTACTCTACCCAGCAAGGATCTCATTCAGATTTGATGGAGAAATTAAAACGTTTACAGACAAGCAAAAGCTGAGAGAGTTCAGCACCACCAAACCAGCTTTACAACAAAGGCTAAAGGAACTTCTCTAGGCAAGAAACACAACAGAAGGAATATACCTACAATAACGAACCCAAAGCAATTAAGGAAATGGGAATAGGAACATACTTATCGATAATTACCTTAAATGTAAATGGACTAAATGCTCCCACCAAAAGACACAGAGTGGCTGAATGGATACAAAAACAAGACCCATATATATGCTGTCTACAAGAGACCCACTTCAGACCTAGAGACACATACAGATTGAAAGTAAGGGGATGGAAAAAGATATTCCATGCAAATGGAAACCAAAAGAAAGCTGGAGTAGCAATTCTTATATCAGACAAAATAGACGTTAAAATAAAGACTATTAGAAGGGACAAAGAAGGACACTACATAATGATAAAGGGATCGATCCAAGAAGAAGATATAACAATTGTAAATATTTATGCACCCAACATAGGAGCACCTCAATACATAAGGCAAATACTAACAGCCATAAAAGGGGAAATCGACAGTAACACAATCATAGTAGGGGACTTTAACACCCCACTTTCACCAATGGACAGATCATCCAAAATGAAAATAAATAAGGAAACACAAGCTTTAAATGATACATTAAACAAGATGGACTTAATTGATATTTATAGGACATTCCATCCAAAAACAACAGAATACACATTTTTCTCAAGTGCTCATGGAACATTCTCCAGGATAGATCATATCTTGGGTCACAAATCAAGCCATGGTAAATTTAAGAAAATTGAAATTGTATCAAGTATCTTTTCTGACCACAATGCTATGAACCTAGGCATCAATTACAGGAAAAGATCTGTAAAAAATACAAACACATGGAGGCTAAACAATACACTACTTAATAACGAAGTGATCACTGAAGAAATCAAAGAGGAAATTAAAAAATACCAAGAAACAAATGACAATGGAGACACGACGACCCAAAACCTATGGGATGCAGCAAAAGCAGTTCTAAGAGGGAAGTTTATAGCAATACAATCCCACCTTAAGAAACAGGAAACATCTCGAGCAAACAACCTGACCCTGCACCTAAAGCAATTAGAGAAAGAAGAACAAAAAATCCCCAAAGTTAGCAGAAGGAAAGAAATCATAAAGATCAGATCAGAAATAAATGAAAAAGAAATGAAGGAAACTATAGCAAAGATCAATAAAACTAAAAGCTGGTTCTTTGAGAAGATAAACAAAATTGACAAACCATTAGCCAGACTCATTAAGAAAAAAAGGGAGAAGACTCAAATCAACAGAATTAGAAATGAAAAAGGAGAAGTAACAACTAACACTGCAGAAATACAAAAGATCATGAGAGATTACTACAAGAAACTATGCCAATAAACTGGACAACCTGGAAGAAATGGACAAATTGTTAGAAATGCACAACCTGCCAAGACTGAATCAGGAAGAAATAGAAAATATGAATACACCAATCACAAGCACTGAAATTGAAACTGTGATTAAAAATCTTCCAACAAACAAAAGCCCAGGACCAGATGGCTTCACAGGTGAATTCTATCAAACATTTAGAGGAGAGCTAACACCCATCCTTCTCAAACTCTTCCAAACAATTTCAGAGGAAGGAACACTCCCAAACTCATTCTATGAGGCCACCATCACCTTGATACCAAAACCAGGCAAGGATGTCACAAAGAAAGAAAACTACAGGCCAATATCACTGATGAACATAGATGCAAAAATCCTCAACAAAATACTAGCAAACAGAATCCAACAGCACATTAAAACGATCATACACCATGATCAAGTGGGGTTTATTCCAGGAATGCAAGGATTCTTCAATATACACAAATCAATCAATGTGATACACCATATTAACAAATTGAAGGAGAAAAACCATATGATCATCTCAATAGATGCAGAGAAAGCTTTCGACAAAATTCAACACCCATTTATGATAAAAACCCTGCAGAAAGTAGGCATAGAGGGAACTTTCCTCAACATAATAAAGGCCATATATGACAAACCCACAGCCAACATTGTCCTCAATGGTGAAAAACTGAAACCATTTCCACTAAGATCAGGAACAAGACAAGGCTGCCCACTCTCACCACTCTTATTCAACATAGTTTTGGAAGTTCTAGCCACAGCAATCAGAGAAGAAAAGGAAATAAAAGGAATCCAAATTGGAAAAGAAGAAGTAAAGCTGTCACTGTTTGCAGATGACATGATACTATACATAGAGAATCCTAAAGATGCTACCAGAAAACTACTAGAGCTAATCAATGAATTTGGTAAAGTAGCAGGATACAAAATTAATGCACAGAAATCTCTGGCATTCCTGTACACTAATGATGAAAAATCTGAAAATGAAATCAAGAAAACACTCCCATTTACCATTGCAACAAAAAGAATAAAATATCTAGGAATAAACCTACCTAAGGAGACAAAAGACCTGTATGCAGAAAATTATAAGACACTGATGAAAGAAATTAAAGATGATACAAATAGTTGGAGAGATATTCCATGCTCCTGGATTGGAAGAATCAATATTGTGAAATGACTCTACTACCCAAAGCAATCTACAGAGTCAATGCAATCCCTATCAAACTACCACTGACATTTTTCAAAGAACTAGAACAAAAAATTTCAAAATTTGTTGGAAAAACAAAAGACCCCGAATAGCGAAAGCAATCTTGAGAACGAAAAACGGAGTTGGAGGAACCAGGCTCCTTGACTTCAGACTATACTACAAAGCTACAGTAATTAAGACAGTGTGGTACTGGCACAAAAACAGAAAGACAGATCAATGGAACAGGATAGAAAGCCCAGAGATAAACCCACACACATATGGTCAACTTATCTTTGATAAAGGAGGCAGGAATGTACAGTGGAGAAAGGACAGCCTCTTCAATAAGTGGTGCTGGGAAAACTGGACAGGGACATGTAAAAGTATGAGATTAGATCATTCCCTAACACCATACACAAAAATAAGCTCAAAATGGATTAAAGACCTAAATGTAAGGCCAGAAACTATCAAACTCTTAGAGGAAAACATAGGCAGAACACTCTATGACATAAATCACAGCAAGATCCTTTTGGACCCACCTTCTAGAGAAATGGAAATAAAAACAAAAATAAACAAATGGGACCTAATGAAACTTCAAAGCTTTTGCACAGCAAAGGAAACCATAAACAAGACCAAAAGACAACCCTCAGAATAGGAGAAAATATTTGCAAATGAAGCAACTGACAAAGGATTAATCTCCAAAATTTATAAACAGCTCATGCAGCTCAATAGCAAAAAAACAAACAACCCAATCCAAAAATGGGCAGAAGACTTAAATAGGCATTTCTCCAAAGAAGATATACAGACTGCCAACAAACACATGAAAGAATGCTCAACATCATTAATCATTAGAGAAATGCAAATCAAAACTACAATGAGATATCATCTCACACCAGTCAGAATGGCCATCATCAAGAAATCTAGAAACAATAAATGCTGGAGAGGGTGTGGAGAAAAGGGAATACTCTTGCACTGCTGGTGGGAATGTGAATTGGTACAGCCACTATGGAGAACAGTATGGAGGTTCCTTAAAAAACTACAAATAGAACTACCATATGACCCAGCAATCCCACTACTAGGCATATACCCTGAGAAAACCATAATTCAAAAAGAGACATGTTCCAAAATGTTCATTGCAGCTCTATTCACAATAGCCTGGAGATGGAAACAACCTAAGTGTCCATCATCGGATGAATGGATAAAGAAGATGTGGCACATATATACAATGGAATATTACTCAGCCATAAAAAGAAACGAAACTGAGCTATTTGTAATGAGGTGGATAGACCTAGAGTCTGTCATACAGAGTGAAGTAAGTCAGAAAGAGAAAGACAAATACTGTATGCTAACACATATATATGGAATTTAAAAAAAAAAATGTCATGAAGAACCTAGGGGTAAAACGGGAATAAAGACACAGACCTACTTGAGAATGGACTTGAGGATATGGGGAGGGGGAAGGGTAAGCTGTGACAAAGTGAAAGAGAGGCATGGACATATATACACTACCAAACGTAAGGTAGATAGCTAGTGGGAAGCAGCTGCATAGCACAGGGAGATGAGCTCGGTGCTTTGTGACCGCCTAGAGGGGTGGGATGGGGAGGGTGGGAGGGAGGGTGATGCATGAGGGCAGGGATGTGGGAACAGATGTATATGTATGACTGATTCACTTTGTTATAAAGCAGAAACTAATAAACAAACAAACAAACAAACAAATAAATAAATAAATAAAAATAATTCAGTTAAGTGAAGATCACATTTGTAAATAAGATGAATGGGGGGCAGGAAGAAGGAATCATCTGGGTGATAAAATTGGGCATTTAAAATAACTCAATAACTAGAAGAATGAGACAAATTTAAATCAATGAAATATTTTAAATACAATGTCAGGTCTTGTTTGTGAATACAAACAAAACTAAACATATTAAGTATGAGGGGAAGGAGTGCAGGAATAATAGCTATGCCTATGGGGGAAATGGCCTAGGTTTCTAATTCCACAACATGAGCTGCCAAAAATATCTGATGCAAACTTAGGCAGCAATAAACATCTAGGAATTATCTAGAAAGTGGGAGAAGATAATTCCACTTTACTCTGAAACATTTACATCATTCCTAGAGAATTATACACAATGCTGAGTCCTGCAGAGATATAAATAAACTGAAATACATTCTTAAGAGAGAAACTCCGAACCATCACATAAGACACAGTGGAAAAATGAGGCCATGTGACCTGGGAAACAGGTGAATATTAATATTAACACCCACTGAAAAGCTGAGTCAATTTAGGAAACAGTTCTTTCAGTACTGAGAAATAGCTTTACTCCTTTAAATTTTATTTCTTGTGCTTTAAAAGTAATCTTTTTCCTGATTATATCACTATAGAAAAACTGAGAAAATACATAACAATACACAAAAGAAGATAGTGTTATTTTGTTAGTACTGGGTCTGTTTCATGCCAGTTTTTGCATACATTTACAATGGTACTATAATTTTGTGTACAGTCATTTAGCATTATATCATGAAAGCTTTATTGTATAAGTTAATATTTACCTCTTCATGAAAGTCTGAAGATTTTATGAACATTTGGAGAAATGACAGTTTTTAAGTTAGCTTTTGAAATGAAGCATCTACTATATACCAGATTTTCAGGCAGTGTCCTAGATGTTAGGGACTCCACAAAGAATGAGAGAGACAAAATCTCAGCTCTTGTGTAGTTTATTACTTGAGGGTGTGTTTTTTGATAGGGGATATAAAATAGACATGCAAGCAAGCAAAGAAAATAAAGAGATCATTTCTGATAATGTGTACCATAAAGAAATTTGATTTGACAAATGTACCTCTAAAGCTGTATGACATTTGAACGGAGACCTGAATAACAAGAAGGAACAAACAATGCCAAAACCTCACAACAGACAGTTTCAGGGAGAGGGAACAGCAAGTAGGAAAGGCTGTAAAGGTGAGGATACACTTGATGTGCTCAAGGAATAGAGAGGAGGCCACTGTGGCTTGAGTTTGTTAAGGGCAGAGAAGGGCGGGACGAGATGAGGTCACATGCTTAGTTAAATGAGGTCATGGCAAGGATTTGGATTTTACTCTACAGAGGGAAATCTTTCCAAGGTTTCTGAGTGGGGAAATGACCTCCTCTGGTTTACTTTTTTTTTTTTTTCTTTAAATTGAAGTAGAGTTGATGTACAATATTATATTGATATAAGTTACAGGTATACAACATGGTGAGTCACAATTTTTAAAGGTTATACTCCATCTATAGTTACTATAAAATATTGGCTATATTCCTTGTGTTGTACAACATGTCCTTGTAGTTTATCGTATCTCTAATAGTTTGTATCTCTTAATCCTCTACCCCTATCTTGCCCCTCCCCCTTTCCCTCTCCCCACTGGTGACCGCTAGTTTGTTCTCTATATCTGAGTCTGTTTCTTTTTTGTTATATTCACTAGTTTGTTTTAATTTTGATATTCTACATGTAAGTGGTACCATACAGTATTTGTCTTCCTCTGACTTATTTCATTTAGCATAAAACCCTCCAAGTCCATCCATGTTGCTGTAAGTAAGTATTGTTGACTCTCAAACCAGATGACTAAATACAGGGACACAGTAAGGGAGAAGAGACAAGGAAATTAGAATTCAGTGATTAAAAACATCCTTTAGTAAGCACAAATCACAAAAATAAATTATGTAGGTTAAATCTTTATAAACAAACTCCAAGGAACTACCCTATCTGCTTAATTATCACTAAATATTGCTCTGTAAAGTTGGCCATGTGGACGGAGTACAGACATTTTTTTGTTGCTGTACTGGGACTGGGACTGGTTGCCACTGGAATTCTCCTGTGGTCTCAGTTCAAATGTTTAAAATGTCATCTTGTGTGGAGGGTGGTAAGGGAACTATGCCAGGGAAAAAGCAAGAGGTTAAGGAAAGAAACCCCCCAGCTTATTCTGTCAGTTTCCTAGAGAAGGCTAGAGCCACAGGGCTAAGGTGAAAGAAGGCACAGCACACTGAATAAAGATGTGCCACAGCTGGTGCAGGTGAAAAATCACTGGCATAGCCGTCTTGTTCACTATCCTCAGATCCTTTGAGGCAACCCTACTCCCAACAACAAGCATGCCTCGGTTGTTTTTCCAGTGTTCCTTGTAGGTTGATTATTTAGAGCTCTACCAATCATGCCTATGCTTTATTTGGTCAAGAATGCCTACAAACAGTCTCAGGTCCTAAGGCCTTCTTTGAGTACGTTGGAGAAAAAGATTCAGAAATACGCATTTACTGGATCATCAGGTAGTCGTCCAATTCCCAGCTGGTGATCCTGGAGAGGATTATTACTGAAAGTTTCCGAACAGCTTTGGGGGCCTGTGAGAACACTGCAGTAGTAGGACTAAAGCTTTTATACCAGACTCTCCACAAGAAGGAGGGCATGCCCTTTAGTCTTTACTAATATAATCCTGCAAAGTTCCATTCCAACACAGAGGGGTACTGCAATTCTCCACCGGATAGCCTGATTATATTGGCACCAGATTTCTCTCAAGCTTGTCCCCAATTTACACTTGTCCCCAGTTTCTACCCGCTAGCCAAAAATGTCAGGTATGTGCATGTGTCTCCATGTATATGTATGGGTACATTTAACTTCTCATCTCCCAATTCAGGGATATTCGATTCTATTTTTTAAAGAGCTTATAATTATTTAAACATGACAAAACACAGAAGTTTACTCTTTTTGTGCTTTTGGCTCAAGAGCCAGTCATGCAGCTGAATGCCTGCTAGGACAGTGAGAAGCTAGCTGTAATCTAAGCACAGGTTGACTGGAGACTGGCTGCGTTACATTCTTCTCTCTCAGAAATGAACTAAATAACTGCATCTAGTGAAACTCTTTTCAGACATTGAAAAGGACTTGTTAACACATATATCTTAAAAGATATTTTTAGATAAAATGGGAAAATTAAAATCTGTTCAGGGAAAAACAGATTAGAGGCCAGAGAAGGTGACTTTATTTAGTTGCTTAAAAGGACTTGGCACATCATTCAGAGAGTTAAGTGAAAATTATATGCAATGAAATCCCAACACAGTATGGCACCAGAAGAGACCCACACCCCTCTCCGTGCACGCAGAAAGAAGCTTTGCATGTTGTCCTTCTGAATACTGAAGCCAAGAGTGGTATGGCCTTCCTGGGAGCTGGGATGCAGCCTTAGAGTTTGCCTTGGCTCCCATCCCAGGAACTGGGCTCTTTGGAAGCTAAGGGCACAGTGCCGTGCCCGAGAAGCCATGGGAATACACCAAGGCTTTCTCAAAGGCAGCAAGCCTACACAACCCAAAGGGCTCAGGGCAGAGTTTTATTGCTCCCAATGGAATTAGTATCTACTTTATCACAAAAGGAAGTGTGGTAAGTACAGGCTGTTGGAGAGCAGCTGTATCATGTGCTTGACAGAGCATAAGATCTAGAGGCAGAAACAACTACCAGTTTAAGTCCTGACTCTGTTACAAGTGACGCTAACCAAATCACGCATTGTCATTGGGAGCACAGTTTCTTTACCTGTAAAATGGGAGCGAGAACAGCTAAGATATTTCAAGCAGTAAGATATATTCCAGGCACCTGTGCTAAGAGGGTCCTGCAGGGGTCATTCAAGAGAATATGCTGCAGGTAGGTCAAGTTCACGGGGAGGCTCCGGCTGCCACACTTTGGGGTCCATTGGTACTTGCACTGAGGCCATGCTTCCCCCAGGCTGTTCCCAGACAATGACTCAGTACGGTACTGGTGTAGTAGGGCTTTTTCTACCCAGTGCCAGACTACCCTCGGAGGCAACTTGCTGCTTGGACTGAGACTTTCTCAGAATTGCACTGCAATCTGAAGCTCTTCCTACCCATCCCTTCCTATTCATTCCTCTGTTCACAGGTTTCAAACCTGCATTGCAGTCTAACACCTCCTGTCCCCTGTTCTGCTCCCTCCCTCTGTATTTCTCACCTGTGCTTCTCATCCCGTCTTGGTGTCCGTTCCTTGATGACCCAAACTGAAACATACCAAGCAAGTGAATGAAATGAGCTCCTTTCATTCTCATAATAAGCCTATGAAATGAGTGTAATTTTCCTCATTTTACAAATATGGGAACAAGGGCACAGAGGAATTAAGTTAAAAATAATCTGGTCCTTATTTCACAAGTCTGTTGTGCAAATTTAGTGAGATAGTATATATGAAAGGGTTTTATAGCTGGTAGATTTTTTCAGGGCAGAGGAAAACAATCGCCAACAGAATATCCAGCATAGTTTTAAGTTACTATTATTTTCTTTCTTGGTTTTCTACCAGTTTCACGTGCTTATGGTAGAAAACTTCAATTAGCCTCCAAAAGAGCCCTGAAAAAGTTAACACTTTGTCTTTATCATACTCTTTGTCCCACAAACCCTCTCTACCCTTTAGTGTTTGAGAACAGGTAAGAGTGAAATTTGGATGTGTGAGTCAGGTCGCTATGACACGCTTGACATGGCACTCTGCTCTTCAGAACCAGAGTTCTATTCTCCTAACCTTTCTAATCAGTTTAAGAGCGTGCAATTTACTAGCAACTGAGGAAGGTAAAACTACAGGAAATAAGAGCCCTTCTGCTTTTATTAATGTTCGTCCTAAACTCTCAGGCATTTTAACAAAAATCCCGCATCCAAATGTGTACTGTTTAGTGTGCATGGTCAAAACAATCATTTTCCCCTCTCTGATCATTGCGCCTGACCTGATAAAAGGCTCATTTTCTGTTCCTTTGGCGAGACAGAGGCTCTCAGTCATTTTCTCACGTGCCCATGTCCTCACCAGAATAATTTCTTCCATGGCTTCCCGTTTTGCACTCTCGAAACAACCCAGGCTTCCTCGATCTCCACCTCTTACAGGGGTATAGTTATAAGCGTGCTGAAACAACAGCCTGGACCAAGAAACTAGCCCCATGTTTAGGCACCAACAGTCAATAGGCAGAAGATTGGTGTAGAAGTGAAGTTCTGGGTCGGGCATTCTTCTCAAAATCCTCAGATGTTAAGACGGTACTACCCAGACAAGTCGAGTGTTGCTTTTTATGAGAGAGGTGGAGGAAGGGGCAGAGAAGGAGGAGGAGAAAGAGGTCTCAGCAGAGAGCCGCACTGAGCGCTGCAATGGAAATGAGAGAGGAGGTGCTTCCTCAACGTGCCCTGAAGGGAGCCAGCAAGCTGCGTGTTCTCCTCAGCTTCGCCTAACATGCGAATGGTCAAAGAAAGCAGCGAGGAAGGAACTGTTGCATCTTTGGTGGGGGTGGGGTTGAGACGGTGCTTCTAAGGGAGATAGCCCGTTCCGACTGATGGATACGTTTGGACTCCTTTGGGAGTCAAAAAGCCCATCTCCTCAAGCTGCCTGAATATCAGCCTCTAACAGATTAGGCAATGTCAGAGAATCCCAGGGAGCTTAGAAAATGATCAGGGAACAACACCTCCTCCTCCTCCCTGCTAATTCTGACAGCTCCCGCCCTGAGACGCATCCCTCTGGATGGAAGTGCCAGCTTGCCTCTCCCACAGGGGTTGCAGGCGGCAGGAAACTGAGCCCCCTGTGTGGGACTCGCTGGCTTCTCCACTTGTTTTCATTTTGCCACCAGACACTTCTATTTAAACTACTTGGAAGGATATCTCAATAACATCCTTTGGTGAGCGCCACAAGACAGAAGATGAGAATCCATCTGCCCTTTTCTCTGCACCCAGCCTTCAATCCTGGTCGATCTCACAGAGGCTACAGAGACTGAGGACCTTCGACAGAAGAGCCTGTCTTCACGTACTTATCAGGTTAACAAGCAGGACAGACAGCTGCTGAGCACTGTCTGAGTGACACTGGTAAGCACCCATTTTAAACGATGAGTTTAAATCCATTAATCACAATAAGGCTCAGTAATAGACCAAAAATTATACACATGCTCCAAAAAGTAAATAGATGGCCCATCTCCACTTCCAATTAAAACCAATCTTCTGAAAATCCAAATACTACATACCCCTTGTAAAAACAGATCTTGCTTTATATTTACCAAGATTTGTTTTATTAATTTATTTATTTTTGCTGTGTTGGGTCTTCGTTTCTGTGCGAGGGCTTTCTCTAGTTGTGGCAAGCGGGGGCCACTCTTCATCGCGGTGCACAGGCCTCTCACTGTCGCGGCCTCTCTTGTTGCGGAGCACAGGCTCCAGATGCGCAGGCTCAGTAGTTGTGGCTCGCGGGCCTAGTTGTTCCGCGGCATGTGGGATCCTCCCAGACCAGGGCTCGAACCTGTGTCCCCTGCACTGGCAGGCAGATTCTCAACCACTGCGCCACCAGGGAAGCCCCCAAGGTTTGTTTTAAATGAGGCCGTGCCATATTTCCTCAGCCCAAATCTTGCAGGTGATTTTGTACATATATGAGTAGTTGGGTAAATACATTGGCAGCGAGGAATGCCTTTACTCCGCTCCTCATCAGCACGTGGGGAGATTCTCCCTAGGAAACCCCCTGGGTTCTCCCCATCCATTTGCTTCTTGCCCCTGGATAGGTGGTGTGGCTCTCCTGATGGTTAAATTTTGGAAGAATAACACACAGTTGGCTCAGTTTCACTCCTCTCCCTTTGGGAAGGGTCCTACCCACCAAGATCAAAGCTTCCTGGTCCTCTCTGTCAGTCACTGGCCAGAGCCCACCCCCATGGGGCCACCTCCGGGGGCCAGTCCTGCCATGCTCGGCAGGGGTACATCCTCTAAGTCAGGGACTCAGTAATAGTAAACCACGTGGCTAACAGGTCCATGGCCACAACCACTTGCTTCGCCATTATCGGCGCTAAGGTGAAATTGTAGCAACTGTTTTCCCTTCATTTTTTTCTTAACTTGCTCGGAACCCAGGATGAGAAGAGAGATCCTATTTGACTGAGAGCTCCTTGGAAACATAAATAATTACTGTACCAATAGTCTGGTTATCATGTGAATAAAATGGCTTTTGTACCCTTTGGAGATAGATTCCATACTACTGGCAGGAAAACGATAACCTGTAAACATGGCAATAAGCAGTTACGTGGGAGTAGAGTGGGAAAACAGTCCCTGGGTCAACGTGTTCCGCACACTGAAAATAAGGCAACACACAGGAGCGCTTTTCAAATAAGCAAACAGAATAATGAGAGATATAATCACACAACACACTCATGTTTTTAGGAACTTTATATCAACTTGGTGTTAGCACCAGTGACCAAACTCTCATCTCTCACATGTAGTTATACATACATACATACACACACACACACACGCTCACTTACTCACTAGCTGAGAAATACTGTTAATAAAGAGGTAACATATGTGATAAAACTCTTTGAAAATAGTAAAGTGCTATGAAAAATACCAGTATGGAAGGTATTATTACTTTATCTCAAATGCCTACATTCATAAGAGATTAAGAGATCAGTGGGAGAAAATGAATGGAGAATATGGCAAAAAGTTGAATCAAGATCATAAAGGTTCTTTTAAGTACCTCTAAGATGCTCCTTCTTCAGTGAATAAAAGGCCCATAGTTTTTCTGATAATAAAAGGTATATACTATGATAATTTGGTACTTGGTAATTATGGTAACGTGCGGTATTCTTAAATCACGTGGCCATACATATGTTTGTTGTGCTATGCATATTTTGTTATGAGGAAACATGTTCATTTTCAGCACATTTCACGGCAGACATGCCTATTAGTGGTATTATGTTCTGTCTGTTGCAGCCAGGCATGTTCAGAGAGGACCAAGGGCCCTCCTCCCTAAGACACTCCTACATTTGTGAGGCATGGGCATACCGAGCCTCGACCTTACTCCCTGTGAGAAAAGAGCTGGACGTACAACAACCTATTCAGAGGGGAGAGTCCTACACCCACATGTGGCACAGCTACTCCATGTGGACACTCCTATGTCCTCCTGATACCTGCAAAAGGGCCGGAGGGGCGGTGGAGGAGGGATGGAGTGGGAGTTTGGGAATAACACACGCAAACTATTATATATAAAATGGATAAACAACAAGGTCCTACTGTCTAGCGCAGGGAACTATATTCAATATCCTGTGATAAACCACAATGGTAAAGAATATTAAAAAAGAATATATATATATGTATAACTGAATCACTTTGCTGTACAGCAGAAATTAACACAACATTGTAAATCTACTATACTTCAGTGAAAAAAAGGTCACTTCTTTGTGTTGCCCACTTATTTCAAATGGAGGCAGATACACACAGCAGTGGAAAATTCTCTCAACCAAAAAGTCACATAGCCCACCCCAGGCTGAATTCTCAGCAAATACCTGCAAAAAGTATCTATAACTTTATAATCAACTCCTCTGAGCCCTAGAAGCAGCAGTATTCCTGAGGTGCTCATGGAACGGAAGTCACCTAAGTCTCTAATCAATATAAGGCCGTTCTACGGGGTTATTCCTCCCCAGAGAACACTTGCTTCTTTAAATATGTCGACATTTATTTATAATTTCTACTGCCCTACATTCAAGAGGGATTCAAGAGACCAAAATGACTGCAGAACTGACTTCTGTCCAGTTCCTGATTCATTTTGATCCCCATGTCATTTTTCCTAATTGAAAGTTTTCACTGAGACTGATACTATTATTTGATTTTGCATGCATAGCCATTTCTTATAATACTAATGCTATGTATTTTTGCCACAATCTCAACTATAATTCTGTACTTGTTTATCTGGTTACATCTATTGATGCACATGAAGGAAAATGATGAGACATTAATCAAACATTGTGTATTAACAAGTACATGCGTCTGGTGACCTTGCTTCTTTGGAAAGACAGATATGTATGTGTTTGTTTGTGTGGGTGTATGTGTGATTTTATATATATATATATATATATATATATATACACACACACATATATATATATCTGTGTACACACACACTGTTTTTTATTATGAAAATCCAAATATTCCAAGAAATTTAGACTTTTAGAAGATCTTGTCTCCTATGTAAATTTAATGGTTGAATTCTCACTTACTTTTATTTTAGATTTACATCCACACGAACCACTAATGTCCCCTTCTATCAATCCAGAATAAAATCTGGCTTTAGCATACTCATTCCAATGAGACACAGTTAAAAGATATGGGTGACAGAGACAGAGATAAAAGAAATCAAGGATCACTCCTGTAAGAGTTTCCAAAAAGGAAAACAACCATGGAAGAAAAAAGTGGGAGAGGAACAGGTGGGTCAGCAGAGTTTTACTTTCTATGTGACATCGGGTACTTATTATTCACATGAGGACTAATTTATAAACCCGGAGAGTGTTTATAAACTCCACTGTCCTAATGGAAATGGAAGCATTAATACAACCAGGGGACTCTTTACTTTTCAGGTTTTAATTAAAATCACAGGCGTTACAAAGCAAAAGTGTCTTCATGGAATACAAGTCTAATGAAGTATTTCCTTGCCTAGCACAGAGCTCTGTGTGCACTTCCAGCTTCCTGACACAGCCATTTGAAAATTCGACCCCCAGGTAACCCAGAGAGCTCTCTCTGAAAATTAGAAAGGCAAATTACACCACTTTTTTTTTTCAAATATATACAGTTGCCAAGTCACAGTCAGGAAAAAATAATAGCTAGTCATAAGGAAAACACACACACACACACACACACACACACACACAGCCTTACAACATGATATCTTAATTGACTAACGAGAGGACTATAGGCAAGAGGACTATGTGCAGAGTAGAAAACTTGAAAGAGAGAGAGAAAAGGGACAGGTTGGGACATAGGAAATGTGGGAATACAGCAAAGGAAATCTAAGAGGGGAGAGAGAGGGAAAAAAGGAAAAGAATCGTTCAGAGAAAAATCACACCAGCATAGAAGGACTGCACGCTAGTTTTGCTACAAATGATGGAGGAAAAAGTAACCAAGTTCTAGGAAACAACTTGGACTAAAATGCCCACCAAGTGACTGTTACTCGGCCCCCACACACTTCTTTTTATCTCTTAAAGGTATCTCCCAGTTTACACATAAACAAATTAGGGTCGTGGCAAAATTAAACTGGCTTCCCTGTCAGTGAGGCTGCAAAAAGAACAGTAGGCTATATCCACAGTCAGATTCCAGCTGCTCTGTTGAGTGACAGCAATGGTTTATGATGATGACGGTATATGCACTTATTAAAAGTGAATGTTGTGTTCAGCTATGTGTTTGGTATTTTACAAAGATCTTTTCTAATTCATACAACATGTCTGGGAGGTAGGTGTGTTATTAACCCTTTAGTAGTATATACATATGTAAACTGCTTCAAATTACACAACTTTTGAGTGAAAGAGCTGTGTTTGAAAGGAGGGCTTGAAAAGGAGTTTTTAAAAACAGTATTTTTGTTGTCCCTGAAGGCCAAGATACACACACATACACTAATTTTATACAAACACACACACACATTTATTTCTTTGTATGTGTGCATGTGTTTAGGGGATAAATGTGAGAATAAACTAACATTTATGAAATGCTGGCTCTTTTGAAGGCATCTGCTGAGTTCATATTTTATCTCAATTCTCACAATGTCTTATAAGATATGATTTTAGCATTCTTTATTGGTGTTTGTAGGCTACTGAAGCTCTGAATGGTTAAGAAGTTTTGACTAAATTCAGCAGGAAAGGGCAGAAGTAGTATTTAAATCTAAGTCAGTCTGACCCGAGAGGAGCATTCCACCAAGGAAATACAATGTAGGCTATATATGTCATTTAAAACTTTCTAGAGGCCATATTTTAAAACAGTAAAAATGAACAAGTCCTGGTATACACAGCTATCACAACCTCAGTCAACTGTTGCCTTCTCTTGCTTCCTGCGTTGGCCCAGTTTTGAGGATTTTATTTTCCTATGTCTCTGGACATAATACCTGAGGAAAATGCTATGAGAGCCCCAAGTACGTAGTGGAGTAGGGAGTGAGTTTGGGGAGTTGCTACTGCACTTTCTATAGCTACACATACAACTCCAAACCTGGCACGGTCTCAGGCAGAGCAACTATACCCACAGGAACAGACTTCCTCTTTACCAGCCTAAACGTGTGAAGGTATCTCCCTGCCAGTTTATTATACCTTAGTTTAAACCCTCCAATTGGAGAAATAAAATTCTTATGAGAAACCAGGATATGGAGAGTGAAAAATATATACATATGCCAACTACACTGATTTAAAAATACAGTGTGAAGATTAAGAGTTGGTGCCACAAAAATATGCAACAATGGCTGTTACGATGATGCAGCTTAATAACAAGCATTTCTCATCTCAACACTGTAACTGTATTCCTAGATATGCTTATTTTAAATACCATATGGATACACACTGTGATATGTCTTTTTAGAATGTAAACATTGGCCCCTGATATACTTGTAAAGTGTCCCATACTGGATTTTCTTAAAGTGGGGTCAATCCTCTAAGGTGTACATAGGCAAAAGGTGGATTTATCCCAGTATCTTTAATTGGCTGTAGGCAAGCAGAATATAGAGTAATTAATTACTTATCCATTAATCCAGGAAAGTTGTTGAAAGGATTGAAATATCCAGTCATTCTTAAACTTGACCACAGGAAGACATAGTTTCAGATAAATGGACAGAATAGAAAGTTTATTCAAACACACCCACAGTGGGTTTCACACTGGGTGTCATGCATACAAAGAGGTGGTCCTTGCCTTTATGGGTTTTCCATTTAAAAACAGACACATTGATGATGAAAACATTGAAACATACAAAATAATAGTAAATATGAATGATTTTCTTTTCATATTCATGTTCTGTGCATACATGTTCAAAAATTTTCTAGCCAATCCTACTCTAAATTTATCTACAGACCATAAAATTAGTGAGTCACTCTTCTTTACTGCCCACCCAGCATATGCTTTATGAGTCTAATTAGCTCTCAGTGAAAGAACTGAATTCTTAACCAAGCAGATATTTCTCTAATCAAATCAGGACCCTGTATATTATGCATGTTTTATATCCTTTTTTAAAAATCACTTGATGATTTCACATTTCTCTTTTGATAGGGATTTTAAAAATCTATTATACATTCTTTGGAATTTTCAGTGATTAAAAATGTCATTTTGTTAAGGTGTAGAATCTGGCATTTATTTAACTCCTACTATATATTAAGTGCTATACTAAGTTTGTAAGATATATTGTGTCACATCATTTAATCCTTGAGCATCCTAAAACACAGATATCACTATAGCCATTTCACAGATGAAAAAACTGGGAATCAGAGATATTAACCGATTAACCAACTGACCCAAGAACACACAACTGGGAAGTGGTTGAGCCACGATATAAATGTCAGAACTCTCTGACCTCCATAACCAGAATGTTATGATAAGAAAAAAATAATCTTGGGCTTCCCTGGTAGCGCAGTGGTTGAGAGTCTGCCTGCTGATGCAGGGGACACGGGTTCGTGCCCCGGTCCAGGAAGATCCCACATGCCGCGGAGCGGCTGGGCCCGTGAGCCATGGCCGCTGAGCCTGCGCGTCCGGAGCCTGTGCTCCGCAACTGGAGAGGCCACAACAGTGAGAGGCCCACATACTGCAAATAATCATCATCATCATCATCATCATCATCATCATCATCATCATCATCTTGAATCAAGCCATAAATAAACTGTGGTTGCTCAATCTGGGTAACACTATATGGGCCAAAACTAAAGGGTGATCTTAAAATAATCAGATTGATTCCCTGTGTGATCCTTAACATAATTATACTCCTCCAAAAACAATTTCCGTAATATGAGCAATAACAGCATTTCTAGAATAGTGGCCTGGAAATCTACAATAGTCATTTCTATGTATATGTTTCAGTTTACTTATTCAAGCCTTAATCTCATTATTTTATAGTCTTAACTTCTAATTGCCTGGGCTGGGAAGAGGCTGAGAGTAAAATCTGTAATTCCTGAAGGTGAATCCAACAAACATTAGCCCTTGAGTGTTTTCCAAAAGGATGACTACAGTACTAATAGAGTAGGCACACCATGCTTGAAGAGCTAAAGGGGTAGCAGACAGTAAAGGCATCACTGCCTAACAGTTGAGTCAGTAGGCAAGCTCGCATCAGAAGAAGCCATGGCTGTGTTTTCGGTCCATGACCAGGGGTCACTTTCCATGTGTGTAAGGTAAAACTAATAACTTCCAATTCACGCAGATATTATAAAGATCAAAAGAAAATACGATTAGTCATTGTCTGACTGATAGCATGCATTCAGTGTGAGTGCCTCGCCTTCTACCTCACTGAAGCTCACCCATGTCTTGTTCAGCAGGAAAAATTCTCTGAGAGTAAAGACAAATGCAAAATATACAAATAGCTCATCTACACTGAAGAGTCGCCCTGCCCAGATTGAGAATGCCTATCAATCTGTGAGATTAGTATATTTATGGTCTCAAATTTAGGGAAAAGTGAAAATGGAACCAAGGACTAGGGTGAAGAAAAGGGATGGTGTCTTGACAGAGTGGCTTCATCATTTTGTTCTAAGTGGTACAAAGCGGTGTGATGTTCCTTCACAGCTGATATAACCACAATTAAATGGAAACATACATGCTCTCCCTCACACATTTCAAATGTGAAACCGTGTGATCTGGTAACCACTCCGCGTGTGTGCCTGAAAGCTATGTTACTGAGCCCCTTGGAGAAGGGACGATGTCAGCCGAAGACTTTGCTACAAAAGTTTTCGTTATATACAAAGATGCCTCTCTTCTCTCCACTACGTCTCTCCAGATGTGTCTTCCCAGAGAAGGATCCAGCTTAAGGAGCGAGGGGGGAGGAAGAGACCAAACAGGAGACACATTAAGAGTGAGACCCAGAACAGATGACAGATAGAAAAGGCTTCAGGAAGCACCCTTCTTCATCTTTCCATTTCACACTTGGACGGCTGCAACATTTTTAGGAACCCTCCCACCCCCTACCCCACCTCCTGTAAACGTTTTATGTAACATCAGCCTATCAGTTGTGTGGGCACGATGAACATGATGGGCACGCTGCCAGCACTTGCCCCGAGGAGGGACTGACAAGAGAGAATGACTGGCATCATGGAAGCACACTTTTCCTAAGGTAAACTGCAATAGAAACATCAGACAGTAAGACACCGACTCTCAGACGTTTCGTGCAGGGGCTGAACATACCGTTGCTTCTGAAAAGACTGTGGACCAGGGACTGCCTGTCACAGTTCCTGATTCTCTGGTGGGCGGGATGGAGGTAGGAGTGACAGAGCCACACATCAGCCACAATGGACATGATGGATGAGCCAGAAAAACCAGGCAGCGAAGCCCAGCCTCTCCTGCGAATCCATTTGTTATTTTCTGTCTCTCTCATACTGCAGCTAATCAGTAGTGATAGATGAGGGTACGGATTCACTCCTTCCTTCAGGCACCCAATTGCATTTTCTCTCCTTTGTCAAAGGTCTCTCATCCATTTCTCAATGAGTCCTTTATTCAAATAAGAAAGGAGCAGAGCCTTCTCCTAAAATTGACTGTTGATGCAAGAGTCCTGGTGTGTTGAGAAAAAAAAAGGTAGGAAAGGAAGGCAGGATCAAAGGGTTTCATTGTTTGGCTCATAAAGGGACAGAGAGAAAGCATTTCCAGGAGGAGTGCACTGAGTAATTAGGGTTGAATGTTGAAAAGGAAGTTCAAATAAAAATGCAGCAAAATTAGAGGGCCGGGAGTAGCATGATTTGGCAAAAGTCTAGACCTCAGCCCTGTGTCCCTGTTTGAATTGGATGTAGTCATTCCAATTGACCCATTAAGGCAGCCCAGTCACAAGAGTGTCTGATGTTTACAGGACCTTGTCATTTGCACGGCTGTACTGACGACCCACTTAAATAGAAATGGACAAATTGCCGGACATATCTCATTTTTATTTACCATCTTCAACAAGTATGAGCCAGTGAGTACAGCTGAAATTAAGACTATGGCTGAGTCTGTATAAATATGGTGGGGCCAGAACATTCAGTGCCTCACATTGGCTGAGATTCATCTTTAGAACCAAGCCACATGGTGGATACTCAAAACATTGGACCCAGCATCTGCATGTGAGGCCAAAACAGCCTCTCAAGAAACAGCTAGACTGGTTATTTTGGTCCTAATAGACTTGGCTGTGCACATGGTGATCATTTTTAATCATGAGATCTAAAGTCTGAGGATGGTAATGGTGCTGAAAATAATAACAGTGATGACAAAAAGATCACCATGTTAATTATGACAACAACGATGGGGGCAGACTCAGAAAACAGGGTATATCAGGGCCTCCTCTTCCTCAGTGAACTATTCTAAATGGATTTAAAGAATTTAGTGGCCACCTTTCCTAAAAAGGACTCTAGTTTATACCTCCAAACCTTAGAAAACAGTGCCTCCTCATAACTAAACTAAAATCTGTGACCTCTTTGCAAATCTATCTTTTCAATAAACACTTCAGGACTCTGTGTCGCTACTGGACAGTAGTCTTCCCACATTAAAAGCAGGTGGTCTTCCATTTATATATAAACATTGTTGAGTGAAACATGGAAAAATGATTTGGCCATCCTAATTGGCACCACATTCTTAAGATCATCTCATAAAAGCCATACAGAGACATCCCTCTTGTATATGAATGTGTTGATATTATTATCAGATTATCAAGAAGACCGAATTTGCAAATGTTTTTATCTGAATAAAACTAAAATCCAGAAAACCATTTTTTATGTTCTTGCCTTGGACAAAATTAAAATATAAATTCTGGAATATGGAAATTACATAATACATCTGTTTATATGTAGATTATATTTGTATAAGCATAATGTATGTCTTTTATTATAATAGGAATCCTGATGGTTAAATAGACAAAGATGCTAGGAATAGATACATGATGTCCGCTCATGCCTAGCACTATTTCTAAACTTAAATTACATTGTTCTCTGTAGTATATAAAACACTCAAACTGGTTCCCCTGAAAACTATGATACGTCTGTTCACTTCAACTGTCAATTTGGCAGCATTAATATTGCTTTAAAAATAATACTTTAAAAAAATACACTGATCTTATTAGGAAAGTAATACCAGAAAAAAAATCAATTCAGTGCCATAAATTAGAAGAATGAATGAAGCCTTTTGGGAATTGAAATCATCAGCACCTGACTATCCCTTAGCCTAGAGTCAACATCATCTTCTTTACCCAGTTATCAAATAGGTGCTGCAAACATTACCCTGAAAATAGGTATGACTATGCAGTTGAAATAACTAGATAATGTTCCCTTCGGTACAGTTATTTAAATTGCTTCAGCAGCCACATTTTCAGCCCAAATTATTTTGTAGCAATCGACCTTTATAAAAGAGGAAAAAGAACCAACTATGAAGCTGACAATTTGATTACCACCTTAGACTATAATCCATGTTCATGAGTGACCTGGAACTCTCATATAAATTGACTCTTTAGATTGAGAATTCTATCTGTGTTTCTTTTTTCTTTCATTCAAGCCATAAATTTATAAACAGATAATTTAACATTCAGGCCCTTGATTGTCAAATGAGTTTCCAATTCTTAATTCAATGGATTAATATTCAACCCTAAATGTTGCTTTAATTACATAAAATAAATTCTGAGAATTATTTCTATGAATGAGGTTTCATGAATTGCTGCCATGCAGTGATTTTCTTTCCTTGTTCTATCAGAGTGGCCCTCTCTCCTGGGAAGAGCAGATAACCTACCCAAGCAGCACCGACCTGTGAAGGCACCAGCCCTCAGCTGTTGTACCCTGAAGGCACAAATGTTTGGCTAAGTATCGACATTTCCCCCTTCATCAATGCTAAAATTTAGCGCTGAGTTTCTACAATAAAGGCTTATGTTTTTGGCCTTTTTTTTATTAATCCTATTATGCTTGTCTTTATGAGCTCTCCTAGTTTCTTTCACTCCCTCCGGGGCTTAGCTGCAAATGAGATTTCACATCTCAGTGTAAAATAACCCGAACATTTTTCTAGAAAATTAAATAAAAGTCCTCCACCCTGGCACTACATGACTAGAATCCAATTTCTGGAACCGATGTCTTTCCCAATGCCTCACTGTCTTCTCACCATCTCACTCTTCTTAGCACTGAGGAGCATCTTTCTGCTTTTGCATTCAGATGATCTACCACTGCAGGAAGGAAGAGAGGGCAGGGTGGCATGAAAGTAGGGCAGTGGAAGGCAGAACCCGGGAGTTCCGTGACCACATTTCTGAAGACGTCTCATGAGTAGGAATCAAAGCCGGTTATCTCCTGCAGCTTATGCAGCTCATAAGCCACCTGTTCTCCTTTATACCTTTACACAGGCTCCGCTTCTCTCTGCCAGCCTGTGCCGTGTGAACTAGCCACATACACACACAAAAAAATCCTTCAAAGTTTCTCCTTGAAAAGGCATTAGAGTTTCTCAAGAAGAAGGCAACTCAGAGGGGAACAAAAAGTCCTGGGCACACACTGAAAGGTGTAGCCCTTTCAAGGAGTCTCAAGTACCAGAAGCTTCACATCCTAATGGAATTAGGTCTAATCACACAAGTCAACCAAATGTCAGACATCTCAGGAGCCCCTCAAAGCATTCCAGCCAGTGCATCCAGGTGTGATTAGAGGTAAAGAGAACCATTAACTTTCTTCTTCTAATTCCAGGTAGAATCAATTTCTTATAAATAGTAACAATTTTTAAAAATAACAAAAGAAAATGACTTATTTAAATATTTTGCAGCACCTTGAGGATCTCGCTTCGATTTAGATGGCAGGTGCAATGTTAATAAAATGCAACTTTCGTAAGTTTTCCTTATGTATAAATTGGCAATGGATGGCAATGAATTATGCACATGAAAAATATCAAGTAAATCATAGCGTGGTGAAGAGTATGTTAGATCGTCATCCTAGATACATTCGGAGCCAAGTAGAGACTCCATATTTTTAGATTTCAGAAATTACTTTGGAGGAGATCTTTCACACCCTCTCAGCCTAATATAATTAATCACTTAAAAAAAAGAGGAGAATCTCTACAGAGACACAAATACAAACTCTTTCATAGTAGGTACCGTCAGGTAGGAAGCAGCTAGGTGAAAGGTGGCAGGGCGTGTTCAGGACTGAAGTAAACCAGACTGTATCCTTACATCTAACCTAAAGACATTTATATACTTGAGCAGAATAATATAAAATTCATGGCAAACAACTTGAGGCTGCTGGCCACCTGTTAGGAAACCTTGGAAGCAATGAAACCTAAAGCTTCTTCTAACATTCTATGATTCTACTATAACTTATTTCTTCTGGAACTGAGAAATAACTGGTGAACAGGGACTAGGTGATATAAATATTAGACAGCCCTAAAAAGTTTCAATGGAATTAAAATAACCCACTAATATCGGGCAAGGCTTACTAGATTCTTTTTCCTTGAGAGTTCAATCCAAAATTGTTGGATAATTGCTGGTTGGATTAAAAAAAATGTTTCTTACTGCAAAGAATCCTCTTCTGTAGAAAACAGAATGTTACTGGGAAAAGTGTCATCATTAATTAGAAATATTCTAGCCATGATGACTTCATATGAAGGAGGCTGAATGTATATTTAATGCAAGTTATAAAAGAGGGGTTGACTGCAGATATGGAAGAGTACTTCCATATGGAAAGTATGGAAGAGTATGGAAATATAAATGTGCATATATGCTACTGATATTTTCTATATCATACTATAAACAAAGTGAGGTACATTGAGAATCCATTCTGTGGAAGCCACTTTGTAACTGACCATGTTATACAGCAAATCTAGCATATTAAGCAGCAAATGTATTTTGATGACACAACTTCCAGAGAATTTGCTCAGACAAATACATAGACAATACATCAGGCCTAAAATTGAGGCAAGTCCAATCAATAGTAATCATTTTCAAAGCATCATAGCCAAAGTGTTTCTAGGTTTCATTGATGGAATGGCATAATTACATCACTTTTGGAATTTCAAAGACAGTTTTTTTAAAAGGCTTAGGTAAAAAAATATTTTATTGTCCCCTTCCTTTGGTATTTCTCCTAGAATGAACAAGAAGCCCCTAAGACTCCTGGTGGATTTACAAAACGTTCAGTGATTACTGTACTGGCCTATCATGACTCTATGTCCCTTCACAGAACAGAAGATACTACGTTGATTTGGCCTCTGCATAAAAGAGAGGTCACTTTGGGATCTTAAGCCTAAAACTCATGTGTCAAGCAAGTGCAAACATGAGTTCACATCTCAAAACTGACAGTTTATACTGCTCCTGGGTGAATCCCTACTTTCTCCGTGCCAGCTCTCTAATGACAAGTAAATATTCGGGAGATTCTGGTCAACTGGCGCACGAAATCAAACTGCTTTGCCCAACCTTTTTATAAGTCTTCTATCACCTGACCTTATCCTATCCACCGAAAGAAATCAGGTTCAGGTTCTCACCTTCTGTGGCACACAGCTAACTAGAGCCCAAAGCCTTTCCTCACACTGTTCCTCTTGCTCATCATTCCCTTTCTTGTCCTTCACCCAATGAAATACCAGCCATCCTCTAGCTCAAGCTCAAGTTCACTCTCCCATGAAGCCTGAGCTGACAGCCCCGACCTCACCTGATCTCCCCAGCATTTCCACAAGACATAGAATTTACATGTCCCAAACTAACTATAAAGTATATTCTCTCTCTTTGAATATTTTAATCTTTTCTCCCCAAGTATACTGTGATCTCCTTGCCATCTGGGCTCACATTTTATAATTCTTTGAAATGTCTCACTGTGTTTAGTAGGACTCTAATTATATAGCAGGTTTTCAATATGAACTGAATGAAAAAAATGGTCACTGAACATGAAATGATGAATATTTTAGGAAACCGATGTTGCCAAACAATTAGAAAAGAATATGTCTGTTTATGGTAAGATATGGAGCTGTTCAACTTTCAAGAGATGTTAAAAGTATACAGCTGGCTTGCTTGGAATGGCAGCAGCGTGAGAGCTGGCAGGCTGAGCCATCTTTGGACTGACGGACCCCTGGAACCTTTCCTAACTAGGGATGGTCACCTCCTTAGAAAGGATTGATATGAGCAACTAAAATCAGAGTAGACTTAGAACTATGAGGCAGCAACCACTGTCCCAGATATAGTTTACACTATATTGAGACACTCCCCTTTCTTTGATCGTAAAACACCTGGGAAATTAACAAAGTGAATATTAATAATAGATACACAAGACCAAGGTCCTTTCTTGACTGAAGTAGAAAGTGAAAAGATCTGAACCCCTCACATCCCTCAAAATGAACCGTTACTCCTGTGTAGACACTAACATGACTCCTATTCCTTTTGTAATTATATCCAGTTCTGATAAAGGTTTCAAGGTTTATTACTCAGGTTTAAAACATACAACTGTACATTCACCAAATTTAGCAAAAGAACACAAGTACCAAAATAAACACATTTTAGGGTTTGCAAATAAAAATGTTTTAAAATTACGTTTCTGAACTTCCACCTTGCTTTGGAGAAAAAAAAAAAAAAGCACCTTCTTAGATTATGTGACCTCCTGGGTCTCTGTGTTAATGAAGCCTGGAGACTCCTCCTCTCACTGGGATGGCTATTTGCCTTCCTGCTGAATAAAGATTTCCTCAACATAATTATCCTATGAGGAAGCCCTGATACTGAAACAAAAAGGATAAGGTGATATTGGTTAAGGCATCCCTGTGTGTGTGTGGGGGGGGGGTCTTTCAAGCTTGCTGCTGCTAACATACAACCATCTTGAACAGAAGCCAGACCTCGTTTAACTAATTTTACATTTAGGTATTAATAATGCATAATAAGCCATGTCTGATGTGACAAATTACAATAACTATTAAACCATTTGCCCATCCAATATACTTGACTAATCATGACACACCATGTGACTAAGACAAACCTCTCAATTTTTTTAAAAGAAAGCTAAGTGAATTGAAAGATAGACTAAACCCAATATTTCTCATTGGTATTAATGAAGCTGAATCCAGCTTCCCGTATTGCCTTGATAGGGAGAGCAGAAGAAATCTGGTTATTTCCTTCCTTCAATTCTCCTGTGTCCTCCCCTCTAGCTCCTGAGTGAAAGGCAATGCTATCTTAAAATCATTTCTGTGTTGGAGGCACTTTTCTCCATGAATGCAGGGAGCTGAAAAGACCGCGCCTCAAAAATCCCAGAGGAAAAGCAAGTGTAGTCTGTCAGTGGTTTCACCCTTAAGAATATCCCCTATACTGGGTCTCACTAGAGGAGTTCCATGGGAACAAATGGAAAATGAATCCTCAAGCATTCGAAGCAGTATCTCAAATGCTACCCAGGGTTGTCAAAAGCAAAGCGTCTAACTGCTCACGCTGCAGCCGTGGGAAACAGCCTGGACACAATATCCTAAGTCTGTACCTTTTCTCCTTATACTCTGCTGTAGCTACACTGGAATTTGCCACTGAAACATCTACACGTGCACTTGAGCGCACATGCCCCCTGTGGTCCCCAATGTTATCTTGCCACTCATGCCTGTATGTATAAAAATAGTTTGCTTATTTAAAAAAGATATATGCTACTTTCCAGCCTATTCAATATTTCTAGGAGAGCTTAGCTATTTGGACAATGAAATAATAAAGTACACTCAGCTGCTTAGTCAAGGCTTCCCTACCTGTATATGAAATAGAAAAATAGAAACAGTTTCCACAAGGCAAGTTTTAGAAACCCAAACATAGAAAGATTAAAAAATATTCTTATTCTGTGTAATCTTGGACAATTTACCAGTCCTCTTTTTGACTCACTTCTCATTGACAAAATAAAGATATTAATAGTATTATATACATTTATCAGTATTAAAAAGTGCTGTCACAAAGTGAAGGTTCATAAATATTATCCATTATTAATACTATTGTGGTGAATAGACCCAAAGGTGACCCAATAATCCTGCCTACTGGTGTTCACACATTTGCGTAATCCTCTTTCCTTGAGTTTAGGCAGGACCTGCGACTTGGTTCTAACAGATAGAACATGGCAAAAATGATGGGATGTCATTCCTGTGATTAGGTTATATTACATAACAAAGGTGATGAGAAATGTCACTTCCATGATTATGTCACATTATCTAAGACCCCATTTTAGGACACTGATGCTAGAGACTCCTTGGGGGCGTGATGAAGCAAGCAGTCATGCTGGGAAAGCCCACATGGCAAGGAACTGCAGAGAGCCACTAGCAAATGAGGGCAGCCTCCAGTCAATAGTCAGCAAAAAGTTGGGGCCCTCGGTACTCTGTGATGACCTAGATGGGTGGGATGGGGTGGGGGAGGGAGGTCTAAAAGGGAGGGGATATAGGTATACATACAGCTGATTCACTTCATTGTACCACAGAAACTAACACAACATTGTGAAGCAATTATACTCCGATAAAAAAAGTCTTAAACAAACAAACAAACAAACAAAAAGAAATGAATTCTGCCAACAACCTAAAAAAGCTTGAATGTGCTGGATTCTTTCCCAGTTGAGCCTCCAGAGAGAGCACAATCCATGCGGCAAAGTGATTGTAGTCTCTTAAGATCCAAAATAGGGGAACCAACTAAGCCAGGCCCAGTCTTCTTACCCACAGAAACTGTGAGATAATAAATGTGCTGTTCTAAGCTGCTACATCTGTGGTGATTCATTACACAGCAATAGATAGCTAGTATAATGAAGGCAAAATGATAGGCAACATGAAAAACATTCTTCTTACATAAAGAAAACACTGCCTAAGACTTTTGAATAGATATTAAGCAGGGTTGAGAAATCTTGAATTCTCTTAAACATTTCACAGAACTTCAAGGTGGAAGGGATGCATCTTAGAAGTGATCTGGTCTAACCCCTCTCCTCCATCATCTTGCAAGTAAAACCTCCAGCCTCTAAAATGGTTATATAACTGGCTCAAAGTCATGTGACCAGCTAACTGTAGAGCTGGAACTTGAACCCATGTCTTGTGACCTAATGTTTCATATCACCACACTGTTGTCAAAGCTATGATTTCCCATTTTGGTGAGAATTTGTTGATTCTGTATTAGTAGCATTTAAATCGAACAAAGAGCAAAGATCAATGCTGACTAGATCTTAGATGATCATTTTTTTTTTTTTTTTTGCGGTATGCGGGCCTCTCACTGTCGTGGCCTCTCCCATTGAGGAGCACAGGCTCTGGACGTGCAGGCTCAGTGGCCATGGCTCACGGACCCAGCTGCTCCACGGCACGTGGGATCTTCCCGGACCAGGGCATGAGCCCGTGTCCCCCTGCATCGGCAGGTGGACTCTCAACCCCTGTGCCACCAGGGAAGCCCCTTAGATGATCATTTGACTTAATAGTTATGCAATTTCATCTGCAGGTCACTTACTATCATTCAGATATGGCTTGCCTTCAAGGTAACATTGGATTGATGTGCTACCTGTCAAACTCCAACTGTAGAAGAAACAGTAAAAATCCAGTAAAGGCAGAGCAACCAAGGCTCTGTCAGAGAGTATAAAAGCATTGAGATAAAGGGTAAAATGTTCAGTTAATACATGAAAATGTCACCATACACTTGGGATCTTTGCCTGAAGGTTAAGTGTCACAGACTATTGTCAGATGGTGCCAGCAGCCAGAATGGCTAAATCCACCTGGGTGATGAGTGTGGTAACAGATGCTATAATCACATTGCCTGTATGCTCAAGTCAGATTCTGTGACCATATTACAATCAGAATGTAATTCCAAGCAGCAATATTTTGTCCTAATGTTTATAGTGGTTGGTTAATCAGATTCTCCCTATCACAATTAAAAAGGTCCAACATGTCTCCATTTCCCCTCGACCAACATCTCCCCAGATGGAGATGTTCTGGATATCTAATGCACAACAATGTGACTAGTTAAAACTGTATTGTATACTTGAAGTTTGCTAAAAGGGTCAATCCTAAATGTTCTCACCATGGGAAAAAAAGAAAAAGGTAAGTATGTGAGGTGATGCATATGTAAATTAGCTTAATTATGGTGATTATTTCGCTATTATATGTATATCAAAACATCAACTTGCACTCATTAAACACATACATTTCTTTTTAATTGTCAATTATACCTTAACAAAGCTGGGTAAAAGGTTCAAGAGATATTATATCCAGACTACATCTGCAAATTTTTATACAGAACATATTTTAAAAATATAATTGAATATGTATTCTGACAACGGGGCAGCATTTTAGAACTCAGGATTATTCTGAGTGACATCGGTGTCATGTGTCTGCTTTTCCTTCTCTTCTAACTACTCCTTGTACTAGTTTGAATCACAATTATTTTACTTACTATCTGGGTAATTTTGAAGAGTTATTTTACCACCCCAACTTTGAACCTCTTCATGTACATATATGCTTGCTGGAAGATGGTTTTTTGGTATAAATAGAGTCATATATATGTAAAATATTTAGCATAGTATTTATTGCATAAATTGTTGCCTTTGCCTTTTCTTCTAACTTTCCCCATGGAAAGCAACTTTCTATTTCCCTGAAGTCTTCTGGACCTTTGAACAGAAGATCACAGCAATCCCAAACTTAATAAGGTATATTTACATTTTTTGTATAGAGAAGCATTTGCTATTATGGTAAAAGGCTCAAGTTCAATTTAGCTATGTCTTAAGGTTTATATGGTGCCTATATGGACAGCACTGAGTCAAGCATGGACCTACAATGTCTGTTTTGTCCAAGCATGGTAAAGGGCAAAGATCCATTCCATGCTTTAAGACACCCAACCTTTTAGCAAATGAAGGGGAAAATTGAATTTAAGTCAGAAAGGGGAAACAAATCCTCCTGTCCAGTAAATATCTTTAATCAACAAAGTGGTTTTTCAAGACTCTCATTCAATCTCACAAAGCTTGCTAAGTCTCCCCACCCCACCCAGGTACACAAGGTCAGAGCAAGTTCTTATTTCAGAAAAATCCAGAATAGAACCTCTTAGGAAGAAAGATAGAAAATTACACTGGCAGAAGAATTTTCCAAAATAGCATAAAGGTGTTTAAAAATATTTAACATACTCTCATTTATCTTTAAATCAAGTTTAGAATAGAAACAGAAACAATACAAAAGAAATATTATTAGTAGACTTGTCAACTATTAAGAACTGCACTTACTGTAATTCTCTGGCTCTCTCCCATGGTCCAACTATATGAATGTTTGAAAAAAATAGGGTAAAAGCACATGTAATTTACCCAGTGATGTATCACAGCTTGCTCTACTAGGAAAGGTAAGTAAATGAGCACACCTGTCAGTAAGCCCAGTATGAAATGAGGGTGGAGCTGGGATTACAAAGTAGTTATGTCGCATTCAAACACTTTAAGAAAAATACTGGTAATACATAAATTTAAGTCTGAAAAATAAAAAGCTTCTATTCACATATTTTATTTTTTATCCTGTTTTTTTTTTACACATTTCCTAATATTCTTTTTAGGTTTTCTTTTACACTGTGTCTGTACAATACTCAGACATTTGAATGAAGATTAAACTGATAATTTAAATATGTGAGTGTATTACCTATTCAACCCTAAGCATGTAGATATTCTGAAATATCTTAATATTCAGAAATATCCAGCTATTTCACGATATTTAGAGGAAACAATCATGTATTAAACTAAAATTTAAACATCAGTATCATATACTTAAGTAAATACTTCTATTTGTACATTTACTTTTGAGGTTTTCTTTTTTTTCCATAAGCTAGTGGTCAATTTCCTACTTACAATTTATAATATATTTTCAAAATTTTTCTAGATTAAAAACTATCTTCTTCACCATTACCTTGATTCTCTTTTTAATTATTTTGGCAACAACTGTTTCCTCTTCTTTCCCTACTCTGCTTCCAGATCTTGTTCTCTAAATTTGTCCCCTGAGTATGTTGTTTAGTCTCTTTCTCTTTTGGAAAAATTCTCAGAAAGCAGCATTTTCTTTCTATAACTGTTATTGTAAGACTGGGAAGGAGAAAAAGGCAAAAGGGCATTTTCCTCTCAGCAATCAGTATTGCTGAGATCTTTAGGGGATGTTTCTTCCTTTTCTTTAGCAGGAAGTGAGGGTGGGGTGGGCATGACCAGGGCAGGCAACATTATGGCCCATCCACAGAGCTATACAATTGGTGTTTTTTTTCTCTTTTACACACAGATGTAAGAGTTCCATAGACAGCAGAGGAGTTTACCTAGTCCATGGCACAAAAGTAATGGGATTGCATCATTTATGTGACATTTTAATAAACTAGCTGTTTGTTTATAGACTACATAAACAGACATAAATCTATATTTTCTAATCGATTAGGTAATTAAACACAATCATGAGTAAATGACTATTTTATATGAAGTGTGATTCCTGTAAACTTTATTTTTCAGAGTATGGCCTCCTCACATTAAACTTTCTCCAATGGATTTTCACAAACCTCCGGACTCTGAAGCATAAATCAGAAATCTGTTCTTCTGGCCCAATGCTTGAAGAACACTCTGTGACTGTCAGATTTCTCTGCTAGCAGCTTTAGTTACCATAGCTTCTCAAGCCATTATTTTTTTTTTCATGTTCCCCCACAGAGAAATGTACAACAGACCCTCTGTTCTCTTTTCTGTTCCATCACTGATTTAAGGTTGACCTACAAAATACTAAAAGTTTAATTCTGAGTCAACTGCTCAGTGCATGTTTAAGGGAGAGGTGAGTTCACTCGACATGCATGTTGGCTGAGTCTACACATGTAAAATGAAGGGAAGGAATGAGACAGCATCTAGACATATTAAGGCAAAAACATATGTCTGAACCATCTTGAGGACTGAGGCCAGAGTTTGTAAAATGTTACTTTTGGGTAGGACTAAAATGCATATGGATTTTCCATTTCACTTTGCATGAGAAGAGGAAACCTATGATAATGATTTGCTTGTATCTATTGTTTTCTTTCTTTATAGAACTCAAAAGGTTTAAAACACACTGTTTAATCATGTCAAGTATGTTCTTTTTATTTTACTTCTCTCAATTGTCACTCAAACTTTTAAAAACTGTAAAATTAACTTTTCATTAAATTGATTGTGACACTAGACTTAAAGTAGTAAAATTCCATAGTAGTAAAAATATAGAAGACATTAGTAGAAGTTCGTTGTATAATCAGAGCCAGTCCTGCTGGGTACACTGGTGACCTAAATATTAGTATGCCTCTGTCTTCTAGGCGGCATTTTACTTGGTGATTTCTCTTAAACCCCTATCCCCTAACACACACACATGCTTATACACACAGGAACACACACACCCCCCTCTAGTACTTATGCCTTAGGCTCTCTGAATTTCTGCGTCCCAATCAAAACAAAGGGATAAATTAGGAATTTGGGATTAACATATACACACTACTATATATAAAATAGATAAACAGCAAGGACCTACTATGGATGGATGGATGGATAGATAGACAGATAGGTAGATAGATAGATAAACTGAATCACTTTATATATATATGTATATATATATACATATATATATAAATAAACTGAATCACTTTGTTGTACAACTGAAACTAATACAACATTGCAAATCAACTATACTCCAATAAAAAAGCACTGTTCTAAAAAAATAAAAAGTAAAATATAAATAATGCTAAAAAATAAGGTGATTTCATAATGAAAAATAAAAACAAAGTTTAGGAAAACGTTTTGATAAATCCACTTACACTGAGGCTAAATGGCTGATAATATTTAACTCACTTTACTAGGGTAAACTCTTAGGCATCTCCAAATCTGGTTTTAAAAATGTTAGTATAGGGTGAAAGGTAGATAGGAATTTTTCAGGTGCTTAAGATAATATCACTTATCTTTTCCATCTTAGATCCAGGTTTTTGCTCAGAGGTTGTTTTGAGCAATGTAAAAGTCTTTATGCTATACCTTTATAAAAGAGATTATGATGACTTAATCTCTAAATAAGTAATCACACATCCTTATTGACATCTGTAATTTCTAATACTTTATTAATAATATCTTGTTTCACTCTAAAGAGTACCCCATATTGGACAATAAATTAAATGTCAACCTATGAATAAGAGAAAAATTTAGTTGTTATACGTAGTCATCAGATGCCTTTCCCCTACCCTCTTGCTCTCTCTTGCATAAAAATGGGAGTTTTTTTGAGGAAGTGTCTCACACCTTTCATATCACTTCTTATAACCATAGAACCCCTTCCCATTTTCTTTCCTGGTTACTACACTCTTTCATCTCATGCTAGATATTCTCACCTCTCATTTCCTCTTCTTAGTCCCAAACAACCAAGGGGAAATAAAAGGAAGGCAAAGAGGTTCACAGAGAAGACGTGGCACTAAGAAACTCTAAAGTAACTCAAAACTTAACAGGCATTTTGTTACTACCCTGTCCTTTTTGGTACCCAGTATTCTACTCCCAAACAAATCTGCTTTCAAAAAAAGTATCCAATACAAATAATTTTTCTTATCACTGTCCAGTTAAGTACCAGACACTGTCTATAAGTAAATGAGGGTGGAGTTCATAGCTGTGTGGCATGTAATAAGGGCTTCAAAAGGTATATATGTATATATAAACACATATTTAAATAACGTTCTTGGTAAAGGTTATCAGTTATTACTCTCCAAGTATACCCATATTTGGTTACTTCTGTGCCAATTAAAATAACATTCAAAGAGAAAGAAAGACCTTTAATTTTCAGCTTATTCTATTTTCTACTGCTTTGATTTAATACAGGAAAAGTTAGAGAAAGTAAGGAAGTACTTTAAGGCTGATGTCAAAAGCTGGGGAGAAGCATTTTCTATTCCTTACTATTAATAGTCACAACTGGGGAGAAAAGATAAAGTAAACCAAGGTACAGTTCTATTCCTTAATATTCAGGCAAGCTTACCTTGTCCTGAAATACTTCTAAAGGTAGAAAGGGGAATTCCCAGCCAAATCACTGTTTCATCCCAAGAAGCTATACATGCTGACCATAATAATACCAGGCATAAGACACCTGCCATTTCCATTGTACCTTACAAATTGTATCTGAGTCTATTTCTACATCCTCTTGGTTGGTCCCCAACGGGGACCAACTATCACCTTATTTGTAAACCCTCTACTGAGAGTAGAAATCCTCTAAATTTTATTTACCCTGAGTGAATGACCTTTCTGATGTTATGAACCATATGTAAAATTACTAATTGTCAACAATTGGAAAAGAGAGACCTCAAGTTTCCACCCCCCCCCAAGAAAAGATGGAGTGCTTTTGGCTTTACAGAATAGTGCAGGTTCCAGGATAGGAAGGGGTAAACATTTAGAGGAAATCAGATGAGGACATCAGAACCTGAGAGGACAACTATAATACATAGATTTGGCAGAAAGGATGCAGAGAGTGGGCATTCTTTCATTTATCTATTAGTTATTGAGTATTCTGTGCTCAGCATTTTTCTAGATGATGGGGATTCACCAGTGAATAAGATTGGCACAGATCCACGGGAAGAGTCAGACAACAAAAATAACTTCAGGTGGCAATAAATACTATGAAGACACTAAACAAGAATGATAGGATAAGAAGTGCTGGAGTCATTTTGATTAGTTGGTTAAAAAAGGCCTCTCAGAAGGTGGTATTTGAGTTGAAACCAAAATGACAAAAAAAGAATCAGTCATAAGAAGTTCCAGGTACAGACTTCCCTGGTGGCACAGTGGTTAACAATCTACCTGCCAATGCAGGGGACATGGGTTTGAGCCCTGGTCTGGGAAGATCCCACATGCTACGGAGCAACTAAGTCCATGTGCCACAACTACTAAGCCTGTGCTCCAGAGCCCACGAGCCACAACTACTGAGCCCACGTGCCACAACTACTGAAGCCCGTGGGCCTAGAGGTTGCGCTCCACAACAAAAGAAGCCACTGCAATGAGGAGCCTGTGCACCGCAACAAAGAGTAGCCCCCGCTCGTTGCAACTAGAGAAAGCCCGCACGCAGCAACAAAGACCCAACGCAGCCAAAATTAAATAAACAAGTTTATAGAAAAAAAAAAAGAAAAGAAAGAAGATCCAGGTAAATATTTAGGGCAGAGAAACAAACTGCAGAAAAGAAAGAGGATGCAGGGTACATAGGGGTCCAAGCACAGGAATCCTTAGTAGACGTTGACCATTCTCGGCATCTAGACAGACCCAGCTAGATCAAGGGCCTTCATTAGGTTCAGTATACTAAGATGAACAAAACTAGTTGCCTAAACTTTACATTGCCAAGTCCAAGAAAAACAAAAGCAAAACAAAACAAGAAGTTAAATTATTCTGATTGCCTTTAAAAAGACTGACTTGAAGACTTAATTCAAAGAGATCTGGACAGGTAAGAATATGGACTGATTTTGAGGCTATCACTAACTGGAGCAAATGTTAAATCCTTAGGTAGCAGCAGGAAGCAGTGTTTTGACTGCTCTTCAGGAGAAAGAGCTCTAGCTAGACCCCATCCCCTGGATGACCTCCCTCCTTTCTGACCACTTTCTCCTCCCAGGACTTTTCTCACTCTTTCATTCTCTAGCAGGCTGCTCTAACATTTCTCTTTTCTCCAGGCCTACTCCTGCCCCACCAAGCTTGTTTGTCATAAAGGTTTACTATTTACATATTCAGGAACTTTTGAATACATCTGTTTTACAGTTGTTTTCTTTCCAAAAGATTGTTTTTATCCATATCAGCGAAATAGACTATATAAGGGCTGTCAGGAGGATTTGGAAATAGTCTTGCTATACAAACCCAGATGCTAAAATGGCATTTGTGAAATCTGAATTTTACCTGTGTAGAATTTATTATGTATTCTTTCTTCATATAATATTATCTTATTTTCTCATTTTTATATGTGTTCTTTTACTGAATGGGTATATTCAAATGCAGCCGACTACAGGCTACCAAAAGATTTAATTCATCCATTACTTTCGAGTTATACTTCTCCAAAAGAAGAAATACACTTCCAATTGTTTGCTACTGACATTTATTGCCCAGCACAGATGAAAAGAACCCACATTTTGGTCCTGACATATGTGACTGCTTATACATGAGGATGGCCTTCTCCTCAACTCATTTGAAGACCCAGGGATGAATAAATGCTCAGCCTTTCATTGTCCAAGGTGTATTACCTCCAAATGCCATAAAAATCAGTAATTCCTATAAACAAAATAGAAGGAAAAGTAGAAAACTGAAGTGTCCCCACTCATTAAATTGGAGAACAGTGCTCTCTTCAATGTATATGGCAACAAATTGGGCTCTAGAAGCTCCTTACCCTACCAAGTTTATCAGACATAATCTTATACATGGTGGTTCATTAGAGTCAAACTGTTGAAATAGTAAGACATTACTGGTACCATGCTTCAGATTCATATTTGTATAAACATGACTTTGTGGAAACTGAATGTGGAATATTATTCTGATGGGAAAATGTATTCCAAGTTCCAAACTGCCTTCCAAATTAATTTGTGCTGTGAAATGGATCTGCAAATTAGAAGCTTACAAGGACAGAATGTGTCTTAGTTTTTCCTCCTATTAAGAGAAGGTAGAAAATACTTTACACATAACAAGGGTTCAGTGTGTACCTACTCTGTGTTCTGTACAAGTGTCTGTGGAGAGTAAAGAACACAAGCTGATTAGCTCCTCTCCTGAAAAAATACAACTTGAGAAAACAGTATACACATATTTAACATAATGAGAAGATAATACAATGTTGTACAGAATTAAATGCTAACAAAATCATTGTCCATTCTTAACAGAACTCCACTGAAATCACACTAACCTGATGTTAGCAAGTGGTTAAATATGCCAAGCTCAAAATACCTTTTACAGTCAACTCATGTCTTTACAAGCTTGGCTAATTTCACTCTGTCTGATTCTCCATGGCTGCCCATACAATTGCACTACCGGGACTAGAAAATGCCCCAGGTGACTGAAAGAAACACTCTCTGCATCCCTAGGTATTATTTCCCCACGTGGCTAGATAGACCTAGCTAAATTTAACCACTTAGGATGAGTTGGCGGAAGTGCAGAGAGAACAGTTTCAAGCAAAGCTGAGGATGCTTTGGAAAAAGAAGAGTCCTTCTCAAGGCATTGTGAGGACAGGGAAGCAGCTGGCCAATGGTACTTCTTGGGGAGCAGGGACAGACCTATTGTGTCCAATCCCCAGGTGTTCTCCTCTATGTTTCCAAGCACAAAAGGGAGTGATTTTATGCTCTCTTCCCTTCTCTGTTCTGAAAGGTTCCTGTTGAATGGTGCCCCCTGGAGCCGGGGAATGGGGCAGTGCAGCAGGTGCTCTTCACTCAGAAGGACAGGTCAAGTTCAGGGTTTGTCTTGAATTTTGATGTTAGTTTTCCTCTTCAAACCAAACACTGACCTGTTTTCCATGATAATGTGTCCTGTGGATCATTCTGTCAACAGTGATAATGTGTGACAGTGAGTCAACAGCACCACTGCAAGGACACCAACAGCCTTGTTGTCAGGCACATTAAGAAGCACCTGATGGGAATCTGGAAAGCAGTCTGGGCATATAGAAAAGAGTCTCTACCTTAAAAAGATAACTTACTCTTATTTTCAAAGAGAAGAACCTCTGCCTTCTTAGCCAATAATCAAAACAATGAAGACACTGAAAATAGCACCGAAGGAAAGGAGGCCCATGACACAGATAGAAACAACCTCAGCTACTATTTTTACTTGAAGCTTGGTGATTGAGCAGTCTTTTCTTATACATTATTTAAGGGCATTCTTTTCTCTCTAAGTTTGTCAAGTGCAATATTGACTCATCATAAATTCTTTTCAAGTCTTCCTGACTCTCTTAAAAATTTCTCAGTTTACTAAAGCAAAACAGAGGAGTGAGACTTTGAGATGATTCATGTCCATTTCTGTTCTGGGAGCTAAGCATTCTCAAATTGCATGTCAGCTTCCTCATTTTCTGCAGAGCTAAAATATTCCCTAACTATATCCAACTACCTTTGCTACTAACTCCTCTTGTTTGGCCTACTCCACATGACCATAATTGCAAACTACAGGGCTAATGTGCCTCACTAACCACTTAGATGAACTATAATTTCTTATCCTAAGCAAGAGTCCATCGAACTAGGTTAGGGATGGTAAATAAGTTTGAGTTAGCATGCCAATAGGTGGTGATTGCCTAGAGAGATGAGTTGAGAAGAATTCAGAGGCCAAGTCCCAGTGCAGAGGAAATAGGTACTAGTAGTAGTACCGGTGAACAAGGGAATTGCACTGGATTCCCACTGAGTCTCCTCAACACCAAGATAACCAGTTTTATTTAAACAAATAAAACAAGAAAATTGATCAAAAACTTATTTGGAATTATGAATATGAAAAATAGACTTTAATACTAATTTCTTTTTCATTTAGCAGTATTGACGTTGTAGAGACTTGGCAAATATCTGAGTGGGGGTAGATCTTGCTTAGACAACAGAAGTCAGAAACAGAGCAGACACATTTCTCAGATCATTCTATTCACTCGAAAACTAAGTAAAGATCTTAGTGAAACAATATGGATCTTTAATTCAGCTTATTTAAAATTCATATAACAGGGGAAAACAAATATGAAAAAACTTTTGGCAGGTATCTGAAGTATTAAATATGAATTCACAATTTAAAAGTATATTTATACACACACACACTAAGTTCTGTTCATTGAAAATTTCTGGAAGCAATGGTTTCCAGGCAGCAGTGAACACATCTAGCATCTATATCTTCATTTCTAAATACCATTCATCAATAGAAGGAAACATGGCTCCTTGGATAAATGACTGATTCCAGATCAGGATTAGGGAAAGTGCAACATAAACCCAGAATCTTGTGCTGGAAAGAGAGAAAGTTCTCAGAGATCAACAGAGACGCATGGAAAAGACATAGGAGCCAGTTTTAAGAGGCTCTCAGCTGTTCAAACAATTTGGTCATCAAAAAGAATAATGGCCATAATGGATTACGTGACACTAATTAGAAAGTTTGTGTCCATTTTGCTACTACAGATAAAGAGAGAACATAAAATTAACACACATAAAATATATGCTATACTTAGAGGTGACTTTTACACCAATTTCATGCTCTGAAAATTTATATTTGAATGGAAAGAATCAAACAGTTATCCTGCTTTTATAGTAAGGAGCAGAGTTCATCCCTATCATGTTGAGGGAAAAACATAATTAGAAAAATGCCAGAGATCAATGTAGAAGAAATGATAAAATGAGAAAACCACCACTCAGCAACCATGAATGAAATAACTGATTCAGAAAGCCAGAATGATCAATGAGTATAAAAACCACTAGGTCAGGGCTTCCCTGGTGGCGCAGTGGTTGGGAGTCCACCTGCCAATGCAGGGGACGCGGGTTCATGCCCCGGTCTGGGAAGATCCCACATGCCGTGGAGCGGCTGGGCCCGTGAGCCATGGCCACTGAGCCTGCGTGTCCGGAGCCTGTGCTCCACAACGGGAGAGGCCACAACAATGAGAGGCCCGTGTACCGGAAAGAAAACAAACAAACAAACAAAAACCACTAGGTCAAAATTTGATAATGCTAAAGCATCACCCCGAAGTTTGCTTGCTAATATTGAAGGGGGAATATATAATAAGAGATCTCCTAGACATCATCTCAACCAATTGAACAAATTTAGTGTCACTAAAATTAGGACAATCTGACATCATCTATTTCTTATATGTATATGTAATATGAAGTACTCAGCATTATTTATAAAGTAGTCTTGCCAAATATGTTTTATATGAGTTTGATTAAGCTTTGATATTAAGTTTGATACAAGCTTTGATTTATAGGAAGTGCAGAGGATAAAGGGACAAGTTAAAAATCACCACCAGAAAACAGACAAATGAAGAATGTGGTACATGTCACAACAAAATTGATCTAGTTTCCTAAAAAAATAATGTCAGGAAAGAAAATAAAAACAAATTTGGAGCTCTCTCATAGATTAAAAGAAACAAAACAAATCAAAGATCAGAAAGTTGCTTGGCTATTAGTTGAAAAAATTTATAAAAACTATTGAAAATTGGGAGAATGAATAAATATACAATATAGATGTTATAAAGAATAACTATTTCTTTTCTTAGGTGTGATAATAGTATTGTAGATATATATGAATCTGCCATTATTGAGAGATGTCTAGTAAGTATTTAGTGGTATCTATCTATTTGGGAAAGCAACATTAGTGGTCATTGTGTCCAAATGTTAGCAACTTCTAAATTTTGGTGGTGAGTACACAGGTGATCATTATTCCATTCTCTCAACTATTCTGTATTTGGGGAAAACTAAAAAGTAAAAAAAAAAAAAAAATCAATATAATGTTAGCTTCCTAAAGTGGATAAAAAGCCTGAAGCACGAAGAAAAATGGTTAGACTCACAGAGGCCTTTTATCTTCTCAGCAGAACACAGAGCCCCACATATGGCACTAGGCTTCTTTTGCATTCTCGGCTCCTTGATGATTTCTTCCATCTATATGCTAGTGATAAAATATTAGGGGCTTTGATTCTTGACTCATTAAATACAGCATATTCTCACTTCACTGTGACCTGTGCTAGGGCCAGTTTAAGGAGCAATCTGTCATCAGATCATTAATACAGCAACTGGCTAAGAAGGTGAAGATATTCATCTAAAATTAATTTCTTGACCTTTTCCACGAGGACGCAGAAGGGAATATTTTAGCATTCGTAACTGGGGGAGCAGCTCCACTTATACCCTGTGTTTCCCAAATGTGGTAATTAGAGAAACAGAGCCAAGAAGTAGGGACGCAGGGGCAATCAATGTTTCAGGAACCCTCTTGTTGAGAGAATGCCTCGGGCTACCTGCGAAGGGTCAGTTTGGAGAGAAGCAAAGGAAGGTTACTCACCAACAGCTAACCTAACATATGGCCTTAGCCAACTCTACGAGGCTAGAGAGAGGACAGGCAGAAATAAAATCCAATGGAGACAGGCTGTGGCTGCAATACATCTCAGAAGACTCAAGCTGCTGTAGGGGCCAATGTCAAATGATTCAACCTTAATCCAGCACAGCCAAGAGCCATCTAATAAATGAGACAATGCCTTACTTTCATCATAGTCAAAGACAAACATGAATACAAAGCCAAACATTTAGCAAATGCCAGTAAACTCTGAGTCAGGAACGCAAATCCTCAGATTCATGAGTAACCTTTACGGGGAACTCAGCGATGCCATTTCCAAGGTGAAATAGATATAATAAGAAATCCTCTGATCCTCAGAGAAACACATTTAAAAACGAAAACCAACACTTATCTGCTCTCCCCTCTCATCTCTTTGTAATCTCCAAGTTGTAGAGAGCTCTGGGAGTACATATAGGGGCCAGTGAAGATTCACAATAATTTCTTCTTTTTATTTCTCTCGTTGTTCCTAAACCTTAACCTTTTCAATGATTGCTAATATGGAATGAAATTCTGGTTTCACAACATCTTTGCCACGTAGCCAAAGATGCACCCTTTGAGAGGGGACAAGAAGTCACAAAGTGGTGATTTGAATAATCTAAAAAAAATTTTTGAAGGATGCCATGGCCTTGTCATCAATCAGTACTATTGCAGATTGAATTTTAGAACAAACACTGACTACCAGATATTGGCTGGTCACCAGGCAACATATAGTCTATAAAAAGTAAACATACATGAATATGACCTAGTATACAGTAACTGTTCTATAAGTGTTAAATTAAATTCACTTAAATTTAACCTGAATTGGAGAAGGGAGTAGGCCAATGGGTCTCTGCTAATTCATGAGATAAAGGAGCTAGGGCTTGGTTGTAATGATGCAATATTCTCGACCATCATTATCATAGTACCTGACTCATTAGTTTGTTGTGAGAAATAACAAGCATAGTCAACATAGTTCATTTAGTTCATATGAATTATGCCTACTAATTATCACAATAAACAAATAAGTATTATTTTTTCCATTGTGATTATGAGAAAACTGAATTTTAGAAAAGACAGGTTAAGCAACTTGCTCAAGGTTATAGAAGCACGAAGTGATAGAAGTATCAATAGGATTTAAATCCAGATCTCTATGAATTCAAATTTAGGTCGAAAGTTCTCCATTTCTCAAAAACTATTTCCCCAGAGGTATCATACAGTGCCTTAAATTCCCACCATGATGAAAGGACACTACAATATCATCTACTATTAGCTTACTTCACCAGCCGTGGATACCCTGCTGGGAGCAGCTATGTGAAGAAGGTAAGTGTTGATCCTGAGTGGAAATTTCGGAATGACCTCAGTGTTCATAAGGATGGGAAGATTAGGAAGATTTTTGCAGAAGGAGGTCTTGGAGGTTTTAGGATAGACTACTGGGTGAGGGGACAAGTGGTAGTGATGGGGATGGAAATTCAGGAAGTTGATGGTAAGAACACAACGTACTCTGAAGATCATGCTTAAATTGTTGCTCACTTCTTTATTTTCTACCCTGAACCCTGATGAGACTCATGGATCACCAATCAGATCACAGAGATTGTCCCTAAATTTTATCTTTTTATAATGTAAAAGTTGGCCAAACTCATTTAAAATTTTAGAAAATGCAGCATTTAAAAAACATGAAAAAAATTATCTGCCAAAATATGACAACTGTTAACATTTTTATCTATTCCCTTCCAGCTTTTTTTTTTCTCCCTATGCCTATAATTTGGGACTTTTAAAAAACAGTTAAGATGATAAAACTTACACACATTTGAATCTTGTTTTATGTTACATTATAAGCATCTCCCACGTTACTTCTCCATAGGATTTCACAGTCTGAGATCACAGCCAAGTTGTTTCCCCCTCCCCGACATAAGTTGCTTCTCTCTCTTTTACTCATTCTCTGTTGCCCTCTCCCCCACCCCAGCCCTGCCAAAGCAGCAGTTAAAACATCGTAAATGGGCTTCCCTGGTGGCGCAGTGGTTGAGAGCCCGCCTGCCTATGCAGGGGACACAGGTTCATGCCCCGGTCCGGGAAGATCCCACATGCCACAGAGTGGCTGGGCCCGTGACCCATGGCCACTGAGCCTGCGCATCCGGAGCCTGTGCTCCACAACGGGAGAGGCCACAACAGTGAGAGGCCCGCGTACCGCAAAAAACAAACAAACAAACAAAAAAAAAAACATTGTAAATTATTGGAAGGGGGTGGAACCATCATCACAAGGGACCTAGGAGCTGGACCACAATCTCACAAACCATGGCTCTCTTGTGCAAGAGGTCACCTTGGACTGACTGCCCATTTGCCGTTACCTTCCTCTTCTAAAGACTAAAAAGGTAATGAACCAAAAGGAAGAATAACATAAAATGAAACTTTCTGAGGTCATGCTGCTGACCTACTACATTTAGCTCCTTCTAGGGAGGGGGTACATTATCCATTCTACTCAAATCACTTGGGATATCTGGGCCATGATCCCCTGGAATGTGAACAGGGGATGTTCCAAATGTTATGGCTCAATCACTATTCAATCTTTGCAATAGGAGTGGATTATAAATCCATTTTTATATTAGTGCTGTATTGCAAAAGTCACTTCCAATGATCTATTTACTAATTCATTCTGTGATTCTCACCACAGGCGAATACTGAATAAACACATAGGCACAATACAGTAAGAAGAATTCTGTTGCCTCTGACACTGAAAAGGGTGATTTTTAACACTGAAAAAGAGGCAAATTTCATAGGTTAAAATAATAGATTTATCTCAGATTTACTATTGGTCTTGCAACAGAAACCAACATTGTTAACATGCTTTGTTGTCACTGTTTGTTTTCGGTTTTATTTTTGTTTTTGCTTTTTGGTGATGACAGGAAAAAAAAACAATACAAATAAAGTATTTAGGTTTCACTATTGCCTCTTGAGGATATATGAGAGAGACCCTTAACTGTTCAAATTACACAAAGAGATGAGAGAAGAAATTACCAGAGTTTTCTGTGAATTAAGATTTGAAAGTTCATCCCCATTAACATGAATGGAGAAAAGCATATCACTATAGGCAAATGCATTATATGAACATGGAGATTCACAAAGTAGATGGCTTAGAAATGTTACTCATTCTGTGAAGATCTTTTTTAAAAAAAAGAGAGAATACTTCTTTAAATACCATTCTCCATTGAAAAATGTAAATATATGAAAATGGACAGTATGAATTTCAAGAATATGTCTATAAAAAAAGCAGGATACACCTGTAGTCTATGTAATCTGTTATTGCCAGTATAGATTTCTAGAAATCTGTCCATGTGATGCAGTTCCTATACTGTAAACAACCTTAATTTTACCTCTTCATTCAAGATTATGCCTAAAAATTCAATGTTATAACATTACTGGCCAACACTTGGTCCATACCATGCAGGCTTATGAAAGAATGCCATCTTCTCATGGTCATCAGTGCCCAGGTACATACTCTAGGCCTGAATAGCTATTTGTTCAGCTTCTGTTGGCAGCTTACTTCTATGATCCATTAATACCTACAATAAATCAATAATCTCAGGGTCAACCACCAACCCGGTGGATGTCAACTTTTGTGTTTGAGAGTGGTGTTGTGTGATGGTGAAGGAGGAAAGGAGAGACATATCAAAGCCAGCTAGAAACATCTAAAAATATCCTTAGGCCCTGCTCCCCTGCTTTGATAGACAGGTAAGGTGGAAGGGGTCATGAATAAAATTATATTTATCAATACATTGTTAAAATCTCCAGAGACAATTATGATTAATTTCCTACAGGAAGTACCACTGCCTTAACCATCAAATAAAATGCATCTGAATAAGTCTTAGGTAATTGAGTTTAAGATACAGCTCCTGCATTACCAACTTTGAGTCTGATGAGTTGTGAAACCTTGGTCATGTATCTTAATTGCTCTATGTCTTAGTTTCTCATCTGTAAAATAAAAGTGTTTTTCACTTACAGGTTGTTTCCAGGATTAAATACGTGTATACTTGGAACAATACCTAATACACAGTTTGCACCCAGTGAATTTTATTTTCACAAAAATGTTATTATGCCGTGAAAAAGAAGGGCAAAGATTCCTTTCAAAATCTTCCATCTCTCAAATATAAATCTTTAGTTCAAACCTCTCTAATGAGCTCGAGATCCAAAATCCTCCCAACTACCCATTGGTCTTGGATGTCTCAATGGCACCATAATGAACTTATTGGCACCATAAACTGAACTTAATCTCTGTCTACTCTTAATTACAATAGTTGTTCTTCCCACTCTTAAAGGGCCCCAGTAGTCTTCTAGTTACCCAAGCCAGAGACCTGAGGACCTTCTGAACACTTCCTCCTCCCTCTCCAAATTAAAATATTTAATGTTACCACGTTCTATTGATTCTGGCTCCTAAATATCTCTTGAATATATGTCCTCTCCAATTTTTATGCTACCACAGTGTTAGGCTATCACATTTCTCACTTGAATAATACTTCTCTGTTTAACCAGTATTTGTCAGGGACCAGGGGACAGGGTAGGAGTTGACTACAAAGGCACAGCAAGAGGAACTGGGGTGGGGGACTGTTGGAACTGATCTGTATCTTGATCGTGGGTGTAATTACCATAACTATGCATTTTTCAATCTGTAAAACAGAAAGAATGAATTTTACTTTAGGTAAAGTTTAAAAAGTAGAAAACAACAAAACGCACACAAACCACCCCACAAATTCTCTTCCCTTACTTCCCAATGCCTTTGTAATACAAAGAAACATCTGAGTGTGGCCTAGAGAGCCCCTCAGCATCTGGTCTCTGCCCACTTCTCTAGGTCCATCTCCCACCTGTCTCCCCCTAGCTCTCTCCACACTAGCTGCATTGGTCTTTGTTCCATCCCCTCGAAGCACTGTTCTTCTCATCCTAGAACCGTTGTGTCTGTGCACAATGTTCTTCTCTGGTTCCTTCCACCTTTTGGCAAGTTAAGTACTATACATCCATTAGATTTCAGTTCAAATATCACATTCTCAAAGATAGCATGCCAAGAAATCTTAAGGAACTCAAGGTATAGAAAACTGATCTTTGTGCCAATGAAAATTAAAATCACCACCACCACCACCTTAGTGGAGGTGTTACAGAAAGGATGGATTAGCTATTGTACGGATTATGTACCAATATGCAACACTGTTAGAACTTTTTTGGTACTTTATGTCAGTTCTAAGGGCACCCTGTATTTATCGTCATAGCATTTATCACAGTGTCAAATCACATTGTTCATCTGTGTGATTTTTTTTTTTTTAATAGCAGGTCTCCACCACTAGATTGCAAGTTTCAGAAATCATAGCTATCATCCCACCATTACGTTCTCCCAATTTCTAGCACAGAGATTAACCAAATACATAATGAACAATGGAATGAATGAATGGTGAGTGATATTTTCAAAAAGCAGTGCAAAGCCAATACTATTCAATGACTTCCCTCAGACTCTTTCACTTTCTCAATGTGAATCCAATACTTGGTGATTTAAGGCCTCCAAACATCTGCTTTGTCCTGTCTTCTGCATGGTATTTTTTTTTAACCCTTTCTGTAGGCTGAAAAATGACCCTCTGACGAATATACACATCCTAATCCCTAGAACGTATAAGTATTACTTTATATGAGGAAAGAAAAAAAAAAGGTCTTTGCAGATATACATTATGGGTCTTGAGATGAGGAGATTATTCTGGTTTATCCAGGTAGGCCCTAAATGCAATTGCACATGTCCCTGGAGAGGCAGAGGAAAATTTCACACATAGGTGTGAAGAGGGAGGTAGAGATCGAAGCAAAGTAGCCACAAGGCAAGGAATGTCAGAAGCCACCAGAGGCTGGAAGAGGCAAGGAAACAGATTTTCCCCTAGAGGCTCAGAGGGAATGCAAGCCTGCAGACACCTTGATTTCCAGTGACACTTATTTCAGACTTCTAGCCTCCAGAACTGTGAAAGAGTAAAGTTCTGTTTGTTTTTAAGACAGCCAGTGTGTGGCTAAATTGTTTCAGCAGCCATCGGTAACCCATTACTCCCCAGAACTTTCTGACTGGCTAACTCTTCCAAGACCCACACAATTATCACCTCTACTAGTACTACTCTCCGCCCTTTTCTTCTTTAGACCTTCAAGGTTGCAGTTCCTAACTGTTCCCACATAAAAAGATTAGTATAATCTTTTTATGAACATGGTTTCATAAAATCAGACAGATCTGGATTTTAATCCTGACTCAATTAGAAATTGTACGATCTTGGGGAAATTAGTCAATCTTTCTGAATATCAGATTCCTCGGCTTTAAAATGAGTGTAGTAATCTTTATATTGTTGTTATACGTTGTTATACGTCCTTCCTGAAATACTCAGTGAAGAATAATGCTTTTCAAAATGCTTGGTGTCTAATAAGTACCTAATAACATTTCTTTCTTCTCACCTCCAATTAACTGACTAAATTAATCCTACTCAAAAATCACCTTTAGGGAAACAGTTCTGACTAAACTACCTAAATTAGCATCCCTCTGAATCTTCATTCCCCTGTTACCCTCTCAACCCTTAGCCCATTTTAGTTTCTTCATAGCCCTAATCTCAATGGCATAGTATACATGTGTACATGTGTGCTTATGGTCTGCACTGCCCCCCACCAACCAGATGTAAGTTCCATGAGGGTAAGGATTTTTCTGCCATTTTTCATTTCTGGACCTCAGAGCCTAGAAGATAGCCACATACAGAGAAGTTCATCCGTCAATGTTTCTGAGTGGGCAGATTTTCTTCTCAGCTATTTGTTCATAGTCCACTTCCCTTTTCTGTGGAGACCCAACTGAATAAGTTGAGTTTAACAGAAAGCTGCCATTGTGTTATTACAGAATGAAGCCCAGAAATGAACAATGGAAACACAATTTTATAAAAGTAAATGAAGCCAACAGGCATTATAAAGGTAATTAAAGTCATAACTATGTCTCCATTATACATAATCTTAACTGCAGACCTCACAAATAGCTAGACATCTATAAGCATACCTATGTAAAATCCACATTATAGTAACAGAAGTAATCCATGGAAGTCTGATCCTCAGAGGTCCAAATGCCTAGAGTTCCATAACTAATAAGCAGCACAGCCAGGGTTAAAACACACCTCTACGTTGCTCTAAGTGTCATACTTACTCTATAAGATCCCATCCCCTTCTCACTTCTGGGCATTGATCAATGCCCAGATGTCAGCTGATATGTCACCATTATTTCAAACCTATGATCATCAGCATAATAGAATATTCTGCTTCATTTTTCCTTTGTAACAAATGGGCTCCATGTTCTTTGAAATTCTTTCATTTTGTCCTTTAGCCAGTCCAAAAACAAAAACATTTAAAAATACATATTACACTGTTGCCACATACTTGGCTAAAATTTTGTTTTACGCCTAAATCATTTTAATCCTTTTGGAACCTCCTAGAGATTCTCTTAACAACTTTTATCCCCATAACTCCTAAATAGGTCAAATGGGGCATTTTGCAGGTGGTAGCTAAATCTTTAGGAACCAGGGTATTTTAAGTTAATGGAGATGTAATTTTCCTAGGCTAAATTCTAGAAATTTAAGTTTAGTACATTTATTTTTCCAAACAAATGTTGACACCATTTTCTCTTTATTATTGTGATTTGTTCTCAGAGGCTTTCTTCTCCTTTATGCACAGAAAATACTAGCTAAATATCCTGCTAATCTTGGAAAGGAGGTTACCTTATGTTCCTTTTAGCTTTTCTAACTCTTCCCTTCAAATGAGCGGAAAAGGGAGAAAAATGCTTGGAATGGCTTTTTTGAACTTTTAAACTATCTCATGTTTAGGACAATGGGAATAAGTTAAAGAGAAGAAAGAAAATAAGAAAAAGTAGAGGAAGTGGCACCGAGAGGAAAGGAGTGAGAAGGGGACGGGATCTTATAGAGTAAGTATGACACTTGGAGCAATGTAGAGGTGTGTTTTAACCCTGGCTGTGCTGTTTATTAGTTATGGAACTCTAGGCATTTGGACCTCTGAGGATCAGACTTCTCCTCTGAAAAACTGAACAATAATAAGTACATCATAGGGAGGGTCCCAGCAAATGTTGATTCCACTCTTTTTGGGAGTCATTCCTTCCTCCTTCAATGGTTTTCCTCTCAGCCATCCACCACAATAATCCTTATTTAAAAGCTACGTGTTGATTTATCCCCTTTCATCTTGGTCTCACACCTCCTGAACTTCATCAATTCCAATGACCTGCTACTTCAGCCACCCTTACTTTAGCCCCCATGATCTCTCCCTTAGCTCTCAAAAGATCTAAATCCATAATCCTCACCTCTTTCATTCTAAATGTATGTCTGCCCTTTTACCTCCCCATACCCTCCCTGTTATTTGCCCTTTTCTCACTGTTACCTCTAGTCAGAATTCAACTCTTCCAAAGCATTACAGGCAGGCGTCCTAGGACTATTTATCTCTCATCTGCAATAAATACTTCCATTCAGCAAATATTTAGTGGCTCCTATTACCTGCCCCTCAGCGATCCAAGCACAAGAAATATAAAGATGAACAAAACTGATCAAGACCCTGCCCTCAAGAAGCTTTACTTATATTTTAGTGGTAAAAGATAAAGGAAAACATAACTATAAATATATTGTTAAGTAGTGATTAAGAAGTTGCACAGGGGGACAGAGTATGGGAATGGCACTGTTTTAGATGGGGTTGCTGAGAAAGCCTCTTTGGGAGGAGAAGTGGATGATGGAAGCACCACGCAGATGTCTGGAGGAAGAGCATCCCAGAACAGTGATTTTCTTAATCACTACTTGGCAATAAATTTATGTTTTCATTTATCTTTCACCACCAAAATGTAAGTAAAGCTTCTTGAGGGCAGCCTTTTGAGTAGATGGTTCATCTTTATATTTCTTGTGCTTGGATCACTGACTGGCAGGTAATAGGACCCACTAAATATTTGCTGGGTGGAGGTATCCTAAAATGAGACTAACCACTTCCATCATGCACACTCTCCATTCTGAATCCATTACTTTCTCGTTGTCCTACACGTCTTGCGTAAGGCCACAGTTGTCTTTCTCTACATCTGGGCTTCTGAGTTATGCCTGAGAAAAATCACAAAGATGAACTGATTGGTCCTACTGCAAATTATTACCAAGGTGTCTGGAAACTCTGACAAAGTCCGGTACGGAGTATGCACTCAAGACATTTTTGTCGAATGAATGAATTTGCAGAACCCTATGCCTGACCATACTTTTCCCCAAACAACTATTATCATAAATCTTGTCATAAACTCAAACTAACAGCTTAAGGATTTAGAGCTCCAAGATTCTCTTTTAACGCTACATTTTTTTCTAATATATAAGTTACTCTTCTTTATACACATTAAAGAAGAAAAAAGAAACTTTCAGAGGCAGTTTTCCAAAACCAGAAAGTATTATTGAAAATTATTCAAGTTCAATTTTGAGTAAAATCCCCTGAGGTTCCTGTAAAATCTCTGCTGAATAAGTTCACAATTCTGAGAGTACCATTTTTAGTATAATCTTCTCTTGGCTTACTTGGTAATTCAGCACTCTGAAATAGGAGGGTGTGAAGATTAAGCAAAAAAAGTCCTACTTGAGCAAAGTCCCTAACTTTGGATTTTAGAAAAAATACTGAAAAACTTATTCTTTGTTAAAAGTTAAGTTTGGGGAAAAGTACTTCTCTGTTTATTGGCAGTGAAATCTGGGCCTGCTGAACAGTTCGGATCATCAACTGCCTAATTAATCCAAAATGCCTCCAAACTAATGCAGACATAACACTTCCCTCAGCAAAGTGCTTTCTAAGTATTTAGAAAACTGAATCACTGTAAGCCAAAGTAATTTTAGAGAACTTCCTCATCAAGGTCCTGAATGGCAAAACATGATGCTAAGAAAAAGAATTTTAAAGTCCTTTCTTTTCTTCCTGGCCCATTTTATTGAGTATTACAATGGGATATTCACATAAGTAATCAATTATGGTTCAACTTCCAAGGGCAACATGAGCCCTTCGTTGGTAGGATGTATACTTGGAATTGCTTTCCTTGTAGTGCAGTAGAAGGAACCAGAGGCATTCCACTGTGGGGCACTGTGCCCTTAGTTGGGATGGAGACTTTGGTCCAGATAATTTAGAAGAAAGCTTAGGAAGGTAGAGAAATATCCTCAACTTCTCCCTCAACCTTACCCCAACATCTGCCACAGATATCGAATCATTCCTACGTTGAACCTGGTTAATTATGTGACAAAGACACGCATTTTCAGGATGGTTAAACAGCATTCAGAGGTATATCTCATGGCCCTGGAATAGAGCTTAGTTAGTTCATTCCTCCAATCATTTATTCAATGAGCATTTCTTGTGTACATATGCCAGGCACTGTCCTAAGCATTAAGATATAAAGCTGAAGGCAACTTTATGCCTGACCTTAAGGAGCCCATGATTTAAAGGGAAAATAGACTTATTAAAAAATGGAAATACTATTATGTTAAACTCCATTTTAGATATTTTAACATGGTGTTAAGAGAGCACAGAGGAAAAACCAACTTACTCAGAAGTCACTTAATAGTTTCACTGGGAGCTAATATTCGATTCAGATCCAGAGGCTCTAGCCTAGAAATGCAGATGAAGCAAGCAAGCTTATTTGATCGAAATGTTAGAGCATGCCTCTCATGTTGGCCTAATCCATACAACTGGACTTCTGCTTGGGCTTTCTAGGGAATTGAAGATGTGGCTGGAGCCCAGCTAAACTACATGACTCCCTGACACCCTCTCTTGCCCTTACACCCTGACACCCTCTCAAATAATCACTAGCATATTTATGAACTATGCCTCCATTGTCAACTAAAAACATCTGTTTATTTAAAATGAGGTGGTTTTAGTTTATTACAGTCATTACTAGCTATCAAAAAAGAGATAATGCTCTTGAATATCATCAAGTATGTATAAACTGTACATACATTACCTAGCAGGGGTCCACTCTCAATATTTTCTCAGAACGACATTTCTCAGGAAGGAAGAAGATCTTAGTGAAGCTAACAAATTATTATCTCTCACAGGAGAACTCCAGACAGAACCCTAATTAATGAATTGGCTTAATAGCAGTTCCTTGTTTATAACTTGTAACATACACACACTTATAAACAGTGGGAAGCAGGCATGCAAGGAGCAGCCTTAGGAAGTGGGTGTAAAGAGAAAGGAGTGTAGTGTAAAAGATCAAACCAGACAAAGGAGAATAGTTATGTCAAAGAAACTATGGCAAGAAAACCACCTAAGGGGCTCTATGTCATACAACTGGACCCTGCACGCACTGCATAAAAGGAGAGAGACTCAAAAAGAAGAAAATATTTTTCTTGTAATCACAAATGCCATTTATGGCTGCTTTGATTCATTTCATGGTCTTAAGGACAATTATTTGGCTTTCATTGCTAAAGGTTCTCTTTAAAACAAAAGACTTAAGAGTAAAGAATTCTTTTATTTCCCAGTAGCACTGTACATTAATTTGGAGTGTGCTTTGTTCTTACAGGTGCAATTTCAAATTACTTTCAATCCACTGTAATGCCATTTTTGCAATTGATAATGTAAGTTTCAATTCATTTTTTGCTGCTTTGCCAAATAAATACAGAAAAATGATGTCTTGGTCATATATAATGATGGTGCTGTTTGGGAAAATAATTAAATGATACCATAGTTGCTATTTAATTATACTGGCTCTGCTGGGTATTTTAAGATTAAGTTACTCTTCTTTTCACCATTCATTTCATATTTCTGTCATTAATTCCACCAATTCATTTCAGGTTCTTTCATAGATCTTTCTCAGTGTTTTGCCCTCTCCTTTTCTCCATACCGCATAAAGAAAGCACGTGACCACAACAGCTATCCAGTTTTCAAGGGTTATGGACTGAAAAAATAATGAGAAATATGTGATCTGATTTGGACCATTTGCATTTAACATCTACTATTAATATTGATAATGATAAATGCTACAATAGCACTAATTATTTACCAAATTCACAAAGAGCAAAATAGCCTCTGTGTGGATTAGGCCAGTTATTCTCTCTCGCATAACCCTTCTCTTGCCTGCATTTAAATCACTTTGTGATACCCACTGAGTTAGATAGGAAGGTCTTTTCCACACCCTACAAAGGCCAGGTCACAGAACTCACAATCTAAATGTGGATGTCAAGTCTCACTCTCCACCCAGCCCTATTCAATTATATTCCTAAGGGGATTTTGAGGTTTTTCTCTAAGATATGAAATGAAGAGAGGTCTAGATATTTCCCCAAATCTCTGAGAAATTATTGAGTTTGCCAAAAAGTACCTTCGGTTTTTAAGTAAAAATAAAAAACACATTTTTCATTTTCGCCAAGAACTTTATTGAACAACGTGTTCACCCTTTTGTTCCACTACCTTATGCCATTTTTCAGGCAACTTCATAATTCCATCTTCCCAAAACTTTTTATCTTTTTGAGCAAAGAACTGTTCCAGGTGCCTTTTACAGTCTTCCAGGGAATGGAACTTTTTCTATTAAGAGAATTTTGTAAAGACCTAAAGATATGGAAATCCGAAGGTGCAATGTCTGGTGAATACGGCGGATGAGTCAGAACTTCCCAGACAAACTGTAACAGTTTTTGCCTGGTCATCAAAGAAACATGGTCTTGCACTATCCCAATGGAATATTATGCGTTTTCTGTTGACTAATTCTGGACGCTTTTTGTCGAGTGCTGCTTTCAGCTGGTCTAATTGGGAGCAGTACTTGTTGGAATTAATAGTTTGGTTTTCCAGAAGGAGCTCATAACAGAGGACTCCCTTCCATTCCCACCATATACACAACATCACCTTCTTTGGATGAAGACCAGCCTTTGGTATGGTTGGTGGTGGTTCATTTCGCTTGCCCCGTGATCTCTTGCATTCCACATTATTGTACAGCATCCACTTTTCATCTTCTGTCACAAAGTGTTTTAAAAACGGAACGTTTTCATTACGTTTAAGTAGAGAATTGCATGCAGAAATACGGTCAAGAAGGTTTTGTTCACTTAACTTATGTGGAACCCAAACATCAAAGTGATTAACATAACCAAACTGGTGCAAATGATTTTCAACGCTTGATTTGGATACTTTGAGTACGTCGGCTATCTCCCGAGTGGTATGACGTTGATTGTTCTCAATTAATGTCTCGATTTGATTGCTATCAACTTCAACTGGTCTACCCGACTGTGGAGCAGTGTCCAGCAAGAAATGTCCAGCACGAAACTTCACAAACCACTTTTGACACATTCAGTCAGTCACAGCACCTTCTCCATACACTGCACAAATCTTTTTTTGTGTTTCAGTTGCATTTTTACCTTTCTTGAAATAATAAAGCATAATATGCCGAAAATGTTGCTTTTTTTCTTCCATCTTCAATATTAAAATGGCTACACAGTAATTCACCAATTTTGATGTCTTTTTTTAAATGCATGTTGATATGACAGCTGTCACATACAATCTAACAAAATTGTTTTGAATGAAGTTAAAGACAAGTAAGTCCTACTAGAGCCATCTGATGGAAAAAAATGAATGAACCTTTTGGCCAACCCAATACACTAGGCAACATTAGGCAATTATATATATTAACCATGCCTGGCTTATAACCATCTAATTAACTCAGATCACCCATAAGTATTTTGGAGCATGTACTTTTTATTCCATATTGCTTTTCTGTAATTCACATTTTCAAAGAATGGTTCAACATTGTTAAATTTGGGTTGAGTCATATCAGTCAATATCTGTTATATTAAAAAGTAAATATTAATTGAATGCCTTGTATGTACTTAGTACCAAGCACTTTAGAAGTACAGATTACTAAATATATATTTTATGTAATAATTTAATGTGATCACTAAATACATATAATTTATCAGAAGATATTACGATCCAAATTCTTGTCCCACTTTTCTATAGAAAATGTTGTTTCAGGATGATCTTGAACAAGAAGAAACAAAACTATTGTAGAGAAAACCCTTATAAGAAATTCTGATAACTGTGTGTGTGTATATGTGTGTGTCTATGTTGGGGGGTGAGAAGGAAGTAGAATGTAGTTATTTTTTGCCTCACAATACTTACAAAATAATTTCTTTTCCTTTCTGCTACCAACACCACAGGAAAACCCTACACTAGAAATGTTGGTGATTGGTGATGCTGAATTTATAGCAATCATTTAGTTGAAATACTTCTTTCGTGTTTTCTAGTGCTTCTGAGACCAGTCAAAAAAGCATAGTGTCCTTAGATACACAGAGGGTTGCCTGAAAATGATTCATCTTCTTCATTCGTTAAATAAAATCCATTATCAAATTTTGTAAATGATTCTAATGCAAGAGTATTAGTTTCAACTAGGCTGCTTCAACCCTATTTCAAACCTCTATGGACCTAAACTATAAGAGATCTATTATCACAGTTCTTTCTAATTCAGATGAGCTCTCCTGCAGGTTATTACCAAATATTACTCCAGTTCACTCACCGGAGCTCTTCTTTTATCTTCATATAACTTTGAAGTTCCTTTTGGAAATAAAAGTTTATCCTCCCATGAAACTCAGAAAGATTTTACAGATGTGAAACAAAGAGCCTAAGATTTCAGCCATTTATTTCAGAGTATCTAAACTTTCTATTCATAAAGCTACCCCCGACTTTTGAATAGGAATAGGAATAAAGCTCTACTTTAAACTGAATAAACACTAAATGAATACTAAAAAATTGACAGAATGAAACAATGAAGAAATTTTAACAGTTAACTGTTAGGATTTTTTCCCCTCTGGTTTGCTAAGTTTCTTGTCTGAGGTGTCTATTCATACCATTTATTTCAAATGTATCAAGATGTGATTTATGTTGTAAAGTAGTGTTTACAAAATACTATTCTCTGAAGACTATATTCTGGAAGATGGTAATAGGTATGTGAAAAAAGTTAAATAATATCTGGAAAACTGTACAGAATGTATTCCTCCATGCTCTTTAACATGAAAACCTATGGGAATTTCTGTAATACAGAAATCTGTTTAATCTTGTTTAACACAGCGTTTCTTAAAAAATATTTTACTATAGAACACTATCAATTTTTCCTAGTACATCGTCATTCTTGGAACACTGTTTAGAAAAGAATGTTATAGGAGACTTCCTCCTATTTTAAGCACTGAGCTTTCCAAACACCGCATCTTAAGCCATTTGTTTTAAGAATGTTTAAAAAAACATCTTAAGAAAATTTCTAACTGAAATACTGTTGCCTTCTTATATTTGAAACATTAGTAGAAACTGTCAAATGATCTCATAAAAACAACAAAAAATAACAACGTGAAGTAACAAAATATTAAGTGGTGAGGTTGGGGATGGTAATTACACTTACCAGGCCATATTCATTCTCTGATTTCTTCATTGACTGATTGACACAATGAATTTATTCAAGATATTCTATGTGGCAGCAACTGTGCTGGGTCACTTTTTATATTTAGTTTATTTATGAGGATTGCCAATACACCAGCCATCATTGCCTGATGTCATGGTTGGTTAATTGTGGCCCACAAGGCAAACCTGGGCCATTGCCTCTTTTTGTTGTTGTTGTTGTTTTGTGTTTTTTAAAAATTATTTATTTGGGGCTGCATTTGGTCTTCGTTACTGTGTGTGGCTTTCTCTAGTTGTGTTGAGTGGGGGCTATTCTTCACTGTGGTGTGCAGGCTTCTCACTGCGGTGGCTTCTCTTGTTGCGGAGCTCGGGCTCTAGGCATGTGGGCTTCAGTAGTTGTGGCATGCAGGCTCAGTAGGTGTGGTGCATGGGTTTAGTTGCTCCACGGCATGTGGGATCTTCCCAGACCAGGGCTTGAACCCATGTCCCCTGCATTGGCAGGCAGATTCTTAACCACTGCACCACCAGGGAAGCCCAACTGCCTGTTTTTGTAAACAAAGTTTTATTGAAACACAGACAGCCTTTGCTACATATCACCTATGACTGCTTTTGCACTACAAAGGCAGAGTTGAGCAACTGCAAAAGAGACCATGTGGTTTTCAAAGCCTAAAATATTTATTATCTGGCCCTTTACAGAAAAAGTTCACTGACTCCTGTCCTAGATCACTTTCATGTTATGTCATATAATACTTGCAACAAACCTTTGGAGAATTTATTGCTCTCCTTATTTCATAAATTAGGAAGTTAAACTTCAAGCTAGCATGAGCCATTTGCCCTGTGTTACTCAGGTAGTAAGTAGTAAAACTGGATTCAAATCCACATGGTTGACAATAAATTCCATGAGCTTTCTTCCATATTCCAGGCAACATAATGGTACTAAGCTCATTTATTCCTTTAGGGAATTAAAACATTTCTAAAATATCTCTGTTATCTATTAGAGTAAGCAAAGTAAATTCTACTTTAGAAACTGCCTAGTCTTCTATTTTCATGGATCTTATTAACACGTTTCAAAACAATGCATTTGTATTCAATTCTGAGTATCTGCCTCTCCATCATAGGCACTGCTCTGCCTAAATAGCTCCTTTGTTTCATGCCTAATAGCTCTCCCTCCCTGAACTCCTCCTTATGCAGACCACATTTTGAGAAACATTGCTATGTTATACAAAGATAAAGCATTCCTATTTTTGACATATGGTTCAATTTTTCATTCTTGTTAAAGATCTGAAAAACTGCTTCCCTTTGATGGCTCTCAATTTAACTTAGCGTTTGATTTATTTATTTGATTAAATATCTTGGTCTTTAGAGTATTGTTTTTGTTGATTCATCTAAAAAGGGATATTTCACTATTTTATCTTTATAGGTTTGGCTCATTTTCATTTAGGTTTGTTTCTATTTTTTCGATGTTGAAGGTAGAAAAGCAAGTCTTTGTTTTGAAGCACTGGGTATATGCTTGGTCTCTGGAGAACATGAAAGATTTAGCCACTTTTAGAGTGGAATAAAGACAGGAGTCAATACCAAGAGGTTCAGAGAAGCTTCCCAATTCTAATCAATTCACTTTAATAAGAATCTATTGAACATCTTGGACTTCTCTGGTGGTGCTGTGGTTAAGAATCCGCCTGCCAATGCAGGGGACAGGGGCTAGATCCCTAGTCTGGGAAGATCCCACATGCTGCAGAGCAACTAAGCCCGTGCGCCAACTACTGAGCGTGCACTCTAGAGCATGCAAGCCACAACTACCGAGCCCATGTGCCACAACTACTGAAGCCCGCACACCTAAAGCCTGTGCTCTGCAACAAAGAGAAGCCACCACAATGAGAAGCCCATGCACCACAATGAAGAGTAGCCTCCGCTCACTGCAACTAGAGAAAGCCCACGCACAGCAATGAAGACCCAACACAGCCAAAAATAAATAAATAAATTTATTTTAAAAATAAATATAAAACCGAATCTATTGAACATCTAAGTGCTGTGGAGCTATATATGGAACAAAGACAGTGCCTGCCCAAAGGAGGTAATACCCTCCTATGGGGGAGACTTGTTATGCCCTGGGGAAACAAACAAGAGATGATCAAAGCAGCTTCTGCATAAATGCTATGGGGTATCAATGGCCTATAAATCTATTTATTTCAAAGCCTGAAGATTTCTGATGGTCTTTTACTTACAAGCAATAGTAATGGCAAATATAAACTAATGCAAAGATCAACCACCATATTGGTGCCAAACATCAAGGTCCCTGACTCTGACTTCAACACAATCTGATGTCCTATCCACTAGGATTGGGAGTCTTTGTTCATTCCTTTTAAATAAATATTTATTCAACCAGTTATTCTATGTCAGTACTTATTAACAATTAATAGGCAAAGTTATAAGCATTTTTATGAGTTTAGAATAAACTATTTGGAAAAATAGGAAAATAGAACTTTAGACCTGGAAGAAACACTCACTCAACACATGTTTGATGCCTGCTGTGTCAGGCACTGTGCTTGACCCCAGGGAACATATAAATAAGGCTCTGTCTGCATGTGCTTGACAAGGTGCTGCCTAGTAAAAGAGATAAGGGTGTTACAAAAACATAACAAGGTGAAAAAGAAAATCTTAACAGCTAACACTTAATAGGCACTTGTGGGAAGAGAACTATTTTTGAAAATGTGCCTGGATAAGCCACATACTATAGCGGATGAGCCCCAAACCATAGGTGCTTTAAAATACTTGGTAATGGAGTATAGAGTTAAAATGTCTTTGAATAGTAGAATAATGAAAGGAAGGGACTCATTCAGAAAGCACCAGAAAGGAAGTTGCTAAGTAGGGGGTGAAATTAGCTGAGAATCTTTAGTTGTAGGACAGCCACAAGAATATTTAAGGATAGAAATGTCTAATCAACAATCTTAAACTGAGTCTGTGTGCTGGGAAAATCAGGACCCCCCCCGCACCGTGACTTATCACATACATGTTCGGCGGGTGGTTGTTTATGTATAGCTCATTTCTACTTTGAACGTTTGATGAATTGATTGATTGATCTTACGAGAAATGAGAAGGTCTAAGTTTCATATTTGAATAAATGTTGCTTAGAAAAGACAGCTTCCAGTACTCCAGAGGCAGAAGTGAACAAGAAACATAAGCCCCCTGGACATTCACAGAAATCTTAGGGAGTCTGAGAAGCATTTTTGTTTTCTACAGGGCTACTGGACACAGAAACTTCAAGTCAGGAGACCTTATTTGTTTACTAATATAAGTAATATGTTATCTAATTGTGCAATACAAAAACTGAAATGCAGCTTAGAAAGCAATGCCTCTTCCCCACCACACACATGTGTATTCATATAACAAATTGTTAGTTAACATACTACATACATTATGAAAAATGATGGATTATTTCCACCTGGTGTAGAATTCTAGAAGGCTAAGTAGAATACTAGTGATACAGAGACGATCTCAAGAAGGACAATGAATAGTACTATGCAAGACAAAAATGCACATTAAACAGTAATTCAGTCTTGCTTGACCAAGAAATGCTTAAAAAGATATCAGAAAAGACTAGAAAGAAATGGTTGTGACTTAATCATGCATTGCCTTAGATTCTAAACTATGGAGTTTGGATTTTATTCTACAGACAACGAAGAGAAATTACAACTTCTATAGAAGGTGGTGATATGGTCAGAGTTGTAAATAAAAATTAATCTAACAGTAATGGTGCCTAACAGACAGTGGCTGGAGGAGAAAAAAAGAGTGGGTGAGAAAGAATGATGGTCAAAATGGCAAACGTATGGACACCAAGGGGGGAAAGCTGTGGGGGCAGGGGGGGATGGTGGTGGGATGAATTGGGCGATTGGGATTGACATGTATACACTGATGTGTATAAAACTGATGACTAACAAGAAACTGCTGTATAAAAAAATAAATAAAATAAAATTTAAGAATTAAAAAAAAATGATGGTAGTTGTAGCTACAGTGGGAGATCATAATGGTTTCAAGAGATACAATGGAGAGAACAGAGGACACTTATTAACTTTTTGTGATCCACATCTGAATAACCTCTTCTAATTTGGAGGTTCTCCCATTGTTTGAGTATTGTTGGGAACTGGGACTCCACCTCCTGTTTTAGAACTTCATCCTTCCTGTCCCTGGTTCAGGGCAAAGACATGGCACTTAGGTCCAACTAATACATTGTTTTCTCTGAGCACTTTAAATCTGGACCGTATAATTCAAAGACAGGTAATGAGAAGAGATCTGAGACGGTGGCAACATCATCTAGCATCAGTGGTTTAACAATATTTCCTGGAAGAGTTGTGTATACTTTGTGTGTCCACATTCTCAGCTCCCATTCTCTCCTCCATCCCCTTCAATTGGGTTCTCATCATTATCACTTGATTGAAAGAGCATTTATTGAACCCCTCAGTGGCCCACATCTTGCTAAAGACAATGGTTCACTTGATAGATCAACAAGATTTGGCAAGGTTGGCTGCTCCTTAATTCTTGAATCACTTTCTTTGTACATTTCCAGATTTCCTCCTATATCACTGGAGTCTCATTCTCTGCTTACTTCAAGGTTTCTCTTATGAGAGCTCTCTAAATATTAGAGTACTTTGGAATTAAGCCCTCAGCTCTCTTCCCTTCTCAATTTGTGCTCACAACTTGCAAGATGTCATTCTATTTGATGGCTTTAAATACCACACAATATGCTTATAAAGCCCCAAATTATATTTTCAGTCCTTTCTTTCCCCCTGAAATCCATGCATTTCTATGTGATTGCTTAATAATCATTTCAAATTCAGTATATCCAAAACCGAATTACTGATTCTCACTCTCTCTGTCTGGTTCCTCCCCAAAGTGAGTGCCTAGGCAGTCCAATGCAAGCTCTAGAAAGCAGAGACCTTCACCCTTGTTTACTACTGTTACCTAAAGCTTAGAATACGAACTAGCATGGAGAGGGTACAAAATAAATATTCAATGAATAAATGAATTTTTATATGAGGATATCTCAAAGGTGGTTAGAAATTCCGCCTTCATTTTACTGATGAAGATACTGAGGTAGATTTAAATAAAGTGAATTTTCTGAGGTCATGGCACCATCAATAGCAGACTCGGTCTACTCACTCTTTGATCAAATCAAACAGTTTCCGTTGCTGTCATTACCACTCATCTCCTTACTTTCAAGCCTGTCAAAAGTGCCTTGGGATTCCATGGGTCTGTTGAAAAGATTCCTCCACTGAGGAATCTGAGTTTGGTCAACATACAAGGGAGGAACACAGCTGAGATTTCAGGAAGAACCAAAGGCTTCCCAACTGTACTAGATATCTATGATGTTTTTCTGACTGATCGGTACCTGAATTCTCTTTCTTTTTCAAGGATGTGCTTGGATGCACACATTTTGGCTAAGACAGGACTCTTCTTCATGCTACAAAAGCTAAAAAGGTTCAAGCATCCCCTTCTCTTTTCCTCTGGCAGACAGGTTACTCTATCAACTGGAGGTCCCTGCCCAGGACTGTGAATCTGAACATAGGGACACAAGGACATGGGATTCTCACAGAGCAAAAATTCACGGTGCTGGTGGTGGACATAACACAGGGAAGGGGCAGATGGGCCTACTTTCCAGTGAGGTGGTATCAGGGGTAGCATTCTAGGCAGACTTGTTGTGGCCTGACAGCTGGGCCCTCTGCTGCACACCCATCCTTCATTCCTAGCTGGGCTAGTTATCTCCTAATTCTGCTTAAATTAGCCAGAGTTTTCTTTTGTTTGCACCTGAAGTGCTGACTGATTCATCCATGACCTCCAAACCATTCTTCAGTGTCATCCACTGACTCACCAGCACTGATGCTGGTCCCCTCCCCACACCTAAACCTATCTTATCTACCTCATGTTACCTCAGAAACCAGTTTCATGATTGGCTTCCTAACCCAATAGCCAGATTCAAAGTGAAGGAACAACAGCCTGAAAAAGAAGTCATCCACCAATCACATCTTGTTCTGGCATCAAAACTGCATTCTAGATCCCAAGCTAAATAGACGTAAATATTTTAGACATCACTTGAAGAAGAGATACTTCTGAGGCAGGGAAATGTTTACCACCAGGCTTTTTCCAAACCCATCCTTTGCCACTGTTTCTTCAGTGAAAACTCATTTATGGTTTAAATCTCAGCTTGTTCAAAAGTTTCCTGAGCATTACCCCATGCCTATACTCTATCACCAAAATTAAAGGGGCTGCTATCCCTCAACACCACCCCAGTAAATCTCTCCAGCAAAAAGGGAATAGGACTGGCTAATTTGATTTTAAAAAATAGGTCATTGTTTGGCCAAATTTATTCATGGGATGGATGGTAGTAAGATTGGGCCTTAAGAAGGAAAGAGTCCTGGCTTGGATCTGGTTCTAAGTCAAGTGTCCAGGCAGCTTTAACAGAAAGTTTTGCATTAGATATTAGGGCCCATAGTTTAATTTTGTCCTTTTCATGTAGAGCTCTCTTGGCAACTTCATGTGAGAGAAGCAACTGGGACAAGGCAACATTTATAAATTTCTGGGCCTTTACCTGTAAGATCTTCTTACCTCAACCCAATTCCTAATAATGCCTTATGTCAATGGTTCTTAACTTGATGTGTGTCATATTTCTTTAAAATACAATTTAAATTAAAATAATGGACTTTTTCTTAAGGAAAAAAGTACACACACACACACACACACACACACATACACTTACACATGCACATACACTTACACACAAACTTTTGCATAGAATGGAGTTCACAGTTTAACTCCTAAGCACATTCATTACAGTAAGTCATCACCCAGCTTATACAGTCATTTGTTACAATACTTGGACCACTGTACTTTTCTTAATTGTTTACAGGATTCTTACTATTAATATTTGAGGTCCATGAGGGCAGGGTATCTTATTATCTTATTTATCTTTTTATCCAGAACACCTGAACACTATCTGGCATATCTTGGATGCTTAATAAATGTATGTTCAAGGAAAGAATAATTCAATCTTTTAAACTGCTTCACATAGATGATATTAGCCAGGTACCTCATTATTCCACCTATGCATATTTAATCACGCTATACTTCAAAGATCTTACCTGTGAAGAGGGTATACAATTCTCCTCTTATTTACTATGGGGTTATAAGCATTGCATCTAATAACAACTATTAACAGGCACTCTACAAATGTCAAGAGGAAAAACTGTGTTGATGAAATAATAACAATTTATATAATTTGGGTAAATACATATTCACTTGTCTTCCTGGGCATTGCAAGGAACAGAAAAATAGACATGGAGGCATTCCAAAATAATCCTATTCCTCCAACAAAGCAAGAACATCTTTGTCAGTAAAGTCAAGCACCATATCCAATCTGTTTTTAATAGCATTTCCTTCTGCTTGTTTTCCAGATCTTGGGATATCTACTTCATCATCTATGTAAAGGCTGAGACAAATGAGGTGAACAAGACAAATGCCTTCATTTCACTGAGACATGAGAGTAACTCTGAATAAAAAAAAGGCTTGTTACCCCATGACTCCTACACTGAGCTTATAAAGATGATGCACCATGTAAAAATGGATCTCATATTTCACACATCTGAGAAACTTCCAAAGCCAGAGAGTGTTTCCTCCATGTACAAGATCTCACAGGTGGTCCAGTGCACACCATCCAGAATGAGTCTAATGCCAGCCCTAGAGGCAGGGCAATGGATTCCCAGAAAGACCGGCCTGATGAAACACTAGACCCAAATCCTCTAAACCAAGGACAGCACATGCACAGGTTGCTAATTGGCCTCCTGTCTATCTAGCCTGCATGGGACTTGCCTGGCATGTCTGCATCATCCACTGGTTGCCAATCTTCTCATCTCAAGAAGGTGCCACCAGGAAATGCAAAGGGCTCCCAAAATGTACCTACCCTCTGCGCCTACCACAACACACCTGGGAGCACTAATTTTAGGTTTTCATCAGCTGTGACAGCAAAGCTGCAGCATCAGTTAATTCATAATCAGTGAAGGGTAAGTGTGTTTACAGATTGCATGTTAGGAGGTCAAGAGGAATCTTGTACAGCTTTTCACTTAAGTGTCATCATGGGCTGGGGGATGGCTTCAGGGGAAGTAGTGTTAGGTATACAATTGTCTAGGAGGAAAAATGAGTATCTCAGCAGGAAGGAAGGGAGGGAGGGAGGAAGGAAGGAAGGAAGAAACTACTCTGGTGTATATTTGGGGATTTCTGTTATAGACACATAAAATTTCCATGATATTTCCTTTTGTTAAATTATATAATCCAGATATGTCTAAGAGAACAATTCTAAATACATTTAAATTGTGGAATATAACAAAAAACAAATATAAAACATTGAATATTTTCACTTGTGTAAACTTAGGCAAATTACTTGGTCCCTCTGAACTTCTTTTTTTTTAATTTAAGTACAGTTGACTTACAATGTTGTGTGAGTTTCAGGTGTACAGCAAAGTAATTCAGTTACACATACATATATATACTTTTTTTCAGATTCTTTTCCCTTAGAGGTTATTACAAACTATTGAGTATAGTCCCCTGTGCTATACAACAGGTCCTTGTTTGTTGTCTATCTTATACAGTCGTGTGTATATGTTAACCCCAAACTCCTACTTTATCCCTCCCCTCACCTTTTCCCCTTCGGTAACCATAACTTTGTTTTCTATGTCTGTGGGTCTATTTCTGTTTTGTATATAAGTTCATTTGTATCATTTTTTTGGTCCCTCTGAACTTTAATGGCCTCATCTTTTAAAATGAAGATGGAAAATAACTACCTTACAAGATTATTTTGCTTGGCACATAGTAGGCACACAAAAATGCCATGTTCACTTCTCTACCGTCAAGTCTAATAAATTATTCATTTAAAGCTAAAATCCGCTGCCTCCACTTGACAACCCATCCATGGCTTTCAATAGTGTGTTTGACTTTTATATATTCGCAAACATTTCACATAATCTACATTTCAACAACTGGATCTGCAGTGCAGTGAATGTATTCAGTACTGAACGCTGCAATCAAGGCAAGACACCTCACTTAAGCTAACAAATGATTACCCTTCACCGCAGACCTATAATTCATCAATTTTTTCCTTACAGAATCAGCAAGACACAAACTAAAGCAACTGAGGGCATAAGCACACAGTAAACTCTCCTTAGATGCTTCCCCAACATCTAGCAGTTACTCTCAGTGTCTGTCTTCTACACCTTCCCTGTCTTCTCTAGCTCAATAATAATAAATAGATTGGGGGGTCCATGGAATTGCCTCACACTTACCCAGATTTCCTGTTAAGTGTTTAAGGCATCACATGAGTGGGTCTTTCATACCGATCGTATGAGTCACTGCCTCACCACAGTTCTTGAGTATGTCAGAATGTAAGGTCTTAGAGTAAGAAAATGGGAAAGGCAGCATGTGGCTAAGAACCCATTCTTCACTCTCTCCCCTGATACGAAAGCCAAAAAGTGGCCCTCATTGGTAGAAAGAAAAAGTCTAACAAGACAATCAGACTCGTTTAAGAGTGATCTTTAGGGAGGTTGTCTACAGAAATCAGAGAAGAGCCAAGATTTCAAGAATAATTTATGGTAGGTTGGGAATCTTGTTGATCTCCTCAAATTCATTATTAGGTCTTCTCTACCTTTAAGCTTTTACTTATAGCCAAAGTCAGACGCTGGGAAGTAAAGAATTCCCAAGCACACTTTAGAGGAGAGAGAATGTATAGGGCAATTGCTACCATGAACACAAAACTGAGCATGAGTAAGGTACCATTATAGTTTCTTCCTCTGATTTGTTTATTTGTTTATTTTATATTCCTACCTTATCTATGTGGGTGTATGCATGTTCAAATGTTTTGTCCTTATTTTCCAGTAAAAGAATGTGGCAAACACTGTTCATCAGTTAACTTTCTCATGTTCTCAAGCTCCTTCTCCCATGTCACCTCTACACTAGAGGGTGGGAGAGCAAAGCAGTCATTTTTTATCATCTTTTGTAGCCAGGAGGATATGCATGAGATATAGAACTGACGAATGACATGGCCAGTGAGATACAAGCAGAAGTCACCTGAAGGCTTTTGTGAAGGCTTTTGGTTTTCCTAATGAAAGGGGCAGAAGGGTGACATGATTCCTTTTGCTCTTCCCTACTCCTTTCTATCTTGAATGTGAAGATCATGCCTAGAGCTGAGGCAGCCATCTTGGGACTATGAGGCAATAATCATTATGGAAAGTCCAAAAGAATGGCAGAAATATTTACTCACTATGACATTATTGAGCTACTAACCAACAACAGGTATCAGCTACTAATCTCATTATGTAAGAAAAATAAACTTTTATTTAAGACATTTAACTCAGATTTTAGGTTACTATTGCAAGTACATTACTACTCATACACAATAACTCTGAGTGACTTCTTCCTTGTTTCCTGTGTTTAATACATTTTCACTAAAAGAGTTAATTCTTGCATATTAGACCGGTCATTGCTACACAAGATCATTTGCTATCTTTTGCTGGGCCTTCTCTTGAAGGCCATAAGAACTATTGATAAGGAAAGAGTTCCACAGACTATATGAAATTACTAATTAGGGGTGATCTGTTTAAATGTAAGTATCAGTAGACAGGAAGTAGGAAAAAAAAGAAAGGAAATTCTAAGACAAATGGGAAATGGGTTAAGGAAAAGAGAGACAGTCAGACAGACAGCAAGACAAACAGAAGAGCCAAAATGAAAAGCTAATGAGAAAGATAAATGGAAAGCAGAACTCGAAAACTGAATTCTTAAACTCCAACCTGGAGGTACTGTAAAAAAGACTAGTTAAGGGGACTGTCCTTGACTCCATTACTATGCTAATCTTTTCTCCTCACCATTTCTGATGGGCAGCTCCCACCATGTGCCCTCACTCCTCACTTCCCTTCCAGTTTCCTCCTCCCCACACCCAGTCACAACTCCTGATTGCTTGTATTGACTGATACTCCCTCAGGATGCCAAAAGGAAGAAGCAGTGTTACAGTTAAGTGTGACAAGAAAAAGTCAACTGCATCAAAAGAGGCAAGCCATGTCTTTCTCACCGAGAGGATGAAACAAGGACCATGGGATTTAGCACATTTCAAATCCTGATATTGGATAGGCAGTATGTGAAACTGCTCCCTTGGCTTAAGCTGTGAGGAAACAGGGTCTTAAGTACAAGCTGTAGGAGCAGAGAGCTTCTATATTCCTTAGCCTTCCTACCTCAAAAGAAAAGTAGAACAGAAAACTATCCATCCAATAAAGCAAATATGCCCTCAAATCTATAGCATTATGCACCTCTCAACCAAAACTGCTAAAAGGAAAGGTAGAAAACTCAATCTCCGTATTAAAATTAATTATAACGATTCTGTTTATGTACTCAATATAAAAGGGTTTGCAGTTTTTCTAATTCATAGAATCACCTTCATTTAAATCTAGTGATAAAAATGATAAAGAGTAAACTATGAAAAATAAAAGTGTTGAATTAATTTTTAATGAAGTTTTATTTTAGAGAAAAAAAACGTAGTAAAAGATGCTATTCTATGTTTGAGATTACTACTGCAAATAGAAAATAAAAGATATACAAAAACAAGAAAGAAAGCATACATGTAACAAAGGACAGATATGTTTCTGTGTAAGGTTCTTGTTTTAGAAAGTGTTATTTAACACATTTATTTTATCCCTACCACTTTCTGCTCTTTATCCAAAATCCAAAACCATTTGAGGGAAACACAACATGAAATCCCATAATTCATATAGACTCTATTCCACAAATTAACATCACCATTATAAGAACAATATTTAGAAACCTAATTAATATGTTGCTTTTTGGTGGCAGAACCGAATAATAAGGCACAGCTTACTAAGTTCTTGTTCTCTGATGTGTGAAGCACAAGTTGTACAGTCTGAAACCATAATATCAGCATATACTATCTCCACATCCCATGGGGACTAGGAAAGCAACATGAAAAAAAGAAACCTCAGTAGAAATTGTGCAGAATTCACAGAAGTTTTATATAGCTCAGTAGCATATTGTATAAGAGGGAAATATGCAATAGTTTTGTTTTGTTTTGTTTTGAAGAAAGCTACTTAATCTTAACACAGCATTAAGAGAGAGAAAAGAAAAAAGGCATATCTCTGCTATAGTTGATAGAACACAAAACGACGACAACAAAAAAATCATAGATTTGAAATCCAGGTTAACTGGGTTTTAGTCCTGACTATATTAATACCCTATGCTACCTAGGCTATAAGTTCATAACCTGAAATTCTATGCAAAAATATTTATATATTTTTATATACATTTCTACAGGAGAGGCGTTATAGATATAATCAAATACTTATACTTTGCTGTACAGCTGAAACTAACACAACATTGTTAGTCAACTATACTCCAATATAAACTGAATTTTTTTTAGTTTAAAAAAAGAGTCTATCACCCAGAAAATGTTAAGAATATTATTATGCAAATTAATCCATCTTTGCCTTGGTTTTCTCATCTTTATGATGGGAAACCAACATCTATCCAACTTTAATCATTGTGAAGATTTAAAAAGCATCCTGAGGAGAAAACATACTTTGAAATGTTAATTTGTTATTTAAGTATTTTAGTTTTATTCCTTTCATATATTTGATAGAAAATTACTTTTAATACGATCATGGAGTTTTCTATAAATTCATCAACAGTTCAAAACTTTGGCTTTTTCTTGAACCTGTGTATGAAATTCTTGGGGGTAACATCAGTAAAGAAAGAAATATCTTTATATGAGAATATATTTGCTTTTTCTAAGGTGTCATTATTAAAGGTTAATAACAGCATTGCCTATTCAGTAGTCACCGAACAATTTATAGGAACCTCTTATTTGGGATCATATATATCAGTGTATGTTGTTCACACATAATGTGACAAATGTAAGCCAAGAAATAAGATTTTTTAATGACACTACCATGTAGTGATTCAATCAAAAGTGATTCTCAGAGTCCTTCAGGCATCACTGTGCACATTGACATGTTCAAAATCTGATGAGCAAGCCTGTGCTTTTAGTTGCTATGATTTACTAACAATTGATAAGGGAAACATTTGATTAAACCTCTCATTAATAGATTTTTGTTTCCCGTTCTGAGACAAACTCTTAGAAATTTGCTGTAAACATCTCATTAATAGGAATACAGCAGGGGAGGATAATTAGTTTGTATCACCAATCAAGTTTTCAACTTCTATACCCCAGTCAATGCTCTCAACACTCTTTCAGTATTTAAAGTACAGGAAAGTAAAAGGAACTCAGTGTTTGTGAAGCTGTACAAGTATCAGTTGTAAATTAACTTACTTGGAACAAACCATCTCTGAGAACCTGCCACGGGCATCAGTAAATTTTGTGCAAATCCTATGGTAATTGACTGGAAAGATACCATCTCTTCAGAATTTCTAATTATGATCCTATGAAAACATTGACACAACATAAGAAACCATTTTGGAAGTGAGTAAGGTTTATATCTAATATGAAATTGATACAGTACAGAGCAGCTAATTCATTATGTGAATGATCACTAAATGGTTTGTTTTTAATTTGACACTTACAGGTACTGGCCTACTAGCGTTATACACCTGTACAACAAGCTAGGATTCCAAAGATTAAAAGCAACAGAGATGAGAGTGCAGGGGTAGAGCAAAAATCTCACACAAGTCATATGCCTTGGCTGCACACAAGAGACCTCAGTTAGTGGAGAGAAATTAAATCATAGGACATAGGTCAAGATGGCAGAGTAGGAGGATGCTGAACTCACCTTCCCCCAAGAATACATCAAAGATACATCTACATGTGGAATAATTCACACTGAGAACTAACTGGAAAATGGCAGAAGGACTCTGGTACAACTAAGGCTGTAAGAAAGATACACACTTAATCAGGGAGGAAGGGAAGAAAGCAATCAGGTTGGGATCTGTGCCACTGGAAGGGGACTCAGTGGAACTGGGAGATTACATGGGTGGAGACTCACACGAGGGAGGGAGTGGTGAGAGCCACAAATTGGGTGCCCCCAGTTCTGGGGTCCTATGCAGGGGAGACGAGACCCCTGGGCTGGCTGGAGTGCTGGTGGGACTAACAAGAGAGAAGTGGGAAGCCTGGATTCTACTCACGAAGACTGCACGTGCTGGCTTGCCAGCTTTCCCATGACCACCTCAGCATGGGCCCTAGCCTGAGCCAAGTAAATGCTCTGGCCCCATTCACTCCACATCAGAGTGCAGCACTGGATCTCGGGTGGCCACAACCAGACAGAAGACCTGACTGTGGGACACAGAGGTTAGCCAGCCTGTGTGGAGACTGGGTTGGCAGAGGCAGCCATTGTTGGCACTTAATCAAGCAGCACATCAAAAGCAGCCCAGATCTCTCTCTGATGGTGGCTGCTCCACCACAGCTCACCTCTCAACACATGCTGAGAGTCTGCGTGGGCACCCCTGCCTTGTGGTGTGGCTCCACGACAGGGCTGAGGCCGCGGAGGCAAGGGGCACTGATCGGCTGTGAGGGACAAAGGGGACTTGCACGCAAGGCTGCATCTGAGTAGAGCGAGGAAAACAACTGTGGGCACTTGCTCAGGCAGCAGCACGTCGGAGATAGTTCAGATTTCTGTCTTCAGCTGACATGAGCCAAGAGCCTGCATGAGCCCCACTTGCTTCAGCACTCCCTGCTTCGCGGGCAAGCGTCCCGGTTCCAAGAGAGTGGAAAACAAACACTTAAATACAACAGAGTCAGTACTGACCATCAGGGCTTCTGCTTCAGCAACTTGGTATCAGACCCCCATTCCCATTAGGGTAGTGTTTGGTCACTGATCAGAGGGAAAGTCTGGCCTCACACCCAGCTCCAGCTCTAGCCCCTCTATCTCCAGCCTCACCCCTACCAGGTGATAGCTGCCAGCATACCCTCAGGAAGGACATGACTTGCAACCATATCAAATCCAGCTGTTCCACCAAAGGTATCGGGCACATACAGTCTGCACAGGGACACTCCCACATAAGAACAACCCTGCCAGACTGCAATAAGTAACCGACCTAAATTCACAAAGGCAGAGAAAGTTAAGCAAAATCAAAAAGCAGAGGAACTGCTCCTGAAAAGATAATGAAACAGAAATAAATGATTTACCACATAAAGAATTCAAAGCATTGGTTATAAAAATGTTAACTGAATTAGGGAAAAGAATAAATTACACAGTGATAGTTTTAATAAGAAACTAGAAAATATAAAAAATACCTATCCATAAATGAAGAATTCAATAGCTGAAATAAAAAACACACTAGGAGAAATGAATAACAGAATAAATGATACAGAAAAACACATAACTACTCTGGAAGACAGAATAATGGTAATGGTAATCACACAATCAGAACAGCAAAAAGAAAAGCAAATTAAAAATATGAAAATAGTCTAAGAGATCCCTGAAATAATATCAAGTATACCAACATTCTCATTATAGGGGTCCCAGAAAAAGAAGAGACAGAGAAGGGAGCCAAAAATGTATTTGATGAAATTATAGCTGAAAACTTAGCAAACCTGAAGAAGGAAACAGATATCCAGATACAGGAAGCACAGAGAGTTCCAAACAAGGTGAACTCAAACAGACCCACACCAAGACATATACCTAAAATGGCAAAAAATAAAAAGAGACAATTCTAAAGGCAGCTAGAGAGAAACAAAGAATCGTATAATACAAGGGAATCCCCATAAGGTTATCAGCCGATTTTTCTGCAGAAACTTTGCAGGCCAGAAGGGAGAGACATGAGAATTCAAGAATAAGGCTTCCTACTAAAGAGAGATTTGAAGTAAACTTGAGTTTGGAGTTGAATACCATGATATCATCCTATAACCAAGGATTCCAGTTGAGAAAACAGTCTCTGAAAGGTTGAAACATAATCCTCTCCAATTCCAAGAGCCAAGGACTGGTTGAGTTGGCATTTAGACTCCATGTTCTCAGACATGAGCATGTCACCCACCAACATCCAAGAATCTTTTAGGTTATAAGCCCTTAGGGAACTTGTAATTTCATTTCTTGTGAAAGAAAAAAAAGTTTTTTTTAAACCCACAGAAATAGCTATTGTTGAGTTGGATGTAACTGAACATTAAAATGAAGAACAAACAATCCCAGTTCTGTCAGGAGTGACTTAAATGAGAAACTAGCACCTGGCTGAACTACCAATGAAAAATAATAAACCCTTAGTGCCACCTAAGATTGGAAGAAAACCTTTTTTTTTTTTTTCTTCCAGGATCTGGAACAATATTAAGAGAGAGAGATGGAAGCCTACCCATGTTCTGCATTAAACCCATCTTCCTAACTGAAAGGAAAAGAAGAGGAAAAAAAATTACTTTATTACTCCTTTATTTCCTACTTCCTGGCTTGGAGATCCAAGCTCTTTGACAAATAGAAAACTAGGCAACCATCCCCTTATGTATGGCACAAATTCCTTTTCTTTCTTTCTTTAAAACAGAGTACTGGCTGACTAAAATTGTGTTTTTTAATTAGATTTAATGCTTTTTTCTTTTTTAAATTTCAAAAAAAGCTTTTAGAAAATTTAGGAAAAACAAAAATTTGGTAATTTTTATTTTCTCTTTACTCTTTTAAAATATATATTTTTAAAAACAAGAGCATAGGCAGAGGCCATAAAATTAAATCAGAGAAGAAATGTTAATATAACTGATAAATGTTTTTTAAAGTGTAACTCTACTAAATATCAAATAAATGAAAATTAAAATAATGAGATAAGTTTATCAAATTGATGAACATTTAAAAACTGATAGCTAGTTTTAGGATAAGTTTAGATAACACTGTTATATTCACTTGATGTAAATATAGATTGAAATCAATTTTCTGGAAAGAAGTTTGTCAATAATATTATAGTAAGGGCCCTGAAATTTTTCATATTATTAGAAACAGTAGTATTTTCACACCTAAGTTTTTTTTTTTTTTTTTTTTTTTTTTTGCTGTACGCGGGCCTCTCACTGTTGTGGCCTCTCCCGTGGCGGAGCACAGGCTCCGGACGTGCAGGCTCAGCGGCCATGGCTCACGGGCCCAGCCGCTCCGCGGCATGTGGGATCTTCCTGGACTGGGGCACGAACCCGTGTCCCCTGCATCGGCAGGCGGACCCTCAACCACTGCGCCACCAGGGAAGCCCCTAAGATTTTATCTTAAGTATATCATCGAAGATACAGAGTAATATTTATACAAAAGTATATTTATTACAATATTATTAACATAGGCAAATTGTATTAGGGTTAAAACTATCAAATAACAAGTTAATATCTGTATAAATTACATCTAATGGAATATTATTCAAAGAGTCGAGTTTTTTTAAATAATGACATGGAAAAAATGCCTGCCACATCAATAAAAAGACAACTGTTTATATAATATGGCCCATATTTTTAAGAATATATGTGCATAATTGATGAAAATATACAAAGAGGCTTATAAAAAGGTTTGCAGTTATCTGTTTTTTTGAGATTATGGGGATCATTATTAACAATTCTTCCTACCTCCCTATGTTTTCTAAATATTAATATATTTTTTAAATAACTTGACTCAAATATGCAGTCAGAGCTGGGGAGAAATTTCAAAACCACAGAAGAGCTTAGGCAAAGGTGGATAGGTGGGGTTGTACCCGATGTAAGTGATGAGAGCATGGCTGGGGCAAAGGGTATACAGGCTGCAGGGAGTTAGACATGTAACCAGACAGCTAAAGTGTGCACATATATCAGAAAGCCTAGAAAATCCAGATGAACCACTGACTTTTTTTTTTTTTTTTTTTTTTTTAGTTTCTGCTTTATAACAAAGTGAATCAGTCATACATATACATCTGTTCCCACATCCCTTCCCTCTTGTGTCTCCCTCCCTCCCACCCTCCCTATCCCACCCCTCCAGGCGGTCCCAAAGCACCGAGCTGATCTCCCTGTGCTCTGCGGCTGCTTCCCACTATCTATCTACCTTACGTTTGGTACTGTATATATGTCCATGCCTCTCTCTCGCTTTAACCACTGACATTCTTGAATCAAATAGTGATTTGCTGAATGCAAAGTTCCGCTTGGATTCATAGACAGCAATGCAGCACGTGGACTAGGTGGAGTGAGGGAGTGGAGATATAGGAAAGAGTTATTAATTCACTACTAAATGCCTCTGTGAATGAAATGACAATTAAGAAACATTCTGTATTCCTCCTCTTGACAAAAGGCAGCATCAGAGAATCTGCACAAATTCCCAAAGGAGAGCTCTGGAGAGATTATTCAAGAACATCAAGATGGTGTTGAAAGGGTGTCATCCACAAGAAAGATTTAGGATTTTCCTCTAATTTACCTTCTTTTGGTGTAATATCTGAGAATCAGAGTTCTTCGCCATTCTGAATCTTACTCCCATTGTCCCTGATCCTGACTGTTTGTCTCCCAATATGATGAACTTGCTTCTCTCTTACTTGAGACGTATTTCCGTTTTTTTACTTCCAGCTCTCTAGAACTGGAATGTCTCTAAGACCTCATCTCAATTAGTTTGCAGATTTCAGACATACGTGATTTGAAGCTCGGTTCACTCTTCACTAATTAAACGACCTCAAGTACATTATTTAGTCTCAGTTTCTTTATAAGTAAAATGAAAATAATGTTACCAATTTTGACGGGTAGCTATGAGTACTAAACTAAATGAGATTATGGGATGTATCTGAAACATACTAGATGCATTTATTTTTATTATTTCCTTCACCCCTCATTTCATCCTCTGCTACCAGAATGTGGGAGTTCCTAACAAAGGCGAGAGGAGATACAGGTAGAGTTGATACAATGGGGGACCAGAGTTGTCCCTGTGGCTATTAGTATTGTTTATTGTTTGTTTTTGTTTGTAATGGTTACTATGCCACTTTATCAGTCCAGGGGAGATCACTAGAATACTCAGGTGCAAATTTTCATTATTCAAAAGACGGTTCTTGTAACTTTGCCTACCTGTGAAAAATAAATGATTTGTAAAGAACTTTTGAGTCTGTACATGCATTTTATACTGTCCATACTTCTTAGAAATAAGGTTTAATGACCTACAAAGTAAGGTACTTTCCTTGCTTTCCTTTCTTTGCTTGTTTTATTTTCAGAAGAAATAAGTAAAAATGGATCTATCCACCTTGTCTGTCTCACTCCCTATTGTTATGACTAACTTTCCATGTTGTTCCCTTGGTCAGACCAAGAAATCTGTGGCCACGAAAGAGTGAATTAAAGGATATGTAAGGAAATAAAATGCATGCTTTTTGGCTTCAGTGCCACCACATATTGAGTTCAACTGGCCACAGTGAGACCAAATGAGGGGAAATGTTCTAACTGCTTCAATGCCATGGAGAGTTTAAATGTGATGAAGCCTTGAAGATTGCTGCAGGACAGCATCAAGTATTTTACCATATTTATTTTTCATGAGTTCTCTCTTGCCTGGCTTTGTAAAACATTCATCCCAATAAATGATTTACCATAGCAGGAAAGTTACAGGAAATTGATCTGAGCTCACCTTCAAACATTATGAAGGCTCTGAAGTCTAATCAGATTCCAGAGAGGATTCTGAGGTAGCAGACATTTTTGAATAGAAAAGGGGAAAAACGCACTAGGAAAACACTGCAAAGACTCATCTGCCTTTCATTTTAACATATGCCCATTCTGAATGTTCCTGCTTTGAAGGAAGGCCATTCACTTGAAATTTATTTTTAGTTAATGAAGGTAACCTTTTAAACTCCATTAGCAGCTTCTTTCTCAGCCTAAGTGTAGAGAAGCCTATGGGATTTGGGAGATACCCGGCTGCTCTCTAGGAAGTATGTTTTTAATAGTGGCCCAGGGCTCTGCTTCCACAAAAGCAAGATTCAGAATACTCCAGAAAGCCCACGTGGACTCTCCAAGAACCAAAGTCTTAGGTTTAGAAAACTGTTTAATCTTTGAGAAATAAAAGTACACTAGCACCCCAGAGTCCCAGATTTTCATCTTTTACCAGGAAGTCTCATTCCAAGAGGGCACCATGTTTTCAGGGAGGAAGAAGAGTTGATTCTTGGAATAGCTAAGTACTCTTTTACTAAGGCCTGTGGAGCTCTGGCTCTAGAAGGGGAAGCAGAGTCTTAGAACTTGAGCTTGGGAGAGAACCAAACTCATGAATGTGGTCTGCAAAACAGGGTGTGGCAAAATTGATTCACACAGTGTAATAGTATCATTGGGTTTGGAAGTCAGACAGGGATTCAAATCACAGCTTGTCGACTTATATACTAAAGGAGCTATTATTCGACATCCATTTGATACTCTAGCTTACGTCTTATGCAGAAATTCCTAAGAGATGTAGAAGAGTTGAGATAAGGATAATGAATCATTGTGTTTAAAAAAAAATTCACCATTGATATTCTCACTAGTTACCTCTGAGACCTTCTCTAATTTCCAGACTCTCGAATATTATATTATTTCTCCCATAAAATGTAAAGTGACTCTTTCAGACCCTTAATGAGAATTCCAGAGTCCATGGAAGTAATGGGAGACCATGAATTCATGTGGAAGTGTGGTCCTGGGTAATGGGCTGGTGACTGACTTCCATAAACCTAGCTCTCAGCATGTGCTTCAAATCCTATCCTTGGTAAAGTTATAAATTATTCCTTGAATTTGCCCTTTGGGTTGTTCACAAATCTTTAAAACTTGGACTGTTAAATCCTGAAATTCTAAGTACCTACTGTACTTCAGAAGATATATTCAGTAATATAAATTAGTTTCCTCTCTCTATTTAGAATACATCCCTGAATTGCATTTTGTTGGGATTTAGGTGACAAAGACATAATGCCCTTTCGAAAAATAATTTGGGGGAAGGGATAAACAAGTCCTTAAGAGAGGGGTGAACCACTCAACAGTCATTTTGCTGACAGACATTTGGGATTTTGCACATGTGATTCTGAAGAGTTAATTTAGATTATATCAGCAAATATGGTAAACCCCATAGCAAGATGTGTTTTACCCATAAGTGAATCATAATGTTCTCATTAACGTACATTCCCTCAGAATCTACCATGGGTGTGAAATCATACTGAAGAAATTAGTCTTTATAAAGTCACCTGATTTGATCATTTACTTGAGGGCTAAAGGCAGAAAAAGAAAAAACAAACGCTTCCCAAATATGGACCATATTCATTAAAAAAAATTAACCTGACATTCAATCATTATGCAATTTTAAGAAACTCTGGACAAACTTACCCAATAGTTATCTGAACCTAGACCCCAGCTTCACCCCACTTTCACTAAGTGCTTTAGCTTTGATAGTAGGGAATGTTATAGATATATTAGTCAAAGAGTATAGAAAATCCATCCTCCTATACATCTTGGGTCTCACCTACACAGTTAGTTATGTGTGAAATTCTCTTACCTCTCTGAAATATATTCTCTCGAATGAGGGCAGCAGTCAGTCATTCTTTCCTTTCTGTCATACCTACATTGTGAAAACAAACAATACTTCTCTTTCCTTGCATAGGCCATCTCTTGAATAACCAACTATTTCCTTGGCCGATTATTCAAACTACATTGCCCTTTTTCTTCAAGCTATGTGCAATAGTTCAGCTATTGGCAACCACAGAGGTGCCTCTTTCCAGGGACATATAAATACGGTAGTAGAACAATGTGGTAATGGTAAGCACCGTTTGTCAGATTCTTTGGAGGTTTATGGTGATAACACTATTGGCTGAGCTTCCGTTGCTGCAAGAGAGTTATGGCCATGAGACCTGTATAGCCCACTGAGATAACAGCCTTGAGTCCCTTGTATTCAAGCCAACAAGAGCTTTTGGAAAAGTGAGGGTGTATTCCTTTTGCCAAGCCATCAGTGTGATCCTTGTGAACCTGCATTATCAAGTACAGACATTAGTAGTTACTTGGCACAGAAACAGCTAGAATTTAGGAAACACAATAGTCCAAATGGATTGGACTCGTTAAAGGTAAACACTCCCTCTTATTTCACCTCATGCTTTCACTATCCTGCCTCTTTATTTCCATTTCCCTACATGCAGCCCTCTTTTATTTTCCTGGAAAACCACAGCTTTTCTCTCACTCCTGTGTATCATCTCCCTCTCAAGCCTTTGACTTTAATTGCTAACCTCTCACTTCTTCCTTTCCCTTATCAACTTGTGCCTTATTCTCTTCCTATAAGTATTTTAAAGTAGTATTTTGATTTTTTTAAATTCATGCCTGTTCCGAAGCTCATATGTAATGCTCTATAGACTTCAGAGTACTTTCTCTCACTTTAATGAAGCTGATGCTTTACACAATACTATGACGTTGCAACAACAGATGTTGTCTTCTTTATATAAATAAAGATGAAGACACAGGTTCAGACAGATTAATTCTGCCCAAGTTTTCCCAGTCTGTAACACTCTGATCTGGAATTAGAACCCTAGTCCCCTTATATTTCTACCTTCTCATAGCTGCCTATCTCTCTCCATCTCTGACTGCTATGGCCGTGCATCATATCTCCTGAAATGTAAGAAAACACACACACTAGAAAAAACGGACTATGTCTTTAAGACAGTTAGCCCTGCTAATGGCAGAGCTGCAGAAAACTATCGACTAATCCTCTGAGCCTTGGAACTTGTGGGATGTGCTGCAAAATACATCTTAATTAACCACAGAATCAAGAGATCAATGTAAGTCATTAGAAGCGCAGTGCTGCACCAAGTACAGCACATTGTGGGAAAGCAGGTAAATCCACACTGTTCACCCAAAAATGCAGATGTGCACCAGTACACTCATCCAGCCTGAGGATGACACTGTGACAAGCTGAGCAGTTAACTTCAAGAGCAGGGGCCCATGACACTAAGATTTTATTTTTTAAAGACTGACTACAACACTTTATTGCCTGCATGTCATTTGACACAAATGTACATCCTATGATAATAAACCTGGATTAAGTAAACAATTACCTGAGACCTTTTATAAGTACTTTCCCACCCTGAAGTTACCCTTTCATTTTTAAGGTTTAGCTGATCTCTAAAGTTCTCTAGTTTCAACTGATATACATGTAAAATTAACTACACAATCCAGTAGTTTCACATATAAAAAGTACATTCACATGCTAGTGATTCTTTTCAATATTTCCGATTTATTTTGCAAAAGTAGGTTTGATTAGTGGACCTTCAAAATCACTCCCTGAAATCAGTTGTTAATTTCCTCATTTTCTTTGCTTGAGAAGTTGATAAGAAAATTCATCATCAAGGCAAAATCTAATGTCCAGATAAGTCGTAAATGAAGTATAGTGCTATAATCTATTTCACACAGAAGGTATCATCACGTTCTTGCAAATACTGGGCTGCACCATCTCCTACACCACTCATGGTTCACTCTGGAATGTACTAATCGTTCTAGAATGTTCTAAACTGAATTTGTACCAACTGCTGCATTTCACAGCAGCATAATTGAAAGTACATCAATTCAGAAAATCTCTCATTTCCGTCAGAATAAATAAATGTAAACAAATTCCCTTCTGGCCACAACCATGAAAAAAAACACTGGCATGAAATGCTAAAGCTTAGCTTTAATACACATACATCGATGTGTCATCTGGCTTTACCAGAACTTTATAGTGGATTGAAAGACAATGGCAAAAAGAAATTTTTTCTGAGTATAAAATTGATTTATATATTGATGTTTAATTTAAGGATGCAGAACCCCTTGAAATTAATAGAAGGATCTCCATAAAGAAAACATATTTTAAAAAATAATTTTAACAGATTTGGGGAAAAATGAGGAGGTACAATATAAAAGTCATAATGATTTGGATTCTGACCGTTTGCCTGGACAAATCATTGCAAAAAGCAGGGGCAAGTAAAGAGGCAGAGAGGGGTGTTTTTTATTGATTACCTATACTATCTTATGTCACGTGGTGGGTTTTTTTTTTAACATCTTAATTGGAGTATAATTGCTTTACACTGTTGGGTTAGTTTCTGCTGTATAACAAAGTGAATCAGCTATACGTATACATATATCCCCAATTCCCCTCCCTCTTACATCTCCCTCCCACCCTCCTTATCCCACAGCTCCAGGTGGTCGCAAAGCACCAAGCTGATCTCCCTGTGCTATGCGGCTGCTTCCCACTAGCTATTTATTTTACATTTGGTAGTGTATATATATCAATGACACTCTCTCACTTCGTCCCAGCTTACACTTCCCCCTCCCCATGTCCTCAAGTCCATTCTCTACATCTGCATCTTTATTCCAGTCCTACGCCTAGGTTCTTCAAAACCATTTTTGTTTTTTTAGATTCCATATATATTTGTTAGCATATGTTATTTGTTCTTCTCTTTCTGGCTTACTTCACTCTGTATGACAGACTCTAGGTCCATCCACCTCACTGCAAATAACTCAATTTCATTTCTTTTTATGGCTGAGTAATATTCCATTGTATATAGGTGACACATCTTCTTTATCCATTCATCTGTTGACAAACACTTAGGGTGCTTCCATGTCCTGGCTATTGTAAATAGTGCTGCAATCAACATTGCGCTACAGACTATTTCTGAACTATGGTTTTCTCAGGGTATATACCAAGTAGGGGGATTGCTGGGTCATACGGTAGTTCTATTTTTAGTTTTTTAAGGAACCTCCATACTGTTCTCCATAGTGGCTCTATCAATTTACATTCCCACCACCAGTGCAAGAGGGTTCCCTTTTCTACACACCCTCAACAGCATTTACTGCTTGTAGATTTTTTGATGATGGTCAGTCTGAATGGTGTGAGGTGATACCTCATTGTACTTTTGATTTGCATTTCTCTAATGATTAATGATGTTGAGCATCCTTTCATGTGTTTGTTGGCAATCTGGATATCTTCTTTGGAGAAATGTCTATTTAGGTCTTCGGCCATTTTCGTATTGGGTTGTCTGTTTTTCATACTGAGCTGCATGAGCTGCTTGTATATTTTGGAGATTAATCCTTTGTCACTTGCTTCATTTACAAATATTTTCTCCAATTCTGAGGGTTGTTTTTTCACCTTGTTTATGGTTTCTTTTCCTGTGCAAAAGCTTTTAAGTTTCATTAGGTCCCATTTGTTTATTTTTGTTTTTATTTCCATTTCTCTAGGAGGTGGGTCATAAAGGATCTTGCTGTGATTTATGTCATGGAGTGTTCTGCTAATGTTTTCCTCTAAGAGTTTTCTAGCATGTGACCTTACATTTAGGTCTTTAATCCAGTTAGACTTTATTTTTGTGTATGGTGTTAGGGAGTGTTCTAATTTCATTCTTTTACATGTAGCTGTCCAGTTTTCCCAGCACCACTTATTGAAGAGGCTGTCTTTTCTCCATCATATATTCTTGCCTCCTTTATCAAACACAAGGTGACCATATGTGCATGGGTTTATCTCTGGGCTTTCTATCCCGTTCGATTGATGTATATTTCTGTTTTTGTATCATTACCATAATGTCTTGATTTCTGTAGCTTTGTAGTATAGTCTAAAGTCAGGGAGCCTGATTACTCAGGCTCCATTTTTCTTTCTCAAGGTTGATTTGGCTATTCGGGGTCTTTTGTGTTTCCATACAAATTGTGAAACTTTTTGTTTTAGTTCTGTGAAAAATGCCAGTGGTAGTTTGATAGGGATTGCACTGAATCTGTAGATTGCTTTGGGTAGTAGAGTCATTTTCACAATGTTGATTCTTCCAATCCAAGAACATGGTATATCTCTCCATCTGTTTGTATCATCTTTAATTTCTTTCATCAGTGTCTTATAGTTTTCTGCATACAGTCTTTTGTCTCCTTAGGTAGGTTTATTCCAAGTATTTTATTCTTTTTGTTGCAATGATAAATGGGAGTGTTTCCTTAATTTCTCTATCAGATTTTTCATCATTAGTGTATAGGAATGCAAGAAAATCTGTGTGTTATTTTTGTATCCTGCTACATTACCAAATTCACTGATTAGCTCTAGTAGTTTTCTGGTAGCATCTTTAGGATTCTCTATGTATAGTATCATGTCACTTGCAAACAGTGACAGCTTTACTTCTTCTTTTCCGATTTGGATTCCTTTTATTTCTTTTTCTTCTCTGATGGCTGTGGTTAAAAATTCCAAAACTATGTTGAATAATAGTGATGAGAGTGGACATCCTTGCCTTGTTCCTGATCTTAGAGGAAATGCTTTCAGTTTTTCACCATTGAGAATGATGTGTGCTGTAGGTCTGTGGTATATGGCCTTTATTATGTTGAGGTAGGTTGCCTCTATGCCCACTCTCTGGAGAGTTTTTATAATAAATGGGTGTTGAATTTTTTTCAAAAGGTTTTTTTGCATCTATTGAGATGATCATATGGTTTTTATTCCTCAATTTGTTAATCTGGTGTATCACACTGACTGATTTGCATATATTGAAGAATCTTTGCATCCCTGGGATAAATCCCACTTGATCATGGGGTATGATCCTTTTAATATGTTGATGGATTCTGTTTGCTAGTATTTTGTTGTGGATTTTTGCATCTATATCCATCAGTGCTATTGGCCTGTAAATTTCTTTTCTTTGTAGTATCTTTGTCTGGTTTTGGTGTCAGGGTGATGGTGGCCTCAGAGAATGAGTTTGGGATTGTTCCTTCCTCTGCAAATTTTTGAAAGAGTTTGAGAAGGATGGGTGTTAGCTCTTCTCTGAATGTATGATAGAGTTCACCTGTGAAGCCATCTGGTCCTGGACTTTTGTTTGTTGGAAGATTTTTAATCACAGTTTCAATTTCATTACTTGTGATTGGTCTGTTCAAATTTCCTATTTCTTCCTGGTTGAGTTTTGGAAGGTTATACCTTTCTGAGAATTTCTCCATTTCTTCCAGGTTGTCCGTTTTATTGGTATAGAGTTGCTTGTAGTAGTCTCCTAGGATGCTTTGTATTTCTGCGGTGTCTGTTGTAACCTCTCCTTTTTCATTTCTAATTTTATTGATTTAAGTCCTCTCCCTCTTTTTCTTGCTGAGTCTGGCTAATAGTTTATCAATTTTGTTTTCCTTCTCAAAGAACCAGCTTGTAGTTTTATTGATTTTTGCTACTGTTTTCTTTGTTTCTATTTCATTTATTTCTGCTATGATCTTTATGATTTCCTTCCTTCTGCTAACTTTGGGTTTTGTTTGTTCTTCTTTCTCTAGTTCCTTTAGGTGTAAGGTTAGATTGTTTATTTGAGATTTTTCTTGTTTTTTGAGGTAGGCTTGTATAGCTATAAACTTCCCTCTGAGAACTGCTTTTGCTGCATCCCATAGGTTTTGGATTGTCGTGCTTTCATTGCCATTTGTCTCTAGGTATTTTCTGATTTCCTCTTTGATTTCTTCAGTGATCTCTTGGTTATTTAGTAACGTATTGTTTAGCCTCCATATCTATGGGTTTTTCCCTTTAATTCATTCCTAATCTCATAGATTTTTGGTTAGAAAAGATGCTTGATATGATTTCAATTTTCTTAAATTTACTGAGCCTTGGTTTGTGCCCTAAGAGGTGATCTATCCTGGAGAATGTTCCATGCACACTTGAGAAGAAAGTGTAATCTGCTTTTCTTGGATGGAATATCCTATAAATATCAATTAAATCTACCTGGTCTATTGTGTCGTTTAAAGCTTGTGCTTCCGTATTAATTTTCTGTTTGGATGATCTGTCCATTGGTGTAAGTGAGGTGTTGAAGTCCCCCACTATTATTGTGTTACTGTCTATTTCCTCCTTTATAGCTGTTAGCAGTTGCCTTATGTATTGAGGTGCTCCTATGTTGGGTGCATATATATTTATAATTGTTATTTCTTCTTCTTGGATTGATCCCTTGATCATTATGTAGTGTCCTTTCTTGTCACTTGTAACATTCTTTATTTTAAACTCTATTTTATCTGATATGAGTATTGCTACTCAGGCTTTCTTTTGATTTCCATTTGCATAGAATATCTTTTTCTATCCCCTCACTTTCAGTCTGTATGTGTCCCTAGGTCTGAAGTGGGTCTCTTGTAGAAAGCATATATACAGGTCTTGTTTTTTTATCCATTCAGCAAGCCTGTGTCTTTTGTTTGCAGGATTTAATCCATTCATGTTTAAGGTAATTATCGATATGCATGTTCCTATGACCATTTTCTTAATTGTTTTGGGTTTTTTTTTTAGGTCCTTTTCTTTTCTTGTATTCCGCACTTAGAGAAGCTCTTTTAGAATTAGTTGTAAAGCTGGTTTTGTGGTGATGAATTCTCTTAGCTTTTGCTTGTCTGAAAAGCTTTTCATTTCTCCATCGAATCTGAATGAGATCCTTGCCGGGTAGAGTAATCTTGGTTGTAGGTTCTTCCCTTTCATCACTTTAAGTATATCATGCCACTCCCTTCTGGCTTGTAGAGTTTCTGCTGAGAAATCAGCTGTTAACTTTATGGGAGTTCCCTTGTATGTTATTTGTCATTTTTCCCTTGCTGCTTTCAATAATTTTTCTTTGTCTTTAATTTTTGCCAATTTGATTGCTACGTGTCTTGGCGTGTTTCCCCTTGGGTTTATCCTGTATGAGACTCTCTGCACTTCCTGGACTTGGGTGGCTATTTCCTTTCCCATGTTAGGGAAGCTTCTGACTATAATCTCTTCAAATATTTTCTTGGGTCCCTTCTCTCTATCTTCTCCTTCTGGGACCCCTATAATTTGAATGTTGATGTGTTCAAAGTTGTCCCAGTGGTCTCTTAGGCTGTCTTCTTTTCATTCTTTTTTCTTTATTCTGTTCTGTAGCAGTGAATTCCACCAATCTGTCTCCCAGGTCACTTATCCATTCTTCTGCCTCAGTTATTCTGCTACTGATTCCTTCTAGTGTATTTTTTTCAATATATTTATTTTTATTTATTTATTTTAACATCTTTATTAGAGTATAATTGCATTACAATCGTGTGTTACTTTCTGCTTTATAACAAGGTGAATCCATTATACATATATATATATATATGTCTCCATATCTCTTCCCTCTTGCGTCTCCCTCCCTCCCACACACTCCCTATCCCACCCCTCTCGGTGGTCACAAAGCACTGAGCTGATCTCCCTGTGCTATGCGACTGCTTCCCGCTAGCTATCAACTTTATGTTTGGTAGTGTATATATGTCCATGCCACTCTCTCACTTTGTCCCAGCTTACCCTTCCCCCTCCCATATCATCAATCCCACTCCCTAGTAGGTCTGCGTCTTTATTCCCGTCTTATTGCTAGGTTCTTCATGACCATTTTCTTTTTTAGATTCCATATATATGTGTTAGCATACAGTATTTGTTTTTCTCTTTCTGACTTATTTCACTCTGTATAACAGACTCTAGGTCCACACACCTCACTACAAATAACTTAACTTAGTTTCTTTTTATGGCTGAGTACAATTCCATTGTATATATGTGCCACATCTTCTTTATCCATTCATCTGTTGATGGACACTTAGGTTGCTTCCATGTCCTGGCTATTGTAAATAGAGCTGCAATGAACAATTTGGTACATGACTTTGAATTATGGTTTTCTCAGGGTATATGCCCAGTAGTGGGGTTGCTGGGCCATATGGTACTTCTATTTTTAGTTTTTTAAGGAACCTCCATACTGTTCTCCATAGTGGCTGTATCAATTTATATTCCCACCAACAGTGCAAGAGGGTTCCCTTTTCTCCACACCCTCTCTAGCATTTATTTTTTGTAGGTTTTTTGATGATGGCCATTCTGTCTGGTGTGAGATGATACCTCATTGAAGTTTTGATTTGCATTTCTCTAATGATTAGTGATGTTGAGCATTCTTTCATGTGTTTGTTGGCAATCTGTATATCTTCTTTGTAGAAGTGTCTATTTACGTGTTCTACCCATTTTTGGATTGGGTTGTTTGTTTTTTGATATTGAGCTGCATGAGCTGCTTGTATATTTTGGAGATTAATCCTTTGTCAGTTGCTTCATTTGCAAATATTTTCTCCAATTCTGAGGGTTGTCTTTTGGTCTTATTTATGGTTTCCTTTGCTGTGCAAAAGCTTTTAAGTTTCAGTAGGTCCTGTTTGTCTATTTTTGTTTTTATTTCCATTTCTCTAGGAGGTGGGTCAAAAAGGATCTTGCTGTGATTTATGTCATAGAGTGTTCTGCCTATGTTTTCCTCTAAGAGTTTTAGAGCGTCTGGCCTTACATTTAGGTCTTTAATCCATTTGGAGTTTATTTTTCTGTATGGTGTTATGGAGTGTTCTAATTTCATTCTTTTACATGTAGCTGTCCAGTTTTCCCAGCACCACTTATTGAAGAGACTGTCTTTTCTCCATCATATATTCTTGCCTCCTTTATCAAACACAAGGTGACCATATGTTCATGGGTTTATCTCTGGGCTTTCTATTCTGTTCCATTGATCTATATTTCTGTTTTTGTGCCAGTATCATACTGTCTTGATTCCTGTAGCTTTGTAGTGTAGTCTGAAGTCAGAGAGCCTGCTTCCTCCATCTCCGTTTTTCTTTCTCAAGATTGCTTTGGCTATTCGAGGTCTTTTGTGTTTCCAAACAAATTGTGAAATTTTTTGTTCTAGTTCTGTGAAAAATGCCAGTGGTAGTTTGATAGGGATTGCATTGAATCTGTAGATTGCTTTGGGTAGTAGAGTCATTTTCATATTGATTCTTCCAATCCAAGAACATTGTATATCTCTCCATCTATTTGTACCATCTTTAATTTCTTTCATCAGTGTCTTATAATTTTGTGCATACAGGTCTCTTGCCTCCTTAGGTAGGTTTTCTAGTGTATTCTTCATTTCATTGATTCTACTGTTCATCTCTGTTTGTTCTTTCATTCTTCTAGGTCTTTGTTAAACATTTTTTGCATCTTCTCTAGCTTTGCCTCCATTCTTTTTCTGAGGTCCTGGATCATATTCACTATCATTATTCTGAATTCTTTTTCTGGAAGTTTGCCTATCTCCACTCCATTTAGTTGTTTTTCTGGGGTTTTATCTTGTTCCTTAATATGGTGCATAGCCCTCTGCCTTTTCATCTTGTGTATCTTTCTGTGAATGTGTTTTTTTTTTCCCCACTGGCTGCAGGATTGTAGTTCTTCTTGCTTCTGCTGTCTGCCCTCTGGTGGATGAGGCTATCTAAGAGGCTTGTGCACGTTTCCTGATGGGAGGGACTGGTGGTGGGTAGAGCTGGCTGCTGCTCTGGTGGGCAGAGCTCAGTAAAACTTGAATCCACTTGACTGCTGATGGCTGGGGTTGTGTTCCCTCCCTGTTGGTTGTTTGGCCTGAGGTGACCCAACACTGGAGCTTACCCAGGCTCTTTCATGGGGCCAATGGCTGACTCTGGTAGGGCTTACACTAAAGAGCACTTCCCAGAACCTCTGCTGCCAGCGTCCCTGTCCTCAGAGTGAGACAGAGCCACCCCACGCCTCTGCAGGAGACTCTTCAACAACAGCAGGTATGTCTGGTTCAGTCTCCTATGAGGTCACTGCTCCTTCCCCTGGGTCCCGATGCACACACTACTTTGTGCGTGCACTCCAAGAGTGGAGTCTCTGTTTCCCCCAGTCCTGTTGAAGTCCTCCAATCAAATCCCACTAGCATTCAAAGTCTGATTCTCTTGGAATTCCTCCTCCCGTTGCTGCAACTCCAGGTTGGGAAGCCTGACATGGGGCTCAGACCCTTCACTCCAGTGGGTGGACTTCTGTGGTATAAGTGTTCTCCAGTTTGTGAGTCACACACCCAGCAGTTATGGGATTTGATTTTATGGTGATTGTGCCCCTCCTACCATCTCACTGTGGCTTCTCCTTTGTCTTTGGATGTGGGGTATCTTTTTCGGTGGTTTCCAGTGTCTTCCTCTCGATGATTGCTCAGCAGTTAGTTGTGATTCCGGTGTTCTCACCGGAGGGAATGAGAGCACACCCTTCTACTCCAGCATCTTGAACCAATCTAAAGTACCCTACTCTCATTTTGTTACTGTCGATTTCCCCTCTTATGGTTGTTACAATTTGCCTCATGTATTGAGGTGCTCCTATGTTGGGTGCATAAATATTTACAATTATTATTTCTTCTTCTTGGATTGATTCCTTGATCATTGTGTAGTGTTCTTCTTTGTCTCATGTAATAGTCTTTATTTTAAAGTCTATTTTGTCTGATATGAGAATTGCCACTCCAGCTTTCTCTTGATTTCCATTTGCATGGTATATCTTTTTCCATCCTTTCACTTTCAGTCTGTATGTGTCCCTAGGTCTGAAGTGGGTCTTTTGTAGACAACATATACATGGGTCTTGTTTTTGTATCCATTCAGCCAGTCTATGTCTTTAGGTTGGAGCATTTAATCCATTCACATTTAAGGTAATTATCGATATGTATGTTCCTATTACCATTTTCTTAATTGTTTTGGGTTTGTTATTGTAAGTCTTTTCCTTCTCTTGTGTTTTCTGCCTAGACAAGTTCCTTTAGCATTTGTTGTAAAGCTGGTTTGGTGGTGCTAAATTCTCTTAGCTTTTGCTTGTCTGTAAAGGTTTTAATTTCTCCATCGAATCTGAAAGAGATCCTTGCTGGGTAGAGTAATCTTGGTTTTAGGTTTTTCCCTTTCATATCTCCTGCCACTCCCTTCTGGCTTGTAGAGTTTCTGCTGAAAGATCAGCTGTTAACCTTATGGGGATTCCCTTGTATGTTATTTCTTGCTTTTCCTTTGCTGCTTTTTTTTTTTTTTTTTTTTTTTTTTTTGCGGTACGCGGGCCTCTCACTGTTGTGGCCTCTCCCATTGTGGAGCACAGGCTCCGGACGCGCAGGCTCAGCAGCCATGGCTCACGGGCCCAGCCGCTCCACGTCATCTGGGATCTTCCCAGACTGGGGCATGAACCTGTGTCCCCTGCATTGGCAGGCGGACTCTCAACCACTGCGCCACCAGGGAAGCCCTTCTTTGCTGCTTTTAATTTTTTTCTCTACATTTAATTTTTGATAGTTTGATTAGTATGTGTCTTGGCATGTTTCTCCTTGGATTTATCCTGTATGGGATTCTCTGTGATTCCTGGACTTGATTGACTATTTCCTTTCCCATATTAGGGGACTTTTCAACTATTATCTCTTCAAATATTTTCTCAGTCCCTTTCTTTTTCTCTTCCTCTTCTGGGACCCCTATAATTCAAATGTTGGTGCATTTCATGTTGTCCCAGAGGTCTCTCAGACTTTCCTCAATTCTTTTCATTCTTTCTTCTTTGTTCTGCTCTGCGGTAGTTATTTCCCCTATTTTATCTTCCACGTCACTTATCCATTCTTCTGCCTCAGTTATTCTGCTATTAAATCCTTCTAGAGAATTTTTAATTTCATTTACTGTGTGGATCATCACTGTTTGTTTTCTCTTTAGTTCTTCTAGGTCCTTGTTAAACGTTTCTTATATTTTCTCCATTCTATTTCCAAGACTTTGGATCATCTTTACTACCATTACTCTGATTTTGTTTTCAAGTAGACTGCCTATTTCCTCTTCATTTGTTTGCTCTAGTGGGTTTTTACCTTGCTCCTTCATCTGCTGCATATTTCTCTGTCTTCTCATTTTGCTTAACTTACTGTGTTTGGGGTCTCCTCTTCGCAGGCTGCAGGTTCATAATTCCCGTTGTTTTTGGTGTCTGCCCCCAGTGGGGAAGGTTGGTTCAGTGGGTTGTGTAGGCTTCCTGGTGGAGGGGACTGGTGCCTGTGTTCTGGTGGACGAGGGTGAATCTTGTCTTTCTGGTGGGCAGGCCCTCGTCTGGTGGTGTGTTTTGGGGTGTCTGTGAACTTATTATGATTTTAGGCAGCGTCTCTGCTCATAGTTGCATTTGTGTTCCTATCTTGCTAGTTGTTTGGCATGGGGTGTCCAGCACTGGAGGTTGCTGGTCATTCAGTGGAGCTGGGTCTTAGCATTGAGATGGAGAACTCTGGGAGAGCTGTCGCCGATTGATGTTATGTGAGGCCATCTCTGGTGGTCCAATGTCCTGAACTTGGCTCTCCCACCTCTGAGGCTCAGGGCTGACACCCAGCCAGAGCACCAAGATCCTGTCGGCCACAAGGTAGAGATAGGGTAAAGTGCTGAAAAAGCCCAGCCTTTTCTTCTGTTCAGGAGACCTTGTTCTTCTGTGTAATAACTGTGCTCGAGACACATGACTGGATGTTCTCGACTGCAATTCCTTTATCCTTTGGGGTTTCAAGTGGGGCCGGAGGTGTAGACAGGTCTAGCAGAAGGCCCAGGGTCATACCATCCCACCTCTGCTTGGCCTGGAAAGTTTCACACCAACTCTTCCAAGCTGCAAATCCCCATGAGAGGGAAGAAAGGACTTCTAGTGTCACCAAGCAGGTATGGTTGTCCAAGGCACAGCACGCCTGGTTGCTAAGATGCTGAAGTTTGCAGCAAAGAGAAGTTTGCATGAGGAGTGGTGGAAAGGGTGATTCTGGTTTTGGTTTTTTGACTTACTGATTAGTCACTGAATTTCCCTTCAGTCCTTACACAAAACATCTTGATCTATACAATCAGGTTACTAAGCTTCCAAGAGAATTCATTTGTTGTAGTTCAAATTTGTTTCTAAAAATGCTTGAAACTAAACTATACTGTTCATTAAAATAAGAGAAACAAATATGTGGAAGGAAATTTTTTAAGCGAGAAAAATAAAATTCAATAACCTTCATAAAAATAACTACTTTTTATTGAGTGTTGGCATGTACTGTTTGATTTTCTTAATACTTTACATATACTGATTAATTTAATCCTTACAACAACTCTGTAAGTTAAATACTACAGCCTCATAGAGGTAAATTTGCCTTTGATTATAAAGATTTAAGTAGCAGAACTGCATTTAAACTCAGGTTACCCAGTTCCACAGTCTGTTTTAACCACAAAACAATAAGGCCTCTCTTTTACCTAGTTTTCTAAACTCCATATTTTAAAGTTCAAGAGTACCCATTGGTGCCACCATAAATTTATGATCTTCAAACTCAGTGGAGATCCTGAGCACTTTACCATCCTGGTGTGGTCACCCATTTTCTCTCTCCACAAGGCTATTCTAAACTACCGATTTTCTTAGGTCCTCCACTCCACTTCTGCCCTAAACCCCACTTTGACAAGAACTCATACTTTTCAGAGAAAATTGCTATCTCCAACATGAACAATCTCAACTATTTCATATTCCTGCAGACATTCACCTCTGCAGAAAAGGAAACTTTAATGCAAATTTGAAGTAAGCCTTCTACCTGGATTCTTGCTGTGAAAATCTCCTTTCTCTTCTGGAACCCTGTTCTTTTAGTTACCTTTTCTATTTCCTAAATGTTCAGTCTTCCTCTCCCAACATCCTCAGTTTCCTCCCATCACATACATGATCTCTCTGCAGTTCCTCTTTCTGCCATAGCTCCTTTTTCACTTCCTTTCTTAGCCAAGTCCTTGAAAATATAATTGCTACTTACTATCTCCACTTCTTCACTTTTTTTTCATATTCTGTGTCATTAGTTTTCTACTTCTCTCCTAATTCACTGGTAAAGGTCATGAATTATGTCATAATTACCAAATCCAATACATTCTTCCTAATCTTTATTTCCACCATGTGAAACTCACCACTATTAATTTCAGGGCAACTATTATCTTCTGGCTATGTTCCTCACTCCCTGATCCCTCCTTCTCAGCCTTGTTAATGCACTGCTTCCCTGTGACAAACTTTTGAATGTAGACTCTCCAGAATGTTATGGTTTTGTCCTATCATCCCTCTAAACATTCTTTTTATTAGACTGAACTCTCTCCTGCGTTCCTGACCCATATATCTGACTGATTACTACTTATGGAGTTTATTACTTCCTGACACTTAAACTCAATATGGCTTCTGGTAGCCAGCCTCAAGGACAGTCCTAATGATCCATGCCTCCTACTCCTCCTACTATTCACACTGTTTTAACATTCTTTCCCACCTTAAATTGTGCTGACCTGTGTAATCACTGGGATTTTGCAGAAATAGCATGTGTGGCTTATGAGGCTGAATCATAAAAGACACCGTGTCTTCTTCTGTGATGTCCCTTGGATTACCTGCTCTGAGAGGAGCCAACTAACATGTCACAAGGATACTCGAGCAGACCTTTGGAGAAGCCTGTCTGACACTAGCCACCTGCCAAGTCATGTGAGTGAATCATCTTAGAAAAAGATCCTCTAGCCTCAGTCAAGCCTCAGGTGGCTGCAACTCTATCCAACATCTTGAAGCAATCATGGAAGATCCTGAGTTATAACCACTCATCTAAGCTGCTTCCAAATTCCTGACACAAAGAAAAGGTGAGGGAATATAAGCTTGTTATTTTAAGCTGCTAAAATTGAGTATAATTTGTTATGCAGCAAACAGAACTCTTCCTTAACATTCCCCCCCATTATGTGTTCGTTTTTTCAGCTACTGAAAAAACTATCCATTACATTATCCAAACCACATAGCCAAGGATGCCACCAATCCATCCCCTACCCCTTCCATTATTCCTCATTATAAATTATAAATTTATATATATATATATATGTTATAAATTTCTTGAATCCATCCCTCTATCAATAACTCTGGCCTAGTCCTGCCTTCTACATTTTCCTCCTGGATTACATCAAGAGACCAATTATTCCCACAACATCGCTAATTTAACCTTTGTCTTCTTCAAATACAACCACGAGATAATATTCTCCAAAATCAGGCCCTTGAATGGTGCCCCATATGGTCTAAGCCCACTTGTTTGTAACCTTATCTCTTGCCATGATCTACTAAACCTGATTTCCAGGTCCCATATTATTTCATGCTTTAAAAATTTTTTTCTGCTAAAATGACTTCCTTCTCCTTTCCTCTGTCCCCCTGGCTGTTCAGGCCATCTTGACTTTGACAACTAAATTGAAGAATCACTCCTTTAAATAATACTGCTGAGTCCCTCCCATCAGGAAACTTACACAAGCCTCTTAGAGAGCCTCATCCACCAGAGGGCAGACAGCAGGAGAAAGAAGAACTACAGTCCTGCAACCTGTGGAACAAAAACCATATTCACAGAAAGATACACAAGATGAAAAGGCAGAGAGCTATGTAACAGATGAAGGAACAAGATAAAACCTCAGAAAAACAACTAAATGAAGTGGAGATAGGCCACCTTCCAGAAAAAGAATTCAGAGTAATGATAGTGAAAATGATCCAGGACCACAGAAAAAGAATGGAAGCAAAGCTAGAGAAAATGCAAGAAATGTTTAACAAAGACCTAGAATAATTAAAAAACAAACAAACAGAGATGAACAATACAATAACTGAAATGAAAAATACACTAGAAGGAATCAATAGCAGAATAACTGAGGCAGAAGGACGGAGAAGTGACCTGGAAGACAGAATGGTGGAATTCACTGCTGTGGAACAGAATAAAGACAAAAGAATGAAAAGTAATGAAGACAGCCTAAGAGACCTCTGGGACAACATTAAATGCAACAACATTCGCATTATAGGGGTCCCAGAAGGAGAACAGAGAGAGAAAGGACCTGAGAAAATATTTGAAGAGATTATAGTCAAAAACTTCCCTAACATGGGAAAGGAAATAGTCACCCAAGTCCAGGAAGCACAGAGAATCCCATACAGAATAAACCCAAGGAGAAACACACTGAGACACACAGTAATCAAATTGGCAAAAATTAAAGACAAAGAAAAATTACTGAAAGCAGCAAGGGAAAAATGACAAATAACATACAAGCGAACTCCCATAAGGTTAACAGATGATTTCTCAGCAGAAACTCTACAAGCCAGAAGGGAGTGGCATGACATATTTAAAGTGATGAAAGGGAAGAACCTACAACCAAGATTACTCTACCCTGCAAGGATCTCATTCAGATTCGATGGAGAAATCAAAAGCTTTACAGACAAGCAAAAGCTAAGAGAATTCATCACCACCAAACCAGCTTTACAACAGATGCTAAAGGAACTTCTCTAAGTGGGAAACACAAGAGAAGAAAAGGACCTACAAAAAGAAACGCAAAACAATTAAGAAAATGGTCATAGGAACATGCATATCGATAATTACCTTAAACATGAAAGGATTAAATGCTCCAACCAAAAGACACAGGCTCGCTAAATGGATACAAATACAAGACCCATATATATGCTGTCTACAAGAGACCCACTTCAGACCTAGGGACACATACAGACTGAAAGTGAGGGTATGGAAAAAGATATTCCATGCAAATGGAAACCAAAAGAAAGCTGAAGTAGTAATGCTTATATCAGATAAAATAGACTTTAAAATAAAGAATGTTACAAGAGACAAGGAAAGACTCTACATAATGATCAAGGAATCAATCCAAGAAGAAGAAATAACAATTATAAATATATATGCACCCAACATAGGAGCACCTCAATACATAAGGCAACTGCTAACAGCTATAAAAGGGGAAATAGACAGTAACACAGTAATAGGGGGGACTTTAACACCTCACTTACACCAATGGACAGATCACCCAAATAGAAAATTAATCAGGAAACACAAGCTTTAAATGACACAACAGACCAGATAGATTTAATTGATATTTATAGGACATTCCACCCAAAAACAGCAGATTACACTTTCTTCTCAAGCGCGCACGGAACATTCTCCAGGATAGAGCACATCTTGGGACACCAATCAAGCCTCAGTAATTTAAGAAAATTGAAATCATACCAAGCATGTTTTCTGACCATAACTCTATGCAATTAGAAATCAATTACAGGGAAAAAAACATAAAAAATACAAACATATGGAGGCTAAACAATATGTTACTAAATAACCAAGAGAGCACTAAAGAAATCAATGAGGAAATCAAAAAATACCTAGAGACAAATGACAATGAAAACACGATGATCCAAAACCTATGGGATGCAGCAAAAGCAGTTCTAAGAGGGAAGTTTATAGCAATACAAGCCTACCTCAAGAAACATGAAAAATTTCAAATAAACAATCTAACCTTAAATAATCATTCATGTTCTTTCAAGAAACACAATTACTGATAGCTAGAGCAATATTAAATCATTGACCCCTAGGAGTTCAGTCATGTTTTAGCAATATCTCTAGCAACAGCTTCTGAGGTCTCATATAAACTTAATGCTAAAACTGTCCATTGTAAGATTTTAAGAATAGTGCTAATCAAATTAATCAACAACAGTGGAAAGGCTTGTACTATCATTTGTGAAAATGCATTTAAGTTAATATGGGTCATAGCTACTCATGTGTTAAGAGTAAAAATGTTACAATTGTTACTAAAATGTATCTTTTCCATAATGGAACTAGAGATGGCACTCTGCAAGTATTTTTCTAAAGAGAACAAAAGTGTTCAAAGAGTGCTATACCTGCCAATGAGAAAAGGAGATCTGTTTATTTCTTAATTGAAAATATATTTTTTTCCTGATTTAGATATTTTGATAATGAGTGAATAATATGAAATGAAGGAAGGGGGTCAACTGACTTCTGAACAATTGGTAAAGGGGTGGGGGGTGTGAAACCATAAGGCTTTATAAAAAATGAAAGCTAGAAAAATGGAATTAGTTTATTAGGGGTGGGAGGGAAGGATGTGGCTGAGGAACACAAAAAGCTAGGTGGTAGAGGAAGGAAAAGAACAAAAGTAGATGAACCTGCTTAAGGATTCACTCATTTAATCCTCACTAACAGAAGAGACCAATTATGATCCTCATTTTTTTTAGGTGAAGAAACTGAGGTATAGATCCAGCAAGTAGCTGGAAAAGGACCAAGCATGTATCCATGGATTTCAGCAGTTTTCCATTGCTAATGGCAGTCTCTGGTTATACATAAGGATTAATGCCACAAGCAGGTATATACCTAAAATTGGCTATGCCAAGAAAGCCACAATAAAGCTTATGTCTTCTGAGAACCTCAAAATAAACATAGCAAATTAATACTTCTCAGAGTCCAAAAAGCAAAACAAAAAACAAATCTCTCATCTCTCTGACAGGAAGAGTTTTCCAGAATGTTGGAAATATATTTTAATACCATCATCCCGGGCTTTTGACACATCCTTCAACATTGTTATTTTGTTTTTAACTTACTGTCGTCCCAGCAGAGCAATACAGTGGTGCCTTTTTACCAGGCAAGCTGAGAGAGGTCAACTTAAAGAAGGAGCTTAGGTTTGTCTTAAGTGCAATCCGAGCCAAGAATTCTGGAGGTCACCAAAAGGAAGGAAGGATCAGGGAAAGTTAATGAGTATGTTCTTAGTGAACTGAGTAGCTGCCTGAGGCGAGATGGTTTGCTCTTAATCTCTTCCTCTATGTGGGCAGCTTTGTATAAATGTGCGTTGATTAAAATCAGGGCTTATTTCACAAGGGCAAAGGGGATAAAACCTATGAGGGAGCAAAAGCAAGCGCAATCTCTTTAATGCCTGTCAGGGTGGAAGTGGTGTGCATCTAATCTTTTATACTGTATCTGTATTTTAAGTCCTGTACGTGGCTCCTTTGACAGCTGTATGGTATGTAGCCTCTAATTTAATTCTATTCTTTCCACATATATTTTAGGTCTCCCTTTCTCAACGCTCCCACCAGACAGTTCTTCCCAGGGATTAGAGTGCCTTCTTGGCTAAAGGCTCACCCCTAGAAGAGCCTTGGGCATGGCCAGGGCAACAGGTAATTGGAGTGCAGACAAAACTGGGGAGTTGCAGTTCAACAGACTATCAATCCCAGGTTAAAATCCCAGGTCCAAAAAGTAACCTCGAATATGCATTCTCAGGAACAGATTTGTTTTCTTTTCATTTTCCCCCCAGATCCCTGGATGATTCTCGGAACTACTGCATGAAATATGTGTGTAGGGGCAACCTGTAAGAGGTCTGAGAGTAGGGACTCCAGTAGATATTCCCTCATGGATACCCTTAGTGGTGTACTACTTGTGCTGCAATCTTCCTAATCTGCTTTGTAAAGAAAGACTCAGGATGCTGTTTGGGAGACAGCTGTTAAGGCTAATGATGCCAGGGAAAGTTAAACTCTTCTGTGTATAAGCTCTTCTTATGAAAAAGATCCAGAAGAGTGATAAAGAATGATGTTTTCCTTTGGTCCCCAGGAGGCCATGTTACTAAAGCCCTCTCAGATGCAAAGGGAGAATGAGAAGTGTATTAAGAATCTAAGTACATACATCCCATGATGGGGTGGCTATACCTTGGAAGGGAAATGACAAAGACTCTTGATTTCTCTAAGCATACCACATTAAGGTAGTCTCAAAAAGACTAGAAGATATAGAGCCTGTGCTCAGAGATGGTATAATTTAGTTAGGTACTAAGACACTTATTGGGAAATTGGGACAAATACCATCTAAATTCTCTTCTAACACAAAGATTCTAAGTTATTTTATTCCTTAAAATTAAAAAAAAATTGTAAAATAATTTTAAAATTATTCCTGCTTAAAGTAGTAATATTAAAAATGGACAAAGAAACTTGTTAACATTTTGGTAAACCTTATTCCATATTTCTCTCATAAGAAGGGTAATAGTTACATTATTTGCAATGCTTACTATAAACCAGGCATTATATTAAAAAATTTTTATACCTATGATCTCTCTTTTAATGTTCATGATTTCCCCATGTTATAAATCAGAAAATTGAAGCCTGGAAAAACTATTTACTCACAATTACACGACTGGTAAGAGGGGTATCCAGGGTTAAAATTTTGGCCGTCTGACTCCAAAGACCACATGCTCAATCCCAATCTCCTAATTTATCCCCTCCCCTTTTCCTTCCTGGTAACCATAAGTTTGTTTTCTACTAATAAGGACCTACTGTATAGCACAGGGGACTCTACTCAATACCCTGTAATGACCGGTATGGGAAAAGAATCTAAAAAAGAGTGGGGATTATATATATTACTGAGTCACTTTGCTGTACACCTGAAACTAATACAACATTGTAAATCGTCTACACTCCAATAAAAATTAAAAAAAATAAAAGACCACAGGGACTTCCCTGATGGTCCAGTGGTTAAGACTTTGCCTTTGACTGACATATATACACTAATATGTATAAAACAGATAACTAATAAGAACCTGCTGTATAAAAAATTAATTAATTAATTTTAAAAAAAAGACTTCACCTTCCAATGCAGGGGGTGCGGGTGTGATCCCTGGTCAGGGAGCTAAGATCCCAAATGTCATGTGGCACGGCCAAAAATTTTATTTAAATAAATAAATAAATAATTTTTAAAAGACCACATACTCAACAATTAGGCTATATAGCCTCAGATATATCAATTAAAAAGAGCTATCCATACGTAATATTCTACTTAGATAACATAACTTAGCATACATTGTATTTTGGAACCTTACTTCTTTTACCCAACAGTACATTGTGAACTTCTCTCCAGGTCAATAAATAGAGATCTAAATCAACATTTTAAATTTATGCTAGAAATAGTCTGTAATTTTTTTTTTCATGCCTCAAACTACTTTTTATTTGCAACTACATGATTTCACGCAATTCTTCTAAACAATGACATAAAATAGATTTCCTTGTGTATAAATAACTTACATACTCTCCATAAAGTAAATGCTCAAAGGTGCTAGAACAGATCGTCCACTCCTACAGTGTTCTCATATCCAACAGAGTTGATGCACAATATATAAATACTCAAGTCCAATATTAAAAACTCAGGCACTTGACTAACTTTAATAAAGTTTCTCAAACTATATCAATATATCTAAAGTGCATATATATTTTTTAAGAAAGATTATTCTCAATAACTTCTCTATAAAAATAAGTTTGATGGTTTAGCCCATCTAACTTTACTACTTTGAGTATGAACTTTTAATATGCAGTCAGGCTTATTCTACCTTCTCTCAACATGACACCAACAGAATCAAAGCAGCTAGTGAGGTGCTAACATGTGAGGATTAATCCAGTGATTCCGGTCACAATGCATTCCAGGAGGAGGTACCCATGTTACTGGAATTGGGCGATATGGTTTATTCTTCCTTCCCTGATTTGGATAACCAAATGGAACAGGAGGAGGGTAGTGACTTTGATGACCATTCCCTCGGTACATTCCTGGTTTTTTTCTGGGTAAAGGGTGCCACATTGGAAGAGGCGGGAATATCAGCTCTGAAATCTGGTATACGGGGCTGGGGGTCACAGCCACTGAATTGGGTTTCACTTCTACTTCCTTGTTTCTTCATCTGAAGAAGAGGACCCTGAATGATAATCAGAGGTAACCTTATCAAGGGCCCTGGTCACTTTCTTGGAAATCTCATCCTTGTTCTCATCCTCATTTTCAAAGCTGGCAACAATGAATGCGTTGTTTTTCTCTCCATACCGACAGCACACCTCACATGGGTCCACCCATAGAGTGAGTTCCTTTGGCAAGCCCAGGTCACTGTACAAAATGCAGCTGTTCTCACAGGCTTTCAGGACATCAGGATCAACTCTCTGAAACTTATTGACACGAATGCATCTGTAGGCCTGTCCTTTTGATGGTTTTTCCGGATACCAGTGATTTTTATATTTTTCTTTAAGTATTAGAGTCAATTTCTCAGCAAACCTCTCGACTGCTTCTTTTTTCAACTTATCATGTTTTCGAACTAGCCTTGTGAAAAAGAAGACTACGGCAGCAATTTCGTTCTTCATCTTTCCCGCCGCCGCCTCCGCTCTGGGGCCACAGATTCCCTCCTGGCCGGGAACCGAGGGCGCCGCCTCAGCGGGCCGGCGCTCGGCGGCAACGAGCGCGGCGAGCCTAGTCTGGCGCGTGCGGCTCCCGCGTCGTCGGGCGGTAGAGCGCGCGCTGAGAGGGCGGGCTGGTGGGCGCGCGCGAGTGAGTGAGCGAACGCGGCTCTGAAGCGGCCAATAGTCTGTAATTTTATACACATCATATAAAATATTTTATTGGCTCTATGTTAATTAAATTTAATTCAATTCAATAAACACTTATGGAGAGTCTGTTAGGCATGGCACTAGAAGAAATGATTTAATCACTGTTCCCAGCAGCTCTCACGTCACTTACAATTTATGTAGTTCACATCTCCCATCCTCATTGGATATACCTCTCATTTCCTGGGCTTATAATCAAGGCGACTTTGTAGATATTCAGTGAATTTTGGATAGCATAGAAAATAAACTCAGATAATTTTAGGAAAAGTTTAGGGATTATCTGTAAACTAACTCATCTCACCTGTGAGTGAGTGATCAACAGTGTATCACAGTAGCTTCTAACACTAGGGTCATTCAGTATCTTGCAGGCCAGAATAATCAAGCTGCATCAGAAAAAACAGGACAAGCCTGCCAATGAAAGATTGGGTGGTTAGGAAATCCATCACATTTATCATCCCATTGAATTATGATGTGTCATCCTTCATCTCTTTGTAATGCTTGCACGTTGGCTCACGTTATTCTGTCAGTGTTTACTCCCTCAATTGTTTAACCCATTCTACCTGTTTTTGCTAAATGCAGAAAAATGAATGGTCTCTGCCAAGAGGAAGGTACCACAATAATGGAGAAAGGTTGATGGTTGTCAGAGAGATTTAATGTTAAAAACCATGTTAATACTGGGAAGTAAAAGAAGGTTCTGTTTGAAAAATTTGGTTAGAGTCCCATCCTAGCTCCATTACTAAATTTCTGTTTATTTATTTACCTTTTTCTGATTATAATTTTCTGTTTTTTGTTTATAATTCATTTACCTTTTTTTCTACCCCATGGCTTTGGGATAATACTGGTACTTACTCTACAGGGCCTTTTTGGAGATTACATGAATTTATGTCTTTAAAGCTCTCCAAACGGCCTGACACATAGTTAAGGGCTCACTACATGTTAACTTCATGACCTTAAACAATCTTAAACTGTTCTCCAGCATTGATTATCCATGCTTTGTAATAGTGCCTATTTCCTTTACAAAATATTAAATATTGAAAATAATCAAAACAAAAGACATAAATAACTGCATTCAAACATTTCATCTGCTCACTGGGTATTTCCACTTGGAGACCCAGTAACTGCAGCAAAATAAATATGTTTAAGATTTTAAAATTCATGTTTCCAATCCCTCTTACACCATTCATACCTTAATTCCTATGATTATTTTCACTTTTCATCGCTGTATTCTCAACCCTATTCATCAGCTCATTCTTCTTAGGTCCTCTTCTTCCAAAACTGCTCACGTGTGCCAGAGATTTAGAACCTCTCTTCTGTTTTGAACAAATTCCTTTACATTTTTAATTAAGACCATTTCTTCCTCTTGATAAGTATGGCTTAACCAAACTTACCATGTGACATTCTCTTCTAAGACTGTCACCTGTCCTTTCCCTGGGTCCCATCACCTCTACCACCTCAAGGGGCTGGGATGAAAGATCTGCTTATTCTTCACTTCCCAATGAGCTTCATACCCACTTTCTACTTTCATTCTCTTTGAGATTTCCTTTCTCCTCTTGTTTGTAATAAAATCACTTGCCTCCAGGCAATACTCTGACTCACTGTTCCTCAATGTCCAAGAGATGCTCTGGCGTCGTATTTCTTCAACCTTGGCCTACACTAGGGGCACCATCCCTTATCTTTTATCATCATTTAAAATCAGAATCTCAAATCTGGTATTCTCTCTCCATCAGTCACCCAGCAGATTTTGTTTTATATCTACTATGTTCCAGATACTATGTTAAGCATTGAGGACACAATGAAAAATATATCATGCTCTCTGCCTTACAGGGCTCCAGTCCCATCCTTCCTTCTAACCTTCTTTCCCACTCCCATAGACTGCATACTTCATCCTCACCTTATCCTCTAGTCCATTCACCCTCATTATTCTACCAGTCCATTGGCATCATTCTGCCTTAGTTGACTGAATTCTATATATGATCAAACATTTCAGAAATAAACAATACCCAAAAACAAAGGCCCTGGGCCTTCCAACATACTCATCTTCTAATACACCACCCTGAGTTGTTCTCATAGAACTGTACTATCCCAAGTATTGTTGGCAAAGTCTGCAAAAACATGCTGACTTAATATATACTACAATTCATTTCTTGGCTTGGCAATTCTATTATACATCCCTTGTTTGAATATTAAAGGCACAAAAGCATAGGAGTACAGGATTAAGTAATTGGCAGCACAGTATATGGCCGTGACTTTGTCCCACATACAACACAGGGGCCCAAGCCCTAGAACTGGGGCACAGGATAAAGCTGGACCAGCAGCCATTCTGATGTGATTCTGAGCCATCTAGATGAATGAACTGAAGTTTCATAAATTTCTCCTCCCTGGAAAGAGAACTGTCCCCAAATCTGGCTTAGAGTAAGCTGACAGTTTGAGGTGGGTAATTCTGAGGACTTCTTTATTATCTAATCCCTTCCAGCCCACAAGAGTCCATATGGCTCTCTTTAATGCTAATTTTGGCCTTAAGTACATAACACCTCTTATCATTATGCACTGTTTCATATGAATATGACTTGTATTCTTATATAATCTATGAACTTCTGGAAAGAAGGCTCTGTATTTTACATTACTTTTTTATTCCTCTCCATTCCCAGCTATACACAGTATGAAGTCAACAGATATCTAGTGAGTGATAGAATGAATTGGATTAACAGGATGAACAAAACTCTAAATATGGCTCCATTTGTTTCCATTTAGATGAATCCCTACGTTATTTCTCTCTTGTCAGTGAATCTGTGCATTCCTGCTAATAACATATTTGACAATGAATCACTCTTAGAGAAGGAAAAAAAATTACCTATGTGCAGGATGTACATTGAAACATAATATATATCAATAAAACTATAACAGCCAAAATATTCTTGAGAAACGTGGAGAAATGGTTGACCTGTAATTAATGCAATTCTCCATAATACAAGTGGAAATTATGTACACGGTGTCATTACTGAGTTCACTATTCCTCCAATATTTCACACTCAAAAAGCACTGTTTTCTCCCAATATGTCTCTCCCCATTGTTAACCCCAGCCCCAGCCCAGGCACCATTAATGATCTCTATTAGTCCTCTCCAGTTGAGCACTATATTTGATTTCCTAGTCATCTTTTCATTTGTATCTTGTACTTTTCATCTTGAAAGCAGGTGTAAGTCTAAAATAACATTCTCAAACCTGGAGAATATTTTCTTCCCTGTCTTCATCACCAGATGTCTCTATCACCTGGACTCCAACAAAATCATGGAACACTATCAAGTATTCCTCCCAACCAACATTTCTATCCAAGAGTTCAGTTAGTAGGTACAGTTAGTACCTAGAGTGTGTTAGATCATTTCACAATAACATTTAAATGAGCTAAATCTGACCAAATGTGATACTCTATAAAAGGAACAAGAAACAACTTAAATTCAATTTTGAGTACAGTAGACCATCTGAAAACAAACTGGCAGTCTATGCATTTTCCATATGGCCCTACTTTTTTTGTAATTCCTAACATATTTCAATGAATTTTGGTAGATGTACAGCTACCATGAGAAGTCCATACTCTGATAAACATCAGGATCACAGAACCACTAGTTTCCTGTATTATACAGACACAGCTGACTGTAGGAATAAATCAAGGATTCATCATTTGATAATTTTGTCTTGGATATGCTTAATAATTAGTGTTCAAGATGAGTCAGTCCTGGAAACAAGATAATTTCACTGGTTCTCTGGATAAAGGGATTAGAAAGTTTATTATTAATTCTTTAGGTTACATAAACCTTAGCAGTCATTAAAAAATAGACTAGAATTCAAAGTTACCTTGAGAAATTGGAGAAGTAGCCAAGCATGAATAGCAAGTTCTAGGAATAAAAATGAGTAATACTGTTTATAATGGAAAATAAACTAAAGAAATAATGGGAACACAAAAAGTGCAAATGCAGAAGTCAAAATTTATTAGCCAAATAGCAATGCAGTTAAATGTATCCATTAAAGAAATATATACCTGACATCTACTCAATATAAATCACTGATACAGAAAAAGCTGGGATACATGATCGGTAGGTTAAAGTTTAAGAAACCTGACCCTCATAGTCATGCCATAGCCAGACTAGCATACTGGCCAGATTTGTCCTCCACAATAAAGGATAAAGGCAAAGACATTAAAATAATTTAGGAAAACAGAGATATGAGGATAATATTTATTGAAAATATTTTAGGAAAAACGTGAGATTGGGATTATTCATCCTCCAATTAAATATATAAATATATGGAGTTTAAAATTGTTTTTGTTTTTACAAGAGTGGTGATGAGCAGTTGTTTTCCACTATCATAAAGAGAGAACATGAGAAAATATGTCCAAATTTAAGCAGAAATGATTTAAGATCATTGTAAATAATATTTTCCAGAAAAAAAAGCAGTGTACATTATGAAAGCCTGAGGTTTATTCTTTTCCCATAGATACCATTAAAGGTAGGAGAGATTTTCATTTCTCTGGGATGAATAAGAGTAACCTTGTTTAAAGATTTCAGTGTTCCTGAATCTGTGGAGATAATGAGGACCATGGAGAGATTTGCTTTAGGTCTAGAAAAGTAATATGGTCAGAGGAATGGTCAAGAGCTGAATGAAAAGCCTAAATACTTTAGACAGGAGGCTACCAGGTAAACAAGATGTCCGGTGACATTTTTACCTTTAGGCCACCAAGACACAAATCAGGTGATGTGCTTAATGCAAGCAGGTGATTTGTAGGTGTTAAGTGGTTATAACAGGCAAGATCCAAGAGCCTTCTGACAATGGGGTGCCAAGTCATCCCCCACCTGCAGAGCCAAATATGGTACACTGAGGCTCCTCTACCTTAATTAAATAAAGGATGGCACCGGGAAATGTTAGCTACATGGAGCTGACAGCTCCTGAGTGAACTGGCATCTTGCCTGCTGCTACTGACAGCTAATTTTTTCTCTAGGGAATCTTCACTAAGGCTGGCAATTAAAATTGTTGAAAAGCAATCAAACATGGGAAACCCTGTCTCCTAATTCCCATCTTCCTTTCTTTCCTTGGTGGGACCCCTGTAGGGGTTAAAAGATACTTACCTTACTCAAGAAGTCCACTATGAACACATAGAGTGTACTTGTGAAGAGTAAAGCTTGAACTGCACTAGTTTTCTGAATGTTATTGCAAGGTTACATACCATTATGTTATGTCCACACTATCCTTCAAGGGGGACACCCCAGTTTGAAAGCACACTCTAATAGAAGTTTTTGAAATGATAATTACAACCCTTTAATTCCATAAGCAATGGAATTAATGCAGAGCTACTTATTTTTCAAAATAATGGAATGGAATAGAAAACAGAAAAATCCATCACATGTAGTAAGGCTATGTATTACTCTGTGAAGCAGTTGTTTCAATTAAACATTTATGGGGGGGGTGTGGATGTAGGTGTGAATATGCACAAATATAGTGGGCTGTGATATAAAACATGGGTTCTGGTATGCGTTATGAAATGCATTGCTCTAAGAGATTATTAGGGTCTTCAAATTAAGGGGACATCTCTGTGCCTATGCAACACAAAACAGCCGTGGGAATAAACAAAATTGTCAAACACCAGATGTTTCTAAAACATCTGGACACTTCACAGCATGTTGACAAAATATCTGAATGTCCGATTGTTCCTCTTCTCTTCTGGATGTTTACTTTAATAAAATATAGCCATGAGTTGTGGCTCAGAGATGTCAATTCTAGCAACAATTTCATCTACATTCATAAATGACAAAGTACGCTCATTAAATCTATACACTACTAAACTGCTTTCTTCCCTGGAATAGGAGAGAATTAAACACAAGAGTTTAAAAGGAAATTGTACTAAATGAGTTTGTTAAAGTCAAAGAGAAGTTCAAAAATGTACAAGTAACCACAACTTGACCTAATGTACAGAATAGGATATTGTTTATAAATGAAATGATACTGTGATGGGCAATAAGTGGAAAATAAGAAGAAATCATTTGACTCCCTTCAGTATCTGTTACATTTCAATTATAACAGTGTCTCATTGTGGTCTTCCCCACATCAAGTTATAAGAAACCAAGTCAATCTACGAGTTGAGATCAGGTTTTAAGAGGAGCATGCTGAGATGTAGGTTTAACACTAACAATAATGATCAGACAAATCACTGGTAGATAGCTGTTTTCCTGAAAGAATACTTATTTAAATATGTAAGAATTTCAACAAAGAAAAAGATCACTAAGAGAAAAATATACATACTTTCAAAAAGTCATTGTCCAGATTGTAATGGTGTTTTTCATCAAAATTCCTGACAAAATCTAGGAAAAAAATAAGAAATTTTTCTCCTCAATCTCATCCCTTCAGCACGTCATCTATTGCAATTCCAATTTACTAATTTTGGTGTCATTTCTAATTTCTGAAAAGTGAATCTATGAAAAAATAACCTCTTTTGCTCAGGTCTTGAGGTACATTTTTCATGTATTTTTTCCCCCAGTGGTTCAAGGTGGTCGTGAGCTGAGTTTGCATTGCCCTAGGAATTTCCATGGGGACCCTAGAACAAATCAGTAGAGCAAGCACAATGCTCAACAAAGAAAGAATTTGACTAACCTAGAAGTTTCTTTTCATAGCCTCTTATTGAGCTGTTCCTGCTGATAAACCATGAAATGCCAGAACTGAATAAAATAGAAGAACAAGAACAGAAACAACAAAAACCAAAACAAGAACAACTCCCAATAAAAAGGGGAGTAGTTATTCCTGCTGTCTAAGCCTGAATTTCAGATCCAGATAAAAAACAAAACAGGGAAGTTGCCTTATTAGCTAAAGAATTTAGAATGAATCACAAGACTTCTGCCTGGATGTCCCAGATTAATTAGATGGCTAGTCTACAGTCTTCCAGGTTATTGGATACTTGTGAAATTTTACTCACTCATCTTGTCAAGATCTAATCACATTAGATCTTGGGATAGACATGTTGCCCTGTTCCTAGTAGATGTTTGACATGAGCTGACGAACTAGTTTTAATACACAAACCATTCTAGAGCCTCTGGCTGGTCTAATTATATTAAGGAAGAAATGTGTGATACATCTGGGAAAACTTCTTCATGAAACAACACTTTCTAACACCAAGGGAAATATGAAAGTGCCTTTTAGAAAGTAACCTTTGAATAGACATTCTACTAAGGTGGGAAAGCAAATACAAACAAAAATTCTTGAGCTGAAGCAAAGCAGATGTAGCATGAAGATTTTTTAAGAAAAGACCTCAAAACTACAGAGAAACACTGCCCCTAATGGCTACTCATGTTCCTCTATCCATTTGCCTAGGAACACTCTCCAGAGTCCAGCCCCTAAGTTTATTCATGTCCTGCGGCTACTGTAGAAGGAAGGTTTTATTGTGGTTTCCATGTAAATAAAATAAGAGAGACTGAGTAAGCATGTGTTCTAATGAGCATTCAGGTCAATTTTTATTCTTTCTGGACTGGTTCTTCTATTTCCTTAACAAAAATAAAAAATGAGAGGAGAGAGAAAAATTTTAACTGAGGAGAAAAACACTTGGGATAGATAAAGCTTGGCAGTATCCCAAGTGGCAATATTTTCTATAGTACAGTTCTATCTCATGTGACACTCCCCAACCTATTTTATTATCTGCACTAAAAAGCCAGCAAAGGCAGCTGCTGCTCCTAAGACCCTAGCATTTTCTATCTGGCTCCCATCTCCACACCATCCTGCTGCAGGCCATAGGCAGAACTGGGCGTGTCAAGCAATATCCTGGTGACCTGGAACATACTCCAGGTCTCAGAAGGCAGCTCCATCTCCATGCACAAATGCAACACGGTCCCTGGTTGAAGACCCACTTTCCTCTTCCAGGGAGAGATGAGAAATTACTACTGCTTCTCAATTTGTTTCATCAAATTTGCCCCAGACTAATCTGAAAGTGCCTGTAGTGCAGATCTTCTCTCAGTTTTATTGCCAGTATATTCATTAAAAAAAAAACCACAGAGATTCCTAATAAGCTCAGATATGCATAGGGAGAACAGAAAAGTTTAACAACTAAAAAAATTCCCAGTTTCAGAGGCATGTGCACAGTGCCAAGCAAAGAGATATTTATTCAGACCTTGTGTGTGGATGTTTTACTACATTGTCTAAAACAGAAACTTGACTTGTCTGATTCAGGGTAGAAGCCAAATGACCACCAACAGAGATATCTTCAGAGGAGATGTGTGATGTGCATTAGCTTTCTAATAAACAATCCAAAATAACCCATGCTGAGAACCGCTGTCACACACCCAAGGCTGACTTCCACAGGAAATGAGGAAAAGTTAATTCTGCATAATGCACAGAGATAAAGGCACCTACTGCTCCAGATGACAAGACTGGTTGCAAACCCCACCGGACCCCTGGGCTTCTAGAAGAGACAACAGTTTCTACTTGCCATCATCCTTCCCTAGCTCTGCTTCCTCTTTTCCACCAAAATGTGCAGCTGCTGAGGCCCAGAGTCAATAGTGACAAGGGCAGACGCCAAGAACAACAACAGCAAAAATATGTTAATGATGCTCTCAATACTGCCAGTTCTTCAATTCCATTCAATTATCTGTACCTTTTCTCCTGATTTCCATCACTTCAGGGCGTTATTTATCAAGTGCTCCATAATTAATCAGGCACCAAGCTTGACTGTGCTAATAAGACTCTATTTAGAGCACCCCTCCCCCTAGCTGTTCTCCACCCGAATCCTCACTCCTACTGTATAAAGCCTCCTTCTCCTTTTCCTTCCTACAGTGGCCTTGGGGCTTTTGAAATGATCCCAACAACCAGAAGAGCTCCTCCTGACAGTTTTAAGGTGAATTAACATATAAGCAATGCCAGTTCCCCATTACCCATCACCTAAAGATAGGAACTTGCTCTGCTCGTAGTGAGTGACTCATAAATCCACTGTCTCTTTTCTCCGTTCCCATTTTCTCCATCCCACCCTACTATAATTTCTATCTCTAATTCACAGTTCCATCACTATCCCCCTTATGTTTTTATTCACCTTTGGGCTCTTTTCTTTTCTTTGCCATTTCCTCGTGCTCACATATTTGTAATTTTTCTGTTTTTCCCTTCCTTTTAGTTCACCTATATAGATAATATTTTTCATTCTTTCTAGGTGAAAATCTTTGAAGATTTGTAATTCTTCTTTCTCAGTTCTTTGCAAAAGTTTTCCTGCATTTCATGGTTTTTTTGTTTGTTTGTTTTCTTGTTTTTGGTAATGTTCTCCCTTTCAACAAAATAAAATACCTTTCCCATCTTTTAATTCTGTCTGTAAGGCACTCTTCATCTTAACTCCTTCTTCCGGCTAGACTAGCCATGAATTGAGGGTGCTGGTTTAGCTGTCCCCTACATCAGGCTAGGGCTCCTCCAGCTAGCCTCTGCCTCAGCCTCTGAAGACAGAATACCTCTCCTGAACACACAACCATCAAGAATAGTCTGGACAGGAATTACAGTCAGGTCCTGCTCTCCCATTTTTTTCCCAGGTGCTCTCAGAACTCTTATAGCTGATAGAAAAAGCTACTCAAATATCACTTTTTTACTCTGTCTCTTTATTGTTGAGTTAAAAAGTCACTATCCCTAAATTTCAGAGATTGACTCTGAGTACAGTCATCTCATAAGAAACAGTAGCTGAGACAAAAAAAGTGATGAGCTCAGTCTAAAGTCACCTAATAGTGAAATGATATAGTGAAGACTTCAATCACATTCTCTTGAATCCTACTTCAAAGGCTTTTAAATTACATTCTAGAAGTCCACTACCTGGATAGGTTAAACTGACCCTAAGCCTCATGTCAGCCCTTAAGCTTTCTCCTTTCCGAATTATCAAATGGAGTCCCATTTAGGAAATTTAGAAGAAAGAGGGTTTTAGTTCTTTCTACCAATGTACATGCTAAAAAAAAAAAAAAAGTGGCCACTGGTCTATGAATCAAACCATGCCCAAGAACAGCCTACTGCAGACCTAACATATTCCTGTCTTCCAGAGTCTCTATAACTCCACTACTGAAACCATATTTAAACAAAAATACACATGGGAAAAAGAAATCATTCCAAAATTATCATTTTCATACTTCATTTTGATTATGGTTTAGTTATAAGTTAGTGATGCTCTGGATGTTAATTTATTTTTTTACCTCATCAACTACTTTTCTTAAGATTGGAACCTTTCTAAGCATGAACCTAAATAAAACTAAAAACAAAATAAAAGACATATTATTGATTTTTTTTTTTTCTGGATACAGTGAGGCATCTCTCTATGGATATAAGCAGACAACTGAAGTATCTTAGGAAGAGGAACACTTGGGTCAAACCTCCTAGATGAAAATAAATGTAGATTATTGAACCAAAGCCCTCTATTCTAATATAGTTCAATTATTCACATTTCTTTTTTATGATTAACACCTTTTGAATCCTACTTAAGGATTCTTTGCCTTAAAGATATTCCATTGTTTTGCCATTCTCACTTAGATCTACACTCCATCTGGAACAGATTTTTGATTATGATGGAAAATATATTTGGCAAAAAATTCATATCCAAACATGATATGATTCCTACAAACTAGTAAAAAATGGCAGATAATTCAATAGAAAGATGGGCATGTAATTTTTACACTTTAAAAAGAGAATATCCAACTATTGATAACCCACGAAAAAGTGCTCAAATTCTCTAGTTATCAGAGAAAGTAAAATGGTCACAAGGTGACCATAAAACATCCACCAAAATGTCTAAAATAAAAGACAGATACTTCAAATGTTGACAAGGACATGGAGCAGTTGACCTTATTATACATGTTGATGGGAATGGATAATAGTATACTCTCTTTGAAAAACTGGCAGTAAATTTCAACATATATATACCCTCTGACTCAGAAATGCTACTCATTTTCCAGTGGGAATGCATACATATATATAACAAAATACATGTACAAGAAAGTTCATAGCAACTCTATTCATAATAATTCATAAGTGGAAACAACCTAAATGTATGTCTGCAGTAGAACAAATATAACATGATATATTTATATACTAAAATATAGAGCAGTAATATATACAGCTACATGGATGAGTCTTACAAAACATTGAGCAACAGAATTCAAAGACAAAAGTGTGCATATCATATGATCCCATGTATATAAATTTCAGAAGCAGGCAAAAAAAAATCTATGGTGCTACCTAGAGCTTATCCTTGGGGGTAGGACACTGCAACATGTGGGCAAGGGCATGGCATAGCTTCTGGGGAATGACAGTGCTCTATTTTTTGACCTGGACGATAGGACTACAAGTCTACAGTTGTAATTTATGAACTTCTTTGTATCTATTTTACATTAATAAAAGTTACTTAAACTAAAAAAAATAATAATAAAATACATATTTCACTCTGGCCTTAGTGAAAATAAATGTACAGGAGGAACGATGTTTCATTAGAAAGTGGTTCTAGTATTATTCTTTGAAGCCTAAAGAAAAAGAGGAAGAAAAGATATTAGAATCACAAGCCAGTATTTTTTGTGAACACCTACTATGTGTACATCCATGAATAATAAAGTATAAAACAGACACTTGATCTCAAGGGAAAGAGAGGATCTAGACAGGCTTTTGAGGCTGAGACAGAATCTACCAAAGAAAAAAAGATTAACAGAAATAGAGAAATACAAGTGGACATTAATTTGTGACTACTGTATTGAACACTGGCCAACTGAGGTGCAAGCAACAGATGCAGTAGAAACATTTGGGATACATTTAACAGAATGGGACTAGAGAAAGTAGTGATGTCAAGATATGGATCTTGAATCTGGAAATCACCTGAAGAAAAGATAAGAGAGAAAAGATACTCAAGGAAACAACTGAAAACTGCTAAGAACCAAACTTGAAATATGTAGACACGTAGTAGGTAAAGAAGGCTAGGACTGGAGGAGGCCGAAAGACAGTAAGAGGATATGAATGGTAAAGTACGTAACCATAGAAGCCTGAGTAAAAGCAGTCATTAGAACTGTACATAAACATCCTGTCTCTCCTTTTGAGCGTAAGGTAGCATCGTTTCCTGCCCACTTTGAAGTTAGGAGTGACCAGGTGATTTGACTTGTTCAGTAAAATGTGAACGGCTTTAATGTGTGTCACTTATGGATAGAAGCTTTAATAAGCGGTAAGGGCTTACCAAAATCCTTTCCTCCTGCTATAGTGACAGTGGAGATTATGAAGATCATGATATGGATCCTCCATCAGCCTGGGCTCTGGATTGATTATAATATGCAGAGTGCTCCAATCTCTAGCTCATATTGGACATGCAGCATGAGTGCAACGAAAACTAAGCATTCTTTTTTTGTGTGTGTGATACACGGGCCTCTCACTGTTGTGGCCTCTCCCGTCGCGGAGCACAGGCTCCCGAGTCGCAGGCTCAGCGGCCATGGTTCACGGGCCCAGCCGTTCCGCGGGACGTGGGATCCTCCCGGACCGGGGCACGAACCTGCGTCCCCCGCATCGGCAGGCGGACTCTCAACCACTGCGCCACCATGGAAGCCCCCAAAACTAAGCATTCTTATACCCCTGTCTTTTGGACCTCACCTGCCCTATAAAACCTCAAACAGAGATCAATTCTACAATCTTTTCTGTTTCTACATTCAGATGGCTGAGCACTACTAGGAAGAATCAGTACTCACACTGCTACAAATCCTCAATCAGCAAAATCGGTGGGGTCTCAACAATTCTTTTATCTGAACTCAGACAGTTCCTTCTCCCATTTCCACAACAACTTTTCCAAACCTTAATCATTCTCCTCTAGATCCCATGCAGTCTCAGCAGAGCATCTGGTCTCCTGAATCAACACAAGCACTAAGGCTGTAAGATATATTCTTCTGTATTTTTCCACTTGCCCCCTTCTACTAACTTAAATTCACCCATACTCATCCTTATCCTCTTTTTTCAGTCTTCTAGAATGAGGTCTCCTTATTACTGATTAAGCACTCCCTTTACCTAAACCATTTAGTACTGCCTCTTCTGGTACTTTACCCCACTATATAGACCTTCTCTTCCCATCACTTTCAGTTTGTTACTCTTAACTGATTCCTTCCCACTTTGGTCTATGAGTGTGTCATAAACCCTGGCTTGAAATTAAATCTTCCTCTAGCTTTCATCTAATCTCCGTCTCATTCACAGAAAAGAAGTAGGCTCACTCCTAAACCCACTATAATTGTACATCTACCATTCTACTGCAAACTATTCTCACTAGAATCACTAAAGACCAAATGACTGCCAATTAGATGTACATAATTAAACCTCTCTCTTATTCTTGGTTGTAGTTAAAACTGCTGACTTCTTTCTTATTGAAATTCTCTGGCCTCTTGGTGTCTGACTCTTCATTATCCTTGTTCTCCATGCACCACTGTCCATTCACTCTCCTTTTCTGTCATAGATAGCTCTTCCTCCAGACAAGCTTGACATGTTGATGACCTCTAGAGTTCCCTCCTTGGCCCACTGTTCTTACTCTGCACAGTCACCCCCAATGATTTCATTTGTCCACATGATTTCAACATTTCCAGTATGCTGATAACTTCTAAACCTAAATCTCTTGTTCCGGATCTCTTCCTTGAGATTGAAATCCGTAACCACCTAATATTCTGTAGAGACCTCAAAGATAGTATGTCTGAACCTGAAATAAGGTTTTCTTCCTAAACCCATTCCTCTTCTCTTATTTTCTAAATTAATGGAATTACCATCTAGCCATTGACCCAAGAAAAAAATCCAAGAGAGATTCCAGTTTTTACCAAGTTTGCCAGGATATATGTTACCCTGCATTTTCTTCTTAGGGCCTTACCATTTCAGTGCATGTTAGCCTGATCTGCTACTGCAAATCTCTCCTTCAGTTCTGATGGATAACTTTGCTGAGTAGAACGTTCTTGGTTGGCAGTTTTTTTCCTTTCAGCACTTTGACTATATCCATCCCATTCCCTTCTGATCTGCAAAGTTTCTGCTGAAAAATCTGCTGATAGTCTTATGGGGTCCCCTTGTATGTAACAAGTTGCTTTTCTCTTGCTGCTTTAAGATCTACTCTCTAACTTTTGACAATTTAATTGTCCAGATATGGTTCTCTTTTGATTCCTCTTTTTTGGTACATTTTGGGCTTCCTAGATCTGGAAGCCATGTTAGGGAAGTTTTCAGCCATTGTTTCTTGAATATGTTTTCTGCCTTCTTTTCTCTCTCTCTTCTCCTTCTGAGCCCTCTATAATGTGTATATTGGTCCATCTAATGATGCCCCATTAGTCACTTAGGTTATCTTCACTCTTTAATTTTTTTTTCTTACTCCTCTGATTAGATGAGTTCTACTGCCCTGTCTTGAAGTTCACTGACCTTTTCTTCCACATGACCTAGTCTGTTGTTGAATCCTTCTATTGAAATTTTCAATTCAGATATTGCATTCTTTAGCTCTATGATTTCTGTTTGATACTTTTAAAATATTTTCTATTACTTTGTTGAAATTCTCACTTCGTTTCTGATTGATCTCCTGAACTCAGTGAACTTTATGACCATTATTTTGAACTCCCCAGTGGGCAAATCACTTATTTCTGATTCACTAAGATTGGTTTCTGGAGATTTATCTTGCTATTTCATTAGAACATATTCTCCCATTTCTTCATTTTCCTTGATTCCATATGTTGGTTTCTGTGCATTAGATAAAACAGTCACCTCTCCCAGTCTTGAAAGACTGATGGCATGTAGGAGATGAACCTGTTCAATCAGCCAAGCCCAAGCTCCTGGTTGCCTCTCAAACCTTTGATTGGCTAATCCACTGTCTTTGTTATTAGTGGCTTCCAGTAGTTGGGGATGTGCCAAGACCCATCAGTGTCCCAAAGAATGGAAAATGTCCATATACCTGTCCAGTCTTTATGAGGATTGCTAATTGCCTGCCCCTTCAGCTTCCCAATACTGGCTAATTGGAAGCTCAACTTTCTGGCAGCAGCTGAGAAAGTCAGGATGTTAGACAGGTAGTCTAGCCCCTATCAGGGAAAAACCATGAGCTGGAGTTTTGGCTTAGTCACTCTGTGCTAAGCCAAAGGGAACAGTCACTGAGAGAGCTTGTGTGCCCAAACAGAACAACGACTTTGTTTTGTGTGGTCCTGTGGATTGAATGCCAAGCCTCATCAGCCCCCAGAGCTAGGTGATATGGGAGCCAATTCCTTGGGCAGTAGCTGTAACAGTTGGAGTGCTACATATGATAACAAGCTCCTTCCAGGGGGAAGCTGGCAACTTGGTCTCATTGTTGGAGTGAGCCAGGGGGAGAAAGAGGGCAAAGTTCCTACCAGCTCTTTCAGGATCTTGGGAGGACTGCAGTCAGCATCTAGATGAAAGCTGCTTAGAAGCTGGACCCTCAGGCAGTAGCTGGGAAGTTATGCAGTCAGACCCCTTCCAGGCAGAAACTGGGAGATGGAGACAGTGTTTTGTCTACTCCCTCTGGGCTGAGCCTGGGTGTATAGCCATGGGGAGTGCTCCTGCACCATTTAAAACCTGCTTTGTTTGCTATAATACTGTTAGACTTGTGAATGTAAGCCTCTCTGACTTTCAGAACTAGATGATTTGGGGGCCCATCCCTCAGGTGGTAGCTTTAAAAGCTGGGGTGCTAGACATGTGATCTAAACTCTTCACTCCTCAGGTAGTAGCTGGGAGTCAGTGGTTTCCTCCTGATTATATGGTGTTATGCCAAAGATGGGGTTTATGGTGAGCATGTAGCTACCCATTCTGATGTGGATATTCTCCATTGCCTAATACATAGGAGTAACTCAATTAGTACCTGTTTTTCTCTTAGAGGGAAATGCTCCATTTGAAGCTGTATATTCAGTGTGTCCATGGAAGGAGGGAAATTCAGGAGCCTTCTATGTGATCATCTGGGTCTAGAGTCTCCCTGGGGTGGGATAATGTTAAAGCATATGTTCTATACTGCCTTCTAAAGTTCCACAGCAGGATTAAGTACCAGTTACCCATAGTGGTAATTTCCTTGAAAATGTGACCTTTATTGGCCAAATTTCCTTCCCTATTTTACCTCCCCATTTCCCTGCTGGCATTTTCTCCATCTCCAAACTACACTACTTTTGCTTCCATTCTCATCTTGTGGTCCACTTCTAAAAAAAATACCCAAACCAAGACACTAACACTTATTTGATCACATAGTCAAAGACTTGATTTGAGTTGGTAACTATGTCTAGACTCTATCCACGTTATTTCCAACCTGGCTTACACTTTCTGCATCTCTTACCTAGACCTTTCCAAAGGCCCCTTCTTCATGTCTTTGTTTCTAAATCCCACCTACCTTAAATCCATCCTCTACACTGATCAAAGAGTAAGGTCTTTAAAAAGCAGATCTACCTGTGTCAACTCCTTAGCTGAAATCTTTCAGATTCTCCCATCATCGACAAGGCAAAGCTCAAGTTTCTGAGCATGGAATGTAAGATCCATCATGACTTGGTTCCACTAGTTGTTAGCCTCATTTTTCCTACCTCTCATGTTACATTCCAGTAACACCAGTTGAAATGTACTCTCACCCATCTCCTAATGTATGTATATAGATAACTAGATCTCACCTCTGTCCTACCCTTTTTAGAAAGCTTCTTTTCCCCTCCTTAACCTATGTGAAGACTACCACCCTTTACATCTCAGCTCAACATATCCTCATCCAAAAAAATATTTTCTAACCTTCCAGCACAAGGTTCATATTACTGTCTACAGTTCTCATATTACTGTCTACATATACTTCTTTGACAGATTATAATTTGCTATTTATGCCAGGATTATTGCAAATGCCTCTTTATAGATCTCCATGCTTTGCATTTCTTTTTTTTTTTTACTATGCTTGCAATTATGGTTTTAATTGTGATACAATATACACACCATAAAATACACCATCTTAACCATTTTTAAAGAGTACAATTCAGTAGCATTAAGTACATCCACAGATTGGCTGTTGTGCAGCCAATCTCCAGAACTTTTCATCTTGCACAACTAGAACTCTGTACCCATTAAACAACTACTCATTCCCCCCAAACCCTGGAAACCATCATTCTACTTTCTGTCTATGAATCTGACTCTCTCTATACCTCATATAAGTGAAATCATCCAGTATTTGTCTTTTTGTGTCTGGCTTATTTCACTTTGTATAACGTCCTCATGGTTTATCCATGCCATAGCATGTGTCAGGATTTCTTTCCTTTATAAGGCTGAATAATATTCAACGATGTGGATAGACCACATTTAGTTCATCCATTAACCCATCAATGGACTCTATTTACTGTTTTAGAAAAGGTCACAGACTGGTTTGTTGGAATGACAAGCACTGAGCAGAGCGACACGTACACTATCTCCCAACGTTAAACAAGGAAGTTGCTGAAATGCCAGAATAGAAAGACTTTTCTGCCAGGAAAGCGGACAGAAGTCTCTTTAAAAGTTAGGTGGGGGCTTCCCTGGTGGCACAGTGGTTGAGGGTCCGCCTGCCGATGCAGGGGACACGGGTTCGTGCCCCGGTCCGGGAGGATCCCACATGCCGCGGAGTGGCTGGGCCCATGAGCCATGGCCGCTGAGCCTGCGCGTCCGGAGCCTGTGCTCCGCAACGGGAGAGGCCACAACAGTGAGAGGCCCGCACACCGCAAAAAAAAAAAAAAAAAGTTAGGTGGAATTCCAGACTCTAAATCCACTTCCCTAAAGGACAGACTCGTTCTACTCAGAACACTGCTATCAAGTGCATCACGCTTAGAGATTCGATTTCTGGATTTGAACAGCTTGTTATCCTAGTCTCTCTTGGCAGAGTCACAAGATTTGACTCTTTGTAACCATGACTAGTTAGATTTAACAATGACTAGTTAGGTTTAAGGGTTGGACTTGGTCAGATGACCTCTGACTGCTTGATTGGCTACAGAAACTTTATGCAAAGACTCAGGACTGGAGAAATTCATAAAACACGTGGGTTTGGCTTAGAATTTCTTCCTCTTTTGAATCCAAATGACATATTTCTCCCAATGTTCATCTTCTAAAGGAAAGTTAATAGAAAGCCCCAGCCAACGTGGCTATCTAACCCCATCTCTAATCACTCCATTCTGATTTTCTGTTCAAGTCAGATCAAATTAAATTACCTTCCTCATTTGATGCCATACTGCAAGGCTCTTGTATGTTACTACGCTCTTGTATGTGCCACTGACTACATGGGTCTACACACCTATTATTCCATCAAGTTTTGTCTCAAACATCACTGCTCTATGGTACTTTCTCCAATACCTCCCCTCCGCACTTGTTAGCAATTCCTTCTACTGGATTCTCTTAGCACTTGGCAAATATTCCCTTCATAAATACTCATCACATTTCCTTGTAATTATTTGTAAGTGCCTGAAGGGCTGTTCTTTCTCATCTTAGCTCACTATCTGATACTCAGTAAATGTTCAATAAAGAATTGTTGAGAATGAATAAATAAATGAATGAGTAAATTAATGATAAGAATAACTAGTTTTTAATGAAGACAAAGACAGTCACAGAGAAAGAAACAATTTCACTCACAATGTGGCTGAGACTTAGACTTAGAAGCATTTTTGCCCTTTCTAGTGACAGCACAACTCCCACCTTCAAAACTTGAAAGTAAACTTGGAAACAAAAGATAGAAAAGAAGAAACCGAGGCTAGAAATGAAGTACAGGGGGAAACATAGAGGAGTTGGTGCAAAGGCAAGTCAAACAGAGAAGAGAGAGATAGAGAGGCAGAGAGAAGACTGCAAGTTGCACCCTCATCAGTTTTCACCTTCTACAGCCAAGGAGTCAGCTTCTTATACAGAAAACATAATTTAGTCCCATACATAGGAACCTCATACTCTGCTTTTGCTGAGGATACACATGATCACAATAACTCAAGCAATGGAAAAGTAAACCTCATTTCCCCTTGGAAGTACTTTCATATCACATCACACCTTCCCTATTGCCACAGGGATTTAAACTACCAGCCATGAGAAGCTGCACGTTGTATTAAAGCACAGAAAGAGAAATAGGCAAAGGCGTTAACTAAATTAAGCCTCCAGGGTCTCAGGTGGAAGGAGTATTATCCAAAATAAAGTTAATTATTTAATGGACTATAGCCACTGTTGGTCTCTGCAGTGGCCAGATGGATGGAAATGTATCCTGTCCCCTCTTTTGGGTGGGATTTCATGTTTTGAACATCTGTTATAAGCTAGAATATGTTCTGATTCTATTCAGTCTGAGATATACACAGCTCTAACCAGAGCTAGAAATTCAGTACGACAAACCAATCATTTAGGTTTTGCAGCAAGGAGTGTAGAGGATTAGAAAAAACAGTTCACCCAGGAAATAGACATAAGATACAGATTTAATTCAAATACTGACTCTTAGATCCAATCTGAAGCCAAATGGTAGAAAGTTGTGAAACTGTCTAGTATGCTAATAATTGGACAACAGTGAAATGGTACAGTTACTCTTCTCACTATATACCCCCAGTCACTACAATTCACTATTTTCCCTCCCAATGAAAATTCCAAAATATGATAAACACTGGAGATACCTAACCCCTCCCTGGCAGGTTCTGAGGTTGTCTTCTCTCAGAAGGATTCTCTTCTCTCACAGATATTCCATTAAGCATAGGTCAACCAATGAGAGTCTTGGAAGACATAAGAACATCTGTCTAGTAACTTTCATTAATCAAACAGTGAGACCACCATTTCCTCATTCCCTTGAGTGACATGTTTTTCCTCCATCCCATGCCCAAGCCCACTTCCTCATGCCCATTTTGTTGTCTTTCTGTCTATCACCCTATTATAAAAACAAAAATTTCATCAGAGCAATCAAACACATCACAACTTGGTAGCAGCCTGAATGAGAATGTTTTAAAAGGCAATGTCTGAATATGACAAATGACACTAGCCCCATGTTTGGCAGGGTCACAGCCAAAGCCGAGCCTGATATTTACAGTATGCTTTATAAAACCACAAACATATTCTTAAGTCCCATGAGATGTCATGTCACACAGAACATATGCAATTAATCTCCTATTGTGACATTTATCACCTTTCTCCTCAGGCAACCTTCTCCCAAGGATGGTTAAGTAGCCACGGCTGGAGCTGCCACTTATTAGCAACAGTCACATGTGTGTGTTGCAGGGTTTGGCACCAGTGCAACACCCTACTTGAAGCAGCAGCACCATAAAGTAGTGAGTCTTGAAATAAGGCTCAAACTTAACAGGTCATGCAGCAAAATCGTTCCCTACTGGAATAAAACATTCAATGCTCGGAAGAGATGCTGGCCTTGGGAAATTGACTGCTGTTAGTTTTAAGCAGTATATGAATTTGCCTTAGTTTAGCTCTACTATGACCATTTATCCCAAGATTGAATACACTGAAATTTCAGGAGTAGAAGTTTCAAAACTGGAAACTGGGTTTTAATCTCTACAATTACCTGAGTCAAGGCAGTGCTAACAAAATAATTAGAACAGGTAACTACAGTTTATTGAAAAATATTAAAAGCTAGATCTCTATAATCAGTTAATATTTAGATGCCATATCCAAGATTCCAATTCCTTGTCCTATTCCCTTCCTCTGACTGGTTCCCAAGTAAAGGCCTAGAGCCAGACACTTGAATATTCCAAGTGTCTCTGTCCGGCATTATGAAGACCACACTGCTGAGGGCTGACTTCCATTTCTCAAGCTCATTACAGAATAGACAACTCTTAGACTTGGTCAGCTAGGCAAGTGAAGCCTGTTAATCCCAGCCTGAGCAACTGCTTAAGCAGTGGTCCCCAATCCTGTTGCACATTAAGATTGACATTTGTTCCTGATACCCTTCCATGAACACATGCAGGGTTAAACACAATTTTCATATGCTAGCTTTAACTTCACTTTTTCTCTAATACTCCAGAAAGCATATCAATGAGTTAGTGTCCTTATTAGAAATAGTGTTGAATCTAATGAATATAAAATTAAATCACTCATATGTTAGTATTTCACTATGAGTAACAAGACACTTGCAACAAAATTCACAACTCATGGGCCAACTTTAGGGTGTCAACACCCTGGTGGCTGATGTATGAGTCACCATGATAATCCTATCGCATGCCTTCTATGACAGACACAGTGCTAAGGACTGACACTCTCACTCTGTGTGTGTGTGTGTGTGTCTGTGTGTGTGTGTGTAATTTTAAGGACTTTATATATTACATTTATCATCATCACAGGCAAAAACTATTATATTATGTGACCAAGGTCACATGACTAGTAAAGTTTTGGATCCACGGTTTGAATCCAGTTGTGTCCTACTCCAAAGATCATGCTCAACCACAGTCTTTACTTATAATAACTCCCTTCTTATAATCACCTCAAAACTTTGCATGTTCCCCAATGACAAGAGTATCACTATGACTACAACCTGTATCTGTAGCCTTCTTAAGCCCTCATAATTTAAGACCCAGGTCAAATGAATCCTCTCTAATGAGTCTTCTCTGAAAATTCCACAGATATTATTGCTCTCCTCTAGTGCAATGGTTACCAACCAGGGCAATTTTGATCCTCAGGGAACATTTTGCAACCTTTAGAGACATTTTTTGTTATCACAACTGGAGGGATGCTACTGGCATCTAACTGGACTATGGGTGGTGCCAAACATAGTACAATGCACAGGAAATCTCTCACAACAGAGACTCATTCATCTGTCTCAGAATGTCAATAGTGGGTGCTGAGAAACCCTGTTGTATATGATAATACTCTTTGTAATTTCCTAATGGAGTTTAACATTTTCTTCCTTGCATTACATAATATTTTGAATATTCCCAGAGGTCAAAGAATATGTGCTATACAATTTTGTTTTCTACATCTCTTTGCTCAAGAGTGATTAACAGTTTCAAGTACATACTAGGTGTTCAACAAATGTTGGGAGTGGGCTAAGTGTTTGATAATCATTCCACTAATACTTGACTTTTCAGGGTAAATCCTGAAATGCATATTGGAAGAGCTATGCAGAATAATGGTTATATCATAGAATTCCATAAATTTTGGAAGTGGAGAACATATTAAAAAAACAACAACCTCATTTTAAAGACATGGATGATGAGGGCCAGAGAAGTCAAGTGAATTGGTTAAGATCACACAGCAAGTACCACTTGCTTGGTCCTCAGACTGGGACATATTTTAGATAATAGCCAAAACTATATAAGAAAAACATCAAAAATAGAAAGCACCTCTTTAAAAAGTAAAATTTATCTTTTCCCAGGAGAGTGAAATCCTCCTCGTGACATGCAAGTGCATGAATTGTTTTTTTGTTTTTTAAATCATAAACACGCTATGCATCAGTGCTTCCCCTAATCATACTGACAGTGGCGATCAATGCCTTTTACAGAGATTTGTGGAAACCACAAAGAGTCAAACATTGCTACTATGGAGATAAATGTCCTTGAAGGCTCTCAGCCTTAGCTCACCACTAAATGCCTCCTTGGAGGATGTTTTACTTTATCCCCGTGTTATTACTGGAAAGGGGCAGTGGTTCAGAACTGACTCAGAAACGTATCTAAGGTTCTACGTCAGGCCCTCAGTTTATGACTCATACAAAAGACACAGCTCTAACCTGAATTCTTTCTTATCACTGCTCGTCCCAATCCTGGTGGATTTTTCATCCAGTTAGTTCATGAGATCTCTTAAATGACCTAATGGCAATTCTTTCATTATTACACACACACACACACACACACACACACACACACGATTTAAAACTTGATCCAGATTGTGTTCTCTGTAGAAATTAAGGTCTGTGCCTCCTTAATTCACCCACCTCTGTTAATAAGAAGTTCACAACTGTGGACAAAATCACTTCTTAATAGCATGAAATTCTTACAATGTCCTATGGATGTGTGCACCAGCAAAAGAGATCAAAAAGCTTAAAGAGGCCCACCTCAAAAGGGACTGTCTGTTGCTATATCCACAACAGCTGTGCTGAGCTGAGAGAAACCAAGCAGAAGAGAACGCCACAAGATAAAGGCAAGATGAGCTCTGTGCCAATAAATAAACAGAGTCACAAATAATGGAGAGAGAATAAACCTGCTGTTCTGACACAGTTATCCTGAGTCTCTAGATCTCTCTCCAGTTAGTATACCAGGGACCTCCTGAGATGCATGAAGAGACAGCCCTCCACTAGCCCTCCACTGCACTTGTGGGGGAAAACAACACAAAACAAAAACAAAATAAAACGTGGAGGTACTATATTTTCTTACTCAGAGGAAAACTGTTACCTCTTCCCAAACTGGCTACTGATCCAAGTGTTAGAGTACTGGGCTGCATACCACCTTTTCACACCTTCAACCCATCACACAGTCTTCTATTTAACCCACTCCTCTCTCGCAGAAAGTAAAATCCTCACATAAATATTAATGAGTATTAGGCCCAGGAGCAGAAAGGTATCAATCTGTCAGCATTTCATAACGATTTCACTTCTCTCCTTCAAAAGCCACAATTAAATCCCAGAGGGAAAATTATCTTTTGCGGATAATGCAAATAGTGTTTTTTGTAATATATGCACAGATTCATGATGATATTACTATTATTAATAGTGACAATAATGAATAAATTTCCTACTAGAAAATAAGTAGGTAGTCTAGATTTTATAATCCTATTAAACATCTCTGTATTTTATGTGTTGCATATTATTTTTTCTTTATGAGATGACCTGAGTGACATATGCACTTTTATAGCTTCCTAGAGATACAAGAAAATGAAGTTATAACTTTTCATTTTCTCTCTATCACATGTGGCATGTATAAGAATATTCATATGTATCAATAAAAACTTTCTTTTCCTTCAGCTCTTTGATCTGAAGAATTGAAATTATTTTCCATTTGATTTTATTCAAAAAAGCCATTATCCCTTCCAGAGACATTAAAATAAAAAGGAAATAAATTAGCCACAAAAATCATCCACCAAAATAAAACCATCCACAAATAATGTGTTGTTTCTTAAATGACTTTTGTCACTGACCATTCCAAATAGGGGAGTCTAAAAGTAACAGCAAGCAATGTTACAAGACTGTAGAACTAATACTGAAATCAGCCTAAGTATGGGCAATCAACTTGCTGAGAGCATTCAAAAGATTCAAGTGGACATATCACATTGATATGATTCCCCAAAACACCTTTAATAAACTACTAAACTCCCCTTACTATACAGGAGACTATTAGGAGAGATAAGGACAGGAAGAAAACAGTAGAACAAAAACAACACTATCAGGATGAAGACAAAACAGAAAAGGAACACAACTGAATTGATACTTACATTTAAAAAGAGACAGGTATCCATTGTCCCAAAGGCATTGAAGAATTCGTCTCATTGCCTGGTTGATATTGTGCTTAAACATGTAATTTTGCTAACCATCCAGTTGTTTTATTATTTTATGTGCAGTCATATACAATGGAAGAAGAGCAGATGCATTTTTCATCATTTTAGACTTGATGAAAAACTTACTGCACAAGTTTTCTATTCTTAATTAGTCTAATATTTGCTAAGTCAACAGGGTCAGGTAGATTTTGGCCTTCTGCCATACATGATCAACAGTTCTTGGTGTTTTCTACTGTCGTGAAGATGTAGACTAAATCAAAGGTCAGCACTTGAGAGGTAGCATGGAAATACACTGGCAGTTCCCAGGGGATGTTCAAGGCTAGAAAATCCTGAGGTCCTCAAGTGCTGCCAAGGTCACCGCTGATCTTCCTAGTTGGTACTCTGAAAAGTTTATTCCAGTAGGTTTAAAAATATATTGTGCATCAGAATTACTTGGAGGGCTTTTTAAAGTACAGATTGCCGGGGCCCACCCAAGACTTTCTGACCTGGTAGGTCTAGAGAGCCTGAGAATTTTCATTTCTAAGGAGTTCCTAGGTAACATCCATGCTTCTGGTTCAAGAACTACATTTTGCAAATCACTGTTCTATTAAATTATGTGCAAATTTCCAAGATGATCTTGTCAGGGGTTCTATAATAATTAAATCCCATCTGTACATTAAAAAAACACCATCACAATCTTGGATTGAAAATTAAACATTTAATGAGTTAACTTTCTCTGCTTGATATTAAATATTCACATGGATAAAACTATTTAAATACATTGGTAATGATATCCACAACAGGATATGGTCTACTCTACAGCTACGGATTTTTGTTGAAGAGCATTTAATTCCACTGACAGATAAAAGAAAATTGGGGGTATAGCCTCATCCTTTACAATGTCAGTTTCTTTATATGTTAAGGAAATATTATGATCAGTGTGTAAAAAGAATGGATTATAGATTTGACATTATTTGGTTTTTAATTTTAAGTTTTGCAAAGCCTATTTTCCAAGGGTATTTCATTCAAAAAATACTTCCTTAAACATAAACCTGTAAAATGCCAACTGTGTGCATGGTACTTTGTCAGGTCCCTTGGGAGATTAAAAAGAAAAAAAAAAAAAGAAGATGTAAGTTTCTCACTTTGAGAAAAATTTCACACACACACACACACACTCATGGAAGCATCACAGCACATAATAAGGAGAAAGATAAAATTTTAACTACATAAGAAGTTTCGGGAATCATAAAACAGGGGCATGATAAAACTGTTGCAGGTAACTTATCGTTTTAGAAAAGTTCTGAGTTTTTTATTTTATCAAATAGAGGTCCTCTCCACTGTTGAAATAAATTTCTAGGCCCAAGATGGAGCTGCCACTGCCTGGGATGACACATCAACAAACCAAAACTTAATTAATTTTCCTGTCACTGTAAATGCTATTCTTGACCAGAAACTCAGTATGTCGAGTCAGCCAATCCCCAAAAGCCAAGCCAACTCTGGGCTCTACACTTATTTCTTTGTTCCTTCTCACCCCAAACAAGGTTGACTATGTCATCCCTCCCATCAGATATTTTGTTTTTTCTCTTCCTTGTTCTTTATCCTATAAAAGCTTCCCACCTTCCACCCCATTTTTCAGTTCTCCAAATGGAGACTCTCTGCTTCATAAACTGTTAACTAAAGTTTGTATCATCTAAATTGTGTCCTTTATTCATTTTTTAACACCACCAAATTAATCAGATGTGGAACTTCTCATGAACACTCTCTATGTCCCTCATTCTATTAAATACTGTTAATTATCTCTTCAGCCTTCTCTTCTAATAAAATTACCCCAATTCATTTGACATTTCACTCAACCAACATGAACAGATTTAGATGACAGACACTTGGCCAGGCAATGGGGAGCAAAACTGATCAGACCACATGGCATCTCCCAAAAAGCTACTTCAGTATAATGGGAGAGATGGAGAAGAAGCATTCCTGCTAGGGTGTGGTAAGTACCAAGACTAGGGAAGAGCTTTTCAGTTAGATGTGGCAAGGTTTTTCCTGATGCCCTATTATTTGAGCCAAATCTTGAGCTAAAAATAGGAAGGGCCAGAGACCATGGTTGGAATGGAGCTACCTAGCAGAGGGAGCAGCATGCTAAACTAAACGGCCTCCAATCACGGTAGGACACATTGTGTTCAAGTTGCTCAGTAATGATGAGAGGAAAAAGGTGTGAAGAAACAATGAAAATAATTAGCCCAAAAAGAGAAACTTTTTAAGTCATCTTAAGAAACTTAGGTTTACTACTAAGGCAACTGGAATCCACTAAAGTATTGATATTTCAGGAAAGAATGGTAGGTTGGATTTCATTCCAGCAGGAGCAATCTGGCATCTCCTAAATTGTAACCATCATTTTAGTTCTCCGAATGTGCCATACATTCTTGAATGCCTACATGAAGCAGGCAAACTAAGTGGTGAGAATAAATGAAAACCTAAACTAGTCATCCACATAAGCTTTTACACAGTCCAATGTGCATATGTTCAATGGCCACTCTTGGGCTGATTCTGTTTTTCCACCTCTCTTGAGGTGTTTTCTGAGGCATAGCCTCCAGTAAAAAAATCCCAGGACTAGATACAGTGGTCCAGCTAAGGCCTGAATCCTGTTGACTATTTCAAAAGGGCTGTTCCCATTCACTTCTCACAATCACACAATTACTTTTCACCCATCCAAAAGGGCGGAATATGCTGACTGAGGGCCTCATTGATATCCATGATGGCCCCCTACAGATTTTTCTACCCACACTGCACAAACCTGTCTTTCTCTGTCTTACAGTCTTATACTCAGAATTTCCTCTGCAGAATTATGCTCTTTGTTCTTTCTGCACATCATTCTCATAGTTTCTGACCACTGTTTAAATTCTCCATCTTTGGGAATTTTCACCCTTTTGCTTTAGGATATAGCTCCTCCGTGCCTTACTGTTCTGGCTTCTTACTTTCTCTTCATTTTCTGATTGTGCCACACTCTCCATTTCCTGTCTCTCATTTTCACCAAATTAAATGCAATAAATGTATTTTCTTAATGTTTGGGACTTGGTACTAAAAACGTTATAAAGGTATTTTGAGTTCAAACCTTAAAAGTAAAGCAAAAAAGGAACCAAAATTGTCTGAACTGTAATGCGTTTTCCCTTTTTTGAAGAAAAATTTTAAAATGAATACCTGGAATGTTCTCTAATATCTTTGAAAAAAGCAATTTAATAAAAAATCCGAGTGCTTCTAGTTAATTTAATTCCCTCCAGACCCACATTTCTTCCAAATGTACACTTCAAAACTACAGAGCCAAAGAATCTTAGATGCCCCTGAGGATGCCTGAAGAGAAGGGAAAAAAGGTCCATGAAAGAAAATGAAAGTAAAGCTAATTTATGGAGAGAAAAGGAAAAATAGTGAGGAAGTTTCAATTAATCTGTGATCGATTTAACACTTAAGAACAATTGTTAAGAAAAAAGGCAATATTACCATTTAATTAATTACTTAGAAGCTATTGAAGGGAACATATTGTATAGAGTATCAACCCTATAGCCCACATGAAGGATGAACTGAAACTCGATAGAAAATTACTAGCTTGAAAATCTAAAGCATGCTATACCATAGGGACACTCAAATTACAAATTTAAAGACATAGGGATAAAAGTACATGAGAGAAATGGTTATAGATTGTAACTTGGACAAAATTTTAGGTACCTGGACAGCCTGCAGTCATTGACAACTGGGTTTTGAGACAACTGAAGAGTCTAGGGTGGCCCACTGTTTATCTCTAAAATAACAGACCTTCAAGATCTCTGTTGCTGGACAAAAGAGCAATTCCATTATATATAGACATTGTAGTATTTAAACAAGTGTAACCTGGGTTGTGGTTTCCCAGGAACAACCAGAGTAATTAGAGAAATTATTTGTCAGAGATGTATTCTGTAAAACTGCCAGAGTAATTGGCATACAAAATGATGAAATGGATCTATGTCAGGATGACAATTATCCCTTACAACTAAATGAGGTGTTATTCTAACAACAGTTGCTCTTGTCAGTTTTGGTTTTGATCAGGAAATCTTGTTCTGTGTATGTGCATGTGAAGGTGTTAAAGCTTTCTATGCCCAACTGTGATAATTTGGTTTTTTACTTGTATTCGAGACTGAGCAAGGAGGAAAGGGAATAAACTTATCTCTGCAAATTAGCTAGTGGTGGGTGGAAGGATGTGCATGCATGTGAGTGTGCACCACCACACACACACTCACATTTGTACACATGGGTGTATTATACACGTGATTCTCTGCCTGCTAGGCTCTGTGCTCCTCACAGCTCCCAAGACATATGCATGTGCATGCTGCGTGGTACTGTATATCCAAGAAAATCCATTCTCCAGGCTATTTTAGCCTCATCTCCTATCTCTTCCTTTTGAAGTCATCACTGTGGCTCTGAAACGGTGCAGAGCCCTCTTCCTCTCTGGCTACATTAAGCTCACTGCCCATCCAGCCATCTTTGCTCTTAATAACAGCAGTCTCCAACCACATAATGATCCAGGCTCTATTTTATACACTTCACCTGTAATGTTACTTATCATAATTACCAAATAAATTGGTGCTACTATTATTTCCATTTTTCAGATGAGAAAACAAAGGCTGAAGTATATTAAGTAACTAGCCAAGTCCCAGAACTAGGAAGTAATGAAGCCAGGACTTGAATTTAGTCTCTGCCTGCAGAATCCACACTCTCAACCCTGTGCTAGTGAACTTCTGCCCTGTCTCAAGGGGCAGAGAAGCTGCTAACGTCAGCATTGCTTCATCTTATTATTAATCTCCCTTATCATGTTCAGAATTAAGCTAAACCCAAACCTACATTCCCCTGTTGTTGACATGAAATAGTCACTATCTTTTTTTCTTTCCTTGTCCGTCAATGGATATTTTGTACTATAAAGTATTTGCCATGCAAATCAGGTAAAGAAGCAGAAGGCATGCTATTAGACCCTAGGGTTATCATTCAGGAAAAGAATTGAGGAAAATATGCAACAGAAGATGATACGTTTTCTTTCTTCACATGCCTTTATGGAGGGACTTGGATGAATTTTTAGACACGTATATTAAGATTTTAGGATTGAACACTTAGCTCAAGTTCTATTAAAACTTAAACCAAAAGCTTTAACTTTGTAAGACAAGGGCTAGAGAAAGTTAACAGGACATTTTGCTGAAGGCTGGTAGAAAGAACAATTCTAACTTCAGCTGCTGGTGGTTCTCTTTTCAGGCTGACCTTCTTCTGCATCCTAGGGCATACATTAGCATGTCCAGAAAGTGCATTCACTTGGGTGCACCCATCCCCTGCAATACCTGAAATTTTCCAAACTATAGAAAGCTTATCAAAAGGTACACAGGGCTACCCCTGCTGCTATCAATTAAAATGCAATCAATGTAAACTACAGGGACAGTTTCTCCCCAGACTGAAAATGACGTGAAGTCCTGTCCTCCAAATATCTCCATCACTCCTGAAGACACTGCCCTTGCCCTTTCTTTGGAGCTTTCTCCTTCACCCTCTTCCATTTAATGTCAAGCCATGGCAATCCCTCTCTTACAACCTACTGCACATACGAATCACACACAGTATGCTCCAATGGAAGGGTCGGGAGCTTTGGAGTCTGGTTCAAATGCCAGTCTCATGCTCATCAGCTGTGTGTATTTAACCTCCCCATTTTCAGTTTCCCAGTTATAAAATGGATATCGTAATAAACCTCTTTGGGTGATTTTGAAAATTATAAATGTGATAATACATGAAATTTATTGAGTGCATTGCCTGGTATATCATCAGCTCTTAACAAATGGTGGCAAGATTATCACATGAAGCCCATCATAGAGATTCAAGCACACCCTGGGGAAAGACAACACTCATGCTCACGTCAAATCCAGCTCTCCCACCAAAAGCACTGGGCACACGCAGACTATACAGGAACTCTCCTATACAAGGACATCCCTTTAAGACCGCAATAGGTAACTATTTCACCTAATTTCATAGAGAGAGAGAAATGAGAAGAAAAAAAGAAATAAGCAAAATGAGAAGACAGAGGAATTTGTTTCAATTCAAAGAATAAGAGAAAACCTCCGAAAAAACAGCTAATAAAACAAATAAGTAATTTAACAGATAAAGAGTTCAAAGCCTCAGTAATAAGAATGCTAACTGAATTAGGGAAAAGAATAGATGAACACAGTGAGAGTTTTAACAAAGAACTAGAAAATATAAGAAAGAACCAGTTAGAACTGGAGAATAAAATAACTGAAATGAAAACCACACTAGAAGGAATGAACAGCAGACTAGGTGATACAGAAGAATGCATAAGCGATCTGGAAGAAAGAAAATGGAAATCACCCAATGAGGACAGCAAAAAGAAAAACAAACAAGCAAAAAATGAGAACAGTTCAAAGGACATCTGGAACAACATCAAGTGTACTAACATTCACATTACAGGGGTCCCAGAAGGAGAAGAGAGAGAAAGGTGTTGAAAATGTATTTTGCGAAATTATGGCCAAGAACTTCCCCAAATTCAAGAGGGAAACAGATATCCAAATACAGGAAGCACAGACGGTCTCAAACAAGTTGAAGCCAAACAGACCCACACCAAGACTTATCATAATTAAAATGGCAAAAGTTAAAGATAGAGAATTCTAAAGCCGGTAAGAGAAAAACAAAGAGTCACATTCAAGGGAACTCCCATAAGGCCATCAGCGGATCTTTCTGCAGCAACTCTGCAGGCCAGAAGGGAGTGGCACAATATACTTAAAGTGCTGAAAGGGAAAAACCTGCAACCTAGGATACTTTCCCAGGAAGATTATCTGAAAGAAAGATAAAGAACTTCTCAGATAAACAAAAACTGAAAGTGTTCATCAAGATTAAACCTACCCTAAAAGAAATGTTCAAGGGTCTTCTGTCTTCTCTAAGGGAAAAGGGTAGACATTCAATTAATTCTTATCTCGCCATTATTAGAAAAACTAGACTCACCTTCCAAACAAAACGCTTATGCATATACAATTCACTTTAGGTTCTTCTGTCTCTAGTCTGGTTTATCCTCTGGCCAAGGGATTTCTTCTGTATATTGCTACATATCATTTTTCTCAAGCACTTACTACTTAAGACCCCTGAGTGACTGAAGAACATCTCAGAACTACCTGTGGCCTTTCAAATTCAATATAAATGTCTCCGCTCTTCACAAACACATTTATCCTGCCTACCCTACCAAACACTTTTCTTATCTTTCATAGAAAAACTATTGTAGGAGGGCCAAGCTAAACCCACTACCCCAGGTATACCCTTACCTATTTCACCTGGAAGCTTATTAACTTTTCATTCTGCTTTATCCCACACAGGAAAAAATTTTGTTGTGTTACTAACAATTCATATTTCTCAATTTTTATAAGACCACATGCCATTTCAGTTGAAGGTTTCTGAATTAATGCCACTCAGTGCTGAGTTCTTCAATCTATATGCACTCAAAGTATTTGCTTTCACTTCTCATTTTATTCACATGTTGCTCAGAGCTTTGCTTCAGAAAATTTATTCAATATTTGTTTGTCCTTCAGGTTTTAATAAACTCTTTGAAGTGAGATAACAAACAGTTCATATGCTATCTACTCCAAATACAGTGAAAGCACCAGGATACCAGAATGAATATTTCATAGACTGTACTCTTTAATATGAGTAATATTAGAGCAAGAAGGTATATGTGTGATTGTTTTCTTTCACCTAGGCCTTATGATATTTGTGTTTCCACCCCCTACTGGAAGAATCTGGAATTGAAGGAATTCTGATTCTATCTCTATTGCTTTTACATAAATAAATAACCATCCAGCACTGACTGTTTAGAACAGGCAGCTCATTCACTGGTGCTCAGAACCCAAATCATAGTAGAGTTCCACTTTTTTTCCTCTTTCATTCCTTTTCTTTCTAAGAATGTTGCTATGGAAACTGCACTGGGTTTTCATTCTCTGACTTCGTCATGCTTCTGCTCAAAAGCCAGGGAGAAAGAGACATTGATCGGTGAGGCAATGCAACAGCCTCTGGGGATAGAGGGAGGCCATGGGGGTAGTATGTATTCTCAGGACACTGGATCACAACTACTCTTTCAGTGAAGACAGGTCGATCTGACCATCCTTTAGGGGGATTTAATTAAAAAACAGTCTGGGCCAGGCTTTATGCAGTGTGATGGCAACATGGATCACCAGCATCCAGTAGTGGCATGTCAAAGACAGTGAGGGTTACTCAGAACTGGCTCCACACATATTAAAGGTTTCTGTTGTGCACTGCTGTCAAGCAAGAAATTCATTTGGTGCTCATCCTTTTAGCCAGGGAGATTTACTGACCATGAGTTGGATTCACTTTTCATGTTATTAGGTCACCAGGGGCCAAGAAGGTTGCTCTCCTATCCCTCCTTAGTTTTCTCAGTGGCAGGAACTTGTACGTAGTTTCATCAGTGGATTAAAGGAAACACTTAGGCTGTAGAAATTATAAACTGTGCTTTTAAGGTACTCTCACTCTGGTTGCAGCAAAGGCTGCTGATAATATTTCTGCTGTAATATCCTTTTACACATGACTACACAGATTTACAGGTATCATTTTTTTTCTACATATTTTTGCTTCCCCCTATATTAGGGGAAGGTAAGCAGCTGCTTGGTCCCTGGAGGCATCCTAAAAAGCCCCCTGTGAACACCTGACACATGTCAGCAGTGGGTTTCTGGTTCCCAACTTGGAAAAATCCTCCTGCCCATTTGCCAGGCAATGTTTCCAAGGAGTGAACTCTGCTGACTTTCATGGCATCTGGCAAGTGGGGATCATGTTTTGAGAATATGAGACTTGATGACCATATGCAGTTCTCTCTCACCTACATTGTCTAAATCTTCCTAGCTTACTCTCTCCTGATTCTTATACCTGCCAGTTCACATTTTCCTTTACCTTCACTCCTGCCCCTCTCTCACCTCCTTTACCTCTTATTCAGTGGAGTTCTTAAGGTTTCAGACCCTGCAATCACATGGCCTCCACTGTACCTCATCCTTTCCATATCATATATGGTAAAGAAAAGAAATTCAAGTTCTAAGGATCCAATTTCTTAATAGTTGTAACTTGTATCTCTGACACCAACCAATAATGCTCCCTATGAACCTACCACTCAAGCATGTGTAGTCTTGCCCTATATGTAACATATGAATGTGCAATGTATGAAGCATTATTGGTGTAGGTAAGAGCTCCTGAATGATAATTCAGGTTTCTTAACACAAGTCAATTTAAGATATTCTCAATTAACAATACGATGTACCAGGCACTGTATTATGTTGGGAACACAACAGAAAACAATGGTACCCGACTCATGGAATTTATAGCCTAGTAGAGGCACATGCAAGTAAGCAATAAAGAGGTTTGAAGAGGGTAGTACAAAAAAGCGTCATGGGCTATAAAGAAGGGGAACAATATTTGGTCTAGAGATGGGACAGGTACGTGAGCAGACAGACAAATCGCTTGGTTGAAGTTATATCTGGTTTAAGACCTAAATAATGAATATCAATTGGTAGATAAATCGGAGGCGAGATTTGTAAAGTAAGGTGAGAAGAATTTTGGAAACCAAAGAAACAGCATACACAAAAGCACTATAGTAAATAGAGCATTGCACACCTAAAGAACTAAAAGGAATTCAAGATGGTTAAAGTTTGGGGGAATCAAGAGATATTACCTGAGGGTTAACAGGGTCCAGATCCTCTGGGGCCTTATAGGTCATAGTAAACATTTAGAGATTTGGCCTGACAATGAATGTTTTTTGTTTTTGGGGGGTTTTTTTTGCAGCACGCGGGCCTCTCACTGTTGTGACCTCTCCCGTTGCAGAGCACAGGCTCTGGACGTGCAGGCTCAGTGGCCACGGCTCACGGGCTCAGCCGCTCCACTGCATGTGGGATCTTCCCAGACCAGGGCACGAACCCGTGTCCCCTGCATCAGCAGGCAGACTCTCAACCACTGCACCACCAGGGAAGCCCCTGAATGTTTTGAAGCACAGAAATAATCTGATCAAATTCTTAAATCATGGTAATCCAGGAAGCGGATAATGATTGCTTGAATTAAGGCTACTGTAGTTAAGATGGACAGAAGTGGATGGATGCAGGAGATATTGAAGAGGTGAAATTAACATAACTTCGTAGACTAGACTCCTAAGGTTAGGAACTGTGCTTATGTTCCTCTGTATCCCTCACAGTGCCTGCCGTGGTATTTTAAGTGCAGAAGGGATCCGATAAATATTTGTTGAATGAATGAATAAATGAAGCCTCTAAAACCTCTCTCCCTGGAAGAAATATGAATTACATTCATGTTTCATTCATAAGGAATGCTGATGAATGCTGAAAGCAGAAGCAAAGCCTTTTCGGCATCAGTCTTGTTGAAGGAGCCAGTAAGTAGGAATTTCAGAGTACTGCTGTATGCAGCCCCAGGGGACCACGGCTGGTTTGAGGCCAAGGACTCAGGGCCTCCATCACAAAGACAACTGTGGTAATACCAAGCAGTTTAGGAGGTAAAAGGGCAGCAGGAAATCTAATTCCAGAGTTCTGTAACGTAATACAGATTCCTGGAAACAAGGCTGGCTTCTAAAGTGCTACAATTGCCTGTATCAGGAGATGGAACATGTCACGTGAATGCACATGCTGGTACAAAAAAGTTGAGTTGGACTTATGAGAAGGAAATGAGATGGCTAGTTAACACATGGTATTCTGAAAGGTTAATTCCAACCTGGCCATGTTGGGTAGGCATAAGAATGTAATTGTCAGATTATTTCATCCGACTCTATACCCTCTTTCCTTTCTTTACTCTCTTCTATTTCACCCTTTCTCTAGTGCCTCCCTCTTCCCTTCTCCACTTCTGGCTCATTTTTGCCCTCAATCTCTCCTTCTCAGTTCCATACCCACCCCACCCAACCCGCCCCCCCAAGCCTGGCATCAGTGTTAGAGTCTTTGAATTATTCAAGGATTAATTTAAATCCTATCTAAATTGAGGTAGGGGGAGATAAGGCATATTTGCCTTCAGCCCAAATCCCCTACCAACAACTCGCACCACACATACACACACACACACACACACAACCAATATGGTTGGTAGCTGAACACAATACTTATATCTGATGTCTCTTCATCAACATTAACAATAAAGAAAGTGTTAACAAAATGATTGTAATACTCCTAGACACACTGCAATGTAGCCATCAAAATGCTGTTTGTAAAGGGATTTAAAAAGATGGGAAATGCTTTCGTTATCATGTTAACAAGGAAGAAAGGCAGAAAGCAGAATTGTATTTCACTATGATTTCTGTTAGGTATTTAAATACTAGAAAGTCATATACTGACATGTTAGCAGTGATTAACTTTGTACAAGGCTTTCATTTTCCTTATCATACAGTTCTATAGTTCCAATTTGCCTGCCATAAGCATGTGTTAATTCCATTTCAGAGAGAATATTTTAAAAGAAAGGTACAAATAAGACACCATGTGGTGTGTATGTATGGTGAGGGGAAGTATTCTGAATGACATTATTGAACTTGATAATAACATGTGGCTCTAAGAGAGAATGAGATTTTTACGTGCTGGGTAGAGGTTACACTGAAAAGAGTTAAATGACCTTTCGTTGGCCCCTATAATAACTTAAATCAAAGGAGGTGTGTTGGGGCTTCCCTGGTGGTGCAGTGGTTGAGAGTCCGCCTGCCGATGCAGGGGACACGGGTTCATGCCCCCGTCCAGGAAGATCCCACATGCCGCGGAGTGGCTGAGCCCGTGAGCCATGGCCGCTGAGCCTGCGCGTCTGGAGCCTGTGCTCCACAACGGGAGAGGCCACAACAGTGAGAGGCATGCGTACCACAAAAAAAAAAAAAAAAAAGATGTGTTAAGCCCAGAGCATCAAGTATAAGTATAATGAATGAGGTGAAATGCTTTTGCTTCAAAAATTCTGCAGTCATCTTTTTAATCTACTTGATTCCATAATCCATATTCAGTTCAGAGTGCCATGCTCTACTTAAATTTTTACTTCTTAGTTCTTTATTGGAAGCTACCTTACCCTAATAGGAAAATTTGGTATCAGCTATTTATGTATTTTATTTATTTGTTTGTTTATCAATATTCTGGGTGTTTATTTTGCCTATAAATGCTTTTGGATTCCCATATGTTTTGTTGTTGCTTTTGTTTTAAACCTTTTGGCTACACCTAGTTGTGGGGGAATACACATTATTTGTTTGCTTTTAATGACCAATATGTCTTTAGCTCTCAGTCCAAATAGGCTGAAGGATGCAATTTCATGTGATCTTTGAAAACACATGTTTTGGAATTAGACAGACTTGAATTCAAGTCCTTGGTCTGTCAACCATTAAGTGTAAAACTCTGGGCAAATTACTTAATTTCACTAAACAGAATAACATTTGGGTAATAATATTATTGATCTTGTAAGGCTATTGGGAACATCACGAAATCTTATATGTAATGAACTAGTTGGCATAAAGTGATTGCTCAATAAATATTAGTTCTTATTTGGATTATCTGGGGACCTAGAGTAGACTCTGGCCAAGACATTTTCAACGCTTTACTTCTTGATGATGATGAAAATAGGACCATGTTCTAAATTCTGTCATTTCCTCAGGATTCTAGATATTGAGGACACATACAAAGACTTAACCTGTTCTATCTTTCCCCACCCTGTCTGAAAACATCAACAGATAGAACTTGGAACAGTAGTCATGACCTCCTCAATATGTGCAAAATTCATACGTTATTGTCTCATGACAGCTAGTGTTCTGTCCTTCATATGAACTCTTTTGCTTAAATGGAAAAAAAATATGGTGAAGCTTATGAAAGTGTTGCTGCCACCTTCAAAGGATTCCTACTTGATTTACTAATTATAGCACAATGAGAAAAATTTATGCCACATAATATCTATAAAAGGAAAATTGTTCCCCATAATTAAATGTCCTCCCTAGATCCCAGAACTGAGATGCAGATCCTTCCAAAGGATGCTAATTGTATCACTCACTCTAACATATTAGTGCATTAGTGTTCAACCCTTTCTGAGGGAGAGTGGACAAGGCGGACATGAAAAGGAATGCCTCTAGAAACAGAATCTCAGGCATGTTGATCCTTAGATAGAAATGATTTAGGGAGAGAAAAGCTTTTCCTTCATATCTCAAATCATACCATATATGTAGTCACCTTCTACCATCTGAAAGACCAACTTAGATCATCCCAGACATCATGTAGAAAGGCAAGACAAGATCATCAGCAATGAAGTCTTAGAAAGCCTACCGGCACGGAAGTGATTCCCGTTACAGCACAGCTCCATTCATCTGGATAAGCCCAGAGGATGGATGGCAGCTCTATGGCAGACTGAGTATAGACAGGGGTCAGGGGAAAGAAGCAGTATAGTGACATATTAAAACACAACTTCAATAATGTCACACCTCCATGAAGTGTTGGAAGCTGTAACAGCAACATACAGAATGGGTTGGTTTAAATCAATCCCAGAGAGAATGTGTCTTTTCCTGTAAGTAGAGCCTGAAACCCAAGCAAAGAGGCCAAACAGTAACAGTAAAGACTGTCCAGATAGGAGCTACAGTTACAAAGCAAAGAGAGTCAAGTAGCTTACTCAGGTATTATATAATAATAAAGCCACGGGCCCATGTTTTTTGGTTGTTCAGTTATAAATACTAAGAAGCACAAACAAACACACACACACACACACACACACACACAGAATGTCCAACAGGCACTTTTTTTTTTTTGCTTTTGCTCTTTTTTTAATGTCTGCTGTTAATATTTTTACAGAGACCAAAAATTCAGAATAGTGCAAAACAACTTAACACCATGCATTCATGACCACTTCTCGTTGATTTTAAACATTTGTTCCAAGTCATATATTTACAGAGAAATGGGGGCGTCTGTGCAGATGCCAGACCAATGGGATGGAATTAAAACAGACAAACAAACAGCGTCTTGAGTTCACATTTGCAATCACATGCTAAGAGAATTTATGTGGAGGAAGAATCTCCCTGGACTGTGTGGTCAGGTTTGGGTGAGGTCTTAGGGGGCCAGGACCAGGGATGGGGTCTGAATCCCCCTGGTTGTGTGGCCAGGGATGCATACGGACCCTCTGCCTGTGACCTGTGCCTGGAGAGAGCCACTATGGCTGGGTGGGGGGCAGGGGGAAGGTGGAGGGGGTCTTACTTGACACCATCAACTTGATTTGTCTCTTAAAAAAAAATAAAAGGCAAAGGGAAGAGCAACACGTGTCAGTGAAAACAACTTTGGTCCTTGACAATTCTTAGGAAAGGATGTTCAGGGGACAGCAGGGGTCATTACGTGGACCAGCTCCCCAGGGAGCTCCCCCATTCTCTGCCTGAACAGCAGAGTTGGGGCAACTCCGGGCTGTCTCCACTCTGCCTTGTGCCTCAGTGTTCCCACCTGTAAGATGAACAGCACTGGGGGGTGTGGGGCAGAAAGGTCTCCGAGGTCCCAGCCGAGAAAGGTCCCATGGATTTCTAGTTGGCTAATATTCTTTTTTTTTTCTTTTTTGCATAACAGGCACATTTTTAAATACACAGGGCTACAGAATTATAGAATAAACGTTTCTGCCTCTTAGGTCCCAGTACCTTTACAAACATGATCCTTTAAAAACAGAGTTCACATTTCTTTCTCAGTTCATGGCCTTTTTAAGACTTTTGAACATCTCCTTTTTGCATATAATGCTGTGAGCTACCCTAAGCAACATCCATGAACCTGCTCAAAAACATCCCAGGGGCATACCTTGGGTATTCCAGGGATGAATGAATCTGAAAGATAAGTGTATCTTTTAGTGCCTGCTGTCTAGCAAAATGTCACGCCACTCAGCACAGACAGATCGGAACAATGAATTTGTCCTGAGTTAAGGACCTGTGAACTGATCTGTTGGAGTTTTAACAGGCCAACAAATTCCCCAGAGGGACTCAGAATTAATTCTCCCCATAAGAACCACACTGAACTAGATTCTCCCAACGTACTAACAACTATGTCTTGTATATGTCGATATTTTCAAAATCCCTAACTTGCCCTGGGAATGAAAGGAAAATGAAAAATGGAAGTTTCTGGCTTTCTAATTAACTTCTGGCTTTCTAATTAACTATCTCCACATCAATATTACTGAGAGAAAGATGGGGGAAAAGCAGAAAATAGTACAAAAATAAGAATTGGTTTTAAAAAGACACTATGATCTTAGGGTCCTACCCATGTACATGATGACACTTAATGGGACGTTACAACAAGTCCTCCCAAAGCCAGATAATTGCAAATGTCACATTTCTCACTCACAGTGTAAGTTGGTAAAAGGGCTGATAAGAGAGGTGGTAGCAGGGCAACCTGAAGGGAAGAGTAGGGCTTCAGCTGCTGGAGGATGGAGAGACATGAGTCCAGTCATTGCCTGTTGACTATTTGAAGTGCCTCTTCACCATCTTACCATTCACGTGAACAAATGCAGACAACTGACAAACAACTGAAGGACGGTGTAATGGTGAAGAAGTATAAAGATAAGCAAGGCTGCAAAAGAAATGGGATAAGTGGAATTAAATAAGATCTCATTGAAGCCTCTGGACAGTGAGAAGGATCTGGATGCCCACACTTGGGTGAGCTTCCGGTCAAGTCTGACTAGTATCCTGGCTTCATTCAATACAGCCATAATAAAACATCTTAGAAACTGCAAAGTTAGCACCTATACCTCATTCTAGGCAAGCTTGGATGGTGGGCACACATGGAGGGTAACAAAATCTAATGATCACCAAAATATTAGTACCAAGTTCATTTGTTTATTCACAAAATATTATCTAAGCACCTATCATGTGCCAGTTATTAACTTAGGCTCTAATGATACAGTAGTAAACAAGACAAAGACATCTCTCCCTCATGCAATACACCCTGTTCAGAAAGATAAATAATACAAATAATATATGAGGAAGTGATGACTGCAAAGAAAAAAATGAAGCAGGATAAGGGAAAAGAATGTAAGAGGGTGCTACCCTGGATAGGATAGTCAGAAGACTTCTCTGAAGAGTTCATCTTGAACAGAAGTGAGTAAAAGTAAGAATGAACCAGATGCAAATGTTTAGCGGGACATCATTCCAGAGAGGAACAGCAAGGGCAAAGGATCTGATGTGGCTGTACACTTGGCTTATTCTAAAACCATCAAGGAGTCTGGAGAACTGTGTGACAGGGAGATGAGTGGGAGAAGATTAATTCAGGAAGTCAGCCAGGGCCAAGAGCTTGGAGGTTCTTCTTGGCCCTTCTAGGACATTTGGTTCTATTCTAGAAATAGCAGAAAGCAGGAGGAAGGTCAAAACGGTGGTAGGATCTTATAAACCTTGAGAGGATTAGTGAGGTACCAGAATTAATTTGAATACTTGCATAAAGTTTTTTACATTATCGTTAAAATATCAAGTCCTTACAGTACATATTAATTAATTACAATCCTTTTGTTTTAAATATATTCAAGGAGGCTAGCAACAACTTTGTGGGCTTCATTTTAGCAACACTGGCAGTTAGAACAGCTAAAATGCAGGCTCTGAGTGGGTTTTAAAAGAGAGTAAGAGGTTCATGCAGTAGAAATTTACACGGATGATGAGAAAAGCACAGATAGCTTCAGGCAGAAGTGGCTGTGGTGACACTAGCCAGAGTATGCACTGTGTACCTGGTACCTGAAGTGCCCATGAAACTTTGGGATGACCAGCAATGAAGATGCCCTCTAAAAATTAAACTATTACATGAGCAAAGGTTACCATTAAGAGGCAAAATGGCTTCTGGATCACAGCAACCTTCCTGTGAGAATTAACATATCTAAAGAAAGAAAATGACAATCTGAAGCAGAGGACAGGTCAGCTATGGAACCAGAGACACAGGGAAGTCTCAGAGGCACATTCTGCTCCTGTCCAGGAAAGGGACATCCTGGCATTGTCAAGCTGCTCGGACTGTCTGTTCTTTCTGGCAGGTAGATGGAGATGGATGCATGCTGCCATTGGAGCCTGATGAGACTAAGCATTTGAAACAAGCATCCTGCTCACCAGGCAACCTTCTATTAATGTGGCTCCCTTTGTAGCTTGCCTACAGGGCAGGAATTCACTGGTCAGACTGATGCAAATGTCTGGTCCAGTTAACCGTAATATTTTTCACTGTAAATTAATACAGTGGCTTTCCCATTTATATGCTTCAGTCTTTTGTGAGTCAGTACAAGTCATACCCTCTGAATAATCAGCTCTGGGCATTAACCAGATCAAATGCAGAGACCTGCATTGCTGAGGTCTGGGCTCCAGCTGTGATGAATTCACCCTGAAATGCTACCCTGCAAGGTCTCCTGGCAGCTGGCCTCCTCCTGGGACACACTGACCTTGCAGTACCTGACATCTGAAATGTCAACATATGCATTCCAACACGGGCTCTCCTGGGAACAGTCACCGCTGGGGCATTATGTTCAGGGAGTTGTAAGATGTGATTAATTGAATATTGAAGAAATGTCTCTACTGGCGGGAAAAGAATTTTAATGATGTATACTATGGACATACTCTTTAAATATGATAATAGCTAATATTTATTGATTTCTTGAGCACTAAGTGACAAACACTATTCTAAGCATTTTAAATATGATTTAAGTACTATATTTATTCCCATTTCAGGGACTGGAGAAACAGAAAGTAAGAATGATTAAGTCATTTGCTCTGGGTCATATCAGTAGTTAATAATGGACCAGTGATTTGAACTCAGACCTATTACTCCCAAAGTTAAAATGATGTGCTCTGGAGTCAGACTTGCCCTGGCCGGAAACTTGGCTCCACCACTTAATAACATTTTTGACCTTGGATAAAACACTAATCCCCCAAATCAGTTTTGTCTCTAAATGCCTAACACATAGGGTTGTGTTAGGATGGAATTATAAAAATGAAGTACTTAGCAATGCAAAGTGCTTTGTGTGATGTATCTTGCACAGAGTAAGCTCAAGAAAAGTTATCTGTTAATGTAACAGAGTGTCCAAAATATTTAACATATTAAAAGTAATACTACACACGCAGATCAGTGCTTGGGTCTAATTTTTTGTATCCTTCTCACTCTAGACAAACACTTCTGGTATTTCATGATATAATTTTGTTTATATCTAAGCCTCATTCTAAAAATCTGAATCAGGTTTCAAAAATACACATAGATAAATACACATAAATAGATCAAATACAAAAAAAAAAGAGTAGTGAAACACAACTAAGGGTGATATGCATATATTTCTCTAACTTTGTTTGAACTGCACAGCTCATTTGGCTCTGAGCTCCTCAGAAGCCCAAGCCAATGGGGTAATGTAGTTAGTTGAAGGTTCACAGTGCCCATAAGATAAAAATAAACCTCTTTTTCCATAGTTCTGAGGACCGAGAGAATGTATCCACAAGGGTCCTCATACAGGTGGTACTTTGTAAGGAAGCCACATCATGACCAACTAAACCCTACAATGCTTATAATAATAAACCTCAGTAGCTTTAAAATCACAAAATTACATTTCAAGAATCTAAAATAATATTTTAAAAAATAATTTAAAAAAATAAATGGATGGGTTTGAATGGTTTGAATGGATGGGTTTCCCTCTGGCTTGAAACTGGACTGCCTCACCATCCTGTGTCCCTGCCCACAAACTGTCTCATCCCTTTATATCAGCTGCTTTCAGGTCACCCCCAAGTCTGTTGTAGTGTCCTGTCCTTGTACAGATTTCCCTCTGCAAAATGCCAGGCTGTACTTTCCCTCTCATCAGCTTTTATTCCAAAGATGCTGTGCTTTTTTTTCCATTTCATTTTGGGTTATATTTTCCAATGCTCTGGCAATGCAGAGAAGAGGTCAAAGTCATCCATCTGGAACTAGGAGGGAAAAAAAACCAAAAAACAAAACCTCCACCAAACAGCAAGCTTACTATTCCAAATAGTAAATGGCTGGGAGAGACCAAGTGCCTCTGGAACTTGAAAACCTGGCTTCAGACAATAAATCAAAAGCACTTAAGTTAGTTCCAAAGCACCTTGGGCTTTCATACTTGACTGGCAAAATATTGAAATAAAAAATAAAAAGGGTAGTGACGAGGAATAGAAAAAGGCATACTCCCTAACGGAGCTGTAAAAACGACTGGAGCATGGTCTCCATCGTGTTCAGTGTCTGCTTACATAAGCCACCCAAACACATCCCACATCAGTATCCATGCTGCACCTCCCTTGGTTGTGCCTCCAAGTCCATGGCCTTTTATGTCTCCCCTTTTGTCTGTCTTATCCCTTTGTATCAGGTCCACCTTCGCATATACACTGTCACTTGCTTTTGAAAACACTCATCCTAATCTCCACTTCCTTATTTTTTTCTATCTGCAAAAGTCTGTGCCTGTTCATAGCCCCGGAAAAGACCAGAAGGGCCAGGGTCAGGCTAGCATGGAAAGGTCATTCTCATACTGTTTTCTGCACAGTCTCAAGTGGAGAGTCCCACAGTTTTCATAGAGGGAGCCTGTCTTTTTCCCTGACATTTCCAGATTTAACTCCAATAAAATAACTAAAACCCTGCCTTGGACATTTGAGAACAGCATGTTGCCTGATAGGTCTGATTCTGATTGCAAATCATATGTTCAGCTCAGTACTCAGCACGTGGTTGATAATCTCCCAGTCGTGGTTTCCGCATCTCTGGCTGGGGAAAGCTAACTGAACTGCATCGTGCTCTGCTTTCCCACAGCTTCCCCTCGTCCTCTTCCGTCCAGCCACAGCACTCTGTCCTGGGGAGAGTTCTTACCAGCTGAGTCGTGGCTTTCACCTTGACTGCTCATTTAAAGGGATGAGAGAAAGAAAATTAACTGCTTACTAATTGAATGCACCACTCCTTGTCGCTGGCGAAAAAGTAGGTAAGTCAGCACGACTGGTGGCTGGAGATGATCACCTTGCCCCCTTTCCATGTTCACAAGCCCCTAAAATTTTCTTTCTACACACGAGGTATCCCACACAGCCAGTGGAGAATAGATCCTGAAGTGTCTTGGCCAAAGTCCTCTCTCAAGAGCTCAATGAGTCCATGTTTAGGTTAAAAATAAGCCTGGTACAAGAATAGCAATATTGAAGGTGAAGATTTTTACTCTGACAAATGAACTTACAGTCTCTAGTGACTGGGCAGGAATGAGGTTGTATAATTTTCCTAGCGCTCCCCTAGAATAGAGTAAATACTGTATTCTTTGTCTTTCCAATGATAAAACTGCAGAAAAGGAAGTTGACCTGGCTTGCTCAAGGTCATGGAAGTGTGCTGAAAGTTTACATAAACGAAACAAAACGGATAGTTTCCAGAGGCCCAGTCTGGCGTGGGATCACTTGGCAACCCTGATCTCAGATGCAGCGCCCTCTGTCAAAGCCTTGGTGGGGAACATGTGTCTAAGACAGAGCTGAAATGGTGGTAGATGTGAAGTCCCGGCATTATGAACTCAGAGCTCTCGGTGTCTCCATCTGCCCCTGATTTAATGTGGATGGCAGTATCTCTGCCACTGACAAGAACAGCATTTCTTGTCGCTTCGTGTACTAAGCTATTTCTGCCATGACATATATCAACTGGACCCGGATCCTGAGGATTTATTGGGAGTGTTAATAACTGCATGTGAGCGAGGTCCCAGCTCCTTGTCTGCAGCCCGGGGGGAGCCCTGCTAAACAGAGCTAATGTATATTCTCTTTTGGACAGGGAGCTCATATTTAACACATAGCTTTCTTTGTCTTCCCTGACTGCCCTCTGAAAAGTTATGTTTTTAGTAAATAAATATTTAAGAGATTTCCTCATGTCTGCATGTTCCATTAGTTTGGCTGAATTCAATATCCAGGACTGTGAAAGCAAAATGTAACACAATTCTTTTGTAAAAACTAATGATATTGTTTTATGGGTCCCTTTTTATTTGTTTACCTGTGTCGTTTCTTAGAGTCACGTCCCAATTTTGTTTTCAACATACAGATATCCATATTTTTGGGCATTTAAACATGTTTTAAAGAACATAAGTTTGAAGAGCTAGGAAACACATTGATACTGTCTGATACTGGGAAAACTAAGATCATAGGAATTCTTCTATTTCCATTCAGTATTCTCTTCTTTGGCTTCTTTGACTCCTTCCCTGAAGCTTGTTTTCCAAACTGTTAAGAAGACATAGCAAAATTGGATTTGCTCCATCTTATCCAAAATAAAATTGACTACAACTAATCTATTATGTATTAATTAAATATAAGTAGAGAGCATCTATCCACTTGGTCCCCAAACCATTGCATATATCAAATTTAAGTGCCTCTGGGTTTTGTTATAAGCATTTTCAGAAGAAGCCAACTGTGGTTAAAATTCACAACCTGTAGATACTCTTTACATCAGATACTGCAATTGCCTGGAGATATTATTTTTATAGGCATTCATTTATTTCCAATTTCCACAACATTCTGGGAAACTTCTGTATGAAAGGCAAAAAGCAAAATTAAAATACATAGTGCCAGGTTATATTCTGATGTATATAAACAGATCTCTATCAGTGACATTTATTCCCATTCCTCAATGTTTACAAATGCTAATATGCTCTTCTTTGTACTCTGATTTGGCTTTTTTTGTTGTCGTTGTTGTTTTGCTGTGTATAATTATATTATTCCTGCAACACAGATATACTGCTTCTTTTTGGTACATTATATTTGTTTATATAGTCTCCTATTAATTAGGTACATCTAAGAAAAGTAAGTTTATAACATATGTTACTAAACGGTGTGCCTTATAGTGGCTGAGAAGGAAATGAGACAGGGAAGGAAAAAAGAGACCATGCATTGAACGAAAGCAAAATATAAACATGCTTGCATTTAAAAATCAGGTAGCCTCATGTCAGTACAGACCTGGAAGAAACTAATCTAAACATTTCCTTTTATAGATGAGGAAACTGAGTCTGTGAGGGGTTTACCTGATGTCTCAGAGAGAAAGGCACATACATCTGTACATAAAATCAACAGGCCAGTGTCATTTTCATGTTGCTGACTCAGAGCACCTGGACCGAAGACAGCTACTCCTTTCAACCAAAGGTCATCTAGCTCTGGTTCCATGATCCTGTGTTGCATTTAAAATGCAGATTAATCTCGTACTTTCAACGGTACCCACCACTAAAAGTACCTATAAGACTTCCTAAGACCCTCTGCTGCCTCCTTATGTCACTTCCCCCCTTGTATTTTCCTACTTAGCCATCTGAAGACATAGATGTAGCAAATCAAATGAGTGTGCAGTGACTGAATATCTAGAGAACACAGACACCTCAGGCCTAATACAGTAGGCAATCAATTATGTCTTGAATTCTGAATGAATGTGCAAATAAATAAATCCGAGGGGATGTGAGATCTAAAGCTATATCCCAACAAGAGAAGAGACAATAAAGCATTTTTTATCTTACCCAAACACAGTCTATTTAGACAAACCTAACAAATAACCCAGGGGTCTCTGCTATACTTAGGAAGACAACTAGAGACTCAAAGAATAAAAATCTGTCCACACCGCCCTAACCTCCCCTTGTACAACAGATTTGTCTTAAACTTTAAACACCATGTAGAAGCATAAAAAGGAGTGAATCTATATAGGCCTTTAGAAAGCAGTTCAAAACAGACCACAGAGAGATCACAAAGCCATCATCTGCTAGTGCTGGAATGTCTGGGTGTCTGTGATGAATGCATTTGCAAATATTGCTGTGAAGTAATTTCCTTCCATTTCTGGAGTACTCCAGATAAATCAGATTCCCCTCTAATCACATCTGCTGCCTGTGTATGAGAAAAGAGAGTTTGTCTGCATGACACATAATATGTACTTGGAGGGTAGAGGGCAAAGAAGCTTAGTGGAAAGCTACCACATATAATCATAATGGGGTAGAGCAAAACCAAGTAAAAAGTCACAGGATGCTTCTCAAGCAGAGACTATGCAAAAATGGCATCCCAGGCTTTGCCGTGAGACTATTACAGGGCATGTGTAATTCACCTGTCAGATGTAAAGAAGACCGTGCACAAATGGGGCACCATGTTGAGAACTGGATAGCCTACGTTGAGTACTTTAAATAAATAAATCAGATTCACCGTGCTATTAACCCAATATATCCACCAATAGAATCAGAAAAGAAATAAAGTATTAAGACAGAAGAAAATTTTAACTGAAATGCAATTAATAAAGTGGCTACATATAGTTCTAGCCTATGTCAGAATCAGAGGTGGTTCCAACAATTTAAAATAGTATCTAGCCATAGAGTGTGCTAGAATTCAAAAAAGAGATATTAAATATAGTGGCCCCTCATGTATTCAAAGGTTCCTTCATGGTAACCTGCTGATAGCAGATGCTGTTGGTGAACTGCCCAAATTCACTTGGGAGATTCCATTTCAGAAAATGTTCACCATGTCCTACTGCAAGCCCATGTGACTCTCCACTGGAGGGCTTTCTCTTGGCATTTATAGGGCAGGCTGGAAGTACTGGGAAATTAACATCCCTAGGAACAGCTCTCAGCTAATGACAGATGGAAGTGGGAGGACAAATCTCCAGCTTCCTTGCCTTTATCTTTTTTTAAATTTTTTACTGGAGTATAGTTGATTTAAAATGTTGTGTTAGTTTCTGCTGTGCAGCAAAGTGAATCAGATATACATATATCCACTCTTTTTTAGATTCTTTTCCCATATAGGTCATTACAGAGTATTGAGTAGAGTTCCCTGTGCTCTACAGTAGGTCCTTGTTAGTTACCTATGTGATGTATAGGTGGGAAGGCTCTGAGATTTGTTCCTCACAGTGTCCCAGCATTTCCCAGTGAGGCTGAGCCCTAGGAGTACATAACACACCTTTTATTGCTTCCCTGCATTCTTGGTCATACTTCCACATTCCATTACCCATTTTTCCTGAGATTATTTCCCAAACAAACTACCTGCACTTGCATCTTGTTTGGAGTCCACTTTAGGAGAAACACAACTTAAGGCATGACCTATTCAAAACTATGCCAAGAATAGGAAATTCAGTCACAAAAACAGGTCCAAACAGAGGTTATAAATCCCATGTGTCAAAATGCATGTATTTTATTTACAATGAGAATAGCAAGAAGTAGTAGGAACATTAAGGACAGAGGCAGAAAACTACCAAATAGATGTGAGAACTTCAGAAGCATTCAGAGTAGGGACAATCAGGCTTCAATAACCTAGTAAAACCTGAAGGCATTAGTACAGTATCTCAGAGTACAGTTCCTATTTATATGGATGGTCTGTGTCATTAATCATTAAAAAGTTGAACAGTAATTGGTGTGCTCTATCTAAGAATGCAGGGGATACACAGAATAATTTATAAACATTTATGTTAAGAATTGTTAAACAATAGTTATTTATAAAGTAAACTTCAATTATGTGGAAAATGTATTAATACAGAATATACCACTATCCTGGGACTGGAGAAAAAAGTAGATGACCTAATACAGGTATGGTATAGTTATACCAGGTATGGTATAACTTACTTGAGTTAACAGTTCAGCAAAGTTAATTCGTGCTGACACTCTACCTGGAAAATAGAGAGTTATCACTGAGGTGAGAAACTTGAGGCATAGAGGAAGTAACCCAGAGTTAGGAAGAATATTCGTCTAATATTTGACCTGAGAACATACTGAGCTAATTTTTCATAATTTCTTAAAATCACATCCCTTTCATTTTAGGATAATTCTGTGCTCACAGCTTTTATTTTATATGGGCTGACTTTTATTCATACATTAGTAGAGTAAACTTAAGTAGTAAGAGTTAATGTCATGAAAGAACCCAGGCCATAAAACTATCTCCCCATTGATCAATAGTTGACTCCTTGAAATCTGCCACTAGCAGCCTGGATCTTTGGTTTAATCACTGTTGTGTTTCATCTTATGAGATGAAATGACACCTAAAGGGAGTATAACTTCAGGTCACTCACACCTTAGCATGAATAAATAATATTGAAAGCTTTGTTCAGTAACAAAAAGGACCTCCAAATAAAGAAATTAGGGATACAACAAAATGGTGATATGATGATGGGAATATTCTTTAAAGACATTTTTAAAAATAGTTTCCTTACAAAAGCAGCCTAAAATCATATTAGGCTATACAATTCTGGCTAAAAATCAGAAGTATAGATGCAAAGACGCTTTTCATTAAAATAAAATGCTAAATATTTAAACAAGCATAGCCTGAAAAGAGTCTCACAAATTGTTATCTGCCCATTTCTGTGAATAGAAATACTGTGATTCCATATATACATAGTTATGTGTCTCCATCTCCATTTCATTCAATGTCTATGTCTTTGTCCAGTTTCCCACTCTCAATACCTATATTCTAGAAATTATTCTACACTCAGAGCTTGTTCTCCAATAGCTGACCTTACTCCTTCTGTGACTATGACCTCTACGCAGAGGAAAATCCCTGATGCACTACACATGACCGGCCTAGGCAAACAGATGGCCTGGAATATTACCAATAGCCGAGCACAGCAAAAGAAAGCACCAAAGGGGAAACCACTCCAGTAAAATCAAGTGGTGTAGGCACTGAGATCAAGATGGAAAGCAAATTTCAGGTGTCCATCCTTACATTCATTTCTGTCGTGTTCAGTCAGACGTGCCTGATGCAATTTACATTTTCTGGGGATAGAGTATTAAAACCAATCAACTCAACTCAAGCATTTTTGAAGTATTTACTCTGTAACAAAACCTACATCAGGCAGAGGACAGAGCAACAAACAGGTCACAATCTCCGCCTCTAAAACGTAAGGATCCCCTTATACAATATTGTGAAACCAGAAGGCAGCAGCCAGTCCTGTGTGCTGCGGGCAGCAATGTCACCCGAGTAAGGGAAGCTCCTTTGGAGTTCACCCTGTACTTTCTGACTGCCATGCTAGTGACTAGAACTGCCAGTCAGTCAGAGTGCTTTCTGACTTGTTTCCATAAAATCTGACCTAAAACACTGGAAACCCTGCCAATAACTCACTGAGGAGGAAAAAAAATGCAAGACCTGTCTCTGCTCCTTTTAATTAGCTCGTAAATCTGGCAACCAGAAACCCTGAAAAGGAGAAGACAGTATAAAGTATTATTTAAAATACTGTGGGGGGCTAAGTCTGGAATACTGGCCAGCCCCCTGTTGGGACAGGGGAGGTCACTGGGGTGAACTGTAAGGAAGCAGCCGCTCAATTTGAGGTTCCCATTTAAATTCCCGTGTGCATCTCCCATCACCCTGCACTGATTTGCATTGAGGCCAAAGGCCCCAGAATGGGCAGGCTGACAGAGCAGTCTGACCACCAGTGGTCATCTTGGCAGTTGTTTCTTCTTCAGGTGTGACAAACAAAACTCCTGAGAGGCTTTGGCAGGTTGCCAGAATGTCTACTGTGTGTACATTGAAGAGAATGATAGATTCCAGGAACGCGTCATGAGAGCACATTTTCCTCACACTCTGGTTTTTATCTGTAATTTTTATTCATCCAAAATTCTCTCCTTGGTCAAAGAAATGAATGGGTTGTATATTGCAGAATGTCCCCTTTACAGGTTCAGACTCTTGTTCCCCTTTTCAATCTGCCTACTCATTACCAGCCCTAAGACTAAAAGCCTTCCTTAGAAACTCAAACACAGATGGGGCATGGGGGCTTCTTTTTTCCTCACACCCATAATTCAAAGGCTTGGGAAGAAAAGGCATTAGGATTTCTTTTTTAATCCTCATAGTTAGCCTTGAAATTATACCAGCCCACCTACTGTGCTAGATGTGAATGAGAACATCAATACATACAGGATACCTTTTACCTCCAAGAGGATGTTTTGAAGTTGGAAGACAAAATAGAAGTATTAACAAAAATAAAGAGGCAAGATTTCAGTAGCAAGTTCAGAAAGCTCCACACTCACATACACATACGGTGGAAATAGTGCAGCCGTGCGGTGGCCATTCACAGGACACTGCAGCAACTTGAAGGTTTCATAATACTGAGCTGGGCTTTCAGGAAGAGGGAATGATAGATTAAGCAGTGAAGATATAAAGGGCATTTCAGGTGGGTTGAGTTTAGTGAATAAAATCCAAATAGGTGTGTCTGAGGCTATTCAAAAAATAGGCTGGGAATTTTAGATAGTTTTTTAATTTCTTGAAATCTTGTCATTTTTCCCTAGAGATTTGACTTATTGCCTAGTCCTCTCCACCAGAACATCCAGGCGGGGCTGTCACTGATTCTTCCCTCCCTCTCCACTTCCTCCACTTTGGACAGAACTGCCTGGGTGTTCCCTGGGTGACAGAAAAGATGGCTGAGATGTCACCCATGACAGGTCTAAATGGCTAGTTTCGGACATCAGTCGCTAATACTGATCTCGGTGCCCCAAAGTTTGATTGCGTGGATGATTAATGGGATTTTCATGACAGTTTTGTAGCATGCTTCCTCTTCTTTTTTCTTTCACTTTAATAAAAATGGGATTACCTTATTCTTACCATGCTGGCTCTGAAGAGGTAGTCAAGTTGACCAAAAAAAAAAAAAAAAGAAAGAAAGAAAAGTATTTTGAGAAGGGGGAGGGCAGAATAGCTTGAGTCAGCTTCATTTTTTTAAGGTGCCAAAGTACAGAGACTCCTGTTGCTTTGCCTGACTACGGCCTTTAATTTTCTGCCTGTATTTGGATGCCGAATGCCTCTGTGCATCAGCCTTCCTGTCTACGAAATAAGGCTACTAATACAGACGTAGCCCAGAGCAAAGCCGTAAGGATTAATTAATAAAACATGACTGTTAAACCCACTGCAAACACGAAGCATGGTCTGAAGCTACTTGGTTAGAAAGTAATAAAGTGAAGCCTTGAAAAGAACAGGGTGGGGCTGCAGCAGTCTCAGTGCCCCACCATCTCCCATACCGGTATCCAGGTTAGTGCTGCCTGCTTTGTGCCCTCACCATGGAAATCTTCCCCAAATCCCAGACCACGAGTGCCTCCCTGAAAGGTTCAATACCCACACATGCTTGCCTAGTCTTCCACCTGTATCTGCTGTTCCTCTGTATGCTGGCTCATCTCAGCTGCTAGATTTTGATTCCACCTTTCTCACAATGATATCTCTCAACTGTCTCAGCAGAAAAAAAAAAGGTCTTTCTACAGTAGAAAGAGTTCCCCAATCATGCTCTTCACCCAGTCGAGTGGCAGGTCTTGATGCTGCATCTCCCTCACTTCCTCTGTGTCTGTCTCTCTCTCTCACACACACGCACATGCATGTGGTGAGATTACACCGATTAACTGGGTACTACGTGAGAGGAGAGAATACCTTCTCCAGGAAGTGAATTCTGAAATACTCACTAATTTGGCTCAATTCAAAAATTCAATTTAATTGAAACAAGTATTTATCATGTATGTTTTTCTGAAAAGCATTGTGCTAGCCATAGTGTAGAACAAGGCAACAAGCCCATTCCCTTGCCCTCAAGAGGCAGAGAGAGATGAGTACAATAACATAAGCAGAGTTACGGTGATTTATAAGAGATATAAGCAAAGGGAGAGAAAGATAGATTTCAGCCTGATAAAAGGAAGGATAGATGAAAAGAATAGACAGAAAGAAGACATATCTATAGAGGGACGGACATATTCCCATCAGGACACTAAATGCTTCCATATAAGTTACTGAGGTTAAACTTTCAGACTATTCTATGGAGTAGTATTATTTTTCCAATGTTAAAACTGACAATCAAGAAAGTAACTTTCCGGGGCTTCCCTGGTGGCGCAGTGGTTGAGAGTCTGCCTGCCGATGCAGGGGACACGGGTTCGTGCCCTGGTCCGGGAAGATACCACATGCTGTGGAGTGGCTGGGCCCGTGAGCCATGGCCACTGAGCCTGTGTGTCCGGAGCCTGTGCTCCACAACGGGAGAGGCCACAACAGTGAGAGGCCCGCATACCGCAAAAAAAAAAAAAAAAAAAAAAAAAAGAAAGTAACTTTCCCAATTTGTTCGTATTAGTGGTATAGCATACAGTCAAGAGCACACTCACGATACAAAATCTGGGATTCTGTTGGTAGTCCCATACATACCACTACTCGTAGCTATGCAAGAAATACCACATTATACAAGTCACAATATAGAGTATCAATTGAATACCTTTAAATGGCCAGCATTATGTTAACCAATAGAGTTGCACAGTCACTAAATGGCTTCTTGGAAACATGTTATAAGAAAAGTATGACATGAAGCAGGATCACGACTTTGCTAATACATATCAGAACAAGTAGTTTAGTATGACAGCATTCATGGACCAACAATAAAGGCAAGTGGCAAAGGCTCATTGAAAAACCTTGACCCATCACTGAAAACCATTTTCAACAGCTAAATGTCATGGAACACAACTTTTAAAAGGACATAAAACTAGAATGTATTACAGGAATAAGTACAATATGCACAACCTATGGGTAGGATTCAATGTTAAAGACGATCTGTCTTAGCTAAGATATAAGGTCAAGGTGTTAATGTCTATTTTTAATACTATTTAATTAGCTTAATTTCCCATTAAATATCAAATCAGCAGCCTACTATTTCAGAGCAGACTGGGCATCTGACATTCTTAGCAGCTGTGGTTTTCCCTAAGGGCTTAATGGGTTTGTGTAATATTTGTACAAAGTAATATTATCATTATCATAAATGTTTTCTAATTATTTCTTGGGATTAATGGAAGCATGTTGTATTATTGATGGATTAAGTACAATATTTATAAAACAGTGTTAGGATTAAAGAGAAATAAATATGTATATCTTTCTGCATGTGTAAATAATAAATATTAATTCCCATCACCAATTTTGCACAAAGCGGTTTAGTACATATTAATAATTACTAAATAGTTCAGTTATATGTTGTAGATTTGAGGTATGGATATAGGGTTTGTTTATCTGCAAGCTGAAGGACTTGGGTAAAGTCCTTGAGGACTGCAGAAAGGGCAAGGATCTGGAAAATGGACTCAAGACATAATGAAAGGGTGTTGGATTTTCAGAAAATAAACAAAATGTACCCAATAAGCTTTCAAGAGGAAGGAACTTGATAAACTTCTATCAAAAACAAAAATAAAGAACTTCTATCAAGAAAAAATTAAGACAAAGTCCCATGGGGTATCATAAATCCACACAACAAATATTCATGTGTATACAGTTGTTGGTTTAAATACATGTGCATTATTTACACTACAGTGGCTCTTTAGCACCTTTCCTTTGATTTTTGACTTGTGTATTCATGATTTCTTCTCTGTCCCATTTGGTTGTATAAGCTTCCCGCAGACAACAATAAAGCATCTATGTGACAAACTGTAAAGCAACCAGGATTGGAAGATAGAAGATGTACTTGCAATTCAGACCACAACTTACTGGCTGAGAGATGTTAGGAGATAGTAATGGTGTGCAACACTAGCTCATTCTCTTGCCATTATTTTCAATAACTAAGTCAATCCTTTACTGCAACAAAGGACTTGGTTTTGATGTAAATGCAAAGCAATTTCCCCTCCAGAACTGAAAAGTACAATACATTTTAAGGCTAAGATATGAACCATTCAAGAAACATGTTTGCTGATGACGTTTTAAAGAAATTACATCAGTGATCTGATGGAAGTCACTTAGACAAATAGATTCATAAGAGACTACCAAAGTCATGATACAGTTTTAAATCACAATGCCACCTTTGGTAGGTGCAGTAAGTTGTTTTTCCTTTGGATTAATTTTTTCTAAGTTAAGAGATAATGGTTCAGGAATTGAAAAATAGGAAAGCTCTCGTCTTTCTAGTCTATGAAAAAATAGGAGTCTGAGTAGCAAAACCTTCTGAATTTCTCATTTGATTAACCTGATCAATTTAATTTCTGTTTTAAATAAGCCTGTTTCTAATACACTATTCCCTCTTCCTATGGGCAAAGTTATTGTCAATAACCCTCATGGCTCATTATCCTAGTCCTAAAAGATTTGATAAGAATGGAATAACATCAGATAAGGAGAAATCATTTACAAAATTATATTATAAAGTCTTAGTCTCAGTATCCAGGTCGATTTGTACCAGAAAGTAAACTAGACAGTATGTACTTTCCAGAAGTTTGCCAGGGTGACAGGTGGCTGTGTAATGACACGCACAGATGTCCGTGAATACAGGAGGCATCTCTGGGTCACCCCAGATGTCTGAGCCTTCACCCCAAGCATCCCTAAGGTGCAAGCAACCTTTCCAAATCTTCACCTGTCCCAGAGGATCCAGAATGCCCATGACCCCAAGTTGCTAAAGCATCTGTTCTTATTGTATTGCACCAGTGCTAACTTCACAAGAACTATTATGTTGCCAGAACAACATGAAAATAAATACTGTTTCTTAATGTAAGTGAATTTATAAAAACCCGTCCAAGCAAGAAATGACCATGTAGTATATTCTTTGAATCACTTAGGCTTTTCACTGTTTCTGGGAAGTAAGGTTAGTGTCATGTTTCTCTAAGCAATTTTAGGCCCTGTATCTATTTCCAATCTAATTCAGTCCACAAAAGTTATTTCTAATTAGCTTATTTGTGTTCCATGGTCACTCAAATTGTGAATAAAGGCACTATCTGAGCACCTAAGATTCCTGGTTAACTGGTACCCAGGAAACAGGAGTGATGAAAACAGGTACAAATCAAGTCCAAGAGGCAGAAAGTAGAGCAATCTGGGCTACAGAAGATAGTCAGATGATCTATGTGTAGGTTGCCTTTTGGAAACTTTATTCTTCACCACAGTCAGACTTAATCATGATTGGTCAAACTTAGCAAATGAGAGTTAGGCCGTATCATCTATAGGCCAGGTCATTTACTACCCAAGTTTAATTACATCTTAGCTGTCTGAGAGTGCATGTTATCTTAAGAGAGATTATTAGAAAAGGAATATAATCCTATAAATAAATGACTATAAAGATTGGTAAATAACTGTATAAATATACTGTTATATTAAAATATAGCTGAGAACAGTGGTTCTCTAAGTATGGTCCTCAAACCAACAGCACCAGCATCACAAGGGAACTTGATAGAAATGAAAATACTTGGACTCTGTCTCAGGCTTCTTTAATCCAGAACACTAGGGGTGGAGCCCAGCAACCTACCTTTAATGAGGAGCATTGCAGAGAAAGTTATGTCCCTAAATTCTAATCAGAGGCATATTTATCCCAGGCTATTTCCATATAGAAATTAATTTAACCTATAGTTCATTGGAAAATTAAGCTAACTCTAATATTCTAGTCCTTGATCATACCCACTGATTAAAATATTATAGTTATTTTCTCTATTAAAATATTTAGAAACTTATTGATATTAATATTTAGAATATCATCTGACTTGGAATCAGTGGTTTAATTGTGATTACAATAATAGAAAAATATTTTAAATAGCAAGAATATAAGACAGGTGCTTTAATGTTTTTATGTACCTAAGCCACAGCCAGCATATTGGTTTTTATTAATACATATCTGTCAGGTTTTATACCAAAATAAAAGATAATGTCAAAATTGTGCAATATCAGATTAACTATTCAGGGAATACTTAGGGTCTGGTATGACTTGAGGATAGAGTACGAAATCTTTGTTTTTAGAAGTCTCCTGTGGAGTTGAGGTGGAGAACTGCAGGGCAGGATAATATTCTCACTTCTCTTGGGGGTTTAAATTCTTCTGAGAAGCTGAAAACTGGTGTAGAGATGCTTCTGTCTTCCCTCCATCTTTCTCTTCTAATTGCCCTTGGCCAAGCCCATAACCACTGGGGCATAAAAAAATTCCCACCCCCTCCTAGAATGAATGGTTTCTAAGTTGTAGATAACTGTGTTCTGAATGTCACAGTGCTGGAGCAGAAAATTGCAGAAGGTGGAAAGTGAAGGATGAAAAGGACTCATTCAGAGGCTGATAAAAAGCAGAGATGAAACAGAGACAAGCTAGTCAGACCAGAGAGTGAAGAAAGTAGAGAACTAGGCAAGCAGTCATAAGGGAGTCTGAGGTGGTCAGGTAGGTCAGTAGCCAAGGGAAACGAAAAATGGGAAGGTCAAGGAGTGATTAGGGAGGGAGGAAACTACACCACTTCCTTTAAATCCCGTCACAAGCTCTGTTCTCGCCATTCTAAGTTAGGTGAGTTACAAGACACTGGCAAGTTAATGAATATATACTTTAATTCATGTACTATACTTTATGATTCACCATACTACATGGTATGCAGTGCCTGGCTACTTTATACCCTCTTGTAGAATACAGTGTTTATCTTGAAGTACCTCCTTTCGATCAGATCACCACCCTTCTTCCTATTCAGGAAGCAAATACAAGATGTCAGCTCACAAATTTGCCTAGAGGAAAAGCCACATTGGTTTTCTTTTTACCAGGTTATCAGTCGCAAGAGCGAGAAATCTTAATGGCATGGTCTGTCCTTCCTTACTCTGCGCATCCTGGACACCATGGAAGGAGTCCAGGCCATCAGGGCTGACCCTTCTCAGACCTCAGTCAAAAGAATATAGACAAATGATAAGTGATAGATCAGATATCAAATGACCAATCTTATCTAACTATCTCAATCACTAAAACAAGGGGCATTTAGTTCTTTTAGTCACTAGGACCACAAAATCAGATCATTCATTCTGGAAGTGATGGATGGGCTCTGTGATTCCCTAACTCAGTTTAAAAACAAGTAGTAGGAAACACATAACATAAAACGTACCATATTAACCATTTTAAAATGTACAGTTAAATATTAAAAAACATTTTTTAGTAAAAATAAAACCCAAATAGTTACAACATGTAGACATAAGCCAATCCTAGATCATTAAAGTTGAAATCAGCCTCAAATACGACCCTTACAGTCCTTACGGGTCCAGATCCAGACATGGAAAAAGATCCAGAAATGTTAAATGCTTTGCCCAAAGGTCACACAACCAGGGACAAAAATCAAAACTAGACCCAAGGCTCCTCATTCGCAGGCCAGTCCTCCTTCCTTTTTAGTCAACCTGAGTCAGGACAGCACAAAATGAAGCAACATGGCAATTATCTGATAAATTTGATGGATGTGTATGGACAAACAGGGATAATTATGGCCAGGAAATCCAATTTAGGTCCTCAATTACCTAGATTGACTGTCTACATTGACTAAATAAAGCTGAATAATGGCCAAAAATGTACTCTACATTGTGTTGTGTACCCACAGCCTGAGAAGCACTTCATTGTGAGATTAATAGGAACACACACACCACTAAGCTAACTATAATGTACAAATGTGAATGGATGCATCTTCCATCAATGAACAGATCTGAAAGTTACCCCAATTTCTTTTATTGGTAAGTTGAGTGAAAATGCTATAGGAACTAAATGCATACACATTATAGAATTTCTCTAAAGAAAGCAATCACGCTGCCTCTGTCCAGATCCTTTGTTTCATCAAGACTATTATTCCTCCAAATGAATCAACTATAATTAGGTCCAAGTTGTAAGATGAAAGACTACAAAAGCCTCAATAAATCTAAGTCATTCTTGACTTCATTCTAAAAAGTATATAGGTCCCCGTTTTAAACTTAAGATAAACATCACACTTAGGATGTTTGGTCATGGATGGGAAGCATTTGAGGAAAGGGGCTTTCAATCAATGCCTGTAAAAACTTTCCTGCAAGATGGCATGTTTTAGAATAAGAATTCTGCCATTCAAATATAGAGTGATTTATTTGCCTGTGCAAAGTCAACAAGAAAAAATACATTACAAAAGCAAGATGTTTTTCTCTGATTTTAAAAATAAATAGGTTTAGAACTTTTTGTGCCGACATCAGGAACACAAATGACTGTGCATCATGATTAGAGGCTGAGAAGATAAGCAGGGGGAAAGATGAATCAAAAAGCAAGATACAATTTGGTGCAGTGCAAATGCTATTGGATTGGGAATCACAAAACTGGGTTTTACTTCTCCATTTGGCAGGAACCAGCTAGGTTATATTAGACAATTCACCTTCTCTCTGGACTTTAGTTCCCTTATCTCTAACATGAGAAGGTTGACTAGATGAGTTTCCAGTTTTACCTCTCTGTGACTTTAAACCAGGGATTAGCAAATTAAGATTGATGGGCCAAATATAGACCACCAACTGTTTTTGTAAATAAAGTTTGATTAGAACACAGCCATGCTCCTTCACTTACATATTGCCTATGGCAGCTTTCATGCTACAAAAGCAGAGCTGGATAATTGCAACAGAGATGGTATGGCCCACAAGCCCAAAATACTTAACTAATCTGGCCCTTTACGTAAAGTTTGCTGATCCTTGCTCTAAGCCATTGATGGTGTTTCTGTCAAAAGAGGATACCTTGGCATCACTGCTAAACCAAATCCATATTTTAATGGATTGTACCAATTTTATAGGATGGATTTTCATTCATCTTCTGCCTAAGGCCATATTGAGTAACACATCTTCTTTTTTTAAGATTTATTTTATTATTTATTGATTTATTTTATTTATTTTTGGCTGTGTCAGGTCTTAGTTGCGACATGCGGGGTCGTTGCTGAGGCATGCAGGATCTTTTGTTGCTGCACGCATGCTCTTCATTGCGGTGCACGGGCTTCTCTCTAGTTGTGGCGTGCGGGTTTTTTCTTTTTTCTTTTTTCTCTCTCTAGCTGTGGCCTGTGGGTTCCAGAGCATTTGGGCTCTGTAGTTTGCAGCGCACGGGGTCTAATGAGGCGCACAAGCTCAGAAGTTGTGGCACGCGGGCTTAGTTGCCCCGCAGCGTGTGGGATCTTAGTTCCCTGACCAGGGATCGAACCCCGGTCCCCTGCATTGCAAGGTGGATTCTTTACCACTGGACCACCAGGGAAGTCCCAGAGTAACACATCTTGTGTGATGATATTCTGTTTTCCTTTTATAGTTTGGCCACTGGATACACTGGTCCTTCACTCTAACTTCAATACCTAAGTGACAATTAATAGGGGCATTGTCTGAAGGCTTTGATATTGGTAGGGTTGATGTAGGTGATTAAAATTTTATTCAAAAGTGGCCAGTTCCCCAGTTCCAGGGTCAGGAAGAAGTCCTTCCCCATCAAAGAAAGGAGAGTAAATTAAGAGATTGATACTAAATGAGACAGAGAAGAGGAACAGTTGTTGAACCTCCATACAGTAAAAGAAAAAAAGAGAGTGTGCATCCAAGACAAAAGCAGCATAACTCATGTAACTTTCATCTACTTGAGGAGCACAATTTATGTTGAAGCTGAAAATTGATGCCCAAATTAGTAAAGAATTGCCTCAGACTCTGAAATTACCTACATGCCTTAAAACTCCAGTGATGCAAAGGAAGGAAACTCATATATGCTACTTATTATCCAACCTACCTTCTCACAAAACCTCACTATTAATGCGGAGGCCTCTCAGAGCCACAGCAAGAGAGGCCTCCATGCAGCCTTATCTATATACTGCACTTCTCAGTCACCCAAGGACCCGCCTGGCTCTTCATGCAGAGTCATATCAGAACGCACTTCCTCAACAATCTTTCTGCTCCCTGCCATACTAAGACCCTAGAAAATACTTCCCCTGGAAAATTCAAGCAGCTGGTAAGAATATCCAGGAGTCAAATCACCACCAAACTATCAATTGTAGAATTTCTTAAGGAACTAGTAGGAACTGCACACAGCCTTAAAACATACTGGATTGCTGGTACTTATGGAGCCAACATGATGAAGTGGAATAAAAGTGGGATTTGGGGTCAATCACTCTGGATTTAGAATCTTGGTTCTGTCACTTTCTTAAGGTGTGAAATTAGTTACCTAAAGCCTCTGAACCTTGATTCTAATCAATTAAATGGAGCCAAAAATGCCTCCCTTACAGGACTATTCAAATATCTTAGAACTGTATGCAGCTATTGTTGTCTTTTGAGTCATCACTAGTAACCAGATGCAAATATATTAGCTCATTTAATCCTCAAATATCTTTGTCATGAGTGGAATCATTAATTCCATTTTACAGAGAAGGAAACTAAAGGCTGCACAAATTGGCAACTATCACACAGCTATTAAATAATGCAATAGGCATTTGAGTCCAGGCCTTTAATCCAAAGCCTATGTTATTCCCTCAAATCCACATTGCCTTCCAGTGATGATTTCTTCTGTCTACCAATGTCTACTCTGGCTCTAGGCTGTAATAATAACTGGAGTGGAGGGGTATGGAGCACCTCAGCCTCACCATTCAGAAATTATCTGCCTACCTACAATCCAAAAGGCTATGTTCCCAGGCACTAATCCCAGTTCTCCTTGCCTGCCATAGGCTTTGGCCCAGGGACTAAGGTTGGACAACTGACTCAGCTACCTACCTAGTTTAGAGCTTTCCCCCGTATCTCAGGCCATTCAGCTGAGCCTATACAATCTACTTAGTTCCTGCTATTCATCATCTTCCCCCTTGCTCAGAACAAACCATGGGGTACATATCAACATCTCCCAACCCTTTGGTAGAGTCTGGCCATAACTAAGAGAATGTCCCAAAGTGCAGAGATGCCATCTCCATGGATGAGCTGTTGCCAGGGCTTCCCCCACTGATCAGATTCCATGCTCATGATGCAGCACCTACAGGAATCATGTCCATTCTGAGACTTAAATCCCCAAAGCACATTAAAGACCATAGATAGAGCCAGACTTGTTGAGCGGTCATCTCACTGCCTTTACTCCTTCTCTCCCTGACTATGCTGCTCACTTCCCCAGCCTGCTTCCCTCCAGTGTCTGGCTCAAGGTCTGGAGTGATCTGTCAGGAGCCAGGTGTTCTGAACAAGGAACTAGGTTGTGAACTCAGTAACTTAAGAGACACAGATAATGACTTAGCCAAGGAAATTCTGCACATTTCATCAGGGCAATCACCCACTCCAAACCCAGGCTCCTGTGTGCTCCTGACTGGAAAGAGAATTGAGAATCAAGAAGAGGAAGAACCGCTGAGTAGGGACCTTTAACAGAGTGTGATTTTATATGTGTTCTTTTATTTGTCAAAGGGTATGTTTTCTTTGGCTAAACAAATGGGATATGAAAAATCTTTGCTTAAAAAAATTTGCATGTTTCCTCTACAAAGCATATTTCAATACTTCATTCTAGGATGTTCCTTTATAACTTAGTATAATTTGCTGCAGCTCATCATAAATGCCTCTAAAATCCCACAGGAAGGATGCAAAGGAGATGCTGGTAATTATGGAAAAAACTGTGAAGGGAAAAGATGAAGAGGTTTCTCTCCTTCCCTTCTTCTCACCAGCTTAACTCTCTTTCCTTCTGTCTTTAAAGTATATATAGCAGCAGTAAGTCAAAAAATAGGAAAAGATCACCCATTGTTGGCTGTCAATTCTGCCTGCTCATATTAGAAGAAAGCTTTAAATTTGGATTATAAATCACAAATCCCCATAGCATAAAGCCTTAAATGAATTAAGAAACTTCCAGAGATGTGAAATATACAAATCTATTCCCTAAAATACTAAAAATTGGAATTTTCAATCATTCTCCTTCAAATATACTACTTCTCTCATGAATATACTAATTTGTCTATCCTGCATTAGAGCCATTTGTAAACATATCTAAAATATTAGACTGTTAGCTCTGAGTATAGAGTCCATGTCAGATATGGTATTTTTCCCCCAGTACCCAGTGCAGGGTCTAAAGGGGGGGGGAAAGATGAATATGACAGACTCTCAGTGCTCTAGAGATTTGTGTTTGCCCTTTCATGATAGAGGAATGTCATTTGAGAGTGGCTGTCCATCCAGGTACTATATTCTCAAGTATATCCCAGAAAAATTTAATTGTGTTAAGCGATTGAAATGTGCCTATTTGCTACATCAGCTAGAGTAATCCTAATACAATGAACATATAATTCAATTAACTAATTGACTAATTAATTAATAGCTAAGTGATATTAATATCAGATATTAAAAATTAATTTCTGATTATTTCAGTAAAGGAATGAAGATGGAATCACATTTACAACAAAGCTAATAAGGCTTATATTTTAGGGTCCTTCACTAGCCCAGCTCCCTTCTAAGATTCTGGAAAAGGCCTAAGTAACATGTTCACAGTTTCTGTAAATTTTTCAAAAGCAATTTTTGAACAGACCCCCAAATTATAGAGGCCTCAGGATCCACAAAAACTGACTCTGTCCCTGGTTCAAGATAAAAGAGAGAATGGTGGTATATAATGCATAAAAAATGAAATTTGTATTTGTAATGCACAGAAAGTCGATCTCTTCCACTAAAGTTGACTTTTATTAATTAGAATGTCACACAATCTAAAGTAGCCTGAAATTTATTGTCACATTTTCTCTCATTAGTTTTTCTATGATGCCTTATGTAGAAAGAATTGCCTCATTAATAACTTTGACCAATTGCTTTTGCAAGATGTTGATTATTTTTTTCCTTTGCATTTGACAAAGCTTAGAAATAGGGCCAAAATGTCTTTCTTGTAATAGTGTTACACTGGTTTTTAATAATGAGTCAACTATGAGAGGTTTAATCATTTTCAGTAAATTCATCTGCGGGCATAGATAAACCCTGCATGATACCCAAATTAACACACACATATTTACACACACACTCCCACAACAATGAGTTTATGGAATGCTCAGAAAATGGAAAAAACTAATCAAATAATGATTGACTGAAGTCAGCTTTCATATATTTAATATTTTGGTGGCTGAGATTATAATCAGAGAGGAGAGATGGATTAAAAATGAAGTAATTTGTGCCTGAGAGTATGAGTTTGGGTTTTGAAAGTGAGTATACACAATGGAATATTTTGCCTTAATCCTCGGTTCTAAACACTTGTGTCCAGTATACTAAGAGAAGCTTTTCTAACTCTTGAATTTGTTAGTAGTCAATTTGATTTCCCTCTTCATCTCCACCTAGCTTCTTACAGACAATCTATAAGGGGGAAAATGTATATATTTTTTGCTTCATTTAGATAATGGCCTTAGTGATTTGTTAACATTTCATTAGACACTCAATTCTGCTATCAGAATAAAAGGAAAAAATTAATTACCCTCTAGGAAAAATTAATCTTGCAAGTTTTAAAAGCAACAATCTCATGATAGTTAATTCAGGACAGCACAGCAGAAAACGAATCAAGCAACTAAAGATTAACACTTGGGTATTTATAAGACAGCATTCATGCAAAGAGTTAAATGCCCATAATAAATGTTGAAGATATCTCTATGTTATGAAGCAGAAGAGTTCCCATAAAATCCAGAAGTATTCATAGATGTATGCCGACTTCACATTTTAATGAAGAAGACTTTTTTCAGGAATTACACAGTGGTGGTGTGCTTTCCATACATAAGCAACACGGGCAGCAGCTGTAACTTGTTTTCATCCCCCCAAAACTCACTTTAACAGCTGAACATTAAAACATTGAACTTAGCATTGAGGAATCTCCATTTACTAAGTTATATTTCCAAGAAATTTCAAATAAATTATTATAGAATAAATAATTTGAATCTCTCCATGTGCATTTCATGAGTGAAGATTTTTAGTATTCATACACATAAAGGTATATTTTTATTATAACTCCAGCATCATTATACAAAAGAAAAGAAAATATTCCCCTTATATCTAATTTAGGCTTCCTTTCTTTAAGCATAGGCTGTTTGATTATTCAATAATTTTCAGCTCAAAGTTATTTCTGCTTTAACTCTTTAAAAGATACTTTTGACATATTAAGACTCCCTAATTTCACTGGCAGCTATCAGTTAAATAAAACATTTGATTGAGACCTTAAATGCAATTTAATAATTTTCCTAACCGTTTGTAAACAGAAGCCAGTTGAGGAACATTAACTGTAACACTTACAGATGCTGGTATCTTTTCACGGTCCATGGCCTCCCCATCTCTGTAGCCCAGAGACATATCAACTGAAACAGCTAGACAGTGGTCAAGATTTCTTCACAGGCCCTCCTATCTAGAGTAGGCATTTGTTCTGTGTTCATGAACTTGATATATGGCTGTGGAATCAAAGGCACACATTCATCATAAAAGAAGCTAGTCTTTGATCTATAAGTTTGCTGATAAGTACAAAGAAAAGAACACCCAAGAGAAGGAAGGGAAGAAAGATGGAGAGCTAGCAGTGGCTAGAACTGAACAAAGGATTACAGAGTACTACACAGGAGTGAGTTATTCAGCTTCTGAGTTACAACAATGTTGTATTTTCGTTCTCATACCCCTCTAACCCTTCCTTAGGGACCTACTACATGACCTTACAGATAGTAAGTGCATAGTTAATATTCACCACCACTAGGACACACCAGTCATCTGCATCCTTTTTACTTGGGGGATGTGGTAAGAAAAAGGAATGTGGACCAGTGGTACCCACAGGGGAGACTCTTCTCTTCACTCTTCTGATTATCTTTATTGGAGCCCCATCTTCCCTCTGACCAGACTTTAGTATTCAGCATAGGCCCACTCAAATGTCTGGAAAAATGTATTTCTTTTCCAGCCCCTGAACAAAAACCAGTATTCATTTTTTTTCCCCAAGATAGAATCACAAGAGAAATATGAAAGCTAACTGCACACAGCATAAATAAACATGGTGTGGGAACACGAGAGCAGAACACAGTGGCCTGACACAGATGAGAGACAATCCAGCATAACAAATAGTAAGTTGTGCTTTGCCCATGGCATTTTCTGGCTCCGTCAATAATTATATAATACAACAGTTACTGATTTCTCAGCCCTGGATCAATAATGGGTTGCACATCTCCTAATACAGCTGGTCGTTGACCAAGGTGCTTGTTCAAATGAACCCCACCCCATTCATGGTAAAAATCGATTCTTGTGTAACTGTTGTGTGCTTGGAATGTCAGCACCACAGCATGAGAGAAATGTGGAGTTTAACAGCACTGCAGAATTCACAATTTCATAACTGCCCCACAAGCCCATACAGCTCAACATGGGCTGAGGAAAGTCCTCAATCCTAAAGATACAATACAATGGGACCTTCCAGCAAATTAACAGTGGCCACAAATATGTGGCACACTCATAGGCCCAAAGCACACTGTCGCTAGATGCCAGAAGTTTCATCTGTCCTATGATGAACATATCTCATATATTCTAACAGATGAGCTGATACTGTAGCATTCTATATGCTTAAGACCACTGGCTGGTAATGCCACAATATTTGGGATGAACCCTCTGACTTCTGGTCCAAACATATTTCATCACATCCCATAGGGCATCAGAAGGTGATCACTTCACATCATAAAAAGTATTTTTCAAAATGTACAGAGGCTCCCTGTCTTTGTGCATAGGGGCACATTTTCAAGCATAGATATTCTCTGAAAAGCAACACCAGTGTGTGTACTAGACACACAAAAAGAGGAGATCTACAAATCGTCATTTTAATTTAATCAAGACAGAGAGTCAAACTTGATAATACAGATGTCAAAGGAAATTTTAAAAAATCAAATTACCCAGTTTGGTTGTCTGCCTTGATTTACTAAACTAGACAATGGTCCTAACTCTTTTTTACTAGTAAAGTCCTGGAGTGGTAGTACATGAACGGGGGCAAAGAAATAATTTATTTCTTAGCTTCTATTGCACTCTCCTCTGTGGGGTCTCCTGGCATGAAAATGCCAGAGGAATGCCTCACAGACATTAAGAGCCTTCATTTTGCAGTCAAAAAAAATTAAATGAAATCCCGAAAGAATGAGTGAGTTGTCCAAGGCCAGCAGCATCCTCGGTGTCTCAAGCATGGGACTCATGTGCTATCCACTGTGTCAAATCTCTTATTACACTGACAAATATATTTATAGGCTCTAGAGCCATGCCCCCAAATTACCCTCCCCTACACCTCCTCATACCATTTTTTTAAATTTCCTCATTTTACTTATGAAATACAACTAAGAAAAGATGAGCCTGATAAATGTATTTGCAATACGGTGTTATCAGGGCAGCATCTTCTGATTTTTCTCTCTCCTTCCCCTCCCCTGTCCAATAACATTTTTACCTGTAGGTGTGTCCTAACCTAGTTAATAGCAACTCCATTCTTTGAGTTGCTCAGATCAAAATCTTTGGACTTACTCTCACTATTTTATTTAACTATGTTATGCTCAAATCTTTGGAGCCACTCGACTCCTTTCTTGACTTTATGCCTTATACCCAATCCATCATGAAATACTGCCAGCTCTACCTTCAGCATGTGTCCAGAATCTAGCCATTTATCATCACTTTCACTGCTACTACTTTGGTCCAAGTTACCATCATATCTCACCTGTATTACTGCCTCAGCGTCCCAACTACATCTACCGCAGGGTGTCAGTGCCTCTGCCTTTGCCATGCTCATTCTCACCCTCAGGTTACTCTCATAATGACAGCCAAGAGCATCCCTCTAAAGCCTAACTATGAATAAGCCACTTTTCGGCCTAAAACCTTTCAGTGGCCCTGCATCTCACTAGAAAGAAATTAGGTCCTGACGATGGTCTGTAAGAATCTACACAATCCATCCATTTCTCTGTCTCCTCTTTACCCGCCTGCTCACTCTGCACCCTCTACTCTGGCTTCCTGTTCCTTGAATACCCCAGGCATGCTCTGGGCTTAGTGTTTTACAGCTTTCCTTTCTCCCTGGACCAATTTGCCTTCAGAGAGTACATGGTTTGCTCCCACACCTCCCTCAAGATTCTGCCTAAATGTCATCTTCCCTTACAATCCTTTGAAAAAATGACACTTGCCCTCTTCCCCCACCCCAGCATTTCCTCCCTAATTTTCCTTCCCTAATTTTCCTCAGTACAGTTCACTTCTAATGTACCATGTAACTTACTTTTCTTTTGTGTATTTTCTGTCCCCCCTTATCAGAATATAAGCTCCAAGAATTGAGGAGCTGAGGACAGGGGGTAGAAACGAAGAGCTTTGTTTTGTTCACTATTCAGCCATAGAATCTAGTATGATAGCACATAGCAAGCCTTTGGTTACTATGGATCAGTTCATTAGTCAATGATAAGATAAATATCAGGTTGAAGGGTAAGGAGTAGAGGGGACAATTTTGGGCAAAGGAACTTTCTTTGTATCCTGCTCGTCATCCCCAGAGGCATATTCTTTCTCTGACAATACAGGAGGTTGGTTCAAGGTACGTAAGTCTTCTAGGTAATCAGGCTTCTGTTTTAAAATAAATGTTGGAGATGACCTGACACTAAGTAATGTTCTTAGGCAGAAAAAACAACTGAAGAATGGAAATGCTGCTGTTTTTTCTATAATTGTTTCTATAATTACTCGGTACTATGTGGCTCCCACCCAGAAGGCCTGAGTCAGGAGCCAAGTAGTTCCTTTCTCCAGCACTCTCTGCTCTAGAGACATAAGTCGGCAAAACTCAGGGAATGAGGGGCTAGGGGAATGAGGAGAAAGTGCAAGGAGGTAACATGTGATGCTTTCCCTTCCTGTCTCCTCTTCGTGATTCCCTCAACGTCTGAGGCCTTCACTTCCCTCGCTTCTTCCCCTCTTGCCATTTGCTACCTCTGCGTCTAGGAATGGGCAGGCGGTGCATGAAATAGATTAGAGGATCCTTTACGCTGGGAATCGGGATTTTATAAGGCAATTTCAGGTTTTACTAAAGTGTTCAGAGGCATCTGAAGTTTTCAAAAATCCCCAGTAAGAATGGAAAATTCAAAGAATTTATGACACAAGTGCACTGTGCAAGACACGATCTGCTGCTGCTGCTGTGCTGATTACACAGGTGAGAGAGCAGGGACCCATCACCACGGCTGGTCAACTGGGCAAAGAAGGAACCAAGAATGGGACCTTAACACTGTTCAAATGCCTGGCCAGGATGGCTCCCTTTCTGAATACACCCTCAGTCTGTTTGCACAAAAGGGGAATGCCAGAACAACTCTAGCTTATCTTTTATATTCTCTTCTTTAGGTATGTACTTCAGCACCACATCAAACAGAGCACCAGCAGAAAGAAACTATATACAGTCAGCAAAGATGTTTAGATTTCAGTGCACTTTTACTTGCTTCCTTAGAGAAACAGTATGAGCTACATCTGACCCAAGCAACTCCGTACAAACTTGAATTACAACACTCAGAAAACCTAGCATGTAAAAAAAAAGTTCAATGTAAATTAAAAAGGAACTGTAGGGGCTTCCCTGGTGGCGCAGTGGTTGAGAGTCCGCCTGCCGATGCCGGGGACACGGGTTCGTGCCCCGGTCCGGGAAGATCCCACATGCCGCGGAACGGCTAGGCCCGTGAGCCATGGCCGCTGAGCCTGCGCATCCGGAGCCTGTGCTCCGCAACGGGAGAGGCCACAACAGTGAGAGGCCCGCGTACCGCAAAAAAAAAAAAAAAAAAAAGGAACTGTTCCTTGGGAAGAAGATAGGCTGATGTGAACTCTGAATCTTTTTCCAAGAAAATCAACAAATGAAGACATTGTTAAGGAACTTGACAAATAATAAATAGTAATACTAATAAAAATCAAGACACCTTCTTAATCAGAGTTGATATATGCAATTCAAAAAAAATGGTCATTCAGGGATTTCTCTATCTCACTGACAGGGCAAAGAAGGCATAGTTGAGCAAAACAGTCAAACGTAACTTCTGACTCAGTGTGAATCATCTTGACAAGATAAAAGAGACAATCTTAAAGCTAAACAGAAGGACCATCATTTTATTTTAGTGGTTTCCCAGGCCACTGGGCATGACCTATATTTTCAAAGTTCTGCCTCTGTTAAAGACTCTAGTGCTGAAGCAGATAGGCAAATCTACTCTCATTCCTAGATTCACCTTGAAAGAGTTTATCAAAATACAGAGATCAGCAATTTTTTCTCCTGAATTTTGGGAAAGTGCTGCCACTCTGGATCTTCTGGATTAAAAAATATTCCCAGAGAAAGTTCTGGAGAAAAAGAGAATCCTCCCCTTTCACTTGGCTTAAACTGGACAGGCTCTTCACCCTGAATATTATCAAATCTTGACTCTAACTTGGGCAGGAAGGTTGGCTGAAAAAGATTTTCTGCCTTTGAACAGAAAGATTGTCTGACACTAGAATAGTCTCTAGAACTTCACAGTTAAGTTCAAATTGACCTTCTTGAGGCCTCAGGAATGTCTCATTGTCAGGTAGAAATGGTTTTGGCAAACAAGTAGACTAGTCAATGGTCACGTGATCTATATTCAGCATCACTTTATATACTTTGATATTTGAAAACTTTTCTAACACCAGGTTAAGGAGTTCTATCCTCATATCCCATTTCCTTCATTGCAATTATAATAATTGTAATTGATTGTGTGACTAAATCTCTGTTCACTGCCTTACCCAAGGCACTTAGAAAAATGCCTAGCAAATAATAATATTCATTATAAAAATAATCAATGGATGGATAAATGGAGGATGGAGGCAGCTTCTCTTCACTCATCCCCTTATTCACAGTGATAACTGAGTTGTCATTTTAAGGATCTCTAATAAACTGAAAAGTTGCTGAGCTCAGTTTTGAAGCAAGATCATTATCACCAACAACCTCAGATATGGAGATAAAAGTTCCTTCCTCTGTCTGTGCTACCCGCTCCAGAACAACCTAGACTTATGGGCTTATTTATTACGGTATATATCCTTCTGTGCTGGGAATGCTCACAGCAAGTCCCTGATGTTCAAATATAAGAAATTCCAGTATTTTCTACTAAAATCATTTGGGTGGCATGGAACAAACATGCACCACGGTTTTCTTGAAACCAGAGATTTGAATGTACCTTGCTCTTCTACACTTTATAATTAGTGGGGGATAGTACTTATTTTTGAGCCTCGGTTTCTCCATGTACAACTCTGAGGACATCATTGTTAACGAATTGAGAAGATCAACTGAGATATTTAAGGAAGGGCTCAGCAAGTATTATAGATGCTTAATAATTCAAGTAACATCAGCAAGCCATACTAGGATTATGCCCTGTTACCGAAAGATGCCAATAGCTAGTATGTAGGTTTCATTTTCCACATTTGTAACTGGGTACCTATGTTATCCCTCTGGAACAACATCAAAATCAGGTAATTCCTGGAGCTCAAAAGTCATTCAAAGAGGAGGCTCAAGAAAGTCAAATCTAGGGCCTATGAAGGTCTTGGGTTCACGTTGTTGAAGGGGTCTATCAAAGAGCAGCAGAGACGGACTCTGGCTGTAGGCTGTTTGTAGTGTACCTGTATACACCTGTGTCCAGACTTCACTGCTGTGCACTCAACCTTGATAATCTGGGATATCACATCCCAAGACCAGGCCTCATCCCCACGTAAACCATCATTTCACTACCAGTAACAGGAGGTATGTCCCAGCAAAACAAAATTCAAAGTCCCACAAACCATACATGCCCAAAATTCAACTAAATGATGCAATGTTAACTGAAATGCTTAAGAGAGGAGGCCGTGAAATAAGACATTGAAAATTAGATTTTGGCTCCACCATTTATTGGTTGGGTAGTGTTGGGCAAGTCACATAACTAACCTGAACCGAACTTCTTCATCAGAAAAGACACAGGGAATAATCATGCCTGTTTTGCTGTGTCGTGTGAGGAGTAAATAACAGGGAAAGTCCCTACTCTATGGAAGGCATTCAATAAAGATCTGAAATTACATTAATTCCTATTCTATATTGTGAAAGCTTGACCTGAGAGTGTGTCTGAGAGCATGCAGTTGATCAATATACCAGTTTGTATTTATTGTTTAAATCCTCTTCATGTAGGGGAGCCTGTTTTTAAAAATAAACACTTGACTTTGCACTGTAAGACTGCGATCTCTGATACAGATGAAGCAGCCCAGAAAAAGTATGTCAAATGTTGATAATCCAGGTGCCTCCATCAGTAGCCAGGATGTTTAGTGCCTGGAATGTACCAGAACCACACATCAATATCAGTGTGCTATCTTTAAAGGGATGCTTAGCAGCCTCTTTCCTGGAGAATGTGTTTGGGAGGTATGGGAGACCTTACAAGTTATGTATATTGAACACCTAAAAGAGAAAATGTTACTGTAATAGTTTAACAAAACAACAAAATCAAATGCAAAATAATGTATAATAACACAGTGCTTTTTGCCACGATAAAGTTTGACCTAGAGTTGATATTTTCCTTAATTTTATTCTTGTTTATATAAATATTAGGCCAAGATTAGAAAAATGTGGTTACCTTTTACAGACTCTGTTAGAAGAGGATCAAAGAAATAGTTTTACATATCCAAATAGGAAACAAAATAAATAGTGAAACACCTTGATAACCACCCTGAGAGAAATGAGCACTATCCTAGATAACCAAAAATCAGTTCACAGTTGGTTCTGTAAAGGCTGTACTTATGCTTACAAATATATTTATATTTGTATATTTTTATTTAATAAGATTTATATGAGATTAAATGTTATAAATTTAAAATACACTCTATATAATCATATTTAATATTTGAGATAACATTCATCATATTCATCACAATATTATACTATTGTACTGCAGTATATTAAATTAAGCACATTTAATACCTTGAGAATGCACAGCTCTTCACTCATACAATGGAGGAAGGTCTGATTGTCTTTTTGTCCCACTCTTCATTCCTTCCATCTCCTTATTCTATATATGTCTGAAGAATGCATTTCTCAGACATTTATAAAGAGCCATCTTACAGCCATGCTTACTTCTAAACACGCTGCTTCACACCTTCCATGGGACAGGTTAATGATTATTTTTGGTTTTAGATGCCATCTGTTACAGCTTCTTCTGGGCCAAAGATCCTGTTTACATCAACATATTACTTAATTAAGCAAACTAGGTGAAGACAATGATGAGGTTTTGAAAATGATGTGGATGTTCACATAAATTATATATTTCAATATGATGCTTTATTTGAAAGAATACAGAAGAGCTGGGGTAGGGAGCGGTGTAGGGGGAGAAGAGCTACAGATAAGAGGGGACCAGCGAGGCCCCCCAGAGAGGTGAGATGGAAAGTGATGTAGTACACAGGTTGAGGAACTGGCTTTAGGTCCAAGAACTTACATCACTTCCTCTGACAGCAAAGGAAAAAAGGAAAGAAGAGGAAAAGTCTAGTTGACTAAATACAATAGTGTCTACTATGTGACAGGCCACTAGGATAAAAGTACCTCAATATCTCTGTGCAGCTACAGAGTAGTTTCTAAAGGCCTACATTCACTTGACACTGAACTTGACTTCAGAGTACTTTGTCTCACTACTGAGATATTGTTTTTCATTTAATTCATGACTCCATGATGCCCTTGCATATTTAATAAAGACCAGACTCCAAGTTAGAGAACTTCTCACATATCCCCTTAAATCATTTTTGTAAAATTATACTCACAAAATATGATCTCATCTCAATTGAGAAAATTTGTTAATTCTAAAATTAGCAGATAATTCAAATAATGCTTTTTGTTTGTAAATTCACAGCTCCCTTGGATTTTCTGTAATTCTAATTACATGCAGGTATAGACAAACCAGCGTTAATATAGAAAACCCTTGGGTTTGCTATAATTCTAATAATATTAAAAGGATAGATTTAAACCACTATTATTATCAGGTGTTAAGCCTAACTATTCACAAAAATCATGCCTTCCATATATGACAAGACTCCTCTTGGTTCAAAACAGGCTTCTAAATATGACTTCTTCAAAAAGCCTAATATGTTAAATAATGCTTAATTCAGCAAAATGTTTCTGGTATAAAAACATTTATGGCAATTACCATAATTATAATAATTTGGGGGATACTTACAGCTCTATAAAAACTGCCATCGGACCGTTGGCCTAAGTAACCCCTGAGAGCAACATATCATGGGCATCGGTAGATGTAAAAACAATGTATTAAGGTTGTGAGTCATGAATTGTGAAACTTCCCTCTTTGGTAATTTTAGTAAAAATGTGTTGTGTATAAAGTCTATAAAGAACGAGGAAAGTGGTCTTATACATAATAATTGGAAAGCATCATTTTTAATAAGCTGGAAAAATAGAATAAATGCCTGAGCTGCCATTCTACTGGGTAGAATTCCTAAGATCTGGAATTCCTGCTGACAACCATGAGGTCCCTAAGAAATGGATTATGAGATGGGAGGGAAGAGCAACTAAGTAGCCAGAATGGGCTCTGCTCCATCCTAATCACCTTTTTTATTACCCAACAAGCAATTTCTGGGATTCTAATATATAGGATGATCATATGTCTTAGCTTGGCTTGGACAGTACTAGTTTATACCTATGGTCCCAGTGTAATTACTGATAAAGTTCCCTTTTGTTCTCAGAAGTGCCTTGGCTTGAATGATATGGTCACTCTACCAGTAAGCCATCAGATAAATGACTGACCACCCTTCAGAGTATTCTGACATTAAAAGAAATGGATCACTTTGTTATCTGTTGCTGTCATTGCTATTACTTAATACCAAGGGAACAGTATTGGTTTGATGCAGACAGAAATCAATAAAAAGCAATGCTATAAACCTTCAGGAAGGAGAATAGATCCTCATTGTGGGGAGAGGATTTTAGAAGCGAGTAGCATTTTATGTTCACTAAGACTCAGTTGATTGTCCGGACTCCATGGCAATACTGTGACTTTGGTTTAGTATTTAACTAGTAAGTAAAATCTGTATCTACAGAATCCATAAGGCAATGGAAGACTCATGCCTCTGCCCTGATTCCTTTTACCTCTACAAAATGTAGGAATTGTTATTATTCAGTTGTTCAATCCACAACCTTTTATTAGAAATATATTACATTTTAGCCCTCTATTTGTCACTATGGCATTTAGAAGAGCCATGGTACTTGCCTTTAAACAGTTCATATTTTAATTGATGATTCAAGACCAAAACAATCAACTGATAACTAAGTATAAAACTATGTGGCAGTAACTCTTACAAGTAATTTTAAAAAAACAGAATATTGAGCAAAGGCCTATTGAAGAATAAAGGCTTGAACTCAGGCCTAATGGATGAAGAGGGCTCCAAAAGATGGAGAGGAAAAGAATAATTGTGGGAATGAACATATGCACAGATGTCAGTGGCTAAAATTAAATTTGTTTTGAAAGAAAATTTTTAAAAAATAGTTGACTAGATATGGTGGAGCCATTTTCCAGAAATGTTAGAAAATTTAGGTAGGAGGTAGGAGTATTTAGACTTGATGTAATATATGGTATCAACATTAAAAATCATCCAGTGTCTGCCATTTCCATTTTAGTAAAGGTTTTCCTATACTGCAATATGAGACCATGTCAACATGATGAAAGGTTCTAGAGAAGAAAAATATCCAGCCTCTTGTTACTTACAGTTCTCAAGAACAGCTGCACTGACTAAAATTTTAAAAAAGTGGTCCAATAAACTATGCATTAATTTATGATACAAATGTTTCAGAAAATTTCTTTGAATAACCAAAGAAAGATATGTCCTGAATCCAAGCTCACATCTCCCAATTCCTTTTCTCTTACTTCCCAAGACCAAGTACTTAGATGATAACTTCAGGATTCAAGTGTTTAGACCCTTTCAAATATGCAAAGGTTATCACTCTAATCCCCTGTCTTAACCTTCTCTCACCACTGCTTTCATCAAGACTCACTTGTTCCATGAAGGTATTTCCAGGTAAACCTCCCTGCCTCCACTCACTCAAATCACTCCTTTAAGATAGCTGCCAACCCTTCCTTCCCAGATCCATGAATACTTAATTACTGCTATCCAGAAAATACTAATTGATGATAGGCATATTTTAGTATGTGAATGTATCTTCTCTTTCCTCTTTTAGACTGTGATCACTACAAGGGCAGGAAACTATCTTCTATTTTCTTGCAACCATCATTATGTATTATTATTTACCATTTAATGAGAAACAATAGTTCAATGTACAAGAATATGAATCAGTTTCTCACAGCTGAAAGCAGACAATGACCACAAAAAATAGAAACATTAGTACAGCCAAAGGGATTAAAAATAAGAAAACTAACTATATGTAAAATTTTGAATCGAAAAATAATAAGAGAAAATAGACTCTCTAAATAAATGGGCAGGCTTGAAATATGTGACTACTCAACAACGACTAAAATACTAAATTCTTTTTTTTTTTTTTTTTTTGCAGTAAACCAAAGAGCAGTGGACAATTTGGAAGTAATGGAGACACTGCTAAAATAACTATTGATGCAAGGCTGTTAAGAAAACACTCTGAACTACTGAACATTTACAAATAAGGAGTCCCCTGGTAGAATTATTGAACATAGTGTAATGGGACAAACTAGGGGTAATAATTAGATTTTTGAAAGTGAAATTCGAGGGCAAAGTGAAAGCAGAATGTTGTAACATTTTTTTTTTTTTTTGCGGTACGCGGGCCTCTCACTGTTGTGGCCTCGCCCATTGCGGAGCACAGGCTCCGGACGCGCAGGCTCAGCGGCCATGGCTCACGGGCCCAGCTGCTCCGCAGCATGTGGGATCCTCCCAGACCGGGGCACGAACCCATGTCTCCTGCATCGGCAGGCGGACTCTCAACCACTGCGCCACCAGGAAAGCCCCAACATTTTTGAAACAGAATTACTGAACCAGTCTACCAACAAAATAGTGGATGAGTGCCAGCCCTACGCAAAACTACTAAAGAGTCCAAAATTGTTTCCAGGACCACCTTCAACTCCTTTCTGTGGCCATCCTTTATCCAATGCCCTTTTGTTCTGACTCAACACCCTGACCAGTGCTTTGCAGCTGTCCTGGCTAACCAAAGGTAACTTCCTCTCCAGGCTTATCGTTCTTTGCCCAGACCTCTGTTTTCTGCTAAGATAATAGCTAGGTATGTTGTTAAACTAATCAATGAAGGTTAACGTAGTTTACGCATATGTGGTCTGTTAATTTATGACAAAGGAGACAAGAATATACAATGGGGAAAGGACAGTTTTCAATAAATGGTGTTGAGGACATCAGCATATGTATCAGTATCCAAGAATTTGCTAGACAGCTACATGCAAAATAATGAGTACAATATATACATCATATACAAATACACCAAAAACAAAAATTACCTGAAAATGAATTAAACACTTAAATTTAAGACCTGAAACTATAAAACTCCTAGAAGAAAACATAGGTGATAAGCTCCTTGACATTGGCCTTAGTGATGTTTTTTTGTAAATCTGACTCCAAAGAAAAGTCCAACAAAAGCAAGAATAAACAAATGGGGCTACATCAAACAAAAAAGCTTCTGAAAACTGAAGGAAACTATCAACAAAATGAAAAGGCAACCTACTGCATGGCAGAAGATATTTCCAAATCACATATCCAATAAGGGGTTAATACCCAAAATATATAAAGAACTCATAAAACTCTATAACCAAAATAGATCTGATTTAAAAATGGGCAGAGGATCTGAATAGACACTTTTCCAAAGATGACATACATATAGCCAACAAGCATTTGAAAGGATGCTCAACATCACTCATCATCAGGGAATTGCTAATCAAAACTACAATGAGATATCACCTCGCACCTGTCAGAGTGGCTATCATCAAAATAACAACAAATAACAAATGTTGGCAAGAATGTAGAGAAAAGGGAACCCTCATGCACTGTTGGTGGGAATGTAAATTGGTGTAGCCACTATGAGAAGCAGTATGGAAGTTCCTTAAAAAGTTAAAAATAGAACTACCATATGATCCAGCAATTCCACTTCTGGGTATTTTTCCAAAGAAAACAAAAACACTAGTTCAAAGAGATATATGCATCCCTATGTTCACTGCAGCATTACTTACAATAGCCAAGATATGGAAGCAACCTCTGTGTCCACCTATGGATGAACGGAAAAAGAAGATGTGGTATATACACAGAACAGAATATTACTCAGCCAAAAACAAAAGAATGAAACCTTGTCACTTGTGACAACACGGATACCGAGAGGGTATTAAGCCAAGTGAAATAAGTCAGACAGAGAATACCACACTATTTCACTTATATGTGGAATTTAAAATACAAAACACACAAAGTAAAGCAAAACCCAGACTCAGATACAGAGAACAGATTCATGGCTGCCAAAGGGGAAGAGGGTGGTGAGGGGTAGGCAAAATGGGTAAAGGACATCAAAAGATACAAACTTCCATTTATAAGATAAATAAGTCATGGGGAAGTAATGTATAGCCCACATAATACAGTCAATCATGTTACATTAATGTTGTAGGGTGACAGATGGTAACTAGACTTATTGTAGTGATCATTTCTCAAAGCGTGTAAGCGTTGAATCACTATGCTGTACACATGAAACTAACATAATATTGTATGTGAATTATACTTCGATAAGAAAAGGTTAACCTAGTTTAATTCAATATTCTGTTTAGTGGGTCTACATGTCAGGCACTGTGGAAGAGGCAGAGCCGTATACAGGAGAAGCACAGTCATCTCAGCATTATACAGCTGCACGGGGGTTGTGCTCACATTTAATACAGGCTCCTGAGAAAGTGGTTTAAATTCTTCTACCATAATTCAAGGTTTTTGCTACAGATTACTGACACTGCACCCAAAATGGCTACTGTTATATAGTCTGGCCTAATAAGGTTTGATTTTGCTTTCTTTTTGGCAAGATGCTTACAGTCTCATCGCAGATCCCACCTATCATCCTTTCCCTATTCCTTGCTCTTCACAAGCCTCCCTAATTGCTCCATAGCTTGCTGGTCTTACACTCACTGTTGTTTTGTTTTTATCATCTATGCTATGTCATTATGCTATGACCTTGGGTAAAAGAAGTCAGTCAGAAAGCGAAAAGCAAATACCGTATGCTAACACATATATATGGAATCTAGAAAAAAAAATGGTTCTGAAGAATCTAGGGGCAGGACAGGAATAAAGACACAGACGTAGAGAATGGACTTGAGGACACCGGGAGGGGGAGGGGTAAGCTGGGATGAAGTGAGAGAGTAGCATGGACATATATACACTACCAAATGTAAAATAGATAGGTAGTGGGAAGCAGCCGCATAGCACAGGGAGATCAGCTCTGTGCTTTGTGACCACCTAGAGGGGTGGGATAAGGAGGGTGGGAGGGAGAGGCAAGAGGGAGGGGATATGGCGAGGTATGTATATGTATAGCTGATTCACTTTGTTATACAGCAGAAACTAACACACCATTGTAAAGCAATTATACTCCAGTAAAGATGTTAAAGGAAAAAAGAAAGGAAAAAAAAAAAAAAAAAAGTAAAGACAGCTATGAGCTACACATTTAAATGACCAACACCAGTTTTTGTGACACCCACTTGCCACAACACGATTTTTCTAGGCAAAAGTCCAAGCTTCTTCAAAAATGACCAAAAGTCGTTCTGAATATGAGAGATGGACAGATGGCAAAGTGAACACTTAAAAAGGAAGCTTTTCATGACAAAGTTAGGCAAACAGCTAAAATGGAAAGAGTTTTAAGTGGGAAAATTTTTTGAATAGTAGTATAATAGATACAAAGCTCTTGTAGAACTAGAAACAGCATCATCAAGCTGTTTGAAGACGATTTTTTGGCTGTCCTTTGAACTTGGGAAACCTCATATGCAAAGTAAAAGATGATTCTTCAGAGAAACAAAATGCATAATTATTTTCTACTTCAAAATAGATGTACTCTCTCAAAGGACAACTTCATTCTAAGGCAATCAACTAAGCAAAAAATTTCACTACATTTCAGCTCTATGGAAAAGCTAGGAGAGAAAATTGAAAAGCATGGTCCCTTCCCTCCAGTAACTTACAGTACATTCAACAAACTTTTACTATGGCAAACCAATGCACAAGTAATTCACTGTAGAACTGTATTAACTATATATACTATAGATGCAGGGAAGAGATAAGCATAGTTCCATTAATATATCAGTTTTTACTCTATATGTATAAAATGGATAAATGAACAGATTATGCTACTGGGATCAGTTTGAGGGGTGGATAGACTCTGAGGAACTACAGCTAATGGAGGACTGTATTCCATGTTCAAGAGGTGCCAGAGCAGAGGCCACAGGCAGGAATGGGAGAGGGAAGGTAACAGAACAATTTCAAATGGAGGGAAAGGTTGGAGGGCGTGAAGAGCACATGCACATTTCTTATAATCATCTGTTTACTCTCTAAAAAAGAAATCCTGAGGACAAATTTATTTTACTATAGTAATAATTAAATTATTCTGGGGTAATAGTTTCACAAGCTTAACAATATGAGTACCCAAAATAACAGCAGGAAAAATAATATGACTATAATTGACTCAGCCATATTTTACATTTATTTTTATTCATTCACTTTCTTGATCCCATCACTCTTTTTCCTTCTTTTTACTCCTCTTAGTCTCATCAGCTTTTGTCTCGTTGGGTTATTTCTTGGTTCACATCTCCAAGTTTCTCTTTGAACTCCAGATTCTTAACCACCATCTACCTTATTTGCTGAGATTTTTCAGATTTCAGTCTTCTCTGATCTGCGGATCCTTCACTCATTAATGGCCAAAATGCATAGCTTCAATATTTTGACTATTCAACATTCATGCAGAATGCTGGCCTAGGAAATAGGCAGGTGTTCCACACCTGTATTGAGTACTCTAAGCTGTATGTTGGTCTCTTTTCTTCTGCCATTATAATGGAGTCCTAATGTGCTATTTGACCTACACATGGTTGGTGACAGCCTAGAAGATACCAATGATTCTCCAATGCCACGTACTCACATACTAGTTTAAAAAAAAAAAAAAAAAAAGGTCGAGAGAGATACTGCAGTGTTACCTGTATCTTTATTAACATTAGCCTCAACCATGATTTACATAACAATCCACTATCTATCCATTCAGAACCTGTTTACATTTCCAATCTTTTTGCCTTTGGATATAACAAATTTCTTCAGTTCACTTCTTGATGATTAAAGAAGCTCTGTGGTGCTATGGAAAAGGAACAGAACTTGAAGTCAGAAAAACCCATGCTTGAATCTTCACCTTCCACTGTTTTATGAACTTAGGAAAGCCATTCAAATTACCTTACCCTGTGTCCTCATCTGCAAACTTACTAGAAAAAAAAAACTGCTGTACTTTTACCTTGTAATTGTAGTATCAAATGAGATAAGAGCATCAGAACATTCAAAAAATTTGATCAATACATTTGTGTTTCTTCTAAGCTTTGATACTTGCTACCTAATTTGTAGTCTATCCTCATTGGCCTTCTCTAAATATTTTATAGGTTTTTGTCTGTTTTTCTTTCAAGATGCAATGACCAAACAGACTTCAATGCCCAGAAGAGAGCCTGACACATACTGGGCACTCAATTAGCATTGTTTGACAAATGGACTAAATATTTCACATTATGAAATATCATTTAATTCAAGATTAATGTTTCTGTGTATTTATTTTCAATCCACTTCTTTGTCAATACTCAAAGGTTATCTCAAAGAATGGTCTATAAAAACATCTGTATCTTTTGTAAGACAAACAGATAACTCAATTTAGTTTTCTTTATAAGTATGGTTTTTATTATTTTTTCTTAAATGAATTACCTTTCATTGCCCACATTGAATATCATCTACCACTTTTCTGCCCACTCATGCAGGCTGGCAAATTCTCCCTGCAGTTTATCTCCATCTGCTTGGCATTTTACTACCTGGAAGAGCTTAGTGTCATCTGCAAATTTGGATAATTCACCATGCATTCCCTTTTCCAAATCATTTATGAAAATGTTAAATAAGACAGGTTCCAGGGCCAATCCCTAAGAAACCAAACTGTTTTTTACTTTCCCATACAAAGGAGCTCTTATTTATCTCTAGATTATGTTTTTCTTTCCCCTTGATAAAATAAGCTTTGTATAATCACTATATATGGATATACATATATGTTTCTTCTGGGTACTAAAGCTACTTGAACTCTGGGGCTATAAATTACAGGCATACCTCAGAAATGTGGCAGATTGGATTCCAAACCACAGCAATCAAGTAAATATCCCAATAAAGTAAGTCACATAAGTTTTTTGGTTCTCCAGTGCATGTAAAAGTTATTTTTATACTGTGGTGTAGTCTATAAAGTATGTAATAGCATTATGTCTAAAAAATGATGTACACACCTCAATTAAAAAAAATTTATTGCTAACAAACGCTAACCATCATCTAAGCCTTCAGCAAGTCATAGTATTTTTGCTGGTGGAGAATCTTGCCTCTATGTCGATGGCTGCTGACTGATCACAGTGGTGGCTGCTGAAGGTTGGAGTGGCCGTGGCAATTTCTTAAAATAACATAATAATGAAGTTTGCCACATCAATTGACTCTTCCGTTCATGAATGATTTCTCTGTAGCATTCAATGCTGTTTGGTAGCATTTTAGAACTTCTTTCAAAATTGGAGTCAATCCTCTCAAATTCTTCTGCCGCTTTATCAACTAAGTTTACATAATATTTGAAATCTTTTGTCATTTCAACAGTCTTCACAGCATCTTTACCAGGAGTACATTACAACTCAAGAAGCCCCCTTCTTTGCTCATCCATTAAAGTTGTATCCTGGGATTGCAGCAATTAAGTCACATCTTTAGGCTCCCACTTCTAATTCTAGTTCTCTTTCTATTTCCACCAGATCTGCAGTTACTTCCCCCACTGAAGTCTTTTCTTGAACCCTTCAAAATCATCCATGAGGGTTGGAATCAACTTCTTCCAAACTCTTGTTAATGCTTATATTTTGACTTCCCATGACTCACAAATGTTCTTACGGGCTTCTAGAATGGTGAATCCTTTCCAAAACGTTTTCAATTTACTTTGCAAAGATCTATCACAAGAATCACTACAGCAGCTATAGCCTTAGGAAATGTATTTCTTACATAAGACTTGAAAGTCAAAATTACTCCTTGGTCCATGGGCTGTAAAATCGATGTTGTATTAGCAGGCAGGAAAACAACATGAATCAGAGCTGCTGGATGACCAGGTGCATTGTTAATGAGCAGTAATATTTTGAAAGGAATCTTTTATCTGAGCAGCAGGCCTCAACATTGGGCTGAAAATACTCAGCAAACCATGTTGTACACAGATGTGCTCCATTTATAGAGCACAGGAAGAGTAGATTTAGCATAATTCTTAAGGGCCCTAGGATTTTTGGAATGGTAAATAAGCATTGGCTTTAACTTAAAGTAACCAGCCACATTAGTCCCTAGCAAAAGAGTCAGCCTGTGTTTTGAAGCTTTGAAGCCAGGCACTGACTTCTCCTCTTTAGCTATTAAAGTCTTAGATGGTATCTTCTTCCAGTATACAGCTGTTCTATCTACACTGTTTAGTATTGGAACCTTAATTAATTATCTTAGCTAGATCTTCTGGATAACTTGCTATAGCTTCTACATCAGCACCTGCTGCTTCACCTTGCACTTTTATGATATGGAGATGGCATCTTTCCTTCAACCTCATGAACTAATTTCTGCTAGATTCAAACTTTTCTTTTGCAGCTTCCTCACTTCTCTCAGCCTTCATAAAATTGAAGTGAGTTAGGGCCTTGCTCTGGATTAGGTTTTTCCTTAAGGAATGTTGTGTCTGGCTTGATCTTCTATCCAGACGACTAAAAATTTCTCCATATCAGCAATAAGGCTATTTTGCTTTCTTACCAATTTTGTGTTCACTGGAGTAGCACATTTAATTTCCTTCAAGAACTTTTCTTTCGCATTCGGAACTTGGCTAACTGTTTGATACAAGAGGCCCTGCTTTTGGTCTATCTTGGCTTCTGACCTATCTTGGCTTTTGACATGCCTTTCTCACTAAGCTTAATCATTTCTATCTTTTGATTTGAAGTGAGAGATGTGCGACTATTCCGTTCACTTGAACTCTCAGAGGTCACTGTAGGGATATTAATTGGCCTAATTTCAATATTCTTGTGTCTCAGAGAATAGGGAGGCCCAAAGAAAGGAAGTGAAATGGAGGAACTGTTGGTTGATGGAGCGCTTAGAACACACACAACAGTTATCAATTCAATTTGTCATCTTATATGGGTGCAGTTTGTGGTGCCCCAAAATAATTACAATAGTAACATCAAAGATCGCTGATCAAAGATCACCAAAAGAAATATAATAATAATGAAAAAAGTTTGAAATATTGTGAGAATTACCAAAATGTGACAGAGACATGAAGTAAGCAAATGCTGCTGAAAAAATGGAGCCAATAAACTTGCTGGATGCACCATTGCCACAAACCTTCAACTTGTTTTAAAAAAAAAAATGCAATGACTGTGAAGAGCAATAAAGCAGAACACAATAAAACAAGGTATGCCTGTATCCAACGTGTGTTCCTTCCATAAAACTCCTAGGAGACAACAAACCTGAGTAGCAATGAAGAAGCTGAACAGGGCTTCCCTGGTGGCGCAGTGGTTGAGAGTCCACCTGTCGATGCAGGGGACACGGGTTCGAGCCCTGGTCTGGGAGGATCCCGCGTGCCGCAGAGCGGTTGGGCCCGTGGGCCATGGCCTCTGAGTCTGCGCTTCCGGAGCCTGTGCTCCGCAACGGGAAAGGCCATAACAGTGAGAGGCCCACGTACCACAAAAAAAAAAAAAAAAAAGAAGCTGAACATATAGGACTCTGTACCCTCCAGAGTTAATTTCCAATAAAAGCATCTCTATTTTTGTCTATTTTATATGTCAAGACATCAATTTGTGGGCAAAAATAAAAATCACTAAAAAAAAAAAAAATTATAGCTTTAAAACCACTAGTCCAGAGAAAAAGCTCTGAAATCAGAATCCCAATATTTGTGCTTTCCTCTATACTCTTTTACGTACTACCAGTGTATTCTTAGATAAGTCACCTAACCTTGCTTATATTCTGCCTCCTAAGCTGAAGAGCAAGGAAAATAACTTCTGCCTTGTCTCTCCTGCACAAGTTGTGAGGATAAAGTGATATAATGTATTTTGCAGTGAACTGTAGCATTCATAAGGGCATAAGATTTTATAGATGGAGGCAATAGAAGGTGCAAGGTTACCAGCATTACCAGAGGAAGTATAGTTGAGATATTCAAAGGGGCTGAGCTGGAAAGGAGAACTAAAAATGTCGGGAGGCAACTGATAATGAGAATGAGAGAATAGTGAGGACTGTAATTTTCTATGAGATCAAATATGAGAGATAATGGCCATCTTAACAATATTAAATGTTTCCATCCAGGAGCACAGGATATCTTTCCATTGTTTTGTATCACCTTCAATTTCCTTCATCAGTGTTTTATAGTTTTCAGACTACAGGTCTTTCACCTCCTTGGTTAAGTTTCTTCCTAGATATTTTATTCTTCTGGAGGTGATTTGTAACAGGATTGTTTGAACTTACTCTTTCTAATAGTTCATTACTAGTGTACAGAAAACCAGCAGATTTCTGTAAATTAATGTTATATCCTGAGACTTTACTGAGTTCTTTTATTAATTCTAACAGATTTGGGTGGAGAGTTTAGGGTTTCCTATATAAAGCATCATGTCATCTACAAATAATGACAGTTTTACATCTTTCCTTCCAATTTGGATGATTTTTACTTCTTTTTCTTGTCTGATTGCTGTGGCTAGGACTTCTAATACTATGTTAAATAGAAGTGGTAAGAGTGGACATCCTTGTCTTGTTCCTGAATTTAGAGGAAAGACTTCCAGCTTTTCACTGTTGAATATGATGTTAGCAGTGGGTTTACCATAAATGTTCTTTATTATGCTGAAATATGTCCCCTTTATACCCACTTTAATGAGAGTTTTTATCACAAATAGTTGTGGAATTTTGTCAAATGCTTTTTCTGAGTCTATTGAGATGATCATGTTATTTTTTATCCTTCCTTTTGTTAATGTGGTGTATCACACTGTTTGATTTGCAAATATTGAATCATCCTTATGTCCCTGGAATAAATCCTTTCTGTAAAGTGTTGGATTCTGTTGCTAATATTTTGTTGAGAATTTTTGCATCTACAGTCAAAGGCATGGGCCTATAATTTTCTTTTTTTGTAGTGTCTTGTCTGGTTTTGGTATCAGGGTAATGGTGCCCTCATAGAATGAATTTGGAAGTGGTCTATCCCCTTCAATTTTTTGGAACTGTTTGAGAAGAACAGGTATTAGCTCTTCTTTATATGTTTGGTAGAATTCCCCTGTGAACCTGTCTGTTCCTGGACTTTTGTTTGCTGAGAGTACCCAAAGCAATCTACAGATTTATCCAATCCTTATCAAAATATCCATAACATTTTTCACAGAAGTAGAATAAATAATCCTAAAATTTACAAGGAACCAAAATAGACCCTGAATTGCCAAAGCAATCTTGAGGAAAAATAACAACAACAAAGCTGGAGGTACTACCCTCCCAGGCTTCAGGCTATATTACAAAGCTATAGTCATCAAAACAGCATGGTGCTGGCACAAAAACAGACATATAGATCAATGGAACAGAATAGAGAGGCCAGAAGTAAACCCACACACCTATGGACAATTAATCTATGACAAAGGAAACAAGAATATACAACACAGAAAAGACAGTCTCTTCAATAAGTGGTGCCAGGAAAACTGGACAGTTACATGTAAAACAATGAGATTAGAACATTTCTTCATACCATATACAAAATAAACCAAAAATGGATTAAAGACCTAAATGTAAGACCAGAAACCATAAAACTCTTAGAAGAGAATGTACACAGAACACACTGACATAAATTGTAGCAATATTTTTTTTGGATCTGTCTCCTAAGGCAAAAGAAATAAAAGCAAAAATAAACAAATAGGATCTAATTAAACTTAAAAGTTTTTGCACAGCAAAGTTGACAAAATGAAAAGACAACCTCTGGAACAGGAGAAAATAATTGCAAATGATATGATTGACAAGAAGTTAACATTAAAAATACATCAACAGCTCATACAACTCAGTTTCAAAACAAACAGACAACTCAATCAAAAAAGATGAGCAGAAGACCTGAACAGACACTTTTCCAAAGAAGATATAACAATGGCTAACAGGCACATGAAAAGATGCTCAACATCATTAATTATTAGAGAAATGCAAATCAAAACTACAATGAGATAGCCATTCTGACAGGTGTGAGGTGATATCATCAAAAATTCTACATATAACAAATGTTGGTAAGGATATGGAGAAAAGGGAAACCTAGTAAACTGTTGGTGGAAATGTAAATTGGTGAAGCCTCTTTGGAAAACAGTATAGAGGTTCCCCAAAAACCTAAAAATAGATCTACCATTTGATCCATCAATTCCACTCCTAGGTATGTATCTGAAGAAAATGAGAATACTAATTCAAAAGGATACATGCACCACAACGTTCACAGCAGCACTATTTACAACAGCCAAGATATGGAAGCAATTCAAGTGTCCCTCAACAGACAAATGGATAAAGATGTGGCGTGTGTCTGTGTATGTGTGTGTGTATATATACACACACATTCACACACACAATGGAATATTACCCAGCCATAAAAAAGAATAAAATTCTGCTATTTGCAGCAATATGGATGGACCTGGAGAATACCATGCTTATTGAAATAAGTCAGAGAAAGATGAATACTGAATGATATCACTTATATGTGGAATCTAAAAAAATAAAACAAATGTACATAGCAAACAGAAAATGATGCACAGATATAGATAACAAACTAGTGGTTACCAGTGGGGAGAGGGAAGGAGGAGTGGCAAGATAGGGGTATACAAACTACTATGTATAAAATAATAAGCAACAAGGATATATTGTACAGCACAGGGCATTACAGCCATTATTTTGTAATAATTTTAATGGAGTATAATCTATAAAAGTACTGAATCACGGTGCTGTACACCTGGAAACACAATATTGTAAATCATTCGTACTTCAGTTTAAAATTTTTTTAAGTGTGAGAAACAATGAAAGTAAGAATGCAAAAGAAATGAAAGGAGATTATAGCCAAAGAGTTAAACATTAGAGATTAACGTTTCTGAGTAAGGGGCCTAAGAGTGGGTTGCTATAGTGAAGTTGAAGTGAAGAATACAGGATTGATAAAATCAAGGTCTTGTAAACTAGTGTACTGTAAAGACTACACCCTCAATGTAATAGAGAAGAAAATAGTGAGTCTGATTCCAAGGTCTTCAAAACTAGAGAAAAACCATCAGGAGATGCATGGATAGCCGTGCTAAGGAGAGTAGAAAGTAACATCATTATTTGGCAAGAACCTCAAAGGAAGACCTCCAGCAGGAGGATGGAGACAGCAGCCTGAGCCAGATGATCATCCATCCTTACCCCATCCATGGTTCATTGACTCCTATGTAAGGGGGTTCAGGGTAAACTTTGTACTCCAAGGAGTGCCTAGATTCAAGCATGGAGATGCAGGTATACAAATAATTCTGTTAAAAGGTTGATAATATGGGAAATTCTGCTTACAAGGGCAAAAGGTTTCCCAAGTGTTTAAGCAGAGAGGTTGGAAGGAGGTGAGGCAGTACAGAGAGCCGTGTAAAAGCAGAAGGAAAGGGGAGGAGAGGTGTGATGGGAAGGGACTCTGTGACCAAGCTTTAAGGGTTAAAAGCATGTTTTGATCTGGCAAAAAAAAAATATCCTCACTTCTGGTATAGGGGTTTTGATAGTGTCACAGTCAGTATAAGGGCCCTGGATTTCATCTGCCCTTGTCTCAGAGCGTGGAAACAGTTTCTTCAAAGTTTACAAAGGGGTATCAAGGGTCCTATTGTTCTGGAAAGACAATGTCTAACTCTAACCCAGATAATATTAAAAGAAATGCTCTTGGACCCTACTGGTGTGTAATTCAGCGATACTTTCTGATATGGGTGATCTATACATTCCAAGTCAACTAAAAGAAATCCAAATCACCCAAAATGTTTTGGTTATCATATGTATATATGATACATCACACACACACACACACACACACACACATATACACAAACATACACTAAGGTCCAGGGCACCTATAAACTAATCAGCTTCATCTATTCTAGCCTTGTTCTAAGGTAGTAATAAAATCCCTCTCTTTTAATTTTTGAAGACTGAAACTACAGGGGAGAAAATGGTGAACTCAGTTTCTCTTATATAACAAAAAGTCCCCCAGCATTCCCATTGTTATGGACTAAACTGTGTCTCTCTCCAAAATTCACAGGTTGAAAGCCCTAGTCCCCATTGTGACTGTATTTGAAGATAGAGCTTTAAAAGTTAAATGAGGTCATGGAGTGGGGCCCCAATCCAATGACTAGTGTCCTTATAAGAAGAGGAAGAAACACTGGTGTGCTTGTACACCTAGGAAAGGCCACGTGAGGATATAGAGTGAAGGTGGTCATTGGCAAGTCAAGAAGAGAGGGCTCAAAAGAAACCAACCCTGCCAACATCTTGACCTTGGATTTCCAACCTCCAGAACTGTAAGAAAATAATTTTCTGCTTAAGCCATACAGTCTGTTTTATTTTGTCCTGGTAGCCCTAGCCCATGTTCTCATTAGAGCCATTTCTCTTCATGCTTAAAATTGATAAGGATACTGAATTTCAATGAGGTTAAGGGTGTCTCTAGTAACCCTGGGTCTGGAATTAAAATCCAGGTCGATGTTACTCCAAAGCCTCTGAGTTTTCTGCTGCCACTAGCTTTACGTCTTGCCACTAACTTACTGAAAGGACAACTTTCCCCTCCTCGAATAATAATAATTTGTCAAGCTATATATACTTTCTTAAAAGTGATTCCAACACGCATCATTTGAGACCTGGATGGGCTTAGTAAAAAACTGGCCATCGACTTGCCACCTTTACTCCTAACTAACAATAAAGAAGGGATATTTTTAGGATAAAATAAACAAATTGATGTCCTATACTATTTCACAATGCTTTTATTTTCATTTTGTTGTTTTGTCTTATTGTGAACATAAGTCACATTCACTGTAAAATGGAGGCAGTACATATGGGCAATGACTTTGCGAGTTTTCAGTTTTTCACTATTACAAAAAATATTCTTCTATGTGTTCTTTGCAATTTCGTGCAAATAGATATTTAAGAATAAACTTGTAGAAGTAAAACTGTTGAGTCAAAGAGTATGTGCATGTTACGTTTAAACAGGTATTTTCAGATTGTCTTCTAAAACGTCTGAAGCTCTAGCCCCAGGCCCTAGTATCACCTCACAGATTTCACCCAGAACAAAGTGCTCTACTAGTAAGAAATGCTATTTCCCACATTCTTCTTTGTAAGAAAGTGTTGACACATCCTGAGCATATATCCAGGACATTTCACGTTGTTAGAACATAAAACATAATGCAATTTAAATGTTATCTGTATTTAGAATTATGTTTAAAGTTAGTATTAATGGAAAAAAATCCTACCTTCCTATTATATTAGAAATAATCCATCTCCACAAACCTTGAAGTAGTGAAGGCTGATTCGTCACAACCCATCAATAAGCTTAATAAAAGTGAAGCAGAAATGTGGATTGAAACTGATAAGGCAGTATGTGGCAGACTATAGCAGACACTATTAGTAACCTGTCCAATATCTATTCTCTCTTCCTCCTATCAAAACCTTGATTATATTCAGGGCAGCTATTTGCCTGCCAGGGTAAAGTCTCACTTTCTAACTCTCTAGTGTGGCCATAGGACACAATTCCAGGCATAGAGAAGGAAACGGGTATCTACTGTGGACGCTAGAAAGGCTTTTGCTTTTGCTGATAAAAGGATGGGTATCACTTGCACTGGCATCTCTCACCCTACCCTTTCTCCACCATCGCCTTCATCTACTTCAAACGTGAATATGATGCATGAAAATACCATAGCCATTTCTGTAAACCTGAAGACAAATAACATGAGGGAAAGGCTAGGAGAACTGCAGAGATATTAGTCTCCATATTCTCCAGCACAGGCCTCTTGATATTTGACTTAAAATATGTATATTTCCTCTTTGCTTTAGCTACATTATTTTTGTACTTGAAGATGTATATAACCCTAACCATGCATGTGTTACATTAAAAATGTAGATGTGGTAAAGACACTTTTAAAGTTGAATTCCAATGAACCTTTATTTTAAAGAAAAGAGGTGAATGAAGGCGGTGGATCATCTCTTTACAAGACTGTTTGTAGCCTTTGTTTGGAAAGCAATATAATAAAAAGAAAAGAGGCTAAACTTTGGAATCTGCCATACCTGAATTAACATTTCTGCCATTTGCTACCTCTTGGGGTGGGGAGGGAAGTGTGGTTCCCTCACATATAATTTGAACACATTCATAACAGTCTTATAGGTTTGTTCTGAAGATTGCATGTGATGATCACATAGTATGTAATCAACACATGTTGATTCTCTTCTTCCATTCAAAGCTGATCATTTTTGTATAAAAAGGAGCCTTGATCTGCCTCCCAGGAGATAATACAATTTCTCATTCTTCACTGGTTTATGGAACGAGGAAAATAACAAGAAAATAAGCTGATATAAGGCTTTTTAATCTAAACTACGTATTTCAGGATGTAGTATAGGGACAACACTGATTCAGCTAAGCCCTTAAACCTTATAGGGCTACATCCCAAGTAACTGAAAATTACTGCTTATCATGAAAGACTATGAGATTCTGCAAGATACTGGCCTAGAGCATTAAATTAGGTTCACTCTGTTGCACTTACCAATGCAGGAAATATAAGGGAAAAGAAGGAGAAATGGTTACCTCTTTGATATTTAGAATCCCTTAAAAATGACTTAAGGGCTTCCCTGGTGGCGCAGTGGTTGAGAGTCTGCCTGCTGATGCAGGGGACACGGGTTCGTGCCCCGGTCTGGGAAGATCCCACATGCTGCAGAGCGGCTGGGCCTGTGAGCCACAACTACTGAGCCTGCGCGTCCGGAGCCTGTGCTCCGCAACGGGAGAGGCCACAGCAGTGAGAGGCCCGCGTACCACAAAAAAAAAAAAATTAAGATTTTTTTTTTAAGGATGATAACATGGACTTTTTTAAGAAAGGTGGAAGGTGAATGATCATTCTCATGGCAAAAGGACAAATTCTATAGTTATTCAAGGTTGGCAGTTCTTCTGGTTCATCTAAAATAAAAGTATGTATTTTCTGGTTGCTTTGCAATTAAGAACCATGTTTGTACCAAAACCCAGTGAATTGCATACTTTAAATGGGTGAATTGTGAGATATGGGAAATAGATATCAATAAAGCTGTGTACAAAAATTAAAAATTTTTAAAAAGAACCATGTGTGTAGAATTTCTTTGGTTAGATTTAGCAAAATGTAATTGCAAAGAAGTAATCCATAATTAATCTATTAAAATATTTCTTACAGTTTGTTCTAAGAAACATCAGTTCCACAGGATGCTTTGGTAAAGTTTCCTGTGGTTAAATAATTTGGGGAAATATGGTATAATACATGGTCCCACTGGAGATTTAAACAGTACATTATTATAGGTTCTAAGAAGCCCCCCTCTAAGGAAACTATTTAACATTTAGCTGAGCCCAAAGCCCAGAATTATTCCAAATGTCTTTGACCATGAAATTGTTCTCCTAGTAATACCTATTAACCTCCTACACAAAGAGTGTTGTTTGAGACACACTTCAGAAATTGCTGATGTCTAGTATAGTGTGGTAGCCATATAATTAGAGTGATACCTATAAAAGCAGAGTAATGTGAAACATATTCTGCTGTCCATTCAGTCTGTCCAGGCAGTCAGATAGATAATTAAGCTGAGATAGACAGCTTACACCCAACCAGATTAAAGGGGAGAGACTGATGTTGAGATTTTCTTTTACAGCGCTAGATTTGCACACTCTGTTGATTTTACTGTTATTTGGAAGAAAATGTTAGCATACATACACATGTATATACATATATACATATGTGTGTGTGTGTATATATATATATATATATATAAAACAATTTAGGGGTATGATATATTAAACATTTTGCACTATATTAAACATTTTGAGATTCTTCTCTCTGCAAGGAATTCTGCTGCTAAAAAAAGAGAATATATGACTTTGGTCTTTCAGAGTCCAGTGTGCAAGAAAGAGGAGGGTGGTGAAAAACAATTTTCCAAAACAACATTTCTCCTGAAATATAACAACCTCTCAAATGAATAAAGAATACCAAGATGGAAACTTCAGCATTATCTGGAGTGATTAGCTGTGATTTCAATTATTTTTTGAAATCTATGTTTCATCTGAGAGTAAGGTGTGGTAAAAGAAGAGGATAGCTATGAAGATTTTACTCAAATGGGAATTACTCAGTCAATTTTGGTGTGGGAAAGCAACTGTATTGCTGTTCAACATAAGATTTTTATTATTTTATGTTATGTAATCATTATATATGGATTATCTACTGTAGGCCAGAAAGCAAGCTGGATAGTGAGAAGAATTCCCTTTATTGTTTTTTTAAGAAAAGATTATCATTATCTCATTAGATCTAATTGTAATCTAATTAGAAAGACAAGATATATGCCCATCAAACAGGTAACAACACAAGAGAGATATGATTAAGTGCCATGATAAATGACGAGTAATAAAGGGAGCAGGTGCTATAAAAGGATTAGAGAAGAAATAAAGTTTCACTGTTTTCATGGATATAAAAAACCCTAAATTTTTATTTTTTTATTTTTTTATTTTTTTCATTTTCTTTTTTTATTATTTTTATTTTTTTTTAAACTTTTTTTTTATTAGTCTCTGCTTTACAACAAAGTGAATCAGTCATACATATACATCTGTTCCCACATCCCCTCCCTCCTGCATCTCCCTCCCTCCCTCCCTCCCACCCTCCCCATCCTACCCCTCCAGGCGGCCACAAAGCACTGAGCCAATTCCCCCGCGCCACGAGGCCACCCCCCACCATCCATCCACCCCACGCCCGGCAGTGTATACACGTCCATGCCTCTCCCCCGCCCCGTCACAGCACCCCCCTCCCCATATCCCCAAGCCCACCTCCAGTAGGTCTGTGTCTCTATTCCTGTTTTACCTCTAAAAAACCCTAAATTTTAAAAGCAACCTGATTTCAGTGGATTTCACTTGTTGTTTTGATTTTGTATATGTAAGGCTTTAGAGAATTGGGACTCTTCTCACCAGGTAGCCAGAGAGAGAACAGAACAGGCAGTTCTGTCTCTGCCATCTGCCAGTGGCTCCTGCTGCAAATCAGGCGACAGTATATATACCTGCTACACTATTTGTATTTGCATTGGGGTTGAATATTTTGAGAATGAGATGCAAGAAACGGTGAAAATACCCCGTCTCATTATCTAAACTTTCAGTCTGTGGTTTAGCCATCCCTGAACAATCATGGCCCAGCGCTGAAAGTAAAGATGTATCTACAGAAGCACAAATTGTAACAATAACATTTTGCATTTCTGAAACATCTTCTATTGAAATAGCTCATTCTCAGCACTGTTTATAAGCATTAATTCAACCTCACAAGAGAAATAATTTGCAAGAAATAGGTTAACTGTCTGGTTTGAGACAGCACAGTACCTAAAGTCATTACGAAGTACAGGATTTCTCACTGCTAGCCCAGTGCTTTGGCGTAAGCAAAAACTACTTGAATTCCTTTTAAAATTTTACTTCAAACACTAACATACTACTATCATAATAAATTATAAAGTCATCAGTATAGACACAGAAAAATAATCAAAAAAACTTTTCTTATAGCCTCTGTCTTATTGTTATTACTCACAATCTTTTCCTGGTAAAGTTTTTTCTGTGTGTCAGGATTCACTGACATGAAAATCATTATTTTGAAGAGAATAATGTTCAGATGTGGAAAAATGTTCAATGATAGGATGAAAACATATGAGGAAGGTCTAAGACCTCACAGGTAGACTTTTTCATTAAATTTGTCCTCCAGCTTCTTAATGAAAGTAGTGATCATCAGCACATGGTAGAAAACAATGGTGGATCAGACAAAAATTTGGTAACATTTCCCCTCACTGGTGTCCCTACTGGAAGCCAAGTGAAATAATTAGAATGTCCTGAAGCGGACAGAAAAAATGTAGCTCTATGAGAAGGAACAGCAAAGAGGGACTCTGACAATTAGCCTCTACACGTGGAAAACTTTATTACTCACCTTTTTGTTCAGTTAAATACATAAGCATTTTCCATAATCAAGGTACAATACTAGGTGTAGAGTCAGAAGTCTTCATAAAAGAAAAACAAATATGCTGAAAAGAAACAGTAACAGAGGTACAAATATATCCACTTATTCAACACATTTGGAGCAACTATAATAGGCATGACCAGAGTTTCTTGAAAGTAGTGGTGCTTTGCAGGTATCATGGGAAACTTTAGAATTTAGCTGGTGTAGTTTTTGGTTGTCACGGAAACTGGAGGAACTCCTGGTATTTACTGTAGAAGTATCCAGAGACACTGGACATACAACATTTAGGACAGTCTCAAAGAAGAACTGTCCCAATCCAGCATGACTTTCAAATAAATATCCCGTTGCACCCTCATGTGGCTAAGAAACTGGTTTATAATTGAGGTTAAAACCTATCTCCATATTGTATACATTGTACAAGGAGTGATTTACAGTTTTAATAGATACTGAATTCCCTGAGTGCAAATATATTAATCAAATAAATATTTTATACAATTTGATTGAAAATTTACCAATATATGGTCAATATTTTGGAAAATGCCATCATCAAAGGCTATGCCATGGCATTTGAGTCAACAAAACAACATGGTGCATCCTACTGTGTGTGCCATGGCCCAGTGATGCCATACGTACATGTATGTGTGCCTACTTTATCACATCTCCTCATGAAGTCATGCCTGAGCAGTTACATATTGAAATACATGGCATTTTATTGCAATTAATTACATCTTTTTTCTATTATAGTTAATCACTGACTTTTTAAAAATTATGTGTGTTAGGTAGCTTATATACTAAATTCAATTAAGGATAGTAAAGGTATATTACATTTAGTTGTTATAAATAATATCACATATTATTTTTATAAATAGCATTGTATATTATTTGTTATAAATAATATTGAATATTATCATCAAAAAGGAGGTGAGCCTGTGCTATGCACTAGAGATAATGGGGCAGGGTGTGTGTGACGGTTCTTGTCTTCTCATTGCAGATAGTCTGGTTTAAAAAACAAGTATCAAGCCAATAAGCACACAGATACATGTAAAATCACAAAGTCCTAAGTGTTCAAAGGAAATGAATTAAAAGAATAGCAGTGGAGGACATTATTTGAATGGTATAGAGTCAGGGTAAGCTTCTCTAACTAAAAAGAAAGAACCACAAGATGTCTAGGAGTTATCGAGGGGATACACTCTAAGCAGAGGGCAGAGCATGTACAAATACAGACAATCACTATGTACAAGTGAAGAAAGGAGTTAAACCAGGTTGAAGAATCAGGAAACACACATAGGAAGAAGCAGCTTCTCCATGTCCCCAATTCTTCAGTGTGTAATTCCTCCACCTCCCTAAGTGCATTTTCTTTTGTTGTTGTTGTTGTTTTTTTAACATCTTTATTGGAGTATAATTGCTTTACAATGGTGTGTTAGTTTCTGCTTTATAACAAAGTGTATCAGTTATACATATACATATGTTCCCATATCTCTTCCCTTTTGCGTCTCCCTCCCTTCCACCCTCCCTATCCCACCCCTCTAAGTGGTCACAAAGCACTGAGCTGATCTCCCTGTGCTATGCAGCTGCTTCCCACTAGCTATCTATTTTATGTTTGGTAGTGTATATATGTCCATGCCTCTCTCTCACTTTGTCACAGCTTACCCTTCCCCCTCCCATATCCTCAAGTGGATTAAATCTCCACAATCAACTTGATGTACCCTGCATTTTCTTTTAAAAGGGATTTCGATTTCTACTCAGGGTCAATTTAATGGACCTCAAACTTCTCCTGAGAAGGAAGAAATATAAAGCATCACTCTGGTTATGTACCTTGCTTAAATGCCTTGAGATAGATTAAAGTATTCTAATATTTTCTCTAGGTGAATGCCATCTGAATTGACAAATTAGGATTTCCACTCTGTACTCCACATTTAGCATGGTCTTGCCTAAATGCTGAAGCAAATGACTTCTTGTCTAAGGGTTTGAAAGTAACAAAGTCAAGCAATATGCGTCCGGCGCTCCCCTTGGATCACTCGATCAAAAAAAAATATTAAGTAGTGCTGTTTTCATAACTACCATTGTGGGGACACTTCGGTGTTAAGAGAGAGAACATGAGACTAATTCCTATTCTCATAATGCAATCCAGTGAAGAAAATTCACTGAGGAGGATTTGTCTCATAAACTACAAATAAACAGGAGGTGACTCCAAACACCACAAGGCTTGTTTATAAGTGTTTACATGAAAGGAAACCATCTAGTTCTTGAGGCCAGTTATCTTCCCCTTTTGTAAACTCTCACTCACTTGGGGTGGAGGCATGTGGAAAATGCAGTCAGTTGGAGACCTTTCTATGAATCTCCTTCCTAAGTGTGGAGTAATTCAGAAAAATGGAGGACAGTCAACTCTCAGGCTCTTACCCAATAGCATTTTTTCCTTCTTCACTACCTCTATTTTATTTTTAACAGAACCAGAAGGAAACATATCTTTATCTGATTCTGGGTTGGAGAGGGTCTTTAGAGAAAGATTTGACTAGCTATGACATATCTGACATGTAGGCTAACTGGGATAGGGGGAGGGTGTTCCCTATACCCCCTTTGCTACCCCTATCTTCCTTTCATTAGTCAGCTGATCACATTCCTTTTTACCTAATATGTCAGGAAGACAAGAATTAGAACCTTGACTGATTTCTTTGGAAAGGCTGTAAATCTTTACTTCAAAAATTAACCCAAGAGACAAGGAATTGCTACCTCACTTTCCAGGTTGGAAAGAAGCTTCATGGTGGGCTCTAAAACAGTAATTTTGAGTTGTATATCATATAGGTCTTGGAAAAAATCTTTGACTTAACTAGAATCCAGGTCAGGAATGTGTTTTTGAAAATATTCAAAAACAAAAACTAAATAAAATCTTTCTGCTTGAGGAGAACCTCCCTAAGATATAGTTCTTTATTTTCAGAAAATTGTGTTGCATTGTGTTTAACATTTGTGAAATGTGAAGTATAAACTCCAAATTTCTAGTCTATAGCCTCAATGTGGGATCAATAAAATAGCACACAGACACCTGTAGATCCTGGGGAAAAAATTACACCAAACTTTAAGAGGTTCTACAATATCCCTTAAGGTATATGTAAAGATAGGTGTGTGAATCTATGTACAACATGTCAGGGTCAGTCTACTGCTGCTTAGAAAGACTCTGGGCTTGAATGCTTCTATTCTCAATGCAGAACCTTGATAGTATTTTTAAGTCCTAGGTTGCAACATTCCTAGACAATGTCTTAGCTGGAAATCTACATTTTGATTGCATATATTCTATCTGGTGACACGGAAGTTAGAATGCAGACTTTGGGATTAAGATGCAGATTATGTGGTCTATAGGTTGGTAATGAATAAAGGCCGAGAGAGAAGACGATTCAAGTTTTGTGTTAACAAGACCTTCAACCCACAGTGGCTCCCTAAAACCACTGACCCAGAGCATTTCTTTGGAAAGAATCCAGTAGAAATTGAGGTCTCTATCTGCTTTGCCTCCTGATGCATCCTTTCCTTTCTTACAAGCAAAACCTTGCCAACACCATGAATATGAGTCCAAATGTTTCATATCTTCTGTACCACAAACCTATAGGGCTCTTGGTCTCTCATATTGTAAATGTGCATTATTCTAGAAAGAGTCCTAATATTCACATTATTGGGAGAGGATCATCACCCGAAGAGAGGGCCAAACAAAATGCTCTATAAAGCACAGCTTCCCTTAGCCATTCCATTCAAAGCTTCATATTAGAAACCTCTTCACTAACACTGGTGAAATGGGTGACGATCTCTTTAACTGTGTATTTTCATTTTATGTTCAGTCAGTCACATAATCATGATTATGCACTCATACAAACACCTAGTTAATCTAAATATTCCAAGCGGACCCCCACGTCCAAGGTCCTTCAATACACCTGACAGCATTCTTTGAGAGGCTCTGTTAATTCACATTTCTTCACCTTGCTCTTCATTTGATGATCCCAGGGACTTCCTGGACTAGCTTCAGGCAGTTATTTCTGAGTTGCCGACAACGCGAGCATATCCTTAAGGCTAAATAAAACTGAAAAGCAGCTGCTTAAGATTTTCTGAAATGTTGTGAAAATGCCTATATAACTCATTTCTAGAAATGAGTATGTTAAAATCCATTGTAAACGTGTACAGAAACCCACCAAAGTACCATCCCTCTGGTCACATTACACTCAATTTTAAGATAATGCCCACAAATTTGCTGTAGATGGAGATATTTTTCCAATCTTCAGATTGATCGGATACTTAGAAGAGACATTAATAATGCTTAAAGACTCCTCCCACAAGGATTAACCATGTAGGGTCTGGACAATGATGAAAGATGGCTTTAAAATAAAAGTCTTGCCGAGTGCCTCAAAGAAGTCACTGTTGAGATCAGAGTCAAAAAGATGGGTGAAATTTCTCTATCTGCTGGGATGTTTCCAGAAGAAAATGTAGCACCTGCTAGTATTAGTATTCCAACATGTTTTTCAATATTTAATGTTTCCAAAAGGAAAGAAGAGAAAATTAAATTCCCAAGCTCCTTTCTACAACTGACATAGGATGCAGTTGTGGCTGATATATTTTTAACAAGATACTATAAAAAAAATCATCAGTTAACCCCTGAGACAACAAAGTATACTTTCGTTACTTAATGACAGAAACAAGAAAAGTATCTGACAACCCTCATCTTCATATTAAAACCAGATTCATCAATTCTTAAATAAGTACCACAGACTTCTACACGATGTTCATTTCTAAGGATAATATGGTTTACTATCGTGGAATTGATGCAGCCCTATCTAGGGACCAATTTTATTCAATATTTTCAGTGATCATCCTGGGAAATCAAGAAAGAACCTTGAAGAAGTTATTAAATACATTCTGCTGTCCTGAAATACTATCCCTGTTCAACAGATGGTAAATGTGTTCAGAGGTCCTAGTTGCAGTCATTCAGGAATTGCTGTATGCCAATCATTCTGCTCCACGAGCAACCACCCTATTAAGATATGCAGGATATCATGGGTCTCCTCTCAGCCTTCACAATCATCTGGACTAACAGTCAGCCTAAAGGCACTTGGGTCTGAAGGAAATCTAGCAAAAGAGAAACTTTGTCAGGGTCACATATTGAAAAGAATCCTGAATTCAGCTTTAGTTGAAGGACAGTAGTTAGCATTATATTAGAAAATCCAATGAAGAAAGCATGCACACTTCTTAGGGATGCAACTGGGTACTACAGATCATTCATTTACATATATGCAGTTTAGCAATAGTTTACAATTTACCTCATAATGATGCTACTCTAACTCTATAGCAAGTAGAACACATCCTGCTTCCAGACCATATTTATCGGCATCATTTCTCAGAGAACTGTCAATATTAATGAGTTCCCAGCATAGAAATTCCAAAATCAACAAAGCTCTTATTCCTGAACTTCAGCCCAGCATCTGAACAAGGGACAGAAGGAAACCTATAGGGAGTTGCTCCATGGTGTGCGTGTGTGTGTGTGTGTGTGTGTGTGTGTGTGTGTGTGGCAGGAGGGAGCAGAGACTAGCAAGAAGAGGCAAAATATGCAAAGCAAGGATGAAGCTGAGTAACATGGTTCTTGGGGGGGAAAAGGGAACAAAGATTAACTCCCTTAGAAACAGTGCATTCTGATAGGCTTTTTGCTTGTTCGTTTTTGTTTAGCAAAGGCAGAATGCCTGACCTGAAAGAAATATGAAAGACAAACATTCATTCGTCTACTCTTCTTCTTTGCCTAATACTTTTACAGCGCTTCATCCACCCAACCACACTGGAGGAAGGGGCTGCACGTAAGGTGTTAGTAGGGTCTTCTTATGAAACAGAGGAGCTTAGGATACAAGTAATTTGGTAAATGACCATACCTGGAGAACAGTTTATCAAATGAGATGGACTCTGAAATGCACTCCCCTCCCACCATGTCTTTCTTCCTCTTGATAGCACTGGCGATATGATGGTAACAACTCTGTGGGCTTTCATCACTGGCAGACAAAACAAGTGTTGAAGTCTGGAACTCCTTTTCCAGGCTTCCTCCTTGCCCTCAACCCCACCTCTTACAGCAGTCATCAAGTCACCGCCAATAAACTCCTCAGATTTTCAGAAATGTGTTTGAAAATCACTGATCTCCTCTAATCCAATCAGATGCAATCCAGTCTAATCCAGAAGTTGAGAAAACCTGCCCTAGTACTCATGTACTAGTAAATAGAGGACTAGGATTTATGGTCAGGTCTCCAAACTATTAGTACAATGCTCTGTCTACACCTCAAATTAAAGAAAGGATTAGAACCATGCATAGCTAGATGCTGTGTCTGGATAGGGATGTAGGGGAGCACTAGGAAGTGGGGCAGGGAGATCTTTGATTGTATATTGTCCATATTAGGAAGACAATGAAAGAGAACATTTAAAGAATTTACCTAAATTTACTCGGTGAATGAATTAGTGGCAGATGGCTCCAAAATCCATGCTTGAACCATTATGCTACTACATTATGCTACCAGCACTATTTATTTATTTATTTATTTATTTATTTAAACATCTTTATTGGAGTATAATTGCTTTACAGTGGTGTGTTAGTTTCTGCTTTATAACAAAGTGAATCAGCTATACATATACATATATCCCCATATCTCCTCCCTTTTGCGTCTCCCTCCCACCCTCCCTATCCCACCCCTCTAGGTAGTCACAAAGCACCGAGCTGATCTCCCTGTGCTACACAACTACTTCCCACTAGCTATCTATTTTACATTTGGTAGACCAGCACTATTTAATCCTCAGCAATTTGGTAAGTTCATTTATTTTAATAGAAAAAAATTTTTAAAGCGCTATTATCTGTCTACATTTCAGATTTTTCAAGTCTATTCATCTTTTCCTATTTTTTATTATGGGGTTTGAATATAAACCCGTGTAATATTCTAATACTTTATTCTTTTTAAAATTCTGAATGATTGAATATCTTATCATAATAATTTATTTTTTTACTTTAAATTTTTTCCCTTATTTTTATTGCTTTGGAAATCCTTCCATGTCACGAAAGCCACTATTTTTCCCATTACCTTTTAATGTTTAAACTCCTATTTCATTTGAAATGCATTTGCTACAAAATGGGGAACTATCTTCATTTTTTTCAAATCGTGACCCAACAATCCCTGAACGACTTAATTTGAATGGTCTTTCCTTTCCCCACGGATCTGTACTGCCAGTTAAGTAATCTTGGAGAAACAGAATGTTCAGTTTCCTCAACTGCAAATAGGGATTAATGAAAGTATCTCATAGAGCTTGTGTGAGGAGTAAATGAGTTAACACATATAAAGCTCAGAAGATCACCTGTGCCATGGCAGGTTAGGTATCATGTGAGTGTTAGCTATCATCTTTTAATATCCTCAAATATCTATTTAGTTAACTTTAGAATAATTGTGCAAAGTTTGAGAAATTATCTGTAAATTTGGTTGGAAAAGGCATAAGATTTGCAAAATAAGTTGGAAAGAACTTACACATTTGTAATATTTATGGAACAATGACATGTCTCCAGTTATAAAAACAGAGAGATGTATGTCTTACACTACAGTTTGTAATTCATGTAAATAATGCTAATCCTCATTACCATCTGTTGCCATAGTCAAAAATATATTTTATTTTTCTTTATATATATTATGTGGGATTTTCTGTCATGTGGAAAAGTACTGTTTTTTAAATATTTATTTTATGTAAGTAGCCAAATATCCAAAAACACTGATTGTTAATTCCAAACAACGTTTTTTGTAGTTGTTAACTCTCTCAGGCTTCTCCACGTAGTAGTCATCCTTTACATAAATAGAGAACATTTTGTTTCTTTCTTTCCAATAGCCCTAACATCCATATCTTATTAGCTAAAATTTCCTGAAATACACCAAACAAGATTTATCACAGCAAACACCTTCATCTTGTTTCTTATTTAATAAAAATGTTTCTAGGTTTTCATTGTGAAGAGTGACATTGATTTTCCTTAACTTGCAAGAAAACATAAAGAGTTTAACAATAATATGTTTTAAATGACATCAAACAGCATTTAGAGATCTGGTGAGATAAACAGTTTTACCCTTTAACCAACAGTAAGATTTAAGAAATTTTTCCATATTAAATTATGCATTCCTAGAATAAACTCTTCAAATCATATATTCTACTTATATGTTGATGAATTTGATCTGTTTTATTTAGAATTTTTATGATTTTGTAGAATTTTTAATTTTTTGCTACTTTGCAAAGTTTGCAGTCATTTTGGTATCATGATTATGTAGCTTCATAACAATAGGTAGAGGTATTTGTTTTACCCAGAATTTTATTTTTCTGGGCTTTTAAAAAGTTAATATGAGAATTAACTTTACCTTAGCATTTTCAAATAAGCTGCCTATAAAACCATGTAGAGCAAGAACCTTTTAAGAGGGAATTCTTTGGTATTTTAATTCTTATTTTTTCAATATTTATAAATTTAATCCTTTAGTGAATTTTGATAATTACAATTTCCTAATAACTCATCCACTATATTAGGATTTGAAATGTATCCAAGTGAGCTTTACAAAACAAATTTTATTTTGTTTTATACATTTATTTATTTATATATGTATGTATGTATGTCTGTCTGCGTTGGGTCTTCGTTGCTGTGTGCGGGCTTTCTCTAGTTGTGGTGAGCGGAGGCTACTCTTTGTTGTGGTGCGCGGGCTTCTCATTACGGTGGCTTCTCTTGTTGTGGAGCACAGGCTCTTGGCCCACAGGCTTCAGTAGTTGTGGCACACAGGCTCAGTAGTTGTGGCTCATGGGCTCTAGAGTGCAGGCTCAGTAGTTGTGGTGCACAGGCTTAGCTGCTCCGTGGTATGTGGGATCTTCCCGGACCAGGGCTGAAACCCGTGTCCCCTGCATTAGCAGGTGGATTCTTAACCACTGCACCACCAGGGAAGCCCCTTATTTTGTATTAAATCTCCTCCTTATCAACAGTTGTAGCCCCTTTATCATTCATAATGTTGCATATTTTGTTTTCTATTTTTAATTAAAATTTTCAGACATTTGTCCATTATGTTGATTTTATCCAAAGATTTTCTGTATTATTTTTCTGTCTTCAGTTAATTAATTTATGCTGTCATTTGATTATCTCTTTCCTTCTATTTTTCACTTTGTATTCAAAATGTATAAAATATTTTAATGAAATAGTATGATTTAATGAATTTTTATAAAAGTAACATTACCCAGTTATTTCATTTTAATTAAATTTGGTATTTAATGTGAATATAATTTTAATTTAAATATGCTAAAGTTCCAATACTGCTATTGAATATGAATTGTAATTTCTAGTTCACTTAGTATTTGAAAAAATAGAGTCATAGAGCATTCAAAAATGTTTAACAAGTAGATTTTAAAAGACTATAGACTCCAGCAGTGAATCTGGGGAAGTAACTCAGTAAAATTCCAGAAAATACCATCTGCTGATACTTTTTTCAAACAAGATGGCATCTGAAAAGGTATTTTTAAGATATTATCTTTAGTTGTGACTCTGTAGTAAATGTCAAAATAACCAGCTCATTTGAATATTATAAATGAATAAAACATCAGACAATGTAGATTATCTACTTCCAAAATCCCAAAGGTGGTAGGCTTTAAGTACTCATTTCTTCAATCCCTTCATTTTTAAGATGAAGAAACTGTAGCCTAAATAACTGAAGATATTAACATTCATTCATTCATTTGTCCATCCAGATATATTCAGTGTGGCCAGTGTGTTGGACACCATGTTGGAACTGGGGTAGGGAGGATGTGGAGGCTAAGAGGAATAGAGTACATGACTGCTGAATTCCAGAAGAGCTCACTGTGGAGTCTAGCAGAACCACAGGCAGAATCCTATGGCAACACTCATCACCCTGTTTGATTTTCTCAATTATAACTATTTCTATCTGAAATTATGTTACTCATTTGCTTACTTGTTTGCCATTTATCTCCCTACCTTTTATGGTGAGCTGCACAAAGGAAACAGGAGCCTCTTCCACTACCAGATACCCCAAGTGTAGAACATTTCCTGGCATATGGCAACAGCTCAGCAAATGTTTGTTTAATTAACGCATGAAGCCATTTGTTGACCTTGGAGGCTACATAGAGGCCGGTTGCACTATTAAGTCTTGAAGACTAAATAAAATAGCCACCAAAACCATAAGCAGATATAAGGAATTCAAGACTGAAACGACGGAGATGTCTTTAGCATGGGAGACTCACTACTGCTAGAGTTTAAGGAGTGTAAGAAAGGAGTATAGGTTGAGGAAAGAGGCTAGAAGAGAAGGGGCACTGCATGTCAAACCTGAAAGTGTTGACTTTATCCTCCTATCTATTCCAGACTTTTTAGAGAGATAGATGTGAGTTTGAGAGAAATCACTTTGGTAGCTGTTTGGGGAATGAACTGGGGAGAGAGTCTAAGGTCACACTGATGGTTACCAGTGGAGCTACAGCTGGAATATATTTTCCACTGTACATTGTCTCATTTCTGAGAAGCACAATTTTCAATTTAGACTGAAAAGGAGAAACAGCCATTCATTTGGTCAATTAAGGGCCCAATTTTGTGGGATTCCTGGAGGTTTGTCTATCAGATTGCTTAGAAAGGTAAAAGGAAACCACTGTAACTAATAGGTGTCAGTGCTCAGATCCCAGATGTTTATTACCTTCAAAGATAAAAAGCTTGTTAACAGTAAACATGGAGGTTACAGATAACAAGTTGATCAGGCCTCTTGTCTCCACCTGGTACTTTTCTTTGAATTAATTTTTTTAATCTTACTTTGCTAAAATAATTATATTTACCTTTGAAAAAGACAACATATATAAACTGGCTTTTAGCAATTAAAATAATTTTTATGTCTAAGATTTGTTTGTTTGGCAGGAATTTTGGGTGGGGATACTAAGGAATTATCTTCCTAATACACAACAAGAATGTATAACCCATTGAATTGGAGATGGTGTCTTTATAAGCCTCTGCTTTAATTAGTTTTTAATTTACACCCATCCTCATCTAAAAGGATTTACAAAGCTTTATATGTCAATTAGTTTTGGTAACTAAACAATAATCAATATTCATTCAGTTTTCTATTGCAGTTATAAATTTCTTCTGAGAACATATAAACATCCACATAAAGCAGAAAAATCTGACACAATATGAATCTCTATAAATCCTATTTGGGCGTCTTCCAAATTTTCTTTTCTCATGTAGCCAGTTAAAATTAACCCAAATGGAGCAGCTGAGGTTCATTTAAGTTAGCTTAGGGTTGATTTTTTTTAATGGAATTGTAGAATTTGTTTAAGGATTATTATTTAATATACTGGTGTTTTAAGAAAACGAACATTGGATTACTGTCTCACACACACTAGTGACGTATGTGAGTGAATTACAATATTTTTAGTAAGAAAAGGATATTTGAAATATGGACAAAAATAAAAGTAATTCCAAGATTTTCATTAAAGGACACCAATTTCTTCAAGATTCTGATTTTTTATTTTACTAAACCTGTGTTTTTAAATGTATTGATCAATTTAGGTATTACACCACTTAATAATTGTCTGTTAATATATTTATCTCCTTTACCAATAGACCATGAGCTCCCTCAGGACAGAGGTTTGGTTCAGTGTTTTGACACTGCACTGGTTGCAATGCCTTGGACATAGTTGGCACTCAGTAAGTGTTTGTTGACAAATAATTTCAGGCACAGAAAATGCAGTTGCTCTCATTAACATTTCAGCACTGCAAGAGACTATCAGAATCATCATCCAGCCTAACTCCATCTTACAGATAAAGGAATCTTCTGATCAGAGAAGACAGGTACCTTTTTGATAAACACAAAGCTCCCCAGGTCTCCCGACTCCTATTCCAAATTTTTACCTTAAAAAATTTGAGATTTGAGTATTTTGCCCCAATACCTAGAAGTGAGTTTCAAAATATGACATATATCAATTCAATTCAGTGTTCAGATATCAGGGACCAGGTATCAGGAGACCAAATTACAAAAGTTGAGAGAGTCAACCGCCAACTCAGTGGCACATGTCCTGCTTTTGATAGGCACGACCCTGTTTCTGTAAGAGAACATCATAGCCTCTGAGTCTGTTATGGGGATAATAGAATGAGAACTATGTTTCCTAGACTCCTTAGGTAATATTCTTGCTTGAAAATAAAGTTCTCCTTTCAATGAGAACATTAAAGGAGACATGTGGAAAACAGATATTTGTGGTAGAGACTGCTATTTACCAAAATCTGTTTCCTCCTCTTCCTGGAAAACAGGCAGACAACATTCTTAGTGCTCATCGCATTGAAGTGTAACCAGGTGATTTAGTTCTACTCAATGAAACGTGCTCAGAAGTGATGCACAGCATTTCCAAGATTCACTATAAAACAGTCCCTTGCTTATCCATTTTTATTTTTTATGGACAGATTTAACTCCTAGGGCAGACTTCTAAGTCATGTGTTAAGGTTGTTAGAAAGATCAGTAGTCTGGGTTATGAATAACTATAAGGATCAGAGCCTTCCTGTTTACCTGAAACTCCCTTGGACTATGAGACCCATAGTCCTATTGTATTCAACCTCTGCTATATTGTGGGGAGGGGAGGGGGCTATGCAACTAGTGTTACTTTTATCTCAAATTTCTGCAATGGAGGAAAATGCCTTATTCTTATTAGTTAAAAACTCCCAACACCTGGACTACGCAGTGAAAATAGAAGACTGATCCACAGTGACCTTCTTTCACATTTTCTAGCAGATATATGAAAATCTAGCACAGGGCAGGTTTCACTGAGCCATCACCACCATGAGCTAATTAAGGTCTCGTTGGGCCTCATCCCTTAGGGCAGTGGTTCTCAAACTCTATAGTCTTCAGCAGAATCACCTTGCAGGTTTGTTAAACCAGGTAAGCACTACTACTGGGTCTTTCCTCCAGGATTTGATTTTATTAGGTCTTGGGTGGAGCCTGATATTTTGCAATTGCAACGGGTTTCCAGATGATGTCTTTGAAACTGGTCCAGACCCCACACTTTGAGAACAGCTATAAGGCTTCTAGATTACTCCTAAACGTATTTTACCCTGTATTTTCAAACACCCATCATATATAACCAATTAGCACCCTCTCAAAGTTGTACTATCTGCTTAACAATACATCTGATGCAACAATGAAATAGAGACAACAGGATCTCATACCACCTGCTTAGCTAACAAGGGGATGTTTCTCACTGCTGAAATGGTCAAAAATAGCACTTGCATTCTGATAGTGGGTCTGGAGATAGAAAAATTAGTTTATAGGTAAATTAAGTCCTCTTTATAGAATGAAAAGTAAGGTGAAATCTCATTTGAAGATGAGAAGCAGAGATGAGATGTTAAGGGGATAAAGATATTTATAGGCCATGGTTCTGGGAGCCTGGCTGGAGAATAAGGCATCCTTATTAAAGATTTACCAGAGGGATAAATAGAATCTCACCCTAGCATGAGAGGAAGCAGCCAGCCAATTCCCCAGGAGAAAGTCCATCAAAAGTTTTTATCGAAAAAACAACAACAACAAAAACTTCAGCCAAAAGGAAAAAGCATCTCTCTACTACCAAGCACAACTTTGCCTTCCAAACATCAGGAAGCTCACTCCCCACGTGGCAGCAATTATCAGACTGCTCCAAGTTTATACCTGGTCTCCAAGGCAGTGGTACCAGCCCAGAAGTGATGCTCGCAGCCTCACGGCCCTGCCAACCAGGACATGTATAAAGAATGAGAGGGAATATCTTGTGCAGTAGCTATGTGATGAGGTGGAGTGGGACCTACACAAGCCAGGAGGATGAAGTCAGCCTTCAAAGATCCACTAAAGCCAAACTTCAAAAACAGTGGCAGAGCTGTGGGTTGCTGACAGACAGGCAAGTCTTGTTTATAAGAATCTAGGAGAGGGAGACCTTTTAAAGCAGAAGCTTGGGGAGACAGAATGTAAGAAGCAGAGTTGAATAAACATTGACAGAGCTGTAAACAACCAAACACATCTTTGTTTGGGAAAGCAAGGAAAGGTTACACATCAGTTTCTTTAGTTGAATTAATGGAGAAGAGTTCTTGTTAGCAACAATCTTCAAAGCAAAGGATGACAAATTGTAAATTTGAAAAGAAAAATACTTCTAAATGGATATTGGACCCAAATGATGCCTATGTTTAATGACAATGAGAGTCTACATTTATATGGTGCTCCACAATTTTTTGAATGATATTATCTCCCTTAATATTCATAACACTATGATGTAGGCAATATGCACCCAATTTTACAAGTGAGAAAATTCTGTCATTAATATCCAAAGTTTCCAACTTCGCTTACTACTTTCCACTTCTGAAATCTTTACATCTTAATCCAAGTAATAATATACCTAATGAAATCTGAACTAAACAGTGTATTTCACTATTGCCCTTGGCAATACAGTGTCTATAAAAAAGGGATGCCTTTCTCACAATATCATCCAAAAGGCCTTCCTACTCTGGATGGAAAATTTTAGACAATTCCTTTGCTCTGCTAGGAAAAGAATATCTGCTGGGCTGAATGCTGCCTGGAAGACTGACCCTATTTACTCAAAAGATGTATGATTTCTATCTCACATAATGTCAAATACTCTGTCTGCTATAGCAGTTGGTATTAAAACTTGAGCCCTTGTATTAAAAAGCTACCTCTCTAGAGCACTGCTCTGTAACTGTTACCTGCCTTGCCTCAGAGGGACTATACAGCTACACTGCACCAACCTCAGCAGCAGCATAGCCATCACCATCATTGACATTATCACCATCTCTCCCACCCATCCCTGCAAATGGCTTTACATCTAATGAAGTTCACTTAAACCAGAGTCACCACCAGAGGAGGTACGCTGGGTAACACAGTACACAAAAGCCATTTAGAGTCATGAGTGAAAATCTGGAAAGTCTCACAGCCTTTTGAAACCCTCATTTAGTAGATAATGACTACATGTGTGGGAATTCTTAGAAAGATAAGTAATCCTTATTTATTTACAAAATTATTCCCATATGAACACCATTCTTTATTCTGAAGCAGTGTACATAATGGTTAAGTATACTGATTCTGGAGCTAGACAACCTAGGTTCAAAACCCAGCTCTGCTACTTTTTGTCTGTGTGCCATGAGGCAACTTAAACTTCTCCATGCCTCTTTGTTCACCAGCACTATGCTAATGATAATAACTATTACTATTAGAATTAAATGAGTTAATACATTTAAACCATTAAGTATTTAATAACAATATTATCATTATTATTATTATATGGTGCAGCTCTATTTCTCAGAGACCTTTGCTGGAGCTCAGCCTTTGTGACTTTCAGATACCATGAAGCCTCTGTCCACAATCTGTTATTCCATTCCCAGCAATTGTATTCCAAGTAGACTGGTCTTGTGCCATTAGAATTCTGTGCTGGTTTTAAGAGGCCAATGTCATGAGACCATTCTTAACCGTTTTCTCACATGAGGATGAAGAGTGAATTTCTAAATAGAAATCAAAGGTGATATAAAAAAGGGAACTATCTCCTTTCATCTATGAAAAGACAAATTCTGAGCTCTCCTTTTGTTTCAGACATAATTTTTTAAATATTCCACTGTATTACTATGTTCTAGAAGGGAGGCCTGATGCTCTGTAATGGGACTTCTAGAGGGGCCTATTTGCATGAGTAAATGAAAAGTTAAAAAGGAAGAAACTTACCACTAAAAGAAGATTCAGTTTGCAAAACCTGAACAAACCTAAGAATGATAACTGGGGGGAGTGGGAAGGGCAAGTGACACTGTTGGAAGAAAAAGCTATGATTTTATGATGAATGAAATGCTCTCCAACCCAACTCCATAAACTCACACTTGAGTCTTCTGGGTGCTCGGAAGTTGTGACAGTTTGGGGATGGGGCATTTTTGTTTTGTTTTCTTGTTTTTCAAACAGCTTAATTGAAGTATAACTGAAATGCAAAAAACTGCACATTTTTAATGTACACAATGCGATGAGTTTGGACGTATGCATATACCTATATATAATAAACATAACCATCATCTCCAAAAGTTTCCTCATGCCTCTTTGGGTTTTGTTTTGTTTTGTGGTAAGAACGCTCACCATGAGATCTACCCTAAATACTTTACAAGCATAATACAGTATTGTTAACTACAGGTGCTATGTCATATCAGAGAACTCTAGAACTTACTCATTTTGCATAACATAAACCTTATAGGATTGAACAACAGCTCTCCATTTAGAAAGGGGATGCTTTAATAATGGAGTAAACTTTTCTGAAAACTTGAACACAGGATATTGTAAAGTCAAGACAGCCTTTAGTCTAGTCATGCAACATGGTTCATATGGGAAAAGGTATTTTGCCTATTTCAACAAGGCAATCGATTATCAGAACACAGGAGTCAAACATGAATCAGAAGGAACAAGGCGAGAGGCCTGAACAGGAGTGACTTGGATACCACTGACAGAAACAAAGCACAGGATAACGCAGGATGATATGGAGGACGACAGCAGGGAGCATGCGCACAGTAGGCTCTGTAACTTCTTCCCTCCACCAGCCTCACAAACCAACCACTGAACTCTTTCTCACTGAGCCCAAACTTGCCACAGAATCCTTAAGACTATAGTTCTCCCTGCGTCACAATGATCACTCTGGGATAGTATATAAAATGAAATCTATAAAGTGCTATCTGCTCTAGGAAACTCTTATCTGCTCTGGGGAACTCCTACCTATGGGAGAGGGATTTGAGGGAGGTTAGAGATCTCTGAAATCTGGGGACAGACCAGAGAAAATACTGTTTATTATAGTTATGGCTACTTCTTGAAAAAGCCATAAAGGGGTGATAGGTTTCATAAAACAGTCATATGCTCGCTCCTTTTGTAGATGGCATTACACATTGCAGCATGTTTGACTCAAATCAATATAGGTATCAGTGGCAACAGAATTAGTTTTTCCTATAGATAAGTGTATTGCCCTCATATGATTTAGATGCCATTGCTTAGTGATATAATTAAGTCCACCTTACCAACTGGTGGGCTCTTTTAAATTACCCTACTACTCATTACAAATTAAAATTTACCCTGCTTTCAATTCATTTAAGCATTATAGAAAGAATATAGGCAAAGGCTTGGCTATATTTGAAGTGAACTTTAAAAAACTGAGCATTGGAAAAAACTAGCTATATTGTCCTCCAATCCCTTCACATGATGAAACTGAGTCCAGGCGATGTTAACAGACTTTCCTTAAAAACACGTGTGGTAGTCTCCTCGCCTCACTTCCTACCTCATCTGGTGGTGCCTGGCAACACGCTCCCAGTGCTGAAAGTCATGCCATCTGTGAGGCCGCTCACAGGCCTGCGCGAGACGCCCGCCATTGTTCCCGCCAAGAGCCCCAGGGGCCCCTCAGACCAAGCTGCTGCCCCATCTCCCATGGGGACCACCCACCCGTCAGCCCATGCTGTTCCTGCTACCTCCGCTCCACCAACCCAGCAGCCTGTGATTCTGGGAGGAAGAATTCCGGCCTCTCTCAGAAGAGGAATTCAAATGCACAGAGGACTCTTCTCATTTGCATAAGCTTCAGGCCTCACAAAACCTGGTTCCTTCCTGCTGGCTGTCAATAAGAAAGCTATCACAGGACATCCTGGATAAGTACTCTAAGGCAAATAAAAAATTTTTAAAGGTAATCAAACTGCAGTCCTGCGTGGAATTCTATGTGATGTCCTCCAACCTCAGGACCAGACTATCCCCTCTCCTCCAGCCAGTTGTGGAGAGGTTGGGAAGGAAATGGCGATGGTTCTGGATTCTATTTGATGTTCAATTACTGAGTTGCCTGGGAGCCCAATGGGAGGGTGGCCTCACTGTCTGTCTCTGGAGGGACCCCACCAGCTGAAGTGGCAACCATCCTTGGGACCACGGGTCAGGACTTTTCCTCAAGTCAGAGCTGGTTCCAGGGAGGTTGACCACTGTATATCTCTCGAAGTACAGCTGCAAAGCATCTCTAACAAAAACCAGTCTATAGATGAGGAAACAGACACTGAAGCACAGAGAGGTTAAGACAGTTACTCAAAGTCACAAAGACACCGTGTGGTTGACAGGGTGTGGATGCTGTGGCCAGGTGTCAGGCCTGAGCCTCTGAGGGGGGAGAGCCAAGTTCAGGACACTGGACCACCAGAGACCTCTCAGCCGCAGGCAACATCACTTGGCGAGAGCTCTCCCAGAGATCTCCGTCTCAATGCTAAGACCCAGCTCCACTCAACGACCAGCAAGCTCCAGTGCTGGATACCCCATGCCAAACAACTAGCAACACAGGAACACATCCCCACCCATTGGCAGAGAGGCTGCCTAAAATCATAATAAGTTCACAGACACCACAAAACACACCACCGGATGAGATCCTGCCCACCAGAAAGACAAGATCCAGCCTCATCCACCAGAACACAGGCACCAGTGCCCTCCACCAGGAAGCCTACACAACCCACTGAATCAACTTTACCCACTGGGGGACAAGACACCAAAAACAACAGTAACTACAAACATGCAGCCTGTGAAAAGGAGACCCCAAACACAGTAAGTTAAGCAAAATGAGAAGACAGAGAAATACAAGACAGATGAAGGGGCACGGCACAAACATACCAGACCAAACAAATAAAGAGGAAATAGGCAGTCTACCTGAAAAAGAATTCAGAGTAATGATAGTAAGGATGATCTAAAATCTTGGAAATAGAATGGAGAAAATACAAGAAACGTTTAACAAGGACCTAGAAGAACTAGAGAGCAAACAATGATGAACAACACAATAAATGAAATTAAAAATGATCTAGAAGGAATTAATAGCAGATTAACTGAGGCAGAAGAATGGATAAGTGAACTGGAAGATAAAATAGGGGAAATAACTACTGCAAAACAGAATAAAGAAAAAAGAATGAAAAGAATCGAGGACAGACACAGAGACCTGTGGACAACATTAAATGTACCAACATTCAAATTATAGGCATCCCAGAAGAAGAGAAAAAAAAAGGGACTGAGAGAAAATATTTGAAGAGATTATAGTTGAAAACTTCCCTAATATGGGAAAGGAAACAGTCAATCAAGTCCACAAAGCACTGAGAGTCCCATACAAGATAAATCCAAGGAGAAAGATGCCAAGACACATATTAATCAAACTATCAAAAATTAGATACAAAGAAAAAATATTAAAAGCAGCAAGGGAAAAGCAACAAATAACATACAAGCGAATCCCTATAAGGTTAACAACTGCTCTTTCAGCAGAAACTCTGCAGCCAGAAGGGAGTGGCAGGACATATTTAAAGTGATGAAGGAGAAAAACCTACAACCAAGATTACTCTACCCAGCAAGGATCTCATTCAGAGTCGACGGAGAAATTAAAACCTTTACAGACAAGCAAAAGCTAAGAGAATTCAGCACCACCAAACCAGCTTTACAATAAATGCTAAAGGAACTTCTCTAGGCAGGAAACACAAGAGAAGGAAAAGACCTACAATAAGAAATACAAAACAATTAAGAAACTGGTAATAGGAAGACACATACCAATAACTACCTTAAATGTAAATGGATTAAATGCTCCAACCAAAAGACACAGACTGGCTGAATGGATACAAAAATAAGACCCATATATATGCTCTCTACAAGAGACCCACTTCAGACCTAGGGACACATACAGACTGAAAGTGAGGGGATGGAAAAAGATATTCCATGTAAATGGAAATCAAAAGAAAGCTGGAGTGGCAATTCTCATATCAGACAAAATAGACTTTAAAATAAAGACTATTACAAGAGACAAAGAAGGACACTACATAATGATCAATGGATCAATCCAGGAAGAAGATATAACAATTGTAAATATTTATGCACCCAACACAGGAGCACCTCAATTCATGAGGCAAATTCTAACAGCCATAAAGGGGAAATTGACAGTAACACAATCATAGTAGGGGACTTTAACACCCCACTTTCACCAATGGACAGATCATCCAAAAAGAAAATAAATAAGGAAACACAAGCTTTAAATGATACATTAAACAAGATGGACTTAATTGATATTTATAGGACATTCCATCCAAAAACAACAGAATACACCTTCTTCTCAATTGCTCAAGGAACATTCTCCAGGATAAATCATATCTTGGGTCACAAATCGAGCCTTGGTAAATTTAAGCAAACTGAAATCATATCAAATATCTTTTCTGACCACAATGCTATGAGTCTAGAAATCAATTACAGGAAAAAAACTGTAAAAAATACCAACACATGGAGGCTAAACAAAACAATACAGAATAACCAAAAGATCACTGAAGAAATCAAAGAGGAAATCAAAAAATACTGAGAAACAAATGACAATGAAAACACGATGGCCCACAACCTATGGATTGCATCAAAAGCAGTTGTAAGAGGGAAGTTTATACCAATACAATCCTATCTCAAGAAACAAGATACATCTCAAACATCCTAACCTTACACCTAAAGCAATTAGAGAAAAAAGAACAAAAAACCCCCCAAAGTTAGCAGAAGGAAACAAATCATAAAAATCAGATCAGAAATAAATGAAAAAGAAATGAAGGAAACAATAGGAAACATGAATAAAACTAAAAGCTGGTTCTTTGAGAAGATAAACAAAACTGATAAACCATTAGCCCAACTCATTAAGAAAAAAAGGGAAAAGACTCAAATCAATAGAATTAGAAATGAAAAAGAAGAAGTAACAACTGAAACTGCAGAAATACAAAGGATCATGAGAGATTACTATAAGTAACTATACGCCAATAAAATAGACAACCTGGAATAAATGGACAAATTCTTAGAAAAGCACAACTTCTGAGACTGAACCAGGAAGAAATAGAAAATATAAACAGACCAATCACAAGGACTGAAATTGAAACTGTGATTAAAAATCTTACAACAAACAAAAGCCCAGGACCAGAGGGCTTCACAGGCGAATTCTATCAAATATTAAGAGAAGAGCTAACACCTATCCTTCTCAAACTCTTCCAAAATATAGCAGAGGGAGGAACACTCCCAAACTCATTCTACGAGGCCACCATCACCCTGATACCAAAACCAGACAAAGATATTACAAAAAAAAGAAAACTACAGGCAAATACTACTAATGAAAATAGATACAAATGTCCTCAACAAAACACTAGCAAACAGAATCTAACAGCACATTAAAAGCATCATACACCATGGTCAAGTGGGGTTTATCCCAGGAATGCAAGGATTCTTCAATATATGCAAATCAATCATTGTGATACACCATATTAACAAATTGAAGGATAAAAAACATATGATCGTCTCAATAGATGCAGAAAAAGATTTTGACAAAATTCAACACCCATTTATGATAAAAACCCTCCAGAAAGTAGGCATAGAGGGAACTTACCTCAACATAATAAGGGCCATATATGACAAAGACACAGCCAACATTGCTCTCAATGGTGAAAAACTGAAACCATTTCCACTAAGATCCAGACCAAGACAAGGTTGCCCACGCTCTCCACTATTATTCAACACAGTTTTGGAAGTTTTAGCCATAGCAATAAGAGATGAAAAATAAATAAAAGGAAGCCAAATCGGAAAAGAAGTAAAACTGTCTCCGTTTGCAGATGACATGATACTATACATAGAGAAACCTAAACATGCTACCAGGAAACTACTAGAGCTGATCAAAGAATTTGGTAAAATAGCAGAATACAAAATTAATGCACAGAAATCTCTTGCATTACTATACACCAATGATGAGAAATCTGAAAAAGAAATTAAGGAGACACTCCCATTTACCATTGCAAAAAAAGAATAAAATACCTAGCAATAAACTTACCTAAGGAGACAAAAGACCTGTATGCAGAAAACTGTAAGACACTGATGAAAGAAATTAAACATGATACAAACAGATGGAGAGATAAACCATGTTCTTGGACTAGAAAAATCAACATTGTGAAAATGACTATACGACCCAAAGCAATCTACAGATTCAATGCAATCCCTATCAAATTACAATAGCATTTTTCACAGAACTAGAACCAAAAATTTCACAATTTGTATGGAAATACAGAAGACCCCGAATAGCCAAAGCAACCTTCAGAAAGAAAACCGGAGCTGTAGGAATCAGGCTCCCTGACTTCAGACTGTACTACAAAGCTACATTAATCAAGACAGTATTGTACTGGCACAAAAACAGAAATATAGGTCAATGGAACAGGATAGAAAGCCCAAGGATAAATCCACACACATATGGTCACCTTATCTTTGACAAACGAAGCAAGAATATATAATGGAGAAAAAACAGCCTCTTCAATAAGTGGTGCTAGTAAAACTGGACAGCTACATGTAAAAGAATGAAATTGGAACACTCCCTAAGGCCATACAGAAAAAATAAACTCAAAATGGATTAAAGACCTAAATGTAAGGCCAGACACTAAAACTCTTAGAGGAAAACATAGGCAGAACACTCTATGACATAAATCACAGCAAGATCCTTTATGACCCACCTCCTAGAGAAATGGAAATAAAAACAAAAATAAACAAATGGGACCTAATGAAACTTAAAAGCTTTTGCACAGCAAATGAAACCATAAACAAGATGATAAACCAGCCCTCAGAATGGGAGAAAATATTTGCAAATGAAGCAACTGACAAAGGATTAATCTCCAAAATATACAAGCAGCTCATGCAGCTCAATATCAAGAAAAAACTCAATCCAAAAATGGGCAGAAGACCTAAATAGACATTTCTCCAAAGAAGATATACAGATTGCCAACAAACACATCAAAGGATGCTCAACATCACTATTCATTGGAGAAATGCAAATCAAAACTACAATGAGGTATCACCTCACACCAGTCAGAATGGCCATCACCAAAAAATCTACAAACAATAAATGCTGGAGAGAGTGTGAAGAAAAGGGAACTCTCTTGCACTGTTGGTGGGAATATAAAGTGATATAGCCACTTTGGAGAACAGTATGGACCTTCCTTAAGAAACTAAAAATAGAGCTACCATATGACCCAGCAATCCCACTATGGGGCATATACCTTGAGAAAACCATAAATCAAAAAGTGTCATGTACCACAATATTCATTGCACCACTGTTTACAATAGCCAGGACATGGAAGCAACCTAAGTGTCCATCGACAGATGAATGGATAAAGAAGACGTGGCACATATATACAATGGAACATTACTCAGCCATAAAAAGAAATGAAACTGAGTTATTTGTAGTGAGGTGGATGGACCTAGAGTCTGTCATACAGAGTGAAGTAAGTCAGAAAGAGAAAAACAAATACTGTATGCTAACACACATATATGGAATCTTAAAAAAAAAAAAGCAAAAAGTTTCTGAAGAACCTAGGGGCTGGACAGGAATAAAGACGCAGATGTAGAGAATGGACTTGAGGATACAGGGAGGGGGAAGGGTAAGCTGGGACGAAGTGAGAGAGTGGCATGGACATATATACACTACCAAATGTAAAACAGCTAGTGGGAAGCAGCTGCATAGCACAGGGAGGTCAGCTCAGTGCTTTGTGACCACCTAGAGGGGTGGGATAGGGAGGGTGGGAGGGAGACGCAAGAGGGAGGGGATTTGGGGATATATGTATACGTATAGCTGATTCACTTTGTTATAAAGCAGAAACTAACACAACATTGTAAAGTAATTATACTCCAATAAAGATGTTTAAAAAAAATAAAATGAAAGAAAAACAAATAAAAACACCTGTGGTAGAGCCAAAGCTGGATCCTTTGTATTCATTTTCTCCCTGACACCATACTGGCCTATGGGTTAGTGAAAGAACCATAAATATCTCTCTACCCAAAGGTAGGGATGTGTGGCAATCACTTAGAGCAGGAGATAATAGTAGCTGCAGCAGGAGTGACAACGGGAATGTAGACAATTAGACAGTCTGAAATTGTCAACAGTGCTTGAGAGGAAGAACTAATGCATACAGCATTTGAAATAAGAAACAAGAGAACGTATACTAGTGTTAAAACATAAACATTGGGGCTTCCCTGGTGGCGCAGTGGTTGAGAGTCCGCCTGCCGATGCAGGGGACACGGGTTCGTGCCCCGGTCCGGGAAGATCCCACATGCCGTGGAGCGGCTAGGCCCGTGAGCCATGGCCGCTGAGCCTACGCGTCCGGAGCCTGTGCTCCGCAACGGGAGAGGCCACAACAGTGAGAGGCCCGTGTACCACAAAAAAAAAAAACAAAAAAAAAAACATAAACATTAATGTTATTGAATGTTTGTAGCTGGGAATTCTACACTTAAATAATTTAAATGTTCCATCTGGGAGACACAATACTGCACTTTATTATGACAATGAAACTAATTTGGAAAAAATAAAACCTAAAGCACATGTTAACAATGAGGCATTTTGATTATTTAATGCACACTAGGAGGAAAAAACAGAATTTAAAAAACCTGTGGGTGTTTGATAGTCCATACAGCTGCTCCCTGGGGCAGGTAGTTCTAGAATGAATAGGAAGGAGGATGGTTGGGTGGGGGAGCAGGACTCATTACACAAAGTAGCTGCAGAAACCAGCTGAGGCTAAGCCATGTACAGCAAAACTCAATCCCACATCCTAGTGGTTGAGGGAAATCCGAAGAAATCAATCACACTGTTATATTAGAAAAGGAAACAGGGACAAAAATGACATCCTTAGGAAAAAAAAAAAAAACCTACAGATAAAAATAACCCACAAGAACTCTTAAAGCTGTTTAGAAACATTTGAAAGCCTGGATTCAATGTAAGTCCAGAAAGGAAGAAAGGGAGGGAGGGAGAGAGAGAGAGGGGGGAGGGAGGGGGAAGGAAGAATAGAGAGAGGGGGAGGGAAGGGGAGACAGAAAAAAAAGCTTTAAAAAGTTCTGTTACCAACTAATAAAGTACAATATAACATATATTAAAAGGCAGAGGAGGGCTTCCCTGGTGGCGCAGTGGTTGAGAGTCCGCCTGCCGATGCAGGGGACACGGGTTCGTGCCCCAGTCAGGGAAGATCCCAAATGCCGCAGAGCGGCTGGGCCCGTGAGCCATGGCCGCTGAGCCTGCGTATCCGGAGCCTGTGCTCCTCAACGGGAGAGGCCCCAACACCACAAAAAAAAAAGAAAAAAGAAAAAAAGGCAGAGGAAAAACACAAAAATAAATATGTACAAAATATAAATAGATTTTAAAAAACAAGGAAGGCCACAAAAGGTGGTACTTCAAGTGCAACTTAGGAATTATAGGAGTCCAAAAAAAGAAACTAAGGAAGAGCATGCAAAAGTTTAGAGAGCCTAAGATAGGTTCTTTAAGTGTAGCAAAGGGAGGGGATCAGTAGGAGAATTACACAAACCACCTGGCCACAGGAATGAGAAAGCCTACCCAGGGTAAAAAGGTAAAAGCCAGGAAACTAGATCTTTTGCCTCAGTCTATCTCAAGGTCGTTACCTGTTTCTTATTTTAAAGGGGCAGTGAGATCAAAGGATGCTAGATATGTGTGTGATCTTTGAAAACAAATTCACACACCAAATGTAGATGAGTCCTCCTTGTTGGATGGCATCCATCTACAAATTCTAAAAGTAACTTAAAGGTGGAACCTTGAGATGGTAGATCAATGTAGATGCGCTTTTTTTTATTTATTTATTTTTTTTTTTTAATTAGTTTCTGCTTTATAACAAAGTGAATCAGTCATACATACACATCTGTTCCCACATCCCTTCCCTATTGCGCCTCCCTCCCTCCCACCCTCCCTATCCCACCCCTCCAGGCGGTCACAAAGCACCGAGCTGATCTCCCTGTGCTCTGCGGCTGCTTCCCACTATCTATCTACCTTACGTTTGGTAGTGTATATATGTCCATGCCTCTCTTTCGCTTTGTCACAGCTTACCCTTCACCCTCCCCATATCCTCAAGTCCGTTCTCAAGTAGGTCTGTGTCTTTATTCCCGTTTTACCCCTAGGTTCTTCATGACATTTTTTTTTTTTAATTCCATATATATGTGTTAGCATACGGTATTTGTCTTTCTCTTTCTGACTTACTTCACTCTGTATGACAGACTCTAGGTCTATCCACCTCATTATAAATAGCTCAGTTTCGTTCCTTTTTATGGCTGAGTAATATTCCATTGTATATATGTGCCACATCTTCTTTATCCATTCATCCGATGATGGACACTTAGGTTGTTTCCAGCTCCGGGCTACTGTGAATAGAGCTGCAATGAACATTTTGGTACATGTCTCTTTTTGAAAAACTAAAAATAGATGCGCTTTTAAACGGTCACATTCTAGGCCACTGGAGATTTGCCAGAGAGATCTCCCCACAAGCAGGCATCAAAGAAGAGCCAGGTGAAACTCCCTTTCATAATGAAGTCAAATCCCAGTGAAAAGCATCAAACAATTGATGCTCTGTCCCCACTAGCGGAGAAGGGAGAGTGGAGACGAAAGAGCACCGGGCCAGGTGGGAGGCTGCTATACTATTGACTAGCATTTTATCTCACTTAAGTTACTGAGCCTCCTAAGGTCTCAGTTTCCTTGTCCTTAAAAGGAGTGTAAGAATCCCTAACCAAATAAAGTAAAATAAAATAAAAAGTAATGATTCAAGGAGATAACATGACTGTAAGTATCAAATAACAGCTGAAACTGTTATCTTTAAAGCTTTCATTATGTTGCCAGGCACTGAACTAGGTATCTTGCATGCAATCCTCACATTGCAGGTGCTCAATAGTCTTACCTTTCTTTCTTCCCCAGAGAGTATTCTTGGGGCCCAGAGAAGTTAATTTCTGTGAAAGCACTTCATAAAGTGTAAATTGTTGTGAGCACATAGGTACTTATGAAGAGATCATGGGATCTATTAACAAGGATGTATCAATGAACAAGCAACTAAACAAGCTACTGGAGGAAAACCAGCATGGTTTCTGAGAGATGAAATAACACTGGATTAATATGCTAGTCAGTTTCCTAAGTTTGCTAAAAACCACTAAGGTCATGAAGCAAGAACAAATTAATTATGGATGGCATCATGTAATATCCCCCTAGTTTAAAAACCAAAGCACTCACCAAAAATTGTATTCAATAGGGCACTGATGAATAAATTATGGTATGGGACACTATACAATTGTTAATAAAGATGTTGTAGGTGAATATTTGATAATAGAGAAAAACATTTCACGACAGGCTATTAAAAGAGAAGAATAAATCACAAAGTATATGTAAATCATGATCCTAATTTTATAACTAACACCTGAGGATGGGAGGGAGTCTGGAATGGTATACAACCAAAAAAAGTTAATATAGATTTCTCTAGTACTGAACATATAATTAGCTTTTTCATTTTTTCCAGTGCTTTTCTGTGTTTTCTCATTTTTCTACAATGAACACATTAATTTATAATGAGAAACTTTTAAAATACAAATGATTCTTTAAACCCTATCAGGGAAAACTGTAGCTTCACTCATTCTAAGAATGTTTAAAAAAAAAAAAAAAAAGCAAGCTTTGCTTTGGAATGCAGTGGGAAGCTCTTCAAAGTTCCTTCAGTGTTGCCAAGGTTTATTTAACAATATTTTCTCACCATATATTATACAAGAACAGAACTAAACAGATGGTCTACATCGGAAACCCAGCAATCTAGGAAAAGCTACCCTCACTACCTACTCATCATATATTCCATACTATACATTACACACACAACTCCTTATTGCCTTATTAATAACATATATGCCTCAGTCTTACATAGATCCCTATGTCAAAGTCATCCCACAGGACACACATACATCTGTGTGTATGTGTGTGTCTTCAGAAGATGATGTGATAAAGATATTCACACTCAAGATATGAGCCGACTTACTTTAAAAATTACCTTCTTGCCTCACATATTTGTAGATTTTATACGGAAAAACTAAGTAGTTTGGAGTCTGCAGTAAACAAAGGCAAGGCTTGCATTTGACTCAGTATTATGTATGCAAATGGCATCTTGGCATCAAACTAGTCTTCCAGAAGCAACATTTCCTTTATGTCACTTCCTTCCTGAACCAATCAATGGCCCTTTATTTCTTTCAGGATCAAGTACAAATGGCTCAGCCTGGCATCCCAGCTTCACACCGAGTCTCCAGGCTTCTTTGTCAATATTTTCCAACAACAACCCTTAACTCTATTCGGGCTACAGTCCATACTACAACCCAAACACAGCACATCCTTTTTCTGTTCCTTTGTTTGTGTTATTTTCCCCAATGGAAGTATCCTTCATCTTTTTCCTTCCCCCTATAAATCCTTCTAGCCTTCCAATGTCAGACTTAAGACCATTTCCATGATACATACCCATCCTCTGGTTTCTCTAACTTATTTTCTGAACCAATCTGTTTTACAGTTTATCACATTTTGTCTATTACTCTTCAGGAAATTATTTTTTTAAGAATACTAGACTCCCAATAAATACATATTGAATTAAGCTCAAACATCCAGTGGTATAAAGTTTTATAGAGGTGATGTAGAAAATGTAACAAAAAAGAGCTAGTGTTATGATTTTAGTGACTTAATTGGAAATAAATGATGCTACTGCCAATTACAAAAGGATTCGGTTCTTTTTAAATCTGGCCTTAAAGCTAGGTCAGCAAGACCCTCTCCTTGAAAAGACTTTGTTGGGAATTAGTTTTTTGGGTTTTTTTTCTGAATGTTATAAAACTGAATTCTTTTAAAATGGTATTTAATGCAGCCATTTTGCTAACTAAGACTAGACTTCTCCCCAATCAAAATAAAATCATAGAGTCATCTAATTTTTGGAGCTCAAAGAGAACTTAGAGATTATCTCCAGAATCAGTAACATGCCCAAGGCTACATAGATGGTGAGTCAAAAATGATTTTTTTTTTATTCTATAAGTCATTCCCACTTATACCACTATTTAGGGTAATGCAGTGTAAGGAAAAGGACCTGGACTTGGAGACTGAAGCCCAGGCTTCTAACACAAGCCCAGTTTTACTAAGTTGTAGGGTGGAAATAATAGCATATGACCTCACAACAGTTAATAATAGGTAGGAACAGGTGAGAAGTAATATATAAGCATGGCCATTTTAAATTGTCAACTTTGTATTCTCATCCTAAACTGCAACGGTTGTTTACACACTTGTGTGCCAGAGAACCTCACTCAACCAAGCCCTAAGGATTCTGCCCCTGAACCTCTCATCAATGCATTAACTCTCTCTCTAATGCCACAACCTTAGCCCAAACTACCAAGATCTCTGTTCTTATCTAATAAAAGCCTCTGAGGTGGCTTCTCCCCATCACTCTTTTCCTTTTCCTATACTGCAGCCAGAGTCCTCTTTCAAAAACTCACACCTAGGTGGCACTTTCCTTCATTAAAACCCTTCAATACCTTCCCTCATTTTTGCCCCTTAGGCTAAATCTTACATCCTTGCAAAGCTCCTCAAGGTCCTGCAGCTTTGGGCTTAGTGCACCCATCAAGGTTTACCTTGTCATTTTCCTCTTTGGTCTTGGCACCCTTCTCCTCCTTCAGTTTCTGGAAAATGCTAGTCTCCTTCGTACCTCACACCTTGGCAATACACCTCTTTGCTGGGAAAGCCCTCTCTCCTCATAGCTAACTCCTACTCATCATTCAAATCCAATTACATGTGAATTCCTCACGAAAAGCCTTCCTAGCTCCCAAGGCTAAGCTAAGTCTCCCTAAAATACATCCTCATAGTACCCTAAATTCTCCTTCATTATTTATTACAATGGTAATTAATTTGTTATCTTTTAAGTGCCTATCTCCTTTGCTATAAGGTTTATAAGAGTGTTTGCTTAGGCTTAAAAAATATTTATGGAAGAAAGGGAGGGAGGGAGGAATGGAGATGCTTCTTGGATATCCAGTCACACTCTTATCACCCTGTACTTTGTATACACCCCAACTAGCTGGCATAACTACCCATTCCTCATGCTGCACACAAGATACAAACAAAAATAACTTTAAACCCACAGAATGCCCACTCTTCTCCTTCCTCCTCAGCTCAAACCACATTATTGCCTAATGGGAAAGACAGGAAATGAAAATTTCAGTAACAAAACCATAGTAGCTACTAGGAGCAGTTTCAAGCCTGCATCTGATATGCCAGCACCAGGTTGGGTTGGGTCAGTGGGATTAGTCTTATCTCTGATACATGAGACAGAAATCACAGTTTCTTCCCATTGCTGTTCAGACAGAGTGTCCCCAGTGGGAAGCAGGCCTGATCGCAGGCTGCCTGGATCAGACTGACCCAGCCAGAGTTCCCCTGAGTATTCGTCAGGGACAGTGAACCTGGGTTTCTTCCCAGCATCTTGCTGCTCTGTCCTGAAGAGACAGAGGCACGTATCCCCTCTCCTGGGAGTAGGATACAGCTTCTGGGGCTGCCGGTTGGAAGGAAGTGGAGATAACAGGAGGGGGGAAGGTAAGCCTCCTTTCCTGCCCATCCCTGGGAGTACACAACTGCCTTCTCAAGAAGAGACAAGAGAGCACGTTCCTGAAACAGGGTTTGAAAGACATTTATATAAATTCTTGCTTCCTCATAAAACACTTGGTATTCATTCAATTTAAAAACAAGATTGTATCATGGGTTTAAATATACCTAATTCTGCACTTAAGGCTATAAAAACAGCCCTATAAATGGGGCCTATAGAGAATCCCTTAATATCACTGATATTTCAATGGAAGACAAATACTAATTATACATACCAACAATGTCAGTGTATTTCCCTGCATAACTTCCTTTTTTCCCCTGACTTTCTCCATAGTGAATAAGATAGAAGGGACATAAAGGAAGAGAAGGCATGGAGGTTATTTGAGCAGTAGAGTTCTGGTCTGCTGACACCCTCAGCAAGATTCATGAATCCTGCAGATTCTCACTCTCATCTGCTAAACAACAGTGATTCACACAGAGTTACACAGCCACAGTAGCAAAGTTCATTGGAATCTAGATCCCCTAACCTTTCTTCCCTCCTTCAGCAATTCCTCAGTACTGCAAGCTAAAATATTAAGTGAGGCTTTAGCAGGCTTATGAAAAAGGGAAACAAAGGGTGGCTAGCATGGAATTAAAAATGGACACGTTTTCCTTCCAATTTTGCTTTGCTCTGTTTTGTGTTTTGGCTTAAGCCCTTTGAGCCAAGTGAGAAGAAGGCAGAAGCAGCTTATGCAGCCCATATCAATCCTGGTATCTCCCGTCAGCATTAGGTTAGCACTGGGAGCTTAATATGGCTCTCACCCAAGTCCAGAGAAATAAAGGATGGAGGCTGGGAGAGAGATAGCTATGAACACTGGCAAATTCTTTTCAGTCAGTGGCAAGCAGCCAGATAATTCTTTTTAATTTAACTCTTTATCTTCTCTGGCAGAAACAAACAGTACATCTGCTTGAAGCATCATAACTTTCAAAGCATGCAAATGACATCAGACAGGCACCATTATCCCAATCCAGTAAATAAGGAAACTGAGACTTACATGAGATTATAGTCTACATTTCATGGGGGAAATTATCAGTAGATTCAAAATCAGTATCTACATTTTATTATGTGTGTCTCAAGCATTCTCACTTGACCACCTTCCCTACTTAGTGTCCAGACTAGCACTTCTTATGTTGGCAGCACTGATGTTTTGTTTTTGTTTTTGTTTAGTTTGCGGTACGTGGGCCTCTCACTGCTGTGGCCTCTCCCGTTGTGGAGCACAGGCTCCGGACGTGCAGGCTCAGCAGCCATGGCTCACGGGCCCAGCTGCTCCGCGGCATGTGGGATCTTCCCAGACCGGGGCACAAACCCGTGTCCCCTGCATCGGCAGGCGGACTCTCAACCACTGCGCCACCAGGGAAGCCCAGCACTGATGTTTTTAAATAGCAAAGAATGATACAGAACACAAGGAAATCTTGGCTGGCGGAGGGGCAATGGTATGAAGGAAAGGCTCATTTAAGGAAAATTACTTATTTATTTCAAATCATTCTACCCTGTCGGGCATGGTGGAAAGGAATATAATAAAGAAAACATCCTATGTAGGAAAATATGATAAACAAGATCTTCACAGTACAAATATTGTTATGTGCTAGAAGACAGGGTTGGCTTTAGGATCTGACCACAATTGTGGAAAATGAATTATTGTCTTCTGGGGTTGGCCTGTAGACAGTTAACAACTGGAATAAGAAAAGATATCCTAAGGCCTCTGGTCAATTGCTTTACTTCTAGACTGTATTGTGCCTCTCCAGATTAGTAAGCTACTTCTAAAGAACTCCACAAAGAGATATGGTATACATTTTCAGCAGTCACCATGGTAATTCGACCGGGTCGTTGGGGGGTGTGTGTGTTGCATCACAATACAAACTGAAAGCTTATGACAAGGTCTGTTCAGCCACCTATGAAAACCAGAGAGAAGACAACAAACACTCCACTAAGGGGAAAGGATAGGCTCTTCAGAATGTTCATGTTAGTACTGTTTTTAAATAAGTGATGTCAGATGTTTCCTTAGAATGCAAGTGCCTTGGGCTTCCCTGGTGGCGCAGTGGTTGAGAGTCCGCCTGCCGATGCAAGGGACACGGGTTCGTGCCCCGGTCCGGGAAGATCCCACATGCCGCGGAGCGGCTGGGCCCGTGAGCCATGGCCACTGGGCCTGCGCGTCCGGAGCCTGTGCTCCGCAACGGGAGAGGCCCCAACAGTGAGAGGTCCGCCTACCGCAAAAAAAAAAAAAAGAATTCAAGTGCCTTAGAAAAAAGGAACTGTTTCTCCCAAATCTCCAACAAAGGGGCCTCGCTGCAGTGCACGCGCATTGAAGACAACAACGATGGCGGCGGTGATGAAGACAACGGCAACGTTCCCACTTTGCAGAAAATTAGACTTACGGAGGATGCCTTAACTCTTCTTAGGTTACCTGGGTAAAATTAGAAACTTTACATTTTCACTTTGTAGTTACTTGCTACCACCTAATATTAAAATAACATGTAACATGGACTCAGAAAAAAGTTATTTCTTGAAGGGTCTTATTTTTAGTCCTTGTCAGACTGAGCTGTCAAACACCACTGGAGGGGTTTCACCAACACATTTGCATTGAACTGCTTGTGCAGAAGGGGGTGGCACGTGTCCCTGTGAGCAGCTTAGGCTCTTCAAAGACGTTCTCTAAAGGAAGCCTCCTAACAACGGGATAGAACGCACAGGTCCTCACTGAGCAGCTGCTACAGGGCTCCCCTCAAGGGCTGGCCATGCTGCCTCTGATGCAGTGTAACTACGCTCTTCTCATCTCCTGGCCACTGAGCAGCCCAAATCTGGCTGCAGGCAGAAGCCAAGGCGACCTTCAGGCCCAGATGAGCCAGAAATGCGGGCGGGGTGGGCCATGTGGAGTTCACCTCTTCTGCAATCTCCAAAGGGCACAGAGCTACTGCCAGCCTAGATGCCAAAGGGAGAGAACAGAGCCAACCCCAGTGGAAAGCAGCGGCTGCTCTCTGGCTCTGGAGCATGAGAAAGGAAAGAGAGATGCCAGATGACAAGGCGACCCAGCCAGACCTGAGCCAGTGAAACAAGGGCCTTAGACTACCCCAGCACAAAATGGAGAGTTCTGAGGAGTTTCTGTTGTTGTTGTTGATTTGTTTGCTTGCTTCCCTTTGCCTTTAAACAATTTCAACTGGATTATTTTCTCTTTGCTTGCTCAGGGTTATAAATAAACATGATAACAGTGAAATTATGAACTAGAAACTTTCTTCTGAGAACCGTATGGCTTTAACAACAGAGTTGTTATTGCATAAAATACATTTATCAGTATATCAAGGATAAAACCCAGTTGGGACACTAATTATGTAACCTTTTCACCATTTCTTCATTATCACAAAGATGGCATGGATGAAAATAATCAACTATAGAAAAGTACTCTAGGATATTTAGAAAAAAAGTCCAAGAAAAATTATAGGTTTTTATCACATGTAAATATACCTTAACTAACATATCTTGTATCATCTGTTTCAAAACAATGTTAATGATTCTTACATCATCACCTAGAAACAGAATATAATTAATACCGAGAACACACCAATGTATGTCTGGCTTGCCTATGGCCGCCAAGTAATGACTTAGACTGCACCACCTCTGTCTCACAAGGCCAAACCAATTTATTAAAAAAGTATCCACCTACACGGCCCCAAATACTCACATTAAACATTTTTGAACAAATGGAATCTAATTAAAAATGACTACCAAGGACAGCATCATCTGGGGACCTATGAACATATCCATGAGAAACAACTGTGCTGCAGAAGGGAGAAAGTAGTCAAGGCACTGTGGGGCTGATTCGAAAGGGCCACACACTTTGACACGGAGGGGTGTGTGTGTGTGTGTGTGTGTGTGTGTGTGTGTGTGTGTGTGTGTGTGTGTGTGTGTGTGTGTGTGTGTGTGTGTGTGTGTGTGTGTGTGTGTGTGTGTGTGTGTGTGTGTGTGTGTGTGTGTGTGTGTGTAAGAGACAGGAGAGCATGTTGTGAGGCAGCCAGCCCCAGACTTGCATAATCATGGCAGAAGGAAAGAGCATATAGCAACTGCTTGTGGGTGACCCCCAGGTCTCCTAGCCTCCTCTGGCCATACTGCCTTCTCCTCCTACCCCATTGCTCAAAGTTACTACTTCTTAGTCTGTGCCAAGTATCAGGGGACCCCAAAGCTAGACACCTGGGGCCATTTCCCATGATTTCACTGAACTCGATGGAGCAAACCCTTGAAAATTCTCTTTGGAAAGAACAATATTCTCTAGGAAGAAAAAAAATATCTACTTTGTCCAAATAATACCAGATACTCTATTTCAAAGAGTTGCCATAATAGTTAACTTTGGTATTTCTACAGAATACTGCAGAGCTTTTTTTTTTTTTTTTTTTTTTTTTTTAAGTGGAAGATCTTCTGAAATATAATTATCTGGTTTGGTGCTCCATTAGACCCTCCCCATCCCTTAGAAGTGCTCACTAACATCAGCCCAGCACTCTGATCTGTCCTTCACTCGTGTGACCCCATAACTGAGTAATGAATATTCTACAGTTTTATTCAAACTTAAGAGAAGCATATATTAGTGACTTCATTCTTAGCATTTTATCTGAAGAGCTAAGTTCCTAGAGTTAAATGGAATAGGAAGGAAAGGGATTAACCTCTGCTGCTGGCATAGTACAGTCACGATGCTAATGTCTCTATGAAAAAGCTGAATTGCAGCAGTATCTGAAGTCACAGAGAAAGTACTGAGAGCTCTGGAGGGAAAAGAAAAGAAAAAAAAAAAGAAAACGCAAAGCAATAAAATATTAAAAGCCAAAGCTGGTTTCAGATTCTATTTTTCATGCAGGCATGCTTAGTAGGGGGATTGTGTATTACAAGACCTCACAGTTTAAACGGTGCAGGAATGGGTCAGTGAGTTCTAAGATGAGGAAGTTTTTAGAACCTGTAACTTGTAATTGTGTTGGGGGTGAAGTCCAGCTGCTCCCCTAAGCTTATTTCAAAAATGTAACTTCAGCATAGCATTTATTCACTTGCAATGCTTCAACTAGTAAACAGCCAGGGAGTCTCTTCTCTTTTCACTTGGCAAGAGCGTTCTATAGCAACACAAAATATCCCCCAGCAATGAAAAATGAAACCCACAAATGTAACATTAGCAACCAGCTGTCAGAAGAAAATCATGAGCAGGATTGCCAGTCTGGTCATTTCATGTCAGTGTGTTCATGAGAGGGGCTGTGTGTGTATGAGACTGTGATTGTGAGTGTGTGTGCACATGTGTGTGTAAATGAATAGACTTGTGTGTGCAGTAGCATGAGAAATGCGAGCGGGTGCAGGTCCTAATGGTTCCGGAATGCCCCAAACATGAAGCTGTAGTAGAACCGTCAGTGGTAGAGCAATACAGCACAGACTCTCTATGGCTAATGGTGCAAGGATCCTCTCATGGGTGGGAATAATGTGAGACAGGTGAATTAAAAAGATAATAGTATGTTCTTATGTTAGAAATACTTCGTGTACTGTAGGTACGTTCAACATGGTATGCCAGCTTATAAGTGAAATGCGCACACTGTATATGTGTTTTCATTTTTAACCTACGTGAATTCACTGCACAACCTACCGAAACGCAGACCTAAAAACCTTTTCAAAGTAAACAGCCAGCACTAGCTAGCTATTTAGTCCTCCAAGCATGAAACATATTGGCCATTCCGAGTCAGCATAGCTATTAACCCATGAATTCATATTCTCTCTCTCTCTCTCTCCCTCTCTCCCTCTCTCCCCCCAACCCCCTGCTGCCCTCCATCCGCTTCCCTCCCCCACCTTGGAGTCGCATCTGTAGGGGTTATTTTGCACCGAGATACAAGTACCCGGTGCCAAGTGCATACCCTGCCTCCTCCTAAACTTAAAGCCAATTCCTTCCTGAAAGAGGAGGAATGCAGTGGTATCAGCACCGGGGACGCGGGGACAGCGAACACCGCGGTGGCGCTTGGAGTTTACAGAGGAGCAGCTCCGCCGCCACCACCACCCCTCGCACGAGCGCCCACCCCCGCCCACACACACACACACACACACACACTCACGCACACACCGGTTCCAAATCTCCCCACTAACAGGGGTAATGCAGCAAGTCTGCACACTCCTGCACGCCTCGGGACCCAGGCTATCGCGGAGCAGCGAGGGCAGGGAGCGCACCGCAGCACTTGTAAATAAGCCTCGTTCCGTCCAGATTCCGAGCGCTCCCCACTCCCCCGACCCCACCCCCAAGCCCGGTGGCGGGAAGGAGGGCACGAGGGGCCGGGGACCCCCGGGACCCCCTCCCCCCACTTACCTTGCAGCGAGAAGAGGAACAGGAAGAAGCCCAGCACCCAGACGCTGTGCAGCCAGTAGGTCCTCATGTCTCCGCCGCGCTCGAAGCGATGCTCCCCCGCGCGCTCCGGCTCTGCCTCTTCGCTCGCGCTCTCTCTAGAAAAACGCGCCGCTCGTTCCGTCGGTTTCCCTCTGGGCTCTGCCGGCTCCGGCAACCCGGACGGAGCAGGCTCCTGCCGCAGGACGGCCGGACCCAGAACGGCTTCGCTGTCCTCCGCAAGAGCGCGAGCCCGGGGCTGGACGGACGCTCGGAGCTGTGTCTAGTGTAAACACAGCGAGCCCCCTTCTCCCTCAAGCTCTCCGGCTCTCCTCTTTCCGGCCCTCCTCTCCCTCACTCCCCTGCAGCTCCAACTAAATGCGACTGTACTTAAACAAGCAGCGTCTTATAGGACCGCGAACCGAGCCGAAAGGGCCCCGCTACTGCCATCTAGTGCGCACATCCCGGCATCGCCGCAGCTCTGCGTTGGCTTGTGTGTGTGCGCTCCAGGTCCATCCAAAGCAGCCAATTCCCCTTTGCTCTTGGCATCACAGGTGAAGCTCCTGCCCTCCTGAGTCCTTGACTTGACCTCGTTATCCCATAGGTCCGGATTATCTCTTTTTCACGAGGAGACGCTTGGCATTTACAACCCACATTTCTTCATTACCCAATTGCTCCTCTCTGTCTCTTTGAAATTTCCCCTTTTCCACCAACAACCTAATGGAAATGCTCCTCCAAATGTCACCATGACCTCCACCTGAGAAGTCTAACGGCTGCTGGAAGCCTTATCCCACCTGGCTTCTATGCCTCATTTCACGCTGTTAGCCATTCCTTTTCACTTGATTCCAAAGTCACCGAGTCAAAATAGTTCCCCTGGTGCTTCTGACCTTCACTCTAAGAGCCCCCTGGGTCCGCTGCTCTTCTTTGTTTAGATTTTCTGTTACATTTTCTTGTTTCTTTCCTAAATTTATTCAGAAATCAAACACATCTCTGCTGGTTACTCCCAGATGGAGACCTCACCACTAAACAACTTAGCCCTCAAATCAGACTTCCCAGCTGGGGCAGGTACCAAGCATTTCCAATTGAATACTCTCCGGGCCACGCCCAAATGGAGTGAGGGGTTAGATGGGTTCCCCATTAACGAGCCCTGACTGGTAGTCAGGTGAACTGGATTTCAGTTCTGACAATTTGGCTTCCATTTGTTGGGAACCTTAGCCAAGTCATTTAATCTCTGAACATCATTTTACTCATCAGTGAAATTAAAAAATCGAATTACACAATCATGATGTCTTTGCCCCTTCCAACTCTGTTTTTAAGGTCTATATCAGTTTTCTCAGCTATGGCACTATTGACATGCTGTACCAGATAATACTTTGCTGTAGGAGGCTGTGCTGTGCATTGTAGGATGTTTAGCAGCATCCCTGGCCTCTACTCACTAGATGACGTAGCACGTTCACACACAATTAATGAAAACCAAAAATGTCTCCAAGCATTGCTGAATGCCTCCTCGGGAGCAAAATTGCCCCTGGCTGAGAACCTCTGATCTCTGCCTACTGCCAGTTTCCTTCAGGAATGATTCCCTGTTTCCAAAAAAATAAAATTGTTTTTCTGTTAGAAGGATCACTCAATTCCACAGGCTCATACCTTTAGAAGTATCTTTCATGCCTCCTTTCTGCAGTTTTAGTTGGTCATCAATCTCACCAATACAAACATGTCAAAGATATCTCTATCTTTTCCCAGCTCCACTGCCACCGTTTCATGACACAGACAACATGGATTGTGTGCATTACACTTTCCAAAATACGACAGAAAAGTTAAGTGACTTTTCCCATGGCACTCAACAGGCCAGTAACAGCAAAGTCAGCCAAGCTGAGGGAGGTCTCCTGATTTCAGTGCTGTTTCTAACCCATCCCTTTAGTTGTTCTTTGTTTTTATGCTCATCTCCACATGTCTAGGTACCTACAATAGCCTCCCAGTTGACCCATTTCCTCCATCCTCCATGCTCTAATCTAGTCTCTACATTACCACCAGCTTAAATCCTCTTTGACACTTTAAGACTCTTATCTGTCTATGAGTTACAGCAGCACTCTATGGTCTTCTGGGAACAGATAAGAACCACCTGGGGGCTTTTAAAACCTACTGATGGGCTTCCCTGGTGGCGCAGTGGTTGAGAGTCCGCCTGCCGATGCAGGGGACATGGGTTCGTGCCCTGGTCTGGGAAAATCCCACATGCCGCGGAGCGGCTGGGCCCATGAGCCATGGCCACTGAGCCTGCGTGTCCGGAGCCTGTGCTCCACAACAGGAGAGGCCACGACAGTGAGAGGCCCGCATACCGCAAAAAAATAAAAACCTACTGAGGCATGACCCAGCCCCAGACCAATTGGATTAGTATCTCTAGAGTGAGGCCCTAGCATCAGTGGGTTTTTAAAAGATCCCAGGTGATTCTAATTTGTAGGGAGGGCTGAGAAACACCAGTCTACCAGACTGAATTCAGATTTCTCATTTTCCAATTCGAGATCCTCTGAAACTTTCACCTTACCTTTAATAATTTGCATTCCCTTTTTCGATAACCAATGGAGATCCTTTCTTCCAGACCGTCCAATCTTCTTTTAGTCTCTGTACTTCCTTCATGTGCTACTTGTTTGTCTTGCCAAGATTATACTGCTCTCAGGAGGCAGTTTGCACAGTGGCCCAAGCAAGGACTTAGGAGCTAAAACTAAGTGGATTCAGATCCTCCCTTGCCCCTAACAAGCTGTGAGACCTTGAATAAGTCTCCAAGGGCTGTTGTATGATCCATGATGTACTTAATAAATAATGTCTAGCAGTATTATTTTTCAAGAATCAACCTAGATTTCTTCAGTGTCAATATATATCTTAGTAAGGTTTCTCAAAATGTAATCTGAGGACTCAGATGCAAAAGAATCACTTAGTGCACGTGCAAAAAATCCAGATTACTTAGTCATAACACCAGACCTAATGAGTTAACATATTTGGATGTTGGGGGTGTCTAGTAATCTGCATTAAACTAATTTCTCTAGGTGACTCTAGTGCCTTCTAATGATTGAGAAACAGTATTTAAGAACCACAAAGTGTTAAGAGCAGTGAGAAATATTTAAGTTCAGTTTCAATCCTGTTGGTATTTTGAGTCATATAATGAATCGTTGCATGGGACTCTCCCGTGCATTGTAGGTTGTTTAGCAGTATCTCTGGCCTCTACCCACTAGACGCCATTAGCACTCCCATCCCCAAGTTGTGACAACCAAAAATACCTCCAGATACTCTACATGTCCCTTGGGGATAACAATCTCCCCAGCCTACTCTACCACCCCTGTGGAGACCACCTATCTAGTCCAAGCACCTTAATTAGGTAAGGAAACTGAGTCTCAGGGAAGTCACATGACTTGCTAAGGTCATACAGTTTAGATTTAGATTTGGCAAAGCCAAGAAGTGTGTTACATCAGACTATGGTCTCCTTACATTGTGTTTAGAATGGCTTCCAACAATTCTTTAGTAGTTATCTCACAATTTTTCTTGATACCTAAATTAGACATTTGCCTGAAACATACTGTACCAGCTATACTACCTGTTTCTGTATTGTTTCAAAAAATCAATCTAATTTCTATGTTAGTACTGTATCAATTTCCAAATTGATTATAAGCATACCTTCCAATTACCTTGTATCCCTTACAGAGCCTGGCAGAGTGCAAGGTTCAGGGCAGACATTTCTTTAGCTAGCAATTGAGTAATTACTTGTTTGTGTGGAGCCAGAGAACACGTATGTATTTATATATCAACTGTCCAAATATTTTTATCAGAAATTTCTTAAATTGTAATATATGATTAGAGACTTTTTTCTCACAAATATTCTTTTCTGGGTAAAGAAAGTATCCCATTCTATTTCTGCCCATACCCTTGACTTTAGTTCAGGGACACTGTTTACAAGATAGAAAAGTGATTCTCTAATTGGCTGGGTAAAGTCACCTGTAGAATTTTTATAAACAGTAGATATTCAGGCCCTATTCCCAGATGCTTTAATTCAGTTATGGATAGGGCCACAGTTCAGTCTGATGCCTTGTCAGAGTTCAGGAACATGGAATTTGAAGACGTGTATGTGTGTGTGTGTGTGTGTGTGTGTTTTGTTGGAATTTTCTGAATGCAAACATAATCCTCATTCTGTGAAGTTCAGCTTATGTAACAGTGTGGAGGATATCCTTTTAATATCATAGTAGAAGACACACATACATACGGACATGCTTGTTTAAATAGGTAGTAATTATGTGACACTGCATCAGCACTATGGTTCTGAAAAGCTACTTTGGGTTAGAAAGTAACACAGAACATGAAAGAATTAACCACAGGCATAGAAGCCGTTCTTAGCTTTTTACCTGAGGGCATTTTATTCCCTTCCCTGCAGCTGCTTTCCACTCCAGTAAAATCTCCAAGTTTATATAGCTTGTCAACTTCCATTGCTAATTCTCAGTGATGGTGTTGTAATTTACTCTGAGAAGCTTCCTGGTATTACTGTTAAGTCATTTACATTCTATCAAAAGATTTGTGTTCTGGTGGGTCCAGGAATTCCTAAAAGTTGTCGCCACCCCACCCCCCCGCCCCGCCTGTACCTTTCAGTTGGATTCTCTCCCTCTGAGTAGAAAAAAAAAAAAATCTGGTAGTACTGGATGCCTTTATCAAGTATCCTTCTTTCATTCAGACCCAAAGTCCCCCTACAAGAAAAGAAAACAGTCCTTTCCCACTCAAACCCAGAGACACCTAAGCTGGCTTTTCATATTTTATTTCAATAGACCCCCAACTACTTCCCCCAATGAGTGGATGAATATTTAAGTCAAAATATCTGTGTCCAAACCACTCTTACTATACAGTATTCCTCCAAAACTATAAGAACAATCAGAAGAAAGATTTTTTTAAAGAACAGCTTTATACTAATATCCCAAAATAAAATCAAGAAAAGATGAGAATTCAAATGCATGATATACTGAATCAGCAAAACTATCTCTAACTAGAATACTTTTCAAAGGTTTTTTATCAAGTGTTAGCAAATCCTAAACAAGGGGAAAAAAAAAGAAAAAAAAGAAAAAGAAAACCTTTTATTGCAAGTACAATTATGTTTAATGTGTGTAGAAGCACATTTTTGTCCAGCGACCCCTTAGGATGCTGTACTGGGACAAGGAGCCAAAAAAAGGAAAGCTTTGTTGTTATGTTTTGAACAGATGGATTGCCTATTTTTGCCTTTCCAACATTAGAGCTGTTTTTCCCCCTCTTTAAACTAGAGAATCATCATCCTGTAGCAGTATACAACTGCCATTCATGCCTGCCTATATTATACTCCCACTACTTGACTTTAGGCAAGAGAAGGTGATATGCACCATATCTTCCATAATAGACTCTGCAATCTGGACTGGGGGTTTCTTTTGACTGTCCCAATGCCTGCCAGAGCAGTTTTCACAGATCTTGGAAATGGCTATATAAGTTATGTAGAATTAGAAAATCAAGAACAAGAATGCAGATTTTTGTGGGCATCTGAAATGAAACAAGTCCAACTCCAGACTGAAAAGCCTAGAAGTAACTGTGCTCAGCTAACAATAATAATACCTTATGGTTGTGGAGCTACTTCATGTGCATGAGCTCATTAATACAGCAATGGCAAAAATTTCAGAAGGTAGGAGTGTGTCTTTTTTTTTTTTTTTTGGAGTAAAGTTGCTTTACAATGTTGTGTTAGTTTCTGCTGTACAATGAAGTGAATCAGCTGTATGTATACCTATATCCCCTCCCTCTTGGACCTCCCTCCCACCCCCACCCCCATCCCACCCATCTAGGTCATCACAGAGCCCCGAGCTGAGCTCCCTGTGCTATACCGCAGGTTCCCACTAGCTATCTATTTTACACATGGTAGTGTATTTATGTCAAACCTAATCTCCCAGTTCATCCCACCCTCCCTGTTCCCCGCTGTGTCCACATGTCCATTCTCTACGTCTGCCTCTGTATTCCTGCCCTACAAATAGGCTCATCTGTACCATTTCTGTAGATTCCACACTAAATAAGGCAAAGCTAGAACCAGATGTGTCAAGAAACCAAATAGTAGAGCTTCCAGAAAAAGAACTTCAGTATTTGAAGGGACCTTAGATGAGGCAGTGTGGTGTGCTATAGAAGAAAAATCTAGCTGTAACCTCAAACATAAAGGGGGTTTCCCACTCACTGGCCAGGTGAGCCTGGTGTTAGTTTGCAAAATGGCCCCAAAGAGTACAAGGAGAGATGGAAAGAAAGATACAGACTACCCCAGATTGGTAGGTGGCAGATTTAACAAGCAAGAGAGCTTACAAACAAAGTGTGCCTTGGGTGGCTGCAAGACAAGTAGATCTCCACACCCTTCTGCCAGAATCTTAAGAGTCTATGTAGGGCCCTGAACTGGGTTCAGCCAAATATCCGGTCCAGGTGGTCTCAGCAACACCATGAAAAGAGCTGCCACTGTGGGAACAATGGATAGAATGTACATTCCAATGACAGGGGAGAGGGTGAGGAACCTCTGATTGCCTGGGTCCAGCTCTTGGGTCAACTGGGGGTTATGTCCTCTCAATGACCCCCTCCAACACATGGGTAAATAACCCAACTTCTTTGAGCTCTGGTTCTTTCCTTCCAGGTATTGTGAGTACCTATTGAAACAAGATATATAAGGTTCCTGACATACTTTAAGTGCTGAGTGAAGGTGATCCATGACACTATCTCACTACTCACCCTCTGGCTTTCCCTAAACCCACTCTCCCACGTCCAAGTTTACAAAAAAGACTAAGCCTTCCAAAACTCAAGCAATGTGTCCAAAGTCATATAGTTAAACCAAAAATAGGACTTAATCCTTCTGATTCCTAATATAGTGCTCTATCTTAGCACATAACTAAAGGTAAAGCTTCCCACCAACCCTCTTCCATAAAATAAAACTTTCTCTCCTGTAGATGGTATAATTTTTAATTTACGTAAACCTAGGGAAAAACTCCAAAGTTTATTTTATTTTAGATAAGGACTAGATAATACAGCCTGGGGTCATTTGAGTCAAGACATTGATTCCTGACTAGGGAAGGACTTTTGCTGAGGCAGGAGGTTGACAGGTGTCAGAAATAAGGAGCTATAGTATCCTCCTTTGAACCAAAATAACTTCTTTTCCCTTAAAATATCCCCATTTGCAACTGAAAAGAAAACAATCTATTCTGGCTGAAGAAATTGCTTTTGCCATTAGGATGCAAATGGCCAAGCAAATTTGTTGCCCAATAAATCTTTTTGGGCATAATATAGATATAGTCTTAGAATTTGTAAAGCCTAAACTATAAAAGCAAATAACATAAAAGGAGAAGAAGCTATAAATTCCAAATCTAGATGACACTTTTGTATGTAAGGCTCACAGGGGGGCAAAACACACTCTTAAGAACAAGGAATTATAGGAACCAAATGGAGTTAGAAAGGCTTCTGGTTTCTTTTCTCTCGTGCCTTCCTATTACATTGTACTTTTAGCAATTAATGTAGTGCCATAGCAGGACTTGACAACCTGCTCTGAGCAATGGGATTAGAAATTCCATTTCTTCATCCTCACTCCCCATGTTAATTTCAGCCCAAGATGAGAGCCTAAGAACAAACCCAACTTGGAAGGAAGGTTTTGGGCTGTTGATTTTGTTCCAAGGACCAGAAGGGGGGGATTTGAATTCAAAATAGAAAAAGAGTAGGACCTCCTGGACCTTGTCGAACATGGAGCCTGACCATTTCCTGTACTTCACTGATGAGGAAACAGGCTCAGAAAGGCACAGCAATGATTTTCAAAGAATTGTCCTTACATGAAAAGGGGAGATTGCATACATTTTCATCATTATCTCTCACTCGACTTCCACAGATACTTCATCCTCTGGCCAAATTATTCACTAATCCCTCAATAAATCTTGAGTTTTTCCCTGCTTTTGCTCAAGCCCCCCACCTACCTCATCAATGATTTTCTTCAAAACCTATGCCTACCTATGGGACATTTAAGGAGCATCTTCTCAAATAGAGGCAAGGACTTGCCTGTCTTATTTACCACTATGTCCTTGGAACCGAGCATAGTTCCTGGTACCTAAGAGGTCTGTCTAAAAATAGCTGTTGAATAAAGAAATGCGTCTTTCATCCATGCTTCTGGAAGTGAAACCCTGTTTTGCTTTGTAAACTATAAGTAACTGACTATAGTTATAAATATAGGTGCCATACCTTCCCTATTCAATTGCAAGTGAACTGAGGACAAAGATCATGAAACTGAATGTAGCCATTGCATCACTAATGATTGTTTTAAGCATGTAGTTACAATAAAATGAATGAATGAATAAATGAATGCCTTAAAATTGAGGTTTCGAGAAAATCTCCTGAACTATTTTAAAAAGAAATAAGTACTACTTGAAACTGAATAAATTCAAGGGCCAATAAAGGGTAAAAACCCTATACCTACTCACCTTAGAGTAAGTCCATTTTAAAAAATCTATTAAGGAGAATCATTATTTTTCTAAAAATATATGCATAGCTTCAAACACTTTAACGGGCCTCCCTGGTGGCGCAGTGGTTGAGAGTCCGCCTGCCGATGCAGGGGATACGGGTTCGTGCCCCGGTCTGGGAGGATCCCATATGCCGCGGAGCGGCTGGGCCCGTGAGCCATGGCTGCTGAGCCTGCGCATCCGGAGCCTGTGCTCCGCAACGGGAGAGACCACAACAGTGAGAGGCCTGCGTACCACAAAAAAAAAAAAAAAAACACTTTAACTTAAAGCTTACAAATGTACATTTATTTAACACAATTTTAGTGGAAGACCAAGGTCTTTTCTTGCATAGGCCCATTATCTTTCTTACAAAAATCCTTATGATACCTATGAAAAATCTTAGTATGGAATTTCTTCCAGATTTTTTCAATTATCCCTGAGTCTTTTACAGTTCTCTCACCCCCTCCTAATTCAATAGCATTTTTTTCCCAGCTTACCTTTAACAAATAAGTCCAAAGCATTCAACATAGTTTTCCCTAAAACAGCAACTTTTTATTTTTGCTCCCATTATTTGTTTGTTTTAAATAGTAATTAGTTAAATTATGTAATTACCATAGCACATAAAGCTAGCATAAATATGTTTGGAAAAAAATAATTCATACTTAATAAACCTATAATTTAGTTGATGGGAAAAGAAGAACATCGTATGTTAAGGAGGTCTACTAATCAGGGGGCCCCAGTCAGAACAGAGGGAACAGAGTGATGGTTAATTGAGGAGGTGGGCAAGTACAGTTGCAGAAGAGCTCTTTCCCTGTAACACAAACAAATCTAGAGATATTTGTCACTATATGTATAGTATCAAAATGCTTCACGAATCTTGGTGTCTCAGAACAAAGAATGTTTATAACAACAAAAAGAGAATTCATGTGCAGGCCTCATATGTAATCCATCCAAATTTGATAGTCTGTTGACAAACAGGTGCCTATATTTATCCATCTATAAAAAATATATTTACGCTATTAGTTTAAGAAATAATTTTTACTAACATTAAGTGTCATATATGTTCATTTTACTTGTATTATTTCAGGAATGAAGGAAGCCTATGGATAAATCAAAACAAGCAGTCATTGATCATATATCATTCAGAGAGAGAGAGAGAATTGTAATAGATGCACAAGAGATAGAAATAGGTGACACAGAGTGACTGTCCTCATAGGGGTTTACAATTTAGTGGTAGGAACAAGAATATAATAAATGAATAAGAGCAATGTAAAATGAAGAGATAAAAATATCATTATCATGCTTGTTTAGACTAAAAAAATACATATTTAAATAAAATCCCAGCACATTTTGGTATCCCTTGGCCAGGTGCTCTGGTCAGGCCACCGTAGTTCTACACAGAACACAACCATAATCCTAGACATTATTTGTAATAAACATTTGTATTCTTGCTCTTTGGCAGGGACTCCCTTGTACACCTTGCTGTCAGACAGCCAAAATTTCTCTGGGAGCTTTTAGAGTGGGGCAGGCACAGGTGTTGGTATCTGTAATTATGTTGAATGCATCAAGTGCACCACTGTTATCAGTGACTTGCTGGTGGAATGAGAATGTCACACATTCATGGGTCTTTCCATGTGCGAAGCTATACATTTTTATGCCCTATACTTGTGTGTGTGTGTTTGTGTGTGTTTGTGGTCAGAGTGGAGTGGGAGAATTGCATTTCTCGTTGAGAAATCGTCATTTATCAAGTTAGACTGACTATCAGTCCGGAACTGCTTTCAAGGTCAAGGACTGCTGAATGTCCAGAAATGAGATTTCTCACGGATGGGTGCGGTAGACTATCAGGAGCTTGATGAATGTTCTCACACCTGGCCAGGCTGATAGACAGAGCAAACTGGATTCAGATTCCGTATTCGCCTGTTACCTGGTGACTGGCAGATCCTGTCCCAGTTTTGGCTTCTGACCTTTGCATAGCAGACGTTTTCTTCCAAATTTTGCTTTAGGGCTGCCATTATCTTTCTGGTCCATTTCACTGGATTTTTTTCTCTCCTCTCATGTTCTTTGCTATCCCTTGTTTAATAGCTCTCTCTGGCTTGTACTCGCTCTCCTTGCTGTTTCTGGTGTGTATGAGAGCGTGATGTCTAAAGACCTAAACCCAATTTCATTTTAGCATATGTGATACAGATGGTCCACTCCTTCCTTCACTCCTTTCATAGAGTGAGGGTAAAGGTAATGATAAGATTGAATTCTTCTTTATCTGTTTTAAAATTTTCATATCTCATACATTTACTTATTTCTTTCCAGTTTACTTTGTCCTTTGAACCCTTTTTTCAGAAGTTAAAAAACTGGCAAAAATATGATGTTAGAACATACTGAAAAGTAGCATCTTACTGGAAAGGACGTGCCACGTGACAGAGTCGAGATTCTGCCCCAAATGTCTTTCTATTCCTTTTCTCTCATTTAGAACAATCATTAAAAGCCAAACTCACGTCCATAAAAATGTTTCCTTAACACTAACTAAACTTACGGTGACCCCTCCTTCCTGCCAATTCATATTGTCTCCATCATTCATTTGTCTCATAATCATGTATTGCCTTACACTACTCTTTTTGTTATATTCTTTTTTTTTTTTTTCAGTTTTGGTATTTGAGTAGGATCTCTCAAGTTACCAATATGACATCATTGAAGATATTATGAGATAGAGAAATGGACAAGTTGTACTTTGCCTGCTCTCCTTTTTTTCTGATTTTTCATGCAGGTTACTTTTTATCACTGTTTGGACTATAAGCTCCACGATAGGCAAACATTAAGCATTATATATAATAATCTTCTAGTGATTTGACACTGTGTTATTCCTAACACAAGTCCTGACTTCAATAAAGTACTTATCGCATGAAGAAACCATGAAAGAGAGATCTATAGTATATGAAACCTGAAAGAACAGATAATACAGATAGAAGTAACAAATTTCAGTTCCCTCGTCTAATAAATAACTATACCCATCTGCCAACTTCAGGGAGTGGCGTGAGAAAAAAATGAGTCATTTAGCTATAAAATATTCTAATGACTTCTACACCTCTAAAGATGTCTCTTACTGTTACTCGCCTTTATTGTTTAAAAGCTGCTTTACCAAATCGAACTGTATATATTTATTAATAAATATATATAACATACTAGGCAGTAAAAAAATTGAGCTACAATATTATCCTTATTAGATTGTTTTGAAATAGTATAAACAATTCACAATTACTAACTTCATGAGCTCCCAGTGGGCCTAGGACCTCAGAATGGAAATGTGTTCTACATAAATTTAAAGGTATTATTCTTTTATTCTTTATTATTTTTAAAAATATTAATAATAATAAACCAAGTCACCTGCTCAAGAGGCCAGGTTTCAGTCACTCTGCTAGTTATCACCTGCTCTGAATTTCCCTTTTCTGGGCCAGTTAATTAACAAAATACTAAGTGGGTAACTAGAGAAGCAAGAAAGAACCATAAATGTCCCGTCCTATTTCACATGCCTGCAATGTGTTTTTGAGAGGTCCTCATTCTTACTTTGTCATTGCAAAATAACAAACTGATCCATCTGCTATTAGGCCAACATAGAGAAACAGCTAAAATAGCAAAAACATTTTAAAAACTACATCCAATTACTACAGATTCTCCTTACTCTAAACTAGGCGCATTCTTGTATTTCTTAGAAATTCACCAGCAAGTGTATGTCAGCTAAGAATTAGGGAGTTGTGACCATCCCCTTTATAAATCTTCCTTCAAATCCAAGGAGCCCAGTGCTTTGTCTTTTTGATACAAATCAGTTCTGGGGAGACACAAGTTTGAATCTAAGACAACTCCAATACAATTCCAAACATTTCTGGGGGGGGGGCATTGAAGAGGACTACATGACTAATTGAAGAAAAGTTATTGTTTGTTTGTTTGTTTTTTATATCTTTGTTAGATTATAATCACATTACAATGTTGTGTTAGTTTCTGCTGTACAACAAAGTGAATCAGCTGTATGTATACCTATATCCCCCCCCCCTTGAGCCTCCCTCCCACCTTCCCCATCCCACCCCTCTAGGTGGTCACAAAGCACCAAGCTGATCTCCCTGTGCTATGCAGCACCTTCCCACTAGCTATCTGTTTTACACATGGTAGTGTATATATGTCAATGCTACTCTCTCAGTTCGTGTCATCCTCCCTTTCCCCCGCCTCCGTGTCCACAAGTCCGTTCTCTACATCTGCGTCTCTATTCTTGCCCTGCCACTAGGTTCATCAGTACCATTTTTCTAGATTCCATATATATGCATTAATATAAGGTATTTGTTATTTTAAAATGAGAAAAAGTTTTCTTTGTCAGAAAACCTGTAGCTTTTTGCCAGGTTAAAGCTTCTTGTCAACTATCCATACACACATCGTGGGTCAACTTGACATAACAATACAAGATAATTGTGATTTTATGGCTGTCCATTTCCACACTGATAACATTCAGGCCTGGTCCTTTTGAGGGGACCCTGGCTAAAGAAAAGCAGTTGGTCATGATAGTGAATAAGTGTGAAGTAAACGGCTGCCTCCCCACACACAAAAAAATAGGTCCAACATTGTAAAAGCTGGTGGCATTAGTTAAGCAAATTTTGGCACCTAATTTACCCTAATAGTTTCAGAAGACAATGGAAGTACATGGTTCATGTAAAAGGAAGTTATAGTACTGAAATACAGAGCAGACTAGTAATTGGACTTGAAAGTAGCTTATCTAAGTTAGCATTTAAAAAACACTTCCATGTATTAGACATAACTAGTCAGGGTCTTGCTCTCAAGGAGGTCCTAGCAGCATTAGAAGAGAGGAAAAGAGATGGAGACTGTTTTTAAAGTGTTTGTTAATGCCACATCTCTTTCTGCTTCATTCATTTTCTAGTATTTACTTACATCTGTGGCAAGGATAAGGGTCAGAAAGGTATTTGTATGGCTGTGTAAGGACCAGCTATTTAAACACATCTCACTCCCACTTAATCAAAACTGCCTTGTAGAGTTGGAATTCAAGGATAGTTTTAGAGAGAAGTAAGATGATTTGACTGGATCATTCTGATAGTTGAAGTAGACTACTTAGCCATCTGTTCTCATCTGAAGGTATCAAGCTTAAGTTGGCAGGAGTGGCTGCAATTGTTGTGATGAGTGCACTAGAAAGACATGTTGCTATGGAAACAATATCCCTGAGTTATATTATACCTTGTAGAGGTCTTGGCACCAAAAGTGACCACCTAAAGCAAAAAATGAAGACAAGGAATTACAGAAAGCTGTCCAATAATATTTAGTATCTACAAAGGGAAGCCGCTAATTGCTAAGGCAGGCTTTTTGGCATACTGACGTAAAAAGGAAGTCATTATACAGGTAAATGCATCCACATAAGGATTTAGTACTCTGCTGTTGCAGAAAGGAGTCTTGTGAAACATGTATTCCAGTCACTTGCCTTCTGCCCAGAAATAAAGTATGAGGAGGTCAAAAAGAAGGCTAATCTATTATCAGATTTTAAAAATTCATCTAGGACCCACTATATAAAAAATTACAGAATGTGTTCCTTCACATTAGTAGCAAGAAAATTCAACATGAACATCATTAAGCTCAAGGCTAAGTCTGAAAGAGATATCAAACCTTCACAGTAGGTTCTCTGACCTTTGAATGTAAAAGCTGGATTATTACAGAAAATATTTCAGCCATTCTTCACTACAGACAGGGAGAGACAGACAGAGAGACACACACAAGGAGGATATCAGTAACATTCTCTTTGCTGTAGAAATTTTTAGTTAAAATATTTTTTAAAGAACTACAAGTTTAATAAAAATAAAACCAGGAAGTACTGAGTAATAAAAAGAATGAAAAAGATTACCCCATAGACCCACCTCTCAAATACAACTTTTATGCCATTTTGGTATATTTTTTCTCTCTCTCTCTCTCTCTCTCTCGCGTGCGCGCGCTCTCTCTCTTTAAACTCTGAATATCTTTAAGTCATAACATTTTATATTACTGAGGATTTGACTCAAACTTAATTCAACCTAGAAGAAAAGAAATACCCAGAAGAAAGAATTGAGTCCAGGCATAATACTTTTAAATCATCCCCCAGCTTTATAGAACATACCTTATCAGATTCCATTCAGAGCACCAGAGATCATCACAACTAAAATGGATCCTGGAGATGGTCAATTCCGACTCCCTCATTTGATAAATGAGAAAACTGGTGTCCAAAGAAGTGAAGTTACTTGCAGACGTCATACAATTGTTAAGCAGTTAACTTAGACTTAACACTATTTTCAAAGCAGCCCAGTGCCACCAGTTTATCTTTGTATATGAAAACAAACTTCAAATTATTTGGGAGTAATGGGAATATCTTATATCAGGTTGTTCTTTCAAGTTGTCTTTCTACTAGTCTGTTTCTCTTCTGGTAAGAAAAAGACTTTAAACTATCAATACGTTGTATCCACTGCTGCCTGGACCAGTAGAAATTCCAACTATTTTGTTCATTTTCATCTTGGTGAGAAGACGGTGCTCTCCCTTATGCTCCCTTCTTCAGACAAGGTGTCTAAACCCAGGTCAGAGGGAAAAATTACATGTGTTCACTACAGTTAAATGAAGACTGTCTAAAGCAGACGGATGAACCCAATGGAAGAAGCAGGAGCCCACACTAGATGACACCTCAAATGTAGAATACCTACCACTCCACTTCCAGGCTCAACATGAAAATTCTCCTTTTCCCTCTAACCCCATACACCCCAAGCTGAGTCCCTTTCATACCTCTCATCGGCATTTCTCCCATAAAATGTGCAAGTCTTTCTCTTCTTTCCCTTCACCCAAACTTAGTGTCTTAGTCTGCTCAGCCTGCTATAATAAAATACCACACACTCGGTGGTTTAAAAACACAGAACTGTATTTCTTACAGTTCTGGAGGCTGAAAGTCCAAAATCAGGGTTCCAACATGGTCTGGTGAGCAACCTCTTCTGGGTTGCAGACTTCTGAGTTCTCCTGTCCTCATAAGGTGGAAGAGGCAAAGGAGCTTTCTTGGCCTCTTTTATATGGGCATTAATTTCATTCATAAGCTCTCTGCTCTCATCACCTAATCACCTCTCAAAAGCCCCACCTTCTATTATAATCACATTGGGAATCAGGATTGCAATATATGAATTTTGTGGGCAAACAAACATTCAGATCATAGAATTCAGTCTCACTGGTTTTTGGAGAGGAAAGCCTAGTCTGGAGACCTCTAAGAAATGTCTCTTGTAGCTCTTTCTTTTAACTTTGGTGTAGGCTGAGATAGAGAAAATGCCTGTTAGAATATAAGAAGAGGGTGGAAATACACAGAGAAAAAAACAAATCAATATTTGATATTTAAGCCTACCACAAGACTGTATTCAACCAAAAGATAGAAAGCTAAAGCAGGAAAGGACTTTCTAGATCAGTTAGTCCAGATTCTTTTTTAGATCAGGGAATTGAGGCTTAGAAAAGTCAAATTTATTTCTGTCTGTGCATAATCGCACAGGAAGGTGATTCTAGGTTCAAGACAAGAATCCAGGTTGCCAGTGCATCCGACACCATAGCTCCCTTATCTAATATCAAGGCTGTGACAACCTCAGAGGTGTCAGATACTTCTTGCAGGTATCAACACTTCTTGCATATGAAATAATGTGATTTAAAATAGTAATTGTATTTGGAGGCATCCTTGTATAGAAATTCTCACACTTCTGAAATGCTCAGACTCATGTAAGGCCTGAGCCAACAGCATTTCCTACAGAATGTGTGGTTTTTCTCTGCAATGGTTGGCCAAAGAGTTGCATCTCTTAATCCTCCAGCATGGATCTGCCTGCTTTCAGAGAACATGTCCTGTGGAGCTATAATAGTTAACATGAGTTTGCTGAGCCCCAGTGCTTTTGAGGAATCTACAGTGCAAATACCCAGAATCAAGTGTGAAAGGGTAGGCTGTGATCAAGCAAGAGAACATGTCCAAAGAGACAAAGGAATAGAGGGATTCCAGAGACAAGTATTTGAAATGTGCAAAACTTGTCATATGGGACTACCTTCCATTTACCCTTCCTTTCTGCTGTACTAAACTAACAGATCTCTTATGATGAATTTATGCTTATTTCAGTAAAGTTATACATACCCCTAATTATGTGATCATTTACAGTTGCATTAAGGTACATCTGGCCATACCACTGCCCTCATTCTCAGAAGGCCATTCCACAGTTGTCAGTTATTCTCAAACATATCAAGGACCAGTTTATGGTCTGCCCTATACCTAACTCCAGTAGAACCTCTGTGAGATCAGGATGTTATTTTTCACAGCTGCAGCTTAGAACGTACTTTTAAAAAGCCATTTCCAAGGCCTCTTGGTCACAACATCTCCCTTGTGGATTATTGCAAGAGCTTCCTGAACTCCTGTACTCCTGCCCCCAAGAGCTATTTTCTGCACAGTATCCAGAGTGATCCTTTTAAAACATGAATCTGATCATGTTACGCTCTTGCTGAAGGCACTGTAATGACTTTCCATCACTTCAGTATAAGATCAAAGCCCTTTACCTGCTCTGGTCCCTCCTCACCTCTCTGACCTTATCTGCTCACACTCACCCCATCTCTCCAAGTGTTCGCTTACCTCGGGGACTTTCTGATGAGGCTCCTTTCTGAAATGTTCTTCCCACATGGTTGACTCCTTTAACTCTTCCTAGTGTGTGCTCAATTATTACTTCATCAGAGAGATCTTCCTGGAACACATTCCCTAAAGTAGCAACACCCTTGTTAGTTTGTAAACAGGCCCCCATACATGGAGGACAAGGAGAGATGGAAGAAAGAGGCAGATGACTCCAGATTGGTAGGTGGCAGCGAGGGAATTTATACACAAAGCTTGTCTTCAGCGGCTGAAAGATGAGCAGATCTCCACACCTGCCTGCCAGAATCTTAAAAGTTTGCATAGAGGCTTTAACTCAGTTCCGTCAGGTGTACCCTCCAGATGGTCTCAACAACGCATTGCTCTCTCAAGGCTGCGTCCTTGAAAACGGCTCCAGCTGTGGGAATGGTGGGCGGAATGTATATTCCAGAGACAGAGGAGGGGTGAGGTGCCTCTGATTGCCTGGGTCAACCAGGGGCCACGTCCTTTCAATGATCTCCTCCACAACCTTCACCCTCTGCTTTTTTTTTTTTTTCTTAAACCAACTTTTTACTACTCGATGTTATATTTTGTATCTGAAACTTCCTGCTCCACAAGGGTAGGTATTTTTTCTGTTGGTCCACTGACAAAGACTCTTAGCACTTTGTTACTGCTCAGCAAATATTTGTGAAATGTCTGGATAAGTGGACTGTTTCTTGCGAGGTGGCACAGACCATTTAGGAGTACTTGTATTGGTCACTTGTTACTAACATACTTTGAAATAATACATTTGTTTTAGGTTTTGATGAAAGTAATTTATCATTAATGTGACAGAATTAATGTTTATTTTATATACACAAGAAGGGATTTACGAAATTTTCTTGTGTCTCCTTCACATCCTTATTTACTTTACTGAGCAGGAGAGAAAAGGGTGAGGTTAATGGAAGCACACCCAAAACAGAATCTCTTTCACTACTCTGCTTATCTTTACCAAAGTCTACTCCTTAGGAGGGTCACAGAATCATGCATCAAAGTGTCTTGACAAGAAAAATAAAAATAAAATGTTGAGAATCTTTTTTTTTTCAAACTAGTGATTCCTTGACTTCATGCTTGATATGGATATTGACATGAGGACTCCTTTAAAATTACTCTACAGCTCCCTCAAAATTCTTGGCCCATAACTGTGGACATTCTGCAGTTATGGACATCACTGCACTTAACATTTCTAAAGATCAAACTTCTACTTAGTGACATATTTATAAAAAGAACCTAATATGGTTCTTAACACACAGTAGGTATTCAGAAATGTTATTTCTCCTTCCCTCACCCTTACCATTATTTTCTCAGCTGTGACAAAGACAAAAGAAATGCTAGTAAGTTATAATTGTTACCAATCTACCCTCCTTTTAGTGTCCTCTTTAGGCCAGGTCAGGCTCTCCTTTATTGGGAAGATTCCAAGTATAAGTAAAGTGGGAAAGGATATTAACAAAATGACTAATGTTACCCATACAATAAAGGCCAAGGTGTAGGAGGATGGGGAGGGTCTAAAGTTTATGGAGTCGGGGTAGATGGAGAGAACTACTAAGTTGAAAGATGAGGAGATGACACCTGAAAGCAACGGGGAGTGGGCAGTTGCCAGAAAAGTGAAATAATTAGCAAGCCATTGGAAGAGAGGCTTTCTAGAAGTTTGGGAAGCACTGCAATTGGAACACCCTTTGTGAAGTTTTTTGAGAGAGTTTATAGTCAAGATTCAAACTGCTCCTAATTAAACTTTTGTCACCAAATTTTAGTTTTTGTTTGTTTTAACTGTAATTCTTTACTTAGGCCAAGCTTAAAGTAAGAGCAAGCCAACCTGCCTTCACCTGGCCCTATTCAAATTCTCTAAGTAACTTGGGTGGGCAATACAAAGCTGAATTTGGAAATATTCCTGGAATTATCCTACATGAATGCCACTCAAACAAGAAGGAAATTCTTAACAATTGGTTGGCAAAGAGCAAAAGGTATTATAAACACACATCTTGTCTCTCTTTGTAGAGGCTTATAAAATGCTGACAAAAATATGTCTAGTACCTCATCATTTGATACACTGCCCAATAAAAAAGGAAGCCAGAGTGGCTAAGATGATATGCCATAAAGAACTGAGGCTGTGAGGAAAGAAAAGGTATTCAGATCCAGTATATATAATGTGAAGGGACAGTTTGTTTTACGAGTTTATAGAGTGAAAGGAAATACTCATGAAAGGTTTTGACATGAAGAGCCAAAGAAATTAGAATTTTAGAAGTTTTGTGATCTGTGGGTCTTTTCAAAAGAGACTATTAAATGGCCAAATTGTTTTTACTTTTTTAAATCCCTTTACAAATTTAAAATTTTATTTATTTATTTATGGTATGCGGGATCTTCGTTCCCCAACCAGGGATTGAACCCATGCCCCCTGCAGTGGATGTGTAGAGTCTTAACCACTGGACTGCCAGGGAAGTCCCTAATTACTTTTTTTTTTTTTAATGAGTCTCTACTGAGATTGGCTGCGAGGAAAGATCCAACTAGCCTGACTTGATGCATGTTACAAAGAAAAAAGCATGTTTTTCTTTTTTAATCTCCTTTTCATTCCCTTTTATCACCTACAAATAAATTTTCGGAGGGCCAATTTTGCTTATCTATCCACAGAGTCTATGACAATATCAAGTACATAATACTCATTCAATGGATTAACTAATGAGTGATTGAGTTAACAATCTAATTTTTACAGAGGAATAACACACCATTTGATCACTGTTGTCTATATTGACAGGACTTATTTATTCTGGACACTTAAGAGACCTAGAATATTTTGTTTTCAATTTTCTGACACGAAAGGCACACATTGAAAAAGAATCAGGAATTATGAATGATGTCCATGTCAAAGAGTGGTCAACTGAGTGGCTATTCATATGTTTATTAGAAATTTGGTTTCTCGCCATTTTATTTCCATCCAGTCACCAGTGGAAGAGATACTCATAAATATTTTATTGAACAGCTTTCATTTTAACATAAGCAGTAAGTTGGAGAGCAGATGCTTCCACATCTACAGGATTGTCTTTGTGATGAAGCCAAATGCCAGGGCTGCTTTGGCAAGAACTTTAATACTGGCTAGGTCTCAGTATCAACTGTCCTCATCAGGATTTTTTTTTCAAGTTATCATATAATAACTTTAAATATTGTATTGACTAGTCTGAAGAAAGCCCTTCAAATTCTCAACGAAAAACATCATAATTTGGGGATAATTACTTGACAGCTCCCTTTCTGAACCCTGGACCATGCTATGTATCCTCTCTTCAGCCTTACTCTTCAGAGGTCAATTTCTCACCATCACTCTGACTCACATAACACCTTCTAGCCTTTAGTGATTCCAGTGATTGATGTGGGAAGCTCTGGTCCAAGTTAAATTCCACACTATCTCCTTTCTCCCTCTGAAGGGTCTTTGCTTCTTCCTTTCACCTGACATAGCTCAATTAATTCTACCTTGGGCAATTTTTATTTTAGATCCTTTAAAGGTATTTTATACCTGTTAAAGGCTGGCAGTGTACTATATTTGGTCACACAGGTTTCTGAGGGCAATGACACAGGGGACATTCAAGCTGAATTAAATTCTTCATATTCGATGTGAGTTTTTTGCCACAAATTCCTGGTCTTACCCTGGTGAGATGGACTGTATCATAAATCAAATATAGTGGCTTAAACAAATAAGTTTATTTTTCCTACATAAGAAGCCCAGAAGTAGTTGATTGCAGGATTCTTTTAGTAACTCAGCAATCAGGGATGACTTAGCCTTCTCATTGTGGTTGCAAGATGGTTGCAGAGGCTCTTGCCATCATATCATATTTGGCCAAGAAAAATAAAGAAGAAAGAAGAAGCAGCACTAGCAGATGTCCACTCCACTTGCATGTCATTAGTCAAAAGTCTGTCACATGGCCAACACTGATAGGATGTTACTTGGGCCAATCTACAATGTCTGCCACACTCCTATTTACCACTTTCCATTAAGGTCTAGGCTTAAAGCTCCTGCCTTAATATTTCACTCAGCCCTCCAGAACTGAGGGCATCTCTGAAACACAAGGTCTTCTCCATCTTATTAATCTAGTGGCAGAAAAAAGAACTCACACAAAAAAGAAGGGGGATATTTGTACCGCTTCATTTCTCCCACCAAGTCCACCACTACCAACCACCATAAAAGCACATTTATTTAATCCTTGATGCTCTCATTTGGTTCCTCACATAACGGTGTCCATCTTCTCTAAGGAAGAGAATTCACTTCTGGAAATAGGAAAGGCTCACCTCAAAATTATATTCTGAATGTAGTATTTGCAGCTTAGAGAACGTCAGTTCCAAGCACCAGGGCACTGTTTAGAGTTGTTCACATCATATCTGGTTTTTATCTTTATCCTTGTTCTCAATAATATTGAAGGACCAGCATGTCATAGAAAAACAATTTGCTTTTCTAAATTTCAAGGACAGATTAATATTCTACCTGAATTTCAAAACAAACAAAAGTTGTCCAGTCTAGGAATTTGGCCTTTAGTGTGTTCTTTTCCTCCAACTTTTTATTTTAGAAAATTTGCTAAAAGGTAACAACAAACACCCTTATATCCTTCACTTACATTCACCAATTTTTAACATTTTACCATCTCTAAATATTTAAGCATTTAGCTCCTAAGACCCAAGATGTTCCCTTATATAATCGTAATACAATGCTTATATTAAAGAAATTAATTATTGATCTGTTATTTTCATATCTTGTGCATATTCTAATTTCTCTTATTACTCCAATAATGTTCCATATGTCTTTTTCCTCCTCTCCAGGGCTCAATCAATGCGTTTAATTGCTATAACTCTCTAGTCTACTATAATCAAGACTGTTTTTTTTTCCTCTTGCATGACACTGATTTTTTTTTTTTTTTTTTTTTTTTTTTTTTTTTTTTTTGCGGTATGCAGGCCTCTCACTGTTGTGGCCTCTCCCGTTGCGGAGCACAGGCTCCGGATGCGCAGGCTCAGCGGCCATGGCTCACGGGCCCAGCCGCTCCACGGCATATGGGATCCTCCCAGACCGGGGCACGAACCCGTATCCCCTGCATCGGCAGGCGGACTCTCAACCACTGCGCCACCAGGGAGGCCCGACACTGATATTTTTGAGAAAAGTAAGCCATTTGTTTGCAGAATGTCTCTCATTTGGATTTGATTGTTTGCTCGTGAGTAGATTCAGGTTAAGCATCTTTAACAAGAATACTACATAGGTGGCTTTGTATCATTCTCAGTGCATCATACAAGGAAATGGATGATGTCATTTTGTCCTGCTACTAGTGATATTAAATTTGATCATTTGGTAAAGGTCGAGTTCACCAAATTTCTCTTCTGTAGTATTACATTCTCCCCTTATAATTCATAACTAATCTCTGAGGTCATATGTTGAGACCATGCAACTATCCTGCTCCTCTACAGTCTTAAACCGAATGGTCTTAGCATCCATTGAAAACTGATTCCTGAATCAATTCCTAAAATTTTGGTTGCAAAATGATGACTTTCCAATTTTATCACTCCTATATTTATTAGATGGCATTTTTCTATAAAAAAAAGAGATTTTCCTTCACTCCCTTCCTCCTTGGCCCTTTGAAAATTAGCTAGTATTATGATAGTTCATAGATTCATTCCTTTTCCATGTATTATAAATCATTTCCATCATTATTTATTTTTGAGGCTCAAATTATCCTAAATTTAGCCAATGGAGCCTCTTCAAACAAGATTTTATGTCCTCTTGAAATACTCCTATCAACTTTTGAGAACTTTTACTCTCTGACATAACAAAATGCATCAGACCCACCTTGTTTCCCTGGATACAGACCCAGAGCCAGCCATTATCCAAGGAGCTCTGGCTCCTTTTATAGAATGGTACTTATAAAAGTCAAGATCTAGGTGCTAAGTATGCTCACTGCTACTGAAGTACTTTTGCTATTAGTTTTATCAGTGGACAGAGCTAGGAAATATGTATCTTAAAAATCATTAACTCATATTGATAACTTCAATTCAAATTTAACACTTACAGTGTTCTTCCTTTCCTCTCATTCCACATTTACAACTTCCTTTTTCCACAGTTGGAAATGAATGTAGTACCATCAATATCAATATATGTACTTACTTGTTCACTCGTAAAATGTTTGAGAAACAGTTTCAGACTTACTATACCCATACTACCACCACTAACTAAATGTATTAAAGGTCAAGATTTCCTTTTGTCCTTGGAATATATCCCACTGGGAATATAGTCAGAGTATGATCAATTTGATATGCAATTATATATTTTCTCATATTTGCATTCAATTTTAGAGTTTTTGCAGTTCTTTGTTGAATTAATATTTCTTGAATATGAAAATAATAACATGGTCCAAGTCAAATCTATATAAAGATGCTTAATAAAGTTTCATTATTTTTTCTAATCTGTTTCCTCATCTCTTCTGTAGGTAACAAAGTTAATCATTCTCTGGTTTATCCTTCTTGTGTTTATTTTACAAAAATAAGTAGATACATCTCCATAAACACAAACATACACATTTTTATTTCCCCTTCTTTCTTTTCACAGATATATACACCATATTTCTGCTTAAACTATATCACTTAGAGTTTTTTTTATTCTTTTATATTTGTGTATTATTTAATTCTGTGGATACACTTTTGTTGATTAGCCTAATCACCAATTATTGGACATATAGGTAACTTTCCAATAATTTGTTGCTACAAATAATGTCATAATGAGTAAGTAATGCATTTTGTATGAGTGTGTTACTAAAGGCGTACCTTTAGGGTAAATTTCTAGAACTGATTTCTAGGTCAAATGGTGTGCAGTTTTGTTATATATTGTCAAATTTCCCTCCATAGGAGTTATACAATTTAACATTTCTAGCATCAGTATAAAAAAGTACCTATTTCCCCACAGTCTGAGCAACAAAAAAGTGTGTAGTCAAACTTTTAAAATTTTCCCAATCTAATCAGAAATGAAGCTTTAATTCAAGGTAGTTTTAATCACATTTATAGTAGTATGGCTGAAGTTGTACATCTTTTCAAGAATTTAAAGGCCATTTTCTCATATGCTGCTAGGTCTTTGTCTCCTTATTTTTTTCCTTTTTTTAAGGACTTGCTATTTCTTGATTTCTTATAATTCTTTATATTTTTCAGAAGTTAGCTCTTAGGATAAATGTTATACAAATATTTTCTCCCAGTTTGTAATTTATATTTTAATTGTATTTTTGGCTCTTTGTTTTCTAGGCAAAAATTGCTTCTTTATGTTTTATATTCACCGGTCTAATAAAAGAAATTGCATCAGGATTTTGAGACTCAAGTAGAAAGCTTTGCCTTTATCCAGATTATAAGGAAATGTATCCATGTTTTCTTCTACTCCATGTATGGTTTCTTTAAAAAAAGAGAGATTTAGACTTCTGATACTTTTGGAGTTCACTTTTGTGTAATCTATGAAATATAAATTTGATATTACTCTTCCAAATGACTATGCAGATGGCGTGTTGCATTTATTAATAAGCCTATATTTTCTACAGTGACTAAGGTGTCATCTTTATCCTATTGTATTTGGGTTTATTTCAGAACTTTCTCTTCTGTTCTACTTTTCTTTCCATCCATTAATATGCCAATACATAACTGTTTTGATTATAGAAAGTTTATAATATATTTCAGTATCTGATAAGTATGCACTGCCCTGTCACTCTATGCTCTTCTCCAAGATTTCATCATTATTCTTGCATGTTTACTTTTCCAAGTGAATTTTTCCATATTAACTTCTGTAGCTACAAATTTAAATTACGTGAATTTTTACTGAAATTGCATTAGGCTCATATATTAACTTAAAGAAAAATGACATGCATATGATATTGAACCGAAAAACAAGGAATGTTTTTGCTTTTGCAAATCTACATTTTTGTCTTTCATGTTTTTTCCTAAGCCTTTTTTTATATTTCGTTGCAGTTTAAAAGGGATTCTTTCCTATTATATCTTTTTTACTGGCTATTGTTTGTGCAGTTGAAAGCTATTGGCTTTTCTATGTTAATTTTTATATCCTATTACTTAATAGAATGTTTATTATATGAGTTTTCTTTTAAGAACTTATTCCCTTGCATTTTCAGAACACTGTCAAATCATTTGCAAACAGGTGTAGTTTTCCTTCTTTTCCATTTTGATGTATATTCCCATACAATGTTAAATAATAGTGGGGAAATAGGCATCTATGCCTTGTTCTTGATCTCAGTATGATTGCTTCTATCATGTGTGTGCATGTGTGCATTCTTATTCCATTAAATATTATCAGATAAATGGGTATCCACTGTGTCAACTCTTTCCAAGTAACTATGATTTTTCTCCCCGGAATTAATATGAAGAAATTGTCTTCATTGATATGAAGATATATGTTAATAGATTTGCAAATATTAAGACATCCTTACGTTTTAAGAATAAATCTCACTTGGTCATAATGTATTATTTTCCTATATAACTGTTCAATTCCATTTGCTAATATTTTATTTAGCATATTTACATCAATGTTCACCAGGAATATTTGGGGTTTTTTTTTGTCTTGTTCTGTTTTCTGCTACCATCAGATTCAGGAACTAATGTTATATTTGTCTCATGAAGTAATTTGAAAGTTTCTGTTCACTTCTGAAGCTCGAGAAAAATTTATATAGCATTAGGATCATCTAGATGTTAACCATTTCATACAATGCCCCTTTGGAAACACCTAGATGGGGTACTTTTTGTTGGGGGAATTTTTTTTTTAATCTTTCACTATTCTCCTGTGAAACTAGTCTATTTCACCTCTTTCTGCAATAGAATTATTTTTACTTAATTGAATGTTCCTAGGAAACTTTATCTCTTACCTAAGTTTACAATATATCTGCATAGAGTTACACAAAGTATTCTGCTATGACTTTTATTATTTCTCTGTCTCTCTAGCTATTTTTTCTTGTAGTTACTTATTTTGTATATATGTGATTTATTGCTTTCTTTCTTTATTAGGTTACATGTCTATTTTTGTTAACTTTTTAAAAAATAACTTTTTTTTTTTACCATAATAGCAAATAATCAAATTATAATATGGACTAAGGAACTGAATAGACATTTATCCAAATAAGACATACAAATGACCATAGGTACATGACAAGTTACTCAACATTACAAAAGATGTAAGGTACAGGATGACCAAAATTAGTACAGCTGTAGGATGTACATCGAAGTTGTTAAGGCAGTAAATCCTAAAAATATTCATCGCAAGAAGAAAGACTTTTTTCTGGTAATCATTTCATAATGTATGTAAGTCATATCACTACCCTGAAAACTCTGATATCATAAAACAAGAAAAATATTTAAAAGGTGAAAACTAAAAGTGCAAAATTATCAAAGAGGACAAACTACTACTGTTTTACCTTTAGAATTATTTTATTAAATCTTAAAGGTACAACAGTTTCTTAACTCTACACATGAACTAATTTTCTTTAGAAGAATGATGTTATGTCTCATTACACCATGATTCTAGCTAACAGTTTTTCAAATTTTTGAGAAAAATCTTGAAAAAGGGTTCAAATATCGTCCAAAACTTTGAAATTTAACATTATCAAAGGGGATGCTTCCACATTCTTACAGAGACCACTGGAGAGACAACAATTCAAAAGCTAAGAAACGGTCTCAAAAGCATTTTTTCACACAATCTTTCCTCCACAGGAAGGTATTGTTCTTACTTAATCGAGTCTACTCACAAAATGGCTCTCTGTACCTGTTCTGGTGTCTTCTGCCATATCACTGCATATTTATGCATGACTGGGTAAGAGTTTCCTGAACACTGTTATTTCGATAACCTAAAGCTCTTCTGTTACCTCTGGGCTCTCAACATCTCCTATTTATACAGTCAAGCCCACGGCAAATAGAAGCTCAGTATCGGCTGGTCTCTGCATAACGCCCACGTCTTCCACCGCCTCCTGGACCATAGTTTCCTCCACCGTATGATCCTCCCACGTTCCTGCTATAGCACTCAGTTTTCCACTCTTCAGTAAATCGTACTTAGAAGGTTTCTGCTTATAATTTCCCAAATCATTGTAATTACTTCCATAATTTCTTCATCCATAGCTGTCAAAACCACCTCTGGAGGCCCCATCCAGGTAGCCATATCGAGATCCTCTACCACCGTATCCTCCTCATCCTCCTCCATAACCAGGGCTAACCCCCAAATTGCCACCTCCAGATCCTCCTCCACACCCATGATAGCCATCCCCAAATGTATGTCCTCTTCCATATCCATCAGCTCCTCCTCCAAGTTTCCTTCCTCGTCCTGGTCCTGCTCCAACATTTCCACCACCACCAGGAGAGTTTCCAAAACTGACGTTGCCTCCTCTTCCACCTCTAGAACTTTGGACTCCCTGCATTTTAGGTCGAGACAAGGCCTTTCTTACTTCTGCATGATGACGATTGATGCTATGGTCTTTCTGCAACACAAGCTTATCCACGGGATCATGGTCATTAAAAGTAACAAATCCAAAGCCTCTTTTCTTTCCAGACTCCCTATCGGTAATTATCTCAATGGCATTGATTTTTCCATATTTCTCAAAGTAATCTCTAAGATGATGCTCCTCAGTATCTTCTTCAATTCCACCAACAAACAGCTTCTTCATGGTGACAAGAGCCCCCAGCTTTCCATAGTCCTCTCTTGGGACAGCACGTTTGGGTGCAACCATTTTCCCATCAATGGAATGAGGTCTAGCAGCCATGGCAACATCCACCTCAGCCATGGATGAAAACGTGACAAAACCAAACCTTCCTGGTTTTTGGCTGGCAGGATGCCTTATTAACACACAGTCTGTAAGGTTTCCCCGTTGCTTGTAGTAGTTCCTCAGACTTTCTTCCATGGATTCAGAGCTTAAGCCACCAATAAAGAGTTTACAGAATTTTCCTTTTCTTTCTTATTCCTCTCCAAAGGAACAGATGTTGAAGTTTTCTTTATCGCAGGCTTACTCGCTTGAGCCATTTTCCCGAAGCTGAGGGGGATGAGGGAGATCTCCAAAGACTAACATGAACCGGAGGGTCCCGACCCCACGGTGAGAACCGAACCTCCACTGCTCCAGCAACAACACCTGTAGGAGCACCTCCACCGGGGACCTGGTGATGCTGCTACTGCTCTGGAGCTGCTGCAGCCCTTGAACCAATCTTGAGTAACTTTCAGTTTTTCTGTAAAACGTCATTTTGAACAGAGTGACCTTTCCTGATCCAGTAATCAAACTTCTTATTACATTTCCTCTACATTGATTTTTTTCCAAACTTTTAATTTTCTCTGCATTGTTATCTTTTTAAAAAAATAATAAATTTATTTATTTATTTTTGGCTATGTTGGGTCTTCGTTTCTGTGCGTGGGCTTTCTCCAGTTGTGGCGAGCGGGGGCCACTCTTCATCGCGGTGCATGGGCCTCTCCCATTGTAGAACACAGGCTCCAGAAGCGCAGGTTCAGTAGTTGTGGCTCACGGGCCCAGCCGCTCTGCAGCATGTGGGATCCTCCTGGACCAGGGCACGAACCCGTGTCCCCTGCACTGGCAGGTGGATTCTTAAGCACTGCACCATCAGGGAAGCCCCTGTTATCTATTTTTGATACAGTTTTCCTCACTAAATTGGGTATTCAATGAAGAGATCACTAATGTGGACTTTAAAGTTTTATACCAAAATACTTACCTATTGCTTTGCCCTTACAATGAGTTCAGATATCTTTTTTGAAAGAAACTATTCAGACTACAAAAAGGATTTTTCTTTTTTGTTGTTTTGTTTTTGTTTGTGTTTTTATACAGCAGGTTCTTATTAGTCATCAATTTTATACACATCAGTATATACATGTCAATCCCAATCGCCCAATTCAGCACACCACCATCCCCCCCCCCACGGTTTTCCCCCCTTGGTGCCCATACGTTTGTTCTCTACATCTGGATCTCAAATTCTGCCCTGCAAACCGGCTCATCTGTAACTTTTTAAAAAATAACTTTTTGGGTTTAATATTATTTTAAAATTTTTATTATTTCTGCCTCATTAATTTTTCTTTTATTTTAATAAGCCTTTCCTTAATTTTTATTTTTTAAGATTTTGTACACTTTTGGAGTTTTGAGTTGGGAAATTAAGAAACTTATTTTTAATTATACATTTCAACTGATATAGATATTTAAGTTTCCTCTGAAAAACGCTGTAAGAAATAGATTCTGATATGTAAGGATTACATTATTTTATTAAAATTTGCATTTATGGTTTTCACTTTCCTTTTTGTCTAGAAATGTTGAGAAAAGTGGTTTTCTTTTTATTTTTTTATAATTTGCAATGGGAAGAGCATTTTTTCCCAGCATTTTATTATACATTATTGAATGTACAGAAGAGTTGAAAGGATTATGCAGTACACATTCATTTATCCACCACTGAGATTTTATTATTCTCAACATTTTGCTAGATAAGCTTTATCACATACCTGTTCATTTATCTATCACCCAAAACTTTAATTTATCAATTGATCTGTTTATCAATTTATCTATTCATCTATAAGTTCATCTCACTTTTTGAAGTGTTTCAAGTAAGTTTCAGACATTAGGATACATGAGCATTAAATAGTTTAGCATTTATATCATTAACTAGAATTCAGTATTTTTTTAGAGTTATTATTGCTTTACTTTAGGTAATTTAACCTATAGTGAAATATACAAGCCATTAATGAGTTTTGACGAATGTTTAGATCTGTTATCCAAACACCTGTCAAGCTATAAGGCATTTTTGTCACCCCAGAAAATTCCCTCATACCTCTTTACAGTCAGTTTCTATTTCCAACACTTCAGAGAAAAACTCTGTGTTTATTTTTTTTTACCATATATTAATGTTTGACTTATAGAACTTTACTTTTAAAACGCTGCTTTTATTTTTTCACCATATATTAATTTCTGCCCATTACAGAACTTTACTTAAATGGACTAATTAATACAGTACATACTCTAACGTGTAAAGCTTCTTTCACTGAACATGATTTTTAAGGTTCATCAAAATCCTTGGCTGCATCAGTATTTATTTTTAAGTGGTGACCAGGTCTCCCATTGTATGAATATACCACAGTTTATCTATTCTCCTGATTATATATATTTGGATTATTTCCAAATTTTGGCTATTATGAAAGAAGCTTTGAACATTTTTGTGGACATGTTTTTACTTCTTTTGGACAAATACCCATGAGTGCAATTGTTGGGTCATAGGGTAGCTATGTACCTCACTTTATAAGAAATTTCCATGACACAGAAGATTTTATAAAATAAAATAGAGACAAATTACATGTTATCAACATTTTAAATGTTTGTTTTCAAATGTCACCATGAAGAAAACAAACAGGCAAGCCACAGTCTAAGAAAAAAAATATTTTCAAAATATCTGAGAACAGGTTTCCAAGAGATATATCTATCTAACTAATATGTCTATATGTATCTAACATATCTATGTACATAAATAGATATATCTATACATGTATATTGATATATTTATGTATATAGATACCTATATAACTAATGTGTCTAATATCTAATATATATTACAGCTTTACACATATATGTGATAGATATATTAAAACAATAAAAATACACACAATGCAATAAAGATGGCAAATATTTGAACAGGCATTTCAAAATACAACTATGTGAATGAAAAATAAGTATGTGAAGAAATGTTCAAATCATTAGTCATCAGCAAAATGGAGATTAAAATCCTAATTATGGGGACTTCTGATTTCTAGTTCTGCATGTAAGGGAACTTGGAAGTCAACACTCCATCCTAACAAGTAAAAAGTTGAACATGATTCTTCTTGGATCCATGAAATAGGGGAGAACACAGGGCAAACCACTGCTCCCAAGATTAGAGAAACAAAGAGCTGAATACAAGGAGTTGTTGATTACCAGATTACTGGAGCAGAGACCTACAAGGAGAAACTGCCTCTGGAAGCAGTGCTGGGATAGAAAAAGCTGAACTATAATTGATAAATTGCTGGAGATAGAGTGAGGGCAACTGTGAGAGTTAAAAACATCAAGAGGAAACCAGTCATGGGAGGCTCCCACAATATTGTGAGATGTACCTCCAGGTAAGGAGTCTGACCAAATTCTGACAGTATTAAATATCAGAGAAAACACCCTCCTGCTTCTGACAGGCAAAAAAAGAATCATTTTGAAATATGCCAGAGCACTCAGTTCTTCCTACCAGGCCTGCCCTCAGGGGAAAATTGTTTAGTGAACCTAATACTAGCTAAAAAGATGTGTATTAAGACACATATAAGAAACTTGGAAGTTGTTACTCTCCCCTAACAACAAATGAAAAGCTGAAGAAACTGAAAAATCAACAACTCTCCTTGAATTCTCAAGAGAGGGGAGGACACAGGACAAACTGCTATTCCTAAGACTGGAGAGATAGATCAATACAGGGAGGCATGGCTCACTAGAGAATCACTAGCTGCAACCCCACAGGAGCCAGTGCCACGGTAGGAAAGCCTTGGCTGTAATCGATGAATCACTGGAGGCTCAGAGCAGACAGCTCTGAGAGTTAAAAACTTCAAGGCATCTAGTCTTGGGGGACTCACAATATTTTAAAATTTACCTCCAGGAGCTTGACTAGGTTCCTACAGTAAATATCAGCGAAAAATCCTCTCCTGCTTCCTGCAGGGGGAAGGGAAAAGGAACCATTTTGAAATACTCCAGAGCACTCTGTTCTTCTTAACAAGGCCTGCCCTCAGAAGAAACTAGTTAAACTGGGCCTAACCTGCTGGGGAAGGGAAATACTCGACTCCAGCCCATTCTAGCCAACCTGTCCTACCTAAGGAGGGAGAAAAAAAAAACCCTGAGAAACCCCTGTTAAGTTCACAGGCTAGAGGCATAGGCTCCCTAAAAGACTGATATCTAATCAAAGGACTATAAAATGCCTTCCCTCCCCACAAACCTCACCATCATATTATTAGTGGCCTGTTTACAGGCAGCTCTTCTTACTCCTCTTACCTCTTGTCTGGCTATCAAGAAAAAAAATCACAAGACATACCAAAAGGCAAAAAAATATATATATATTGAAGAGATAGAGTAAGCATCAGAACCAGACATGGCAGGGGTGTTCAAAATATCAGACTAGGATTTTAAAACAACTATGATTAATATGCTAAGGGCTCTAATGGGTAGAGTGGGCAGCATGCAAAAACAGATGGGTCATGTAAGCAGAGAGATGGAAATTCTAATAAAGAGTCAAAAAGAAATAATAGAAATCAAAAATACTATAATAGAAATGAATACTGCCTTTGATGGACTTATTAGTAGATGTGACACAGCTGAGGAAGGAAACTTTGAGCTAGAGGATGTATCACTAGAATTCTGGAAAACCAAAAACAAAGAGAACAAGAAAGTTGAATCAATAATTAATAACCTCCTAAAACTGAAAGTAGCAGGCCCAGATGTGTTCACTGGTGAATTCTACTGAACACTTAAGGAAGCAATTATACCAATTCTCTACAATCTCTTTCAGAGAGCAGAAGCAGAAATGTTACTTCCTAATTCATTCTATGATGCCATCATGACCCTAATACCAAAACCAGACAAAGATATAAGAAAACTGCAAACTATTGTCTTTCATGAACACAGATGTAAAAATTCTCAACAAAATATTAGCAAATCAAATCCAATAATGTATAAAAAGATAATATACCATGACCAAGTGGGATTTATCCCATGTATGAAAGCCTGTTTCAACATTCAAAAATTAATTATTGTAATCCATCATATCAACAGGATAAAACAGAAAAATCATATGATCATATCAATAGATGCAGAAAATGCATTTGATAAAATCTAACAGCCATTCATAATAAAAGTTCTCATTAAACTAAGAATAGATGATAATATCCTCAACTTTATAAAGAATATCTACAAAAAATATATACAACATCATACTAGATGGTGAGAATCTCAAAGCTTTCCAACTAAGGTCAGGTACAAGGCAAGGATGTTCCCTTTCAGCACTCCTTTTCAACATCATACTGGAAGTTCTATCCAATTCAGTAAGAAAAGGAAAAGAATGGAAAGGAAAGGAAAGGAATAAAGATTGGAAAGGAAAAAATAAAATTACTTCTTTTTGCAAATAGATTTATTTTTCTATGTATAAAATCCAAAAGAACTGCTAAAAATCTCCTGGAACTTATAAGTGATTATAACAAGGTTGCAGGATACAAAGTTAATACACAAAAGTCAAATGCTTTCCTATATATCAGGAATGAACAAATACAACTTGAAATTAAAAATATAATACCATTTACTTTAGCATCCATGAAAACCAAATACTTGAATACAAATTTAATAAAATATGTACAAGATATACACAAGGAAAACAAAAAACTTTGATGAACAAAATCAAAGAGGTAAATAGAGATATGTTCTATGTTCACCTAGAGGAAGACCCAATATTTTCAAAATGTCAGTTCTTCTTTACTTGATCTATAGATCCAATGCAATTTCAATCCAAATACCAGAAAGTTATTTTGTATATACTGACAAACTGATTTTAAAGTTTATGTTGGCAAAAGCCAACATAATATTGAAGGAGAAGAACAAAGTTGGACTGACAATACCTGACTTCAAGACTTACTATAAAGCTACAGTAACCAATACAGTGTGGTATTGGTGACAGAATACACAAATAGATCAGTGGAACAGAATAGGGAGCACAGATATAGACCCCCATAAATATAGTAAACTGATGTTTGACAAAGGAGCAAAGGCAACACAATGGAGCAAAGATAGTTTTTACAAGAAACATTGCTGGAACAACTGGACATCTACATCCAAAAAAAAAACAAAAACAAAGGAATCTAGATATAAACTTTACACCCTTAACAAACACTAACTCAAAATGAATCACAGATCTAAATCTAAAATGCAAAACTATAAAACTCCTAGAGGATAACAAAGATGAAAACCTAGATGACTTTGGGTGGCAATGACTTTTTAGATACAACACCAAAGGTATGATCAATGAAAGAAGTAATCGATAAGCTGGCTTCATTAAAATTACAAACTTCCACTCTGTAAAAGACAATGTCAAGAGAATGAAAAGACAAGACACAGACTGGGAGAAAATGTATGCGAAAACACATCTAATAAAGTACTGTTATCTAAAATATGCAAAGAAATCTTAAGCTAAATAATAAGAAAACAAACAACTCGATTCAAATTATGCCAAAGACACTTGACAGACACTTCACAAGAGAAGATATACAGATGGCAAATAAGCACATGTAAAAATGCTTCACATCATATGTCATCAGGGAAATGCAAATTTAAACAACCATGAAATACCACTTCACACTTATTAAAATGGCCAAAATATGGAATACTGAAAAACTAAATGCTGGTGAGGATGTGGAGCAACAGGAACTCCTATGCATTGCTGGTGGGAATGCAAAATGGTACAGCCACTTTGAAAGTCAATGTGACAGTTTCTTACAAAAGTAACTATATCTCTACCATATGATATAGCAATCATGCTCCTTGGTATTTACCCCCAAAAGTTCAAAAGTTATGTCCACACAAAAACCTGCATATGTATGTTTATGGCAGCTTTATTCATAATTGCCAAAACTTAGAAGCAATCAAGATGTCCTTCAGTGGGTGAATGGATAAATAAACTTTGGAACATTCAGACAATGGAATATCATTTAGTGCTAAGAAGAAATGACATGTGAAAAGACAGGGAGGAACCTTAAATGCATATAAGTGAAAGAAGCCAATCTGAAAAGGCTACATATTGTATGATTCCAACAATATGACATTCTGGAAAGGCAAAACAATGGAGAAAATTTAAAAAAATCAGTGGTTGGCAGGAGTTGGGTGGAGGAGGAATGAAAAAATGGATCACAGAGAATTTTTAGAACATTGAGAACACTCTGTATGACACCATAATAATGGATACAGTATATATTTGCCCCAACCCATAGAATGTACAACATCAAGAATGAACCATAATGTAATATATGGACTTTGGGTGATTATGATATGTTGATGTGGGTTCATTAGTTGTAACAAACGTACCACTCTGGTAGGAAATGTTGATAATAGGGGAAAACATGTATGTGTGGAGGCAGGGAATGTATGGAAAATATCTGTACCTTCCTCTCAATTTTTCTGTGAATCTAAAACTGCTCTGAAAAAACACTGTCTTAATTTTTTTAAGGCATTAAAAAGACAAAGGAAAAGAAATAATGGGATACCAAGACACATCTACCATAATAAGTAACTTATTAAAAACTGAAAATAGAAAGTGTTGGAAAGATTTGGAAAAACTGAAACCTCATACCGAGTATAATTTTTACTTCCTGTTTCTCTCAGAGTTTAGTTATTAGGTGTATATATAGTTCTGATTTTATGATTTCTTGGTAACATAACATTATGAATATCTATTTTATGTAATATTATTTTTATTATTATGAAGCATTCTTCAACTCATAATACACTTCTATTAATACAGTTTGTCTTTCTCATACATTATTTGTCTTTAAATAAAATTTAGCTTTTGCTTTTTTATTATTAATGTTTCTATGCTAAATCTATTTTTTCATTCTTTAAGTGTCAACTTATCTGCATCTTTATTTCTTGCAGACAGATTATATTTGGAACATGTTTTTACATTCATTATGATGATCTCTGTCTTTTAATTGGTGACTTCAGTCCATTTACCTTTAATGTAATTATTCATATGATTGAAATTAGGTATACCATTTTTCTAACGTTTTCTATTTTTCCCATCTGTCTAAAAATATATTCTGTTCCTTCTATTCTGTAACTTTTTTGTGTTTATTGTATAGTTTTTATCATTCAACTTAATGTTTTTTTTTAGATTTACCTTTTTTATTTTATTTTCAGAATGGTTGCTCTAGGGATTACAAAAGACATCATTATCTTATCACAGTCTATTTAAAGTTAATGTAACATCACTTTGTACATAAAGTAAGAATTTGGAAATAAATATCTTATTTTACTTCCCTCATATATTAAACTATTTTATATGTATTATATATACATATATTATAAATTACACAACACAGTGTTATAATTTTTGCTTTAAATTGATATAAGCAATAGATTCACTGCAACCAATCCCTATGAAAAACGTTTTTTTTAATTAATATAAAAACTCATCCTAAAATTCATGTAGAATCTCAAGGGATTTTGTTCGTTTGTTTGTTTTTCAAAATTCATTTAATCTATTAATGAGGGAAGCATTAGGATTATAATACTGGTTCAAGAATTGGAGAAATTGGGGACTTCCCTGGTGGTCCAGTGGTAAAAAATCCATCTTACAATGCAGGGGACACAGGTTCGATCCTTGATCAGGGAACTAAGATCCCACATGCCGCAGGGCAACTAAGTCCACGCGCCACAACTACTGAGTTGAACTCCTCAACTAGAGAGCCTGTGTATCACAAACTACAGAACCCACATGCTCTGGAACTCGTGTGCCACAACTACAGAGCCCACGTGCCCTGGAGCCTGCACGACACAACTAGAGGAGAAAACCCGCACACCACAACTAGAGAGAAGCCCATGCGTCGGAACAAAAGATCCCGCATGCCTCAGCAAAGATCCTGTGTGCCACTACTAAGACCTGATGCAGCCAAAAATAAATAAATAAATAAATAATAAATATTTGAAAAAAAGAATTGGAGAGACTGAATATATAGCAAAAGAAAGAGAGAAGGAAAGAAAGAAAAGAAAGAAAGAAATGTTGCTCTGGAATTATATTTTCTACTGGAAAAAATCATTTGCATTTTTATCAGACAAAAATCTACAAGTTAACTGGTAGTTTCGCAGAGTTTACTACTAATCAATACTAAATAGTAAGTCAAAGGTACACTCTGTTAGAGAATGAACAATCTGTGGTCTGCAATTAGCTAAAGCCCCAGTATAATGTTGAAAGGACACATAGTGTTCTTTTTGCCTAATTTTCACGTTGGGGATAATTGTTCTTAACAGGATTTAGGGCAAATTACCTCAAATCTCTGTGAACTTCAATGTCTTTACTTCGTTAAATTAATTTTTATTGGAGTATAGTTGCTTCACAATGTTGTATTAGTTTCTGCTGTACAGCAAAGTGAATTACCCATACATATACATATATCCCCTCTTTTTTGAATTTCCTTCCCATTTAGGTTACAACAGAGCATTGAGTAGAGTTCCCTGTGCTATACAGTAGGTTCTCATTAGTTATCTATTTTATACATAGTCGTGTATATATGTTAATCCCATTCTCCCAATTCATCCCACCCCTCCTTTCCCCCTGGTATCCATATGTCCGTTCTATACATCTGTGTCTCTATTTCTGCTTTGCAAATAAGTTCATCTGTACACCTTTTCTAGATTCCACACATAAGTGATATTATACAATATTTGTTTTTCTCTTTCTGGCTCACTTCACTCTATATGACAGTCTCTAGGTCCATGCATATCTCTGCAAATTTCACACTTTCACTCCTTTTTATGGTTGAGTAATATTCCATTGTGTATATATATACCACATCTTCATTATCCATTCTTCTGTGGATGGACATTTAGGTTGCTTCCATGCCCTGGCTATTGTAAATGGTGCTGCAATGAACAGTGGTGTTGCATGTATCTTTTTGAATTACGGTTTTCTCTAGGTATATGCCCAGGAGTGGGATTATTGGGTAATATGGTAATTCTATTTTTAGTTTTTTAATAAACCTTCATACTGTTCTCCATAGTGGCTGTATCAATTGACATTACACTAACAGTTTAAGAGGGTTCCCTTTTCTCCACATCCTCTCCAATATTTATTGTATGTAGATTTTTTTATGATGGCCATTCTGACTGGTGTGAGATGATACCTCATTGTAATTTTGATGTGCATTTCTCTAATAATTAATGATGTTGATGATCTTTTCATGTGTTCATTGGCCATCTGTATGTCTTCTTTGGAGAAATGTCTATTTAGGTCTTCTGCTCATTTTTTGATTGGGTTGTTTGTTGTTTTGATATTGAGTGGCATGAGCTGTTTGTATATTTCAGAGATTAATTCCTTGTCAGTTGCTTCATTTGCAAATATTTTCTCCTATTCTGAGGGTTGTTGTTTCATCTTGTTTATGGTTTCCTTTGCTGTGCAAAAGCTTTTAAGTTTCATTAGGTCCCATTTGTTTATTTTTCTTTTTATTTTCATTACTCTAGGACGTGGATCAAAAAAGATCTTGCTGTGATTTCTGTCAAAGAGTGTTATAACTAGGGTTTTCTCTTAAGAGTTTTATAGTGTCTGGCCTTACATGTAGGTCTTTAATCCATTTTGAGTTTATTTTTGTGTATGGTGTTGGGGAGTTTTCTAATTTCATTCTTTTACATGTAGCTGTCCAGTTTTCCCAGCACCACTTATTGAAGAGACTATCTTTTCTCCATTGTATATTCTTGCCTCCTTTGTCATAGATTAGGTGACCATAGGTGTGTGGCTTTATGTCTGGGCTTTCTATCCTGTTCCATTGATCTATGTTTCTGTTTTTGTGCCAGTACCATACTGTCTTGATTACTGTAGCTTTCTAGTATAGTCTGAAGTCAGGTTGCCTGATTCATCCAGCTCCACTTTTCTTTCTCAAGATTGCTTTACTATTCAGGGTCCTTTGTGTTTCCATACAAATCGTAAAATATTTTGTTGTAACTCTGTAAAAAATGCCATTGGTAATATGACATGGATTGCATTGAATCTGTAGATTGCTTTGGGTAGCATAGTCATTTTCAAAATATTGATTCTTCCAATCCAATAACATGGTATATCTCTGCATCTGTTAGTGTCATCTTTGATTTCTTTTATCAGTATCCTATAGTTTTCTGAGTACAGGTCTTTGGTCTCCTTAAGTAGGTTTATTCTTAAGTATTTTATTCTTTTTTCTGCAATGGTAAATGGGATTGTTCCTTAATTTCTCTTTCTGATCTGTCATAGTTAGTGTATAGGAATGCAATAGATTTCTGTGTATTAATTTTATATCCTGCAACTTTACTGAATTCATAGATTAGCTCTAGTAGTTTTCTGGTGGCATCTTTAGGATTCTCTATGTATAGTATCATGTCATCTGCAAAGAGTGACAGTTGTATTTCTTCTTTTCCGATTTGGATTCCTTTTATTTCTTTTTCTTCTCTGATTGCCATGACTAGGACTTCCAAAACTATGTTGAATAAAAGTGGGGAGAGTGGACATCCTTGTCCGGATCTTAGAGGAAATCCTTTCAGTTTTTCACCACTGAGAATGATGTTTGCTGTGGGTTTGTTATATATGGCTTTTATTATGTTGAAGTAGGTTCCCTCTATGCCCACTTTCTGGAGAGTTTTTACCATAAATGAGTGTTGGATTTTGTCAAAAGCTTTTACTGCATCTATTGAAATGATCATATAGTTTTTATTCTTCAATTTGTTAATATGGTGTATCACATCGATTGATTTGCATATACTGAAGAATCCTTGCATCCCTGTTATAAATCCCACTTGATCATGGGGTATGAGCCTTTTAATGTGTTGTTGCATTCAGTTTGCTAGTATTTTGTTGAGGACTTTTGCATGTATGTTCATCAGTGATATTGGACTATAAATTTCTTCTGTTGTGATTCCTTTGTATAGTTTTGGTATCAGGCTGATGGTGGCCTTGTAGAATGAGCTTGGGAGTGTTTCTCCCTCTGCAACTTTTTGGAAGAGTTTGAGAAAGATAGGTGTTAGCTCTTCTCTAATTATTTCATAGAATTCACCTGTGAAGCCATCTGGTCTTTGACTTTTGTTTGCTGGAAGACTTTTAATCACAGTTTCAATTTCATTACTTGTGATTGGTCTGTTCATATTTTCTGTTTCTTCCTGGTTCAGTCTTGGAAGGTTGTAACTTTCTAAGAATTTTTCCATTTCTTCCAGGTTGTCCATTTTTTTTGGCATATAGCTGCTTGTAATAGTCTCTTATGATCCTTTGTATTCCTGTGGTGTCAGTTGTAACTTTTCCTTTTTCATTTCTAATATTATTGATTTGAGTCCTCTCCCTTTTTTCCTTTCTTTACTTGTCTGGCTAAAGGTTTATCAATTTTATTTATCTTCTCAAGAAACCAGTTTTTATTTTTGTTGATCTTTGCTACTGCTTTGTTTCTATTTCATATTTCTGCTCTGATCTTTATGATTTCTTTCTTTCTACTAACTTTGGGTCTTGTTTGTTCTTCTTTCTCTAGTTGCTATAGGTGTAAGGTTAGGTTGTTTATTGGAGATTTTTCTTGTTTCTTGAGGTGGTATTGTAGTGCTATAAACTTCTCTCTTAGAACTGCTTTGGCTGCATCCCATAGGTTTTGGGTCGTCGTGGTTTCATTGTCATTTGTCTCTAGGTATTTTTTGATTTCCCCTTTGAGTTTTTCAATGATCCCTTGTTTATTATTTAGCATATTCTTTAGCCTCCATGTGTTTGTGTTTTTTAGTTTTTTTATTTTTCTGTAATTGATTTCTAATCCATAGCATTGTAGCCTGAAAAGATGCTTGATACAATTTCACTTTTGTTAAATGTATCAAGGCTTGATTTGTGAACCAAGCTGTGTGATCCATCCTGGAAAATGTTCCATGTGCATTTGAGAAGAAAGTGTATTCTGCTGCTTTTGGATAGAATGTCCTATAAATATCAATTAAGTCTATCTGTTCTAATGTGTCATTTCAGGCTTGTGTTTCCTTACTAATTTTCTGTCTGGATCATATGTCCATTGGTGTAAGTGGTGTGTTAAAGTCCCCCACTATTATTTTTGTACTGTACATTTCCCTGTTTATGACTGTTAGCATTTGCACTATGTATTGAGGTGCTCCTATGTTGGGTGCATAAATATTTACAATTGTTATATCTTCTTCTTGTATTGATCCCTTGATCATTATGTAGTGTCCTTCCTCGTGTCTTGTAACAGACTTTATTTTAAAGTCTATTTTGGGGCTTCCCTGGTGGCGCAGTGGTTGAGAGTCCGCCTGCCGATGCAGGGGACACGGGTTCGTGCCCCGGTCTGGGAAGATCCCACATGCCGCAGAGCGGCTGGGCCCGTGAGCCATGGCCGCTGAGCCTGTGCTCCGGAGCCTGTGCTCCGCAAGGGGAGAGGCCACAGCAGTGAGAGGCCCGCCTATCGCAAAAAAAATAAAATAAAATAAAATAAAAATAAAAAAATAAAGTCTATTTTGTCTAATACGATTATTGCTACTCCAGCTTTCTTTTGATATTGCATGGAATATCTTTTTCCATTCTCTCACTTTCAGTCTGTATGTGTCCCTAGGTGTGAAGTGGGCCTCTTGTAGACAGCATATATATGGGTCTTGTTTTTGTATCCATTCAGCCTGTCTGTGACTCTTGGTTGGAGCATTTAATCCATTTAAGGTAGTTATCAATATGTATGTTCCTCTTACTATTTTCTTAAGTGTTTTGGGTTCCTTTTTGTAGGTCTTTTTCTTCTCTTGTCTTTCCCACCTAAAGAAGTTCCTTTAGCATTTGTTGTAAAGCTATTTTGGTAGTGCTGAATTCTCTTGGCTTTTGTTTTCTGTAAAGCTTTTGATTTCTTTGTTTAATCTCAATGAGATCCTTGCTGGGTAGAGTAGTCTTGGTTGTAGGTTTTTCCCTTTCAACACTTTAAATATATCTTGCCACTCCCTTCTGGCCTTCAGAGTTTCTGCTAAAAAATCAGCTGATAACCTTATGCGGATTCCCTTGTATGTTATTTGGTGTTTTTTCCTTGCTGCTTTTTTTTTTTTTTTTTTTTTTTGCGGTATGTGGGCCTCTCACTGTTGTGGCCTCTTCCGTTGTGGAGCACAGGCTCTAGACAAGCAGGCTCAGCGGCCATGGCTCACGGGCCCGGCCGCTCCGCGGCATGTGGGATCCTCCTGGACCGGGGCACGAACCCGTGTCCCCTGCATCGGCAGGTGGGCTCTCAACCACTGCGCCACCAGGGAAGCCCTCCTTGCTGCTTTTAATACTTTTTCTATGTATTTAATTTTTGTTTGATTAATATGTGTCTTCACATGTTTCTGCTTGGGTTTACCCTGTGCGGGACTCTGTGCTTCTTGGACTTTGTTGACTATTTCCTTTCCTATGTTAGGGAAGTTTTTGACTATAATCTCTTCAAATATTTTCTCAGGCCCTTGCCCTTTCTCTTCTTCTTGAACCCCTATAATTCGAATGTCAGTGTGCTTAATGTTGTCCCAGAAGTCTCTGAGCCTGTCCTCATTTCTTGTCATTCTTTTTTCTTTATTCTGCTCCTCGGCAGTTATTTCCACCATTCTCTCTTCCAGCTCACTTATCTGTTCTTCTGCCTCAGTTATTCTGCTATTGATTCTATCTAGTGTATTTTTCATTTCTGTTATTGTGTTGTTCATCACTGATTTTTCTTTATTTCTTCTAGGTTCTTGTTAAACATTTCTTGTATCTTCTTAATCCGTTCCTCCATTCTAATTCTGAGATCTTAGATCATCTTTACTGTCATTACTCTGAATTCTTTTTCAGGTAGATTGCCTATTTCGTCTTAATTTATTTAGTCTTGTGGGATTTTACCTTCCTCCTTCGTCTTCAACATATTTCTCTGTCATCTCATTTTTTCTAACCTACTGTGTTTATGGTCTCCTTTCCGCAGCCTGCAGGGTCATAATTCCTCTTGCTTCTGTTTTCTGCCCCCTGGTGAGTGAGTTTGGTCCAGGGGCTTGTGTAGGCTTCCTGGAGGGAGGGACTGTTTTCTGCACTCTGGTAGGTGGAGCTGAGTCTTTTCCCTCTAATCAGGAGGGCCACATCAGGTGGTGTGTTTTGGGATGTCTGTGAGCTTAGTATGACTTTAGGCAGCCTGTCTGCTATTGGGTGGGGCTGTGTTCCTGTCTTGCTGGTTGTTTGGTGTGACACATCTAGCACTGGAGCTTGCAGGCAGTTGGGTGAAGGTGGTTCATGGTATTGAGATGGATACCTCCAGGAGAGCACATGCCGATTAATAGTCCCTGTGCCTGGGAATTCTCTGGTGGTCCAGCATCCTGGAATCAGCACGCCCATCCTGGAGGCCCAGGCTCAACCCCTGACCGGGAAAAAAAGAGCCCACCAGTTTCACAGTGTGACCAGAGAAAAAAGAAAGAAAATAAAGAAGAAAAGAAAACCAACAGGCAAACAAAACCCAAGGCAAATAACAAAGAGAAAAACAAACACACAGTAGCAACAACACAACACATAGAACAAAAAAAGAAAAGAGAGAAGAAAACAAATAAACAGATACAGCAAATCTAAGACTAATGATGACAACAAAACCAAACTAACAGAAACAAAGAAGCAGATAGAAAAGAAAAAAAGAAAAGCAAAATAAATAATTTAACCCCCCAAAAAACAAAAAATCAAGAGAACAAACAAAAGAATTTTAAAAATGAATGAATGGATTCTCTGGCATTCCACTCTCTTGGATTCGGCGCTCTTACCCCAGAGGCAGAGGCCCGACCCCTGGCCTGGGAACCAAGACCGCACAAGCCGTGTGGCACAGCAAAAAAAAAAAAAAAGAAAGAAAGAAAGAAGAAAACAAAAGAAAACCAACAAAACCCAAGACAAATGATAAAAGTAAAACCAAAGAAAACAAAAAATAAAAGAACAATGTAACAAACAAAAGAACCCAAAGCAAAAACTAACAAAAAACAGTAACTAATCTAAAATAAATGCAAAGAAAACACAAAGCAAACATACAAAAATTATCAAAAAAAGTAAAACCAAAAAACAAAACAAAGAACAAAAACAATAACAAGATTAAAACACAAATCAACAAAAAGCAAAATAAAAATAGAATAAAATATATTAATTTTTTTAAAAAAATAAAAAGAGAAAAGAAAAATAAGTAAAAAATTAAAAGTAATAAAAAAAAGAAATCAACAACAGGGACTTCCCTGGTGGCACAGTGGTTAAGAATCTGCCTGCCAATGACCAGGGCACACAGGTTTGAGCCCTGGTCCAGGAAGATCCTACATGCCATGGAGCAGCTAAGCCAGTGTACCACAACTACTGAGCCTGCACTCTAGAGCCCACGAGCCACAACTACTGAGCCTGCGTGCTGCAACTATTGAAGCCCACGCACCTAGAGTCTGTTCTCCACAACAACAGGAGCCACTGCAATGAGGAGCCCATGCACCACAATGAAGAATAGCTCCCACTCACCACAACTAGGGAAAGCCTGCGCACAGCAACAAAGACCCAATGCAGCCAAAAAAAAAAAAAAAGGAAACAGAACAAAACAAAAAGAAAAAAATAGTAATAATCATATTTTTCTGAGGCCTGTGCTGTCAGTGTCCTTGCCCCCCCCCCCCCCAGTGAGCCACAGCCCACTGCTGCCTCCCCAGAAGGCCCTCTGATACCCCTAGGTAGGTCTCTGGACCCAGTGTGGGTACTGTGGGGACAGCTCAGACACTGACCTGGCCCACCTCCTGTGTGTACTTGTCCCCAAAGTCCACAGCTGCTAAAGTTAGGCTGGTCTCAGTTGTGGGAGTACTCATTGTCCATCAGATATTCCACACATGCAGGGTTTACCAAGCAGATCACAGGGATCTGGCCTCACCTCTGCGTGTGGGCCACCCTCAGGCGTCTGTTCCCCACCCAGGCAAGAGGGGGTGAAAGTAGCAGCTGATTGGGTCTCTTAGGCTGATTGGGACATTTATTCAGGCCATGGAGGGATAAGGTAGCCACAACCAGGGTTGTGCGAAGTGCCTGCGGCAGCAGAGACCAGCAAGAAGTTGCAACAGACTAGGATCCACTCACTCTGGTGGGATTCCCTCCCAGTGCCCACACAGGCAGGGGCTAGTGGGTGGGGAAGGAGACTTCAGTGGTCGGCCTGCCTCTTGTGCACCACTCAACAGTGGTACCTCATTTCCAAGGCAGTCCATGCTTCCTCTAGGAGCATTCCTGGCCATGGAGCACCTCACTCCCATCCCCTCAGGCTGGCTCTGCACAGCCAACAGCAGTCCTATCCCCAAATCCACTCTCCTAACCCTACACTTTAGCACTCTGACCCCACCAGCACTGGCAGCTTCTCATCTCAGGAGGTGCCCAGGGCTGATTCCGGAGGAGGCTTTTGTATGGGCAGCATGTGTGGGCAGCATGTGTGGGCCTGCTGGGGCCCGCATGGTCAAAGGAGGGTTTGGCAGTAGTGGCACTAAGGACCCTGGAGCCTGCGTGGCACTCTCAAGGGATCTTGAACAGCAAAATAATTTGGAGAAAGAAGAATGTAGCTAGAGGACTCCCAAATCCTGATTTCAAAACCTCCTAGAAAGCTACAATAATCAAAACAGTATGGTATTGGCATAAAGACAGATATATAGACCAACAGAAGAATAAAGAGCTCAGAAATAAATTTTGGCATATATGGTTATTTGATTTTTGATAAATGTTTCAAGGCCACCCAGTGGGGGAAAAGACAATCTTTTCAATAACTGGTGCTGAGAAAACTGAATATCCACATGCAGAAGACTTAACATGGCATACAAAAATAACTCAGAATGCATCAAAGACCTAAATGTGTGACCTAAAACTATGAAACTCTTAAAAGAAAACATAGGGTAAAATCTTTATGTTATCAGGTGTAGCAATGACTTCTTGGATATAACACCAATGTCAGAGGCAACAAAATGAAAAATAGCCATATTGGATTTCATGAAAATTTTAAACTTTGTTAATCAAAAAATAATATTAACAGAGAAAAAAGGCAACCCACAGAACAGAAGAAAATATTTTCTATCATATATCTAATACGGGATTAATATCCAGAATATAGAGACAACTCGTAAAATTCAACAACAATAAAACAAACAATTTGGTTTAAAAATGGGAAGAGGACTTGAATAGGTATTTCTCCAAAGATAAACATCACTAACCGCTAGTGAAAGGCAAATCAAAGCTACAATACTACCTGACATCCATTAGGATGACTACAATAAAAATTCCAGAAAATATAAAGTGTTGGTGAAGATGTGGAGAAATTGGAACCCTTGCATACTGTTGGCAGGAATGTAAAATGATATAGCTCTTGTGTAAAACGTATGGTGAGTCTTAAAAAAATTAAAAATAAAAGTATCTTATGATTCAGCAATTCTTCTTCTGTGTATACATCCCAAAGAACTGAAAACAGGGTCTCAAAGAGATATTTGTACACCCATGTTCAGTGCAGCATTACTCACATTAGCTAAATCATGTAAGCAGCCCAATTGTCCATCAACTGATGAATGGATAAGTAAACTGTGGTATACAGTACAATGGAATATTATTTGGCCTTAAGAAGGAAGGAAATTCTGATATATGCTACAATGTTGATGAACCTTGAGGACACTGTGTTTAAGTAAAATAAGCCAGTCACAAAAAAGAAAAACACTGTCTGACTCTATCTGATGTACTTAGACTAGTCAAAGACAGAAAGCAGAATGGTGGTTGCCAGGAACTGGGTACATAATTTCACTTTTACTAGATGAAACCAGCTACAGGCATGGATGGTGGTGATCATTGCACAACATTATGAATGTATTTAATACCACTAAAATATACACTTAAAATGGTTAATATTTGTATATACAAATATCAAGCCATTATGTTGTACAACTGAAACTAATATGTCAATTATACCTCATTTTAAAAAATGGTTAAGATGCTAAATTTTATGTTATGTGCATTTTACCACAATAAAAAACTGGGAAAAATCATATATGTTTTCAATAAATTAAGAGAAAAATATAGTTTATTATATTTATCCATATTGATCATTTCTGATACTCTTCAACCCTTCCCCTAAATCTGACTTTCTGTATATTATTATCTCACTTAATGAAGTACTTCCTTTGACATTTCCTTTAGTTCATGTCTCTTGGTGATGAAATCTCTTAGTTGTTCTGTTTTTTCACTGGATATGGAATTTTGGATTGACTGAATTTTTTTTTCTTTCAGCACCTTAAAAATAATTGTCCACTGTCTTCCTGTCTTCTGTTCTCCACTCTTTCTAATGATATGTCATTCATCATTCTTAACATTGTTCCCATGTATACATATTTTGGATTTCCCACCACCCCCAGTTTCTTTAAAGAATTTTTTTTTCTTTATCTTTTCAATAGTTTGACCATCATTCACTTAGGTCTTTTTTCCTTGTATTTACCTTTCTGGGGTTTGCTGAGTTTCGTGTTTCTTTCCATTTATGTCTTTCAATATATTTGGAGAAATTCCAGTCATTTCCTCAACTAAATGTCTGCCTTATTCTTTCTCTCTTGATCTTCTCACACTCCAAATATATAGAGATATGTTAAAATTTTTGATATTTACCCATGTCACTGAGGCTCTTTTCATTTGTTGTACAATTATTTTCTTTCTATTCTTAAGATTAGACAATTTCTATTGTTCTATTTCAAATTCCATAATTTTTTTCTTCTGTCATCTTTATTGTGATGTTAAGCCAGTTCAGTGAATTTTCATGTCAGTTATTCTATATTTAAGTTCTAGAATTAACACAGGGGTTTTAGGTTTTTTTTCTTTACAGTTTTTATTGTTATGCTGAGATTCTCTACCTGTTTTATCACTATGAGAATACACTCTTTACATCACTGGGCATAATTACAGGCTACTTTAAAATGCCTGTCTGGTAATTCCAATGTCTTGGTCATCACAGATTTAGTTTCTGTTGATCTTCTTTTCTCTTAAGTGTGAGTCATATTTTCTGTTTATTTATATAGTAATTTTGAATATTATATTTTCTGGATGTGGTGATTGATGCATTATTGAAACTGAATTGTTACTGTCTTCTGAAGAATGCCAATTGTTTTTGTTTGTTTTAACAATTAAGTTGGCTGAATTCAAGTTCTAAACTCTCTCCCCCATGATGAGTGGAAGCTACAATTTCTGTTTTGTTCTTTTAGTCTTACTGGACTTAATTTTGAGTGAGCTCTGTGCATTCATAGTTCATACATCAGCCAGAGATTTGGGCAGAGTTTCTACATAGACTTTGGGTCTTCCCATCTGAGGTGTTTTTCTTTTTAGAATTTTCCTTTTATTTTTTAGTTGTGGTGATAGCCCAAAACCTTGCCCTCTGATTTGTCACACCAGAAACACTTCATGTTTCTAGCCAAGTTTGCACAACCCAATGCAGCATGCACATGACTATACCCTACCTCAAAGTCATAAAAACATATATTCAACCAGTATTTTCTTCTTCCAAAAGTTGTTTCTCTCTGCTTTTGCCATCTCTACAGTGCTTTCAAATAGCTGTTTTTTATCCAGAGTTTATAAGTAGAGAGTTGGATTCTTGTTGTAAAGAAATTTAAATATTATTTTTAAAATGATTTATATGATTTGAGCTCATTTACATGTTTAATAGACTTTACTTGAGTTTCTTTTTTATGAATATACTGTATTCTTTTTTGTTTTTTCTTCGCTGCACAGCCAGGGATTGAACTTGCACCCTCGGGAGTGAAAGCACAGAGTCTTAACCACTGGACTGCCAGGGAATGCCCGAATATATCACATTCGTAAAAGTATTAATTAAGAATTTGTTTTATGTGGCAGTGCAACAGGTATATAGAGAAATAAATTATCTGAATATTTCCTCACTTTTGACTGTGTGATATAAGTTTTGGGATTTATGAGAGCAAGGAAACTTAAAATAAGCAAAAAGTATTACTTGGTGTCTCCAATAAAAAGCTGCATTATTTAGAGTATAGACTTCTGGGTTATCCAAATCTAATTCTATGGGATATCTAAACTCTTCATTCCTTTTATATTATTTTACAACTCTGTAAGGTGCAGATAAATTACAGTAATGCAAATAATTCTCATGATAAACATGCAAATAAATTCTGTCTGATGGAGTTTCAATATACTTCCTTCCCCTCATGGAAGATGCTGGTTTTGAGCCCATTTACAAATTCACTTTAATATTCCTGATCTATACATGTGTCTGTTCTTTGGATCTCCCTTTGAACTGGTTTTAACATCTGCCTGATTCCTTCATTAATGATGATTTTAAAAAATCTTTAACATATGCTTTATATTTGTGTGAAAGCTATGATTTTACCTTTATTTGAAAATTTTCTCTTGACACAAAATACAAAAATAATTCAGTGCAAGTCATACTAACAGGCACTTAGTAATCCATCATCCAATACCCTTCTTGGGAATTTATTTTATCAAAAAAATTTAAATTTATTTAAACTTTTATTCAGTGTGCTTGGTGATTATATATACTTCCTTAGTCACCTGGATAACCAATGAACAGTGAGCTTACCAGTTATAAAATATTTTTTAAAGACAGCTTTGGCTGTTGGAAAGTGCTTTCTTATATTAAGCCAAAATCTTCAGGCAATTTCTAACTATTAGGTCTAATTATATTTCTTATGCCATACAGAATAAATATAATCCCATTGTTACATAATTGTCCTTCAAATATAGAAAATAGTCATATTCACTCTTAACCATTCTTCCCCTTCCAGGAGAAATCTCCTGAGTTCTTTAGCCTTCCTGAGATGGATTCTGAGATGGATTGGAATCCCTTAATTATATTAGACACTCTGATATGGCACTACTTCCCAATAGACCCTATAATTCTATGACTATACATTGATGATTACATTAGCAATTTTGGCAAAGACATCACTATGTTTTTTTTCACACAGAGATAAAATCATAATATGTGCTTCTGCCCATCCATATTTTTGGTGCACAATATTTTAAGATTTTGTTTGAGGGCTTCATTTACATTTTAATGATATGACTGGTGTTTGGTTTCAATTCTATAAAATGATCTTGACTATATATACATATATTTTATTTATAAATTTATTTTGTAATTTTATATTTGCAATGATACCTTTTTGGCACTGTCTTATTTTTTACTCTTTTTAATTTTGGAGGCATTTTAGGTTTTTATTTTTGTTCACATGTGTACCTTTTTATAGTGCCTACTGTTTCTTATTTATCATTCAACTATTTAACTTTTACTTTTGTTTTCATTTGATCCCTATTAGTATGGAATAATCAATAAGCTTTTCCTATTTTTCTATTTTCTCACCTTCTCCTTCTACTTTTTAGTTACACTACATCTGTATTGATAGAACATTTGCTATTTGTATAATTTCCCTTCTTGTCACCACTTTGTTTTCAAAGGAAACAAACAAACAAAAATACCATTGGGAAACACTGAATATGACATGTTACACAGTAAATATACATAAAATGATAGGATAAAACTGAGACCAAAAACATGTCATATTACAGTATTACAATGGCCATGATCAGTTTTTTGGCCAGTCTTCCCAGAAATCATTTGGTTTGGATAGAACTTGTTCACTGGTAGTTTCCTCAGGAAGGGCTATTGAGACTAGTATCCCCTGCTTCTTGAAGGTTAAGTCCTATTTATTTTTACTTTAATATTTCATTATGGCTTGGCTGGATATAAAATCCTTTGGTTCATACTTTCTTTCCTACAGTTTCTGAAAAATGCTACTCTGCTGATTTTTTTGTAATTGTTGTTAATATGATGCCAATATTAATTTGTTCCCTTAGTATATGACTTGGTCTTTTTGTCTAGAGACCTAAGGTTTGGTTTGGTTTGGTTTCCTTCAATATTAATTTCTAAGAATTTTATAATGATATGTTTTGGAGTCATCTGTTTCTGGCCCAATTTTTCCAGAAATAGTGGGTCCTTCTAATAAATAAATACAGGTGTTTTATTTCTTGAAAGTTTCTTGAAAAATAGTTTTAAAAATGATTCTAGGCCTCCCTGGTGGCGCAGTGGTTGAGAGTCCGCCTGCCGATGCAGGGGATACGGGTTCGTGCCCCGGTCTGGGAGGATCCCATATGCCGCGGAGCGGCTGGGCCCGTGAGCCATGGTTGCTGGGCCTGCGCGTCCGGAGCCTGTGCTCCGCAACGGGAGAGGCCACAACAGTGAGAGGCCCGCGTACCACAAAAAAAAAAAAAAAATGATTCTATTCCATTGTTATTTTAAAAAAATTTTTTAAGGTCTCCAATTATATGTATATTGGGCCTTCATTTTCCTATTTTATTTATCAGTCTTTTTTGCTCTGATCCTTTCATACCACTTTCTTTACGTTCCTTTAGTTATTTTTATGCCTTATCTCAATATTCTCAACTTAATCCATTCCCTTTGGGGTACCTTATGCTCTGTCTTCATTTTTAATTAATTTTTGTCTTTTCCTTCTATTTCATTCTGATTATCATCCTATTTCACAGCTTTCTGAATTTTTTTCAATTTTTTTGAGTTTTTAAATTTCTGATTTAAGTTTTTTTGTTTGTTTTTTTTAATTTAATTTTGGCTGTGTTGGGTCTTTGTTGCTGAGCACGGGCTTTCTCTAGTTGCAGTGAGCAGGGACTACTGTTCTCTGTGGTGTGCAGGCTTCTCATTGCGGTGTCTTCTCTTATTGTGGAGCACAGGCTCTAGGCACATGGGCTTCAGTAGCTGTGGCACGCGGGCTCAGTAGTTGTGGCTTGCAGGCTCTAGAGCGCAGTCTCAGTAGTTGTGGCACACAGGCTTAGTTGCTCCACGGCATGTGGGATCTTCCTGGACCAGGGCTCAAACCTGTGTCTCCTACATTGGCAGGCAGATTCTTAACCACTGTGCCACCAGGGAAGTCCCAAGTTGTTCTTACATAAACACAAATGCTTGTTTAATAACATTTAATTTAGGTTGGAGTGTTATGTTATAGTTCCCTTCTGCTTCATTACTATTCTTTCAGGATTTTTCATGAGCTCAAATTTTTATTGTTATTTTCTGTTTTCTTTCTAGCTTTGTATGGATGGAGATGACCACTTGTTTATTTTGAGATGTCTTCTTCTGGGACTAGTAAGCAGTTGTACACAGGCATGGCTGAAGGGCTTCAGATAATTTACTAAGTTTTGTAGTTGACTTTGTTCTTTTCTCTTGATATAATGATATATAGTCTTTCAAGAGGGGATAGTTGTGTTTTCTGATTTTCTGATTCTGTTTGCCTGTTTCTACAGAGTCAAGCTACTTTTATATACCTTTGGTATTTTTTTAAAAACCTTGGCTAAACACAATCCATGATACACACTTTTTCTCCTTGACTTTCTTAATCATACTCTTTAATACCTACCTCTTATTTCCTTTTTCATTGTTACCACCAAGTCTCAAAATAATGAATCCGTTTTATAAGTTTTCCCCTTTTCACCAGAAGCAATGTCTTCTTGAGCCTCTCACTTTGAGTCCTGCACACAAAATTCTTTTCACTTCTTTAATAACTATTTTCTGAGTTACTGGTAACAAACCTGACTTGAATATTTTCTTAGTGTAGGAGTCTCTTTCTAGGGGTAATTTTATCTGAGTTCCATCACTCTTGGTCCCTCGTTCTTCTAACTATTTCTACCTCTATCTCTCCTCACAAGCATGGGCTCTGGATGTACATCTGTGCAATTTGGATGTTTATTGACCTATCCATGGCTTAGGGCTTGTAGTGATCTCCATGCCCTAGTTATGCTGTAGGCATGAGTCAGGGGTGGTTTTATTTCTTCTTCTTTTTGATCTCTATGGATTTTTTGGAAGATGTATGAAAATCTTGACTTATACTGTTGTTATCATCCTATGAAATATTAGAATGCAACAGTTGCTCTTAAACTGGTCCTGATTAGCTCTCACTGGAAACAGAAAAGCCAGAGTCATAGTGATATGATAGGTCACAAAGATATATATGAAAAGACTGATATATAGAAATCTGTATTACTTTAACATGAAAATTCAAGAATGTTCTTCTTACTGGTCTATTTTCAAGAATCTTGAATACAAGTAAGCCCTGCTTAATATGCATCAGGGATAAAATATTATGATTTTAGAATTTGTCTATTGAATTCCTCTCAAAAAACAAAAACAAATTATCTGTGTAGATTGAATTATAGTTCTAAATTATTCATGCCCCTCTAATGCTGGCCTATATCCATATCATTGGCATACCTCTGTGGTAAGCAGAATATAATTATGCATCTCTTTTCTTTGAGCTTAGCCAATTGACTTGCTTTGGCAAAATATGTTAGTATATGTGACATAAGCAAAACCTTAAAATGTGTTTACATATTTGGATTTGCCTTCTTGAACTTTTATTTTAGTCATGAGAAAATCATGCCTCAGATAGTTGCCTCTCCATGGAGAATGAGATCCACATTGTGCAAACCTGGTTCTAATATGAAACTTAGAGGCAAACCCAGTCTAGATCAATGGAATTAAAGATGACCCACAGTTTCATGGATAAAGAAATAAGTCTACTGTTGTAAGCCACTGAGTTTTAGCGTGGTTGGTAATGAAGCATCACTTACACAATTGCTACCAACGAGAGCTATGATAAAACCTAAAACTGATAGCAGTGTCTTGGGAACTGGTCAGCAGGTGACAAGCATATTGTAATAGGCGGCTAGAAAAACTGTAAAGGAAGTTATAAAAAGGGGAAAAATTTTTAACCTATGCCACGTAGTGGCTAAATGTTTGGTAATACTGTCACTCATTATAGTGGGGAGAATAGAAAATATACCTAATGAACTTTTCATGTTCATTGAGGAGATTTTGAGGTAGATTGCTGAAATCCCAAGGTGGCTGCTACAGGCTGCATATGATAAGGTTCTATAAGACTGGAAAGAACTGGCCAGGATAAAAATAGAGTTGAGAGGGAATATGAATAATCCAGGAATGCTAAGATTGCAAAATTGGAAAGTTAAACTGCTTTTCACCATATTAAATATATGGGTATTAAGATATAGCCTCAGGGGAAAGAATAATTCTCTGGTACTTCCAATAAAATATAGCATCAGAGAATGTTAAAATTAAATGTGTGACTATAATACCATTTTTTAAACCTCTGAAAGAATTAAATGAGCATCTAGTAGATCTCTTCAGCTGGAAAAAAATGAGGAGTGCCTCCTAGAAAGTTTAAGACTATGGCTTCCCAGATGTCTTATACACCCAGGGAAACTATCATTGCAATGAAATAATTGTGGTTGTAGCTATTGGAATGTGAAATTGAATGAAATCAAATACATAGAAATTTTACAGGTTTTGAGAGAGTTGTATTGACAAAATCTCTCTCATCTGGACTAAAAGAAACTGAAAGTGTGCAAGATGTAAAAAGACCATTGAGCCTTCTCCTTTCTCTATGTGGAAAGCAGGTTCAAAACCTCCTCTGCTCTGAAGAAAAGCATATTCTCCCATGTGTTCTTCAGAAGTGACCAAGAAGATATTTTTAGAAAAGAAAAGGCCTCCTAAATGACAGAAAAGGAGCAATGGAGAACAGTGGGTGAGGGAATCATGCCCAGAGAGCAGACACAGGACCAAATCAAAGAGCATTGCCTGCTCCTAGGATGTGTGGATTTGGAACTACTTGCCGAGCAGGAATATGAAATTTCTATGGACAATTGACTTGCATGTGCATTCCTTTATTACTTTTTTTGAAGGGGAATATTTATGATGCTTTTTCCCATCCTTGTCATACCACTGTACTTCAGATTCTGCTGAAATTTCAATTAGCTTATGAATCACAAGGAACTGCATCTGGGCATAATGTTGATCTTCTGATTCTCAACTTTGAGTCTGCTCCTTTTGGTGAAACTTTTTTGGGGGGGCGTTTGCTTATGAATGAGTATATTTTATATGTGAGTAATTATGACCAACAAAGAAGCTGTGAAAGATTGAATCATTCTTCTCAATTCTTAACTCTCCTGCAGTAACAATATACATCCACAGTCCTATCATGATGGAAGGAGAGAACTAAGCAACTCTTGCTTTGGGTTTGATCACAAGAGTTGTTTTAACCATAAGATGTTAGTGGATGTGATACAAACAAAGGCTCTAAAAGGTCTTTGAAGCTGAGCTTGCATTCTTGTGCTCCTACCTTTCATGTATGAAGAATATGCCTTTGGTAGCTTTGGCATCCAAAAAGGATGAGAGACACTTAGAGATAATCTGAACCCAGCCTGCAGTTTGGAGTTAAGCCCAATCAAACCCATACAAGACTAACCAACAGCAGCTGAGCCTCAGATCCATAAGCATGAAATAAATACTTACTTTTTATGTTCTGAAGGTTTTTTTTAAGCACAATATTATTATGGTTATATTTAAATCATGCACTCTCTTTTACTTAACAAAATACTTTGATGAACCTTTGGCAATTAGGAAATTCTTACTGCATTGTCTCGAAGGAGCATAAATGAAGAAAAGGTTGAATTTCTTGGCATAACAAAGTGATATATATTTGCAAGGAAGACCAGGGGCCCAAGCAAACGTGAAGGGACATAACAGAAGAAAGTTATCCTGAAATGAAATAACATCTGAATCTGTAGTTTATTTAGAAGTTTGTACTATATTCCTGTAAAAAATTTAATCAAAAGCTCAAATAAGTGATATCCTGATGAGTTTACTGAATGAAGTGCACAATTATTTCTTCTTCTGATTAAAATAACACTCAAAGTTTAAACTATTCTTCAATCAATTCTTGTGGGGGATTCTCCCTCATATCACCTTTAGTGCTCTGTAGAAGGAAGACCCCAGAGCTAGCTCATCCCAGTTTTGAAACGCAAAACAAAACAAAACAAAACAAAAAACTGGGTTTAAATACTCATCAGGGCACCTCTGACTACACTGAGAAGTCCATATGGGAGATGACCCTCAGATGAGTCAGAGAGCTTATGCTATTTTTCAAGGTGGAGTTAGAAGAGAATAGTTTTTCCTTTCTTGTTGCTAAGCTTTGAGACTCTGTGTCTGGAGCTGTTTATTATCATATTCCTAATTTTCCTAAAGACTTCTCCCACAAAAATTCTTACTTGGAAATAATGAAGTAAACACATGGTACAAAGCACAGAATGGAAGCAAATAGGAACCTGACAGCATTTGAGTACTTATTCCAGTCATCCTTAATGGTAGTGATACTCCTCCCCTTCTTGGTTAGTGTGTGTGCAATTTCAAATCTCTCTTTTTTGCTCATGCCAGTTCATAGTTAATTTCTGTCATTTTCATTGAAATTTTCATAGTTAATGTGTTAGGCTTCAATTAAAAAAAAAAAACTCCCTTGGCACTATGACAGGGAAGAAAAAAAGCAGTTTACTTATTAGGAGTGAAAAATCATCCTCAGACTTTTTCATACTAATGACATAAGAATAATATCTATAAGTTCTGAATTCTGATTGGATAAAGAGAAAAATTATAAAATCAAGATTTTTTACTCATTTAAATCATTTTGAACATATAAAGGTAAAGGCTGGCATTCTTAAACAAATCAGGAAATATAGCAAACATAAATTCTTAAAATCAACTTGTTAGAGGCATCTAACCAAAGACTGAATCAAAGAACTTGGGAATGAAGACACTATACTATGAAAGGACTGGGAGTAAAAACTGAATACCATGGATTATGGAATTATTGAGTCATGGCAAAATAAACGTGTGAGTTATGTTTAAAAAAAGAAAGAAAATGTTAAGACACTGGGAGAAAAAATACACCATTTGAAAATATATATTATAACTGCAATGGATTAGACCAAAATTCCAGCACTGCAATAAAAGTCAAAGGTTAGAAGTAGAAAAGGAGGGAAGCATGATAAGTTGGACATTGACAAATTAAATATATCACAGCAGAAAAGGCAGAAAATAAAAAAGAAGACAATTCAAGGGTTAGTTTGTTGAAAGAAAAATGAATGAAAAAATAAAAAATAGTCACCATAATTTTAAAACAAACCAAATAAAACACCACCAATCAGTTGCAATACTGATAGTTCATGTGTAACACACTTGAAGAAACATCTTCATAGGCAAAAAAGGGAAGCTTCCAAATAGATTTCATAAAACCCATATATCAGTAATCTCTCAAACCTAACAAAAGCAACACATTGCAAACGAAAAAGAAAACTAAATATTGCCCAGAAATATGTCTGCAGAACTGTTAAGTTAAATATTAACACAAAGAACCATGCAATACATGAAAGTAACAACTAACTGTCACTATGTACTCTTTACAGAGCAAGAATGTTTTAAAATAATGAAATTTATTTATTTGATTCCAGTATTAAGTCAAACCTTAAAATATATAAGACCATTTCACTAGCTTATGCAAGGATATTTAACAGAATTAAACCTTTATTCCTGATGAAAACACTTAATAATACCAGACAGATAATTACTTATTATAAATGTGACCAAATTAGCAAGCAGCCACAATTATGTCAAATTGTAAAAACTAGAAAGTAAAAACTAGAAAGATTTCCTTTAAAATTAGGAAAACTATATGGATACCTACACTCAATACTGTTATTTAACAATACTTTGGAAATACTAGTCTATACATAGATGCTGGAGAATTAAATATACAAAAATACTGAATAGAAAATTTTCTGCCTTATAATTTGTTATTAATATGATTTTACCACTGGGAAAATAAAGAGAAGTCACTGAAAAAATCTATAGAAAAATATATGGGGACTTCCCTAGTGGCACAGTGGTTAAAAATCCACCTGCCAATGCAGGGGACACTGGTTCGAGCCCTGGTCTGGGACGATCCCACATGCCACAGAGCAACTAAGCCCATGGGCCACAACTACTGAGCCCGTGTGCCACAACTACTGAAGTCCGTGCACCTAGAGTCCATGCTCCACAACAAGAGATGCCACCGCAATGAGAAGCCCACTCGCTGCAACAAAGAGTAGCCCCCACTCGCTGCAACTAGAGAAAGCCTGCACGTGGCAATGAAGACCCAATGCAGCCAAAAATTTAAAATAATGAATTAACCAATTTTAAAAAAATATGAATCTAGTAAGGTGATGTAGTCACAAAATTAATGTACAAATTTTTGTCATGAAATATAAGAAAAGATTCCATTAAGTTATAGCAACAAAAATATAAAACTAGGAATAAACTTGCATGGCATTTGTAATGATAATATAGAAAAAAAGATAAATGGCCAAAGGACATAAGGGAAGACAAATAAATGTAAAAATATACTGTATTTGTGGAGGAAATAAACATTAGAAAAGCCCAATACTGTAAAACTATCCATCCTTCTCAAATTTGTCTAGAAATTCAATGTGGTCTTAATCAAGATAGTAACAGTATGTTTTTCTTGGAACTTAAAAAAAGTTGATACTAAATTTAGTCTAAATTTAAAAACAGGGAAAGATAATCAGGAAATTTTTCTAAAAAGGAAAAATGAGAGCAGACTACCCTTAAAATTAGTAAAACTGAAAATAAATCAATATCAGTAAAATCTTTTTCTTACTGGTTGGGGCTAGACAAATCAATGAAATATGCTACAATCTCCAGATAAAACAATCTTAAATATAGAAATTTAATATACATTAAAGTGTATTGCAAATAAGTGGGATAAAATATATATTATTAACTTCTTTTCTTGGTACTACTGGCCAGCATTGGTACTAGCAAAGTGGGGTTTGGATGTATTCTTGGTTCAGTACTTACACTAAAATAAACCTGAGATGTAGTAAAGGTTTAAAATTCTAAATAAAAAATAGAATAAAAGTTCTAAAGTAAAACATGGGAGACTATGTTTTTTAATACAGAGTGGGGAAAAATACTGAACATGACTTCAGAAAGATTAGAGATGTCTGTAGGAAAGAAAGTAATATAAATAAATGGGAAAATTATTATATTTGCAACTCTATGACAAAAGCAAACTTTCTTTAATACAGAAAAAGATTTTACATATCAAAAAGAAAAAATGAATAATCAAAAATAAAAATGTGCATCAAGCACAAAGAGGTAATTTATATAGAAATGTATACATATGAAAAGATGCTCAGCTTCATTCATATTTAAATAAACCATTCTGGACAATCATTGTTTTATCAGATTGAAATGATTAAAAAATTATAATAGTTTTGGCAAAAGCCTGGGCTAGAAATAGATACTCTCCTATACTATTGGGGAGGGTGTTAATTAGCAGTCTTTTTGGAAGGATATGTAATAAAGTCTATCAAAAATTTAAATTCACATACCTTAGCTCAGCACGTCCTCTTTCAAGAACAAGTTTTCTACAGATACACCAGCAGAAGTACCCTAGAAAACCAACACCAGAATGTTCATCATTGCACTGTTTATACGAGTGAAAAAGCGGTTAAAGAAAAGACCCCTCAGTGTTTATCAAGAAATAACTGTCTAAATATATGATGGTACACATTGTTGAAGGAGGTCAACAAGAGAACCTGACAGCAGGTTAACCTGAGAGCTGGACCTGGTCAATTGGAGCCTCCTCACCCCACACTCTCTCCTTGGAAACATTCTGCCCACGTTTCCACAGCCAGACCCATGTTCAAGTATGTAGCCTTAAGAGAGCAGGGTATTGTTAGACTATCTGGACTGGATACAAGACTGAATTCAGTTCAAGCCTTTTATAAACTTTTAAGATGCTGGTGGGCCCGTATAGAGATCTACTCCTGGTGCAGACCCCCAAGACAAGCTTGGTAACAGTAAGTTTCCTTGCCTATTAAACATGCCAAAAAAAAAAAAAATGCCGCCTACCAGTCTAGAGTGGTCTGCCTCTTTCTTTGGTTTTCTCTGCCCTCCTTGTGCAGGAGCGTTTCAGATTTCTCCTGGGGAGCTAAACAGTTCAAACCAACAATTGGTGAGCCAGCCAGGAGACTGAAGAAATGAGTCTTGGGAAAGAGGCATCCTCAGGGGAATTCCTGAGTTAGCAATGGACCTTTGTGTGGAGCGGGGTGGCCTGTAGGTTAGATGCTTGTGGACCCAAAAGTGTGAACAAGGACTTCTCTAAAATGCTTGCTGGTTTGATGTGCTTGTTTGAGAGCTGTACAATGGCACTTTGGCAAAGTAGAGAAAAAAGGGCTGCTACAGTGGGCTGCCCTTTCCTGTGGTAGTTCAGCTGGCCACCGATGCCCAACTAGAGGCTGAAGCTCGAGCTAGAAAGTTGGAAGAAGAACTGAGGTTAGAGAAGGATGTGTGGGTGTCCTCTGCTCTGTTCACTTCGGGGCTGGCAGACAAGGGGGAGAGCAGGATAATAAGTTGGAGACCTTAGCCTGTCGTTTTGAGAGTTGGAGGGGGTGCAAGCTGCCTCAGATTAAGGTCTGAGCCCTTGTGACAAAGCCTGATTGGGACACTAAGAGGTGGAATCCCTGGGAAAGTGAGGAGGATGTTGCAATTGATGACAGTGCAACAGATGAAACACCTTGTGCCCTCTGACCTTTAATACAAAGGAAAGCAGAAACACAGCAACCACAACCCCAGCCAGCGGGGCAGCCTCCGACTCAGGGAACATTCATGCTGAAAGAATATACTCCTGCTGAGCTCAATGATATAGCTGCCCATCTCCAGCAAAAGGCCAGGGAAAGTATTCAGGCACAGTTAGTGAGGTTATGGGATATGGAGTGTGCTGGCATTTCTCTGACCAGTCAGGAAGCAGAGAAAATCACCACACACCCTGCCCTCCAGCAGCACCTGAATGGCCCTGGGAGGTGAGTAAGGGAAATTCAGTTGACTCACTCCCTTGCAGATTGGATTATTCTAGCCTGTAGGGAGTTTGGCCCAATGAGGGGGAACTTCCTGGGCATTGGAGACCCTGGAAATCTATAGAGGAGGTACGACAAATTGTTAGGGAGTTGGGAATGAGACAGGCCATCCATGCTCCTGTCTTTGAAATCTCTGATCCAGTCACATTCACTGCAGGAATGAAAGCCAAGATACTCCAGTATTGGAGTATACTCATACCTGTTATGGGATGCTGGTATCCATGCTGAGCCTGGTCATGGGACAAGACATTCAGGATGCTTGGCAATCCATTACTGGTCTGAGAGAAACTGACAATTCCGGAACAGGTATCGGCTGTGAGAAAGACCCGAGACAGGGAGGAAACAGTTGTAGTCAAAACGCTATCCCAATCTCCTGTGAAGGGTCCAGTAAAAACATCCTGGAAGTAAATGTGGTTTGACCTTGGTGTTCTTTTATTACCCTGCAGTTTTGAGCAGATTGAGGAATGCCATTAGGGAGTCCTCTAGCCAAAGTCAGGCATCAGAGCAGAGCTGTCCCTTGTCTTCCAGGACCATGAGTACCTTAACTGTGTTCAGTCATGGCTGGGAGTAAGCTGTGGGAACCATAACCTCAGCACAAATGCACTGGTAACTTTCTGAGAACAACACTGGGACCCTTGATGATCGATGAAGCCCTGTGTAGTTGCAGGGCTTTGAGGCATAATTCCCAATCCATCTTCCAAATTCTTCTCCAGAAGAGGAAAGAGACTTTGAATAAGGAGGAAGAAAATATTGATACCATTTCTCCTTTTACTAAATTCCCTGCCTAATGCATTCATTATTGGTTGTAAATGGTAGATTAATAAAGGCCTAGGGTTAGTGATTCACCTGTATCAGGGTAATGAGAAGGGATATTTTCAGAGTAAAAACAGAAAAAGAAAATAAAGGAAAAAAACATCATCTAAAATATCTGAAAATGCCCCTAAAATCCTATCAAAACCTAAATAACTTAATGTCACATATCTACACTAATTAAACCAGGCTTTTCTAAAGAAGCAACATCAAGATAAATAAGAATTATTCATTTTTTCTGTTTTGTTTAATTATGTGTGTTGTGGATTTGAACCTATTTTCTATTTAAAATGTGCAATGTTTCTGATACATTATGTTTAATATAGGTTTATATGAGTAATCTGGGATCCCAAATATCATTTATGACATTCATAACATTCCTTCTATAAAGAAGTAGCTTCCAAGTTTCCAGGGATGAATTTGTAGATGAGATTTTGGGATACAACCTATTTGCAAGTTGGAGATGTCTTGTATCTTTCAATAGCACACTATGCGATGTTTGCAAAATGTTTCCACCTCTGTTATTTGAGACTTCCCATACCACTGTGGAGTAGGGAAGTGGGCAGCAATTGTCTTTCATTCCTTCCTTCTCCATCTGAGATTCTTTTTTTCTTTTAACATCTTTGTTGGAGTATAATTGCTTTACAATGATGTGTTAGTTTCTGCTTTATAACAAAGTGAATCAGCTATACATATACATATGTCCCCATATCTCTTCCCTCTTGCGTCTCCCTCCCATCCTCCCTATCCCACCCTTCTAGGTGGTCACAAACCACCGAGCTGATCTCCCTGTGCTATGCAGCTGCTTCCCGCTAGCTATCTATTTCACATTTGGTATTGTATATATGTCCACGACACTCTCTCACTTCTTCCCAGCTTACCCTTCCCCCTCCCCATGTCCTCAGGTCCATTCTCTATGTCTGCATCTTTATTCCTGTCCTGTCCCTAGGGTCATACCTGGGTACCCAGATATCCCTGACCGAGACTGTCCTCATTTTTCTCAATCACCTCCTCCCAATTTACATTTAAACATACCTGTTCTGAAGCAAAACTCACATGTAAGCGTTTCCTGGTATGCTAGAAACGTTCAGTATATTTATTGCTTGGTGCTACATGGGTGCATATAAATGTAATAATTAATTGAGCTCTCCACTTAAGGTTTGTGCAGTTTAGGTAATTATAGTTGAATTAATTTTTTTTCTTTTTTTTTTTTTTTTTGCGGTACATGGGCCTCTCACTGTTGTGGCCTCTCCCGTTGCGGAGCACAGGCTCCGGATATGCAGGCTCAGTGGCCATGGCTCACGGGCCCAGCCGCTCCGTGGCATGTGGGATCTTCCCGGACCGGGGCATGAACCCGTGTCCCCTGCATCGGCAGGCGGACTCTCAACCACTGCGCCACCAGGGAAGCCCCTAAATTAATTTTTTTGAAAACTTACCTGTTCTAAATTTCATAAGTAACCCTATAAATTAAGCAAAGGTAATGAACCATTGTTCATAGTGAGTTATTTATGCTTGCTATACGATATATCTGCATTTTAATCAACACCATCAACTTTACCCCAAGCCACACAAATAGAATGAAGCTAATATTTAAACTTTTAAGTGCTAGAGGTTGGTTGAAGGATTTGCTTTAAGATGTTCATTTTTGCATGTTTCAGATCACCTTATTTTTCTTTCCAGAGCACAATTTCTGACTGGGGGGTGTTGTAATACTGAAGTTGTTACTAGCAAAGGCACTAGTGGTGAGTAAGTCTAGAGCCTGCCGGTAGGAGCTAGCTTTCGGAGAAAAATATGTTGAAGAAAGTTTACATTGCCTCAAATTGGAAGAGTTAAATAAAGAGATTTTACATAAGATCTTACCACTTTTGAGGTTACGGGCTCATTTCAGAAGCTGACGATTGTCTCCATATATATGTGTGTGTATATATATATATATATATATATATATATATATATATATATATATATAATGAGTGGGGAGAAGAATAGAAATTATCTTTCATTTGACTGCATAAAGAAAAGATTTTCAACCAAAAATTTAAAGTTTCTGAAGTATTAAATTCAAATGAATATAGAGAATGAACTCATATTTTCATATACATAATTAAATATATGAATATATATTACTTTTATCAATAAGAAAAATGATTTTGAATTGGTTAATTCCAGAAATTACAGGAGAGGGTGTCACCAACTAAAATGCATTTGGAACTATAACCTGAAGTTTAGTGTTTCTATGAATACCCTGATCAGAGCAACATTCCACATTTTAAAACCCTGCTTGACGAGGACATCTCAGTGTGGCATGATCTTTAGGAAATAAAAACAGCTTTCTGTTCTCTGATCTACGGTGAAGTATTTTTAAATATGTGCATACGTTTACAAAGTTAATTAAGACATTTTAGACATAACTCAAAAAATTAATCAGACATACCATGTTTCTCAGATGAAAATGGGAGCACAATATAAGAGCTTGCACAAGCCATCCATAAAGAACTACCACTCGTGTTATTCTGTTTCATACCTTTCTCCCTTTTCAGCACTCACCAAACACATCATCACTAGCTAATGACATGATATATACACAAATATATGTGTGTATGCATATATACGTACATATATATAGTCCCACGCACTAGAATAAAAGCACAGAAAGGGCAAAGACTGTCTTTGTCTTTTGTCTAACAGCTAGCACCAATACTTGGGATAAAACAGTTGTTCAATAAATATGTTCTGCTTGTTGGACTCATCTCATTCTGTCTTGCCGCTGTAACAAATTACCGCAAACAATGAAAACAACATGGCTTCACTATTTCACAGTTTGTATAGGTCAGAAGTCCAGGCACAGTGTAGCTGATCCAGGCTTCATAAGGCCAAAATCAAGGTGTTCCTTTCTGGGGATTCTGCAGATAGATCCCTTTTCAAGCTCATTCAGATTGTTGGCTGAATTCAGTTCCACATTTTTGTAGCAGGGAGGTCCCCATTCCTTTGGCCAGGGGTCATTTTCAGCTTCTTCAGGCTGCTTACCTCCCTTAGCTCATGGTCCACTTTCTGTATCCTTAAAGCCAGCAACAGTGAATAGAATCTTTCTTGTGCTTTGAATCCCTCTGATTTCCCCCTTTGCCTTGTACCTTGTTGTTTTCCTAGTCTGCCACATCTCTCCGACTGACTCTTCTACTTGTCTCATCTGTTTTAAGGCCCACAAGATTGCATTATCTTAGCCAGATAATCTTTGTTTTAAAGTCAGTTGATTAGTAACCTTAATTCCATCTCCAAAGCCTCTTCACAGCAGTACCTAGATTCATTTTTTTAATAACTAGGTGATGAGAATTTTGTAGGCACATCTTCAGAACTTTGTCTACTACAGTTCTAAAAAATGAGGATGCATTTGAAACACAATGTGCTTGGCTCAGTGGAGAGAACACATGACACAAACACTACATGTGATTACTAACACACATAAACTTTGCCTTATTGTGCACAAGAAAGTGGGAGGGGCAGGGAGTTATTTCCATATGCATTCTTGTTTTTTAATTAAAAAAAATTTTTTTTGGCTGCGTTGGGTCTTTGTTGCTGCTTGTGGGCTTTCTCTAGTTGTGGCGAGTGGGGGCTACTCTTCGTCATGGTGTGCAGGCTTCTCACTGAGGTGGCTTCTCTTGTTGCGGAGTATGGGCTCTAGGCATGCAAGCTTCAGAAGTTGCAGCACACAGGCTCAGTAGTTGTGGCTCACGGGCTCTAGAATGCAGGCTCAGTAGTTGTGGTGCAGGGGCTTTGTTGCTCTGCAGCATGTGGGATCTTCCCGGGCCAGGGCTCGAACCCATGTCCTCTGCATTAGCAGGTGGATTCTTAACCATTGCACCACCAGGAAAGTCCCACACACATTCTTTATCCAAACATTTTAAGGTGAGTTTTTGGCAAGTTGCCATGAGTAGCTTGTCTTAAAGGAAATGTTATGAGAATGGTTACCATGTTCTAGAGCACATGCAACTAAGATCCTAGTGAAAACAGAAGAGTATAAAGTGAAGCCAATTAAAGTGGAAAAAATATGTAGTCCTGGAATTGCATTTCCACTTTCCCTTTCGTGCTCATTTTTACTAATATTTTCAAATTAAATAAGAATTCCCTGTTTGGAAGGGAAGTTGCACTAAGAAAAAAGAGGCAAGGCAGAGGGATAAGAATGCTTGAAGGTGGGGTGGAGTATAAGCTTCAAGAAAAAATTAAAGAAAACAGATTTTAACATAGGAACAAAAACTAGAAAAATGAATGATGAGATAAGAAAGTTAGGTGAACATAAGGTTAAACTAGTCAGAGGCTTAAGAGAAATTACAAAACTGAGAAGACTGAGGATTTTCTCTACAGCTTCTTTATTTTACAGTCTTGCCCATTCATAATGTACAGACAAGAAAAATGATAACCATATCCTGGTATTAGTTAATATGCTTGTTTTCTTCCAGCTTCCTACTTCCCTATGCAATTAACTCTCTCATCAACAAAAAGAAACATTAGCGTAGATGCTTGAAATCTGAAGCTACTCTACAAATATCTGTGACTAGCACACAGTTATCAGTGCCAAATTGATTTAGGTACTGGTATAAAGGAAATTACAAAGACTGCATCATACCAGATACAATAGATTGCGGTGCTAGTTTTTAATCTCAAGACCATGTGTGCATATTCTCAATCCTTGGTTTACTTACAGCAATTTCCTTTCAGTAGCTGTCTTCTAATTTCCCTTGGTAACTCCCCAAATGCCCTGTATATTGCTCCATCTCTGAAGCTAATATCATACCTATGCATCTTTAGAATTTCAATCGCTGCTCAGATGTTCTTTGGAGACTTTCCTAATGAGTTTATTATCAATGTTCTTACTACATATTCCCCTTGTGGGCTTTTACTGGCTTCACCTATAAATCTGATTCTCATAACAAATTCATCTTTGGGAGGATTTCCCATCTGCCCTTTTCCACAGACTTTGCACTGCCTTTCTCCTCCTTTTCATTTTGTGACTTTTACATGCCTCTTTCTCTGTAGTGAACTTTAAGGAGCAGAGCAAGAACTAGCACCTGGAGCTACAGTGAACACTGCTGTCCTCTGGGCTGTCACTGAGAGAGGCAAAGTCAGTCTGTGTGGATGGGGCAGAGAGTACTGATGCTTGTCTAAAAGTCATCCTCACGCTGACTCTCCTGACAGCCTCAGAACAGCCCCCGCTTACTTAATAGTCACCAGAGCAAAGGTTAATGATGGTTTCCAACACTCGAAGACAGAAGACTGATCGCAGAACTTAAACATGAAATCTTTGTGATTCATAGCCCTCCTAATATCTCCTTAAACAGGAAGATTGGGGCTTCCCTGGTGGCGCAGTGGTTGAGAGTCCGCCTGCCGATGCAGGGGACACGGGTTCGTGCCCTGGTCTGGGAAGATCCCACATGCCGCGGAGCGGCTGGGCCCGTGAGCCATGGCCGCTGAGCCTGCGCACCCGGAGCCTGTGCTCTGCAATGGGAGAGGCCGCAACAGTGAGAGGCCCGTGTACCGCAAAAAAAAAACAGGAAGATTGGTTTTCAGTAGAGGGAAGATGTTAATTTCTAGTTGTCTAGTAGTTTCTAGATGACTTGAGACTAACCAGCCTAATTCTCCTTTCTCATTTGAATGATTACATTACCTCTTGATTCATCCATCAGTCTTGAATTTAAAGGGTATTATGACTCAGATACAGCCAAACATATTATAAAATCCCTCTTATTTTTTTTCTATTACTACTTTTTTCTACTAATTTTGTACACAACAAATCTAAAAGCCATTTGAAAATTGCTTTACAACTGTGCATTTCATTCCATAATGTTTTATTATTTGTGTGTGTGTGTTTGTTGTTGGCATTTAAATATCATTCTTCTGCTCAAAATATTTGACCCACTGATAACCAAAAAGCAATCAAGCGAGCAAACAAAACCCAACTTTCCTCCTTGGTCTAGCTTTCATGGCCTTCCAAAATTTGCACCCAACCTGTGTATCCAAGCTTGAAAGAAACATCTTCCATCAAAATCTTCCACTCTTGGGCTTCCCTGGTGGCGTAGTGGTTGAGAGTCTGCCTGCCGATACAGGGGACACGGGTTCGTGCCCCGGTCCAGGAGGATCCCACGTGCCGCGGAGCGGCTGGGCCTGTGAGCCATGGCTGCTGGGCCTGCGCGTCCGGAGCCTGTGCTCTGCAGCGGGAGAGACCACGGCAGTGAGAGGCCCGCGTACCGCAAAAAAATAAAAAAATAAAAAATAAAATAAAATAAAATCTTCCACTCTAACTGACTTCATTCATTGAAGGCCCATTTTAAGAAACATTATAATACCTTCACAGCTGGGCAGTAAATATGTGAAGAAGCTCATGTAAGGCACAAGGGATAGCATGGGTTCAGTGTCTCTAACCGGGTTGGCTCTTCCTAAGAATATTCATAATCATTAGCTTTTTTTAAATTAAGGAACTTTATTTTTGAAGTGATTTTAGTTTTATAGAAAAACTGAGCAGAAAATAGAGAGCTCCTATATAACCCCTCATATCTGCTGATCCAATTTAGCCCTCCAGCTTCCAGATTGTCACCCATGGCTTGGACCATCCTCATCACTCCTTACACTGTTCTCTTAAAAAAACCTAGCTCACATAAACATCATACAAAAACTACCCATAAGGAGCAAGGCACTAATTTTCATAAAATAAATCACTTACCTTTTTACTGCTGGAAGTGTATATGACATTTTACTCTATTTATGAGCTTGCAGGGCTAATGAGAACTCCTTGTGTTAGTTATTTCCTCCTATTTACACTGTCAGTATTTATGATAAACCAGGTGAAAGAGGTTTACATCAATTCTGGTGCCCTGGTAGGACTAAATGCTAGGCTTTTTAAAGGTGTGGTTACTTGAGTCAAAACTTTAATCCAACTAGTAATCTTCCAGTGGTATTGTTTCTATTTTTACATTGTAATTGAAAAGAGATGGGTAGTTTGTTAATGTAACTGTGTCATTTCAGATGTTCTGAGAGCAGAAGACAGGACACCAAGTTGGGACTAGGAAAGCAAGAGACTGATTGGAGGAAAAAGAATGCCTATGAGAGATAAACTAGGTTGGGAGAGAGCTCACAGGTCTGACACCTGTGGAAAAAAGAGAGGGAAGACAGGATTGTAAAAAATTGTCCTCAGACCACAATGCAGTTCTGAGAAAGTTTCAGCCAGGCTAACAGGGAATCTCTAAGCCAAAGTTTCTGATTAGAGGACTCTCACATGGAGCAGGAATAGCCTGATTCTATTCCCTTAGCCATGCTTAGTCACTGGTTGAGAGCAGCACAGAAGTGCCCATGGTCCATGGTGAATCTGATGACCCAGCAGCTAGTGGCTGTCTCTCAGCTATGCAACCCACAGCAGGTTCCCTTGAAGGGATATCTGAGAGGGGCACCTTTACAGTTACCACAATAAGTCAGCAAAAATTTCCAAACAGTAAAATTATGCAAAGAACATACAATTATAGCAATATAAATACATACTATTATAGATACTATTATCTATCTTCTCAATTATCTTTAATTTCCCTTTTTATTCTTTAACCCCACCCTACATTTCTGCCAGGTGTGATAGAACTAAATTATCCTGACTCTCCCAAGTGTCTTATGACTTAGTTTTCTTACACTCATATGGTGAAATCAAATGTAAAATATCCCAGTAGAAGGAGTAATATAATAAAGTAGATATTGCTTTCTGCAAGGAATAACTGTATATCTGGAAAAGTTATGTGTAAATAACAGTCTTAAATTAAAACACATTGTAAATATCATTTGACTGAGAACATTTTCATTTAAATAGAACATATAAAATTCATATTATAAAGTGAGCACTTTTTAAAACATAAACACTTTTCCACTGCACTTCTTTTTTTTTTTTTTTTTTTTTTTTTGCGGTATGCAGGCCTCTCACTGTTGTGGCTTCTCCCGTTGCGGAGCACAGGCTCTGGATGTGCAGGCTCAGCGGCCATGGCTCACGGGCCTAGCTGCTCTGCGGCATGTGAGATCTTCCCGGACTGGGGCACAAATCCGTGTCCCCTGCATCGGCAGGTGGACTCTCAACCACTGCACCACCAGGGAAGCCCTCCACTGCACTTTTTTTTCACAACCAGAAGTTGCATTTAGTTCTATTCTCCTTTCCATGTGCCAATGTGGTTTACTCATCTTAGAAAAAAGTATTAATTTAATACCCATCATGTACAAAGTACTTAGTTTATTTAGGTTAAGAAGATAATTGTGAAAAACAAACCAAAAAACTGAACAAAAACAAAACAAAACAAAACACAAACAGTCCCATCTTCAAAGGGCTTTTATGATCTTTTTTCCTCTGCTTTATATCCATTTTTGCCCATGAATCTAAATCAGTTAGGACCAGATCTGTGGTAACTGCTCTCTTCATTTTTTTCTTATTCCTTTCACCATTAGCATGGAACACTACCTTAAACCCATATCCTATTTAAACAAGAAGTATGAAAGAGAGCACAATAGACATTTGCCATATTTTCTGGCTGATCAGAATATTTCATAAAATATGAATAAATTTGGGGAACTCTTAATATTACAAGCTCTCCTTCTCCAAAAAAGGACCTGGAAAACTTACCTTACCTGCTTCCTTTGCAGTTAAAGTGCAGGCAGGTGATCTGGGCTCCATCCATCAGGCTCAACCTTCATTAAGACAGAAGTGAACAGCTTAAAGAAGTAAGCTCTGAGGGGGAAAAGAAGGGAGTCCATTGTGCTTACAAATGTGGCAGTGATGTGTGATTTGGAGGTTGGAAATATTTACATGGTTTAGTTCCTGGAGTAAAAATGACGTTATTGGTGTGACTAGGGTAATAATTTCTTAAGGGCTTCCTGAGGTAACATACATACCCTCAGCATTTTTATACTATACCCATTCTTCTGTTGGTTTGGGGCATTATTATTCCTAGAAGCTTGCCTGGAAGCTTTTAACAAGCCCTCCCAAAATCCTAGTAGCTGCCTAACATGATTTTATTAAATTATTTTTCAGTTAAATCAGTCACTGTTGAATTGTGGACTGTGTTCACAGGAGGTGGAACTTGCTCTAGGAACTGATTCACTGAGAATGTCTTCATTTACTTGTAACATGTTTCAAATTCTCTGGCCATCTCAATTTTTCATACTTCTTTGCTTTGTGAAGGTTCCTGTTGTTTACATTCTAAGGCCTAGAACTTTATGAAAATGCATGTCCACAGAAAGACCTACATGTGAACACATATATCTCATTTCATATGGCTCTAAATTGGAAAAACCCCAAATTCCATTGACTGGAGAATGGATAAACAAAGAGCAGTACATCAATGCAATGGAATATTAATCAGCACTAAAATAGAGCAAATTACTAAATATTATTGACACAAAAGGCTACAAACTGTTTGATTCCACTTATTTTGTACTCTGGAAAGTGAAAATCTGTAGGGATAGAGAGTAGATGAGTGGTTCACAGGGGCAAGGGATAGAGTGAGGAAATTGGCTCCAAAGGAGCCTGAGAGAACTTTTTGTGAAGATGAAAATGTTTTTTATCTTGATTATGCTGCTGGCTACACAAATACATACATTTTTCAAAACACATAAAACTGGAAATTAAGGTTTGAATTGTATTATATGTAAATCATACATCTATGTATAATGATGTATTATCAGGAAAAGTAGATTAAAAACAGTAGATATTACCAGAGATAAAGAGGGACATTTCATAGTGATAAAAGAAACAATTCATCAAGAAGCCATTGTAAATGTATATGTGCCAAAAAATAGACTTCAAAATACCCAAAGAAAAACAAATAGATATGGCAAAACTGAGAGGAGAAAAAACACACAATTATAGTTGAAATTTCCACACTCCTCTCTCAAGATTTAATAAAGTAGATAAACACAATAAGTATACAGAATGTTTGAACACTGCTATTAACCAACTTACCTGACATTCAAGGACATTACACCCACAGTAGCAGAATACACTAGTTTTCAAGTACATGTGGAAAATTCACCAAGATAGATGATAATCTGACCAGAAAAGAAGTCTCAATGTATTTCAAAGAACTGAAATGATCTAAAGTGTGTTCTTTCACCAGAATGGAACTAAACAAGAAACTAATAACAAGAAGGTCTAGAAAATGCCCTAATATTTGGATATTAAATAACATGTCTCTAATGACATAGGAAAAAAGAAGAAATCACAGGGAAAACCAGAAAATCTTTTGATCTGAGAAAAATGAAGTATGACATAAAAATGTGTGTGACACTGCTAAAGCAGTGATTAGAGTGAAATTTATAGTAATTAGGGCTTAAAATAGATAAAGACAAGTGGTCTCAAATAAATGATCTGTGCTCCTACCTTCAAAACTATAAAAAGGGAAGCAATGTAAATATAAAGTAAGCATATGGAAGAAAATTATAGAGATAATGACAAAGTTAATAAAATAGAAAACAAATAAAAAAGAAAAATACCACAAAACCAAAAGCAATTTCTTCTAAAAGATCAATAAAATTAATACATCTCTAACCAGACTTATCAGGAAAAAAGACAAAAGACTCAAATTATGAGTATCAAGAATTAAAATGGACAAAATTACAGATCCCACAGACAAGATAAGGATAATAAAGAAACACTGAAAAAAGTTTGTTGATAAAACCCACAACTTAGATTAAATGGATAGAATATAAAATACCAAAGCCCCTTCAAGAAGAAATAACTTTGAGTAGTCAAATAACACTTAAAGAAACTGAACTGATAGTTCAAAACCTTGCTACAAAGAAAACTCCAGGGTCAAATGCCTTCAGTGATGATTTTACAAAACTCTGAAGATAGACATAATGCCAATTCTACACAAATGCTTCTAGAAAATAGATTAATTCCCAACTCATTTAAGAGTCAAGTATCTCCTGATACCAAAAACAATAAAGCAAAGATACCAAAAAACCTCCCTACAGACAAACATCCTTCATGATCAAAGATGGAAAAAGCCATCTTAGCAAATTAAACTCAGCAATATATAAAATGGATAATACACCATAACCAAGTGAAGTCTATTTTATACACACCAGTTTGCCTTAATATTCAAAAAATCAAAAAATACAAATGTGTATTGTCAATAAAGAATAAAAGAAAAAAATTATATAATCATCTCCATAGATGCACAGCTACTTATGAAAAAAAAAACTCAGCATATTTCAAATAGCAATCTCATAAAGAACATCTACAAAACACCTAAAACTAGCATCATGCTTAAAAGTAAAATACTGAATGATTTCACCCTATAATTAGTAACAAGGCAACCTGTACTCAACATTATAATATAGGACCTAGCCAGTGCAAAAAGGCAAGAAATAGAAATAAAGTAGAGTTTGGAAAGAAAGAAGTAAAATTCTCTTCTTAGACAAATGTAGACAATCCTTTCCCAAATTCTCCAAAAACTTATAGGAACTAAGAAATTAATATATCAAATTTGCATGTGTAAAGTCAATATACCAAAATTAATTAAATTTCATTAACAAAAGAAATGAAAAAAACCACATGATCATCTCGTAAATGCAGATAAAGCACTTGATGAAATTCAACAATGATTCATGATAAAAACTCTTACCAAAGTGGGTATAGAGGGAACATATTTCAACATAATAAAAGCTATTTATGACAAACCCACAGCCAATATAATACTCAGGTGAAAAGCTGAAAGACTTCCCACGAAAATCTGGAACAAGACAAGGATGCCCACTCTCACCACTTCTATTCAACATAGTACTGGAAGTCCTAGCCATAGCAATCAGACAAGAAAAAGAAATAAAAGGTATCCAAGTTGGAAGGGAAGAGGCAAACTTGTCACTACATGCAGATGACATACTATATATAGAAAACCTTAAAGCCTCCATGTAAAAACTACTAGAACTGATAAATGAATTCAGCAAGGTAGCAGGATACAAGATTAACATACATAAATCAGTTGCATTTCTTTACACTAACAATGAAATATCAGAAAAGGAATGTAAAAACACACTACCTTTTAAAATCGCACCAAAAAAAAAATACCTAGGAATAAACCTGACCAAGGAGATGAAAGACTTATATGCTGAGAACTATAAAATATTGATAAAGGAAGCTGAAGATGATTCAAAGAAATGGAAAGATATACCATGCTCTTGAATTGGAAGAATTAATATTGGTAAAATGGCAATACTACCCAAAGCAATCTAGAGATTTAATGAGATCTCTATCAAATTATCCATGACATTTTTCACATAACTAGAACAAATAATCCTAAAATTTATATGGAACCATAAGAGATCCAGGATTGCCAAAGCAATCCTGAGGAAAAAGAACAAAGCAGGAAGCATAACACTCCCAGACTTCAGACAGTACTATAAAGCTACAGTAATAAAAATAGTGTGGTATTGGCACAAAAACAGACATACAGATCAATGGAACAGAATAGAGAGCCCAGAAATAAACCCACACAGCAACAGTCAATCTGACAAAGAAGGCAAAAATATACAATGGAAAAAAGACAGTCTCTTCAGCAAGTGGTCCTGGGAAAGTTGGACAGCTTTATGTAAATCAATGAAGTTAGAACATACCCTCACACCATGCACAAAAATAACTCAAAATGGCTTAAATACTAAACATATGGACCTCCCTGGTGGTCCACTGGCTAAGACTCCACGCTCCCAATGCAGGGGGCCCAGGTTCGATCCCTGGTTGCAGAACTAGATCCCACATGCTGCAACTAAGAGTTTGCATGCTGCAACTAGAAAGATCCTGCATGCCTCAACTAAAGATCTTGCATGCCACAACTAAAAGATCCCACATGCTGCAACTAAAGATCCCGTATACCACAACTAAAAGATCCCACATGCAGCAACTAAAAGATCCCACATGCTGCAACTAAAGATCCCGCCTGCTGCAAGTAAAGATCCCACATCCCACAACTAAAGATCCTGCACACCGCAATGAAGATCCCACATGCTGCAACTAAGACCCAGGCACAGCCAAATTAAAAAAAAAAGAAGAAAGAAATATGAGACAAGACAACATAAAATTCCTAAAAGAGGTCATAGGCAAAACATTCTCTGACACAAATTGTACCAATATTTTCTTAGGTCATTTTCCCAAGGCAATAGAAATAAAAAGAAAAATAAACAAATGGGACCTAATCAAACTTACAAGCTTCTGCACAGCAAAGGAAACCATAAAACAAACAAACAAAAAACCGAAAAGACAACCTACGGGAATGGGAGAAAATATTTGCAAATGATGCACCACTTCTATTCAACATAGTACTGGAAGTCAAGGGCTTAATTTCCATTATATACAAACAGCTCATACAACTCAACAACAAAAACCAAACAACCCAATCAAAAAATGGGCAGACATAAATAGACATTTCTCTGAGGAAGACATACAGATGGCCAATAGGTACATGAAAAGATGCTCAACATCGTTAATTATTAGAGAAATGCAAATCAAAATTACAATGAGGTACCACCTCACACTGGTCAGAATGGCCATTATTAAAAAGTCTACAAATAACATGCTGGAGAGGGTGTGGAAAAAAGAGAACCCTCCTACATTGTTGGTGAGAATGTAACTTGGTACAGCCACTATGGAAAACAGTATGGAAGTTCCTCAGAAAACTAAAAATAGAATAACCATGTGATCCAGCAATCCCAATCCTGAGCATGTATCCAGACAAAACTAAAATTCAAAAAGATACATGCACCCCTATGTTCATAGCAGCACTATTCACAATAGCCAAGACATGGGAATAACCTAAATGTCCATCAACAGAAGAAAGGATAAAGAAGATGTGGTACATATATATAATGGAATACTACTCAGCCATAAAAAAGAATGAAATAATGTCATTTGCCACAATATGGATGCAACTAAAGATAGAGATTATAATACTAAGAGATAGAGATTATCATACTAAGTGAGGTAAGTCAGAAAGAGAAAAACAAATACCATATGATATCACTTATATGTGAAATCTCAAATATGACACAAATGAACCTGTATATGAAACAGAAACAGACTCACAGACATAGAAAACAGACATATGGTTACCAAGGGGGAGGGTCCTGCTGTATATCAATATCCTGGGATAAACCATGGTGGAAGAGAATATAAAAAGAATGCATATATGTGTATGTCTGGGTCACTTTGCTGTGCAGCACAACACTGTAGATCAACTATACTTTAATAAAAAAAATTAAAAAAGAAAACAGAATGAGTGAAGTAAACAACTGGCCCCTAATGAAAATACACAAATTTATATGTAAATATACACATTTACATTTTAACTAAAGATTTTTTTTAATACAAAATTAATTAAAATTCAGTATATGCAAATAACAGCCATAATGAGATACCACAGCATAGCGACTACAGGGGCCCAAATTAAAAGGACTGATTATTCCAAATGCCTGTAAGAAATTGAACTTGATCTCTCATACATTGCTGATGGGAATCCAAAATAGTATATACATTTTGGAAAACATTTGGCAATTTCTTGTAAACATATACTTCCCTATGACTTAACAAACCCACTTCTAGATACTCACCCAAAAGAAATGAAAATGCATATCCATAGTAAAACTTGTACATGAATTTTTCTTAGGAGCTTTATCCATAATAGCCCAAAACTGGAAACAGCACAAATGTACACCATCTGGTGAAGGGATAAACATGTGGCGTATCCTTACAAAAGAATATTATTCAGTGATAAAAAGAAACTAACTGATACAGGAAACAGAATGAGTAAATTTCAAAACAGAGACTATATATTTTATATTACCCTTTATATGAAATTCTAGAAAAGGGCAAACCGCAGTGTTAGAAACATATCAGCATTGTTATCTAGGAGCCAGGCACAGGAGGAGGGGATTGACTGCAGAGAGTTGTGAGGGAACTTTTGTGTAATGATAGTAATGTTCTATTTTGTGATTATGATGGTGCTCACATGACTGTAAACATTTGATAAACACATAAAATTGTACATTTTAAATTAGAAAATTTTATTGTATGGAAATTATATCTCAATAGAGTTGTTTAGAAAGAATATGAATATTTTTAGCACTAAATTCTGTAAATACTTTTTTGAACCCCACCAATCAATAACAGAGTAGGCACTGTTTGCAAGCCAGCTGCAGACCCTTTCTTCTAATTTATTGGGTTAGCAACAAGCTTAGACATTGAATGCAGTCAGGTTTCTTTTATATTGTAGTGTTTAGGGCTAAATTCTAGCCCCTTCTTCAAAGGGTGTGAACAAGACAGAATGAAACCATTTCTTCCTTTCTTCTTCTGTTTTTGTTTTACAGCTTTCATGAGGTACAACTGAAATTAAAAAAAAAAACTGCAAGTATTTAACATATACAATTTGATGAGTTTGAACACATGCATGTTCCCATGACACCATCAACACAAAGTAAAATAAACATATCCATCACCTCCAAAAGTTTCCTTGTGTCCCTTTGCCTTTTTTTTTTTTTCCCTGAAACACTTCTTACAATCACCCAGAGGGCTACTGAGTAGTGCTGCTCCCTCTGCAGTCACTTAACAATCTCTTTTCTCTAGAGGAGCCCATCCACTCTTTGTGCCTCTTTTTGGTATGCAAGTACACCTCTCTTTCTATTCCTATTTTTTTAAAAGACAAAGCACCTCCATCTGGAGGTTCATCAGAGACTCTTTTCTATCTCTTGCTGATTCCAAGTCTCCAACTCACAATGACAAAAACGCTGAAGAGAATTGCAGCAGAATAAAGTTCTGGGTGAGGAAAACTCTCTGAGTCATTCTTCACTGCATGCTGTTCTGCCTTATCTTTGCCTTTCTCCACCAAATTACTGCACTCCATTCAGTGCTTTCCCAACTGAGTCCTGTGTCAGCAACTTTCTGCAGCTGCAAGAGCAGCTGCTGCTTCTACCTCCCTCTCCTCACCAGAGGCTGTCATCTTGTCCAGCCCAGAAAATCCATACAGCAGGCCTACAGAAAAAGGAAAAATAAAGAGCTGATAGTATTATATATTCATGAAAATCTTCTAAAGTTTCTGTCCTTGCCTCAATGTGATGTGGTTCTAGAAATTGTTAAGAATGCCTTGAAATGTCTTTAAAGAGGAATGCTTCCAATGGGGTATCTTCTCAATAGGGGTGATATTTTTAACAATTGATGCTTGCAAAATACATTTATTTACATTGAATCATTTCATCTTCCAAACACACCATGGAGCAGATGTCATTACTGCCTTATATTGGCAAGTTTTGGGCTCAAGTACCAATGAAGAAACACACTAACTGGAGACCTTTCCCTTGTTATTTGAAAAATGGTAATAAGGGAACTCTGTGAAAATTAAAATAAGTTAATGTGTGATTATCTTTTGTAAAGTGCCTAAAATTTTGAGCATCTGTGGACCTTGACTTTATATTGAATATATGTAATTTCCTTCAAGAAGAGTTCAGATCATTGCATCTACAGATGTATCAAATTTTAAATTTAAATTGTCAAGCTGGATTTTAATAGCTAAGAGAAAAAAATAAAATTAGTCAATTGTCTATCATTTTGTGCTAAGGGTATATGAAAATACACATTCTCTCCTCCCACTGGTATTTAATTTTCATTATCTCCTAACTTTATCACCATAGCATAGGTTTGAATGTATGTAAATTATTACTATAAATTGTCTTCTCATGATGATTTTCATATTTCAAGGATTAATTAGCTGTACGATAGGGAAACTTTAATGTTTAATTAATAGGAGAAATTTAAGAGGTCTTAATTGGGCAGAAAAAAATTTCTCTTCTTCTAAAAGTGTATCCAGAATACAGAGGTTTAAAAGAAAATGGAAATGCTATGTGATACATTTGGCTGTCAAAAACTACTTGATTCTGTTGTTGTTTTGGTAAGTGTCTGCCAAGCACAAGCCTACTATTCTAAGTAGATGATGAATAGATAAATACCAACATTTCCTGTCATTTGCTTAAGTATGCTCAAAAAAGTTCCTCCCTTAAGGCTTAAATAAGTTACCAGCATCTAAATCTCATTTATCACCATCCTTCAACCCTACGTTTCTCTTAATAACCTCCTGAACTTTTTAATCCTTTTTAAACTGTCCTTATCTGGCATAGCAGCAATGTAGGCCATTCTCTTGTTCATTATCTTGCCCTACTATAAACAGAAAGTTCTGGGGGCGGGGGTCTGGAATCACCAGGACTAATCACAATTAGTATTTCAGGAGTGACATTTGGTGCAATGAGTCAGGGAAAAGCTTAGCAATAAGCTGGAGGTGATAAGGTATCAAGGTAATATTTCAGGGTACACACCTGACATAACAGTTTCTTAGAAGTGAAAAGATGTGCTTTGCCTCTCCCAGATCAAATAAAAAGTCATTAACCACTCTTTATTCTGCATTACCCCCAGATGTTTTGTGAAGTTTAAGAGAATACTTTTGTTTTGGTTGATTTGGCTGTTTGAAGGCAACTGAAAAATAATTAAGGCTGATAAACACATCAAATTTAGTATAAACTATTTTAAGCCCCACTTGACCTTTAGTGAGAACAGAATACCTTGAGCTTCTGTGTTTTTAGAGGCATACTCAAAAGCACTTAGAACCATTCATAGACCACAGAATGCTCTTTGAATATTCAAAACACTAGTGTTGTTTTTAATCTATTCAGGATGATGACACCTTGCAATTGCACACCTCTTTGTTTGAAACCACGATGACAGACTACAGCAGACCAAAACTACTGCTTTCCATGATAAAAATTGTATGTATATATGTGTATATATATATAACACAAATTAAAATAATGTAATTGAAAAATAAATTGTGAACTATGAATCAAGAGGTTTGGTGGAATGAACACTAGTAGGGAAATGTTCAAGTTAAGGCTGGAAGTGGAGAAATAGAGTCACTCAGAGAAAGGAGGGAAGGATCAAGAGAGAAACTCTAGAAGAAGGAAGACTGCTAGTATCCTTTCCTAATGTAAGGTAATTCCTGACACAAGATAAGGTCATCAGACAGCCAAATCCCCACACCCACCTACACACACACACACACAGACACACACACAGATATTTCAAAAGTACTGAGTGCATGGGTCACTCTTATATGATTTCAATGTCACACATATACTAAAATGTAGTCCTTTATATTTGTTATGCCTTTTATTGTACTGAACAGAGAGCTTATTAAAGTTTACTTGTGTCTCAACATTAAAAATGCTGTTTTAGACTTTTCAGTTGTTACATTTCATTATGTAATCAAAGCAATTGATACCAGTTTTTTGCTTTCACATTTGTTTTATGGGTTGCCTATAATTACTTTTTCTAGACTTACAAATACTGTCTAAAGCATTCAGAAAATGCTATTTCTGGACTTCCCTGGTGGCGCAGCAGTTAAGAATCTGCCTGCCAATGCAGGGGACATGGGTTCAAGCCCTGGTCCAGGAAGATCCCACATGCCGCAGAGCAACTAAGCCTGTGTGCCACAACTACTGAGCCTGCACTCCAGAACCTGCGAGCCACAACTACTAAGCCTGTGTGCCACAACTACTGAAGCCCGCATGCCTAGAGCCCATGCTCCACAACAAGAGAAGCCACCGCAATGAGAAGCCTGCGCGCCGCAACGAAGACTAGTCCCTGCTCACTGCAACGAGAGAAAGCCCGCACGCAGCAATGGAGACCCAATGCAGCCAAAAATAATTAATTAATTATTTTTTTAAAAAAGAAAATGCTATTTCTGCTGCATATTTGCACCATGTTGACATGACTAATCTGGAAGTACATTCTCAGAATTCCCTTCCCTGTGTGGTTCTGGGTTAGGACTGACTAAAAGGAAATTTGCATGAGATTTGGAAGCCAGAGAAGTAAAGGTTGGATAATGTTCAGTCCCCACCACAGCTTGTGCCCACTGATGCTAATATGCTAGTTCACCTTGTTAGTGTTGGGTAGCAGCTGGGCCTTCAGCTTCTCTAGTTTCCATCATATCTCCTACTCAGCCTCTCAAAGGACTGGGCCAGTTGCATGTATAGTTCCTTAGAGAGAGCTCTAGCTCCTTCTGCAGGCCACCCAACTTCTCAGAGATGATAACACAGATGTGGGTTGCAGTTTGTCCATATGGATTCCTATTTGTCTTCACAAATTCTGGTCTGTCCTCATTCTTCCCTAATTCATGTTCAGAATTATTTTCCCAACTGGCCCTACTGAAATAGAAATGACAGGCCCACCGCAGGTGCACAAGGCTTCCATAAACAGGCTTCCACAAACATCTTCACAAATAACCACAATCTCGCCCATGTTTATTCTTTGTTTCATATCACTCATAGTAGTGATATGCTTCTCTAACTCAAACCTAATTGACACAAGTGGTTTCAGTCCCTTTTGTAGTGAAAGATATTTTATTCCCCTCCACATTAAGGAGCTTATCAGAGAATAACTGAATGCCATATCTGTGTATCTATGGATTCGAATTTTAAAAGGTGAATGTCAATAGAAATCATAAACACACTGCAACAGTATTTGTTGAGCTAAGTGAGAAGTCTCAAGTTTTAGTTAAAAAAATAACCAATGGTATGAGAAACACATAGGGTTCCCTAAAATAATAGAATATTAGAGTTAGTAGAGACCTTAGAAATTATTTAACCCAAACTTTCCATTTTACAGTTGAAGAAATATAGAAACAGATACTCGCCTAAGATCACAAAATAAAGTAGTAACCTTGGACTAAAATACAATCCAGTCTAATTCCCTTTCTCTTCATATCTTTATAATCCTTGGCTTAGTATCAGTTTATGTGAAAAACTATAGGGGATTTCAGTTGACTGAAAACTTATTATGATTCAAAAAGGGTGGGCTTCCCTGGTGGCACAGTGGTTGAGAGTCCGCCTGCCGATGCAGGGGACACGGGTTCATGCCCCTGCCCGGGAGGATCCCACATGCCGTGGAGCAGCTGGGCACGTGAGCCATGGCTGCTAAGCCTGCGTGTCCAGAGCCTGTGCTCCGCAACTGGAGAGGCCACAACGAGAGGCCTGTGTACCGAAAAAAAAAAAAAAAAAAGGGTAATAAGTCTGTCAAAAATGCTAATGTGATAATAGGCTATATTAGTAAACTATAGTATCTAGTATAAGGAAGATTATAATCCCACTGCAGTCTACCCTGGTCAGATCATATTTATGCATTGGAGCACCTAAAAGAGCCTAGGTAAATTATATAGAAAGTGACCAGAATTCTATGGGTCTTAATGCTATGATGTATAAAAGAGAATTAGGGCTATTTTAATTGGAGGAGCGAAGACTTGGGCAGATATTAACTATCACCAAATATTTGAAGAGCTTCCACACAGAAGAGATGTTAAATTTATTTTGTGTGACTTTCCAGGGCATAAATAAAATAAATGGTTGGATACTAGAGAGGCTGATTAATATTTAGAAACACTTTGAAAAAAATAGAGAACTTCAAAGGCGAATGGGTTGGCTTATAATGCAGCGAGCTTCCAATCAATAGACGTTTTCAATCAGAGGTTTTGATGACAATCTATCAGGTAGTTTTAGTAAAGGATTCCTGAAAGGATGAATGTTAGAATTAATGACTTCTAAGCCTCCTTTACATCTCTGCTGCTAAGAACCTGTTGTTTGGATAACATTATCGAAATAAAGTAACAACCTCGATTATTTGAAACTTTTATTTCTGCTATAAACTATGTGGAAGCTCTAATTCATCTTTAATGTTTAGTTCTGAAGTATCAGACAACTTCCTTGAAATTTCCTTTTTCTAGAATGAGCTGTATTTAATCCGGATAAATATATTTGCTGGAATAAAATTCAGACTGTCAGAGTTGAAGGTCAAAAATACAGGTGTTGGGCTTCCCTGGTGGCGCAGTGGTTGGGAGTCTGCCTGCCGATGCAGGGGACACGGGTTCGTGCCCCAGTCCGGGAGGATCCCACATGCCGCAGAGCGGCTGGGCCCGTGAGCCATGACCGCTGAGCCTGCGCGTCCGAAGCCTGTGCTCCGCAATGGGAGAGGCCACAACAGTGAGAGGCCTGCGTACCACACACACACAAAAAAAATACAGGTGTTAACTATACAGGGGAAAAGGTCTTCTAGACAACACTATACTAGGCACATTCTGGATTGTGCCCAAGAATCCCCTTCCACAGAAATGCTGGCTGGAAGCGACCCCAAGATGACATTCAAGTTGCTCCCCAGAGAGTCATAGAGCTTTTGCTATAGTATCTGAACAGGATGCCAGACCAAGGAAAGGGTGTGTCCTATCAGTGGCAGCCCAGTAGGCTGGGTTATTGGCATGAGTCGTTTTACCATGGCCGTCACGGACAACAGAAACAGGACAAGAAACATCTTTCTTATCCAGAAGTCGACACAGAGGGTGTTGCTGAACTCAACTATCTTAAAGGAAGAGAGTTAAAGAGAAAAGGGATTTCATGGAAACTGACAATGATGCCTTTTAAAGAGAAAACTAAGTAATCTTATTTGACTTTTTTTTAAATTAAAAAGTTGTCCTCCTAGAACTGCACAGCCAGACTGTCAGATTCATAGGACAATGCTCGAACAAAAGGCTTCCCTTGTGCACACAAGGAAGGCACACATCAAGTTAGCCTGGGGCCTTCTCTGGGAAGAAATTACAAAGCAAAGGAATCATGAGTGTATATCAGAAAAGGAAAAGAGCTCAAAACAGAATCTGATAAACAATTTTAAGATGTAAAATAAGAAGGGAAATCGGTTGCTATCCAGGGAACCCTCTCAAATGTGGCAGCATATCTCAATCACCAGTGGAGCTCATTAAAAATACGGTTAATCAAACTCCACCCTGGACTAATTGTATCAGAATCTGGACTGCTTTGGAAATCCCTAATCTTGAATGTCACAGAATATTCACCATACTTCTGCCTTGATACTTGCACAACCATAACTGTTTTTGACTTCTACCCTGGAATTTCTTCAGTAATCAGGTGTACTGGGTAATACTAATAGTTAATAGCAGTAGTATAGCTACATCACCTCATTTAATAATCAAAACAATCCTGAAATATAATTATGATTTCATTTTACAGATGATAAAACCAAAAAGAGAAGTACTTTTCTAGCAACTATGCTGCTAAACGACATACTTAAAATCTGAACACAGATATGACTCCTTAGCTCATGTTCTTTCCACTATACCATACAGAAATTGGTTGAAGCAACCACATGAAAGGGCCAGTATTCAATTATTTTACCCACAAAAATTATGATTTTATATCATTTAATATAATAAGTTCAAAGTCATGAAGGAAGGCAAAGTATTGTACAAGGCATTACTGTGAAGAAATAAAGCTATATGAACATTATGTTTTGCAAATTAACTTTTTGCTTTAAATACATTTGTATTTTGATAAAACTAGAAATAAAATATCTTATCAGCTATTGATGGGAAAGTCCTTGCTTAGCTGACATCTGTCTGCTTGTGTTACTTAAGGATGAATCAGTAGTCTGCAGCCTGGACCTGGGCGAGAGAAACTGGGCACCCAGAGCACAACATTTAGGGAGGCACTCCCTCTCAGGTGCTCACCCAGCAGTTGTCTGAGCTTGAGAATGACTCCCTTCTTACATTTGCACCCTGGATGACCCCTTTGCTCACCCTAGTCCTGGCTTCACACTTTATCTCTATTTCCCTTCCTCTTCTTTTTATTCCTATTTTGTTTATGCAAACCACACCACACAGGCAATCAAAACCATAAGATACAAGGTCCAAGGTAGAATCTATTTTTTGTGCATAGTGAAAAAGATCACTTACACAGCTCTGGGGAGAAAATGCAAAGATTAAACAGAGTAAAACGGTAAGTATATGGTTAAAAAAGAAAAAAAAGCAATTTATTCAAAAAGGTGGCTGAGGTTGAATTGCTGTTCTTATTACCCATCAAGTTATTTAGAGTTGTCCTTTCTCCATGGCATGATGACTTGGGTTATCATCACCATGACCACCCATTATTAATTAACTTTATAAGCTGAGAAAACTTTGTGTGTCCAAAGTCATATGTGCCCAAAAAAGCATGATTCAATAACCACATAAAAGAAAAATGCAACTCAATGTGTTTTTAGAAAAGGGAGAACAATCATAGACTACTAGTATAACAGAATAGATGACAGCACAAGGCCTTAGAGGGCACCTGGGACTCAGGAAGGACTACTTTCTATATAGTCCTTCCTAGAAGATAATCTTGCCTTTCTTTGAATACCTTTAAAAAGAGAACTAATCCTACATGAGACATCCTTCATCAATTCCAAAGAGTATTCCTACTCGAATGCTCTTTCTTCTTCTAAGCAAAATCTTTTTATGGGTTTGTCCAAGTCTTGCCCAGTGTCATGTGCCAACAAACTGTTATACCTTTTTGTTTCCAAATTGAGCTCTCAAATATTAAGAGATAGGCTTTTAATATGTGTTATGGTTATACGCACTAAACAATCCAGGTTCCTCCAATGAGCTGGACAAAACCAAGTTCCGTTCCTTTGAATATACCTCATTTTTTTTCCAGTGGGCTTTTACAACATATTAGTTAGGTCGCAACATCCATTCTTACAGTCTTACTTAACATAGAACCAAAAGTTCTAACCACGCATGTAGACTGGAAAGAAAGGAATAAAACTATCTCTATTTGCCGTGATATGACTGTCTACATAGAAAATCGTAGAGTTTACAAAACTTTTAAATAACTGAGTTTCGTAAGGTCATAGATTACAAGTTCAACACAAAAATCAATTCAATTTCTGTATACTAACAGTGAACATACAGGAACTGAAATTAAAACTACAACACCAATTAGAATTGCTCCAAAGAAAATGAAATATTCAGGGATATACTTATCAAAACATGCATAGGATCTGTATGCTAAAAATTATAAAATATTGATAAAAGAAATCAAAGAAGACCTAAATAAATGGAGAAATATACCAGGCTTATGGATTAGAAGATTCAACATCATGAAGATGTCAATTCTCCCCAAATAGAGTTATAAGTTTAATGTAATACCTAAAAAAAATCCCAGCAAGTTGTTTTTGTAGACATAAACAAGCTTACTTTAAGGTACAGGTCATGGAATAGCTAAAACAAGCTTGGTAGAGAAGAATAAAGGGGAGGAATCACTCTATCCAATATTAAATCTTACTATATAGCTATAGTATTAAAGACAGCATGGTATTGGCAAAAGAATAGACTCATAGGTCAGTTGAAGACATAATGAACCTAGAAACAGACCCATAGAGATATGTCCAAATTATTTTTAAGGAGAAAGAAATTCAGTGTAAAAATGATAGCCTTTTCAATAAAAGGTGCTGGAGCAATGGAATGTTCACAGGGAAAAGAAAAAAATGAACTTAAATCTCACACCTCACATCTTATATAACTATTAATTAAAATGAATCATATGGGACTTCCCTTGTGGCGCAGGGGTTAATAATCTGCCTGCCAATTCAGGGGACACGGGCTTGAGCCCTGATCCGGGAAGATCCCATATGCCATGGAACAACTAAGCCTGTGCACCACAACTTCTGAGTCTGTGCTCTAGAGCCCGTGAGCCACAACTGCTGAAGCCTGCGTGCCACAACTACTGGAGCCTGCGCACCTAGAGCTTGTGCTCCGCAACAAGAAAAGCCACCACAATGAGAAGCCTGCGCACCACAACAAAGAGTAGCCCCTGCTCACCACAACTAGAGAAAGCCCGTGTGCAGCAATGAAGACCCAATACAGCCAAAAATAAATAAATTAAATAAATAAATAAAACAAATGAATCATAAATGTAAAATATAAAACAACAAAAATTTTAGGGAAAAAACAGAAAAATCTTTGTAATCCAGAGCTAATCAAAGGCTGTTATACTTGACACAAAAGTAAGATCCATAAAAGGAAACTTTAAAAATTGGAGCTCATCAAAATTAAAAGTGTTTGCTCTATGAAAGCCCATATTATGAGGATGAAAAGACAAGCTACAGACTGGAAGAAAATATTTGTAAACAACATACCTGACAAAAGACTAGTATTGAGAATATATAAATAACTCTCAATACTGAACAGTAACAAATAAATAAATAAATAAAATACAATTAGAAACTGTGCAGAAAACGTGAACAAACATTTCACTAAGAGGATATACAGATGACAAATAAGAACATGAAAAGATGTTCAATATTATTAGCCATCACAGAAACATAAAGTAAAACCACAATGAGATATCAGCACACACCTATCAGGATGGTTAAAATTAAAAAGTTGTGATAACTGCAAATGCTGGTGAGGATTCAGAGAAACTGTATCACTCAGACATTACTGATGAGAATTTTAAATGGAACAGTAATTGTGGAAAACAGTTTGATGGTTTCTTACAAAGCTAAACATGGAATTACCACATGACCCAGCAATTGCACTCTTAGGCATCTATCCCTGAAGAATGAAAACTTTATTTTCACCAAAAATCCTCACAAAAACAAATATTCATAATAGCTTTATTTATAATAGACAAAAACTAGAACTAGCCCATATATTCTTCAAGTGAATGTTTAAACAATCTGTGGGACATATATACCATGGAATATTACTCATCAATAAAACAAATGAGGGACTTCCCTGGTGGTTAGTGGTAAAGACTCCGCCTTCCAATGCAGGGGACGCAGGTTCAACCCCTGGTCGGGGAACTAAGATCCCACATACGGTGGGGCAACTAAGCCCGTGCACCACAACTACTGAGCTCACGAGCCTCAGCTAGAGAGCCTGCGTGCCGCAAACTACAGAGCCCACGTGCTCTGAAACCCGCGCACCACAGCTATAGAGAAGCCCACATGCCACAACTAAAGAGCCCACGCTCCATGAGCACTGCTGCAACAAAAGATCCCACATGCAGCCACGAAGATCCTGCATGCCACAAAGAAGACCCAACACAGCCAAATAAAAAAATAAATAAAAAATAAACCAAATGAATTATTGAAAGCAACAAGTTGGATGGTTCTCTATGAAATTAAGCTGAGTGAAAAAAGCCAATCTCAAAAAGTAACAGAATGTATGATTCCATTTTATAACATTTTTGAAGTGACAAAACTTTAGAAATGGAAGGCATGGGGGTAGGGGTGAGGGTGCAAAAGGATAGTACAAGGGATCCTTGTGGTGTTGGAATTGTTGGATATCTTGGTTGCGGTGGTGCATACACAAACCCTCACAGATGACAAAAATGTAGAGTACTTAATACACAGACAAAGATACACACACCACACACACGTGGGCACACACAAGCATCCAGGTAAAACTAGGAAAATCTGAATAAGATGTGAATGTATCTTGGTTGTGATATTATTATAATTTTGAAAATTGTTATTGGGGGAAACTCCCAATTTTTTTCAAGAACCTTCGTTTGACTCAGTTCTATTTTAGTCTTCAGATACATCAGAGAGTTTCAACTAGGGACTCATTTTCTATGCACTGAAACTTCTGATAGACTACAAGACAGAAAGCAAATGATTTCTCATTCAATATGCTGGCAATAGCAACATAATCAGGTCCCAGCTAGAGCAACAATCAAACAATATCTAGTAACTACCTTATTGTAGGCTGTAGGAATTAAGATTGAAAACATGGACAGCCACATCTTCAAACCTACAGGTTTTCCTAAAAATTAATATAGGAGGGCTTCCCTGGTGGCACAGTGGTTGAGAGTCCGCCTGCCAGTGCATGGGACACGGGTTCGTGCCCCAGTCAGGGAAGATCCCACATGCCACGGAGCAGCTAGGCCCGTGAGCCATGGCTGCTGAGCCTACGTGTCCGGAGCCTGTGCTCCGCAACGGGAGAGGCCACAACAGTGAGAGGTCCGCATACCACAAAAAAAAAAAAAAAAAATTAACATAGGAATCTTCAAAACGTAAAATCAGGTTTCTCCAGTGTAAAGAAGCCGTGATTTTTTCACGTGCATAATGCATGTGGCATGGATGTAATATTATTGCAAAACTGAGATGCCCTCATGCAAAAGGGCAAGTCACTTCTCATTTGTAAAACATGTGAATCTCAAGCCCAAGCTACAGCAATGGCCAGTGGAAAAGTTTGCTCTCATGAAATTAAAAACTTAGTAAAAGGGTCCTGGCTGGTAGGTGGAGAGAAGGAAGCTTCTCCTTTAGTCTTTATACCACAGTTTGTAAACAAGTAGCAGAGACAAACAGGGAAGTATAATGGCAACCCCACATCAAGTCAGATTTTGGAAACAGGAAAACAAGGCAAGATGCAACTTTCAGTAGAAAAAGTAAAGAAATCTGTTCAGAACTGGACCAAGCTGTGAACCTTGGAAAGAAGTTGGCATATCTCTTGGGCTAAGAACCTATGCTTTGTAAAATGTACTGATTTGAGATGTCTTTCTTTTTTTTCCTTTCTTTTGTCGCTTTTAGGAAACTTCTTGACATTTCCAGCTATTCTTAACACTACTAAAGGGATTTTTGTCTGCATTTGGGCCTGAGCTTAGGGAAAAGCCAGTGGCAATGGATTCCCAGTGAAGTGCCCAAGAGAAAGATAAACCTCATAGAGAAGAGATATGGGGGCACCCGAGGGTGCCACATCTCTCCACTTGCTAAGCCATGAAGTTTGCATGCTTTGAATTAATAAGGGAACAGTGCTTTTATCCATAAGGCAGTACAATTTTTTTTTTTACCTCTCTCACCTTTTACCCCCCAAAGTCTGTGCTAATGCTAATAACCATTTGCTCTGTGGCTTCATATCAAGGCTGCTATAGCTTACTACCACATCATCTAGTTCCTGTCCTCATTCTTCTGACGAAAGCATATTGTTTGGATTGCTGGTGTCATAGTCTGTGGACAATCCAAAGTCATTTTCTGTCACTTGCTTCTCAGGGCACTTTATGTTCAAGGTGGTATCGATTGACAATGCACCAGTGTGGAAGCAGGAGGCACTGGATATAAAAGAAACAGAAGATGTACTCCTGTCCTTGGAGAATTTATAAGTCACGAAAAGGGCTTGGGAAGGCTTAGAAAGCAATTTGCAAATAGACATATTAATAGACTGTAAACAGAGTATTATATTAAGGCCAGGCAGAATCTACAGAGCAAAGAAAGGAAAATAAAAATAATAACTAGAATTATAATGTCTTTTCTAATTTACAAATACCTCTCTTGCCTTACCTCATTAGCTACAACCCTTTCAAACAAAGGACTAACTTTTCATTATCCCATCTAGCTGATGAAGGAACGAAGACTCAGAGTTTGTGAATACTGTGACCACACTATGGTTCTGAGCTCTTGTTCTTATTTTTACAACATTCCACCATCAGAGTCTGAGGACGTGAGATTAATCTGGGAAGTAGGTGAGTTTGGAATAGGGCATTATGGGAAGTAAAATTATGTACAACAGCAGAGAGAAATGAAAAGAATGTTCCAGGTGCGCTGTTAATCTTAAATTGAACAAAAACAGAAACACTGCACACAATGCAGGAACCATTTGTTTTTATTTTTTACTTTTTTCTTCTTTTTTGTTTTTTTTTTAACATCTTTACTGGAGTATAATTGATTTACATTGTTGTATTAGTTGCTGCTGTATAACAAAGTGAATCAGCTATGTATATATGTATACATATATCCCCATATCCCTTCCCTCTTGCATCTCCCTCCCACCCTCCCTATCCCACCCCTCTAGGTGGTCACAAAGCACCGAGCTGATCTCCCTGTGCTATGCAGCTGCTTCCCACTAGCTAGCTTTTACATTTGGTAGTGTATATATGTCCATGCCACTTTCTCACTTCGTCTCAACTTACATTTTTCCCACCCCATGACCTCAAGTCCATTCTCTACGTCTGAGTCTTTATTCCTGTCCTGTCCCTAGGTCCTTCAGAAACTTTTCTTTTTTTTTTTAGATTCCATATATATATATATGTGTCAGCATACGGTATTTGTTTTTCTCTTTCTGACTTACTTCACACTGTATGACAGACTCTAGGTCCATCCACCTCACTACAAATTACTCAATTTTGTTTCCTTTTATGGCGAGTAATATCCCACTAAATATATGTGCCACATCTTCTTTATCCATTCATCTGTCGATGGACACTTAGGTTGCTTCCATGTCCTGGCTATTGTAAACAGTGCTGCAATGAATATTGTGGCACACGACACTTTTTGATTTATGGTTTTCTCAAGGTATATGCCCCGTAGTGCGATTGCTGGGTCATATGGTAGCTCTATTTTTAGTTTCTTAAGGAAGGTCCATACTGTTCTCCAAATTGGCAATATCACTTTATATTCCCACCAACAGTGCAAGAGAGTTCCCTTTTCTCCACACCCTCTCCAGCATTTATTGTTTGTAGATTTTCTGATGATGGCCATTCTGACCAGTTTGAGGTGATACCTCATTGTAGTTTTGATTTGCATTTCTCTAATGATTAGTGATGTTGAGGATCCTTTCATGTGTTTGTTGGCAATCTGTACAGCTTCTTTGGAGAAATGTCTATTTAGGTCTTCTGCTCATTTTTGTATTGGGTATTTTTTTTTAATTGAACTACATGAGCTGCTTGTAAATCTTGGAGATTAATCCTTTGTCAGTTGCTTCATTTGCAAATGTTTTCTCCCATTCTGAGGGCTGTCTTTTGGTCTTGTTTATGGTTTCCTTTGCTGTGCAAAAGCTTTGAAGTTTCATTAGGTCCCATTTGCTTATTTTTGTTTTATTTCCATTTCTCTAGGAGGTGGATCAAAAAGGATCTTGCTGTGATTTATGTCATACAGTGTTCTGCCTATGTTTTCCTCTAAGAGTCTGATAGTGTCTGGCCTTACATTTAGGTCTTTAATCCGTTTTGAGTTTACTTTTGTGTATGGTGTTAGGGAGTGTTCTAATTTCATTCTTTTACATGTACCTGTCCAGTTTTCCCAGCACCACTTATTGAAGAGGCTATCTTTTCTCCACTGCATATTCTGGCCTCCTTTATCAAAGATAAGCTGACCATATGTGCATGGGTTTATCTCTGGGCTTTCTATCCAGTTCCATTGATCTGTATTTCTGTTTTTGTGCCAGTACCATACTGCCTTGATTATTGTAGCTTTGTAGTATAGTCTGAGGTCAGGGAGCCTGATTCCTCCAGATCCATTTTTCGTTATCAAGATTGCTTTGGCTATTCGGGATCTTTTGTGTTTCCATACAAATTGTGAAATTTTTTGCTCTAGTTCTGTGAAAAATGCCATTGGTAGTTTGATAGGGATTGCCTTGAATCTGCAGATTGCTTTGGGTAGTAGAGTCATTTTCACAATGTTGATTCTTCCAATCCAAGAAAATGGTATATCTCTCCAACTATTTGTATCATCTTTAATTTCTTTCATCAGTGTCTTATAATTTTCTGTATACAGGTCTTTTGTCTCCTTAGGTAGGTTTATTCCTAGATATTTTATTCTTTTTGTTGCATTGGTAAATGGGAGTGTTTTCTTAATTTCACTTTCAGATTTTTCATCATTAGTGTATAGGAATGCCAGAGATTTCTCTGCATTAATTGTGTATCCTGCTACTTTACCAGATTCATTGAGTAGCTCTAGAAGTTTTCTGGTAGCATCTTTAGGATTCTCTATGTATAGTATCATGTCATCTGCAAGCAGTGACAGCTTTACTTCTTACTTTCCGATTTGGATTCCTTTTATTTCTTTTTGTTCTCTGATTCTGTGGCTAAAACTTCTAACAAAACTATGTTGAATAATAGTGGTGAGAGTGGGCAACCTTGTCTTGTTCCTGATGTTAGTGGAAATGCTTTCAGTTTTTCACCATTGAGGATGATGTTGTCTGTGGGTTTGTCATATATGGCCTTTATTATGTTGAGCAAAGTTCCCTCTTTGCCTACTTTATGCAGGGTTTTTATCATAAATTGGTGTTGAATTTTGTTGAAAGCTTTCTCTGCATCTATTGAGATGATCATATGGTTTTTCTCCTTCTGTTTGTTAATATGGTGTATCACATTGATTGATTTGCATATATTGAAGAATCCTTGCATCCCTGGAATAAACCCCACTTGATCATGGTGTATGATCCTTTTTATGTGCTGTTGGATTCTGTTTGCTAGCATTTTGTTGAGGATTTTTGCATCTGTATTCATCAGTGATATTGGCCTGTAGTTTTCTTTCTTTGTGACATCCTTGTCTGGTTTTGGTATCAGGGTGATGGTGGCCTTGTAGAATGAGTTTGGGAGTGTTCCTCCCTCTGCTATATTTTGGAAGAGTTTGAGAAAGATAGGTGTTAGCTCTTCTCTAACTGTTTGATAGAATTCGCCTGTGAAGCCATCTGGTCCTGGGCTTTTGTTTGTTGGAAGATTTTTAATCACAGTTTCAAATTCAGTGCTTGTGATTGATCTGTTCATATTTTCTATTTCTTCCTGATTCAGTCTTGGCAGGTTGTGCATTTCTAAGAATTTGTCCATTTCTTCCAGGTTGTCCATTTTATTGGCATAGAGTTGCTTGTAGTAATCTCTCATGATCCTTTGTATTTCTGCAGTGTCAGTTGTTACTTCTCCTTTTTCATTTCTAATTCTATTGATTTGAGTCTTCTTCCTTTTTTTTTTTTTTTTTTAAAGAAGATGTTGGGGGTTGGAGTTTATTTATTTATTTATTTATTTTTGCTGTGTTGGGTCTTTGTTTCTGTGTGAGGGCTTTCTCTAGTTGTGGCAAGCGGGGGCCACTCTTCTTCGCGGTTGGGCGGGCCTCTCACCATCGCAACCTCTCTTGGTGCAGAGCATAGGCTCCAGATGTGCAGGCTCAGTAGCTGTGGCTCATGGGCCCAGTTGCTCCACGGCATGTGGGATCCTCCCAGACCAGGGCTTAAACCCGTGTCCCCTGCATTGGCAGGAAGATTCTCAACCACTGCGCCACCACAGAAGCCTGGTTGTTTGTTTTTTTGAACTTGAGCTCCATGAGTTGTTTGTATATTTTGGAGATTAATCCTTTGTCTGTAGCTTCATTTTGCAAATATATTCTCCCATTCTGAGGGTTGTCTTTTCGTCTTGTTTATGGTTTCTTTTGCTGTGCAAAAGCTTTTAAGTTTAATTAGGTCCCATTTGTTTATTTTTTGTTTTTATTTTGATTACTCTAGGAGGTGGGTCAAAAAGATCTTGCTGTGGTTTATGTCACAGAGTGTTTTTCCTATGTTTTCCTCTAAGAGGTTCATAGTGTCCGGTCTTACATTTAGGTCTTCAATCTTTGAGTCAAATTTAAACAAGAACAAGGAGGTAACAGGAAGTGTGCCAACATTTACTGATGCTTTTGTTTGCCTGTACCAGGTTCTCCCTTTTTTTCGTGATGAATCTGGCTAATGGTTTATCAATTTTGCTTAACTTCTTAAAGAACCAGCCTTTAGTTTTATTGATCTTTGCTACCATTTCCTTCATTTCTTTTTCATTTACTTCTGATCTTTATGATTTCTTTCCTTCTGCTAACTTTTTTGTTCTTGTTTCTCTAATTACTTTAGGTGCAAGGTTAGGTTGTTTATTTGAGATGTATCCTGTTTCTTAAGGTAGGATTGTATTGCTATAAATTTCCCTCTTAGAACTGCTTTTGCTGCATCCCATAGGTTTTGGGTTCATCGTGTCTCCACTGTCATTTATTTCTAGGTATTTTTTAATTTCCTCTTTGATTTCTTCAGTGATCACTTCGTTATTAAGTAGTGTATTGTTTAGCCTCCATCTGTTTGTATTTTTTATAGATCTTTTCCTGTAATTGATATCTAGTCTCACAGCATTGTGGTTGGAAAAGATACTTGATATGATTACAATTTTCTTGAATTTACCAAGGCTTGATTTGTGACCCAAGATATGATCTATCCTGGAGAATGTTCCATGAGCACTTGAGAAAAATGTGTATTTTGCTGTTTTTCGATGGAATGTCCTATAAATATCAATTAAGTCCATCTAGTTTAATGTATCATTTAAAGCTTGTGTTTATTTATTTTCATTTTGGATGATCTGTCCATTGGTGAAAGTGGGGTGTTAAAGTTCCCTACTATGATTGTGTTACTGTTGATTTTCCTTTTTATGGCTGTTAGTATTTACCTTATGTATTGAGGTGCTCCTATGTTGGGTGCATAAATGTTTACAATTGTTATATCTGCTTCTTGGATCGATCCCTTGATCATTATGTAGTGTCCTTCTTGGTCTCTTGTAATAGTCTTTATTTTAAAGTCTATTTTGTCTGATATGAGAATGGCTACTCCAGCTTTCTTTCATTTCCATTTGCATGGAATATCTTTTTCCATCTCCTCACTTTCAGTCTGCATGTGTCTCTAGGTCTGAAGTGGGTCTGCTATAGACAGCATATATATGGGTCTTGTTTTTGTATCCATTCAGCCAGTCTGTGTCTTTTGGTGGGAGCATTTAATCCATTTACATTTTAGGTAATTATTGATATGTATGTTCCTATTCCCATTTTCTTAATTGTTTTGGGTTTTTTATTGTAGGTCTTTTCCTTCTCTTGTGCTTCTTGCCTAGAGAAGTTCCTTTAGCATTTGTTGTAAAGCTGGTTTGGTGGTGCTGAACTCTCTCAGCTTTTGCTTGTCTTTAAAGGTTTTAATTTCTCCATCAAATCTGAATGTGATCCTTGCTGGGTAGAGTAATCTTGGTTGTAGGTTTTTCTCCTTCATCACTTTAAATATGTCCTGCCACTCCCTTCTGGCTTGCAGAATTTCTGCTGAAAGATCAACTGTTAACCTTATGGGGATTCCTTTGTGTGTTATTTGTTGTTTTCCCCTTGCTGCTTTTAATATGTTTTCTTTGTATTTAATTTTTGACAGTTTGATTAATATGAGTCTTGGCGTGTTTCTCCTTAGATTTATCCTGTATGGGACTCTCCATGCTTCCTGGACTTGATTAATTATTTCATTAGGGATGTTTTCAAATTTAATCTCTTCAAATATTTTCTCAGTCCCTTTCTTTTTCTCTTCTTCTTCTGGGACCCCTATAATTCGAATGTTGGTGCTTTTAATGTTGTCCCAGAGGTCTCTGAGACTGTCCTCAGTTCTTTTCATTCTTTTTTCTTTATTCTGCTCTGCAGTAGTTATTTCCACTATTTTATCTTCCAGGTCACTTATCCGTTCTTCTGCCTCAGTTATTCTGCTATTGATCCCTTCTAGAGTATTCATAATTTAATTTATTGTGTTGTTCATCGTTGTTTGTTTCATCTTTAGTTCTTGTAAGTCCTTGTTAAATGTTTCTTGCATATTCTCTATTCCATTTCCAATATTTTGGATAATCTTCACTATCATTATTCTGAATTTTTTACAGGTAGACTGTGTATTTCCTCTTCATTTGCTTGCTCTGGTGGGTTTTTACCTTGCTCCTTCATCTCCTGTGTGTTTCTGTGTCTTCTCATTTTGGTTATCTTGTGTTTGGGGTGTCCTTTTTGCAGGCTGCAGGTTTGTAGTTCCCATTGTTTTTGGTGTCTGTCCCCAGTGGCTAATGTTGGTTCAGTGGTTTGTGTAGGCTTCCTGGTGGAGGGGACTAGTGCTTGTGTTCTGGTGGATGAGGCTGGATCTTGTCTTTCTGGTGACCAGGACCATATCCAGTAGTGTGTTTTGGGGTGTCTGTGACCTTATTATGATTTAGGCAGCCTCTCTTCTAATGGGTGGGGGTGTGTTCCTGTCTTGCTAGTTGTTTGGCATGGGGTGTCCAGCACTGGACCTTGCTGGTCATTGAGTGGAGTTAGGTCTTAGTATTGAGATGGAGATCTCTGGGAGGGCTTTTGCCATTTGATATTACATTGAGCCAGGAGGTCTCTGGTGGACCAATGTCCTGAACTCATCTTTCCCACCTCAGAGGCTCAGGCCTGACACCCAGCTGGAGAACCAAGACCCTGTCAGCTACACGGAGACAGAGTTCAAAGCTATGGCAGCTTGATGCTGAGATGCTGAGTATGGTTCCAAGAGAGGTGGCTTGGTGGTGCCACTCTCACTGCTTGCAGTGAAACTCTGCCTCTTCAACTGCTCCCTTATGTAATGGGCATAAGTATATCGAAGGGCGGCGGCTGAGCCGTGTTAGAGTGGCACAGAGGGAAGCACACGAGTAAACCATTTGTTTTTAATGAACTCTTTTTTTAATAATGTAAAACCCCGTGTGGTCGGGAGACAGTTTCTGTGCACTCATCCTTTCTCTCGTTTTGATAACTATATTTGTTAAATGTATAACCTTGAACAGATCATACAATTGATCTACTCTCCTGTTCCATATATAAATTGGACATAATAAAAATATTTCCACTGGTGGCAACTAGCTCAAAGGAGTTCAATTCTTCTTACAAACATAAATCTTCAGTACATCTCTTTGCAGCAAGGAGAAGGCAAGTGTTAATTTTCATGAGGCTGCATAAGGAGACTGTGATACATGAATTCCTTCTGAAGTAAAAAAAGTAGCCTATGCAAACTAAGAACAATTTCATGGGCATAAAGCCCATGTCCACATGGTGTACATAATGAGGCATAGCATTCCCTGCAAGCTAAAGTTCCCTCTAGCACACCACTAAGAGCAACATAAATAAAGCAGAGACGCAGGGCAGAGTCACTGAAAAAAAAAGTGATAACCTTCCTGTAATCAAAGGGCAGCTCTGTATGGTGGGGAGGAAACTCCGTGTTTCTTAACATCAGTGTTAAAGGTCAAATCAATCTGCTTCTGGGGGAAATGGTAATTTTCCCTCCCACAGCTGGAATTTCATTTCCATCTTCCCTTAATGAAGTCTACAACCTAAAATGCCACACCGGTGAAAAGAGAGATGCAATATTGGCTTATCATTTGCAACATCCATCACATTTCATCAGTGTAGAAATATACAAAATGTACAAACCCAACCAACAGGATTGCCAAAAGAACGTCCTATTTCATTGTGCTGCCACCCCACTTTGCTCTTTGGCTGCCCAATCCCAGTGTACTACTTTTTGCCAGTGCTTTATTTGGGATATCATGTACTCTTTGTTGAGTAGCTAATAAGTCTTTAGAATGTGCTCCCCTGGCAGAGAAGAGATGAGTAAAACATAATCCCTGACCTCAAGGTGGTGAACGATTAAAAAAATCTGAGTGGCAACCTACAACACAACCTTTGAAAGCAGTTAAGAATGAGCATTAAAGTGAAAAGTAGCTAGAAAGGGGCCAGGTGGCCACCATGCTAACTTTGGGATAAGTTATAAGAAAAAGAAATGATTAAGACAAGAAAAACTGTCAGCAGTGAAAAGAATTGGGCAGACAGGCAGAATGAAGTAGAAATACCAGGAGAGGATGAATCAAGGGAGGAACAGTGTTGGAGGGAAGAGGAGAGAGAGACAGAAAAACAGAGAGAGAGTGACAGAGAAAGACAGAGAGAAAGAGAAAGAGAGACACACATGCCGACAGAAAGAGATAGGAGAAAAATGTAAAGTTGGAGAGGAGGAGGCATGCATAATGCAGTATAATAAATAGTCTGTCAGGATGCAAGCATCTGAAGGGTAGAGACCATCTTTGAAGCCACCTACAATACTTAAAATAGTGTGCTATGTATTGAACCCATAGTAGGCACTAAATTTACATTTGCTAAAATAAAAAAAAAATCTGCCACATTAGGAGATCTTTTGGCTCTTTTGCCAAAATCATCAGAGGGATACATTTTGATTTCTTACAAAATTACCCTTGTCTGCCTTTTTCCTTCAGGCTCTATCACCATTGAGCAAATGGAATTAATTTTCTTTGAGAAGTGCAGCAAGCTGTAAACATACACATTATAAAAGTTAAAATAATATAGACTTCAAAATAATAGATATTAGATATTACAGTTAAATTTTAAAGAAAATACAGTATAGTAACTCTATGTGAGACAACCAGAGCCAAATGAACTTAGACAAAAAATGATGTACAGTGGAGTAAATTATTGGGACATTAATTCTTTTTTGTTTGTTTGTTTGTTTGCTTTTGCGGTACTCGGGCCTCTCACTGTTGTGGCCTCTCCCGCTGCGGAGCACAGGCTCCGAACGTGCAGGCTCAGTGGCCCTGGCGCACGGGCCCAGCCGCTCCACGGCACGTGGGATCCTCCCGGACCGGGGCATGAACCCGCGTCCCCTGCATCGGCAGGTGGACTCTCAACCACCGCGCCACCAGGGAAGCCCTGGGACATTAATTCTTATGTGTGAGTGTGTGTTTGATTTTGTAATTCTCACCTCTCTGTTTCAAGGAGATAGATGTTAGTATCCTATTACTTTAGGACTAATGACAGTGTAAGGAGATTGCTACCACCACTTCAATGTCTTCCTGAGGAAGATGAGCAATAATGCAATGTCTCTGAGGAGTAAGGCAAGCTCTTGGTGAAGAAAAGGACAGAGCAGAGGCAGAAGAGCTTCTTCAAGACCAGAGAATAGAGGGGCCCTGCAAGAAACAGGAGTGCTTGCACTTCTCCTTGGCAGAGCCAAGGTTGAAAATCTTGGGGGCATGGGGGGGTTCTGGTTGTATGATACATTCCCACCAGGTAAACTATATGAGCACAGCTTCCAGCTGTGACAAAGATCCTTCTGCCCAAGTGTGGCACAAAAACCACAGGAACATTTTCCTTCAGGAACCATGAATTCTTTGAAAATGAAATCATATGTGGACCAAAAACCAGAGTTATCTCCCTAAAAGTTACAATTTGAATAAGACCCCTAGAATCATTTCATGCCCTGAAGGGAAGAATCCCAATTAATGACAGAAAATCAATTTCTCATTAGCCTTAGGAAATGGAGGGATTTGGTGTCAGATTTGATTTGATATTAGAAAAATAAAGACAACCTGCTTATGAATCTTTAATAGCTGTCCATGTGATTCTTCAACCTGCTAACTTTTAAGAACCGTTGCTTTAGGGAGAATATTTTCCCTAACCTACAAACAGGAGGCAAACACCAAAACTGGCAATCTCTTATAGGCAAATTTTTAAAGAAAAGAATTAAAAACAAGGAGTTCTTTTGCCTACTCTATATATGCAATGGGAGGAAGACTGAGCCAGATTGTTATTATACATATGTGAGCGAGAGTAAGGGAATCTCATAATTGCATAAAGGTTTGGGGGTAAGGTTGGAACTCTGAGGCTGAGCTATACGCAGTGTTTAGATGCAGGCATAAGCTTGCCAGACACTGTGATGGGCTCTGGCCTGACAGGTGTGTACTTACATGAGTATTCAAAGACTTAGGTGGAGACTTATTCTAAAGGAAGGAGGCAGAATGCTTAGACTAATAACAAAGCATTGTTGTAAAAGGGAGGAGTGATTCTGAGTATAACTTGGTGTCTGTAATTTGAAGTTGCCTTCCACCTGAATTCCAATGAACTTATTTACGTCTTATTCTAAGGAGAAAAGAAGTAAACACTAATAAACCAATTTGTTTTCATTTCTTTAAAGGTATTATGACACAGGGAATCTTTACTTGGGAAACAAGGTGGCAGAGAGAACCTTGCCCTCCTGCTAAAACAACTGGAAAACTGTCAAAAATATAAAACTGTACAAAATAGAAAACAACTCTTTTCAGGCACTGTGCAATAGGCTACACTTTGACTCTTGAGAAGAGGTAAACAAATGATGGATGCCTTAGAACAGACTAGCACAGGGAAGATAAATCCAAGGAGAACACAGTGATTTTGCTGAGTTGATGTGACGGAGATCAGAGTAGCGGGGACGGGGTGGTTGGATTTTGCAGGGCAGAGTACCAGAGAAGACGTAATTATTCTGAGAAGGTCTCTAGAAATTGCACAAGGCTTCCATGAGGCTTTGACTGAATATTAGCTAAGCCTAAAAATATGGGTCTTCATAGGACTGGGCTAAGAACAATCCCTAGAAAAAGAAGAGCTACTAAGAGCTGTAATGCAAACAAGTCCCAGATACCACACAGCCTTGGGACACATTTGATTTCTGACCAACCAGTGGGGACACTCCTCATTGGGGCATTCAGTGGAGATCCCAGGAGGCTCCTGCTTTAGTAGCAGAGTTAAACAAATAAAAGACACTCTAAGCCTAAACTAATAAACAAGTCTTAAGGTTAAAATAAAGCTTAAAACAATCAAGTTGACTTATGAGTAATTTTTTTTAAACTGAATTATTCTGTTTCTAGGGTACAATCTACCCCATTTACCTGCATATCTTTGTTTCTATTGTTTCCTTGGCCTCACCCCCACCCTATCCTCTGCCTGTTAATCTCTCATTCATTCTTTTATTTTTATTTTTTTTAATTTTTAAAATTTTAACATCTTTATTGGAGTATAATTGCTTTACAATGGTGTGTTAGTTTCTGCTTTATAACAAAGTGAATCAGCTATACATATACATATGTCCCCATATCTCTTCCCTCTTGTGTCTCCCTCCCTCCCACCCTCCCTATCCCACCCCTCTAGGTGGTCACAAAGCACCGAGCTGATCTCCCTGTGCTATGTGTCTGCTTCCCACTAGCTATCTACTTTACATTTGGTAGTGTATATGCATCCATGCCACTCTCTCACTTCGTCCCAGCTTACCCTTCCCCTCCCTTTATCCTCAAGTCCATTCTCTAGTAGGTCTGTGTCTTTATTCCCGTCTTGCCTCTAGGTTCTTCATGACCTTTTTTTTTTTTACATTCCATATATATGTGTTAGCATACGATATTTGTTTTTCTCTTTCTGACTTACTTCAGTCTGTATGACAGATTCTAGGTCCATCCACCTCACTACAAATAACTCAATTTCGTTTCTTTTTATGGCTGAGTAATATTCCATTGTATATATGTGCCACATCTTCTTTATCCATTCATCTGTTGATGGACACTTAGGTTGCTTCCATGTCCTGGTTATTGTAAATAGAGCTACAAAGAACATTTTGGTACATGACTCTTTTTGAATGATGTTTTTCTCAGGGTATATGCCCAGGAGTGGGATTGTTGGGTCATATGGTAGTTCTATTTTTAGTTTTTAAAGGAACCTCCATACTGTTCTCCATACTGGCTGTATCAATTTACATTCCTACCAACAGTGCAAGAGGGTTCCCTTTTCTCCACACCCTCTCCAGCATTTATTCTTTGCAGATTTTCTGATGATGGCCATTCTGACTGGTGTGAGGTGATACCTCATTGTAGTTTTGATTTGCATTTCTCTAATGGTCAATGATATTGAGCATTCTTCCATGTGTTTGTTGGCAATCTGTATATCTTCTTTGGAGAAATGTCTATTTAGGTCTTCTGCCCATTTTTGGATTGGGTTGTTTTATTATTATTATTATTGAGCTGCATGAGCTGCTTGTACATTTTGGAGATTAAACCTTTGTCAGTTGCTTCATTTGCAAATATTTTCTCCCATTCTGAGGGCTGTCTTTTGGTCTTGTTTATGGTTTCCTTTGCTGTGCAAAAGCTTTGAAGTTTCATTAGGTCCCATTTGTTTATTTTTGTTTTTATTTCCATTTCTCTAGGAGGTGGGTCAAAAAGGATCTTTCTGTGACTTATGTCATAGAGGGTTCTGCCTATGTTTTCCTCTAAGAGTTTGATAGTGTCTGGCCTTACACTTAGGTCTTTAATCCATTTTGAGTTTAGTTTTGTGCATGGTGTTAGGGTGTGTTCTAATTTCATTCTTTTACATATAGCTGTCCAGTTTTCCTAGCACCACTTATTGAAGAGGCTGGCTTTTCTCCACTAATATTCCTGCCTCGGGCTTCCCTGGTGGCGCAGTGGTTGAGAGTCCGCCTGCTGATGCAGGGGACGCGGGTTCGTGCCCCGGTCTGGGAAGATCCCACATGCCGCAGAGTGGCTGGGCCCGTGAGCCATGGCCGCTGGGCCTGCGCATCCGGAGCCTGTGCTCTGCAACGGGAGAGGCCACAACAGTGAGAGGCCCGTGTACCACAAAAACAAACAAACAAACAAACAAAAAAATATATTCCTGCCTCCTTTATCAAAGATAACGTGTCCATACATGTGTGGGTTTATCTCTGGGCTTTCTATCCTGTTCCATTGATCTATATTTCTGTTTTTGTGCCAGTACCATACTGTCTTGATTACTGTAGCTTTGTAGTATAGTCTGAAGTCAGGGAGCCTGACTCCTCCAGCTCAGTTTTTCTTTCTCAAGATTGCATTGGCTATTCTGGGTCTTTTGTGTTTCCATACAAATTGTGAAAATTTTTTTCTAGTTCTGTGTAAAATGACATTAGTAGTTTGATAGGGATTGCATTGAATCTGTAGATTGCTTTGGGTCATATAGTCATTTTCACGATGTTGATTCTTCCAATCCAAGAACATGGTATATCTCTTTCATCAGTGTCTTATAGTTTTCTGCATACAGGTCTTTTGTCTCCTTAGGTAGGTTTGTTTCTAGGTATTTTATTCTTTTTGTTGCAGTGGTAAATGGGACTGTTTCCTTAATTTCCCTTTTTCATCATTACTGTATAGGAATGCCAGAGATTTCTGTGCATTAATTGTGTATCCTGCTACTTTACCAAATTCATTGATTAGCTCTAGTAGTTTTCTGGTAGCATCTTTAGAATTCTCTGTGTATAGTATCATGTCATCTGCAAACAGTGACAGCTTTACTTCTTCTTTTTGGATTTAGATCCCTTTTTATTTCTTTTTCTTCTCTGATTGCTGTGGCTTAAACTTCCAAAACTATGTTGAATAAGAGTGGTGTGAGTTGGCAACCTTGTCTTGTTCCTGATCTTAGTGGAAACGGTTTCAGTTTTTCACCATTGAGGATGATATTGGCTGTGGGTTTGTCATATATGGCCTTTATTATGTTGAGGTAGGTTCCTTCTCTGCCTACTTTCTGGAGGGTTTTTTATCATAAATGGGTGTTGAATTTTGTTGAAAGCTTTCTCTGTATCTATTGAGATGATCATATGGTTTTTCTCCTTCAACTTGTTAATATGGTGTATCACATTGATTGATTTGCATATATTGAAGAATCCTTTCATGCCTGGGATAAATCCCACTTGATCATGGTGTATGATCCTTTTAATGTACTGTTGGATTCTGTTTGCTACTATTTTGTTGAGGATTTTTGCATCTATATTCATCAGTGATATCGGCCTGTAGTATTCTTTCTTTGTGACATCTTTGTCTGATTTTGGTTTCAGGGTGATGGTGGCCTCCCAGAATGAGTTTGGTAGTGTTCCTCCCTCTGCTATATTTTGGAAGAGTTTGAGAAGGATAGGTGTTAGGTGTTCTCTAAATGTTTGATAGAATTTGCCTGTGAAGCCATCTGTTTCTGGGCTTTTCTTTTTTGGAAGATTTTTAATCACAGTTTCAATTTCAGTGCTTGTAATTGGTCTGTTCATATTTTCTATTTCTTCCTGTTTCAGTCTCGGAAGGTTGTATCTTTCTAAGAATTTGTCCATTTCTTCCAGGTTGTCCATTTTATTGGCATATAGTTGCTTGTAGTGACTTGTAATTTTAACTGCTTTCCTAAATAAATGCCAACACTTCTTTAAAAGAAGACAACAGAATTCAGAAACTCAGCAAGTCAAGTGTCATCCTTATCTGGTAGGCATTCAAAAATTACTAGGATGAGAGAAGCAAGAAAATGTATGCATAACCAGGAGAAAATCAGTCAATGGAGACAGAGTCAGAAAAAAAAAATGATGTTGGAATTAGTAGGCAACAACTTTAAAAGAGCTGCTATAAATATGTTTGATGATTTGAAGGAAAACATGAGCATAATTAGGAGAGAAATGGAAGTTTCATGAAAAAATAAATTTCCAAAGTAAAAATACAATATCTGAAATTAAAATTTACTGAATGGGCTTAAAATAAAATTAGACACAGCAGAAGAAAAGAAAAAAAAATCAGTGAACTTGAAGACCTAGCAAGAAAATATCCAAACTGAATCACAAAGAGAAAAGAGACTGAAGGAAAAATGAGAAGAATAGCTCCCCACAGTTTGCAAGATGCAGCTAGGGCAGTGCTTAAAAGAATATTGATAAATTTAGGGCTTCCCTGGTGGCGCAATGGTTGAGAGTCCACCTGCCGATGCAGGTGACACGGGTTCGTGCCCTGGTCCGGGAGGATCCCACATGTCGCGGAGCGGCTGGGCCCATGAGCTGTGGCCGCTGGGCCTGCGCATCCGGAGCCTGTGCTCCACAACGGGAGAGGCCACAGCAGTGAGAGGCCCGCGTACCGCAAAAAAAAAAAAAAAAAAAAGAATATTGATAAATTTAAGTGCTTATATAATAAAAAAGAAAAGTTTAAGGGGAAAACTGGGGAAATACTTCCTCTTCAGCCCAGGACTTGGACTTGTTCAGTTTATCGAGGACTCCAGAGACTTTCCCATCTTACCCTGATGTCTTTTTTTTTTTTTTTTTTTTTTGCGGTACGCGGGCCTCTCACTGCTGTGGCCTCTCCCGCCGCGGAGCACAGGCTCCAGACGTGCAGGCTCAGCAGCCATGGCTCACAGGCCCAGCCGCTCCACAGCATGTGGGATCCTCCCAGACCGGGGCACGAACCCGCGTCCCCTGCATCGGCAGGCGGACTCTCAACCACTGTGCCACCAGGGAAGCCCTACCCTGATGTCTTGAAGCCTACAGAATTTCTATGTTAGTGTCCAGAAATGGTGGAAAGTCCTGGAGTGGGGCAGGTGAATTTTTCCCTATGAGAGGCAGGGCAGAGAAATCTTCACTAGCTTCATAGGTTAAGAGGGCTCAGCAGAAGAAGGACTTGGACAGAGGAGGAAAACACAGAAACCTCACTGTAGCTGATACAAATTATTCATAAGTAAACATAAGAGAAAAAACACCCAAGGTATCTACTAGATATAATTGGGGCTTCAGTGGGGTGTGGTTAGAGATGGGGAATATCTTGCAGGAAGTTTAAGGTCAGTAAAACATATTTGATGGCAAATTCTCCCTAAGTGAGTAAAATATAGCCATGGGTACAGAGAAAGTCCACATAGTGGTCTTTTTAAAGTCTGATTTAGTAAGATAGTGTATTAGTTATCTCTAAGTCTCAACTGGAGAAGAATCCACTCTGAAGTCACTCCTATTATTATTGACAGGATTTCATTCATCATAAGTGTTGGACAGAGGGTCTCAGTTCCTAGAAGGCTTGTGGCTGGAGGCTGCCCATAGCCCCTTGCCATGTGCACCTCTCCAACACGGCAGCTTGCTTCATCAAAGTGCAAATGTAGAAGTCCAAGGGGAGACAGTCCAGCAAGATGGAGGTCAAAGTCTTTTGTAATTTAATCATGAAAGTAGCATCCTGTCAGTTTTGTCAGATTCATTCCATTAGAGGCAAATCACAAGGCCCAGCCCACATTAAAGAAGAGGCTATAAATACCAGGAGGTGGGGATTTTTGGGTGTCTTCCACAAACAAGAAAGCAAGTAGGAGTGGGGGAAGTATTTACCTATGCTGCTCTGGCATGATGTTCCTTTTGGAGAGTGACGTCCTAAATAAAATTCAACATTTGCAGTGGATCAAGTGCCTCAGGTTCTCAGAAAACCAACAGGCTCAGATGCCTGGAGTCATCACAGTGAGGCAGGAGATGAGGGAAAATTGTAAGAAGTAGCTAGTAAGGGAAGAGGGAATGGTAATGCTAAAGCATATAAGAACTTTTACTTGCTTTTAAAGTGATATTTCCTCTTTATGGCTGAGTAATATTGCATTGTATATATATATGCCACATCTTCTTTATCCATTCATCTGTTGATGGACACTTAGGTTGCTTCCATGTCCTGGTTATTGTAAATAGAGATGCAACGAACATTGTGGTACATGACTCTTTTTGAATTATGGTTTTCTAGATAGCTAGTGGGAAGCAGCTGCATAGCACAGGGAGATCAGCTCAGTGCTTTGTGTCCACCTAGAGGGGTGGGATAGGGAGCGGATATGGGGATATATGTATACATATAGCTGATTCACTTTGTTATAAAGCAGAAACTAACACATCACTGTAAAGCAATTATACTCCAATAAAGATGTTAAAATTAATAAATAAATAAACCAGGCCAAAAAATAAATAAATAAAATAAAATGATATTTCCCTTACAATAACAATTTAGTGGACATTTTAAATGATATTTTAACATAAGATGTTTTGTGTATGTGAGTGGATTTTTCTAATCCCCAAGCCATCACTGAGTTCCTGAAGAGAGAAGCTTAAGAAGTCCAGTAAGGGGCTTCCCTGGTGGTGCAGTGGTTGAGAGTCTGCCTGCTGATACAGGGGACACGTGTTCGTGCCCCGGTCCAGGAAGATCCCACATGCCATGGAGCGGCTAGGCCCGTGAGCCATGGCCACTGAGCTTGCGTGTCCAGAGCCTGTGCTCCACAACGGGAGAGGCCACAACAGTGAGAGGCCCGCGTACCACAAAAAAAAAAAAAAAATAGAAGTCCAGTAAGTATGATCTGTTGCAGTGTTATTTAAACTTCAACCATTCAAGCACCTCCTTTGTGACTTTTTCCAGAGCTGTATTATTATGAATATATTTTTTAAAGTTTAATATGCAGTTTTACTCTAATAAAAATATTTAAGACTATTTTCATAATCACTGCTATACCGAGAAATCCATTATTACTAGTCATAAATATTTTTCTTGTATATATTAAAATTAATGTAAGTCTAGTAAATATTGTAAATGTTTTTCTATGTACTACTTATAATCAATTCATCTCCAGCAAAGGCAGACTGTATTTAGAAAAAGGCATGTCATGGAAGGAACATGTGCTTTGGGTTTGAATAGTCACTTTGCCATTTTCTATTTATTAAAATATAGGTAAGTAAGTACTGGGCTTATTTGAACCTTATACTCCCTTTCTATGAAGCTAGGATGATGGTATTTACCTTGAAGTACTGTTGTTTGGTTTTAATGAGATAATAGTTGTGAAAAGGATCACATTTAGTATCCAATAACTACTGTAAAAATAGTAAGATTGGCAATAACTAATATTTATTGTACAATTACTACGGCCAGGCACTGTACTAAAGCATGTGAATATGTTTTCAATAAAAGTTAATGCTTTTTCAAAAGCTATCATATCAAGTAATTCAACAGTCCCATCAAGTATTGATTACCACAGCTCCCAAGTTTTTAAAGGAATGAAAAATGTTTGAGGGTGTGCTGTTAGATTAGAACATTTACAATGAATCCAATATTAGAGCTGGAAAAAAGTAATATGATAAAATGGAATTAGGTCTACATTATAGATAAAATTTATGACATTTAAATGTCTCCCTTTGAAATGTGTTATAATATATAGATTATATCTAATTAGCCCTCAGTTTCTAAATGGGCACATAAAGCTCTTGCAGTTGATTATGCCACATTTAAAGGGCAAACACATTCACATATGTGGGGTTTCCTACAGCTTTCAGGTACAAGAACAGAAACTATGTCAAAAGTGTGCCTTGTGGGTGGTAATGTTTATAAACCAGAGACAACTAGGCAAATAAGACATGTTCTTTATGTGTCTTGATTCCACTGTCCCAAATTTGTAATGCTCTTGGCAAAATGTTTCTAAAATATCTATTCCAGTATTGAGTTCTATCTTCCAGTGAACTCTGATCTTACTCGGGTCTCACTTTCTCTACCTAGTGTTTTCTGTCTACCCAAATTTTCTCACTTAAGGTGTTTACATGGAGCAGACTTTCCTGAAGGGTTGAGGTGACAGGTGTTTGCTTCAATCTGCTGCTTAGCTGCCTGAAAACTCCTTGCTTCACTATTTTCTGGGGCTCCTTCCTTTAGCCTCCCAGAGAGGACACTCCCTTGTACATTATTATGCAGAGTAACAGCTGTCCACCACCTACCTAGCTCAGAGCCTGCCATTGCAGGGGACAGCGCCAAGCTACAGATTCTTCCAGGGCCTCCCAAAGTACACAAATGAACTGGAAGAAGCTTTGAATTTCTTTACTTTCTATCATCTCAACCAATCTCCAGGAGAGGAAAGAAACAGTACATAGAGATGACTTTATCCAATTTCGTTTAGAAAGCAGAAGCATCTATTGTCATTTTGGGTGTTAAGTAATAAATTTTCCTCTCTTTGTTGTAGTTGGATAATTCCAGGTACAAACAAGGAGTGCTCAATGCTCCTACTCTCATTTCAACTGTTTCTGCTTCCAAGGAAGGAGCTCCTGACTCTACCTCCCAGCATGCTTCACAGTAGTTATGCACACATAGAAACAGAATGAACTAGACCTTTGGGATAATCAAATCCAGTTTGATTTAAACAGCTATTCAAGGAGATGAATAGTCAACAGCTGAAATCAACATATCACAAAACTCCATATTCTCAGTGTATCATTTAAGTATCTAGGATGAAAGGTTAAAGGTAACAACTTGAATATGTCCTAGCAAAGATAGTTATTAGTACTCTGAGACCAACAATTGTCCCCAAGAATTTTAATTGGTGAAGATGCTAGTAGCGTTTGAAAGATTCTAACCCTAACTGTATCTGGTCCTCTCTTTACCTGGTACATTACTTCCTCTCAGCCACGTTCATCACTAATTTATACTCTAACATTTCAACACATGGGAGAAAAAAGGAGGCTACAGGCTTCTAGAATCCTGAGCAAGCTTTTTCTCCTTGACAATAGCTATGATCCACACTTCAATCTCTACTGCAGCTGTCACTAGAAAGCCAAACTTTCAGCAGAAAAGCCACAAATACCAGACTAACGATTGTAGCAAAATGCTCACTTTCTCTAAAAATATCAGAGGATTGAAGGGTGACCCCATATGGGCTGGGGTGGATGTGATAAAATGCAAATGCACAGCTTCCAGTGGGAGAGAGAATGATACAGTACTAGGTCAGAAGTGTGGCATGAATGAGGCTATTTTTTAATACTAATGTAACTGGGGAGGACTGTTTACAGATGGGAGGGGCAGCCGGTAGAGAGAGGTTGGTGGGAGCTGGGAGTGAAAACTGAGCAAGCATATGGAGTTGTAAGGAAACAAATGCTCCAAGGAGGCAGAAGATGTGGAGGCAGGACTCAGACTGCAGAATCTCAATAACGATGCATTGGGCCTGAAAAGAGGGAGGCAAGCTCAGGAACTAACCTTGGATAAAGGTGGGATGCTGAAGGCTCTGGGAAGAGTAGTTTCCACTAGAAGGCCAGAGAGGAAAGAGCCTTGCCAGTCCAATCAAGAGAGACAAGGTTTTCCTAGGTTTGGGACTAAAGTAAGGAAATACAGAAATGGGAGAGGGTAGAGCAGCATCTCTTTTAGATTTTGAGGAACGTCATACAGGCATCCAGGAACATCTGAATCTTCTTGTACTCAAAACATCTTTAGAGATAAAACAAACAGAGCAAAATATTAGCACTAGGTGAATCTGGGTAAAGGGTGTTCTTTGGTGGCCCTTTGGTGTTCTTTGACTCTTCTTATGTTTGCATGAAGGCACCTGATTGATGTGGAGTCGCTCTTCAGTTTTGCTCAACACTGGGACTTCATCTATAACAAATGTTAGCTTTCTTCCTTCAATGTCTCAGTTCAAGGAGCAAGCAAAGGCTGATGGGACAGGCGAGTTTCTCACGTAAGACAAGCTACTCCAATAGGCACTCCCTGCTCTCAACGTCTTCTCTGCCAACTTAATTGACATCACATTCTTATCTTCCCCCTCAGTCCTAAGATTCTCCCCAACACCCAAGCTTAGTGTAGTTAAATGATGTGATGTAATGCATAGCAAACTCCTACTACAATGTGACTGACTACTGAATTACACATGACGATTGAATTGGTTCAGTGAGCTTACTAGCAACAAATCATGAAATTTATAAGCCACTTTGCTCAAGTACTGTTTCATTTCCCTAGATCCTATATTTATGCTGAATCTGCAGCAATCCTCTAGCTAGGCTCTGCCAAGCCCTAAACAAGTGGGTTTATGGTAAGAGCTCCAATTATTCTTTGTCAGCCCCTCTTCTGTCCTCATTTCCAGCTTTCAATGTACATTACCCATTACCACCTTAACTTCAAGTCTATTAATATTTAGTGCATAGGATTTAATGTTGAGATGTCTGCCTATATCTTAACACTGTATTTTCTTACCACACCACTCCCATTTCAAAATATGTTATTGGTTTTTAATACATACACAATTATTAACACCTAAGTAAGGTCCTGTTTAAATCCAGGCCCCTTTTCTAGAAGAGACTGATACACATATTATGATTAAGCAGTCTTTATGCTTTTAACCGAACCCACTTTGTAAATAGTCTAGACTTTGAGGTTTCTACACAATGTAGTAAAACAATCTGTGTATACTGACATGGTGTGTCAGGTGCTGTCTGGCAAAGGGCACTATGTGTAAGAACAACAGAAAGGGCAGGAAAAGGACACAAGTCTCAGTCACACTGTCTCTGTAGTAGCAACCCTGGGTCCCTTTGAAGTTGACTACTTCAGCAGAACACTACTGGAAGTCTTCTTTTGGGAACTTCCCAGGGATTCCCAGTTCAATACATATGCCTGTACACAGCCCCTACATCACAGGAGAGCAATGTAACAGAGGCACACTTGCTCACAACCACATCAGACTCCGATTCCTCTTTGATTGCAAACTTCTAGGCAACCAGAAGTCTCCAACAAAGCCTAACTTCCACCTCAGAAGCAACATCTTTCATTACACTCCAGGGTGAATAAGCCTTTCAGCTGCCTCCTTGTTGTCTGGCTTAGATTTTAACCTTCCTTTCAATCATATGTGTTTCTCTCACTCTAAAATAGAAGAGAGTAGATGGAGGACACTAGGTTTTTTTGGCTCTTAAAGATGATCTGCAGAGAGACCCTGGGGCGCTAGTCCCTCACGATTTTATTTCAGACCACGTCACCAGAAAGGCAAGTAGGAAGGGTTGCTATTGTTAGCACTTCAAATCAACATGCAGTATCACCTTTTGTTTTGACCTGTTCAAGTTTTTCTTTCAAGAAATTATCCTTTGATTCTCAAACTCCCTTGCCCTTGTCTGAGAACAAAGAGAGATTCCCCCCCCCTTCCTTTTTAGTGCATAAATTGCTTTAGTCATTTTCAAGTTATGAAGTATGGGGAAATTTTCATGCAGAGAAAATAGTTATGATTATTTTATGGATAATTCAAATATAGTTGAACCTTAGAACTTTAAGATGAAGCATGAAATTGTTATGAGTTTGGGGGAAAAAAACTGAGCAATCAAAAACCAGTCTTCATATATGCACAATAAAATTGAGTTTTAAATTGTGTAATCATACCCCTGTGTAACATGGCAGGGATATTACTGTTTGTTTTCATATTGTGCTCTATTTTAAAATGTACATAGTTATGCAAATAAAGTTAGGTAACTCAATCAAGGTACAGCTTTCCTTTTTTTAAATTTACCATCTTAGTTTCTTAAATCTAAAACATAGAAAAATTAAATGCAAAAAAAGTCAAAAGGAAATAATTGAAATGTTGATGTTACCTCTTCAAAAAATTAAACATATTTAAATTTTTCATCAGGACAAGGTTGATTAACATTACAAGTAATTAATCCCATCAGTAAAAGAAAACATTTCCAAATTGTGTGTCTCTATCTGACTCTCCATCATGTTCCATCCCTTCCCCCATCCCCATATCCCTGGCCTTTGAACAATTACTTTTCTGGCCTGGAATGCACTTTATTCCTCTTGTCTATCTGGCTAACTCATATTTATCCTTCAAAACTCGGATTTGTTGTCATCTTATCTTATCCCCCTTACCCTTGCTGGCCTGGAAAAGTGGGCTCTATCTTTATATATTCTTATCTTGAATTAATTTTACTGTATTATATATTTTTTGTTTTTGTCTGACCCTAGATTTGGTTAAAAACTCTTGAAGTTAGGAATTTTGTCTTACACATCTCTCCAATCCCTAGTGCCTGCTATAGTAGTGCACATAAACAATCACAATATATATGTTGGATGATATTTATCTTGACATTTTCCCACTAATTAGTGATTTGATAGATTTGCAAACCTTTTTTTTTTTTGTGAATATGTTAATCTGAAATAACAAAAGCCAGCTAAAATTATTTCTTTTTCAAAAGAACTTTAAAAGGAAGGAAGCTATGGTGAACACTAGGCACATTTGCTTATCCTGGTCCTTTTAAATCCTCTTGGAACAAAACTAGAAGGTATTAGGTGAACTGTATGAAATTGCCATTGGTCAAAATGAGTCAAATATTCATAATTTTATAAGATTCAACGTAAGAGATACTTACTCTATACAGTGCCTCAGTCATCACCATGAACTTAACCTGGTAAGGATGGGGTTGTGCTTCAATATCCATGCCCTTTATCTCACCCCTATTCCTGCTTACTAGAGAGCAGGATTGCTATGCTGTGGATAACTAGGGCCATGTGTTCCTCACTATTGTGCATCATTTGGGAATAAAGCCTCAGAGGAGTAGGAATGGGTTAAGTAGGGGTGTACATCAGAGGAAGATGTTATCCAATCCTGGCCTTGTATGCTTACTGTCAGAGTTGACGTCTTCAATCAGTGAGATTCCTCATCAAATATGTTCCAAGATATGCAGACTAGGCTTCAAAACATATAATATGTGGTACCTTTTATCTCACTGGAGGAGATCCCCACATGGCCATTTGCCCACCCCAAAGCAGATTCCCCATCAGCTTTCCTGAATTCCCTTCTCCAAGACTATTTTGCCTGTGCTGTGTTGGGAGAGCCAGGGCCTGTCTGACTTCCACTTGCCTCCCTCATCACTTCTGTTGGCTGGGTCCTATCCTTTCTTGTCTGTTTTAACACCATTTCTTCCAGAAGAGTGAGTTAATCCTTCCTTCTTCAGGAAACTAATTACAAATGCATGAATATGGGCTGAATGGTAATATAACTAGGTGGATTCAAATTCATAGTTGGTTAGAACTATAAACAAAAACCTCTTTAAAACACTTAAGTTATAGTACCACTAACTCGCTACCAGCACTGGTGTGACTTATGTTTTCTTAGCATCAAAATTTTTTATCCATAATATGAGAGAAGAAAACAAAAATGGTTGCCCTTCCTACCACGCAGGATAATAGTATTAGATGAAATCATGTATATGAATATGCTTTGTGAATGTTTTAGCATCATGCAAATATAAAATATTAGTATTATGTGCATTATTATGGGAATACATTCTACCTAACATTTTTATCAATAACTTGAACAACGACATAAAAGCACAATTATAAGCTTTGCAGATGACAGACATATGGGAGGAATAGCTAATAAAAAGAAGGGAAGAGAGAATCAAAGTTCAAAGAAATCATAACAGACTGGAGTGATGACTAAAACTACTAAAATGATATTTAATATGAACAGATGTAACATACACTTCGGTTATAAAAAATCATGTCAGAAGAAACCTGTTAAGACATCAGTGTATATGAACCATAATTATGTGGCTTAGAGTTGAAGGTAATTTTTAGGTTTATTTATAGGGATACAGTGTCCAGAACAAGAGATAATATGCTATATGTGTTAGATCATTGCTTATATATGAAGTATTTAATATTAAAATATGAGGAACTAAGCCCCATGTTAGGAAGCTGAAATATGATCTGGGGAAAGCAACCAGAATTTAGAAAGTCTTAAAACTATATAATATGAGAAGCAATTGACAGAGTTAGAGTTGTTTTGCTTGGAAAGTGATGATAAGGGTGTCTACAAATGTTTCAAGGGCTTTTACATAGCAAGGGTCTAAGAATGTCTACTACACAGAGTAACTGGGAGATCTAAAAGAGAAAACATGGCACATGCTAGATTCTCAGTAAGTGACAGTTGACTCTAAATCCATTCTGCATAGCTCTATTGGGAAGAATATGAACCTATGGCTAGGTGGGTCACTAAAGTTAAAATAAAAGGAATGAGTTTCCTGTGGTTGGAAATAATCAAGGAAACTAACATTTATTGATACTTAGAATGTTTCTGGAATTTGCTAGAAGTTTTGTATATATCAGTGTTGTCTTATCAGGCAGGTATATAATTAGAATCACATTGTTATAATTATACACCTGCATTCCATCCATACCCATCCCACAGCTAAGAAGAGTTAATATAGAAAAGCCAGTACATTTTCCAAAAAAAATGAAAGGGAGTTAATGTTATTACCTTTTAACAGTGGAAAATCATAGATACAGAGAGATTATGTAAACTAAATATTGAATAATACTGTGATAGCCCTTTTCTAAGGTAGTAGTTTTCAAACATTAGTGTGTATCAGAATCACTCAGAGGTCTTGCTAAAATACATGTGGCTGTAATTTACTCCCAGAGTTTATGAATCAGTAGACCTTGGATGGGGCCCCAAAATGTACATCTAACAAACTCTCAGGTGATACCAATGAAGAATCACCGCTCAGAGTAAAATTGCCTTGTTCATACTCCTTGCTAAAGAAACAACACAAACAGACCATATTTTTTATGCAGTAAATTATCCCACAATCCTCAGTTGATAACTAGAGGTCAGAACCTAATCAATCTATAGGCTGTTCAGTGACCTATAATGTGCCTTGGCATGAAAAGACAAGCAGAAAAAATCAAGTATCATTTCTCAAGAATCTAAACATGTGTGTGTTTAAAAGAGAAGTAATTGATATAAGAAACAGAAATAGAAAAACCAACAAGTATAAAGGAAAAGGTGAACAGGTAAGTGGACAGAAGTGTGGCCAAGATGGTGGAGTAAAAAGATCCTGAGCTTACCTCCTTCCATGCTCACACCAAAATTACAACTATTTACAGAGCAACTATATATGAGAATGAACTCAAGACTAGCAGAAAAGATATACTTTAAAAGGAGACTGAGTCAGACCCATTGCTGATCTTGTAGAGCCTCCCAAGGAGGCAGGAGGCAACTGGGACTCCCCTTGGTACATAGGTACTGGTGGCAGCCATTTTGGGGAGCTCATTCTACCACAAGAACACTAATGCTTGTGGCAAGTGCCATTTTGGAATCCTCCCTCTAGCATATTAGTGTCAGGGGCTATCTACCTACCAGCAGTCTGGCACTAGTCCTGAAACCCCTGCACAGCCAGCCCTTCAGAAACCAAGCCCTGCCCCCAGCAGGTTGGCACCAGCCCCAGGCCCTCCCCACACCCACTTGGACCCTGCCATGCCCACTAGTGGGCCAGCAGCCACCAAAGGAGGCAGGGTCTGTCAGTCAACCAGTCCAGGGGTCAGCTCCATCTACCATCATGCCCACAGTAGTTGACCTTACCATAATAGAAAGGCCCATGCAGCCTACTTAGGGGCACCCCTAAAGCATACAGCTCTGGTGACCAGAGAGGAGTGTGATGCTGGACCCTAAAGGACATCTCCTGTATTAAATCTCTTCTCCAAGATTGGGAAACATAACTGACTGACCTAATACATAGAAATAAACACAGAGAATTAGGCAAAATGAGGAGATAGAGGAATGTGTTCCAAACAAGGAAGGAACAAGACAAAGCCTCAGAAAATGAACTAAACAAAATGGAGATTAGCCATCTACCTGACAAATAGTTCAAGGTAAAGACCATAAAGATTCTCAACAAACTCAGGAGAAGAATGGATAAACAGAGTGAGAATTTTAACAAAGAGTTAGAAAATATAAAGAAGAACCAGACAGAGCCGAAAAATACAATAACTGAAGTAGAAAGTACATTAGAAGGAATCAACAGTAGATTAGATGATACAGACAAGTGTTTCAGTAAGCTGGAAGATGGAGTAATGGAATTCACCCAAACTGAACAGAAAATTTTTTTCTTTTTTAATGAGGATAGTTTAAGAGCCTCTGAGACAATATCAAGCATACTAGCATTTGCATCATAGGAGTCCCAGAAGGAGAGGAGTGGGAAAAGGGGGCAGAAAACATATTCAGTGAAATAATAGCTGAGAATTTCCATACTCTGAAAAAGGAAACAGACATCCAGGTCCAGGAACACAGAGAGTACCAAATAAGATGAACTTGAAAAAGTCCACACTAAGACACATTATAATCAAAATAGCAAAAACTAAAGACAGAGAATCTTAAAAGCAGCAAGAGAAAGGCAACTAGTCACATAAAAGGGAACTCCTATAAGACTATCAGTTGACCTTGCAAGCCAGAAAGGACTGGCATAATACATTCAAAGAGATGAAAGTAAAACCTACAATCCAAAATACTCTACCCAGCAAGTCTATAATTCAGATTTGAAGGAGAGATAAAGAGTTTTACAGACAAGTGAAAGCTAAGAGTTCAGCACTCCACTGGCTTCAAAAGAAATGTTCAAGGGACTTCTCTAAACAGAAAGAAAAGACCACAACTAGATATGTCAAAATTAGGAAAGGAAAAATATCATTGGTAAAGGCAAACATAAGGAAAGGAGGAAAGTTTAAGAGACAAAAGTTGTAAAATCATCTATATCCACAATCAATAGTTAAGATATGCACAAAACAAAAAGATGTAAAATATGATGTCAAAACATTAAACATGGGGTGGTAGAATAAAAGTATAGAGTTAGGGCTTCCCTGGTGGCACAGTGGTTGAGAGTCCACCTGCCAATGCAGGGGACATGGGTTTGTGCCCCAGCCCAGGAGGATCCCACATATTGTGGAACGACTGGGCCCATAAGTCATGGCCACTGGGCCTGTGCGTCCGGAGCCTGTGCTCCACAACAGGAGAGGCCACAACAGTGAGAGGCCTGTGTACTGAAAAAAAAAAAAAAAGTATAGGGTTATTAGAATGTGTTTGAACTTAAGATATCATCAACTTAAAATAGTCATATTTATATGTTATTATATGTGAATCTCATGGTAACCACAAACAAAAAGAGAAAAATATTCAAACATAACATCGAAGACAGTTATCAAATCACAAGGAAAATGAGCAAAAGAATAAGAAAGGAACATAAAGAACTATGAAACAACCAGAAAACAACTAAAAAATGACAATAATGGCAATAAATACATAATGTAAATAAAATAAATGCTCCAATCAAAAGACCTAGAGTGGCTGAATGGATAAAAAACAAGACCCATACATACATGCTGCCTACAAGAGACTCAATTCTGATCTAAAGACACACAGAGACTGAAAGTAAGGAGATGGAAAAAGGTATTCCATATAAATGGAAATGAAGAGTAAACTGGGGTATAATCTTTATATCAGACAAAATTGACTTTAAAAAACAAAGACTGTAATAAGAGACAAAGAAGGACATTACTTAATGATTAAGTGATCAATCCAATAAGAAAATATAATATTTGTAAACATATATACACCTAACAGAGGAGCACTTAAATACATAAAGCAAATATTCACAGACATAAAAGGAAAAAGCAATAATAGTAGGGGACTTTAACACCCCACTTACATCAATAGTCAGATCATCCAGATGGTAAATCAATAAGGAAATACTGGCTTTAAATGACACATTAGAGAAAATCGACTTAATAAATATATAAAACATTCCATCCAAAAGCAGCAGACTACACATTCTTTTCAAAGGCACAGGGAAGCATCGCCAGGATAGATTACATGCTAGGCCACAAAACAAGTCTCAATAAATTTAAGATTGAAATCATATCATGCATTTTTCCAACCACAACGCTATAAGCTAGAAATCAACCATAAGGAAAAAACTTGCAAAAAACACAAAAACATGGAGGCAAAACAATATGCTGCTAAACAGCCAATAGGTCAATGAAGAAATCAAAGAATAAATAAAAAATATCTGGGGACATATGAAAATGGAAACACAATAATCCAAAGTTTATGGGATGCAGCAAAAGCAGCTCTAAGAGAGAAGTTTATAGCCACACAAGCCTATCTCAAGAAAAGTAAAATCTCAAATAGATAATCTAACCTTACACATAAAGGAACTAGAAAAGAAAAAGAACAAAGCCTCAAATTAGTAGAAGGAACTAAATTAAAAAGATCAGAGCAGATACAAACAAGTTAGAGATAAAATAACAATAGAAAAGATCAATGAAAATAAGAGCTGGTTCTTTGAAAAGATAAATAAACCTTTAGCTAGACTCATCAAGAAAAAAAGGGAGGGGGCCTAAATAAATAAAACTATAAATGAATGAGAAGTTACAATTAACACTGCAGTAGTACAAAGGATCATAAAAGATTACTACAAACAATTATACACCAATAAAATGGACAACCTAGAAGAAATGCATAAATTCCTAGAAACATACAATTTCCCAAGACTGAATCAGGAAGAAATAGAAAATATAAACAGGCTGATTATCAGTATTAAAAATGAATCAGTAATCAAAAAACACCCAACAAACAAATGTCCAGAATGAGATTGCTTCACAGGTGCATTCTACCAAACATTTAAAGGAGAGTTAACACATATACTTCTCAAACTTTTCCAAATAATTGAAGAGGAAGGAATGCTTCCAAACTCATTCTATGAGGCCAGCATCATCCTGATATCAAAACCAGACAAAGACACTATGAAGAAAGAAGATTACAGGCCAATATCACTGATAAACATAGATTCAAAAGTCCTCAACAAAATATTTGCAAACCAAATTCAACAATACATTAAAAGGATCATATATCAAGATCAAGCAGGATTTATCTCAAGGATGCCAGGATGGTTCAATATCAATCCAGGTGATTCACCACATTAACAAATTGAAGAATAAAAATTATATGATCATTTCAATAGATGCAGAAAAAAGGTTTTGACAAAATTCGATGTCCATTTATGACAAAAACTTCTCAACAAAGTAGGTGTAGAGGAAACATACTTCAACATAATAAAGGCCATATCATATTCAATGGTGAAAAGCTGAAAGCATTTTCTCTAAAATCAGAAACAAGTTAAGAATGCCCACTCTCACCATTTTTGTTCAACAAAGTATTGGAAGTCCTAGTCATAGCAACCAACAAGAAAAAAAATAATACAAGGAATTCAAATTGGAATTAAAGAAGTAAAACTGTCATTGCTTGAAGATGGCATGATACTATATATAGAAAATCCTAAAAATGCCATCCAAACTATTAGAACTAATAAATGGATTCAGTAAAGTTGCAGGATAGAAAATTAATATACATAAACCTATATACTAACATTTCTACACACTAACCACAAACTATAGAAAGAGAATTAAGAAAACAATCCCATTTATAATTGCATTAAAAAGAATAAAATGGGTTAAGAATAAATCTAACCAAAGAGATAAAAAACATGTACTCAGAAAATTATAAGATATCAATGAAAGAAATGGAAGACAACACAAACAAATGAAAGATACATCGTGCTAATGATCTGGAAGAATTAATATCATTAAAATGACCATAATATCCAAGGCAACCTACAGATCCAGGGTAATCCCTATCAGCACACCAATGGCATTTTTCACATAACTGGAACAAAAAAATCTAAAATTACTATGGGAACACAAAAGACCCCAAATAGCCAAAACAGTTTTGAGAAAGAAAAACAGAGCTGCAAGGCATCATGCTCCCAGATTTTAAACTATACTACAAAGCTAAAATAATCAAAACAGCATGGTACTTGCACAAAAATACACATAGTTCAATGGAATAGAACAGACAGCCCAAAAATAGGCTCACATTTACATGGTCAATTAATCTACAACAAAGAAGGTAAGAATATACAATTTGGAAAAGACAATAAATGTTGGGAAACCTGAACAGCTACATGCAAAGAATCAAACTGGACTACTTTCTCACACCATATATAAAAATATCTCAAAGCTGGTTAAAGACTTAAATGTAAGACTTGAAACCATAAATTTCCTAGAATAAAACACAGCTCTTTGACATTGATCTTAGTAATATTTTTTGGACATATCTTGTCAGGCAAGGGAAGCAAAAGCAAAAATAAACAAATGGGATCACATCAATTAAAAAGCTTTTGCATAGCAAATGAAATATCCAGTAAGAGGTTAATATCCAAAATATACAAAAACTCATACAACTCAACGTAAAAAAAAAAAAAAAGCATTACTAAATGGACAGAGGACCTGAATAGACATTTTTCCAAAGAGTACATACAGATGGCAAACAGATACATGAAAAGATGCTCAACATCACTAATCATCAAGGCAATGCCAATCAAAACCACAATAAAATACTACCTCATACCTGTAAGAATGGCTATTATCAAAAAAGATAACAAATAACAAACTTCAGCAAGCATGTGGAGAAAAGTGAACACTTGTGCACTGTTGCTAGAATTGTAGATTGGTGCAGCCACTATGGAAAACAGTATAAAGGTTCCTCAAAAAATTAAAAATAGAATTACCATATGATCCAGCAATTTCAATCTAGGTATTTATCCAAAGTAAATGAAAATACTAATTCAAAAAGATATATATACCCCTATGATTATTGTAGCATTATTTACAATAGCCAAGATTTGGAAGCAATCTAAGTATCCATTAACAGATGAATGGGTAAAGCAGATGCAGTATATATATACATATATATATATATATGTGTGTGTGTGTGTGTATATATAATGGAATATTAGCCATAAAAACAAACGAAACTTTGTCATTTGTGAAAGCATGGATGGATGGATCTAGAGAGTATTATGCTAAGTGAAATAAATAACACAGAGAAAGTAAAATACTGCATGATCTCACTTATACGTGGAGTCTAAAAAACAAAACAAACAAATCAAAATGAAAACAGACTTATAGATACAGAGAGCAAATGGGTGGTTGCCAGAAGGGAGGGGTGTGGGGGTGGGCAAAATAGGTGAAGGGGATTAGAGATATAAATTTCCAATTATATAATACTAAGTCATGGGGATATAATACATAGCATAAGGAATGTGGTCAATAATATAACTTGGTATGAAGACAGATGGTTACTAGACTTACTACACTGATCATTTCACAACGTAGGTAAATATCTAATCATTATGTAGTACACCTGAAACTAACAATATTGTACATCAACTATATTTCAATAAAATGAAAGGTAAGTGGATAGTCAGAAGAGGATATAGAATACAGAAAAAGCAGGAAGCAGCTGAGTCAGGTTAATGGTGAAGCACTATATTAAAGATTCTTTAACATCTTTTGCTAAAATTCCTGGAGCCTCTGGGTTCTGGTTCCCATATCCATTAGGGTGTCTCTGCTAAAGTTTGTTTTCTTTCTGTTTTCTAATTATTTGACTTTTTATATGTTATTGTTACATACCTACTTACAATACACCCCACACTTTTTGTGGGTACAGAATTGAAAACATATATTCTGGCATTTCCTGCTTCCAGTGTTGCTGTTGAGAAGTCCACTGCCACATTGATTCCCTATCACTTGCTTGAATCTTAATTCTTTACCCTCTAGAAGAAAGTCTTTTTTTTCCCTAGTGTACTAATATTTCATGATAATGTGTCTTAGTATGGGTCTTTTAAAAATTGTTGTCTGGGTACTCAGTGACTTTCTCATTTTGGAAAGTTGTGTACAATATTATGACTTTTGTTTGTTGCATTCTTTCTTTAATAGTTTTTGCTCTCTGTTTTCTAATTCCTATTTCAGGAATTCCTCTTTATCAGATGTGTGACCTGCTGGATTGAACCCCTATATTTTCCTATTGTGTTCCATTTTCTATGTATGTCTTGTTATTCTATTCCTGGAAAGATTTTTCACAATTTTATCTTTCAAGTTTTCTACAAAAAGCAAGAAAAAAACATATATATATATCACTTCTACTATCATAGTTTTAAACTCCCTCTGTTCTTTTTCCTTCTCTTCTTCTCTCCTTCCTTCCCTCCTTCCTCCCTTTCCTTCTTTTTTCTTAAGAACCTCTTATTTCTGCTTTGTAACTACAATATTTCTCTTAAAATCTTGATTATATCCATCACAGATATAAAACAAAATGTTTTCTTCTCATTTCTCCATCATCTCTCTGGCAGAGGCAGGGGTGGTGGCAATAACTGCAATAGTTTTGGGTCTCTGAATCACAGCTGGACGGGCAACTTTTGAAACCAAAAGTCCAGTGATGGCACACTTTCTCTCTCCAGCATGTCTATAAACTTGTCGGCACCTAGTTCCCTTTATTAGATATTTCCGCTTGTCATACCTTGGATATTTTCTGTTTCCTACGTTGGGCCCTAGTTGATACACTAAATATAGACTGAAGCTAAACAAGAAGATGAAGATACAATTGTGTTTAGGAGTGAGTAATGAAGGTGGAGAGATAGAGAGAGATGACCCTGAATTATGGACAGAGAGCTGGTGTTTTTTCCTGTTTGTAAGAATATATGGTTTAAATTTAAAAGCAAAAAAAAAAGTAAATATTTTTAAAATCTTGAATTGCTTTCTGTAGAAATAACAAGTAATAGAAAGGAATTGAATATTTACGTTTATGCTCAGAAGGCTGGACATAACAATAAATTAAGAAACTGAGCACTTCCTAGTGACTGTCATACATTTCTAGGGATAGATATTTTCCTATGTATATCTCCTTTGGTTGTTTCTAATCATTATACATTTTAAGTAAAATGTAGTGTCCTCCTTTGTTTTTAAACTCATTCTTTTGAATAATATTATTCAAGTGAGATGGGAGACAATAAAAAAAAAGGACCAACGCAAAATATATAAGTAGGTAATGACAAATACTTTGAGGAAAAGTAAGCCAGGTAAAAAGATGGAGCATGATTTTGAGTGTCATATTTTAAAAGGCTGGTCATGGAAGTCCTCTCTTCAAGAGGTGGTATTTTAAGCAGGGACCGAATGATGTAAGGGAACAACAAATGAAAATATTTGGAAGAAGAGCATTCCAGGCAGAAAGAACAGGAAATGCAAAAAGTCTTAGATAAATGCCTATAGTTAAGTTGAGAAACATCAAGAAGGCCAGGGTGGATGGAACCTGGTCAGAAGGGGAGGAGTCCTTCAGGGAAACAAACAAGTAGGACTTAGTTGGCCATGGAAAGATTTTGGTTTCTATTTTTAGTGTGATAGGAAACTATTGAAGTGTTTTGTGGCAGTGACTAACATGATTGGATTCAGGTATTTTAACCATCTCTCTGGCTGCTGTATGGAGAATTGAGTATAGCAGGGGAAGATGAATTAGGAGGTGGTAGCCTTTGAGGTAGTAAGAAATAAAAAGATTTGGTTGAGGTTTTTTAGGGGGGGACCAACAAATTTTGCTAAATAGTCAGCAGTCATGCATGAAAGAAAATGAGGAGTCAAAATGAGGGCAAGGTTTTTGACTTGAGCAGCTAGATGACAAGTGGTGCCATTGACCACATTAGGAAAATGTGCAGAGAAGCAGTTTTGAGCAGAGGGGATTTAAGACTTTTTTTCAGTCATGTTGAGTTTGATATTTGCTTATTAGATGTTCAAGTTGAAATGTTGAACAGGCAGAGATACATGAGCTTGGAATTCTTAATTTATTGAGAAATCAGTTTTTCTTCAAAGCATTTATATTTACTAAAATAACACAAGTGTTATGAATATTCTAAGGACGAGTATTTGTGGTAAGGGAGAGAATTGTTTGTCTTGTTTGAATGTTTATATACTTTTTGTCTAATCATAAAATTAAATATATGATTATCATGGAAAATTATGGAGCTATATAGAAGCATAAAGAAAAAATCATAATACTACCATTGAACATCACTATTTGTATTTCTGTATATTTCCTTCTGGTGATTTAATATTATATGGTGAGTATTTTCTGATTGATCAAATCTTCACTGGAAACATTTTATCACTATACAATAAGAGCTACAATAATTCAGTAATTAAGGTATTAGTGCAATAATCAATGGTTCAATGAACTGGATAAGGCCTCTGAAACAGGAAATAGAAAAATAGAAAATAGTTCAGTATGAAAATTTAATTTACGTCAAAGGAACCTCACTTACCAAGAAGGATTGTATTCAACAAATCGAGCCATAATCTTATCTCACACCCTAACCCAATATTAAAGGTAAAATTATTAAACCATAAATATTTAACCCTCTGTGAGTCTACTCTTGCCCTCCTTAGCTTTTTCTCAACAGAGAATACCTTTCGAATATGTCAGATGATGTCACTCCTTTGTTCAGAATCTTCTAATGGCTTCTCCTTTAAGTTAAACCTTCTCCTTTAAGTCTGAAGTTCTGCAAATGGTACAGAAGATATTACATAAGCTGACCCCTGTTCTCTCTGTCCAACCACTTTCCTCCTCTACTCTCCTCCTGCTCAGCTAGCCTCACCGTCCCTCAGACACACCAGCATTCTCTCACCTCAGGGTCTTTACACCTGCTGTTTGCTCTGTCTACAATGTTTCCCCCGGATATCCCCATGGCTTGCTCAATCATTTCCTTCATGTCTCTCTTCACATGTCACCTTAGTTGGAGTTCTTCCCTCATCATTCTATTTAAAATAATAACTGATAACCTCCATTCTTTCTCACTGTGCCCTTCCTCCAAGATTCTCTTTCATTCTTAACTTCCTTTATTATTCCACATCAAATTTACTGCTACTTGACCTACTGTATATTTGTTTATAGACTGTCTTCTCTCATTAGAATATAAGCTTCATAAGGACAGACTTTATTTTTTTAGTTTTACCCCTGTACATTACCTGACATATATTAGGCATTCAATAATTTTTTGTTGTATGAATAAATTACTGGGTGAGTGAATTAATTTAGGATGAAATGAAGGCCAATATTAGCTAATCTTTTTCTGAACACAAGTGAAATAAATGAATCGAAAGAGAAAGTAAGACTTTCCAAAGAAGCCCAATCAGTTTTATAAATCAAACAATAGAAATCTATTTTCTATTTTCTTATTCCTCTTTTAACTGCCACCCCCCCCCCAAAAAAAAGAAGAAAAACAGGAAAGTACAAGTCTGAAGAGGGTTTTGGTTTTTCTTTGTTGTAATTCAGCCCGATTTATCTGCTAAACTCTCAGGAGGGAAACTATGGAATCCCGAGCACCAAACAGAGTGAGAAAATGGGTAGTAAATGGATGAAACGTTAGTGATGAGATCAGAGAACAAAACAAAACAAAGCCATGCCACAGCTGACCATGCTGAACCCGCGGTCGCAGACTCTACAAATATTGCCAATGGTAGAGGGAAAGAAATGGTATTTTAAACCCAACTGTAATCCCCCTCTATTTTCCATTGCTCTGGAAAAGCAGTGCTTACAATGACTTTCTCTACGCTTCCCATGTGGGATTTAGGCACTGTTGTAACCTTTGTGTTGTTCATTGTGAGGTTAGAAAAGTACAGTTCCACTACATTTAAGCCACTTTGTAAGGGGAAATACAGCTGTCAGTTCAGGTGGCTTTAAGCTGCCAGAGCTTGGGAAATAAAACCAACTCATCTCTCTTCAAAATACCCACATGATAAGAGAAGCTGACAGATATTAGTTCTGTCTTCCTGTAATAAACTTTTCCCATGCAATGTAGTAGTCTCAAGGAAGTGCGCATTGAATCAACTGTGGAACCTTAAAAAGTACTGCCCTCACCCAAGGTTTTGGCCTGAACATTAAAATTTGTAAATGCTCCCAGGTGATTCTAATGTGCAGCCAAATTGAGAACCATTGCTATAGGTTTTTCTTTTCCTTTCTTTTCTTCCTCTTCTTCCTTTTTTTTTTTTTCTTTATGGTTTGCCTACCCAGAATAATTTTTCTTATTCCTATGATATCTAAATTCTAAGTTTTGGTTCAGAGTTTTGCTCTTATTCATTTAGAAAACTGTGAGAAAACTGACTTCTCCCAGCTTCAAGGCCCAGCCTTCTTGGCTTGTGTTAATCAGCCCATTCTATTGCCCTGTCCACAGTCACTGGTCCAGGAATGAGCAAGCAATAGGAACAGCCGAGTTAGGATGGATTTCAGGACAATTCCTTAGATTAGAAGTCTGTGTTAAGAACATTTTCTTCTTTCCTCAGGACAATGTGGGAGGTAGACGTGAAGCCAGGAACCAGCACAGGCATTTTTCTCCAGAGGAGAAGCAGCCCAAAGATGTGATCTTTACTTAGAAGGGGACACAGCCAGGGAAATTGCAGAGAAATTGCCAGAGTCACAATCTTAGAGTTACTCTCAAGCCCATCCCATTTCTGGGATTCCAGTTAGATAAGCCAATAAAGCACCTTTTTATTGAAGTCAATTGGAATTGCAATGTAGCTAAAGTACTCTAACAGATTTAACCCGACATTCTGTTTTTCTCCCTGCCTCTCTTAAACCTGGGCCAGTTGTTAACAGAAGATGCCAAAATCCTCATTCAGTATTTACAGGGGACTGAAGCAGTCTTGTTAATCATTTTTCATCATCACCTTCCTAAAATAAAGTAAATCCTAATGTAAGCAAGATATTCTTTGTGTGATTTGAAATGGAAGTGCTAGCTTCTGGGAACCCTATGGGGTTAACTGCTGTAACAACTGCAGGAAAAAGTACTTCTATTTCATACTGTTTCTTTTTCAGTGGCTCAATAATAAACAAGTTGCCTCTGTTGGCAAATCAATAACCCTTGAGTTGATGATTCACAGGAATACTGTATGAATAACTGTAAGTTCAGTTACAATACTGGAATGAAAGAAAAGCATGGCCCATGGCCACAAGTAGTTAATTATTTAATGGAGCAGTTCTCCAATCTGCTTTCCTATGGGAAGAAACTTCAAGGAGTCATGTCTATGTCTTACCTAATTTCCTATCTATTCTGCCTTTAGAATGTTATACCAAAGCACACTAATGCAGATAGCTTGTAGTCTCTTTGATCCACGATCCTTTCTAGACAGTAATTTTTTCACTAGATCCAACAAACTCATGACTTTGCCAGCCTGGAACTGAAATTGCAAACATAATAAGGTTAAGAATCTACCTTTCAGTTTTCCCCCTTATATCATTTTTTCTAGTTTCAGAAACTAGCACTTTTCAAATCACCAGACATAGTTCTCCTGTGTATCATCATCTAGTGATGTTTCGTTAAGTTTTATCTCAAACTGACCTCTTTCAGAGGTCAAATTTTCCCGTTTATATGCATAAGAAACTGAAATTTTTATGATTCCATAAATCAATCTGACAAAAAAACCCAGATTCTTCAAGGAATTCTGAACTTTGATTAAAAATATAGCCTTCAGATATATTCCTAGTTTCTTGTGGAATCAAATCATTTGGATTTCATAGGCTGATTTCAGTCAAATTGACAAAGACGCAGAAGTCTCAGAGACATATTGAGTTTTCTTGTAGGCAGCCACCCATGAAGTTAAAATCCAGGGGAAATCAAATTTCTTTAGTTCAGTCATTTGCCTCCAGTAATGACTTGCTTTTACACCAGCCATAACATTTCTCTACCATTATAACGATTTAGAGCATTTTTGTGTATCATATTATTTTCACTTCGACACAGTTTTCCCTGCTTCACTGCCGAACCAATCCAATGCTCTAAGGTACTGTCAGTTCGCATGAAGGGACAATCTACAGGCTCCACTGAGTAGGTGAAATGTTCCATCATGACTGGTTACACTCAAGTTACGTCTTTACCTTTAGCTCAAAGTAGCTCTACATTTTCTCTTAAAGCTTGTGAGTCAGTCTGGAGACATTGGTTTTTAGATTGTAAGTATAGGTGAGTGAAAGAAGCAGAAAAAAGGATTTTCAGAGAGGTCACTTCTGACACATGGGTTGCACTGGAGTGGGCTTAAAAATGCATATACCACCCCGACTCCCACCCTGACCCAATCATTTTGCTGATAGGTCCTATGATGCTTCATAAGAGACTAATATTTGGGCTTTAATATCATGAGGTCTGGTCCAGCCAGGAAAGGAGCCCAAACACCTCTCATGAGGTTTTACAGACTTGTGGTTTTTGCTTTTGAAACACTTTTATTATGAAATAGAATATATACACATCTAGTAAAGTGCATAAAATGCATTTTCAGTTTAGTAAATAGCTATAAACAACACTCATGTAAGTGTTACATAGGTCAAGCCAAAGAATATTATCAATATTCCAGAACATGTATCTCTTCCTACCATTCCCTCCCCTTTGAGGTAATCGTTATCCAGACACTAATAATAATCAATTCCTTGTTTTCTTTAGTTTTAGTTCTTGTTTATGCCTTCCCAAGCAAAATACTTTACTTTTGATTGTTTTGAATACTATATAAATGGAACCAGGCTGTGTATATTTTCTATTATTTGCTATTTTTCTTTCACTATAAAGATTGTAAGTTTCACTATATTGATGTATATAGAACTATTCATTTTCACTGCTGTATAATATTCATTATTGATATTGCAAATTGTTTATCCATTTTGCTATTAAAGGACTATTTTTGGATTTTGTAAAATTTGAAAAATGCTGCTTTGAACATTCTTATATCTTATTTCTTGTTACATATAAGAATGCAGATTTGTAGAGTATACACTTAGAAATGGAAAGAGTAGGATATGTGTATTTTTTCAACTTTACTAGTTTTTCTCCCAACTATAGCATTGCTAGATAATGCTATACCAGTTTGCAAAATGTTGTACTAATTTTCATTCCTAAGTGATACATGAGAGTTTATGTGTGCCAACACTTGGTATATATGTGTGCCAACACTTGGTATAGTCAAGTATGCATTAGTATCTGCCAGTATGGAGCATGTGTATTGGAATCTGATTGTAATTATAATATGCATTTCCCTCATTACTAATGAATATTCATTGTCAATTTTATCATACATATTGATCATTGTCATAGTCTGCTCAGGCTTCTGTAACAAAATATCCTAGACTGGGTGGCTTAAACAACAGAAATTTATTTCTCAGAGTTCTGGAGGCTGGGAAATATGAGACCAAGGTGTCAGCCAGTTTGGTCCTTGGTGAGAGCCCTCTTTCTGGTTTGCAAATGGCTGCCTTCTTGCTGTATCCTCACATGATGAAGAGAGATCATTTCTTACCTGTCTCTTCTTATAAGGGTACTATCTCATTCATGAGGGTTCCACTTTATTAACCTAATTACCTCCTAAAGGGCTCCCCCCTTCCAAATACCACCACACTGGGGATTAGGTCTTCAATTAAAATTAGGCTTTTTAGGAGGACACAAATATTCAGTCCATAGCACTTATTTAGATGTGCTGTTTTGTGAAGTACCGCTTCAAAACTCTTAGATAATTTTTCTGTTGAGTTATCTGCCTTTGTCACTTTGATTTTTTTGGAGGCTGTTATATATTTTGGATTCTGTTATATATTCTGGATACTTCGTTAGTTATAAGTATTGCAAAATCTCCCACTCTGTAGCTTATCTTGTCTGTATAACGAAATGTCTTTTGATTAATGGAAATTATTAACTTAACGCTCTCCTCTTTGTACATCTTTATCATTATGGCTCTGTAATTTGTGTCTTGTCCAAGAAATCATTCCTACCCTGAGGTCTAAAGATATTCTCTTATTTCTCTCTTAAACACATTATAGTTTTTTAACTTTAAAATGTAGATCTTGAGGATCAATTTAGACCTTCAAGAATTGATTTTTCTTAATACGGTACAAATCGAGTTTACTTTAAAAAAATATTGATAGCAATTATGCCTGCATAGTTTATTTAAATTTTGTGAGTTTTTTACACTTATCTTCAGTAATATTTGTGTAAAAAGTCAAGTATCCATTTATACTTAGTGCTGATACTAAGCTCTCTATTCTGTGTCATTGATCTACTTTTGCCAAAACCACTGTTCTTATTACTCTAAGTTTGCAATATGTAATAATAACAGAGAAAGTTCTTCTATCTTGTTTTCTTAAAAGATGTTTTGGATATTTTTAGCTCTTTGCAATTTCAAATAAATTTAAAATTCAGCTTGTTGAGATCATGACTGGAGTTTCATTGAAAGTATAAATTACTTTATGAAGAATCCATGAACACTGTGTATTTCCATGTCCTTAAGTCTTCTTTAATGTTTTTCAATAAGGTTATAAATTTTACCTGTAAGATTTTGCACTTCTTTTATTAGATTCATTTGCAGGTTTTAGATAATTTATATGAATATATAAATGATAGATTTTTAAATATTTATTTACTAAATGTTTTGATTGCATATAAATATACAATTGATCTTTTATTTTTAATTAATTAATTAATTAATTTAAACTCTTTTGCATCTAGTTTCCTTTATTTAGCATACTGCTTTTATGATTCATCCATAGAATTACATTTATCAGTAGTTTGTTCCTTTTACTGCTGAGCAGTATTCCATCATATGAATATACCACAATTTATTTATCCATTCACCAATTGACAGGCATTTGGGGTTTTTCTTAGTTTGAGAGTATTAGGAATAAAGCTGTTATAAACATTCATGTATAGCTCTTTCTGTAGACCTTTATGATTTTTAATACAAGAAAGTATGGCTTAGAAAATACTGCATAGATTACGGGAAAATACTGGAGGAAAATCAAAAGAACATCCTTATCTCTGTATAGGGCCAGGTGTGTTAGCAGTGTAGACATATGACATCATTCCAGAATATTCTTTCTGTATTCTTAATTATGTGATGAGGATTGTGGGGTAAAATGCAGAAAGTAAAGAGAAGAGAGTGTTTGGAACAGTGACTTGAATATTTTTAGCTGACTGCTATATTTACTATAGCTTTGTCTTCTAATAACTGTACAATCATAATAATATTAGCAACAAAATATATGGTAGTAAAATTAATAGCTAATATTAACATAGTACTTTCTACATACCAAGAATCATTCTAAGTGTTTGACTTTATTAAATCACTTAATTGTCGTATCTTATCAACTCTTAGTAATGAATTAGTATTGTATTTTTATTACCAGTTTATAGAACTAAAGGCAAGAGAAGATAAGTGACTGGGCCAAGTTTACATAGCTAATCAGTGAGGGAACTGATATTCAGAAACTGGTAGACTGATTTCAGAATCCACGTTCTTAAACCCTATTCAATGCTATTTTGATAAGATAGCTAACCCTATTAACAAAGTAAAGTCTTGTTAAGTGAGTATCATCTAGGAGAGACACTCATAATTCTCACCATTTGGCAGAAGACAGGAAATAGAACATAGCCAAGATTTGATAATAGATGCTAACTCCATTCTCTTGTCTATGTGTATCCTCAAGGGAGCTATATTACATTTCTTAGACATGGCTGCATGCAAATGCTAAAGCTATATCTCTTCTTTCCTTAGCGAGATTAAGAGAAATTACTCTAAGTGAAATTCAGAGTTAAAGTTTTTCTAGTTTTCTGAATAAAAATATATCATACTGATACTACATTCTTTTGGTTATACACATACAAAAGTCCATATAACAAAAAATCAAGTGATTAGTTACTACTAGAAAAATAATTTGTTTTTTTATTGAAGTATAGTTGATCTATAATATTGTGTTAGCTTCTGTTGTACAGCAAAGTGACTCCGTTTTTTTTCCAGGTTATATTCCATCATAGATTATTACAAGATATTGAATATTATTACCTGTGCTATACAGTGAATCCTTGTTGCTTATCTTTTTTTTTTTTTTTTTTTTTTTTGCGGTACGCGGGCCTCTCACCGCTGCGACCTCTCCCGTTGCGGAGCACAGGCTCCAGAAGCGCAGGCTCAGCGGCCATGGCTCACGGGCCCAGCCGCTCCGCAGCACGTGGGATCTTCCCAGACCAGGGCACGAACCCGTGTCCCCTGCATCGGCAGGCGGGCTCCCAACCACTGTGCCACCAGGGAAGCCCAGCTTATCTATTTTATGTATGGCAATTTATATCTGTTAATCCCATACTCCCAATTTGTCACTCCATCCCTCCCTCCCTCTCTCCTTTGGTAACCGTAATTTTATTTTCTATGTCTGTGAATCTGTTTCTGTTTTGTATTTAGATTCATTTGTATTATTTTTAGATTCCACATATACATGATATCATATAGTATTTGTCGTTCTCTGTCTGACTTACTTCACTAAGTATAATATTCTCTTGGTTCAACCACGTTGTGGCAAATAGCACTATTTCATTCTTTTTATGGCTGAATAATATTCCATTGTAAATATACACCACGTCTTCTTAAGCTAATCATCTGTTAATGGGCACTTGGGCACAACTGATATTTTATAAGGATTTTTGTATATACTGAACTTGCTAATCTCTGTCGTAAATTTGAATAATTTATTTGTACATTTTTCTAGATTCACAATCATCTCACAGATAATAAGAATTTATTTATTTCAAATTCCTTTAGCTTCGCTTTTTCTTCATTGCATTGGTTGAGACCTTGAGGACAGTGATGATAATGGGGATCTTTGCCTTATTCACAAACTTAAAAAGAAAGCTTTCAACATTTGATCATTAAATGTTTCTAGAAACTTTTATTATAGATACTCCTTATCATATTAATGAGGTTCCCTTCTACTTCTAGATCACTAAATATTTTAATTTTTTAAATCAAGAAATGGTGTTGATTTTTGTCAACTTCTTTTTCTATGTATATTGAAATTAATAACTTTTCACTGTAATGTAAATTTTTGATGGCTTAAAATGGTTAATTTTTAATGCTAAATCAAACTTGTACTCCTGTGATATATTTGAGCTTGGCAGTGATGTATTATCTTTCTTATACAGTACTGTGTATACTTGGAGTTTGCATTTGCTAATATTTTGCTTGAATTTTTGCATTTATAATTCATGATTGGTGTTGGACTTTAGTTTTAATTTCTAGTCTAGTCCTCAGCAGTTTATAAAAATATATTAAAGTGTAATATACACACACTAAAAACTACATTTTTAAGTATGTAATTTTGATCTATCTTTGTATATATATATATATATATATATATATGTGTGTCTGTGTTCTTACACAAGCACACATTAGTAAATTATCACCACAATCAAGATAACAAACATACACATCACTCTCAAAAGTTTCCTCATGTCCATTTTTAATCTCTCCTTTTGGCTCATCCTTAAACCCACTTCCATCTCCTGGGAACCACTGAATTACTTTCTGTCACTATGGATTAGTTTGCACTGTCTAGAACTTTATATAAGTAGAATTATACAGTATGTACTTTTTATGGTCTAGCTACTTTCACTCAAAATTAACTATTTTGATATTCATCTATATTGTACATATCAAGAGTTTGATATTGTTATTGCCAAATAATATTCCATTATATTGACATACTACAATTAGTTTATTCATTCATCCATTGATGGGCATTTGAGTTGTGTACAGCTTTTGACTATTACAAATTAAGGTGCTCTGAATATTGTCGTATGACTATTTGTATGAATAAACATTCTAATTTCTTTAGGGTAAATATGTAAATGTTTAAAGTTGGGGTCATATGTAGGGATACATTTAACTTTTTAGAAATTGTCAAATTATTTTTCAAAATGGTTCTACCATTTTACATTCCTACCAGTACAGTAGTACACAAAAGTTCAGTTGTTCCATACCCTTGTCAGACTTGGTACTGTCAGTCTTTTTAATGTTAGCTATTCTAATAGGTGTGGGAATGTATCATTGGTGTTTTAATTTGCCTTTCCCTAATGGCTAAAGATGTTGAATATCTTTTCATATGCTTATTTTCAATCTGTATATCACTTTATAAAGTGTCTCTTCAGGACTTCTCTGGCACTCCAGTGGTTAAGACTTGGCACTCTCAATGCAGGGGGCACAGGTTTGATCCCTTGTTTGGGGCACTAAGGTCCCGCATGCTGCACTAAGATCCTGCATGCTACATGGCATGACCAAATTAATTAATTAATTAATTAATTAACTGACCTGACTCTTTAAAAAAAGTGTATCTTCAAATATTCCCTGTTTATTCTGGGCGGCAGTTGGTTTCTTATTCTTGAGTTTTGAGGATTCTTTATATTTTCTAGATACAATTCCTTTATGAGTCATGGAATTTGCAAATATTTTCTCACAATCTTTAGTGTTTTATTTTCCCCATTCTACTAACAGTGTATTTCACAGAGCAGAAATTTCAAAGTCTAATTTATTGGTCCTTTTACTTTATGGATTGTACTTTTTACTGCTTTATCAAAGGAACCTTTCTTTGCCTAACCTAAGATCATTAAGACACATGTGTTCTTGAAATTCTATGGTTTTAGGTTTTATATTTAAACCTATTAGCTATTTTGAGTTAATTTTGGTATAGTGTGGGATATGAATTGAATGAAATGAATGAATATTGAGGTCTTTTTGCATCTGGATAAACAAATTTTTTAAGAACTATTTGTTGAAAAATGTATGCTTCTCCAATGAATTGCCTCTTTACCTTTGTCAAATTCAAATAAGTATATATTAAAATTTTTAAATTAACTATGTATTTGCAAGTCTATTTCTGGACTTGATTTGGTTCCCTTGATCTATTTGTCAATTTTCATGGCAAAACCACAGTATCTTGATTACTATAATTTTAAAATAAATAAATCTTAATGTCAGGTAATGTAAGTTCTACAACTCTACTCTGTATTTTCAATGCTATTTTGTCTACTTTAGATACTTCACATTTCAATATGAATGTTAAAATCAGCCTTTCGAAAAACTAGCTTACAAAAAACTCCTTATAGGGTTTTAATTGACATTACATGGAATCTATAGATCAATTTAGAGAGAAATGACAAGTTAAAAATATTGAGTCACCCAATATAGGAACACAGTATCGCCATCCTTTTAGGGATTCCTTAATTTTTCTCAGAATTTTATATTTTTCAGTGTAAAGGCCTTGTACACTTTTATCAGATTTATCTCTAAGTATTTGCTATTTTTGATGCTATTGTAAATGGTATTTTTAGTATGTTAACTACTGATTATTAGTACATAGAAATCCAACTAATTTTGTATGCTGATCTTATATCCTACAACCTTGCTAACCTCACATATTAGATTTATTGTCTTATTTATTTTAGAGTCCATAAGGTATTTTACACAACCAATTGTGTTTTCTGTAAATTAAGACAATTTTAATTCTTCCTTTCTTACAATGTTATTTAATCTTTTTCTTATCTTTTTGGACTGACTGGAACCTCCAGTACAATGTTGAATAAAAGTAGTGAGAATGAATATCTTTACTTTGTTCATGATCTTAGGAGAAAGCACTAACTTTATGCACCATTAAGAATGACATCAGCTGAAAGCTTTTTGTAGATGACATTTATCCAATTCAAGACATCTCTTCTACTCCTTGTTTTCTGGGAAGATTTTATCAGTAGTGGATGTTGGGTTTTTCAAATGCTTTCCCTATATCTATTGAGATAATCACTTCCTTTGCTGTTGTTGTTGTTGTTAGTGGTGGTGGGGGTGGCGGTGGTAGTGTGTGTGTGTGTGTGTGTGTGTGTGTATGTGTGCAAGTTTAGTTTTAATAAGGTCAATTACATGGATTGATATTTAAATGTCAAAGCAACTTTGCATTCCTGGGACAAACCCAAATTGGTCATATTATATTATTTTCTTTATATATTGTTGGATATAATTTGCTAAGATTTTGTTGAAAATATTTCATGTATGTTCATGAGGGATACTGTTCTGTAGTCTTCGTTTCTTGTAATGTGTTAGTCTGGTTATGCTATCAGAGTACCACCAGTCTTATAAATGATAATGGGAAACAGTCTCCTCAATTTTCTGGAAGAGTTTGTGTTTAGACATGTTTTATGGCCTGGTATATGTTAAATATTTATAAATGATTTATGCATGATTGAAATTAATGTACATTCTGCAGTTGATGAGTCAACTTTGTTAATTACATTTTCTAATATTTTATATCCTGATATTTTTAAGTGCTTTTCTATCAATTTCTAAGAGTGTTGAACTGCCTAACTTTGGAAATTTATCAATTTCTCATTGCACTTTTGTCAACTTTTGCTTTAAATAATTTGATATTTTGCTAATATAGGCATATAATTTTTAAATTGCTGTATCATTCTGATCATTGAATCTTTTATCAGTTCAAATGATTCCTTTTAATTCTACTAATTCTATTTGCCTTAAGATATCTTTTGTTGCTAATTAATGTGTTATATCAACTGTCTTTTAATTAAGATTTAATAGTGTGTCTTTTTCCATGCACTGAATTTCAGCATTTTCTACACCTATGCATTTTAGATATTTTTCTTACACACAGTATAAACTCTTTGTTCCCAGTCTCATTATCTTTATTTTATTTATTTATTGAAGTATTGTTGATTTACAATATTATATTAGTTTCAGGTGTACAGCATAGTGATTCAGTATTTTTATGGATTATACTTTTTAAAATTTATTATTAAATTTTGGCTATATTTGCTGTGCTGTGCAATTTATCCTTGATGATTAGTTATTTTTTACATAATAGTTCATACCTCTTAGTCCCCTTTCCTTTTATTGCCCTCCCTCATTCCTTCCCTCCTCTGGTAACCACTAGCTTGTTCTCGATATCTGTGAGTCTGTTTCTGTTTTTTTACATTCATTTGCTTGTTTTCTTTTTTAGATTCCACATATAAGTGATGCCATATAGTATGTGTCTTTCTCTGTCTGACTGATTTCACTAAGCATAATACCTTCTAGGTTGATCCATGTTGTTACAATTGGCAAAATCTCATTCTTTTTATGGCTGAGTAATATTCCATTGTGTGTGTGTGTGTGTTTGTGTGTATCAATCACATCTTCTTTACCCATTTATCTGTTGAGGGACACTTAGGTTGCTTCCATATCTCAGCTATTGTAAATAACGTTGCTATGAACATTGGGGTTCATGTATCTCTTCGAGTTAGTGTTTTCATTTTCTTTGGATATACACCCAACATGAAAATCTGGTAGTTCTATTTTTTTATTTGGAGGGGGAACTCTACACTGTTTTCTATAGTGGCTGCAAGAATTTACATTCGCACCAAAAATATACTAGGGCTCACTTTTCTTTACATCTTCAACAACATTTGTTATTTGTGGTCTTTTAGATGATAGACATTCTGACAGGTGTGAGGTGATATCCCATTGTGGGTTTGATTTTCATTTCCCTGATGATGAGTGATGTTGAGCATCTTTTCATGTGTCTGCTGGCCATCTGTATACCTTCTTTGGAGAAATGTCTATTCAAGTCTTCTGCCCATTTTTAATTGGGTTGTTTGTTTTTCCATATTGAGTTGTATGAACTGTTTATATATTTTGGATATTAACCCATAGTCAACAATATCATTTGCAAGTATTTTCTCCTATCCACTAGGTTGTATTTGTCTTTTTTTTTTTTTTTTGGTACGCGGGCCTCTCACTCTTGTGGCCTCTCCCGTTGCGGAGCACAGGCTCCGGATGCGCAGGCTCAGTGGCCATGGCTCACGGGCCCAGCCGCTCCGTGGCATGTGGGATCTTCCCGGACCGGGGCCCGAACCCATGTCCCCTGCATCGGCAGGTGGATTCTCAACCACTGCGCCACCAGGGAAGCCCTGTTTTTGTCTTTTTAATGGTTTCCCTGTTGTGCAAAAGCTTTTAAATGTAATTAGGTCCCATTTGTTCATTTTGCTTTTGTTTCCTCTCCCTTAGGAGACAGATCTGTGAAAATATTGCTACAATTTATGTCGGAGAATGTTCTGCCTAGGTTCTCTCCCAGGAGTTTTATGGTTTCTAGTATTACATTTAGGTTTTAATTCACTTTGAGTTTTGTTTTTGTTTTTTTTTTTTTGGTATATGGTGTGAGAAAATGTTCTAATTTTGTTTTTTACATGTACCTGACAAGTTTTCCCAGGACCACTTACTGAAAACACTGTCTTTTCCTCATTGTATTTTTGCCTCCTTTGTTGTAGATTAATTTACCATAAGTGGACCACTTACTGAAAACACTGTCTTTTCCTCATTGTATTTTTGCCTCCTTTGTTGTAGATTAATTTACCATAAGTGCATGGGTTTATTTCCGGCCTCTCTGACTGTTCCATTGATCTCTGTGTCTTTTTTGTGCCAGAACCATATTGTTTTGATTATTGTAGTTTTCTAGTATAGTCTGAAGTCAGGGAGCATGATACCTCCAGCTTTGTTCTTTTTTTCTCAAGACTGCTTGAGCTATTCAAGGTTTTTATGGTTCCATATAAATTTTAGGATTATTTTGTCCTAGTTCTGTGAAAAATGTCAAATATTTTGATAAGGATTGCATTGAATCTGCTGATTGCTTTGGTAGTATGGACATTTTCACAATATTAGTTCTTCCAATCCAAGAACAAAGGATATTTTTCCATTTCTCTGAATCATATTTAATTTCTTTCATCAATGTCTTAGAGTTTTGAGAGTATAAGTCTTTCACCTCCTTGGTTAAGTTTATTCTCAGTTATGTTATTCTTATTGATGCAATTTTAAATGGAATTGTTTTCTTCCTTTCTCTTTCTGAAAGTTCATTACTAGTGTATAGAAAAGCTTCTGGGTCATAAGTTCTATGTGGATGGAAATTATGCCTATTTTGCATATCACTGGGTATTTAAACCTAGCATAGTACCTAGAATATGGAAGTTAGATAATATAGATTTAAATGAATGAATAAGAGAATGAATAAATTAATAAGCATAGTCCCTGCACTTGTGTTATGTACAGCCTGGTGCATAGCTATTGAAAACTTTCTAGATTTCCCCAGCAAGGGTCTCTTCAGTCTCAGGTATATTTCTAGATGAAAGTCAAGTTCATATGCATGATCCTTTGCTATATACCCATAGAGCAGATCTAAGTACTAGTGCTAGTCATGGTGTTACTAGTGCCTATCACAACTTTCATTGTATATTGTTCTATTTTGGTTCTTTGAGGTGTATTGATGGGTTTAGAGTGAGTAGCAGCCTCAGTGTTCTAAGCATCTAAAAGAGCTATGGAAATGTGGTGGGTGCACTTGGAGAGGGTAGCTGGATTTGAAACTTTGAGGATTTGTGGCCTTTTTCATCTTTAACCATTCTAAGATATAGACCTATAGATACTGACATAAGCACACAACTTTCACTGGGGCAACAATTACATGACACCTATTATTTGAATCTCCTCCCCCCAGAGTTACTTCCTTTTCTTTCTACTTCACACGCCACTGAATGCCTTTTAGTCTATTTTTTCAACAAATAGTCTTTAAATGTGCAAAGCACCTGCTATCAGTTGGTGATGAAATGTGAGTAATCCCTGTCTTTACGAAACTTACGATAAGTTGACAAGGTAAAGAAATAAAATAAGCAATTATACCACAGTGTGATAAGGAAATAGAAAAATGACAGACATCTAAGTGGAACTGGGGCTTGTCAGGAGGATCCCTTTATATTACTTCTGGGATACCTCCTCTGACCCTCTATGTCTTGGTTAGATGTGACATTCCTGTGTTTAGTGAGAGTACCACATTGCTCAACTCCAGGGGCGACACTAATATTATCATGCAAATGGTGTCCCCTGGATTGTTCAGCATATACTCCATGCAACTGAGCTACTCTAATGGCAAAAGCAGCCATGATTATTTTAAATTCTTAAGGAGAAGACAACGAATTATTATAGCTGGTCTAAACTATGGAGAGGTGTTTTATCAATAGGAAGTATAAGAGTAGTAGTCTTCCAGGTTTTGGTACATAGTTAGTCCATCAATAAAAGAATAATAGATGAGAGACAGGAACCTTGAGACCTTATGCAGTGCTGCCAAATCAAGACATAAGCTGGTGCCAGACAGTGATGATTTAGTAATCCATTGAGGAAAAGGTGATGGAAGATGGTATCACTTCTGGATATTCATGAGGCTGTAGGCTTTAGAAGACTGATTTCCATAACTCAGTACTTCAGATCTTCAGATGATCAGAACTAGGAACAGTCATAGGGGTTGACATATTTGAGGCCAAAACAGTCCTGGAAGAGGTTATTTCTAATGAAACTAGAGTCCCAGCAGTGGGAGTAAAGGTTCTTAATAAGGCCTGCTTCAATGTGTTATCTATATATTGTGCAAGATGTCTGTCCTTTGTAAGCTAGGGAAAGCACCTCCTCACCTGAAAGCTCCTGAATGTAGCTAGCATGTATGTCCAGAATCCAGGGCACAGGAGTGACAGGCATGGCGGTATATGGCAGGAGCTACCGAGATTACTGAAGAGCTGAAGCTTAGATTTTCCAAAGTCCAGGGCCGTTTTCTGATCTGATTGGCCATGAGTCTGAGCATTTAATCAATGCAATCGTGCCTTTTTACAAGGCAGGGTAGGAGGCCAAACCTCACAGTCTGAATCCATGCCCTGATGACACATGTAACTATGCAGCAGAACTATAGACTTTCTTCATGTAAACCTGCAGCTCTTGGATTCTTGTTTAGCTCTGATATTTACAATCCACTTTTAAGATAAGGAGTATTTGGAAACTTTATTAAACTAAATCTGCCAACAGTCAAGAATTGTTTTCTTTAATTTAGTTCCAAAATTCCTGAAGAAAAAAATCAGTATTAAGTTTTTCAGCAGGAGCTTTACACACATTGCAAAATAACTGTTTACCAGTTTGTGTAGGCAGTAAATTTACCTGTGAAGAATTAAATATGAATACAAGAACTCTCATATATATAGAGAAGTAATTTCTTTTTGAAAATCCACCATATATTGCTCTGGGTGCTTTGTGCTTGCTTAATCATGAGTCATCTCCTTCTTTTGATGAAGTAATTCATATCTGAATGTTTTCATCATGAAAATAAGAGCCCACTTCAAATTCTCTTTATGAGAAAGTCTGTGCTTTGGACATGAGATGATCATTTCTCTTGAGGAAACAACACTAAAAAAAATCAAAACTTGTTTTTAGCACAGAAACTGTAGCTCTAAATTTGTTTAAATAGGTTCAGTTTTCTATTTCAATTCCTGTGTCAAATGCAAGTGTGGGAAGAATTTTTAGCATCATGGATAATCTGCAAAATGATGCAACTCTGCATCGGGACTACAACAAAATGAATATATAGTCAGTATACAGGAAATGCTGTGCCTTTTTAAAAGCACTTTTAATATGAGTGGTAGAAAAAGATGGGTATTTGAACTCAAAGACATAAAATGCTATGTATTCTAATATAGATCATAAGGTATAATTTAGATCATCCTAATATGAAGCCACTGAGTTGGAAACTCGGGAATTCAGACAAGAGCTAAAGAGAAATAGAAGGTGAGATTTATTTCCTGAGCCAACTAACATCAGGTTAAAATTGTTGGTTCATTTTTTTTCTCCTTTTTGATGGATGGACCTTTTTCACCCTTGAAAATGTGACCAAACAATACATAAAATTCTGTTAACAATAATTATCTTTGGGGGAGGGACAAGAGGCAGAGGAGGAAAGCTCTGATACCCATTAGAAACATTTTGAACAATTATTTGGATATTCTAATAAGGTACATGGATTACCTTTTTAAAATGTCAGTAGGTATTTTGTAGGTGGAAAGATTGTGAACTATATATATTTTCATTTTTATACTTTTGTGTACTAAAAGCACTGATGCTATTTTTGAGCAATATTCATTCATTGTCAAAAATTAGAAATAACTGATAGACAAAAAAAATACTACTAAAACATTTTCAAACCCCATGATCCATTCAAAGACAACTGTTAGCTTTTAGATGTTTATTCTTCCAGATTGTTTTCTCAAATAGATTATGCTAATTTAACATCTAATACATAACTTTCCATATCACTTAATATAATTCTGCATTACTATTTTAAGGACTGTATATAAAATGTACCATAATAAATGAGTTCATTATTGTTGGAATCATAGGTTGTTTTATGTTCCTCCTTCTCCCTTCATATTTGTGCATTTGTCTCATTATTTCTTAGGATAAATTCCTAGAAAACATTGCTGGCCCAAAAGGAAGGCATATGTTTAAGGTATTTGATACAGTTGCCAAACTGTCTTTCAGGAAAGTTGGACCAATTTAGACTACCATTAGCAGTGTATCAGAATGTCTGTTTCTTCCAACCCATGCTGTCACTCAGTTTTGTCAGTAATTTTAATATTTGTCAATGTAGTAAGCTAAAAATTAAATCTCATTTTATTTGCTTTTTTTTTTTTTTTTTTTGCTATACGTGGGCCTCTCACTGTTGTGGCCTCTCCTGTTGTGGAGCACAGGCTCCGGATGCGCAGGCTCAGTGGCCATGACTCACGGGCCCAGCTGCTCTGCGGCATGTGGGATCCTCCCAGACCGGGGCACGAACCCGCATCCCCTGCATCAGCAGGCAGACTCTCAACCACTGCACCACCAGGGAAGCCCTATTTGCATTTTTTGAAGTTAAATATATTTTCTTCTCTCTTGAATTATCTGTTATTGTCCAGAGTATTTTTTCAATTGAGATGTTTAACAATTGCTGTTAAAACTCTTTGTATGATAGTATATCAACATATATTAATATATTTTGTAATTATCTTTCCCAGTTTAGTGTTCAGTCTCAACTTCATTTATTCTGGTTTTTTTCCATAGACAAGGAAGTTTTACATTTTATTTTTGAATTGATTGACAGACTAAACATATAAATGGACAATGACCAGGCCATATATAAAACTAGAACTTTGATCCACAACCTGCAGCCACCTTCCCAGGAAACCAACTCCTACAATAAACTAGGAAGCCAGTTTGCTACAAGTCAGACTTGGAGGAACAGAGATTGCTATGCCTAGTGTCAATCCAGGAAGCTAAACAATGACTTCTGTATCAATCAGCCCCAAATGGCCAGGATTTGATTAGTAACTGACAGCTTCCTTAACTTTGTCCCCACTTCCAACTTAGAACCAAGCAGAGAAAGCCAAATATGTACCCCTAACCATTCACATAAGATGTCCCACTTCTAGTTATCCTGCTTAGAGCTTCCCCTTGCCAACAGCCTCAATCAGGCCATACCAGAATCCTTCCCTTTTTTCCACCATACAGCTTTCCTACTCTGCCTGAGTTTCTGCCAAAACACAAGTGATGGTGGCTGACTCCCTTGCCATTGCAAGCTCTGTATAAATAACTTTGCTCTTCTTATTTGGCTAGTCTTCATTTATTTCCACACTATTTATGTATTCTCATGTTGCTTCTCCTCTGGTGCTACATGTAGAAATCTTCTTTATCACAAGTTTATGTAATTTTTAACTGTATTTATTTATACTTTATTGAAGAGTCAATACAGTATGCTGGTTCAAAGTGCTTGCTCAGGAACTAGATTATTTGGATTTTGATATCTGGGCTGCAACTAATCAGGTAAATGACTTGAACAAATTACCTAATCTCTCTGGCCTCAGTTTTCCCATTTGTATAATGGTTATAATATTATCTCCTCAGGGTTGCTGTGAGGACTGTGTGAGAATGCTTAAACCAGTGCCTAATACATAGTTAGAACCCGATATGTTACTTTCAGTGTCTATATTTTTTCCAAGCACTTTATGATCACATTTCTGATTATGGGAGGGTTTTACGTGATTCTTACATGAGGTAACAAGCACACCCTAAGAATCAGTTGAGGAATAGGTTTTTTATTTCAACCACTTTAGGCTCTCTGCACTTCAGGGCAAGGATGTATTAACAAAAGCAAGAAACTGAGGGAAGCTTAGACATGCTGCTTGGGCCGGCAGGTTGAGAACTGGGGAAATGTTGCCATTTACAGGCACATGGATGCCCAAGACTAAGTCCCAACCCAGAGTGCCCACAATCTTGTGTATAATTTCATCCACCAGAGTGAATCAAATGTTTCTTGATTCCATGTATAAGTGGTATCATACAGTGTTTGTCTTTCTCTGACCTAACTTCACTTAGCATAATACCCTCAAGGTCCATCCATATTGTACCCTCAAGGTCCAGCCATTATCTCATGGCTGAATAATATATAATCATATTTTCTTTATCTACTCATCTATAGATGAGCCTTAGATTGTTTTCATATCTTGGCTAATATGAATAATGCTCCAATGAACATGGGAGTACAGATATCCCTTTGAGACCCTGTTTTCATTTCCTTTGGATACCTTCCCAGAAGTGGGATTGCTGGGTCATACGGTAGTTCTATTTTTAGTTTTTTAAGGAACCTCCATACTGTTTTCCATAGTGGCTGTACCAATTTACATTCCCACCCACAGTGCACAAGAGCTCCCTTTTTTCCACATTCTTGCCAAAGCTTGTTATCTCTTGTTTTTTGATGATCGCCATTCTAACAGGTGTGAGGTGATCTCTCATTGTGCTTTTGATTTGCATTTCCTTGATGATTAATGATGCTGAGCACATTTTCATGTATCTGTTGGCCATCTAGAAAAAATAATCTACTTACTAACCACCCTAGATGATTTTGAAGATGATGGTATGTAAACCCTACACTGAAAACAATGCTATAGATGTGCTCAGGGACTAAACAGGCTTGCATTTGATTTTGTATCTAAAGTATGAATTTTTTAAAAATGACATGGCATCAGGGGAAGAAGAGGAGGGATTCAATCCTCCTCCTCCTTTCATCTTTTGCAAACAGTCTTTAGAGAAAGAGGCCTATTATTATTATTTTGTCCTTAAAGATTACATTAAAATACTTGGTTTCTTTAGTGTTGCAACTTCTCTGTTATGCAGTTCAGAGCATTCTGTCAATGGGATAAATCTTGGGATGTCTGAGGAAACACTGGTCACTTTGACCCTCTCCTCCAATTACCAGTCTTTAGTTTTAGTTAGAAACAGTGTCTTAAACTGTGTTTTTCTTGGAGTTTTTCACACAATAGCAACTATCTTTTTCGATCTTTACAAATGAAATTTTTAAAAAATAAAGAAAAGAATGAGGAAAAACATTTAACTTGTTTCAATCTCACCCATGCACATAATTATATCTAGTACTTAAATATATGATTTTATACTGTCTCCAATTATTTCAGGTTTTTATCTTGTCTTTTCAGCTAGATGGCAAGACAGTAGTGTATTTCATTACTCTTATCTGCTGCAAGGAGGAAAATAAGCACATAATAAATATTCTGATTTAGCTTTTTTCTCTCTCACTATGATTTGGTCATTCTTTTCTACTTAATTTATTCACGTTGTATATTTTGTCTTCTCTTTCCTCCATTTTCCTGCTCTTTAAAGGCGAAGTCAACGTTTTCCCCCCACATTATCAGGAGATAGTCCTATAACAAGATGGAATGCCCGAGCTTAAATATATCCCCTCATATAGACTCCTGGTTCACACTGTTACTGTTTATGATATTTCTGTGACTCAGTTTTCTTAGTGTGTAAAATTAGGATAATAGTCATATCTACGTTATAGGTCAACAAATTTCAAATTCAACAAATGTATAGGTTTGTTGCAAGGATTATATAAAGTACATAAATTATTTACAATGGTACAAAGAACATAAATAAGTTCTTAATAAATATCAGTTATTATAAACATAATTTTTCCAACTGAGACACTGCATTAGGGCATCTCCAGAGTTAACATAGTTGTGTTTTTCATTTATAAAATATGATAAAAAATGTTATTTAATTAAAACTTCTCAGAATGGTTTAATAATACTACCTCAACTTTGTATATAAGTAAATTGAGTGTCTTATATGTTAGTGTAATTTACTGAGGTAATAACGCTAAAAAGTTGTACATGCTTTTTCAAAAAGGAATATAATATTAGCAAACATTTGTTAAACACTTATGTGGTCACTTATTCATATGCATTCATCTCATTTATTCCTCAAAATAACCCTATTTTCACCATTTAACAGATGAGTAAACAGGCTTAAAATGCTAAGTAACTTGATCAAACTCGCATTTCACAAGTAACAGAGCCAAGAGTCAAACCTAGCTATTTTGGGAACTATATTCATCTTCCATTTTTTAGGGAATATTTAACCCCAAATTCAAGCCTCTGCATGATACCACACTGCAATATTACGTTGTTTCCTTTCCACTCCCAGGACATGAGCGAAATGTATACCTACATTACCTCGAAAAGATACCCTCCTGTCTGCCAAGAATGAGAGAAGTATACCAGCTTCAATGTCCCATGGTATAAGGAGAGAAAAAACATTGCGATTTAAAATTGAATATCTCCAGGTGGGTAAATCAGATTTGCAATGGTTACTCTTTATCTGTTGTCTTGATTCACTTACAAACACTTCTGCCAGTCAACTCACAGGCTGGAAAGATATTCATGACACAAACCCAAGTATTTGAGCCAACCCAACTAGAAAACACCGTCTTAAAACTTTATGCCTCTGTACTCCTAAGACTGAAATTGTTAATTGTTAATTGTACCATTTTAAAATGGTATTGACTAAAGGAAACATTAGTCTCTAAAGTTTATGAAATGTAAGTAACACATAGTAATACTGAACAAATCTAATTCAAAGTCATTTCCTTTCTTTATATTATTAAAAAGTAAATATTAGATTAAAATTATTCATGAAGAGCAAGAAAACTATAAATTCCCATGACTGAAACTCTGTAATAAAAAAGAAAGTAACCATGCTATCATGTAAAAGTAAAGGTCAAATTTCCCACCAACTATTTAACTCCTTCCTACTGTCACCATTCTGATGCGGTTCACTCACTCTCACTTGGATTAAATTGCTGCCTCACATACAGAAAATCTAAATGTTACAAGCATGAAAATCTATGACATTGGAAAGTATAGCTCTCTTTGAAAAAATTTTAGAGAAACACTGATATCACATTCCAGGTACAAATGAAGAAAAAAAAAAAAGGTAACTTACCAAGAAGCCCAAGAAAAGGAAACGCTGTCGATACCTGTTTGATAATTTCAGGGTCAATGTGGTAATTTGACTTTTTAAAACCTTACCTGTTTTATTCAAATTCTGTTACCAAGTAGCAGCATGTCTGTGTTGTATAGTTTTCCTCGAGGACAAAGCTTCTCTTCAGAAATTGCACACATATTGATGTATACATGGTCATGGATTGCCAATACCTTGAAGGTTCAAATATAGCTTCCTCTCTAAAAATAATCAAAATTGAGTGACGTTTAACAAACCTTGAAACAGACAAAACTTTCAGCGAGATATTTTAGAGCAAACCAATAAATGAGAAGTTGCTGTTCAATGTGTATGTAGTTTCAGTTATGCACACCGAATAAGTTCTAAAGATCTACTGCACAATACTGTGGCAACAATATAGCTAATAATATAGTTAGTAATGCTGCAGTGTGAACTTAAAAATGTGTCAAGAAGGCAGATCTCATGTTGTGTTCTTACCACAATAAAAACAAAAAAATATTTAAAGAAATAATATATCATATGTGTTTTTCTAAATTTTTTCCTTCCTATTGACATATAACTCATTCTTCCTCTTTAAGGAAGTCATATATTTACCTTCAAATGGAAATACAAGGACCTATTTACTTACCTATTTGACTTTGTATCTAAAGCACCTTCAGCAATTTGCTTTAAACCATCCCTGTTTCAGTATAGCTCAGAGTAAATGTTCCTCCAGTTTTCCTCCTAGTGGAAAACATTTTCTTTATGCTTCATCCTCTTTCAGTCAATTGGTAGAACCTTCAGTGTTCTTACTGATATTTAGTAGGTTTTCTTGAAAAAGTATTTCTTCATTTGTTAGGATGATTTCCAGAAACTTTAAATTGTTTGGTTTAAACAAAAAAGACAATTTTGCCAGTTATGTTTTCACCATAACTTTTCCCCAGTTTCACCACGGGGAGTGTCTGTGGAGATTAAAATGCTGCAGTTCCAGGAGTTTGGGGGTTGTCTTTCTATAACTGTGGTTTTAATTTCATTTCCATGATGACTAATGATACTGTACACTTTTTGCTAATCCAGGGATATTGTTTTATCACTAACCTATAAAAACATATACTTCATTTATCAAAATGGCTGAAATTATTTTTAACAACTTTATTGGAGATATAATTGACATATAACAAATTATACATGTTTTGACTTACGCACTCCAATGGAACTATTACCATAGTTAAGATAATGAAACTATGCATCACTCTCCCAATTTTTTTCATGTACTTTGCAATTTATCCTCCTGTCTCTTTCACCCACTTTCCCCTCACACTGTCCTATATAAGCATTGATCTGCTTTCCATCAATATAGATTAGCTTGCTTTTCTAGAATTTAACATTCATAGGATCATATAATATATAATCTTTTTTTTGGTCTAACTTTTTCCATTAAATGCAATTGTTCTGAGATTCATCCCTTTTGTAACATGTATCAATGGTTCCTGTCTTTTCATTGCTGAATACTACTACATTATATCCATTCATCTGCTGATAGAAACTTAATTGTTTCCAAGTTTCAGGCAATTGTTAATAAAGTTGCTATGAATATTGATGTACAAGTCTATTTGTGGACATATTCTGTCATTTCTCTTGGGTAAACATCTGGAGTGAAATGGCTAGATCATATGGTAGATGTATGTTTAACTTAAAAATAAATAAATAAAAACCAACCCAAACGAAACCTGCCAAACTGTTTTCCAAAGTGGTTGTACTCTTCTACATTCCAACCAGCTGTGTATGAGAATTCCAATTTCTCCAAATACTTGCCAATAAATGGTATAGTTGGTCTTTTTATTTTTTAGCAATTATAATAATATAGTGGTATTATATTATACTTTTTACTTTCATTTATCTAATAATGAAATATCTGTTTAAATAAAACATTTTACTGAGGTTATTTTTTTTATCCTGGTATTTAGTTCTGAGAGTTCTTTACATATTCTGGATATAAATACTTTATAATATATATAATTGCAAATATTTTCTTCCAGGCTGTGGTTTATCTTTTCATTATTTTAATAGTATGCTTCAAAAACAAAGTTTCTAATGTATATGCAGTTCAGTTTTCCAATCTCTTCTTTTATGGACTATGTTTTTGAGGTCATATCTAAGAAATCCTTCCCTAAACACAAATCACAAGAGTTTTCCTCTGTATTTTTCTTAGTTTTCTAGTTTTAGGTCCAAAATCTTTTTTGTGTTAGCTCTTTCAATATGGGGTGAGGTATGTATCAAAGATCTTTTTGTTTTTGCATACAAATAATCAATGTTGAAAATACTATCCTTTCTCCACTAAACTGACTTTGCAACTTTGTCAAAAATCAGTTGTCCATATATGTGTGAGCTTGTTTAATTCATCTATTTGTCTACTTTGATACAAATACCACACAGTTTCCATTACTATTGCTTTATTATAAGTTTTACATTCAGACATTCTTAGTACTACAGTTTTGCTGTTAGTTTTGTTGTCAGATTATTTTTTGGCTGTTCAATGTCCTTTGCATTTCCAAATGAAGTTTAGAATCAGTGTTTCAATTTGTATTTTAAAAATTTCTATGGAAGAATAGGGCTTCCCAAAGGATACCTTGAGAAACTCTGTGAGTCTTCCTCCATAAAACAATGAAAATTCTAGAAAAAAATGTCAAAAGCAACTTTCTCAGGACTCTGGAAATTATTCATGGGTTTGTGACAGTGAGAGGAGTGTTTGTTAAAAAGCCAAACAAAAGAAAACTGCTGCACCTTGGTAACAAATGCAGGGTTTTTGGCTTTTATGCTTGGCCTATTCCCACTCCTCTCTCCAAAGATATTCATTGTTAATCTAATTTAAAAACTTCATGGTAGTCTTGAAACCAAGTAGCCTCACAACCACAACAGCAGTGAAAGCTAGGAGTCTTAGAACAACCAGAAAGAGCAGATAAGGATTCAGCTCTTCAGAACATCCATTTTCCATAACTATTGTTACTATTAGATTTATACATCTAGAAAAGTTTGATTTACAGGGCACTGTCATAATTTAACCTAACTCAGAGCTCACTGCACTATAGAATCTCTACCTCCATGGCCTTTGTTGGAAAAAATCAATGGCAATTGTTTATCACTGCATCCTTTTAAGTCTGCAATACCATTGAGGCAAATATGGGCCTAACAAAAAGTTAAAAGTGATATTTGAGGAACAAAAATGTCCAAAGGAAACACTGGAAATTTCTAACATAGTTCTGTAACTACTTCTGTGTACATGTTCAAGGCTGTGCACATGCTCAAGAAAAACATGGGAGCACTCCAGTCTCTCAGATGTGGCTGAAATTTAAGTACTATCCAAATAGGAAATGAAAGATAAGGCACAGTTGTGAACAGCCTGTGCACTGAAGGCATGTCTTAACCGACATACAGAGACCCTTTGTAAAGGATGAAACATTTACTGGTTCAAGGCATTTAAAGAAATCTCCGACCAATCATTAGCTGATCAATAAGTTAATCAATCAGAGATTTCAGTGGCAGCACACTATTAAGAATACAGACTTTATAGAATTAGTTCAGGAAAGTTACTAAGCAAATGAATAGCAACAATAACAACAAACCTAAGGGAGAGGGAGAAAGAAATTTCTATACTTACCATATTATACTATCCCAAATGTTCATTTTTTAACAAAAAAATTACAAGAAACATGAAAGTATCGCCCATACACAGGAATAAATTCATTCAATAGAAACTATCCCTAAGAGGACCCAGATGTTAAGTTTTCTAGACACAAACTTAAATCAGCTAGTACAAGTGCATTCAAAGAAGTAGGACAAGCATGTCTAAAGAATTAAAGATATGACAATGATTCTCATCATTCATAAGAGAGACTATGAACAAAGAGACAGAAATTTTATAAGAGAAACATTACTCTCTGAAAATCATACAAGATGACTCAATAACTGATGATGAAGATACTTATGTGGATGATATATGAATATAGTTAGAATACTATTGTTTTCTTGAATGTGAATTGAAAAATTACAGTATTTTTGGGCTTCCCTGGTTGCGCAGTGGTTGAGAGTCTGCCTGCCGATGCAGGGGATGCGGGTTCATGCCCCGGTCTGGGAGGATCCCACATGCCACAGAGCGGCTGGGCCCGTGAGCCATGGCCGCTGAGCCTGCCTGTCTGGAGCCTGTGCTCCACAGCGGGAAAGGCCACAACAGTGAGAGGCCCGCATACTGCAAAAGAAAAAAAAAAAAATACAGTATTTTTAATGACATTATTTTATACGATACATGGTTTTAAATGTGTGTAATTAAATTATGAAATAAAAAAAAGAAGCAAATAGAAAGTCTGGAATTAAAAAGTACAATAGCAATAATGAAGAATTCATTAGAGGGGCTCTAGAGTTGACTTGAACTGACAGAAGAAATAAGCAGCAAACTTGAAGAGAGAAAAATTTATATCATCAAACTATGGAACAGAAAAAAATAATAATGAAGAAAAATGAATAGTACCTCTGAGACCTGTGGTGCACCATCAAATTGTACTAACAAATGCATAACAAATTTCCCAGAGGAGATGAGGGAGAAAAGAGGCAGAAATACTGTTTGAAAAAATTATGTTTAAAAACTTCCCCAAACTGATGAAAAACATTAATCTACACATCTAAGATGTCTTATAAACCCCAAGCAGTACAAGTTAAAAGCAGTCCACACATAGATACAGTCTGAACCACAACTCCCTCTCCATTGCCAATCCTCAGGTGCCCTGCTGGTGGTTAGGAACCTCTTACTTATCCTAACACGTCTTAAGGGAAGAAAACTCGGAGAAGGAGGAAAATTATACACAGATATAGAGGCTGGTGGAGATTCCCTTGCCTGCATGTCCCACACTATGCACACATACAGACTAGACACAATTACCTCTTTTGAACTCCAGACGCTGGGGATCCCCAATGAGCAAATCTATCCCTGTTTCTTTGTCTGTCAGAGAATAAATGTGAGTGTGGGGAATATAAAGAAATCTGCACTCAAACTGTCAAATTATAAAAAGCCACACTGTAAAATGTCAAAGACAAACCGTTATTTTCTCATTGGTGCTCTTAAGATTACAAACTGTAGTAAGTCACACTGTAAAATTTTAAAACAGTCACACTGTAAAAAAGTCAAAGACAAAGAGAGGATAATAAAAACAGTAAGAGAAAAAAGCTTACAACATACAAGAAATTCTCAATAAACAGATGACTTCTCATCATAAACAATGGATTTGCAGGGAGGGATGGAGTGGGAGGTTGGGGTTAGCAGATGTAAATGTTTATATATAGAATGGATAAGCAACAAGGTCCTACTGTATAGCACAGAGAACTATATTCAGTATCCTATGATAAACCACAATGGAAAACTATAAAAAAGAATATATATGTATAACTGAATCACTTTTCTGTACAGCAGAAATTAACAACATTGTAAATCAACTATACTTAAATAAAAAATGATAAAAACACAGAAAAAAAAAGAAACGATGGAGACAGTGAAATAATATATTCAAAGTGCTGAAAGAAAAAGACTGTCAAATACAAACTCAATAGCCAGCAAAACTGTCCTTCAAAATAAAAGGAGAAAACAAGACATTCCCAGATAAACAAAAACCTAGAGAATATTTTGCTAACAGATATGTCCTATAAGAAATATTATAGGGAGTCCTTTATGTTAAATGAAAGGACACTGGACAATAAATCAAATCAACATGAAGAACTAAGGAGTACTTGAGAACTACATAGGTGTATTTAGAGGACAGTATAAATATGTTTTTGATATCTTTTATTTTACCATTTTATTTAAAACATAATTGCATAAAGTAAGGGTTAAAAAACTGTGTTGATGGATTTATAATATATACATATGCAATTTGGATGACCATAAAGTTACAAAGGAGGGATCAGTTAATGGATATATACTGAAGTCAAATTTTTGTATAGTTCTGAAATTAAATGGATACTAATCCAAAGTAGGTTGTTTTAAGTTAAGATGATAATTTTAATCCTCAGGGAGACCACTAAGAAAATAATTAACAACTAAAAAAGAAAATGATAAGGAAATTAAATGGTATACTAGAACATATCCAAATGCAAAAGAAGTCAGTAATGGAGGAAGGGAGGAACAAAAAGACATAGGATATATAGAAAACAAGTAATAAATAGCAGATATAAATCCTACCTTATCATTAATTAAATTAAAAATAAATAGATTAAATTCTCAAATCAAAAGGTGGAGAATGGTAGGATGGATAAGAAAAAAGATCCATCTGTATGCTGTCTACAAGAGATACACTTTATATTTAAAGACAGAAATAGTTTAAAAATGAAAATATGGGAAAATATATACCATGCAAACAATTACCAAAAGTAAGCTATAATAATTTTGCTTTTTGGAACTTTCTGGAACTTTAAAAAATAGATTTTCAATCTGCAGGTGGTTGAATCCATGAATGCAGAACTCATTGAAACAGAGGGCCTGCTGTATATTGTTTATAGTACTTCATAATTATCCTTTTAATATTTAAGCTATCTATAAGAATGTCACGTCTCTTTCTTATTACTGGAATGTCTTTTCTCCTTTTATTTTCTGATTGGTCTTGCTAGATATTTTTTCCTCTTTGATTTTACTGACCTTCTCAAAGGACAAATTTTTGACTCTATTGATTTTCCTTTTTGTTAATTTATTGAGGTAACATTGATTTATAACATTATATACGTTCCATGTGTACATTATATTTTGACTTCTGTATGCACTATAAGGTGCTCACCACTAAAAGTTTAGTTTCCACACATCACCACAAAGTTGATTCACTTTACCCATTTCATCCTCCTCCACCTCCTTTCCCTCTGGTAACCACCACTCTGTTCTCTATATCTCTGTGTTTGTTTTTGCTTGATTTGGTTTGTTCATTTATTTTGGGTTTTTTTGTTTATTTGTTTTTTATATTCCACACGTGAATAAAATCATATGATATTTACCTTTCTATCTGGCTTATTTCACTTAGCATAATGATCTTGAGGCCAAGCCATGCTATTACAAATGTCAAGATGTCTTTTTTTTATGGCTGAGTAGTATCCCATTGTATATATATACAACATCTTATTATACAGCAATTCATTAATGGGCACTTAGGTTGTTTCCATATCTTGCTATTGTAAATAATGTTGTAATGAACATAGGGATCCATATATCTTTTCAAATTAGTGTTTTGTATCTTCACAAAAACATCCAGAAGTGGAATAGCTGGATCATATGGTAATTCTATTTTTAATTTTTGAGGAAACTCCATTATGCTTTCCATACTGGCTGTACCAATTTACATTACCACCAACAGTATATGAGGGTTCCCTTTTCTCCACATTCTCTCCAACACTTGTTATTTCTTGCCTTTTTGATAACAGTCATTCTAATTGGCAAGAGGTGATATCTCATTGTGGTTTTGATTTGCATCTCCCTAATAATTAGTGATGTTGAACATCTTTTCATGTACCTATTGGCCACTTGTATGTCTTCTTTGGAAAAATATCTATTCAGCTTTTCTACCCATCTTTTAATTAGGTTGTTTGTTTTTTCTGTTGTTGTTGTTCAGTTGTATGAGTTCTTTATGTATTTTGGATATCAACCCCTTATCAGATATATGATTTGCAAATATCTTTTCCTATTTGATAGGTTGTCTTTCATTTGGTCGATGGTTTCCTTTGCTGTGCAGAAGCTTTTTGGTTTGATGTAGCCCCACTCACTTATTTGCTTTTGTTTCCCCTGCCTCACAAGATATACCTAGAAAGACATCGCTAAGATCTATGTCAAAGAGCATTCTGCCCATGTTTTCTTTTATGAGTTTTATGGTTTCAGGTCTTACATTCAAGACTTTAATACATTTTGAATTATTTTTTTGTATGGTGTGACATAGTGGTCTAGTTTCATTCTTTTGCAAGTCCAGTTTTCCCAAAACCATTTATTGACAAGACTATCATTTCTCCACTGTATGTTCTTTGCTCTTTTGTCATAAATTAATTGTCCATACACATGTGGGTTTATTTCTGGGATCTCAATTTGGTTCCACTGATGTTTGTTTTTCTGCCAATACTGTATTGTTTTGATTGCTATCGCTTTGTAGTATCATTGATTTTCTTTATTATCTTCCTGACTATAATTAATTTATACTATTTACTATTTACCTTTTTCTTCTTTGTGTTTAATTTGCCATCATGTTATAGTTTTTAAAGATGGAGGCATACGTTACTGATTTGAGAGTTTTCTACTTTTCTGATATAAGTATTTGTACTAGATCTCTAATGCTGTATAACAAATTACCAGAAAATACAGTAGTCTGTAAACAACACTTATTACCTCATAGTGTCCGTGGCTCAGGAAGCATTAATGGCACAGCTCGGTGGTTCTGCCTCAAGGTCTTTCTGTCTTTCATGAAATAGCTGGGCCTGTAGTCTCACTTAAAGGCTTAACTCAAAGAGAACACACTTTTAAGCTCTCTCACACAGCTAATGAAAGGCTTTAACTCTTCACTGTCTGCTGGCAAAAGACTTCCATTTCTTATCATGTGGTACTCTATATAGGCTGTCTGAATGAACTTATGACATGGCTTCTGGCTTCTTCCAGAACAAGTGATCTGAAAATGAGAAAGTCCATGCCAAATGAAGCTGCAATCTTTTCATACTTTAGTCTCATACATGACATGACATACCATAGTTTCTGCCATGCTTGATTCACTAAGTCTATCCCACACTCAAAGGTAAGGGAGTAAAAGTTACTTTCCTCCTCTGTGCAAAATACATTCTTCTCCTCCCAAGACTCCCAGATGTCTCCTTTCATTGCCAAATGAGCTCTAAGTTCAAAATTTTATAACGTGAATCAGGTACAGGTGTGGATACTGCTCTGTGAGTGTAGTTCCATAATTACAGCTTCTAGAATACATCCCCTCTCAATCTATAGAGCTGAAAAACTAAAACAAAAAATCTGTCTCACACAATCCCAATATACAGTAGTGGAGCAGGCATAGAATAAGAGTTATAGCCACAACTGTTCAAAAAGAGAAAAATATAGCAGGTGGAATCACTAGCACAAAAAGCCCTCAGCAATTCTGAAATATAGCCAGGCAAATATTGGAAATTCCTTGTAGGTCTGAAAACGTGGAAATAATTTGCTATGGCTCTCAGTTCTGCCCTCTGGGCTGTTGGTTCTGCATTCTGAGTCATCTTGCCTTCATCATAAAAGACACTGACTGGGCTTCCTGGTGGCGCAGTGGTTGGGAGTCCACCTGCCGATGCGGGGGATGTGGGTTCGTGCCCTGGTCCGGGAGGGTCCCGCGTGCCGTGGAGCAGCTGGGCCCGTGGGCCGTGGCCGCTGGGCCTGCGCATTTGGAACCTGTGCTCCGCAACGGGAGGGGCCGCGGCAGTGAGGGGCCCACGTACTGCAAAAATAAATAAATAAATAAATAAATAAAAAGACACTGACTGCTTATAACTGGGTGGTTTTTCTCAATTTCCTAGCTGCCAATAGAATTTGGGAGGTCCCAAGTCCTCTTTAAGTTCCTTTTGAATGGTCTCTAGGTCTTTCAGTCAACTGGTGATCTTTCTGTATATATAATCCTTCAAAAATCCTTGTGGATCCTCTCTGACTTACTGGAGCCTATTCCATTAGACAAAAGTTACACACATAGATTTCGTTAACATATGCCCTTTTCTATTTCTGTATTTTGAGTTTTTGATAAAAATGCTGAGGGAAGACACCCTGAAGCTTCCTAACCGTCCTATAGAGAAGATGTGTGAGGCACAACTTTGTTCTATTTAGAGAGCATTTTGTCTCACTGAATAGCACCCTGATACATCACTGTTGATCTTCCTGAGATCTTAACAAAAGATTTTACAGTCACTCTCTTGGCTTAGACATTAATTCATTGGGTTTTATTTTTTACTCAGAAGGCATTGCTTAATTTTAGCATTTGTTTTCTATAGAGACAGAATTTTCAAAACCATCAAGTTCCAGCTCCTTCATGTTTAACAGCACTTTCTTAATTTACCTCTCTTCACTTGAATTTTATGTTAAGCAGCAAGGAAACAAACAAGTAGCACATTCAAAATTTGACTGGAAATATCCTTAGCTAGGGGCTTCCCTGGTGGCGCAGTGGTTAAGAATCTGCCTGCCAATGCAAGGGACATGGGTTTGAACTCTGGTCCAGGAAGATCCCACATGCCATGGAGCGACTAAGCCCATGCGCCACAACTACTGAGCCTGCACTCTAGAGCCTGCGAGCCACAACGACTGAAGCCCGTGTGCCTAGAGCCCGTGTTCTGCAACGAGAAGCCACTGCGATGAGAAGACCGCACACCGCAATGAAGAGTAGCCCCCCCTCGCCGCAACTATAGAAAGGCCATGTGCAGCAACGAAGACCCAACAAAGCCAAAAATATAAAAATAAAATAAATACATTTATTTTAAAAAAAGAAAAAAAAAAAGAAATATCCTTAGCTAGATCATCCAGTTCATCAGGTATTTTTCCTATCAATACTTTCAACATGACTGATGGTGTCCATGTTGTACTTTCTGCCACTATGTAACAAGCATACCCCTTCTTCCAGTTTCCAATAACATTTAGGTCACTTTCCTGAATGTCCTCAGCAGCAGCCTTATCTAATACCATGAGACTTCTGCTAATAGTTTCTTAAAGGCATTTAGGCTTTCCATAATAGACTCAGCAAAGACTGCTGCCTGGTATCAAAGACACACCAACATTTTAGGGTTTTTATTATGACAACATTCCATTCTCAGTATCAAAATCCCTATTACTCATATATTGCTGCATAAAAAATTATCCCTGAATTTAGAGATTTTATAAAACAAACATTTCTTATTTCACAGTTTCAATGGGCCAGAGATCTGGGTGTAGCTTAGCTGGATAGTTCTGACTCAAGACTTCTCATGAGTTTACAATCAAGCTGTTGGCCAGGTGTGCAGTATCATATGAAAGCATGTCTAGGAGATCATATACTTCCAAGCTCAAGCATATGTTTGCTGGCAGACTTTGGTTCCTCTCTGGCTGACAGCCAAAAAGCACTTTCTTGCTGCATAGGCCAGTCTATAGGTTGCCTGAATGTCCTGAAATGGAACTAGCTGTCTCCAGTATAAATAATTCCTTAGAGGGCATCCAAAATGGAAACTGTGTATTTTTATAACCTATTTTCAGAAATGACATACTATTACTTCTGTCTTATTCTAATTATTATAAGCAAGAGATTAAATGTATCCCACACTGAAAGGGAGGGAAATTAAGCTCTACCTCTTAAAAAGTGTTGCATGAAAGAAATTGTGAGCATATTTTTAAAACCACCAGAAATTAAAATTTCTCCATAAGCATTGCTTTAAATGTTTTACACAAATTTTCTTATTTTGTGTTTTCATTCAGTTTAATACTTCCATACTTCAATACTTCTATACTTCAATACATTAGTTCAATACTTTCACTCAGTTCTAACTTCCCTAAGGAAGTAAGGACACATGGATTATTTGAAAGTGTGCTATTTATTTTCCAAATAATTTGGGGCTTTCTGGGTATTTTTCTGTTATTGATTTCTGATTTAATTCCATTTCTTTCAGAGAACATAATTCATATTATTGAATGTCTGTAAAGTTATTGAGATTTGTTTAATGATCCAGAATATGCCCTATCTTTTTAAATGTTAAATGTGCACTTGAGAAAAATGTGTGTTGTGCTATTGTTGGCTGAATGTTTTTATAATGTCAGTTACAGAAATTTGGTTGATAGTATTTTTCAACTCTTTACCCTTACTGATTTTCTGACCACTTAATTTATCAGTTATTGATAAAGGAGTGTTAAAACATCTTACTATAATCATGGATTTGTCTATCTTTTCAGTTCTGTTAGTTTTTGCTTAACCAATTTTTAAACTCAGTTATTTAAGAGTATGATCATTTAGGATTATTATGTCCACTTGATAAACTGACCACTTTAATCATTTTGAAATAATACTCTTTATTCCTAGCAAAATTTTTTCAACTGAAAAATAGTTTTTCTGATATTAATATAGCCATTCCAGCTTCTTTCATTAGTTTTAGCATGCAATATCTTTCTTCCTTTTACTTTTAATCTACATGTCTATATATTGTGTAATTATTGTATTGGATTTATACATGGACCTGGATTTTTATCTACACTTAAAATTTCTTGTAAAAATTAGAATATTTAGATCATTTACATTTAATTTGATTATTAATATGTTTGAGTTAAATCTATCAGATTGTTTTATGTCCATCCTGTCAGATTTTTGTCTCCTTTGTTCTACTATTTTGTTACCTTTTTAAGAATTTGATATTTTTATGATTGCATTTTATCTTCTTTGTTGGAATGTTAGCTATACCTCTTTCTTGTTTTTTAAAAAATTAGTGGTGATCTTAGGGCTGATTTTACTTATTACAGTCTAATTTCAAGTAATAATATAACTCTTCACACAAAATATACAACTGTATATTGTATCGCACTTCTCCAAAATAATCTAACTTTGAACCTAAAGGAACCAGCAAAAGAAGAACAAACAAAGCCCAAAGAACAGTAGAAGAAAGGAAAGAATAGATCAGAGAGGAAATAAAGGAAATAGTAACTTAAAAAATAGAAAAGTTCAATGAAACTAAAAGCTGTTTCTTTGAAAACATAAACAGGATAGATAACCATTAGCCAGACTCACCCTCAAAAAAGAGAGAAGGCCCAAATAACTAAAATTAGAAATAAAAGAGAAGTTACGACCAATATCACAGAAATACCAAGGATCATAAGTGACTATTATGAACAGTTATATGGAAACAAATTGGACAACCCAGAAGAAATGGATAAATTCTTAGAAGCATACAATATTCCAAGAATGAATTAGGAAAAAACAGACAATCTGAACAGATCAATTAATAATAATGAAACTGAATCAGTTAAAAACAAACAAACAAACAAAACTCCCAACAGACAAAAGTTCGAGTCCAGATGGCTTCATATGTGAATTCTACCAAATATTTAAAGAACAGTTAATACCTATTATTCTCAAATTATTCCACAAAATTGAAAATGAAAGGCCACTTCTGAACCCATTCTATGATGCCAGCATCACCCTGATAGCAAAACCAGAAAAAGACACTACAAAAAAAGAAAATTACCTGTCAATATCCCTGAATAACATAGATGCAATATTTTTCAATAAAATATTAGCAAGTTGCATTCAGCAACATGTTAAAAGGATCATATACCAGATCAAGTGGGATTTATCCCAGGGGTGCAAGGATGACACAATATCCACAAATTTGTCAACATGATACACATTAACAAAACAAAGGATAAAAATTATGTGATCATCTCAACAGATGTAGAAAAGCATTTGACAAAACTGAACATCCTTTTACAATAAAAAGTCTCAACAAAGTGAATATAGAGAGAAAATACCTTAACATAATAAAGGCTATATATGACAAACCTAACATCATACTCAATGGTACAAAGCTGAAAGCTTTTCCTGTAAGATCAGGAACAAGACAAGGATGCCCATTCTTGCCACTTTTATTCAACATAGTATTGGAAGTCCTAGGCACAGCAGTAAGATAAGAAAAAGAGATTAAAATTATCCAAATTAGAAAGGAAGAAGTAAAACTGGTACTATTTGCAGATATGATACTATAAATTGAAAACCCTATAAACTCCACCAAAAAAAACTACTAGAACTAGTAAATGAATTCAGTAAATTTGCAGGATATAAAACCAATATACAGAAATCTGTTGTATTTCTATGCATTAATATCAAACTATCAGAAAAAAGAAATTAAGAAATCAATCTCATTTTACAAGTACATCAAAAAGAATGAAATACCAAGGAATGAAGTTAACCAAGGAGATGAAAGACCTACACTCTAAAAACTATAAGACTGATGAAAGAAATTGAAGAGGACACAAATAAATGGAAAGATATTCCATGTTCATGAATTGGAAGGATTAATATTATTAAAATGTCCATACTACCAAAAGCAATCTACAGATACAATTCAATCCTTATCAAAATATCCATGGAATTTTTTACAGAACTAGAACAAAGAATCTTAAAATCTGTATGGAACCAAAAAAACCCCCAATAGCAATAACAATCTTGAGAAAGAAAAACAAGACTGGAGGTATCACTCTCTCTTATTTTAAATTATACTACAAAGCTATAGTAAAAAAAACAGTGTGGTACTGGCACAAAAACAGATCAATGGAACAGAACAGAGAGCACAAAAATAAACCCATGCTTATATGGGCAATTATTCTATGATAAAGGAGGCAAGAATATACAATGGAGAAAAGAGTCTCTTCAATAAATGGTGTTGGGAAAACGGTATAGCTACATGCAAAAGAATGAAACTAGACCACACTATTACACCCTATACAAAAATAAACTCAAAGTGGATTGTAGACTCAGATGTAAGACCTGAAACCATAAAACTCCTAGGAGAAAATATAGGCAGTACATTCTTTGATGTTTGTCTTAGCAATATTTTTTCTGGAATTGTCTCCTCAGGGCAGCAAAAGCAACAGTAAACAAGTAGGACTACATCAAACTAAAAAATCTTTGCATAGTGAAGGAAACCATCAACAAAACAAAAAGGCAGGCCACTGAATGGGAGAATATGTTTGCAAATCATATGTCTGACAAGGGGTTAATATCCAAAACATGTAAAGAACTCACACAACTCAATATTAAAAAACTAATAATTTGTTTTAAAAATGGCAGAGGACCTGAATAAACACTTTTCCAAAGAAGACACACAGATGACCAACAGGCACATGAAAATATGCGCAACATCACTCATCATCAGGGAATTGCAATTCAAAACCACATGACACATCACCTCACACATGTAAGAATGACTGTTATCAAAAATACAAGAAATAAGAAGGGTTGGAAAGGATGTGGAAAAAAGCAAACACTTGTGTACTGTTGGTAGTAATGTAAGTTGGTGTAGCCACTATGGAAAACAGTATGGAGGTTCCTCAAAAAATTAAAAATAGAACTACCATAAGATCCAGCATTTCCACTTCTTGGTATTTATCTGAAGAAAACAAAGACATAAATTTAAAAAGATACATGCATCCAGTGCATTGCAGTGTTCATTGTACATTATTTATAATACCTAAGATACAGAAGCCATCTAGTGTCTATCAACAGATGAACAGATAAAGAAGTGATATCCATATAAAATGGAATATTACTCAGCCATAAAAAAGAACTAAATCTTGCCATTTGTGACAACATGGATGGATCTAGAGGGTATTATGCTATGTGAAGTAAGTCAGATAGAGAAAGACAAATACCATATGAGTCCACTTATATGTGGAAACTAAAAACACAAAACAAATGAACAATCAAAACAAAACAATAACAGACTCATAGATGCAGAGAACAATCTGTTGCTTGCCAAAGGCTAGAGAGGTGGGAGGTGGGTGATTTAGGGGAAGGAAATTAAGCGTTACAAACTTCCAGTTATAAAATAAAATCATGCGGATGTAATGTACAGCATAGGGAATGTAGTCATAATAGTGTAACAACTCTGTATGGTAACAGATGCTAACAAGACTTACTGTGGTGATCATTTCATAATGTACAAAAATATTGAATCACTATGCAGTATTACCTGAAACTAATATAATTTTGTAAGTCAATTATATTTCAATAAAAATAAATGAACAAAACTTGGCAGAAGGGACCACTACAGGGTTAGTTATCTTTATTTTGGCTTTTAGCTTCAGTACAGGTAACACATTCCCATGAAAGACAGTTATAGAATATTTAAGCCACAATTTTATATTTCTGGACTGAAAAAAGAGAGGACAGAGATTGGAGCAACCCCAGCTTCTGGAACATGTGGTGTGTGTGGGAAGAAGGAACCACAAAAAAATATAGAGCCCTAGAGTCACATTTTGTGTATAAACTCTGCACAAATCTCTACCAGAGTGCCAAATTATAAATGTGCAGGAAAAAAAGCAGGGTGTAAGCAACCCAGCTAATGGAGGAAAAATTAACAGAGATTTGAGTTTTCACCCAGATTTAGAGTTATTTGTTTGAGTCCAACCAAGTTAACTGTCTGCTAAAACAAAAATATACAGACTTTTCTTGGTTACATAACAGAATTCCAGTCTCCATAACATGACTTTCACAATGTCCAGGATATAATCCAAAATTATTTGAAATATAAAGAAGTAACAAAATGTAACCCATTTTAAGAAGGAAAAACAATCAATAAAGGCCAATATAGAAATGATTTAAATGTTAGAGCTAGTCATCAAGAACTTCAACGTAGCTCTCATAACTAGACTAAATGAGGTATAGGAAAATATGGTCGAAATGAATAAAAAGATAGGGAACCCTAATTGAGAAATAAAAAATATGAAAAAGAAAAATGGAAAATTCTACAACTGAAAAATATAATTCTGAATGAAAAAGTCACTGGATGGACTTAAGGACAACTGCAAATTAAAAGAAAAAGTCAGTGAGGTTAAAAATAGATCAATAGGGAGACCTTCAAGATGGTGGAGGAGTAAGACGTGGAGATCACCTTCCTTGCCACAAATACATCAGAAATACAGCTACATGTGGAACAACTCCTACACAACACCTACTGAACGCTGGCAGAAGACCTCAGACTTCCCAAAAGTCAAGAAACTCCCCATGTACCTGGGTAGGGCAAAAGAAAAAAGAAAAAACAGAGACAAAAGAATAGGGAGGGGACCTGCACCTCCGGGAGGGAGCTGTGAAGGAGAAAAAGTCTCCACACACTAGAAACCCCCTTCACTGGCAGAGAAGGGGGGTGGCAGGCGGGAAGAGTCACAGAGGAGAGCGCAGCAAAAGAGGTGCAGAGGGCAAAGCAGAGAGATTGCCGCACAGAGGATCAGTGCCAACCAACACTCACCAGACCAAGAGGCTTGTCTGCTCACTCGCCAGGATGGGTGGTGCCTGGGAGCTGAGGCTCCAGCTTTGGAGGTCAGATCCCAGGGAGAGGACTGGGGTTGGCTGCATGAACACAGCCTGAAGGGGGCTACTGCGCCACAGCTAGCTGGGAAGGAGTCCAGGAAAAAGTCTGGACCTGCCTAAGAGGAAAGAGACCATTGTTTTGGGGTGCGCAAGGAGAGGGGATTCAGATAACTGCCTAAGCAAGCTCCAGAGATGAGCACGAGCCACGGCTATCAGCGCAGACACCAGAGATGGGCATGAAATGCTAAGGCTGCTGCTGCAGCCACCAAGAAGCCTGTGTGCAAGCACAGGTCACTATCCACACCTCCCCTCCCGAGAGCCTCTGCAGCTTGCCACTGCCAGGGTCCCATGATCCAGGGACAACTTTCCCAGGAGAACACATGGCACGCCTCATGCTGTTGCAATGTCACACTAGCCTCTGCCGCCACAGGCTCGCCCCACATTCCATACCCCTCCCTCCTCCCAGCCTGAGTGAGCCAGAGCCCCCTAATCAACTGTTACTTTAACCCCGTCCTCTCTGGGTGGGGAACAGATGTCCTCAGGTGACCTACACGCAGAGGTGGGGCAAAATCCAAAGCTGAACCCCAGGAACTGTGTGAACAAAGAAGAGAAAGGGAAATTTCTCCCAGCAGCCTCAGGAGCAGAGGATTAAATCTCCACAATCAACCTGATGTACCCTGCATCTCAGGAATACCTGAATAGACAAGGAATCATCCTAAAGTTCAGGCAGTGGACTTTGGGAGCAACTGTAGACTTGGGGTTTGCTTACTGCATCTAATTTGTATTTGGTTTTATGCTTATCTTAGTTTAGTATTTAGAGCTTATCATAATTGGAAGAGTTGTTTATTGATTTGGTTGCTCTCTTCCTTTTAAAAAATATATTTTTTCCTTTTTCTCTTTTTGTGAGTGTGTATGTGTCTGCTTCTTTGTGTGATTTTGTCTTTATAGCTTTGATTTTGCCATCTGTCCTAGGGTTCTCTCTGTTTTTTTTTTTTTTTTTAATATAGTTTTTAGTACTTGTTATCATTGGTGGATTGGTTTTTTGGTTTGGTTGCTGTCTTCTTTCTTTCTCTCTTTCTTTCATTACTTCTTAATTTTTTTAATATTTAATAATTATTTTTTATTTTAATAACTTTATTTTACTTTTTTCTTTCTTTCTTTCTTTCTCCCTTATCCTCTGAGCCATGCGGCTGACAGGGTCTTGATGCTCTGGCGGGGTGTCAGGCTGGTGCCTCTGACATGGGAGAGCAGAGTTCAGGACATTGGTCCAACAGAGACCTCCCGGCTCCACATAATATCAAATGGTGAAGACTCTCCCAGAGATCTCCATCTCAAAGGTAAGACCCAGCTCCACTTAATGACGAGCAAGCTACAGTGTTGGACACCCTATGCCAAATAACTAGCAGGACAGAAACACAACCACACCCATTAGTAGAGAAGCGGCCTAAAACCATAAGAAGGTCACAGACACCCCAAAATACACTACTGGACGTGGTCCCGCCCACCAGAAAGACAAGATCCAGCCTCATCCACCAGAACACAGGCACTAGTCCCGTTCCCCCAGGAAGCCTACACAACCCACTGAACCAACCTTAGCCACTGGGGGAAGACAAGAAAAACAACAGGAACTAAAAACATGCAGCCTGCGAAAAGGAGACCCCAAACACAGTAAGTGAAGCAAACTGAGAAGACAGAGAAACACACAGCAGATGAAGGAGCAAAGTAAAAACCCACCTGACCAAATAAATGAAGAGGCAATAGGCAGTCTACCTGAAAAAGAATTCAGAATAATGATAGTAAAGATGATCCAAAATCTTGGAAATAGAATGGAGAAAATACAAGAAACATTTAACAAGGACCTAGAAGAACTAAAGAGCAAACAAACAATGATGAACAACATAATAAATGAAATTATAAATTCTCTAGAAGGAATCAATAGAATAACTGAGGCAGAAGATCAGATAAGTGACCTGAAAGATAAAATAGTGGAAATAACTACTGCAGAGAAGGATAAAGAAAAAAGAATGAAAAGAATTGAGGACAGTCTTAGAGATCTCCGGGACAACATTAAATGCACCAACATTCGAATTATAGGGGTTCCAGAAGAAGAAGAGAAAAAGAAAGGGACTGAGAAAATATTTGAAAAGATTATAGTTGAAAACTTCCCTAACATGGGAAAGGAAAACTAGTCAATCAAGTCGAGGAAGCGCAGAGAGTCCCATACAGGATAAATCCAAGGAGAAACATGCCAAGACACATATTAATCAAACTGTCAAAAATTAAATACAAAGAAAAAATATTAAAAGCAGCAAGGGAAAAACAACAAATAACACACAAGGGAATCCGCATAAGGTTAACCACTGATCTTTCAGCAGAAACTCTGCAAGCCAGAAGGGAGTGGCAAGATATATTTAAAGTGATGAAAAGGAAAAACCTACAACCAAGATTACTCTACCCAGAAAGGTTCTCATTCAGATTCAATGGAGAAATTAAAACCTTTAGAGACAAGCAAAAGCTAAGAGAATTCAGCACCACCAAATCAGCTTTATAACAAATGCTAAAGGAACTTCTCTAGGCAGGAAACACAAGAGAAGGAAAAGACCTACAATAACAAACCCAAAACAATTAAGAAAATGGTAATAGGAATACACATATCGATAATTACCTCAAATGTAAATGGATTAAATGCTCCCACCAAAAGACATAGACTGGCTGAATGGATACAAAAAGAAGACACTGTCTACAAGAGACCCACTTCAGACCTAGGGACACATACAGACTGAAAGTGAGGGGGATGGAAAAAGATATTCCATGCAAATGGAAATCAGAAGAGGGATGGAGTAACAATTCTTGTATCAGACAAAATAGACTTTAAAATAAAGACTATTACAAGAGACAAAGAAGGACACTACATAATGATCAAGGGATCAATCCAAGAAGGTATAACAATTGTAAATATTTATGCACCCAACATAGGAACACCTCTATACATAAGGCAAATGCTTACAGCCGTAAAAGGAGAAATCGACAGTACCACAATCATAGTAGGGGACTTTAACACCCCAGTTTTACCAATGGACAGATCATACAAAATGAAAATAAATAAGGGAACACAAGCTTTAAATGATACATTAAACAAGATGGACTTAATTGATATTTATAGGACATTCCATCCAAAAACAACAGAATACACTTTCTTCTCAAGTGCTCATGGAACATTCTCCAGGATAGATCATATCTTGGGTCAAAAATCAAGCCTTGGTAAATGTAAGAAAATTGAAATCGTATTAAGTATCTTTCTGACCACAATGGTATGTTACTAGATATCAATTACAGGAAAAAATCTGTAAAAAATACAAACACATGGAGGCTAAACAATACATTATTTAATAATCAAGAGATCACTAAAGAAATCAAAGAGGAAATAAAAAAATACCTAGAAACAAATGATAATGAAAACACAATGACCCAAAACCTATGGGATGCACCAAAGCAGTTCTAAGAGGGAAGTTTATAGCAATACAATCCTACCTCAAGAAACAAGAAATGTCTCAAATAAACAACCTAACCTTACACCTAAAGCAATTGGAGAAAGAAGAACAAAAAAACTCCAAAGTCAGCAGAAGGAAAGAAATCATAAAGATCAGATCAGAAATAAATAAAAAAGAAATGAAGGAAATGATAGCAAAGATCAATAAAACTAATAGCTGGTTCTTTGAGAAGATAAACAAAATTGATAAACCATTAGCCAGATTCATCAAGAAATAAAAAACTAAAAATAGAACTACCATACAATCCAGCAATCCCACTACCGGGCATATACCCTGAGAAAACCATAATTCAAGAAGACTCATGTACCACAATGTTCATTGCAGCTCTATTTACAATAGCCAGGATATGGAAGCAACCTAAGTGTCCATTGACAGATGAATGGATAAAGAAGATGTGGCACATATATACAATGGAATATAACTCAGCCCTAAAAAGAAACAAAATTGAGTTTTTGTAGTGAGGTGGATGGACCTAGAGTCTGTCATACAAAGTGAAGTAAGTCAGAAAGAGAAAGACAAATACTGTATGCTAACACATATATATGGTATCTAAAAAAAAAAGAAAAAGTTTCTGAAGAATGTAGGGGCAGGACAGGAATAAAGATGTAGCCATAGAGAATGGACTTGAGGACATGGAGAGGGGGAAGGGTAAGCTGGGTTGAAGTGAGAGAGTTGCATGGACTTATAAATATTACCAAATGTAAAATAGGTAGCTAGTGGGAAGCAGCTGCTGAGCACCAGGAGATCAGCTCTGTGCTTTGTGACCACCTAGAGGGGTGGGATAGGGAGGATGGGAGAGAGATGCAAGAGGGAGGAGATATGGGGATATATGTATATGTATAGCTGATTCACTTTGTTATAAAGCAGAAACTAACACACCATTGTAAAACAATTATACTTCAATAAAAAATAGATCAATAAATCAAAATAAGTAGATTACAATGTGAGAGGAAAGAGAACAAGGCAGAAAAAATATTTTAGTATCATGCCAAATTTTTCCAAGTCTGGTAAAAGATATAAATTTACAGTTTTAAGAACCTTAGAAAGTTTCAAGCCACATAAAGATGAATAAAACCATACTTATGCATATAGTTAACTTGTTGATACCAAAGATAAAGATAGCATCTTGAAAACAGCAGGGGACTATGACATATTTTATTCAGGAGGAGACCAATTTACATAGCTGTTAACATCTCATCAGAATCTACAGAGGCAAGAGACAATGAGATTACATTCTCAAGGTTCTGGGAAGAAAAATCAATGTACTACAATTTCAAAAATAGAAAAATATGAGAATTTGTCAAACATTTATTACCAAAAATGTTTAGTGAAATTGTTCAAGCTGAATGAAAATAATTCCAAATAGAAATTCAGATATTCAAGAAGGAATAAAGAACATTGGAAATGGCAAATAAACATAAACACAAAAGATGTTATTTCCTCTTAATTTGTTTAAAAAATATATTCATAGATTACTTAAAGCAAAAGTTATGCTTTGTTGTGAACTTCATAATGTATGTATGACAGCTAGAGCGGGTTGGCTGATGGGGTAAATAGACCTATAGAGTCCCCCGGTTTCTACATTTTATATGCAGTAGTATAATAATACAAAAAGTAGACTATAAAAATTAAGGATATACATCTAATCCACAGAGTAACTGCCAGAAGATATTCAGAAGGACAGCTAAAAAGCTAATAGATAAATTAAATGGCTTTAAATATATTCAAATAACCCAACAGAATGGAGAAAAAAAGAGATGAACAGAAACAAATAACAAAATAGAGCTAAATCCAAGCATATCATTAATTAATTATAATGTTACTAGACAAAACAGGCTAATCAGGAAGCCGAATTTATTAATATTGACAAGAGACAAGCCTAAGTGTACACTGTCTAAAGAGACACTTTTAGAATAATGCACAGATATGTTGGAAGTAAATAAGAAATATATATGTATATATATAAAATATTACACAAACAGTAATTATAAGAAGGCTGGTAACCATATTTATGTAAAATAAAATAGACTTTAAGATAAAGAGTATTACCACAGATAGAAACGAATAATATTAAAGAGCTATATCATCAGGAAGACATAATGATCAGAAATATAGATGTACCTAATTAGTAACTTCAAATTGCATGAGTCAAAAATTGACAGAATTAAAGGAAGACTAGTTAATTCCACAATCATAAATGGAGATTTTAACAGTCTTCTCTCATCGATTGATAGAATACTAGACAAATATCAGTAAATACATAAAAGGTCTGAGAAGCATTCTCAAACATTTTTATTGAATTTATATTTATGCAATAGTATAATCAACCACTTCAGGATACAAAATCTGTTTAAGTGGACATGGTACATTTATCATAGGTCCTGTCTTAGATCATGACACCAGTCTCTATAAATTTAAATCAGCGAATATCATACAAAGTATGTTCTACTACCACAATGATAGTAAATTTGAAATAAACAGCATTCTATCTAAGAAAATCCCATCAGAAATTGAAAGACACATATCTAAATAATCTATGGGTCAAAGAATAAATCACAGGTAAATTAGAAAATAGTCCAAACTGAATGGTAAAGAAATTACAACAAAACAAAACTTGTGGGATGCAGCCAAAGGAGTACGTACGTGAAATGTATTAATCTTTCATGATTATATTAGGAAAGAGAAAGGTAGAAAATCAATGACCTAAGTTTTCACTTTCCAAGGCTAGAAAAGTAGAGCAAAGTAATACACCAATGTAAGTAGAAGGAGGACAGTAATAAAGACAAGACCAGAAAATAACAAAAAAAGAATATGAAATATTAATAAATTCTGTCTTCCTTGTTGCCTCTGTGGCTAATACCTCTATCAAATTCCTCCATTTTTTTCATATGTTGTTTTTCCTCTGGTTACTTGGAGATTCAATCCCTGTGAGTACGTTTTAGAAATCAGCTGAAGATTTGAGTATGGTTTATATCAAAATTTGGGGTTCCTTCTGTGGCTCCCTACTTTGTGGAATTTTATTTTCTTTCCAGCCATGTTGACATCTCTGAATTCCTCAGGTCAATAGGATTTTGGTTTTCTCCTTGACCTTTACCTGCCAGCATACTGTACTGACTGGGTAGTAGCCTCAGAGCAAAGTTGTATAAATGCAGATCTTGCTCTGGGTGGTTCTCTTTATTTAAGAGTCTAATTACTCCAGTGTCTCCTTGTTTGTGGTTGCTTTCCAATGTCTTAAAGCAATTTTCCAAAGTTTATCATTGTTTTCAGCAGGAGAGTTATTCTTTTTTTTTTTTTTAACAGCTTACCCTTCCCCCTCCCCATATCCTCAAGTCCATTCTCAAGTAGGTCTGTGTCTTTATTCCTGTTTTACCCCTAGGTTCTTCATGACATTTTTTTTTTCTTAAATTCCATATATATGTGTTAGCATACGGTATTTGTCTTTCTCTTTCTGACTTACTTCACTCTGTATGACAGATTCTAGGTCTATCCACCTCATTACAAATAGCTCAATTTCATTTCTTTTTATGGCTGAGTAATATTCCATTGTATATACGTGCCACATCTTCTTTATCCATTCATCTGATAATGGACACTTAGGTTGTTTCCATCTCTGGGCTATTGTAAATAGAGCTGCAATGAACATTTTGGTACATGACTCTTTTTGAATTATGGTTTTCTCAGGGTAAGGAGAGTTATTCTGATTCAAGATCCTCTGCTCGAAGTCCTCCGTGTAATTTTTATGTTCAGACAAACCAACATCCTGGTAAAGTGCTTCTCAAATTTTAATGCATAAATGAATCATCTGGGAGTTATGCTAAAATGCAGGTCCTGATTCAGTAGGCCTGGAGTGGGGCCTAAGATTCTGCATTTTAAACAAGCTCACGGGGAACACAGATGCTACTGTGCACAGACCACACTACCAACCTAGTGAAATATTGGCAGTAAATTTTACAGTGTGATACGACAGAATTTTAGAGTTTGAAACAATTCAGGTTAACACACGGCTGTTAATGGAGAAGCACTGGCTGTGGTTGTAAATTCTTATTGTTCCGAACCTAGGGATCTGAACAAGTGTCAGTATTGATAAAACCTACTTCTACCTTATTAATGCTAATGGATTAAACAGCACCATGAGCCTGATTATCTGTTAGCCAATTAAGATAAGCATTGAACTTGTCTTTATAGTATATTTATTGTGATTGGAAATATTGATGTATTCCACGTTAAATACTGGCCAATATATCAAGTACACAATTTTGCCTTGGGCAGATTCCAAAACAACCACTGAAAACATATTTTTAAAAAGACAGTTGCTAACTTTTCTCCAAAACAAAAAAAAATGGATTTGCATCTTAATGGGCGATAACAATGAAATTTCTTCCAAGGATCTGAAAGGAAGTTATCTCCTCCATCTTTATAATATCCAGTCAGTCACTACCATAGGCAACCCTCTTTAGATAACCCCTCCCTGGGCTCAACAAACTCAGCCATTAAATTGTACAGATTTTATCTTCTAAATAATTAACCAATCCAACTCCTACCAGCTCCATCCTTGCTATCACTTCCCTAACTTAAGTAATGAATACCTCTCTTGACTGCTATTCCTTTTTTCTTTAGGTCCATATCCAACTCTGTCACCCAAGTAATATATTTAGCCCCCTCCTTAAAAAATCTACAGTATAAAGGTCAAGCTACTCAATGTGACATAAAAGGCACTTCACAAGCTTATCTCTGCCTATCACTATGCTTTCTTATCCCATGAGTCCTTTCCTCTCAAATTATATTTCAGTGATGATAAACCGTTGTACTCATACGGACCATGCTATTTCTCCCCTTCACTCATTGGCCCTATTTGCAATAATTTTTCCTATCTCTATCAAAACCATCCATCTCCTTCCTCTGGATTAGTCTTAATTCCCTTTTAGACTTAACTCAGTTGTCATCTTCTCCAGAAGCCAACCAGATGCTTATTGCCAAGTTCCTCAGTGTACACATAATGCCCAGTGAGTATTTCTACCACTGGTGTATCACATACCAATAAATTATCTGTTTTTATTTTGGTCTCCTTCTTAGATTATAACATATAAATCAGTCTTAATGTTGCCTTTATCTCTGGGTAAGAGTCCAGGCTGGCACTAAGTTAGAGTTCAGTAAGGCCTGATAAAACATATTAATGAGAAAATCATTCAATTATTTGAACAACTGGTACTAGAGTTTCTCTGGTTTAAATTTAAGAAACTGCCTTGTTCATCTGTATTAAATGAAAGGAGTAAAATGTTAAGAGTATTGTCTAGCAAGAGAGAAAGAGATAATTAACCTAATAAGGTAATAGGAATTTGAGGGTATAGCAGGAAAAAGGAGAAAGGTAAAGAGGAACAAAAAAAGGTTGAATAATGTGCTGGAAGGCTAGAGTCTGGAGCCTGGAGAGATGGGTAGTCAGAGGGAAATCCCAGTGGCTTGGTGGTGGAAATTTTTCGTTTTGGGTTTTTTGTTTGTTTCTTTCTTTTCTCAGTATGGGTACTGTCTACCCAATACCTCCCTTTTCTTTTGAAAACAGAACCCCTCTTCTTTCAGACTGTTATAAACATTTAGTTCCAGAGGAAGCTACCAAGTTCATTCATGCTATTAGGAAATACTGGACACCTTCTATGTGCCAGGGACTGTCCTAAGATGTAGTGATAGAGCAACCAAGGGGAAGCTACCAAGTTCAAAATGAGTCCAACACCCTGTACATGGCTGAGTGGCCAAGGAAAAGAGTTGGGGAACTGGATGGCTGAAGCAAAGTGCTGTGCTTTGTTGGCCATATCTGAATGATCTGGTGGACAGAGCTGGCCCAAGCTGGGCCAATTACAGCCTTTCAGTGATGTAAGTTTTTATAAACAGGCACGTCAAATACCCAATGTTAAGTTTTTGTGATGTGATCATGTAAACTCACTATTGTAACTCTTTAATTACTCCCAAGTTTTTAGGAAATACTGACCTATTGATACAGGGTTGTTAAATGATATGAAGAAACAATAAGATAAGGCAGTAAAGGCAAAATACATTGCCTCTCATTCACGCCTTTCCAGACAGCTATATAAATGGAGCATCATTCTAACAAGAAAAGTGTAACCCAAGGCCATCATGTGGTGATAAATTTGGAAGAGAGTGAATATGTGAAGGCAATTCTGGGAATAACAGAGGAGCAGCTTCTCAGTGATGCCTCCACAAAGGTTTTGATACAAACTCCCATAACCAAGTATACATGAGAGGAAGCTATGCTTAAATGTTTAACTCTCATGTGTGGGTTGCATTTGTGTGCTTTACATGTGCTCGGGCCCCTGGAAATCATAGGTAATCCTCTCGCCTCCTCACTGCCAGTTGGGGCTCTATTCTGTCTCCTCTTTTTCTCCTTTTACTCAGACCAAGCAATATCTGCTCACACAAAGGTAACTCTCAGGTGGGATCTCTGGTAGCAGAGCTGAAACAGGGTGGGTGAGAAGTAAGAGGGTCTAATAATGTGATCATTTCTTTCATTTTTTTGCCGTCCTTGCCTACACATGCACAAGCACACATACACACACACACAGCTACTTGAATTAGGGAACACAATTCTATTTATTATCTGGGTCCCAACTTCACTCCTCATCTCTCTACTTTCACTTTTGAGTTACCAGCCCTAGTCCAGTTCCTACAATGAAATGCTCAGAAAGGCTACTCTAGAGTTCCCTACCAAATACAAATGAGTCCTCCATCAGTCTTTTGTGGATGGAAAGAGTCAGCATGGATGTGCAGAACAGTCTTGCTGTTTATAATCTAAGTATAAGTTCTAAAGAATAAACTTATATCAGGAGGCTCTAGTACTCGTATATATTTCCTCATTGTTACTATTAGAAAAGTCACTTCAAAAATCTCAGAACGTCTCTGTGATTGCTTTAGGCACAGAAACATGGCACTCTATTCTGCTGGAAAGGAAACTAGGCCAAGTTAGAAAGCTAAGTAGGGGTGGTCACAGAAGAGAGAGGGGGCAACCAGGCAGATAGCCAAGGACAAATTAATTCCCTATAAGCCACCACAGACCTTTGCAGTTCCTGAGATTTTTGAGCCTCTCTTATTGAAATTCTCCAACTTTCATGCTCACCGTCCTACTTAGGTTACTCTCCAATCCCAGCTCACTGATTAACCAATATTTAATTCGCCTTTCTATGTGCTAGTTATTGTTCTTGGAACTGTGGATACCATCATGAACTGAACATAATCTTGACCTAAAATGCTTAGTACACTAGGAGGGAGAGATAAATAATAAAGCAGTTAAATATGGTATCATAACTACTACCATTGGACTAAGCACAAAGTTCCTAGCACTTCCCCGCACCCCCCACCCCTCTTCACAGACTAAGAATTTTAAAACAAGAGCCAGACTCAGGTGAATCTGTATTTGGGAAGCACCTGGCAGAGTTTCCCAAGGAAAGTTGTTGATTTTCATTCTGTTTGTACATTTACTACAGTCATAAACTTAACCTTTAATTTCTTCTGGGTGGAATCCTCTGATTATACCACCCACCAAACAGCTGATTAGGAAAAGGCAGTGAGCCATTTCCACTGCATTGTGGATGAGAAGCGTTCCTGCCATCTCGAAATAGAAGTCAGGGAATATTTTTTGTTCTCAGAAAATGTTTTTACATATACAGTTCAATTTTATAGTTACATTTCAGATAAATCAAAGGTTAAAGATGATTTTATATACCAGTTTTAGAACTTAAGCACCACTATAACATAAAGAAAAGACATTCTGGGCTTCCCTGGTGGTGCAGTGGTTGAGAATCTGCCTGCTAATGCAAGGGACATGGGTTCGAGCCCTGGTCTGGGAGGATCCCACATGCCGCGGAGCAGCTAGGCCTGTGAGCCACAACTACTGAGCCTGCGCGTCTGGAGCCCTGGGCTCCGCAACAAGAGAGGCCGCAATAGTGAGAGGCCCACGCACCGCGATGAAGAGTGGCCCCCACTTTCCACAACTAGAGAAAGCCCTTGCACAGAAATGAAGATGCAGCACAGCAAAAATAAATAAATTAATTAATAAACTCCTACCCCCAACATCTTAAAAAAAAAAAAAAGAAAAGAAAAGACATTCTAAGTTATACGCAAATGGTTTATAATGAATTTATACCAACTTTTAGTAAGTCAGATACTCATGCATCTCAATTTAACATACTGGGGAAAAGTGAGACTCAAGATTATGAAGTGACTTTAGATATTTTTATCTTCTTTATTTAAAAAATATAATTTTAAATGGCTTATAGAAATGACTAGGAAAATGAAATAAATTATAAAGTAAGGGGTAAGAGAAAAAATTTGTCCCATAAATTACCTAAAGCTATCTTGAGAAAGAAAGATGATTTCACAGTCCATAATTCTGTATATCCTCATGGTGAGAGCACTTAAGTCCCTGAAGCTCTTGTTCATATTTATGAGAAAGTTAAGCCTTAGAATGTGAAAGGGAAGAGAGCATATGGTACCCTAAAAGACTAGATAACTATAAAAGCGATCATAAAATCAGGGACCCTTAAGAAAGATTGTTCATGTTAATTCCAATGAAAATTAACCAATTCTTCTTCAAACTATTTCTCAGCCAGTGTCATAGTGAACTAGCAGCAAAAGGAGAAAGGTTTGCTTCCTTTTTCTTCTTTAAACCCTGACATAGAAATAGGGTTTCTCCTCATGGTGACAGAGATAACTCAATTTGCCTTGCATGGAATTCAGAGTAAAGACGTATCTGCAAGGTTAAAATTCATGGCTCATGTACAACTACTCCTAGTTATGAGGTCATCTATCTAGTTAAGGGATCCAGATTTGCATTGACCCACCATTTCTGAACATGAGTTATTTTTTACCTTATTTCTACTTATTTATTTTTCATTATGTTTCATTTGGCTTACTTGAAAAAGAAAGAAATTTGGGAATAACAAAGCACTGGGGTATATCCTACTGTACCCACTATTTATGCTATAAAGAAATACCTCCCTAGACTCTGAGTTCTTTAAGAAACTGAATCATTCAGAAGTAACTCAGAAGAAATAATCAATGAAGGAATGCTGAAAGTAATGCTGTTTTTCTGGCTTTGCCTACCTAGACACTAGACTCTCTTCTCTGAGTATCAAGTATTGTCCAAATATTTACATACAAAAACAATAAAATTGGTTTCTTTTTTAAAATCAGGGTTTTAGGGAAACAAGAGATTTGCTGAAAATGTCTGAACCCATAATCTGAAGTGAGAACTCTGAAGTTTCCTACATACACAAAAAATAGGAGTGTATAATGCTCTCTGATAGTTGTTTCTGCACTCTGTATGTTAGAAAACTGGGAATGACCTTTAAATAGTACAGCTAAAGGAACAGTATGCTCCAGTCAGAATGCTCTCCAGCGTGACAAGCTGAAATGATCCATTCCTTAATTCTGAACTCCAATTACCAGTTATCTCTTTAATACCTAAAATATAAAATTTGAGGGCTAAATAATTTACTAAATTATTTTTACAGAAATCTTTGTTCCACTTCAATATGCTCTGCAAAAGACAAGATATGAGGGAGATGCTGCCTTTTCCCATGTACACTGAAAAAATTTATACCTGTGTTTTCTTTTGTCATGGTTGGTTTTTTGGTGTGTGTGTTCTGTGGTGATAAGATGTATGCTTTGGACCCACTTTGGAGAAAAAGTCCCTTCTGCTTGGAGTCTTCGACCTAAAATTTCTGCTACAACATAAAATCATTAACACCATTTGCCACCTCCATGGCAGCAATGGCTCAGAAAGGAGCTTGACACCATTACTGTTTATTGTAGCAAGCCCTCATAGATTAAGCTACAGAAAGATGCAAAAATCATTCTGTAGAGGTAGAGGGGAAGCAAGAGGGAAATGATGTCAAATGATGGGAGATCATTAGAATAAGATGCAGATGTGAAAGATAAAGACAAGAAACCTTAGAGTCTTAAGATTCTTCTCCAAAAAGTTAAATGTAATCCTTGTGAAGAACCTACATTTTGTCACATTCCATAGCAAATAGGAGAGAGACATAGATTTTATAAAATAAGTATTATAACTCCTCTACAGAGGCTTTCCTGGTGGTGCAATGGTTAAGAATCCACCTGCCACTGCAGGGGACATGGGTTGGAGCCCTGGTCCAGGAAGATCCTACATGCTGTGGAGCAACTAAGCCCATGTGCCACACCTACTGAGCCTGTGCTCTAGAGCCTGCGAGCCACAACTACTGAAGCCCACACGCCTAGAGCCTGTGCTCTGCAACATGAGAAACCACCGCAATGGGAAGCCCGTGCACCGCAACGACGAGTAGCCCCCACTTGCCGCAACTAGAGAAAGCCCATGCGCAGCAACGAAGACCCAATGCAGCCAAAAATAAATAAATAAGATAAATTTTAAAAAATATATTAAAGGGCTTCCCTGGTGGTGCAGTGGTTGAGAGTCACCTGCCTATGCAGGGGACACGGGTTCGTGCCCCGGTCTGGGAAGATCCCACATGCCGCAGAGCGGCTGGGCCCGTGAGCCATGGCCGCTGAGCCTGCGCGTCCAGAGCCTGTGCTCCGCAACGGGAGAGGCCACAACAGTGAGAGGCCCGCGTACCACAAAAAAAAAAAAAAGAAAAAAAAATATATAAAATCCTTCTACAGATTCTAAGAATCAGAGGTGATACGTTGTGGTGGTAGTTAGTGATAACCTGTTTCAAAAGAACAAATATGTTTAGTAGTGATCTATTTTTATTGCTTTCTGTTTATTCGCTTTCCCAGAATCCTTTCTCCTTCCTTTTGATAATAAAAACTGCATCCTCTCTTGGTGAACTACCCCTTTCCCTCTCTTAGACCTGTAGTTCACATGGCACTGAATTTCCCCTCTGGTTCCAAGAAAGCACAGGCAACCCAGACATGGGCAATCAGAGCATGACGTTTCCTGGCCACATGCATCATATCTCGGGATTTTACTAGAATTATCAGGAAAGAAGCGCCCTCTCTTTAAGGCACATGTTAGCCTGGAGCCCCTGGGAGTCTTACTCGCTACTACATACAGAGAGCCTGCTGCGCAAATCTGAGGAGTGGGGAGAGAGTGAGGTCTGGAAACACCAACTGGCCTAAAGGCAGACGTGCTGCAAATTTTTTCAGCAGTAAATAGATTTCATTTTTTATGCTTGTAACTTAAACTAGCTAAGTTGGATTTCTGTAACTTGAATCTGAAAGACTCATAGTTAGAACATGTTATAAGGCAAACATAATTTTCTCCATGTAACTGCATCTTTAAAATCTTAAATAAGTCCTGGGACTTCTCTGGTGGTCCAGAGGTTAAGACCCTGTGCTCCCAATGCAGGGGGCCCGGGGTTTGATCCCTAGTCAGGGTTCGATCCCTAGATCCCACATGCCGCAACTAAGAAACCACATGCCACAACTAAAATGATCCTGCATGCCGCAGTGAAGATCCTTCATGTGGCAACGAAGATCCCACGTGCTGTAACTAAAACCTGGTGCAGCCAAATAAATAAACGAATAAATAAATAAACATTAAAAAAAGTTTAAGTAAGTCCTAAAAACTATGAAACTAGGAAGTGGCTTAGGCCAAATTAGAACCTTCAAAAATCATAACTATGAATTATGCTCTCTTCAGGAACACATACCTGCTATGCTATGAGAAGCTTTCCTATATTTACTGACTGCTATCCAATTCTGCTGACATACACAGGGAATAATAAACAATGTCAACATTCTAATATTATAGAACTTTCACAATCATTAATTTATTTTGGTGCTCATTTTCACCACTGAAGTTCCTTGTCAGTAAAATAAGGCAAGAAAACAAAAAGGCAAGGCATAAAGTAGGGGAAGAAAGAAGTAAAACTGTCTTTATTCACAGATGACATAATCATGTATGTAGAAACTGTAAGGAATTTTAAAAATAGCTATTAATACTAATAATTAAGTTAGGCAAAATTGCAGAAAATAAAGTCATTTTACAGATGTTTTCTACCTACCAGCCACAAATAATCAGAGAATTAAATATAAAATGACCACTTACAATAACATCCAAAAACATGAAATATAATACTTACATAATCTTTTTTTCATTTTAAAGTTTCTGAATTTTCTGTTTTGTGTTTCCTTTTTCATCCAAGGATTATTTAGACCATGTTTCTTAATTTCATAGTAGTTCAGGTTTCTTTTTTTTGCAATCTTTTTATTATTCTATAGTATATTTTTAAATGGAAGTCTTAATCCTCTGAATTCATTTTACAAACAACTAAGGCAGGGGTTCTCAAACTCTAGTGCACACTAAAATCACCTGGAAGACTTTCTAAAACATAGATTGCTGGATCCCATCCCCAAATTTCTGTTTCAGTAGCTATGGGAGGTAGATTATCAAGTTTTCTAACTAGTTCCCGGGTGACGTTGACCCTATTACTGGTCTAGGAGCCACACTTTGAAAATCACTGCACTACAAGATAAATAAACAGGTTTGAAATTTGAAAAATACTGTTAAAAAATTAAAATAAAATGAACTTTCAGTAAGGCTTACACATAGCTGCTCAGTACCTTTTTCAAGGTCACACATTTAAAAATGACAGATCAGTATCTCCTGACTCTCAGAAAAGTAATGACCCAAGCACATCATACCATCTCCTTTGGTTCATTATAAGACTGAAGATTCTAGAAGTTAGACCTATTTAAGAATGGAAAGGACTAAGACTTCCATGTTCAGGCAGACATTAGAGAATCAGTTAGAAGAGATCATTTTGAGGAATCTTATACATTGGACTGGAGACTAATCTGAACTACTTCTGAGATTTGAAGGCTTACAAATCTAAGAACGCAAAAGAAAATAAAGCTGACGGATACAGTTCATGAAAAAGAATAGAGTAACCATTGGGCTTTGAGTGCAGGAAGAAGGACTAAGTAAGAATAACTGCTTTGGAGTTACTAGACTTGAAAAAAGTGTTCATAATAAATTGATCAAATCAAGAAAAGTTTCTAAATCAAGGGAGAAGGTTTGAGGTTAATATGACATTTAAATTTTTTAAATGTAATAATTCAATTACCTAGTACAAAACCCAAGAAATACGACTAATAAAAAGACACGATGACCTACAAAGCTAGCATAATGTACACTTCTGTGCTGCTGATTATAATCTGGTTCCACAAGTTAAAATTTCTGATGAATGTAATAATTAGAAATGGTAAAACTGGAGCTCACTGTACTTAGATAACTTACCTAATGTCAATTTATCCAGTAAGCCTCAGAGCTACTTCCTGGGCTTTGTGAGACTAAAACTACATTGTTCACTACACCATAAATGAATAGTTTGATCTACATCCCAAGTGACCATATATATTTTCATACAAAGCAGGACCTTTTGTTAGTGAAATAACCTATTATTAATAATAATTCTGAGGAAACATAGTGGGTAGTTTTTTGCCTAGGACTATGTTCTGCATCCCCATGAGACAATCCAAAAGATAAGGCAGTTGCTGATGGAGACAGCCACAAGTGCCATATCACTCTATTTTGAGACCCATCCTCTAAGCTACTCAAATGTACCTGAAAGCAGCACAATCAAAATTTTATTTTTATTTTATTTTATTTTTTTGCAGTACGCGGGCCTCTCACTCTTGTGGCCTCTCCCGTTGAGGAGCACAGGCTCTGGACGTGCAGGCTCAGCGGCCATGGCTCACGGGCCCAGCTGCTCCACGGCATGTGAGATCTTCCCGGACCAGGGCACGAACCCGTGTCCCCTGCATCGGCAGGCAGACTCTCAACCACTGTGCCACCAGGGAAGCCCCAAAATTTTATTTTTTAATATTCACATACATTTGTTCTTCCGCACTGCAAAACTGCATCCTTTTTCTTGCTTCACGTGCCTGAAACTTACCCGTTATTTCTTTCTACACTTTTTAGGTTATTTGCCACAGTCATTTTGAAACATTCTCCTTCACTGCCTGCCAGCTGGACCTGCCCTTCAATGTCTAACCCTTCAGATCCCTCCTTCTTTATGAAACACATTGCATGGTATAATTAAAGTCGATTCTGTTCTGATGTATGTTGTCTAACATTTTGCTTTGTGCCTGAGAGAGCTATTTATTTTAGTGGCCACAGAATCTTTGGGAATTGGTAGCTCCCAATGAGGGTCAGTAGGCAGCCTGAAGAACAGATGACAGCCTGCAATACCTCCTTCGCATTTCTGTAAAGAGATCTGACATTTACAAAGTACTGCATGTTGCCTTTCCCCACAAATCTCTAAAGACTTCATAAAAATAAAAGGCTTAATGATTATTCCTTCACATTTGCTATGATTTCAAAAGTGCAAGATAAGCTATTTTTGATTAAACTGAAGGAGGCCTTACCATTGCAGATATGGTGAAACCATCACCAGGAATATCTGAATGCAGGAATAATAAATGTCAGAAAATCCTTTCCTAGAAACTGCAGTGCCAATTCTGGAGCTGAGAATTGCTGTTCAGGGTAGGAACTTGTGTTCCAAAGAATCAACATCCCTCTTCCTACAGTACTCTGAAATTTAGATATGGTAGAATCAGGTAGCATTTAAACTGCCTAGCAGTTCATTATTCTTCCATTTTCACTGTTCGTGAAAGAAATTTGAAAGCAAACTGAAGTCTACCTTCAAATACCAGAGATAAACTTCCTTTAATGATAGAGAATACATTAAACTAAAGATTCAAACAAATCCCACAGGTTAATCTACCCCTGAATCTTTTAAATTGCATATAAAACCTGCATGCATTAATAAGAAATGACTTAACTTTATAAATACTGCCTTATTTTTAATTTTCTGGTCTAAATACATATTACCAAATAAGAAATTTTCTGTAATATTTCCTTCATGCAGAATTTAGGAAAGTGCTTAGATTAACTCATCTTTTCTATAGTAAATAATTTAAGTGGGGAAAAAGTTAATAATAAGTAAAAGGAGCTCCAGTGACTTTTTTGTGTGTGTGTGTGTGGTATGCGGGCTTCTCACTGTTGTGGCCTCTCCCGTTGCAGAGCACAGGCTCCGGATGCGCAGGCCCAGCGGCCATGGCTCATGGGCCTAGCCGCTCTGCGGCATGTGGGATCTTCCCGGACCGGGGCACGAACCCGTGTCCATTGCATTGGCAGGTGGACTCTCAACCACTGCGCCACCAGGGAAGCCCTCTAGTGACATTTTAAAGTAAAACTCAAGGACAGTTGTGATGTGAATCAAGTCCCATTTCTCCCTCAGGGTCACATACAAAGCACAGAAAAGCTGACTAAGTAAATCAGTACCGGATTTGGTAGGACAGGGAAGAAATGACTGCAAGTGCATAAGCAGGAGAAATAGCCATTTCCAAAGGATGTTTATCCAAGTGGATATCGCCACGAAGAGTTTAAGGAAAAGAAAAGTGACTTCTTAACCTTCCTTCATTCTCCTACTCTCTGTCCCAGCCAGACTCCATCTAAACAACGGTCCTTACAGTTAGGGGTCAGGAAAAAAGTAGAACATGAGCATGCTTCTTTAGAAAAAAAATGGCTCTTGATAATAAAATCTCATAAGTCACATATTCTGTTTAAATTGTTACATTCTCCAAAATTTTATGAAATTCCTGAATTTTTATTGATTATTGTGAACTATATCTTACCTATAAAAAAGTATATACAGCAGATAGTTTAGAATAAAAATTGCATGAACACCTACCTATGTACTTACCACCAGTTTAAGAAATACAACACTACCCGTTCCTTAGATGTTTTCTATATATTCCTGCATGATTGCATTACATTCCCTCTGCTCAGCATTACCCTGATTTTCTTTCTTAGTTTTACCGTGTAAAAATATGGTATACAGCTCACTTGGTTTTGAATTTTATAATAGTAGACTCATGATGTACATATTATTTTATGACATTTTTCATGCTTCTGTGGTTCATTTATGTTAATGCTTATTTCTATAATTTATGTTTATTACTGTAAGGTATATCATTAAATGACAGACCACAATTCATTTATTCATTCTATTGTCAACAAATTATTTGGGATATTTCTAGTTTCTAAAATCAAATTCTTTTTTCCCATTAATTCTTACTTTAAAAAAAAATGTTAAATGTCCACCAAAGTTGCAAGAATAGTATAATGAACCCTTCACCAAAGTTAACTTTTTACCATTTAGCTAGCTACATTTGTGTACATGCAATCTCTTTCCCCATATTAAAAAGTGTGGGATACAGAAAAATCTTTGCTTGAAGGTAAATTTACAGTTTACAGATTCCATCAAGAATTTCAATAAGTTGGCAAGTACCATCTTTTAATCTAGAAAAATTCCCCAGCTTTTTTGGAGAAGGTCTCAAATTTTGATTTGGCTTGATTTCCTCATGATTACATTTAGTTTAAAACTTTTTAAGAAATGCTACATACGTAATAGTGTGTCGCCATCTAGTACATCACATTAATAGGCACATGATTATCAGGCTAGCCCATTATTAATGATAAGTTTGATTATTTGGTTAAGGTGGTAGCCACTAGATTTCTCCATTGTAATAGTAATGCTTCCAACTTCACAATTAATAAATAATGCGATGGTAATAGTTAGAAACTCTGTAAGTATCTTGTTCCCCAACAACATTGCAGTTGACAATTTTAGCATCCATTGATGATTCTTGCTTTACTCTGTTGTTTATAAAATGGTGATTTTTCTATTCCTATTATTTTCATTGCATTTAGTAGTTGGCATTCTTCTGTAAAAAACAGCATTTCCCTTTTCCACCCCACCCCTTTAAATGTGTTTAATTGCATAACATTCACACATGAATCAAGATAAAACTGTCATAACTTTAAAAATGCTCTACACAGTAGAACTGAAAGCAATAATGGACAAAAAAGTGCCATATTTCTTTTTTTTTTTTTTTTGTGGTACGCGGGCCTCTCACTGTTGTGGCCTCTCTCGTTGTGGAGCACAGGCTCTGGACGCGCAGGCTCAGCGGCCATGGCTCACGGGTCCAGCCGCTCCGCGGCATGTGGGATCTTCCCGGACCGGGGCATGAACCTGTGTCCCCTGCATTGGCAGGCGGACTCTCAACCACTGTGCCACCAAGGAAACCCAAGCGCCATATTTCTTAAAGGTAAAAGAGTAAATTTACTGGGAACATTTAACAATTATAAATGTGTATGCATCTAATAACAAAGTCTGAACGTATATAATGCCAAAACTCATAGAACTAAAAAGAGAAATACACAAATCCACAATCACTATAGATAACTGATAGAATAAGCAGACAAAATATCAGTAAAGATAAAGATCTGATAACATAGTAAATTTGAGTTAATTTAAACCACTGAATCTAATTTGACCTAATACACTGATCAACTATAGAAGATACATTATTTTGAAGTGCACCTAAAACATTTAACAAAATCAGGCAATACACTAGGCCATCACTCAACAAATCTCAAAAAAAATAAAAATAAAAATAAAATAAATGTCAAAGGACTGAAGTCATACAAACTGTATTAGCTGATCACAATGGAATTAATCAGATATAAAGATCGTAAATATAGCTGACAAGTTCCTAAATATTCAGTTTTAAAAATTACTTTTAAATAAACCACTAGCCTAAGAAAATCATATATTAGAAAATAAGAAAAACTGAAAATCAATGAACTAAGTATCCATTTCAAGAAGTTAAAGAAAATATCAAAAAATCTCTAATTAAAATTGAAAAAAGGAAATAATGAAGATAAGAACTGAAATGAGTTAAGCAGAAATCAAAGAGAAAAGCAACAAAGTCCCATGTTTATTCTTCAAAATGACTTAAAATTTATATAACCCTAGCAAGACAAAAAAGTACAGAAATGGCTAATATAAAGAATGAAAGGGGGTGACCACAAATACATGCTTCAGATACTAGAAAGAGGAAATTTGAGTAATTTTATAACAAAATATGTTAAAATGTGAAATGGACAAAATCCTTATAAATACAAATTATCAAACTTACAAAAGAAAAGCCCCAAATCAGAAAAATACTTATTTATATGTTAATATATACTCATATACATACAGCTGAATTTTTGGAGGATGCTCTCAAGAAAAGAGAAGTGAAAGAACTAAGGTAGAATAGGAAAAGCTATGAAAGACAGTAGTCTCAGTTGAGACTTGCTTCAACTGGATCCCACAGAGAAGTTCTGGCACAGAAATTATACCATACAGTCTCACCTTGAGTTAAGGGCAGCTGACTTTTTGTACTTGTGTCACTTAGTTATTGGCCAATGTCTCTCCCAAAGAATGGGATGGCAGTGTACTCCACTGGGCAAGGTGGCTTACATTGAGCAAGCCTCTGGCAACTGTAAATAGTTACCAACCACAGGAGGTGAAGGATGGGTACACCAGCCAATAAAGGGGATCTGGATGGGGCATCTACCTATCCACTGTGGTCCACCCCTTGTGCCATTCAGATTCACTTGTTTATTGTGGTAGTTTCACCCTATACAGTCAGAGCTTCTTCAGGATTCTGGTTGGTGACAATTTCTGGAACTATTAAAAAAGGAAAATTAGCAGGTCAAATTATAGCCCTGGTGCTATAGTTGGTCCTGAAGCCATAGCTATAATCATCATCTCCCTCTTCTGCTGCCCCTTCTGGATTTCTCTGAAGTTTGGCTACCATTTCGGCTAATTTAAATAGCTTGCCTGGTAGACTGACCCAGATCAGTGAGTCCTCAAGGGAATCTGACAATCTTTGGAGACATTTTTGGTTGTCAAAACTGAAGAAAGTCCTATTACTTTCTATTGGGTAGAGGCCAGGGAAGCTGCTAGACATCCTACAATGCATAGGACAGCTTTCCTCAACAAAGCACTATCCAGTCTAAAATGTCAATAAAGCTGAGGTTGAGAAGCCCTGCCTTAAAAGATTTGGAGAAAATTCTTATGGGTTTGGGGTGTTTCAAGGTCTTCTTTTTGTTCAGTGTGCCAGTGACTTGGCTTTTTGGAGAAAGGCAACTTTATAAGCATTCACCCCAGACCAGTCTCCCAAAATGTTCCTTTACTTCAAGCAAAATCCCAGCGGAGAGGGAATCAGGAGAATTAGTTTGAGAAAAGGCTTTTTTACCAACTAGTTCTGTGTCCTTAGGCAAGTCTCTTCAACTCTATGCTTAGGTCTTTTTCCCATTTATAAAAAGAGGGGAATTATCTGATGTTTGTATGGTCCTTTCAGTTCTGACCTTCAGTTCTTTGTGGCTAAATACTTCTTGGAGGAAGGAGATTAACATTGAAAAATCAGAATCATTTATTTGCCTCTTAGCATGAATTTGTTCATCAGCTCCTCTTATAAAAAAGAGCTGTGCAGAAGAGCAAATAATAATGGGTGTGCAGGAGGGGACAGTATAACCCTGATAAACTGGAAGTCAGCTGGACAAGAAAATAGCTAGGGGAGGAGAAAACAATGAACAGGAAGGCAAGAAGCTCCAGAAGTCAAACCAACAGTTAATCTAGGGCTGATCTGGTAACCACTACAACCACAATAACAAACATTTGCACAGAGCTTTATACACATTAGCTATTTTAACCCTTACAGCAATCTCATGAGACAGAAATTGCTGTCTTAAATATCCCCATATTACAAGTGAAGATCTTGAAGCCAAAGAAGACAAGTGGATGCTTAAGTTTCGTGTTGAGTAAGAGGCAGCGTCAGGACAAATTCACTTCTTCTGATGCTAAATCCTTGACAGCACAGGGGGAAAGTTGGACTGAGAGTCTGGAGACCTTGTTCTGAGTAGAGTCTTAGCCTTTTCCAGTTATGTAAAAGCTTGTTTCTTTATATCAAAATTATTTGATTCTAATGTTGGGAGAGGTTTTTCCATCTTCTTTGAACTCATTAATTACATCCCCCTGAGCTTGAAAGGGGTGATTCACTTTCAGCATTTCTAAAAAATAAATAAAGTCTTGCCAAAACACAAATATTAGTTCTGCCACATTATTCTTCAGGTCCATAGGCCATGTCTCAAAAACCTAAGAGATTAATGCTTACTAGTTAACTCTGGCTCTGAAAGGTTTTGAAAAAAATTATGTTCTCATAAAAGCCTTAGAAAGCATGGGTTTTGTGTCAGTACATTTGTATGACCCTTACTGTGTGCTAATTATCAGTTATTTTAAAAGTTGTTTTATATTGAGTTTCGCCACACAGCAGCTTACAGAAAGATTTGTGGAAAATATCCTGAATTTCTGTCTGTAAAACCTCGTAAAACTCTATTACATATTTAATTATTGTTATAAATATGGTTTCAAGTTTACCCAAACTAAAGAAGAGCTTTGGGGACACAAGAATTATGGGGGGATCAAATTTTTGTCTTGGTTCACAGGAGATGATATATATGATAATGTCTGAGCTATTGAGTCAAACGAGCCTAGGTTTGAATCCTCTATCCCATACTTCTTGGACCCACTGTGTATCTTTATGGCCTCACTGCTGATCCCAGCCACAGCTGCAAGACATTGTTCCAGGTAGACTCTAACTCAGTTGGCACTTATAGCATTTCACCTCCATGACATGCTATGCATCCTTGCTTACTGCCCCCTGACTTCTCCAGTGCCAAAGCGTGGGTCTGCAGTGGGAACTTTTCCGGCACAACTCATGTACAGCTGCATAATGTGGAGGTACTACTTCTGGGGTAACGCTCAATCAATCTGGGATGGGAGCCGATGGGATGGATGAATACTCTTCACTGTCAGCCCTTAGATTCGCAATTCAGTGAGGCATTGCATACGACTTTAGAAGATCCCAGCAGGACTGAACTCTAGTTTTTCATGACTAAACAATGCTCAATAATGCTCCCTTATATTGGCTTTTTGTCTTTCCCTATGAAACTCTGTGCAGTTACTTGCTTCTATTTCCTGAAATCAACTCCCAAATAAACTACCTGCTCATAAGTCTTTGGGTAGAGCCCAGGCTAAGACAATTGGTACTAGAAGTAGCCCTAGAAATTCTGGACCTGAGTCACTCACCATTGCTGGTGACCAGTGGGCTGGTAATAACACCAGGCATGCTGTAACATCAAAATTAGAAAAACTTTCACTTGTGGTGTGTTGGAATGCTAAGTGTAGGTTAAGTCTGGGGTAATATGGGCTATTGGACAGAATTAGGTGACAGTGGTAATTAGAAGGTAGGGTTCTGTTGGCTGCATCGGAAACATTAAAAAAAGAAAATGATTGGTCTAGTAAGGTAACTATCAACTAAGAATGAGCTATGAAAGCCATAAAGCCCTCCATAGAAGGATTTAAACAACACCTCTAATCCTGCAGCCATAGGGTAGCCTGTGTCGAAGATTAGTCTCCAGTTTTTTGTTTTTGTTTTTAAGAGTGAGAGAACTTCGAGACTGATGTGCAGACTCAACATGAGTCCTATACCAAAGGAGTTCTGACAGAGGAGGGGTATGACCCTGACACCCAGTGTCAGGGAATATTTGGGTGGACAAGTCTAAGAAGGTTTAACTCCCCAAATTTCCTAAATCCTCTAGACCAGCAGAATCAAGTCCCTCCTCCCTTTAGAGAGGACAGCGGCCTCCCCTGGTCCAAGGACCATGCAAAGAACTCACTCAAGTTTATGTTTGCCTTCCTCAAGATCGGGCACACTTTTTCTCATTCCCACAGATCATTGACTAGAATCAGATCTCACCAAAACCCAAGCAAGGAAACAGCATCTCTGTTTTGGAAGGTAATAGATTATTCACTAAAAGAATTGCAGCTTTTGGTTAATATGTGCAATGAATCATGAGAGATCCCCTTGGATCAAGGGGCAGAATGTAAGACTGGATGAGAGAAGTTATTCAGAATAGATGCACTCTCCCGTGACTCAGAATTTAATATTCTAGCCTGAATACCTACAGCCAATTCTAATCCACTGCTAGAATGGCTCCTTTAAAGCTCTGAGAGTCCTAGTCTACAGTAGTTGAAGTCAGATATGGGAATTACTGTGGAAATTTTAATCAACTTGATGGAGGTATAATTTACATACAATAAATGCACACATTTTAAGTATGTAGTTCCAGGAGTTTTGATAAACGCAGACACCTATGTCCACCCTAATCAACATAAATAATATTTTCATCACCACAGAAAGTTCCCTTGCACCCTTTGCAGTAAATTATCCTCACTCTTCACCTCAGACAACTGTAGATCTGATGTCTATCTCTATGAATCAATTTCCCCTATTCTAGAACTTCATATGACCAAAATCATATAGTGTGTACTCTCATGTGCTTTTATTTTTTTTCACTCAACATAATATCTTTAAGTTTCAAACATATTATCACAAGTAACAGTAACTCATGCCTTTTATTATCTCATTTTTCAAACATACCCCAATTTGTTTATAGATTCACCTGCTAATGAATATTTGGGCTGTTTCTAGTTCTGTGCTAATTTGAAGAAGCTGCTAAAAACATTCCTGTCAAGTCATTATGTGGAATTATATTTTCATTTCTCTTGGGTAAAATTCTTAGGAGTGGAATCACTGGGTTATAGAAGAACAGGTATATGCTTTTATAAGAAACTCTGTTTTCCAAAGTAGTTGTATATTTTACATTCCCACCAAGAATGTATGAGAGTTCCAGTTGCTCTTCATCCTCACCAACTTGGTGAGGTCTTTTTAATTTTTAAGGTCTTAATTTAACTATTCTAACGAGCGTGACAGAGTATTTTAATGTGGTTTTAATTTGCATTTCTCTAATAACAGATGCTCTGGAAGGCTGAACATCTTTCATGTGCTTATTGGCCATTTGTATATCTTAATTTGTGAGTGTCTGAACAAATCTTTTACCCACTCTTAAAATTCTGTTGCTTATCTTCCTATCACTAAAGTGTTCCTGGGTTTTGCTAAGGTAGGTCAAAGGTAGTTCTCACTCGTAAGTGTAATTTTTATTCCTAAATCATTCCTTCTAGTATCTCAACTAGATGCTGGAGTTGTTACACAGATGTTAATGAGGTCTTTCCACTGTGGCTGGGTTGAAATTCCAATGTCCCCCCAGCACACTTGATCTTGATCTATAATACCACTGTTCTCTATACCCTGTCAGTGCTATTCTCTGGTAAGATTCTAGTAGTCTTGACCTGCTGCCATGTGGAAAATTACTTTCATGAAATGGTAGCCTCTAAATTCACTACCAAGTTATCTCACCCAAACGCCATGGAACACAAGGGTTCACAGAACAAATTTAAATGATTTTATTAAATTATTTAAAAACATATAGCAAGAAGCAAGGGGAGTGAAGTGGGACAAATTAACATTTTTAGGAGAGGTTATGAGTGGACAAAAGGACCATACTACCTGAGTCTTGAGTTATATAATGTGCTTCTATCCTCTCTCTCTCTCTGTCAGCTACACCAGCCTTCTTGCTGATGGTAGGATTCTAAGATCCAGAATTGAAGTTAGAGCAACGGGGTTCAGAGACCGAAGGTGTCCTGGGCCAGTAACTCACACTTGCTCTATCAGAAACATGTAGGGACATGTACACCTGGCCATAGCAGGAAGTTTCCAAGTAGAGTGTTGAACAACCATGGGTTTTATTTGTGTTTCTTCCATACAGTACACGTGGGGCTGTCAATCCAGAATAGGCATAATCATGACTTGCTCCTTCTATCTCTAAGTAGTACTCATATTTGTTCCATATCTTGGCTATTTACTCTATCTTTGGCATGTCTTAAGGGTTATTGACTAATTTACAATCTATATTTAACGTCTCATAATTTTTGCCTATGCCGCACAGGCTGCTTGTTTGGGAATTATCTATATTTAACATATCCTATGAGCTTTACCTACGTATCAAAATCTCCCAGCAGACTTACTATCTATGTTAATCACTTATAGGTTTCATCATACCATTAATTATCTTGTTCTCTATGGCAGATGGAACATTCTCAAACAATACAGTGTACTCACATTACATCTGTGCATGTGCCCCTCAATCCTCAGCAAAGCACCCACCAAGTTTCTAAATCTAAGCCAGAGCCCATTGATGGAAGGAGAGATTGGGTCCCCTTGATGAAGGACCTTGGAATGCCATTAAGACATGTATACAATAAATACTCACCTAATCCTCCCCCACACAGTACTTATGGTCATTTACCAGAGTAACTGCATCTCAGGGAAAGGAGTATACCCCAAACCCTTTGAGAGCTACTGGAAAGAAGGTCTGAGCTAACCTTAATACAAGGGGAATAATGCCAGTTAGAGGGTTAATGGAGGACTGGTGACTAACAGGGTATAACAATAGGTACAAATTAGTCTTGCCCACATATCTGGAAGTATTCAGAGTAACAGAATAGTGGGATGGCCTATTACATGCTCAGCTAATACCGTCTCAGAATCAGTACCTTGCAAGTTTTGATAACCCTTTCCTCTAGGAGGAAGTGTATAAAGTAAACCAATACCATTATGTGGTGACTCACCCTCCAGTATCAGAATAAATACTTGGTTCAGAAAAACAAAAGGTGGAAGATTGGCACTTATCACCACCGGTTTTAATGATCTCCTGGAGAAATTTACATTTCTCATCCTTAAAACACTAGGGTCTGATGGATTAAAGGTCCTGGTTTGCAGAGGGGAAACAAATCCACAAGGGGACACAATTAGCATTCCACTAAACAAATGCTATAAATACCACCTGATGTCAGGGGCCAGAAACCAATAAAGGAGTTATTATAGTTATGAGAAATTGACCCTGATTATCACAGGGAGCAAAGTTTGCTCCTCCGTAAAAGGAACAAGGAGGAGTTCATCTAGAACTGAAGAAATTCATTGGGACATGTTTGGGGAGCTGTTCCCAGGTCTGGTGATTGGTGAATGCACATTTGCAGAAAATACAGTCCAATAAAGCTCAGACCCCCAGCGATGAAGATCTTGGTCACCCTACCAGGCAAGCAACTAGACTAGCTGAAGTGTTAACTGAGGAGAGGGGAATCTAGAAAGAGTGGTGGAGGACGGAAAGATAAATCAAGTATGGCCGTGTGGGACTAGTAGCAAGTAGCTTGTTCCACTAACCACTGAATATTGTCTTTTTAAAAATTAATCAACTTTACTAGGAACAACTGATATATAACATTACATTATTTAACGTAAATTCTTTTGCAAATTGCAGTTAGCCACTAGCTAGAAGAAGTTATGATTTAGGTTTTAACGTAAAGAGCAAGCAGTGCCTAGTAGTGTTGGATGTGAACGCACTAAATGTATCCTGTGTCTGGCCTCACCTCTCAACCTCATCTCTGATTCCAACTCAAGCTTGATAAACAAATTCTATGTGGATTTGACTTGTTCCTTCACTTTTTTCTCTTTGACTTGGGCTTTCTCCAATGTTAAAGTATAGCAGTCCAGTTGGAACTCAATAGCATGAAGCTTGTGCAGTCCAGAAGACTGTGTGTGTGTGTGTGTGTGTGTGTGTGTGTGTGTGTGTGTGTACACATTGAAGGTGGGTATTAAAAGTCCCCAGGTAACACTCAATGAAGAGTGATGGGAGCCAACAGGTAAATGTTGCTCCCGTCAATTCTCAGGTGGACAACTTTGAGAATTGCTTGCCTGGCTCTCTCCTTTTAGAAGGTCCTTGTGTGGTCCAGCTTCACCATGGTATTGACCATCTTGATATTACACTCTTAAATTGACTTTTCATCCTTCCCAGTTTTATTTGCCCCAGTCCCTCATTCTTGATCCTCGTAATCTTCACACTGAAATCTGCTATGCCTAGAGGAGGAAACTTAGACAAAGACAAATACCAACCCTATAAGCTTCTTATTGTGTGATGGTGAGAAAATTATTTTATTTCTCTTTGTCTTATCTTACTTATACAATGGTGATGTTAATGACACAGAATAGTTATGAGAATTAAGTGACAAAGTATAATGACTGGCACATAATACAAAATAAATCTTAGCTTTTTTATTACTACTATTATTGTTATAAAGCTTTTCCTGAAAAACAAAATTAGGGTCTTATAGCTCATTTAGGAAAATTTCAGCTGTGCTAAAATAAGGACAGTCTGACTTGAAAATAAGATCAAGACATTCCCCCCTTCTTTTTTTCCTTTAACATATAAAGCCTCAAGAAATTCCAGGGTTATTAATGGAGTCCCACTGTCTACATACACTTTAAGAGATCTACATGAAATTGAGACTTCCAACAGCTTTAACTCTTAAAATTACATGTGAGTGGTATAAACCTTATGTTCTTGTCTCTAGGTAGTTTGCTCAAAATGTCAGTCTCAACACAGGTTTAGCTTAGAGAAGATTCATATATATTATACCTATAAATATATATGTATATGACATATATATGTATATGATATGTACACATGCATATATGTATGCACCTTTTACTTCTAACTTCAACATGAAAATTTTAAGTAAAATTACAATATTAAGAAAACATTTAATTTTACTTCAAAGCACAGGATTTAAAGAAATTTGGCTTTGAGTCTCCAGTGTACCACTTTCTATAAAATCTTACATAACTTAACCTCTTTAAATGACATATCATTCTTTTTTTTAAATATGAGTATAGAAGTCACACTATAGAGGTGTTATTAGGGCTAAAGGAGATGTATATGAAAGTGATTTTTGAATTAAAATTTTTTACAAATATTAAGTCTCAATAATAATAATTTTACTTGCACATACACTTACAAATATCTCCTATTTGGATCTACGTACCAATTAACTGAATTTCAAAATGGAAGAGCCTTCTTTTTCTTCTCCTCTCAAATCCTTTGGTGACTTTGAGCTCTTGTCCATAGGATGAGAACTGCAGCCATCCTGACTATGTGCAAGGGCCAGTTTCTCTTCCATTCAGCCAGAAGTGTGGCCACAGGAGGTTGAGAGCCAGGTCTGCTTTATGCCTAATGCATATTAATTGTCCTGAACCCCTTATCTCAGTGCCCAGTATAAGAGACGTACAGCTCTTACACAGTTACATGGTACTCTTCCCCCCACCTTGATATTTCTTCTCTGGGCTTGGAGGCTTGCAGCACCCATGCTTATTCTGAATCAATAAGCTCTTACACATTAAGAACATTCAGGAGTGACTGATTCTTTCCAGACATCAGAGGCAGCTTCAAGGAAGAGGCAGCATTTGAGCTGGAGTGTATAGGCTTTCAGATGATAAAAATGGAACGAGGGCATTTGGGACAGTGAAGAGAGCATGAGTAAAGACACAAGGACATGGAATAATGGTCAAGAAGACTGAGTTAAGTATACAGTGCACTGGGTGTGGAGGCCAAGAGAGAATAACAAGCAATATAAAAAGGTTAAGATCAGATAATGAAGGTCAAATATAAGGAGGACTTTCTGTGCAACATGAAGCCATTTGGAGTTTAAATTGGGTTGAGATGGCATAATTAGAGCTGAATTATAAATAGTTAGGGCCTCAGTGGGGCAGTGTCATTGAGATGGGCAAGAAAGAAAGCCATTTGAGACACTATAGAGGGGAAAAATGGACGTAGAAAATGTTTTCATGAAGATTAGGAAGAGAAATAATTTTTTAAAAATGACTGAGGAGTTGAGCATTGGTGGCTAGCAGGGTGGATTATTAACCAAGATAAGGAAGACTGGAGAAAGAACCTACTTTGGGTACAGAAAGGAGGAGAAGCAAATCGTTGGGCTCCCTTCATTGATTGATTGAGTCATTTTTTTCATTCATACTGAGGTAAAACATATTTAGTTAAGTGAACAAAAATGCATTAATCTTAAGTGAAAATTCACATTTATATAAATAAGTGAAGCCATAGCCCAGATCAATACAGATCAATTTCTAGCACACCATGAGTTTTCCTCATGCCTGTTTCTAATCAATAAACATTCCCTTGGTGAATTTTGAATTAGGCTCACTTTATATTTTTTTATTCAACAAATATTTACTGAGCTTACAGTAATGCCAGAAAAATACGGGGAACAGACACAGAAAGAATAGACACAGTTGCTTTCCTGGCCCCAAATGGTTATTTTATTCATGGTCTAGTGCAATAGTTCTTACTTTACCATACATAAAAGTCACTCGGACTACTGCTTAAAATGTGGATTTGGTAGATTCCCTCCCTCAAAATCCTAATTCAGCACTTTTAGGGTGGAGCCCTGCAATATTCATTTTTAATGAATACCCTGGTTTACTTTGAAGCAGATGATTTTAGGGTCAGACTTGAGAAATGCAGACCTATTGAGTGGAACAGTAAAGCCTTGTGTTCTGTGCTAAGGAATCTGTACATAAGCCTGAGAGTTTTAGGGAAGCACTGGAGCACCAACAAAGGAATAACAAAGTCATAGTTTTGTAGTTGGAGATGATTCTGGTAGCAGAGTGGAGAAAGGATGGATTGGAGGGAGGAAGACTGCTGCCATGTCAGTAGCATGAAGATTATTGCCATGGTTCAGATGAGGCAAGAAAAAGTCTTTCTTCTGCAGAGAAGACACATTCAAAAGGTGTTTAAAAGGAACACTTAGAAGCACTTGTGACCAATTAGATGTGAGTATGTGGTGGGGAACTGACCGGGACGATAGGGAATATGACTAGTTGTCTTTAATAATGTAGATAAAAAGATTCACCCAGATCTTGAAGCCATACTGACCTCTCATGACTGCTACCACCCAAATTGGAACGCTGAACAAGTAACACTAGTCCATTTGTCCTGAGTCACAGAGGGCAGATTTTCAGTGCCAAAAGCTGACTGGTATTTATCCTAATACACAGGGCAGCATCAAAACAATAGACTGTTGGGCATCCACTTAATGAGGCCTTGTCAGAGTTCTGGTCCTGATAGCTTTCAGGAATTCAGTTCCAAGAATGTTCCTTCTGCTGGGGAATTTACTGGTGTTTTCTCAACTAAATGCAAAACACTTCAAGCTGGGCTGGGGACAGGATATAAAACCAAAGAAAATCTTGGGTTTGACATTGGGAAGGAAGCCTGGGAGGGAAGTGGGGTAAAGACTAATTGCCAAGTATCTTTTCCAGCTTTTGTCACAAAGTCTTTAGTCCTATCAGCTGACAGGTGACATAAATGGGATGTGACAAACAGAAGCAGTGTCTCAGCCCCTGCTGTCCAACCCATCAACTTCTTGGATAGCCATGGAGAGTTAAGAACCAACGTGCAGATAGGAACTCTGCACCTTTTCAACTTCAAGTCCTCTTTAGAGGGACTTAGCCCCATGGTGATGACACCAAAGCAGGGTTCAACGGCAACACTATAGCTCATTCCAGATTACTATAAACTTTCTTCGAGTTACCTACTTTGAGTCTGACAACAGTCCTAGAAGTAAGAAAGTCAACACGTTTATCTTCCTTTTCAGATGACAACACTGGGGCTTAGAAAGATAAAGTGTCCTCCCCAAGGTCAGGCATACATTTCCTCCTGGAATGGGACTAAAACACTGAGTATCAAAAGACCTGGGTTAGTTCTGCAAAACTGAGTAATCTCCCAAGGACCAAGGGCAATCTGCTAGTCTGTGCTTGATCCACTTCTCCCTTCTCCTGAAAGAGCAGCGTCCCTCCACTGAGGATGTACAATGCCACATGGACCCTTGGCCCTGGAGCATATTAGAGTAAGAACACAACATAGCCAAGGGATATAGTACACCATAATCCTCTCCTCCTCCTCCTCATATACAAGGTATGCACATCTCCCAGATGCCATGAACACACATGGAAGTTTAACAGTGGAAACTACTTTTTTTTCTTTGGGTTGGGAGAGTCTAATAAAAACAAACAAACAAACAAACAAAAACAGGAGAATCCTGATGCGTAACGTACTATTTTTTTCTTTAGGAGTTCTTTACATCTGATTCCTAGCTTGTTCTTAGCTCCCAAATGGAACTGGAAAAAGAGATGACAATACTGATTCTTGAAAAATGTTTCCTGTTTCAGATATATAGCTGCCATAGCTGTCAGCATTTGGCTTTGCCATCTGTCGTTTGTCACAGAAATCCAACACTCTTTTATGTAAACCTCGCTGAACTGATATTCACTTAAAACAATTCTAAATATGAAGAATTATTTAATTTAGCAGCAACTCAGCCTATGGGCCAAGAAACTTCAAAATTAAAATGTTGGAGAACTGATGTTATCATGCCTGCCATCTTGATGCTGCTTAGTTCCCTTACTATATAAGTTTGGGTAAACTCCAGAAATGAGCAAATGTTTAAGAGAAAAGAAATCATCACTGAAACAGTATGCTGATATTCTAACATCTAACAATTAAACACACCATTAGGTATAAACTGTCCTGTCATGAACCACACCAGTCATGACCATGAACTTGGTGGGAAAGGAGCAGACTCAGAGGCTTTGCCTCTTGTGATCGGAGAGGAGGCACAGCTGGAGCAGATACAGCTGCAGGCTCTGGGGGGTCATCTTGCCTGGCAATCAGGACTGAGAAATGGAAGAGGTGGCAATGGACCTCAGGGATACCCACGTAGGCAGACAGTGCTGTTGGAAGGGATGAAGAGATCCAGAGGCGACACAGAAGCCTGGGTGAGCAGCTTTTACATGAAAGCCCTCTGGCAGAAAAGTAGAGCACAGTGACAGGGAATTCTAGAACAAGCCACATTACTCAACCAGAAGAAGGGCTTTCTCTGACCCTTGTTTTCTCTCTCTTTTTTCTTTTTGCACATTTTAAAATAGTTTTGTCTTTTCCATTTCCTTCCCACTCCTGTTATTTGCCTAATATTTGCATGTAATCAGTTCTCAAGTCAACAGACTACTTGTAGCTTTATACAATCACTTCTGGTACAAAGCTTTCTTTTCATAAAGAAAGGATGCCCTATTTGACTTCCCGCTCTGGAAATGCCCTACTTTTCTGAGAAATCATGAGTGCAGACAGAATACATCAGCAATAGAACTGCCTGGACAGGGATAAGTACAAACTGACTCACCCAGGAAAGCGGGAAAGCAAGCTTATGGTCTGCAGTTTCCTCTGCAATGCAAGGTCAACTGTGTAAGAGAACCAGGGAGGCAGCTGTGTATCAGTGACATGGGTATGTCTCTGTGACCATCTGCCCTGAGCAGGCATCCAGAGAGCAGAACAATAGGTTTGTAGTCTTAAGGAAGATCTCAAACTTGGATTTAGGTATTTCAACAAAAATCCCCCTTCCAAAAAGAAAGAAACACATTTCTCAACTTTCCTGTCCAGAATCCCTTGGGACTGTCTTATCCTGGGACCATGTTAAGCAGGTACTTCCGGTTCCTTTTATTATCTTGGCATTATAATATGGAGAGTGATTTGGCATCCAAGGCTGCTTTGTTTGATGCCTGTACAGCCTTTCCTGTTGATAACACTAATGCAGTTTGTCTTTCTTTCAAGTGTGTTTAGTCCATAAAATGCTTCTGTAATCAAAACTATATTAGACCTAGACCAATTTTTCCCATTATATTTTACTGATGCCAGCCAGTGTTAAACTGTTTTTTATGGTCTTGGTATTTTGGTTCATTTTTTAAAAATATTTTTTATTTGGTTAATACATACCTATTCTTAGGATTATTTTTATATTTTGTTATATTCCCCAATAAAAATATATCCTTTAAAGCTACAAAACTAAGACTACTGAAGTGTTATTTGGGAAAATACTTAAGCAGACTATAATAGGATGTTAAACTTGGATTCAAGGTAAATGCAACACTACAGCTAATCAGAATAGAACAGAGGTATTGGCAAAATTTTTGCATAGTGAATTTTTATAAATTGAAGCTGATTCCTGGTTTTCCCTTGATAATGTTAAGCTACCTCTGTTTCTATCTTTGTGGTAATATATTTCAATAATCAACTATTAACCCAAGCTAATCCTTCCCTATCCTTTACTTCCTCAGTATAAACACTATTTACTTCTGATTTTGCAAGTAAACATTGAGAATCAGTCTCAGAGTCTTCCAAATATACTTCTTCCAATTCAAGCATTCTAAACCAAAATCAGCCTGGGCCTTAGCAACCAGAACTCTGTTTCCTCCTTAAAATGTTATTTCTCTGTAAATATTCTAGGAGTTTCCCACCTTCCTGACATTACACTCCCTCCAAAAACTCCTTTTTCCATATCCTCAATCGGAAATGATTTCTTGTCCACACGCTCGTTGGAACAGACTCTGCGCCCTCCTGCAGCTTCTGTGCACCCTCATGCCTCCTGCCCCCTCACCCCTGTCTAATTTTCTCTTCATCTCTTTCCAGTGTGGCATTACCCACTCCGTTTGGAACTAGGTCTTTGGCAATTATAGAAGGTATGTTATTAACTCTGCCAGCTGCTTCATCACCTGTACTCACTGCAAGCCAATTTAAAAAATCTTTGTTCTTGGATACTCCGCTTATTCTAATTAGAGAGCTTATCATAGGGCTGTAGCAAAATTCGGCTTTGACAATGATCTTTCCTCCTTACTTCTATAATATAAAGTAAGGAGCAAATTGTGTTGCAGACAGCAACCTCCAGCCCTCATGTTATTAATTGTCCTTAGTATATGTTAATGTGTGGCATCCACTTACTATACCAAGCCCTTTCTTCTGGACCTTATTTAATGTATGTATGAAATTGTTTGAGAGCTCTAGACATTGAAGAAGGTGTGATGACACACAGTATCCAGTGTTTTTAAAAGGGAAAAGCCGAGAAACAAGTTTTTCTAGCTACGTTTTATCTAACTTTTCTCTCTTTTATTTAAGAGATCTCCTTTTTGCTCATATTTTTCCAACTCTTACATAATTGGACAGGAAACTGAAGGAGGTAACAAGTCGTTGATGAAGAGGAGTTAATTTACAATGTGACATAGGAAGAAACCAGGGAGGGGCGCTACTGAGCCGCAGAAGTAGTGTCTTCCAGGCATTACTGAATCCAGAAGTTTGTTTGTTTACTGGTTTCTTCCTAAAGCCAAAAAGATTTCCAAGTCTTCATTCAACTAAGTCTATGTATTAGTATGCTAACTACACTTACTATACTAATTCTTTCATTTATTCATTTATCCATGTATATATACAATCATTTATTCACTCATTCATCCAATCATTCAACAAATTGGGAACATCATGTAAGGAATTGTGCTAAATGCTAAAGACTCACAGAAGGGCAAGATTTCTATAAGAAGCCTCAAGCTAATGGGGGAACCAAGATAAGTAGAGAGACAAAATATGTCATGAGCACTATGAATACCACCAGTGGATCTGGGAGTAGCTGCCCATTCAAAAGTCTTAAAAGATGCATAATTGTGAAATATATGAGAACGCTTTCAGTTGTATTCATTTTTTACTGGGGAGACTGCAATAAAAGTATTTTGACATTGTGCAGATCTGTTTCATAACTAACTTTTTTTAAAAAGAGGTATAAGTAATTCTTGGAAGTATTGTCACAGTGAATTATTGCATGACATTGTATGCCAGGAATACAAGTCAGGCATGGTTACTAAAATAGCCACTGTGAGGCAATCACTGTAATTATCTTTCCATGGCCAGACATATTTGTAACAGTCAAAGGAAAATCAAGTTGGTCTAAGCAGGTTGCAAAACTGAAAAAAATAAGAGAAAATACTCTCACTTAATTAAGCACTGATAAAGGAGAAAGGAAGTTGAACGAATTAGTAATTTAGTCACAAAGATACGGGGTTTTTTTCCTTTTTTTTTTTCCCCTGGTGGAAGGTCATGAGTTTAGGAAAAAAATAAGCAAACTGATGAAAGAGACACAGGATCATCGTTTCTTCCATCTGAGAAAGAAAAGAACAAATCTGGAGAAAATGTTATTTCAGGCCTTCCCTGAGACTAACAAGATCTTTCTTTTTTTAAGAGAGGGATTGCCTAGTTAGTGAAGCTGAACAAAAACTTGAAGAAGCCATGCCATCAATAATTCTCAATTAACTTTGACAGCAAGAAAAAGTACAGTAAGGGCTTGAAAGGTAGGTGGCTTGCCAGGAAGCTAAGGGTCAACAGAGATGTTAGAATTTCTGGTGCCTGAAAATGCCATGTAAAGACAAAGAATATCATGGGAATAGCTTAAGAAATATGTGACAATATAGAAATTATTAGCATATATTTTTATTTATACCATTATTTATATTTCTATCAGTCTTGCTCAATATTGAATCTAGCCTTAAACATGTTTACAATTCAATTACAGTGTAGTTAATTAAATGCAGTCATCAGTTTTTGCTCCAGGGAAGCAAACTCAGGGCTGCATCTCTGGGATGTGCCTGTCCCCTCCAGATTTCAGGATGCCAATTTACCTATGACCTCAGTTTTCTGATGGGGCCAAGAAACATCATTGATTTTCAGTTTGTCCAGGTTTTTCTTGCAGGACAGGAGTGAGAATTTTCAAGCTCTTTACACATCAAGCCTAAAAACCAAAGTCTTTCAAAGGGTTTTTAACAAGGAATGGTATGATTCTATTTTGCTTTTTAAAAGATTACTCTAGTTTGCAGAGTAGATTGGAGGAGAGCCATCATGGAAGCAAATAGATGGGGTAGGAGGCCACTATACTCAATGACTTAAGTAAGAAATGTTGATGGTTTCTGATGATGACTTAGTCTGATATTGTTGAAGAGATGTAAGGGACAAGGTCAGGAGATAGGAAGACATCGAAGAACTGAGACGCCTTGGATGAATGGGTCTACTACTATGACCTTGAAGTTATTCAGGATGAGAGAGGGACTTCATTTGAAGAGTAGGGCACGTGCAACAAGGAAAGAAATGTTTCAATAAATGAAGTAGGGAAATGAGGACTTATTGGATGACAGGATGAAGAAAGGAAGAGCATAAAATATTCAAAAGGCATGGGACTGACTGTAATATAATTACATCTTTGTGCTTATTTTTTAAACATTGAGCTGAATGTATAATTGTCTTACAGTGAATTGAGGAGAGAAGATGACACCTATTCCACATCCTTACCTTGAAGCCCATGGGATGAGAGAAAATGAGCATTTTCTTCTTGATGTAAATGAAGAAAACGTGGCAACTGCAGAACTCCATGTTTTAGGTAAGGCCCTTCAGTGGATGGAAAGAATAGGAAATTTAAGACTTTAGTAGAGTTGATTAATCCTGAAACAGGTTCTGAAATGCAAAAGATCTTTGAGAAAAGTAAGGAGTGAAATATTTGGTCAGATATAGGAAACAGAGAATACCAAAAAACATAAGTGCAAGAGAGACTTGAATCTTTCATATTATGTGAGAAGCAGGGAATGAAGAGATGTGATCAAGGTGACTACAGTCCAACAATTCTTAAGGTCTGTGGACCCCCTGACCTCACCAAATCCCACTGAGTTTTAGCAGAGCCTGGGTAGCTCTGGGGGAGTCTCAGGGCAGCAAGGTGGCAGCCATGCTGGGCAACACTAATTAGCATGCTTGTTGCAATTAGATGGCAAGAGAGACAATTACAGTGGGGAGAGGCAAGAGGCTAGAAAACACCTAGTGGATGCTCACAAAGTGTGGACAGGAGGAGCAGGTGGAGGTGGCAGAGAACATTTGTCAACAGACAGCAACCACTGACACTGAAACAGGCCATTCATCTCATGGCAGCCACCAAAAATGAGAGGATATAATCCTTTGCTCTCCTTTTCTTGCTTTTATGTCTCTTTATGGCCTCTTTACAAACTTCTCTCACTTAAGCTGGTCTCCTTACTGTCCAATACCTCACCAGGAGCATAGCTCTCTAGGCCTCTCCTTTTGTTCATTCTTTCTCCAGCCCTGGAAGACCCTCCTTTGTATATAACCAATACAGAGTTCTCAATGACAGAATTTTAGGTCTTATTAATGAAAAAGATTTTGCTTTAACTTTTGCCCAGGCAAGCATTGTCTGCAGAGAAGTGTCTGATGGTAGCATAGCATTAATTATAATTTAATACATCTATTAGAACAGAAGTCTTTTTTAGGAAAAAGCAGGTTTTTAAAAATTATTTTTTGCAAGTTTTCTAGGGGGTGTCAGGGCTTCTATTTAAGAACAGATGCATGAGTGAATTACACCTAAATTAAGAGTCCTTAGAGGATCCAGGATAGAAAATTATTTCCTGATAAGGTCTAAAGTTCTGATTCTATTTATATAATGTTTTGCCAAAGGTAAGTTGTCTTCCTAACAAGACGCTTCCATTAGCTAAGCAACATGTAAAGGAGTAACATATATTTTCAATCATTTCACATGAAAATTCACATGGCTTCCAGGAAGGAAAGATGCAAGAAGAATATTTCCCTTAGATAGCTTACTCTGCTAGAACCCTTCTAAGCACCAGTGAAATAGGGATTTAAATAGAATTTTAAAAAATGATTATAAACTAGAGTCTCTTTTAACATACACTTTGAAAGTCAACTGACTAATTGATTTCATGTTACATTCAGTTTTAAGCACAATAATATCACTACTTCAGAATTATATAGTTCATCAGAAAGATCCATCGAAAGCAACTCCACACAAATAGGGGTAACAGTGTACAACTCTGTCAGTAAACTCTAGTGGACTTAGATGGTGAAATTTAATACGCATATCTCTGGCTGAAATGGCTACAGTATAATATTTTTATCCCATTCATTGTGTATGTCAAATTTAGATTTATACATCAAAACTTCCAAGAGTTGGTTTCTAAAGATCATCATGGCCCAATCTGAAAAGCTCAAAAAATAAAAAATATATAACTTATTATTAATAATAGAAAGTGTATTATAGGCCATGGTATTAGTTTTCTATCACTGCTGCAATAAATACCACAAATGTAGCAACTTAAAATAATACGATTTTTTTTTCTCAGTTCTGTGGTCAGAAATCTCGGTTGGCTCAGCTAGTTTCTCTGCTGTAGGTTTCACAAAGCCCAAATCAAGTTGTTGACTGGCTAGTTTCTTATCAGGAGGCTCTGGGAAGCCTCTGGAGGCTCTTCTTTCAGGTTCATTCAGCTATTGGTAGAATCCAGTTCTTCGCAGCTATAAGACTGATAACCCTCTTTCCCTGCTGGCTGTCATCTAGGGGCTGACCTTAGTTCCTAGAGGCCTCTCTCTGTTTCTTGTACATGGGTCCTTACTTATCAGAGCTAGCAACAGCATGTCAAATCCTTCTCCTGTGTGGAATATCTCTAACTTCTCCTTCTACCAAATTTCTTTTTTGCTTCCAGCCAGAGAAAGTTCTTGGTTGTTAAGGGCTCATGTGACCACATTGTGCCTACCTGAATAATCCAGGATAATCTTCCTGTTTTAAGGTTTCTTAACATTAATTACATTTGCAAATTCCCCTCTGCCAGGTAGTGTAAAATATTCACAGATTCCAGGGATTAGGGCATGGATATCTTTGGGGGGGGCGCCTTATTCTGCTTCCCACACCCACCAAAAATAAAAGAAAGTTGCAAAATCACAAAACAGAAGATCTATGAAAGGGGTGCCATACATGATATTCGATTAAAAAATATATTCTGAAGGAAAAGGAAAAATATATTGTGACATGTCCAAACTAGAATATTATGTGGTTAAAAAAAAGTCCTGTCTTTAAAGTGTATCTAATGATATCAGAGATGTATACAATATAATTTAAGCAAAACCAACACAAAACTATATTTACTGTATAATGATCCATATTTTACATATATGGATATACACACATATATGCACAGATATTTATGTCTCTTTATTTAATGCATATACCTATATATGTATATGCATAACTATATTCATATGTGCATACTTTAGGTGGTACACATGATATCTTTATATACCAAAACATACCGAAAAATTACCAGGGCAACCTCTGAGTAATGATATACTTTCTTCTTCATATGTTCTGTGAAATCATATTTTCCAAAACATTATAATCAGAAAAAAAATGCCATGTTTAAAAGAAGAATGATATCATGCATGATTTCTCACATAAAACTGAATATTCTAGCAAGTGAATCCAATGAGTCTCATACTCCGAATAGATTTCAGTTTATCACGAATTAACCATAAAAGGAGATCTGGTGCACTGAGATAGGGGTGGGAGTAGGGAGGATGATTCTTACCTTATTGACAGATCGATCACAGAAAATAATTGAAGGTTCACAGAAATTTCTCTGCTAAATAAAACCTTTTCTGAGTTCCCTTCCCTCTAACCTGCAGCATGAAAAATTAGTACTTTTTGTTTGTTTTTTTTCTGTATCTTAATTTTATAGGTAAAGAACTCTAAGAGAGATTGTAAATCAGGATCTCTAGAGCTGTTGCGAATCCCCATGTAGACATCCAAGGGTCTTACATCACGAGATCCCCTGAAGCAACATCACTGTCCTTCTCCCTTGGTGAGAGACAAATCAAACTAAGGAAGCAATGATCCTGCTCTCACCCTGGATGTCAAGTAACTCTATGCTATGAGTTGGGGGAAAGAGGTACAGCCCTTTGACAACAAAGAATATTTACCTGTGCTCCTCATACATTCCCAATGCCAAAAACATCTCAAATGGATTTCTACTTCCTACCATCTTTTTCTTAGAACAGTAAATCACTGCCAAGACAGTTGAGCTCATTTCTAAGCTCTATTCCATGCCTTCACATTTTGTTAATATCAAAGAGGCTGCTTTAAGTGGGGAACACTGACATACGTCATTACATAGGGTTATTACTGTCGCTGCTCCATTTTTCTCAATATCATCAAGAAGGCAATCACTCCCCTTTGGTCTCAATGGTGCTCTTCTTTACAGAAGGGAAAAGTTAGCACTCCTGCAAACCCATAATTGGAGAAAAGGTTTTCACCAGAGGTTGAGTGCTTTTAGATATGAGAGACAGGCCACATGCCACTAAGACTCAAAAATAGCACAATAAAGGAAGAGAGGATTAAATTGTTCTCCATCTTTCCCTAGGAAACCTGACCCACAGAATTGTGCTGATAAAACCTTCACTTTATATATTGACTTTTGCTCATTCAACCTTCAAGAGAGGTAATCACTGCACAGAAATTACTCTCTTATTAGAATGTATTGCGACAAATTGGAAATGGTGTCTTGGTCACATGCTACAAACTGGAGGCTTGAGACTCAGCTGCCTGTCAGTCAGTGGTGTGGAAGTCTACAGCAACAGGCTGCGGAGGAACACCTGGCTTTGAAAATAGGAGAGCCAAGGCAAGACTGGAAATGACATCTATGAACAGAAAAGAGTCCCAAGATAGGAGAGTGAGTCTGACGTCATGAATGTCACATTTGGGTTCTGCATTGTGATGCATTTGATGCTTGGGAATGCAAACCAAAAGGCCTTCCTTCAAAAGAGGATGTGACACAACTGAATTATTTCCATAATAATCCACCTGCATGACAGTTCCTTAGCACCTTGCCTTGCCTCTTTGGTCAGCCCCTGCCAGCTTTAATATCTGATATTCCCTGATAGTTAGCATGGTGTGCCATTCCCCACCCAAATTTGCATCTTGTACTATTATTTTGATATCCAACTATGTCCCAATCCTGACTCTAGGCTTGTTCCCTCAAAAGTAGGATTTGGCATCCTCCCTATGTTGCCTTTGGTATTTCTTTATGAACTCTGCCTTATTTTTGGCCTTGCTGACATTGTGATACAGGCAGCCAGAGGTACTTTCCTCTGAGGGTCAAGGCAATACCAAGGGAATACACTGCTGGAACATGTAGCCAAGACTGATTGGATACTTTTCTAATTTCTCCACTTCACATTATATCTGTCTCTGGTTGTACCTGTATTGCTCTAGAACAAGTCCTGGAAAAAGGAGTATTTCCATCACCTCATTTTATGGACTGATGGGTCTCATACTTTCGTGTACATGAGAATGACCTGGAAAAATTATTTTAAAAGTTGCTTCCAGGACCCATTACCTAAATATTCTGACTTTATAAGTCTGGGATGGTACCACCAAATTGTATTTTAGTGAAGTGTCGGCATATTGAGAAGCACTGCTGTAAACAGTATGAGAAAGGAAGAAAAGAGGGGTCCTAGAAACTTGGAGGGAAATGAAAACACTCTCTGGGATGTAAAATATGAGACCATCACCTAATGTGTCAGAGCACTGATAGCCAAAATCCTGTCTTCTGCCTGTGTTTAGATGTTCCATGTGTCCCCCCTTCAGGGAAAGAACAAGGTGACTAGAGAGCAGGAGTATTTTTTTCCATGACAGTTGTATTTCTTACTGGCATTCTCCCTTACAGTCTATCTCTGTGAGGCCAAGCTGTGTGAGCCCGCTCTTTGAGATAGATCTGTTTGTGGCAGGCTGGTAAGTTGATATCAGGCCTTCAGACTGCAGAGAACAACAGAGCCTAGACCACAGTAAATAGAGCAAGACGATGAATGCCACCTTCTGCGGACTCTAAGGCAGTAGACCTGCCCCAGGGAGTTACCCACTGTATTGCTACACTGGGGTCTCTATGCTTGATCTTCTACAATGGCTTTAAAAATTGAATTAGCGGTCGCTTTGTCATCTATGAGCTTTTGAGAGCAGAGACCATGTCTCATCCATCTTTTTGTCTTCAGAACGTAGCACAGTGTTCAGTAAATGTTGAATAAATGACTGGATAAAGGAAGGAAATCACCAAGAAGATGATAGATAGATAGATAGATAGATAGGTAGATAAACTAGATAACTATGTATACATATATGTATATGTATACACATTTATGAGAGAGAGAAAGAGAGAGAGAAGATACTAGTGCTTTAGGAAGAAATGACCTCATTCTCTACTCTATTCCATCTGAATTACCCCAGACTAAATACAGCTTTTCATTACTCTTCAATTGTATTTAGTCACATAAATATACGCCCCCCACACACAACAGTCTGCAAAAATAGGACATTTGGCTTATACCATGAAGAAACCCTTCTACATATTTATATTTATTATTTTCTAAATCTCTTTTATTTCTTCTTTAGAAACCCAGTGATGAGTTAGTGTTAACGTGCTCAGAACAGAACTGCTTTTTGAAGACTAATATATGTTCTGTTGAAAGAACTGCTTCTGGTGTCTAAGAATAATTAACGACACACTTTAATTTATGAACGTCTGTGCTCAAAGGTCTTTCATCCGTGGGAGGGAGAGGGAGAGAAAGAGAGACTGAGAAGCTAATGGAGAACATTCCTGTCCTTGTGCTTGGCTCTGGGGGACCGTCCAGAAGCAGCACTGAAGAGACAAGAGGAATCACGGCTGAGCTCGATTTTACATATGTGCCTTATCAATTGGCAACCTCCATATTTTAGGTCTTAGACAACCCTCTCTCCCCGCCAATGGCTATGATTTAAGAATAACAATGTGACATGAACGCGGAGATGAGAGGATGCGTGAATAAGAAAAAGGATGGTGGTGAATAATTAAAAGGTGGGGGGAGAGGAGGAGGAGAAAGAAAGTGACTCATGGGGGAGCAAAATGTATTCCTCTTTCCTTTGTCTTTTCCATGCACTGTACCTCTCAACCAGGAAAGCAGATGTCCTGACTCTCAAAGGAAATAAAGGTGGCAATTAAATACTGACAAGAAGAATAATAAAAATAAAAAGGAAGAAAAGAACAGTGAGGAAAGACTGCCTCCACCAAGTCTATACAGTGATTCTGACAAACTTCTCCCCATGTATCAATGTGTGGAGAGTCAGAGGGTTCAACTTTTAGGACCTGGGCAGTGGGTTTTCGAATCATCCAACAAATGGGTCTAGTTTTTCTCCACAACCTCTATGCTTGTCCTGCCTTCCACTCCCCAGCATCCCTAGGAGTCAGCTGCTTGTGTTCCATGAACTCACATGTCCCCCTGCAGTGGTTCCATGAGGCCAGTCCTGCTAACCAGATCAGCCCCAGCCTCGTGACAGCAGTCTCCCCTCCATCGCCAATGGCTTTGGTCAAGGCTCCCATGGTCTCTGGCTGTCTTTGGATACTGTGCTACCCTATCCCTCAGTCAGCCCCCACTAGGTACCATCTCCACTCTTCCCTAGGTTCTCAATGCTGCTAGGGGAAAAATGCCAAACCAAAAACACCTGCCTGGTCTTGAAGGACACTTATTTCAACTTCCACTTCTCAGTAAGACCTGTGTTCTAAGCAGCCTCCAATAATGCTTCAGGCAGCTCTTCTCAACAACCCGCTCCCCCCGACCCCAGAACCTCGAAAGACGCCTTGGCCCTCTCTGTGCCCTGGACCTCCAAAGATGACAATCTTTTCTCCTACCTATATGGGAAAAATCAAGACCCTGGCATAAGCATTCAAGAAGTTGCCCTTATTTCCCATCTGCCCAGTTTCATATCCTTTGTCTCCAAAACAGAGGATGAAATGCCCCCTCCTCCTCTCTAATTCAACCCTCTGCCCACCTACGACACCACATTCCTGCCTAGCCCCGTCTCCCTCTACCTAGCCAGTCACCGCTTCCACCCAGTCACTCTCTCCCACAAGCTTCTGGTTAACAATAATTTCATTCCTTCCTACTATGAGCAGGCCTCTGAGTGGCCGGAATGGCCTCTTCTCTAACTTCATCATTAGCCTGGATTAGTCTGCCTCTTGTCCTCACTAGGGTATTGAGTTCACCACTGAACCCCACTCCCACCCCCCGATTCCTGCCACCTTTTGCCAGAACTAATAGTGATCATTATTTCTCTTATATTTGACACCGTTAAAATGCTATCCACCCCTTGAGGCCTGGTGCAGTGTTTTTCCTCCTTGATTCCTCCCCACCTTCTCTCCCTTAGCTGCGTCTATTACAGCCTCTCCATGGCCCCTCAGCACTCGTGCCTCAGTGCTCTGCCTGCGTTTTTTACTGGCTGGACTGTAAGCACCCAGAGGGTGGGGACTACATCAGAGATAAGGTACACTGCTTTCTGCAGAATAGATATCAATATTTAAGAGCAAACTGTGTGTAGCGTTTCTTTCCTGAACTTTCCTTCTTGGCTATTCTGGTTTCCTTCTCCCTCTGATAGAGGATCTGCCTCCTACACTGGGTCCTTTTCTCCCTCCTTCTCAACAGGATCATCCAGATACTCAATATTGACCCTCTTGCTCTTTTTAATATCTCACTTCTCTCAGAGATCACACACTTTCTCATCATAGTATCCACTTAATATTCCTTCTGAGATGTCTTGCTATCCTACTGAATGCAACAGGCCTACAACTAAAGTCAACATTCCTTCTTCCTTCGGCAAAATCCTGTCACTACAGATCTCCTTTCAACTGTCCTGTACCCCAGGGTCTCCAGTTATGTTTTATGTTACTCTTTATGTTATGTTACTTTATGTTACTCTTGTTCAAACCTAGCAGTTACCTTTGAGGAAGTCCTCTCCTTCACCACACCACTCCCCCACTAGTCACTTGCAAATTGTGAAATGTATTTCCTTTCTCTAAATAGCCATGAATCCATGTCTTTCGATTTTCACTCTCAAAAGATACCCTCTCCATGCCCTGGACCTCAAAAGATGACAATCTTTCCTCCTACATGTATAGGAAAATCAAGACCATGCCATAGGCGTTCAAAAAGTTGCCCTTGGGCTTCCCTGGTGGCGCAGTGGTTGAGAGTCCGCCTGCTGATGCAGGGGACATGGGTTCGTGCCCCAGTCCGGGAGGATCCCACATGCCGCGGAGCGGCTGGGCCCGTGAGCCATGGCCACTGAGCCTGCATGTCTGGAGCCTGTGCTCCGCAATGGGAGAGGCCACAACAGTGAGAGGCCCGCGTACCGCAAAAAAAAAAAAAAAAGTTGCCCTTATTTCCCTATCTGCCAATTTCATACCCTTTATTTCCAAAACAGAGGATGAAATGCCCTCTCCTCCTGGTCCAGGCCCTCCTCTTTCTGTGCTAGATTATAGCGACAGTGTCCTCTACTCTATCCTTGCTCTTCCTTTTCCCACTTCTCATTGCAATAACCATCTTCAATCACCATTTCTCATAAACTCTGCCCCAGATTTAAAACACTCAGGGGTTCTCTGTTTCTTACAAGTCTAACATCCTCTGCCACATTAGGTGCAGACTTGGAAATAAGCAACGTTATTTTATTGCTGCCCAATTTCTGACTACTTCCAACATCACCTTCTGGTCAACCTGGTTTCTTCCTGAGTCAGACACGTGCAAAGCACATCGTTATCTCAGGGCCTTTGGAGTCACAGAGCCTTGGATTCAAATGCTGCCTTTTCCCTTTCGTAGCTGTGACCTTGAGCCTCGGATTGCTCATTTGTAAAATGCAGACAATCACATCACAACTAAATGGTTAGGTCCTCATGTTCCTTCTCTAACATTACAGCTCTCAGCACAGACCTGAGCACAGCACAGGTGCTCAGTAACCTCGGGCAGCTGTCAATCGTGCTTAGCTCACCAATGAGAAATGACCTCAACAATAAAGAGAAGTAGGATCAAATATAGGGATGAGAGGGACATAGCTAGAAGGGTGAAGCAGAATCTTTATGGAGATTTTAAAAAATAAAAGGCTTGAAAAGTAAAAGGCTCTCTAGTAGTCCTGGTGTGAAGGCCCCAAGTAGCAAAGGCTTACATTAAAGTAGCACGAAATGAGTCAAAGGAAAGTTTTCAGTGTTTTGTGAGAAATTCAGAGGGACATCAGAGAGGCCATGCTGTCATCTGTTTTCTACCTTTCAATTTTATTCTTCTTGCCCCTTTGCGGGGAGTAGGACTGTTTTCTGCATCTGTCTCTTTAGCTTCAAATGAGGTAAGGACAACGCTATGACAAAGGAGAGTGCTACCTCTCTGCTTTCTGTTTTCCACAGCTTTTAAGCCTATAATTCTGTTCTTGATCACTGCATAATTACCTTCATTATATTAGATCATCATATTATCCTCACTTCATAAATGAGGAAACTGAGGTTCAGAAAGATTGTGACTCACCTCCTTAAAAAGTCCTCTTAAGGTATTAATGTGATTAAATGCCTGTTCCTACAATAGGCCAATTGTAAGAAGCTCTTGCTTCAAGTTTCTGTGACAGATATGTATTACAGAAAATCACTATGAGTAAAAGCATCCAGATTTGACGGTCGTAGGTATTACCTACTTTGTCCCCTGGAAACATAAAGTTCTTTCTGTTGGTGTGTTTGAAATGGAAGGAGTCAGGACCATATTTGGGGGTAATATCTTCCATATTTTCCATATTATATCTGCCTCTAAAATATGTAACTGTGCTGCCTCAGCCGTGATGAACTGAGCGTTCTTGAATGTAGATCTCCAGGGAGAGGAGCTGACAAGAAATTTAGAAAGACCCAGGCCAGAAAATTAAACTTTTCAGGTTTGACCTCAAGAGATTAACCAGTTGCCTAATGTCCAAGATTCTAGAAGGTCTGAAGTTGTTTATTAACAATAGACTCTGATCTTTGTGGTAAGACATGGCAATAGGTTACGAATATGCAGAAAGTGGTAATATTTGGCATCAGACTTACAGACAAACCTGAGTGCCACGGGCATCAATCACTTTAAAGCAGGACCACAGGGAGAAAAATGGAGGGCCCAGATCCTACAGAAAGGGGCCTGGGAAGAATTAGGGAGGTTATCAAGGCCCCAGGGAGAGAGCTTATGCTCAGAAAGGTTTCAGTAAAAGAAAAGAAACTGCCATGTGAATTAAGAAACTGAGGAACATTAATAATAGGATTTTTACCGAGGACTATGAGCCAGGCACTGATTTAGGCATTTTGTATGAAAATATAAAAGAATTCTTCCATTCAGTCATTCTGTAAAAACAGTATGATAATCCTCATTTACATGAAGTAAATTTTTAAGAGCCTCACCTTACAGGGAATTTTAGTAAAATAAGGATAAAAAATTACCTACCTCAGATGGTTCTCATAAGGATTGCAAAAGGATTCTCATAAGGATTCTCCATATAATGAAAAATTTCAAAGAATGCCTGGCACATATTAAGCAGCGAATGAATGCTAACTCCTACTTGCTATAAAAATAAGTACATATTTGGCCTTCCCTGGTGGCGCAGTGGTTGAGAGTCCGCCTGCCGATGCAGGGGACACGGGTTCGTGCCCCGGTCCGGGAAGATCCCACATGCCGTGGAGCGGCTGGGCCCGTGAGCCATGGCTGCTGAGCCTGCGCATCCGGAGCCTGTGCTCCGCAACGGGAGAGGCCACAACAGTGAGAGGCCCGCGTACCGCAAAAAAAAAAAAAAAAAAAAAGTACATATTAATAATAAAAGAAATTGTAATACAAAATTCTTAAGTAACTTGCTCAAGGTTGCACAACCATTAATTGGTTCGAGTCAAGCTATGAACCCATCTCTATCTGGTTCTAAATGCTGAGCTTGTCAACACTGGGCAATAGAGGCACACATAGTGTCAGATTGGTTGGGGCAGTGAAGCAGTTGTTGTAGCTTGGTGGACATGGAGCCTAGAGGATCATCCAGGCACATAGTAAATAGGAGTTTGAGCATCAAGATATCTGGGCTCTAATCATATTTCAAGATGGTGTTCCTAACAACAATGAGATGTGGTCAGGCTAGGTTCTGAGTCTGTGAACGGCAGACTTGCTGGGTGAACTATGGCAGCATTTGTAGCTAAGGGGACATAAACCACTGAAAACTGTCTGAAAGCTACATGGAGAAAAGGAAGATAGTGGTTCCAGACTTCTTGTAGGTAGTCATGGATGAGAGGTTTGGAATATGTTATCAGATACTTTCATGTATTCAAAAGTAAATTCTTTAAACCAGACTTTATAAATGATTACCAGGTGCAGATGTTGACACACCCCTGGTCTACTGTCCAGTCTTCAGTCTTGCATTAACTAGTAGGCACAGTAATGACCATTGCTATGGCTGCCCATTAACCCCTACTGAGTTTATAGTTTATGATGTTACATGATTTAAGTTCTGTCTATAAAATTTTGTATACAGCTTTGCAAATGCTTAGTTTGATCTATGTCTATGGATATGTTTAATACAACATTGTACCTGATCTGCTGAAGATTTTTCTGTCATTAATTATGAGAGTTAAGGTGCTATACAGAAGGAGGTAGCTCTACCACTTTGGCTTGGAAAGGGCCAGAGATATGAGTGGGTATAAATCAGGCATTTCAACAACCCAGAAATATGTTTAAAACATCCCCAAATGCAAAAGGGTTGCTCTGCATATTTTACCTACCCATTCTATAAGGTGGTAAACACAAAATAAGGAATTCAATAAAGAAAGAAAGCAGGTGCAAACAATTCTGTGAGTGTTGATACTCATTTTTTTTTTTCACTGAAAGTGATCCTTGCCCAAGTTCTTTTGAGATGGAAGTTTAAAAAGTGACAATCAAATAAAAAAAGAAAAAACATCTTCCATCACCACCCATGGAACTTAACAGACTATGAATAACTTAAATAAATATTAAAAACTTGCAAAACTGTATTCTTATACCAAATTAGACAAAAGTTGAATTGTTTCAGACAAAGAGTTTTTCTTTTTTGCTTTTTTAATCTTGACAAACCACTATTATATCAGGTGAACATTGCAGCAAGTAATGATATTTAAAATTAAGGAAACTTTTCCATTTCACTGATGCCAATTTTAACATTTACAATGGGTCTTTTTGCCATTCTAATTATTTTTCTCATTCTATTAATGCTTTTTGTATAGGATTATATTGGTTCCTCTTCTAATGATCACTAACACTTCATTTGGAGTTGTAGCACTTCATTAATCTTGATTACTTACAATTAATCAAAAAATTCTTTTCTTCACAGAAATGTTTATCTATATGTAAGTTATGAATACCCAATTAAATTTATGTTATCTTGTTTTTTGTTTATTTTTTTGAAAATCTGGAAACTGAATACGTTTCCTCATCTGAGAGATCATATAACTTAGCATTTAAAATCTTTGACTCTGGAGTCAGACTATTCAGATTCAAAGCCAGTTCTTCCTCTTTATAGCTGAATATGATGGAGAAAGTTACTTCTTTGTTCCTTTTTATCTTAACCTATAAAGCTAGAATCATAATAATAATACCTAACTCAAGAGTAATTATAAGTATTTAATAAAATATGTGTAAAACAGTTATAACAGGACCAGGCACATAATGAATATTCATAAGGTTAGACTTTTTATTATTTGTAAAATAGAAATAATTAGTAAATTGTGGTGTGCATTAACCTTTAGAATCAGACAGCCAGAGTTTTAATTCTTAGTCTTTGTTCCACTAACTGCATGGTATCATCCAAGTTATTTAACTCCGTTTGCTTCACTTTTCTTAGATTTAGATTTAGGTAGATATAGATATAAGATAATAACACCACCTCTCAACTTTGCTGGGAGAATTAAACCAAGAAAATGATTAACAGAGTTAGCACTTAGTATATATTTTGTATTTGATTTAAATGGAAAAACATCTTTTTTAAAATTCTATATAAAGCTAAAAATTATATGAAATGCTGTCTGGAAATCATCTATAATATTTTGACTTAGATATTTTCCTTGTGATAGAGATAAAAAGCCTGTAACATATTTAGGATCCATTCATCCATTCATTCTTTAAAAAATACTAGAATGGCTAATATATACTAGCCATTGTGCTAACAACCGGAAATAAGTATTAAAAGGCAGAGACCCCAGCTTCCAGGGAGTTCTATGACCAGTAAGTGAGGAAGGCAACTAAATAACAGGTAATGAGGCAACTGCCTACGTGCTGTGATGGAGGCATTTCTGGGGGGTAACAGAAGAGCAGAGGCGGAGCAAGAAACGCCTGTTATACATGTGGAATCTGAGCAGATTCTGGAAAGAGTAGGTGTTAGCTACCCAACAAATAGAGAAAGAATATTCTGGTTAGAGGGAACAACTTACAGAAAAGACCAAAAAAGTTCATCTAGGGGACTTGTATGAGTTGCTTTGAGTTTAAGAAGGGTTCTCAGGTAGAATGGCAAAGTGGCCAGAAGGGAACAAAATATGGAGACAGAAAGTCTGGTTAGGAGGTTGTTAAAGACATCAAAGTGGCAAATGATTGAGCTCAAATTAAGGGTATTTGTTCCAATTTATATTTATACCCACATTAACATATTTACTATAACAAAATTGGAGACACGTCTAAATAAGTTGTTTCACATGCTCTTATAAGACTTTTTCAAGTGTTGGCAAATATTCTTCAGAATTTCTAAAACTCATTTCATGCTATCCAGATCTAAGGAATACTAGCTTGACTGCTATGACGTATACAGAGTGGTTATGCAACCGAATGCCCAACTCTGAAGGATCTAGACATGGACCTTGCCTTCAGGGCATTTATAGTCCAGAAGAAAACACAGACTAGGAAACAGTGCATTACGTTTCAGTGCTCTGAGTGCTCTGTGGTGGCAGAAGGAGCTGCTGAGGAAGCAGGTAAGAGGATGGCCTCCCCTACGCATGGAATCCAGAGAAGACTCTGTGCAGTGATGAAATTCATAATCAGCCAAAGATGAGTAGGATCTAGCCTGAGGAGGCCAAGCAAAGAAAAGCATCACAGGCAAACTCGGATGTGAAGGTCCAAAGGACAGAGGACTTAGCCCCTTCTAGGAAAAGGCAAGAGTTCAGTGTATCTGGAGCTTAGCATGTGAGGAAGGGGATGTACAGAAGTCAAGACTGGAAAAGAAAGACGGAGCCACCATCACCAAAGGCCCAGACATCACACTAAAGTATTTGGACATGGACAGATTTTGAGTTGAAATAATACCATACTGGCTACCCTTGTAGAGAAAGGAAATAGTAAATCTCTGGGTATGCCAGGTATCTAAGCAGAAAACTAAGTTCCCAGACTAGACTATGATCCCAGAGAGGTAAACATGCTACATTTTCTGAAGGATTCCCAAGAGCCAGCATAGGGGCTGCCAATAACAGGCACTCGAGTCAGATTTTCAAATGATTGAATGGGTGACAAGAAATTAAATGTCTAGTGGGAAGCTCAATTTCCATAATCTAACTAATTTTCTATTCCTGGATAGTACTTTCTAATTTCTCTCCTAATTGAAATAATGCTGAAATGAATACCTCTGTTTAAATCTTCAGCTACATTTATATTTTACTTAAAATTTAGCAATAGAATTACTGTAAAGAGTATGAATATTTTTAAGACTCACAAAATCTGCTGTAAAGAAAGGATATTCCAAATATGCTCTAACAATCAAATACTTGAACATGTATGTTTCCTCGCATCTTCAGCACACTTGGATTATCCATGAGTTTGATGATGATTTGCAATTATTGCATGAAATACTGGGGAGGAGCTTGTATTTTCATTATCTATTTATATTTCTTTTGTTAAATCCCTGAAATCATGTCCTTTGCCCAGTTAAAAGCATGTTTATTGATTTTCCTTTTCCTTTTAATTTGAAATGAATATATTCAGGTTATGGATTTACCTGTGAGTTAATTTTGGCTAAGTCTTAGAAATTGATTTACTATTTTAATGTCATTTTCTTCTACAGAGATGGGTAGTGCTGTCTTTGGTAGTGTGAAATCAATATATCTTTTCCTCAGGGCAGTATAGTATTATGGAATTATAAGCACTTTTTATAAATTAATAACATCATCTCTTTGTCTTGTATGTTCAAATTCATTTCCTATTTGACATTTGCCTTTACTTTTACTCACAGAAATTTCTGACATCCATTTATTTTTTGCTTTAAAATTTTATTTTTCCTGCTTTCCATAGCATCTTTAGTTTTTTGACTTCATGAGATTAACGTGCCATGTATTACAATTCATTTTTACTTTGTAATAAAAACATTTAAGCTATGGTTTTCCTATGAGTCAATTTTGGCTAAAGCTTTTAGGTTAATTTGCTGGTTTTTAAAAATTATAATTATGTTCCCAGTATATATGTAGTACACTGCTTAATGCCTAGAGTTAGCATTCAAGGCCAAGTCCAAGAATTCAAATTCTGGGGACTTCCCTGGTGGCGCAGTGGTTAAGAATCTGCCTGCCAGTTCAGGGGACACAGGTTCGTTCCCTGGTCCGGGAAGATCCCACATGCTGTGGAGCAACTAAGCCCGTGCACCACAGCTACTGAGCCTGTGCTCTAGAACCCGCGAGCCACAACTACTGAAGCCTGAGTGCCTAGAGCTCATGCTCCACCGCAATGAGAAGCCCGTGCACCATGACGAGAAGTAGTGGCCGCTCACCACAACTAGAGGAAGCCTGCACACAGCAACGAAGACCCAACTCAGCCAAAAATAAGTAATAAATGAAATTTAAAAAAAATTCAAATTCTGGTCTCTCAACAGCTGTGTGACAAACAGGTAGTTCCTTATTCTTTCTATACCTTCATTTTCTCATCTGAAAAATAATACAGTAATACCTACCTCATAGAATATGCAAATATTTATGAAGGACCTGGCACACTGAGGCGCTGATCTAGATGTTGGGAGTACAGTAACAAAGAAACTAGGCAACATCCCTGCCATCATGGAGCTTACATTCTCCTGGGGAATGGACAGCAAACCAATGAACGCACAAATACATCATGTAATGTCAGGGGGATGATTAGTGCTCAGAATAAAAATCAATCATGGCAAGGAGATAAGATGGGGCCAATGAGCTGCAATTTTAAATAACTTGTTGTGAGTTTATAATATATCACATGACTAAAGTAGTTTTTTCCAGGGTCTGGCATATAATGAATGCTTAACAAATACTAGCAATTATTAATTACAATTTAACTTTCCTCTTAAACTCACAAGTTATTCATACAAGTATTTTGTCAGTGTGTTTGCTTTAATTCCAAATGACAAGATTATATCCACAGGCTTTTTAAAAATTTTTTGTTTATTTGTTTGCTTCTTTTAAGCAGAAAATCTGACCCACTTACTTTATGCATTTTTGATTATTTTCTGTGGCTTAACACAGAAATTGTTTTAAAAATAGATTGGAGGCTATGAAGTTTATATTTTCTATCTAGAGATGATAAAATTAGATATCTATTTTTATCTATCAAATTACCCTCATTACATTATTACGATCATCATCCTTTATTGTTCTTTGTTGGTCTATAAAGAACTTACACAGATATGCAATTGCCAACTTCTCTTTATCTAATAGTTTTTGATTTATACATTTTGATATAATGATACTTAGGACATAAATCTTTATGACTCATGTCTTTACTGGGGATTGTGTCATTTATCAGAGTAAAATGACATTCTGTGTCAACTTCATTGCCTTTGTTTTGGGTTTGATATCTAGTGAGAACTACTTTTAGAGTTTTGGCTGTTGAAAAACTAACACGAGGCTGTTAAAGGAATGAATAACTCTCCTTTTTCTTTGTTTAAATTTTAAGATGTTCTCTTTTTTTCAAGTTTGTCTGATTTTGATTTATAGTTTTATCTTTTAAAGTTCCATTATGTTTTAAGTGCATCTTTTTAAAGCAGCATATGGTTTTATTTAGGTTTTTAATATAATTGAGTCTTTTTAAAAATGTAACATTAACTTATTTTCATTTATCATTAAAATTGATAAATTTGTTTTTTTTTCATTCATCTTGTTCTAAGTTGGCTGACTTTTTTTTAATGGAAGGTTTTTTTGTACTGTATTGGCTCTATCTGTTGCTGTGTTTATATTAATTATTTGTGCATTGGGATGTTTTAAATCTGTTTTTAAATTCGACTAATGCTTACTTTTAAGTAAGAACACACACATGCATGTGCGCACGCACTCACATATTTTTGTATAATCGCTGTCATGAAATAACCCATATTTATTCTTTACCCCTCAGGCTCTTTTTGTTCTGTCTTCTGCTCCAGTAATAACCTAACCTCTGCAGCATTCTTTAGCCCAGTGTGTGCTAAATGTAGGAAGGCATGCTATCTTAGTCTAACAGATACCATAATAACGACCATTTCTCTATAACAAATTTGCTTCCATGTCCCAGACGCCTGCTAATACCAGAAATTTGCTTATCTGATTAAAATGTATCAGCTTGGAGCAGACATTCAATAACAGTGCTTATTAGGCCCACATATATACCAAATGACCATGACTGCAAGAAAGCATATAGATATTATTTACTGCAGAGTGACAACCAGTAAGTTATTTGAGTTGCTCTATTACATAGCTCCCTAGCATCTCCCTGTACCACCTGAACATGCTGATGGTGGACTCAGCTCAAAAGCTGCTCAAGAAGGTAAATTTTATTGAATAAATATTGTCAATAGAATGTACTACCTTCACAGACCCTCTCCCCAACAATTAATTTTATGTCCAGTTATCTACAATCCAACTTATTAGCAACTCCTGCCTGATACAACCAACAAAAAATAGCTTAAATCATATTTGTACACACATGACTCATATTTCCACTCTTTCCATCCCTTTTAAATAATCAATATTTGGGCATCACCTAGTTAAATTCTAGATAAATACAATCTAAATCCAAGTCAGTAAGAATAATGTTGACCAAGACAAATATAAGACAGTGTTCTGAGCCAAACCACAAGAAATCCACCTCCAGGTGGATGATAATCCATTAATCAACATGTTTCAGGTAATATAGTTGTTCACCGTATTTTTAAATTCACCAAACTGTGATCAGGGAGGCATAAGAGTCACTAAGAGCTAAAAATCTACTTATTATATGATTACCTTACAAGTTTTATCCAACTCTCTCTGGATACAAATTTCATCATATGTAGTGTGGTATTCAATGAGAATACTTTTTCCAGCACATGTGCTGTGGTATTTCTAGTATTTTCATAGAAAAAGTAACCTAGAATCCTTCTTGGAGAAACAAAAATGAAGCACATTGGTCTGAGTCTGTTGAGAGCCAAGGACTTTCAAATGAAGAAAGGTTAACCCCTAGTTTCTAAAGAGGTGCTCACATGAGGGACGGGGGGACTCATTCTGAAGTAAGATGGAGTCAAGGAATCTGAGTATGGTCTTAGAACAGAAGTTGAATTTGTCAGGAAAAGATGACTTTTCCATGATTTTGTATAACAGCAGTGAATCAGGTACTGGAACATGTTCTAATATGCCTTATAGTAAAAGATGCAAAAAAAACTAAGAGAGTAAAGTTCAATTTAAAAAACTAATTCTGGAAGTACTGAACTAGCACCCTAGCCCCCTTTCTAGTAGCCTAAGAAGGACCATAACAGTGCTGGTGATGGGGCTTTCTTGTATCTCAGTATGACAACAGACCATGTTAATGAAGAAAGGAGGACCCAAAGCCTCAAAAGACCTATAATACCCAACAAGAAGAGCCACTGGGTATCCTAGGACATAGGGTTGCCAGAGCAAATACAGAGCAGTCAGTTAAATTTGAATTTCAGATAATAAGTAATTATTAGTATTAGTATGTTCTGTGCAATTCATTGTTCATCTGAAATTCAAATTTAACTGGCATCCTGTATTTTTTTATTTACTAAATCTGGAGACCCTACTCAGGAAGTTTTGAGAGAAAGGGAGACCTCAAATAGCAGAGTTCTTATTATTCTTACAAATAAAAAATTATCAGTATTTTCATTACCTTGCATATTTCCAACATATATCCTAACTGTAATCATGCAGTTTGATTTATTCTGGAAAAGCAAGGTTCCCCCCACCCCCAACTGATATAATATTCTTAAATGCTTTTGAAATTCCCTTTTATTATGTTGAATTACTTATTCCCTCATCAATATCTTATTATAAGCACCACTTCCAGAACTTAAATCCATTGAGTTCTCACTGACATCAAATTCAAACTCCTTTAAAATATATGGTATATAAAGGAAGGAAATACTGGCTAAAATGACCAAATATGTAAGGGAAGACAGGAAGAAGGAAAAACATCTGGTAATTAAAAAAATAAGAAAACAATAAGTGTTTAAATCTGATCATTATAGTGTTTAGTTTCACTTGTGAGCAAATGAAAATTGACTAAACTCCCTACATTTGCATATTTAGCTCAATCCAAAGACTTTCATGGCTTCTTTCTAATTCTCACAGAGACTCATTCCCTTGTGGATTCCTCAGGCTTTAAGATGAATGTACCTGTTTATCTTGTCACTTGGACAATTTCAATTGAAAGGCCTTTTAACTGATGTCAGTAAGAAAACTACTGCTATTTGTAAAAAGAATTTGCGTGAGGCAGTTTGAAAGCTAGAGATATGTTTGTCCTGCCCACGCTTGCTCCAAAAGGAAAACAGTACCTTCCACTTTAAAAAAAGAAACAGTTAAACATGCTCAAAGATTCATAATGCAAATTGGTATGATGAGCACTCAAGTAAGTGTGTGTGTGCATGTGTATGTGTGTGTGTGTGTGTGTGTGTGTGTGTGTGTAGTGTAGGTCAAGGCATTAGACTCCTAGAGGTAGCTAGAAATACACAAAAAATCTCACTAAATGTCCCCAAGACAGAAGTGATAGACTCCTTTTTAAACCTCCATGCAGAGGCTCCTTAAGCCCTAAGTATAAGGAGGGAATAAAATGGCTGGATAGGGTCTCTTAAACTCCAGCCAGACAATTAATTTCCAGCCCTCACACCATAGATTTGACCTCAGAATGCTTGTCCTGTGTTGTGCTCCTGGCAAGACAAGCCCATCTGAAGTTTCAAAGAGCATCTGATAAGGATAAGGCCAGCTGGTTTGCCAGCTGCTGCTCCCCCGGGAAATGGAGGGAGATTTCCTGGCTACCCTGAACTACTACCATTTATGGTTATTAGTATATATATAGGAAAGAGTCTCCAAGATCCCAAGCTTGTCTCTTGGCAAAGTTGTCCACAATGCAGCAGTCCAGGTTTGGTTCTTTTTAGAGAGCACAGGGAATGTCAACACAGTTGGAGGTCAGCCGACTCTGACCTATGAAATTAGAGGTGCCCAGCATGCTGAGGGTCATACTCACAGGGGCAGAAACATGCTGTGAATTCAGGGCTTTGGAGCAGAAGGTAGCTATGCTGTGAATCCTGTTCACTAGATGTTTTTAGATTAATTCAACCATAGTTCTAAGGTCCCAATCCTAAGATCACAATGCTGAAAGGGTTGTTGAGACCTCCAGCTGCCTGATCACTTTACTTTTCAGAACTATTCTTTCCTTCACTGTAAAATAAAGAGGAAGGAGTTGATTAGGTGATCTCTAATGACCTTCCACCACTTTCTTAGCAAGGTGATGCATTTGGTAGCAGAAATCCTACTATACGGGGGCTAAACCACAGACAGAGGTTTATTTTTCTTCACATAATGATAGATATAAAAATTAGGTAGTAGAGGCTGATATAGAGGCTCCCCAGTGCCAAGAGTGAGCAGTATTCCAGTATTTCTGCTCAGTGAATGTCTTCTGATTTCACGCTTTTCATGTCCAATGATTGCACCTAGGCAGGAAGAAGGGCAAGAGACAGGTTCCTGCTGAGTGTTAGCCCCTTGTTAAGAGTTTACCTAAAAGCCCCACCCAAAACTGATATCTAACCAGCCATAAGTATGTAATAGATCCATCCCTAGCTGCAAGAGAGGTTGGAAAATATACATTTCTAATTAGGCACATGGCAACCCACATAAACAATGCATTCTCTTAGTAAGAAGGGAAAATAGATCCAAGCAGCATATGCTATAATCTCTAAGATTTTATATTTCTTTTTATTTTACTGCATGTATGCAATGCATCTTTTAAATCATTGAGAATAGAAAAAAAAAAAAAGGATTAAAATAAATTTTGTGAATAAATGGTCCCGGCAGCTTAGACATTGGTTATCCTGATTAGGAAGTATGGTTCTGGAATACTGAACTCCTGACCCTCCTAAAAGTTGTTCTGGGAAGTAAGTCACTGACACAATTTGTCACTTTCTAGACCAAATTTTTCTTACTCTTTCTTCTTTCCTTTCTATGATTATTCTCTCATCCTCTTTCCTTTCTTATCTCTCTTAGAGTTATGCTTGTCAGATAAACCTTTTGGGGGGAATTAAAAAAAATAACTTGCTCATTTACAACACCTAATTAATTGGCCCTGTCTTCTGTTTAAAACATCCTTCTTTTAATCTGCATTCACCTTTCCAAGACTGGAGAGCTTACATTCCTAAAAGTTATAATTTATAATTTCATTGTTTAATAGTGAAGCCTTTCCTCTATTCCATTATTTCACGGAGATTTCCTTCCTGTGTTCTTCACTGCTGTGGCAGATTAAATTGTTATTCACAACTCTTCATGTCCTTCCTGTATTAGAAGTACTTACACGTGTCCTTTGCCATGTGGTCCTACCCTCTAGATTGTGCAGAGTATATCTCCCTCCCCACTGATAGAGTTTAGTCACATGTTTGGCATTTGCCAACGGGATGTAGGTGAAAGTGGTAGTGTTCCATTTCTAAGGTAAGTCCTAAAGAGGCCTCGTGTTTCCACCTGCCCTCTTGTATGCCAGCCATTCACCCTAAGTATTTCCAAATACTTCCTCGATAGCCATTCACCCAAAGAGGATGAAGAGACAAATGGAAATGACTGGAAGTCAACCTAAAGTCTAAAACAAAATCCAGCTGACTTCGCCCTGAAACAGAGCTGCTCCAGCTGACCCACAGAATTTTAAGTAATATAGGTTTGTTTTAGTAAACTATTGGTATTTTAGAATTTTCTATTACACAGCAATATTATGGAAATAATTAATTCAGTTGCCCCATGGCTGGAATTAGTGGTAAAAACTGGGAGGTGCCTGAGTGATAAATGGCCTTTAAACTCTGGTAATTCCAAAGGAATTCTCAACATGGCTCTGACATCTAGGTTTTATCCTAGAAGGAACCACAGAGGACAACAGGGGAAAAAGAGAGGTCTTCAAAACCTCAATCAGCCACAGAAAGAGAAGCACTGCCCAGATTTTGTTCACTCCACTAATTTGAGTGAAGGAACTTCCCAGATACATGCATCTGGTTCCCCTATTACATAAGACCCTACTCAGCTAGTGAAATTTAAGCATATAAATATGGTGATACTTCTCAGAAACCATGTGAAGATCTTCAAAGAAAGGGTCTGAGGCATTATAATAATGAATAATTCACCACACTACTCAGCTTCCAGAAAAGGGCAATTGAGGACTCAGGAAGAAATTAGAGTTGCTCTCTTTTTTATAATTGACAAGTACACTTTGGAACAAACACAAGAATCTTCTCTATTAGCCCAGGTCCTAGATATACTTATGGGCGCATAACAAAAACACTACCTCAGCCCCTGCATCCTTGCCACTTATGACAGGAGCCCCCAGGGAAATGGATACACCACCAGTTCCAATGGCAACCTGCAGGTCCCAAACACTAGGTTACTGACAGGAGCCTGGAGAGAGTTGGGGGAGAGCATTTACCTCAGGAAGCCCAAATTGGCTGCCTATGTATAATAAGGGGATCATGAGAGACCCCTCAATTCTCTGTCACTCCACTCTCCCTATCTGAAGTAAAATAAACTAGACAGCAGCTGCATCTGGTCACCATCAGAGGGGCAGCAGCTACAGCTGGCTTCTCTCCCACAGGACTTTGCAGTTATACAGTGCCCACTCTGGCATCTAGACAGCTGGCAGAATTCTTCTTAGAATTCTATTTTCTGTGCTCTGATCACTTGGTCTTATCTATAATCATCCAGTGACTAGTGGAAGCTATAGCCAGGAAGGATATGTGGTTCAGTAAACCCTCTACATGAGCTCCCCTCAGATGAAAATGTGGTTTGCGTGGATGACGGGATGACTTACTGTGAAGTGAAGGTAGCTGGAGAGCCTACTGAGAAACTACCCCGTACTTCTTTTTTAACATGCGAAGAAAAACAAACAAACATGGAAGAATTTTTTTTTCTTCCTACTAAAGAGGAGTCAAGCTTCTTTTGTTCCTAAGATCCGAACTATTCTTACCTATAGGGGACAGTTAAGCAGTAGCCAGCCTTGTGTTTCTAGACAAAAGAGAAGTTGCTAAGTAAACCTGAGTCACTCAGACGATAAATAGGCTTTTTTGTTCTGACAGTTTAGGACCGGAGTTCACAAACTCAAAGCCTTTGTGGAGGAGGCAGACCATGGAAATGACCCATCCTGACCTTGTGGGATAATTTCTAGCTGACCTCTGGCTTCCTGGGAGACAAGAGGAGGTGATACAGACTGGGCAAGCTGGAGAGTTCATGTGCTGCCTAAAGTGGGGTGACGCCACTCAACTGCAGCTGGCTGCGGCTCTTTGCAAACATAGACCTCGTTCCTGGAACAAGGAGCAGCAGCAGCCATACACACAGAGCACGGCTCTCCTCCTCTCCTGCTTGGGACTAAGGAAGCCTCCCAGGATTCTTCTGTGATAGAAGTAATGCACAGAACATCTCTGCAAAAACAGTGATGTTGGATGTTCCTACACGTTTGAGGCATCTGAGGACCTAACTAGAAACTAATCATCACATCCAATAAATTAGAGTGGCTTGCACTAGAATACTGGGGAACCCTATTACCAGTGAATTTTCAACAATGGGAATTACTGTTCTAGGATATATAAATGGTGTAAGTTTTGAGTTGAGTCTATCAAGGAGAATTATGAAAATAGGAAATTGGGGAATGGGTATAGAAAAAGGAGATAAAATAGGTGGCAGAAAAAGAATAAACTGTTTTGCAGGAATACCATAGGAAAAGTAAGGGAAGATGGAGAAGGCAAATCTGTGTGTCAGAGCGGTACCCTGATGGTGTGTAAAGGAGGGAGAGAGCTGAGGAGTGTGTAAGAAGTATGGATGAGTAGATGCTTACTAAGAGGAGCAACACAGGAGTCAAGAGCCCCAAATCACACTATCAGGTGGCCCTTGAATATCTGGTTGGAGAACCAGATGAAGGGGGAAAGCCTTGCTTAATATATTAAAAAATAAATATGTGAATTAAATCTAGGTGAAGTAATCCAGAAATATATATATAATACAAGGGATCACAAATGGAAGAGCACTTACACATCATTCATAATTTAAGATTTTTTAATGTCATTAATTTGACTTTTATGTAGTGAACTATCTTCACTGATTTTTTTTGTATCAGTAGCTGTGGCAAACCACAGAAACAAAACTATATAGTTTTATTAGAAGATAATTTATTTGAAGGATATTGGGTAGTTCACAAAATTATCAAGAATGCCACAGAGCCAAGTTCAGAAAAAGAACAGGGAGTAAGGGGAAGTAAATGCAGCCAAGATCCTACCATAGCAACAGTACCCCTGGATACCACTGCCCATGAACACTCATTACTGGAACATAAAGCTCGTGACTCCACAGCAGTCTCTACTCATAACATCTGGGCATATCTTCATTTCTCTTTCAGTTCCTCAAGATTCAAAGGTTTGGAAGCAGCATCTAATTGGCCAAGTTTAGGTGCATTTCAGGGTGACTTGCATCTTAGGTGCCCCTCCACCTGTGGCTTTCAAAATAGGAGCCAGAATTCTCATAAGATTCCCCCCAGTATAGGAAGCCTGTTCCAAAATAAGCACACACAAAAATGACAAATGCCTTTTACATTTATTAAAGCATACTTAGATAATATAGTTTCTACTGACTTTTTTCTCTCAAGAAGAGTTTTCTTATAAAAGCCTATTTTATCAGTCATAAATTCTTATATTATGAAGACTTTCTATTACCTAAGCCACATGACAAGGGAAAGATTACCATGTAATTGTGTGAACCCAGGTGAAATTGTAAAAATGTAATAAAGCTGTTGTGTATCCAGTAACCACTCTTTCTGTCCAGCTAGTCAATATTAGTGTTAATGAGTCTAAATTATTGAGCACCACTGTGGCAATGAAAACTAGAGGAGGGAAGGAGAAGTTGAAAGAGAGATAGGGACAAAGAGATTGAGAGAAACATATACATAAAAGACCTTATCTCTATCCAAAGGAACAAATAGAATGAAATGACATAATAACACTCATAATACTTATGCCTGAAACTGACTACGTAAATCGTGAGTTGTGTAGACTGTACATTAATCAGAGTCACTACTAGCATTTCAGTGAGGAATAAATCTGGAAAGGTGAATTTTGATCCAGCTCTGAACAAAGAAAACCAATTCGGCAATTCATTTTTATCAAGTTACTAATTTATTCATTCACTACTTCAACAGATATATACACAAGCACCTACTATGAACAGAAAATCAAACAACTGAAAAAAGAGCATTGATGAGCAGAACCAACTTAAGTATAAAGATAATTTAGGGACAAAAATGTATTATAAAATAATATTTTAAATTGGTCTCATACTTCAGAGAAATTCAAGAAGCAGCAGTGAGTGGGATAACTAATTCTAAAGTTCTTAGGGAAATTTAAGGGACAGTGAAAACAATCTTGAAAGAAAAGGAAAAGGTTGGAGTACTTCCCAATTTAAAAATGTACTACAAAGCTATAGTAATCAACAGAGTATAGTACTGGCCCAGGATAGACATACAGACCAATGGAATAAAATTGAGAGCCCGGAAATGACCCCATATATTCATGGTCAATTCATTTTCAACAAGGATACCAAGACAGTTGAATGGGGAAAGAATAGTCCTGACAATAAATAGAAGCTAGAAAAACTAGATGTCCACAAGCAAATAATGAATCTGAGCTTATACCTGACATCATATATCAACATTAACTCAAAATGAATCAAAGACCTAAATTTAAGAGCTAAAACTATAAAACTCTTAGAGGAAAACAGGTGTAAATATACATGACCTTGGATTAGACCAGTTTTTTAGATATGACATCAAAAGCACAAGCAACCGAAGATAAAATAGATGAATTGAACTTCTTCAAAATTTAAAACTTTTGTGCATCTAAGGACACTATAAAGACAGTGAAAAGACAACACACAGAATGTCAAAACATATATTAGATAAGTGTCAAGTATCCAGAATATATAAAGAACACTTACAACTCAATGACAAAAGACAACTAACCCAATTAAAAATGGGCAAAAGATATAAAGAGACATTTCTCCAAAGAAGATACACAAATGACTACTAAGCACATAAAAAGATATTCAACATCATTAGTCATTAGGTAAACGCAAATCAAAACCACAATGAAATACCACATCAGACCCACTAAGATGGCTAGAACTAAAACAAACAAACAAACAAAAACAGAAAACAAGTAGTGAGGGGGATGTAGAGAAATTGGATCACTCATACATTGCTGGTGGGAATGTAAAATGGTACAGCCACTGTGGAAAATAGTTTGGCAGTTCATCAAAAAGTGAAATATAGAGCTACCATATGACCCAGCAAGTCCACTCCTAAATATATACCCAAGAGAAATGAAAATATTTATATGTTCTCACAAAAATTTGTGCAAATGTTCATAGTAGCTTTATTCACAATAGCTCAAAATTGTAAACCCAAATGTCTACCAACTGATGAATGGATAAACAAAATGTGGCATATCCATGCAATGGAATATTTTTCAGCCATAAAAAGGAATAAAGTGCCGTTACATGCTACAACCTGGATGAACTTTGAAAATATTATTTTAAGTGGAAGAAACTATACATTATCTGACACAAAAGGCCACATATTACATAGTTCTATTTAGGTGAAATATTTGAATTAAGTAAATCCACAGAGACAGAAAGCAGATTCTTGGTTTCCAGGGGCTGAGGGAAGTGGGTATTGGCACTGACTGCTAATAGGTAGAGAGTTTCTTTTGGGTAATGGAAATGTTCTAGAATTAGATAAGGTGATGATTGTACAATATAATGAATATACCAGAAAAAGCCTGTGAATTGTAAAATGGTGATTTTTATATTATGTGAACTATATCTCAATTTAAAAGAAGGGAGACAGAGGCAACTGTAGCCTCTGAATAAAACAATGAAAGCAGTACTCAGAAAGTAAGAAACTGTTCTTAGAAGTTAAAAACATTACTAATGAGAGAAAAGTAAAAATTCAATGAATTGGAAAATTAATAAACAGGACCAAACTTAAGACTGATTTATTGACATAAAGATAAAGTTTAAAAAATGACACATACAGCAAGAGAAATGAACTGAAAAATATGGAAGTATACTTAAGAGATATGAAAAGCGGTTCAAAAGAGCACCATTGATCAAATACACTGCTTTTCAAACTGCAGGTTTAGCCCTTTAATGGGTCATTCTATAAAATTAGTGCTCTATGAGTAGCATTTTTGAAAAATGAAATGGGATATATCAGACAGATAGATTAGAATGGTATAGCTAGATATATAGTAATATGTACATGCATATTGAATTGCATTACATGTACATAGTTCTTATTTTAGACTGTGGTAAAAAAGTTTTATTGTCAATGATGATCTAATAAAATATCAGTCATGTAGAAACACTGACAATGTAGGAGGCAGCACAAGAAACAACAGATAATTTCCTCATATTGAAGAAAGGCACAAAATCTATTAGATCGAAGGGCCAAACACATGAAGAACAAATAAAAACACTCACATCTAAAACTGCATAATTTTAGAGATAGTTTTATATATTCAACAATTCAGAGGGCAGAGAATAATGCATTGCTATCCTTAACCTTCTCAAGGAAAAAAGAATCTAAACCAAATCATTATGCCTAGAAAAACATCAAATACAAGAGAAGAATGAGGGCACTTGGTGACAGACAAGAACTTTGAAAGTTTACAGCCCACACACTCTTTATGAATAAAAGAAATACTCAAGAAGGTACTCCAACAAAATGAAAAAAAAAAAAAAAAAAAAGGAGCCGAGAAAGAGAATGACCTAGGATATATATTCAAGTATGACCCAGAAGAAAGGAAGAAAGCTTAAAAAGGAATCCACTAAAATGAGATGCTGAGAAAGTTCCTCTGTTACAGAGTTTAAATGACACTGGGTAGCAATTCATTCTCTGAGTTAAATACACTTCTTAGTTATACAGTGAATGATATGTATACAATTATAATGCAGTATTATGAACTATGTGGATGAGTTTCAACTTTTAGATATCAACTGATGAAGTATGAAAGGTGTATGGGCATAACACTGATCAATACTAAGTTTCTTAATGTAAATATGATAACGAATGATAAAAAATGACTTACAGATAGGAGAAGAATGATGGAAACAAGGGTGAGTGCTCTGATTCTCTCATTTTAATATCAGAAAATAATAGAAACTATCTAAAGTCAATAAATCAAGAATTAGAAGTTACAGTCATAAGGGCAACAACTAGATAAAGTAAAAATAATAAGATGACCCAAAAAGTAGAGTATAAATATTTTAGAAACATTCCCTCATGCATCCACTCCTTTGATAGACCATTCGAGGAGGAACAGGGCTTGTGTGATTCTCATGCTGCCCTCTGAAGGAGTATGTGGTAGATTAAGTGCATTGATGCCCCCAATTAACAGTGCAAGTCTTTGTGTCCTGTAAATGCGAGTCCTCTCCTGTTTTGACTCTGGGCTTAGACAAGCTTTTGGTCACTAATTTCTTTGCAGAGTTGATGCAAGCGGAGGCTTGAAAATGTATTTTCCCTTTCCTTTTCTCCTCTTGCTATGCTTTGTCATGAGAACATGTTCTGGCTTGCCTGCTTCTGCTGGCTAAAATATACGCTGCCAATTCCAGCCTACCACCTCAGGGTTTTCTTGCTTTCTCTTTTTTCCATTTGTATAAATCCCTTCTCTGCAGTGAATGCTGTAGGTAATGAATCTGTGGACCACACCGACTCCTCTGCAGCCCCCGAGAACCATCATCACCTCTGGTCCCAGCACTGCTGCCTCCTTGGCCCCTTGCCCTGCCACTCTCTCCCTGGGTATGACTGGTCCCCTTCAGCCCCCATAGCCTACCTGCCACCTCATCAGCTCCGCAGGCCACACAGCTGCCTCCTAGGGCAGAGAAAGGAATCAAAGGGGAAAAAAAGAATAAGAGAACCCTCAAGAAACTTTTGATTTGAAAAAATTTATTTGGTAAAGTTCTAACTTAGGAGAGACTCTCATTTCACTTCCCACTGATTAGAGGAAACAGAAGGGAGGAAGTATTTCTCAAATCTTATAATGAAACTCTACTTTGGATGCCCTATTACTGATGATACTCTTCCACAGGGATTGTATCTTCTCCATGATATGTATAAAAACTGAATTCTGGTACTAATATGAAATATTCAGCAGTGATACTATGAAGCAAAACTATTTGTTTAATGTCTACCATATTTCAAGGATACAGAAATCCTTTAGGTCAATAAAATACCACATTACAACCATCAGATATGCAAATCTTAAAATTATTGACAATGTCAAGTATTGGCACCACTACTGAGAAAAAGCACCTCTTATACCATGCTCTTATACCATGCTGGCAGGGAGTAAACTGGTACATTCTGGAGGACATTTAAAAAATATCTACTACATTTGAAAATGAACTTGCTCTTTGACTCTGTACTTTTACCTTGAGGAATATTTCCTAGAGAAACTTTGCAGGTATTCACAAGGAGACATGACAAACAAGTTTATTACAGCCTCGTCAGAGACAGAGAACTGTTGGGAATGACCCAAATGTCTATCAGCAGGATAATAAATAAATGCAGTGTATTTACCAAATTTCATACTATACAATGGTGACAAAGAATGAACTAGAACTACCAATATCTATATAACCAAATATTTAAAACATAATATGCAGAAAGACAAAAAAAAAGAAAAATGTAAAGAATACTGTAGTATGATATATACATCATGTAAACCTTTTGCTTGAAGTTTACAAATGAGCTAAACAATGCTGTTTAAGATATGTTCACCTGTAATAACAATATAAAAATGTGCATGGGGATAATAAATGTCAAATTCAGTACAATGACCATCTCTGAGTAGAGATGGTCATTGTACCTGACTGTTTTATAATTAAAAACTATGTAAAATAAACACGGTTAAAAATTGATGATGTTATGTAATAAATATTTATAATATATTTCCCATAAAACTTTCTATATGCTTATAGTACCTATAATAGAAATTCTCTCATTTTGTCTCTCTCTCTCTCTCTCTCTCTCTCTCTCTCTCTCTTTCTCACACACACACACACACACACACACACACACACACACACACCCTTCAAGGAGGTTCAGACTCGTTGGGATAATAGAATTTCTGAGAAAGGATGCCTGTAAATGAGATTCTTTCTGAAGCACACACAGTGTTGCACATAACAGAGGAGAGAGTCTCTACTCTTACAAGATTAACAGCATATTGGGAGAGGCAGATACTAAGTAAATAAACATAAATACATAATTAGCACCTGTGGTAAGTGCCATGAACTATAAATGGCATTTACAGGAGACAGGGAGGCTAAGGGAGTGGCATAAGCAGCAATGTCTTCTCTGAGATGAAATATTTAAGCTGAGGCCTAAAGGATGAGTAAGAACCAAGAGAAAAGTGGGAGAAAGCTTCTTCCAGGCACAGGGAACATCACGTGTAAAATCTCTGATATTGTGAACAGATTCCCACGTTCAAGGTATTGAAGGGATGGCTGTATTGCTGAGCAGAGTGAGTAAGAAAGTACAAGTCTTAAGACACATGGCAGACGCTAGGATCAGGAATTTGGATCTTATCCTAGGAGTGATGGAAAGCCACTGAAGTAGTTTAGGAAAATGTGTTATGATCTGATTTATATATTTAGAAGATTATGTTGACTGCTAGGTAGAGAATTGACTGGAGAGGGAAAATAACTCCAAGATAACAGTTTCAAATCACCATACTCATACAAGTACTGTATGTAATTGCTTACAAATCATCTTAGGCTTATGACTCATCTCTGGATGCATGGTACTGTAGGGGAGAGAAAAATCCTTTCCTCTGCCTTGTTATGTTCAGCATCTGGGGCCTTGCAAAATTAAGCTGACAAAGACATTAAAGGCAGAAAAAGCACATAATTTTTTTTCATTTTAATATTTTTAGGTAGCATGAGGGAGGGGCTTCATAGAAATGAAGTTAAAATCCCCCCAAAGGAGTTAGGCCTGAAAGCTTATGTATCATCTTAACAAAGAATGATAAATTGTGGAGATTTATCTCCATGAGACAAAGGAAAGGAGGCTGGGCTTCTAGGGTTTGTAAATTGTGGGAAGGTAAATATATGGGGGAAACTAATGGAAGATAGGGTTATTTTAGTAAGTTTGTTTATGCAGATTTAAGCTGGTGTCATCTCCAATGATGAGTCCTCTTCTCTTCAGGGTACAGGAGAGGGGAGAGAGTCACATTCACAAAGGGAAATTTATGCCCTGCTTTTAACAGAAAGGGGGGAGGTGTGCCTGTTGTTTCTCAATTGCTTTCAGCACAAAATAATCCTTATGCCAAAGTGGCATGTTTTGGGGTGGTATATTCTCTTCCCCTTCAGTACACTGGTAAGAGTATGTATGGACTTTTGAGACAAAGAGCATTGAATTCAATTTTCAATTCCATCAGATATTAGCTCTGCAGTACTGGGCAATGGTCATAACAGACAACATTTACTGATTTCTTATTATACACCAGACACTAGGATAATAAGTTTTATATTCATTACCTCATTGAATCCTCAGAACAACCCTATGGACTTAAGTAGTATATTATATCCATTCCAGTATATATAAGAAAATGTAGACTACAAGTTTTATTAACTCATTCATGATGCCTAACTACTTGAGTGGTGAACTCAGGTTTTGAACTCAGGCAATCTTGAAGCCCCATGTTCTGCTGAGCTACCTTGGTGTCACAACATTTTCATTTCATAGATAAACTAAGGATAGGGGCCCAATTCATGGGATTAATGCAAGATTAAATGAAATAACCTATTAAATCCAATATTAGCACAGAATTGCTGTTTTTACATTTATTTTAGAAGAATAATATAACTGCTGTTTAAAAAATGTTTAAAAAATTTCTAAGTGCTTTAGGTATTCATGAATTTCATAGTCCAGTAAGTAAAGAGAAATTGAGAACATTAATGTCATCCACTAATGCATCATTTCCACCTAGCTAAAGTCATAACTTTTCATTGACATCAATGCTCAGAAATCAGTCATCAACAACTGTATCTGGAAAACACAGAGTAGAAATGAAGAACCGGTAATCATTTTGGCCATCTTCAACCTGAGAGCCATAATGTTAGAGCTGGCAGGAACTGGACGAACGTGGCAGCTGATAAAACTTAGGCTTAGAAAGGTAAATATAGGGTGAGTGAATAGGAATTTTCTTAGATCAGTACTGTGAGTGTTTGAAAATAGATCCACAGACATACACAAATATCACAAATTGATTTTCTGATGAAGTAGAGGTGGTAGAGTCAACCTTTCCCAGCCAAAATATGGGCAGAGCCAATTGTGGTAACCATCCCTACAGTCTTTCTACTTGATATCTCTACAGTAGGGATAGCAACCAGGATGTGCCACTTCTAAAAAGATGCCACCTACTCTCATATGCATGTAATATTTTATAAATGGTGGAACTCCTCAGAAAACATGTTGCAGCTTAATAGTAATGAAGTAATACGTATCATTTTCATAAGCATGAAAGCATATTAAATTATGACTATATCTTGCTATACTATATTCTTTTTACACAACAGAAATTTGAAGTCAAATAATAAATCTATCAGTCAAGTACTGACTCTAACTGCAGCCCTCCTTCCTGGACCATCCATTCCCAATTGCCAATCTTGGGTCTCGCAGCAGAAAGACAATTTAGATAAACCTATTTTCTATTCTGCATTTTCACAAATGCCTTAGTTCTATGTTTTACTCCATTTGTGGAAAGACAAGTATGTGAGAAGAAAAACTGACCCTAATTAGCAAAACGCTTGGTAGGATAGATTTTAAAGTGATGTGGAGATAAGTTCTCCTGAGGCTTAGGTGGGAAAGGTAATATTCCCAAACCCACCCTTCCTTGCTTCAAGCCAGAGGAGGGGAAGTAATCAAAAGAGAGAGAGAGAATGTGTGTGGGGGGACCTTTCTCCTTCATTTGCCTTAATTCTACATTATTGTATTGCTTAGAAAGAAAAGAGTCAAGATGAAAGATGAACCTTAATAGAAAAAGAGTAACATAAAAAACTAGGGGAGTGGGGTGGGAAACATAGGCTTTTACACCAGATAGAACTGCCTTCATATCTCATTCTTCCCAGCTGGTGAGTTAGTCAAGTTACTTAACCTCTTGCACACCCATTACCAAGACTGAAAAATACTATGTACTTCATGGGGGGTTTCTGGGGAGATGATATGTACATAAAACACGCCGGACACCAGACTAAATACTTTACATGGTTTATTTCATTTAATCCTCATGAGAATCCTGTGAGGTAAGTATTATACTATCACCATTCTAGTTTTACAGGTGAGAAAACCAAGGCTTAGAGAGTAAAGTAGCTTGTTATAGGTTATAGAGATACTAAGTTTTCCCGCCAAGATTGGGCTATTAGATTCCTAAGCCCAGACTCTGAACCACTACTTTAACTATGTTCCTTCTCTTTGGGGTAATGGGTTGCCCTTTCCAAGGGGCTCTTTCCTGCTCATTGAAGTTGTGTTCTCCTCTGTTATTCCAATAACCACATTCCGTGCATTTCCTTCAGAGACTCATCCTAATTTGAAATTATACATTCACTCATGTACTTACTTGTTTGCTTCTCCCCAATGGACTGTAATCCTCCCTAAAGTAGGGTCAGATCTGTTTTTTTGCTAACCTACATACTGCAGTTCATAAGGTGTTTGACGCATAGTAAGTGCTCAGCAAATAAGTCAAAAGAGAAGGAAAAATAAATGCAGGAGTAAGTGAATAAAGGTCAGAGGAACTATAAGTTCCCTAAGAACAAGGACTGTGACTATGCATCCCACTTTACCCAGCATCTGGCACAATGCCTGATATGACGGGAACTCAATAAATGTTGAATGAATGAATGAATATAACTGGTTATATATAAACAGATTTGTATTCCTGATTTTAAGCCATTAAATTCACCCTCTCATTTACTCAGCCATTTGCAAGAAAAATATGAATTGTGACCTCACAGAATTCCCTTCTAAAAGGAAGAAAGACATTAAACAAATTTAGAAATAAATTTAAGCATTCCTAGCTTTTACCATGAAGTTTTTTTGGGTCTTACATTTTAGTTGTATGTTTTTGAACCCATCCTCTCTTCTTTTCCAGTTAAGTTCATTCCTAGGCTCTTTTAAAGCTATAATCTTTCTTTTCTCCATGATTTCCTGCATCTAGACATGGGGCCTCAAAGTAAGGTCACTGGTCCCACCCAAGACCTATTGAATTGGGAACTTAGGAAAGAGGCCAGCCACCCTTGTTTGAAGAAACCCTCAACTAGAGCCCTGGTTATCATGCATCTGCATCACCTGAAGAGCTTGTTAACACACAGATTCATGGGCTCCATCCTCAGAGTTTCTGATTCAAGGAGGTCTGGGGAGGAGCCTGAGAATTTGCATTTCTAACAAGTTCCCGGTGATGTTAATGTTGTGGGCCCAGGAACCGTACTTTGAGAAGCATCAGCCTAGAGTCTAGACATAAGCCTAGAGTTCTCACACCTGGCCACATATTTGAGCCACCTGGGGATTCAATGCCCAGGCTGTACTGCAAAACAATTAAATCAGAATGTCTGAGTGTGGATCCAGAGTTTGTAAAGTTCTCCAGGTGATTCCAATGTATAGCCCAAGTTTGAGAATCACTCTAGATCAATGCTTCTCAAACTTAATGTGCACACTATGGCCTAAAGTCTGAGACAGGTCCTTTGCTCATAAAATGTGGTCTGCAGAGCAGCAATTTGAACATCTCCTGAGACTTATAAGAAATTTAGATCTCTGGCCCTACTTCAAACCTCTACTTTGCATCTTAACAAGATCCTGAGGTGATTCTTAAGCACATTAGAGTTTAGATGTGTATCCATGTACACACAAGTGCATTCTTTCTCCAAGTCTTCCTATCCCTGTTCAATTATTACCCACAATTTGCCCTAGATTGTACAGCAAACTATTCTCCTTTCCATTCACTCAAGGTCTTCAAAAGTCCTGAACAATCTGCAGTCCCTTTGTGGCTATATCACAGAGTGCTGTGATTCTCATAATTTTAGAGAAACAGGGCATCCCAGGGAATGAGGTAGTGGGTGGATGCACCCATAGGGGAGGCAGCTGTTTTAAGACGGGTGGTATTCCTTCCTAATTCTACTAATGACTGAAGTACAAGAACCACCAGGCTCTTTATGCTTTTAGAGCAGATGGAGAAAAAATTTAAACTGCCGCTGATGAGTCAGAAATCCAAGTCCTATTCTGGGTTCTGTGACTTTGGAAAGCTTGTTTATCTCAGCTCCAACTAGTCAAGTTATAGAATAACTTTGCCTTAAAAAAAAAAAGTCATAGAAAGCAGCAGTGCCAACAGTCAACTTCACATTTCCCCTGTTACTCTGGGGGATAAAAATGGCTGAGTTGGCATCAGATCAACCTTCAGCTTTGGAAAAGAGGATGGGATGGATTCAGGAAATTCTAAGCATTCCCCTTTGGATGAAAAAAAAATAGAAAACATAGAAAGAATAAAAGAGAGAATAGAGTCTGTTCAGCACCCACGAAAAACACTGTAGCTATGTCCTGAAATGCAAACAAAGGAGGAAAGCAATTGAGGATTAATGGGAAAGTCATCACTGGATATCTGAAGCCCCGGTAAAGGAGTGATAGTAATAATAACTAACACTTATGTAATACTTCACTCTTTGTCTTGGTTGGTCTCATAATTTTATGAAGGACCTATTATGTGATTATTCCCATTTTATAGGCAGAGAAACCTGAGACATAAAAGGTCAATGTCCTAAATGAAATCACGTAGATCATAAATGTCAGTACTAGAGGGTAACCATATCTTATGGCTTTAAATTCTATAGGTTTTCTTGGAAATATGATGTGCTTCAAAGAAGCCAAATACTCCCCTTTGTTACTAGGCCTTTGATGATGTTTACTCATAATCTTCCACTAGGGTGGCCTGATGAGTCTCCTAATCTAAGATAAATCCTATGAGGATCCACAGAGAGAGACAAAGGAGGTGGGTCCAGTTACCAAGTGACCATCCAATTTAGTGTTTTCCAAACATCATTAAAAAATAAAAATCACGTGGGTGCCTGTTAAACACCTATTTCACCAGGTACTCTGAAGATTCTGGTTTAAAATATCCTGGATGGGGCCTGGGAAGTTTTTAAGTACGTATACCCATTTTTTCCTTTCATTAGAGAAGATTGGGGAGGATTGATCTTCTTAACTCATGAATCTACAACTGGGATTAGAAAAAATGAAAATACATGCCATTTTAATATTTCTAATATCTGCCTTTTTAATCCAAGGTGGATCCAGGCACCCCCTCCCCAGATCTATATCAATCCTATTCTGTTGTTTATGTTTTAATAAAATGATCTGGCAGTTAAAGGGATGTTTTGATATCACACGATCTGTAAGGGTCCTTGCTCACTGCAGGTCTGAGCTTTCTGCCCTATGCTCACATACAACTTGGATATAAATATGTGAGCCTAAAGTTCTGGTATCATAGGTAAAACAATCTGGCAACACTCTCTAGCATTCAATAACCCTTGCTCTCATGAAAAGAATTTCACATAAAATCTAAATCTTTAACATGGCAATTTAGCTCCTTTTGAAAGGGTTGCCAGCTTTCTGATACTGATGTTTACTGCCTCAAATCCTTTTTTTTTAATAGATCGGATATAAATTCCAGTAGATAAATAACCAAAAAATTAGGATGGAAAGATTGTATGGAAAACCAGATGGGCAAAGCATAGACATCTATGCTGTTGATCAGTCTGTTCAGTGATGAGGATTTACGGAGCTAGGATGGAACTGATTCAATGTATAGGCATAGAGTGAGAACATATGCAACATTAAATTGCGACATATGTGCATTATGGAAGTTGTCAGAGAAGGAAGTGGTGAAAACATAACAATTTAGAAATAATAGCAAAAAGCTGGGGACCAAATAAATTATGGTAATACAATTTCCTTAGGTTGGCTCTAGTAAGCAGAGGTAACAAGAATAAAGTGCATAACAATAATAGTTACAAAAACACTAATAGGTAGCATTATTCAGCACTTACTATGTGCCACAAACTATTCTTAGCACTTTACATGAAATACCTCAAATAATCTTGAAGTAAGTACTATCGCTCTCTCTCTTTTACAGATAAAGAAACTAAGGCAGAGGTTAACAAATTTGACTAAGGTCAAACAGCTTATAAGGAACTGAGGCAACTGGATTCATAGGCATATAACACGTGATTTCAAATTGTACCTCAAGGCAGTTCAAATCACATACAACATACTTTTGTGCCATGTCCCAGGCCCTCCAGCCTTGATCGTTGCCATTGTTTTAGAGAATCTTTCTTACTGAAATCTGAAGTTTGCATGTGACTGCTGACTTGTGGTTCCCCAACAAGTCCTTTCCGGTATCTTCAGCCTACAACCCTGATGGGGAATTTGCTGAAGAATAGGATGGGATGGTGAAAAAGTCACACAAACACACCCAAAATTAAGTAGAAGTGTGATGTCAAATTTCCATCAAATTCATAAAATATAAACAACCAGCCTTTACAACTCAAAACCAAGTAACTCCATGTCCTTCATAAATTATAATGATGAAATTTAATCAAGGGTAATGACCACATAATCCCAGGCATTGTTCACCTACATTTTTTTGAATGTGTTTAGAGTTAGCTCATCCGGGGTCAGAATACAGATCTTGTGTTACACAGGTACTATGCACCTACGATTTGTAGAGCCTATTTCGCTTTTCTGTTTACCTCCCCTGCCTTGTTTGAAAAGAAGGCAGAGAATTCTGGTAAATAAGGTACCCTCTTTATTTATTACAGAATCTCCCTTGCAACCAAAAAGAAATCCCCATGGAAATAGTTTGTAACAGGATTTGAGCTATGATAAGATATGCACATTTATGTGGAAGAGTAAAGATTGACTGACTCTTACTTTATGAAGAGAACAAGGTTATTTATCGATTAGATGTTTTATAGCATCTTTCCTCTGAAAGGTTCAACTTATGCACAGTTGGGGAAAAGTTTGTCTAAGGGATATAATTTATGGGGGGGTGAGGGACGCAGGTGAGAGAAACAGTAAAAAATCATTAAGAAATATACAATCACCTTAAAGACCAGGTAGAGGAAAATGCGCATGTCAAGGAATATGCTATCAATGGGTTTGGAGAAAAAGCTGAACCCTAGTTTATCATGAAGCAAAAAAGGGATCAAGATGCACACAGAAGCATGCACATGTGCACACACACACAGGACTTTAGAAATGATTAACTGAAAATATTTTAATTAAAATGATAAAAGCACCTAGAGTCTTGTAACCTCCAAGAAATACTGCCAGGAGCAGGGCCCAGATCTCCAGAGCTCTGTAAGCCCACATTCTCATTTTCTCCTCCTCCCAGCAGAGTAATCTCTTTCTAGATGAAAAGGGCATCAGCAGGGGCTTGATCCATTTCTCCCTTCTGCTTCTCTTAGACACTCTGCTCTACTCAAAAATGTTCTCCCATTGTGAGTCTCTGGCTTTAGGAAACAAAAGCTAAGAGGTCTTTCCAGTCTACGTCTAGTTTCCTCTCTCCCACAAAACTCCCTGAGAAAATGGACAGAGAATCATTTACCTGTTTGGATGGAAAAGGGCTAAGGAAAGGATAGGGAGCAAGAAGTAAAATTAATAGGTCAAGGGACTTCCTTGGCAGTCCAGTGGTTAAGACTTCACCTTCCAATGCAGGGGGTGCAGGTTCAATCCCTGGTCAGGAAGCTAAGATCCCACATGCCTCAGGGCCAAAAAACCAAAACATAAAACAGAAGCAATATTGTAACAAACTCAATAAAGACTTTAAAAATCGTCCACATCAAAAAATCTTTGAAAAAAATTAATAGGTCAAAATATTATCCATTTATCCAGTGTACCACCATGGCATAAGGTACAATGAAAAACAAAACTTCTGGATAGATAGATGTACAGTCAAAGAGCTAAAGGGCTGAAGCAGGACAAGTAGCTTTAATTGAGGGATTATTTTTTTTCTTTTCAACAATATACCGGAAGACACCTTAGAATAGCCAAAACCTCTCAAGGGTTTATTCATCTTTACACGCAAAGAAAGAATAAATCATCTGTGGCAAAAAATGCCATTCAGCGCCTAGAGTATATTTAAAGTACTGTAATGTCTTTCCTCAATTAATTAATTGACTACAACAATACAAACTAAGAAACCATTTTTGAGGGCTGCTTAACTATGTTAGGGAGACTATGGACTTAACTTGACCCTTTGGTAATTATAGACTAGATCTTTCTCATAGATAAAATAAGCAAAATAAACTCAATCATCAATAGGCTTAGATGAGAAACTGCATATCAAGTTACTTTGTAAGTTGTAAATCATGATAAAATATGTTATTGTTTCCTTCCTTTGCAACTTCCTAATGTGCACCTATTAGGTACCAACCTAAAATTTTGCCCCTACTCTCTGTCCCTGTAGACTTTTCTTACCTACCTGAAACTCCTGTCTGTTTTGTCTACTGTCATCAGGTGAGTTGTTTCTCCTTGATACAAGCCTATTACTGCCATTGCCTCCTTCTGCCCACATGATAGCTCCAACCCTTTGCTGCTGATTGGCTGCTGTTACAGGTGATAGAGGCTGATACAGATGGATTCCAGCAGATCAGTTCAGCATTCCTTTAAATGGCCATAAATTGGATTGGTGTCATAAATCATATCTAGAGAAAGTGCCTAAGTCCCAGCTCAGGCAGCTATGTTAACGTCTGTGAAAATAACAAAGAAACATCCTCATTCAGGCCGAACTCTACCACATTCAAAGGCCAAATTGTAAGAAGCTGTCAGTTACTGAGAGGGAAAAGGTAAAAGGGGGAGAAAGATCTTTGTAGGGAATATTAATAACACAGACAAGAAGGATGTATAGATGTGTGCCAGTGAGAATACACAGGAGGGAGACGAGGGGCCGCTGAAAGAGTGATAAAAGAGAGTGCTGTATATGGAAAAGATAAATGCAAATGAAATATACTGTATGGCAGTGGATTATATCAGCGGTTGATATATGGGATTGAGTATCAAATTGTTGAGCCGGCAGCCATTAATATGATATAGTGGATGTGATATGCTGGGTGACGGCAGTCCTGGTGCGGGGAAAATAACACACTGCAGTCTTTCAAAACAATGGTTCAAAGAAAAGACAGAAAATTATGGCACTACAAGTTTATAAAACTAAAATCATATGAGATAATTATGGATTCTGATAGGGTTCATTATTCTTTATCTATCAGCTCACAAATTTCATAAGGAAGAAAGGGGCTCCTAACAGAGGACTATCTGTTCTGCTCCACAGGGGTGCATCCGGACAGGAGGTTTTCCATTCCATCCAGAGAACAAAGTGACCTCGATGGTTCCTCTGGTGAGCGAACTTCTCCTTGACATTTTAGCCAAAAAAGGTTGGCATCGCCAGCCTTCCTCAACAGAATTGTTTTGAGCTGGCACTCATTTTCAGAATTCCCAGGAATTTAGTTTACTCCTAGCAATTGTCTGCTACTCTGATTCATTCACTAATTCCCTCATCAGACCTTTACTGAGAACCTATTAGGTGCCAAGCACAGAATCGAGGTTTCAGGAATTAATGTAAGAAAGACTTTGAAACAATTACCTATTTTTTGTCATTTATTCCTTAACCTTTGCATTTGGATAGTTTGTCCACATCACATGCCGCTGCTGGTCCTTATAAAAAAAGTCACAGGATACAATGTTTAGTCAGATATCTCCAAACCCAGTGAGTTCCAGGTCCACTGCTGGTGCTCAGCCTGCTGGCCCTTGGGTCCCGGCTCGCTCTGGCACTGAGCACCCAGCAGCACCCACTGTTGGCACTGAGGTTTTCACAATTGGTTAGACTCTCTGTTTGGCTTACTGGACCTTAGTTTCCCACTCAGTTTTTGGCTTTGCTCACTGCCGAGTTGTGGCATCTCTTCTTGCTTAAGCCTGGTGCTTCCCACTCCCTCCTATCCCATCTTCACCACCACCACATACAAACCCCGTATCGGCATTACAGTAGCCACCCAGCCTCCATGCCATCAGGAAATGAGTTTTCTAACAATTCCTTGGATTTTTTTTTTTTCTTTTTGATGAACCCTTGACAATACTTCTCTCCTCTCCTGCGTGCCCCTGTTTCCATCCCTGGGTTTTCCTCCCATTTTGTGCACTCCCTCTGAGCCATCTTACTCACTCTCCCAAGAATCCAATTACCCCCCGTCACTGGCCAATCTCTATGAATCTTCACCCCCTCCCCCATCACTGGCCAATCTCTATGAATCTTCTATCTCCTCTTCCTCCCCTTGGACTCCACTCCCAATCCCCCTGTTGAACTCTCCACCCAACAAGCCCAACTCCATGCCCCACACATAGTTCAAGTTTAGGAGGGAAATGCCTACTCTTCTCAATGTGCTTTCTGTCTCTGTTTAGAGCACGATCATTTTCCCAATCACTCAGATTAAAACATCTGAGTCATCTTGAATTCCCAACCCACCCTTCTCTCTGACCAGTCTCCCTACCTAGTCAATTAGAAAAGTTCTGCCAGTCCTACCTAAGAAATGACTTTAAAATCTATTCCTCATTCTATAATCTGACAGCCACTGCCTGAGTCTAAGCCCTTTTCACCATGACACTGGCTGCTAACTGAACTCCCCACTTCCAATTTTTCCCATTCCAATCGATTCCATCCTGCTCACTGCTAACTGGATATCATTCTAAAACATATATCTCAGGATACCCCTTCCTTGCTTGAAAATTCCCCATTTATTGCACAAAAAGAATAATACTTGATAGACACAGATATGAATGTTTACTTGTTCAAAACTGAAAAATCATGTTGCTTAGCAGGCATTCTATGGGGCTCTCTCGTACTTTCTAACTTTATCTCAAATGCCTACCCAACACATCATATATTGCTCTCACCAGCATGGAATATTTGCTAGTCTTAAACATATTTTACGGTGTCCACCAGGTCAGTGAAGGCAGCTCACAAAATAGACGGACTTCCCAAAGGTATTCCAGAACAAATCTATTATTCTTCATATCTTCAACTCCACTTGTGGCCCCCATAAGATCCTGAAATTTCCCTAGCATCTGCAGAAGGAGGCACATGCTTCTGCTATGATCCTTTGGCATTCTTTGACCAGCTGACAAGCTCAGAGTTATCAATAGGAACACCCTTCATACCAGTTTGGAAACTGATCAGATTGTGAAGTTTCATATTTCAATAGTCCCCAAACACAAATCTACCTAGGAATTATTGCAACTTTCTAAAATACAGATTCCATGCCACACTCCTAGAAATTATAATTTGGAGATCTAAAGTGGGGTCCAAGAATCTGTATTTTAGGGCTTCCCTGGTGGTGCAGTGGTTGAGAGTCCGCCTGCCGATGCAGGGGACACGGGTTTGTGCCCTGGTCTGGGAAGATCCCACATGCCACGGAGCGGCTGGGCCCGTGAGCCATAGCCACTGAGCCTGCGCGACCGGAGCCTGTGCTCCACAACGGGAGAGGCCACAGCGTTGGGAGTCCCACGTACCGCAAAAAAAAAAAAAAGAATCTGTATTTTAAACAAGATCCCCCAGATGATTCTGAGGCTCAGCCAAGTGTGGAAATCAATGGTTTAAATTAGCTGGATGGCTGATAGAACCAGGATGAATAACAGGACCAGCTTAATTAGCTGGCTTTCCCATTGGAACAGAGCAATTGAACAACAACAAAAAGTTGGCTGGGGTTAAGATTAGTGGTGATGAGGGGAAGAAGAAAAATGGAAGCCACCAAAATTCTTTTCAAGTCCCAGAGGTGATAACACGTTTTTTTTGAGGCTGATAAATAAAACATGGCCTCTCCCATCTGGCTTTATGATATGGAAACATGGTTAATGAGACATTTGTAAAAGTGCCACAGAGTTGTTAAAGGACCGTGACTATGGTTCTTCAATTCTAAAATATGAGTACCAGGTTTCTCCATGTTCTGTCTTATACAAATGCTATAGTCACTAATGTGGGCATCTGACATTTCCAAAGGGTCTTATTTACATTTCTCACAAATTAGGCTAGTGCTGTTTAAAACAAGTGCAAAGTTCACCTGATATTTCACAGTTTTCCTGCTTTTAAATAGTATCAATCCTAACCATTTACCAAACCCCGCTGCTTATTCTAACTTGGCAGCTGGTTAAATTAACAGTAGAACTTGCCATCATGGTGGCTATTCATGGCAGCAGCAGTGCTGCTGTGGATCCAGGCTGTCAAGAGAGGCTGGAAGAACAAACGTTGGCTGGGTGGCCTATGGCCAGCATGGACTCATATTTCACAGCCTTTCATTGGTTGATTTGGTGAGCGCCCACTCTTGAAATTGCTTTGGATGCCACTGAGAGCTCCCAACCTTGGTGACTTTTAACACACATATGTAGACTTTGTTGTAACTGATTTAATGTCTGTGATTCTGTCATTTATGGCTGGCTGGTTTTCCTCAAGACCTTTCTGGACTTAAGTTTCTTTCTTGATAAAATAATAATAATCTTTTATCTCTGCTCCTTGTTAAGGATGGTCAGAGAAACAAAGGATGTGTATGTGTATCTGAGTGAGTTACTGAGGTGTGCTGGGAAGTGGCTGAGAGAGTGAGCTCTGTAAGACATTACAGAGCTCAAGCAAGAGGAAAAAAAATAAAGCAAGAGGAGGCCTGTGAGAACACAGCCACATGGAAACCGGTAAGGTCACAAAACCAACAAAAGCAATGACAGAAAGAAGAAAAAAGGCAGGAGCAGGGTATGCTAAGCCCAGGATTCTTCTTTCTTTACCTCAGTTCAGAGCCACCATCAGTGTCAGTAAATGAAGACCAAAAAAATAGGGATACAGAAAAAGACTGATGAATTGTGATGAGAAAAGGGTAGAGGAGGAAAAAATTGGGAAGGTGAAGTGGGAAAAGTATGACCACTTTTTGGATACTGTTGGCCATTTGGGCAACAGGAAGAAATAAGGTAAAAGAAAAGAAAAACACTTCTGTTTCTGGAAATTAGAAAATATGCTTTCAAACAAACATTTTTTTTCAACCCAAATGTCTTAGCCTCACCAGCCTGGAGCTATAAAATTCAATACGCAGTTTTGCAGTTTGAACCCTCGGACTACATGACTTTGTAAAGTCAGGCCTTTTACCAGGTTTTCTTTTCCAAAAGTTTCTGCGGAATGTGACAATGAACCACAAATCGGGCCTCGCTGCAGCTTGCCACGCCAGCCAGCTGTCTGGCTCAGTCCACTGCTTGCCTCAACCTCAGGCCTCTGCTTACCCTGCGGCAGTTAGCACCTTCCTCTTCAGGGGGGCTTTCCCTCAGCAGCTACTGCTGGCTCAGCACCCCTACAACCTCAGGATCTTCTCTCCCAGATTTTGCCCTAAACTCTCATAGTGGAAGCAGAGAAAATCTGTCATTTTAAAGAAAATCTGACAGATGGTTTGGAGGTAATGAAAGAAACACATCATGAAGAATATCTCAGATCTACCACCAGCTGTGCACACAGACCTACACCTACCCTTAAGGTTCTTAGAAGTTCACAGCCCTGACTTAACTCCTCACCTGCTTCCTCAAAGCAGAAGCCAATGTACCCACTTACCCTGACCAAAAGAGCTTCAGGCATCTTGGTGCCCTAGCACCCACTGTCAAAAGACCAGAGGGGAAGATCCCACATGCCGCAGAGCGGCTGGGCCCATGAGCCATGGCCGCTGAGCCTGCGCGTCCAGAGCCTGTGCTCCACAACGGGAGAGGCCACAGCAGTGAGAGGCCCGCGTACCGCAAAAAAAAAAAAAAGACCAGAGGAAAGCGGAAATGGTTTCCACCAATGTCAGTCTCAGGCCCTCCTCCTGTGTGCTCACTTCGTGCCCCAGGATAGCTCTTGCAGTGGGAAGATTCCCTGCAGGGAAAACTCTGTCCTACCCATTGGTTGTTCTCTTACCTATATGCCCCAAATGATATCAACATTCTGTATTTCACAAACCTTTAATAACTCCAAGGGTAGGCAATAACTGCAAAGCAGACCAGGCCAAACACATACACGCCCCCACAAAGACAAGCACATCATATACATATTATTTGTCTTATTGGGCCTTGTCTTTCCTAGCCTCCGCCTATTCCCTAGTGGTGCCCCACCCCTCCATTTCCACTGCTGAGTACTGACAATGTATGGCTTGAGATACACCCACCATATTATCCAGTTTTCATCTTCTCTCCAGAATAATTTTAAATGCACCCTCTTTATTGTCAAAAGTTTCCTGATTTGGATAATAATTTATATGGTCACCCTAATATGAGGGGAAGTGACCATTATCATGAAACAAGGCATATTAATAAAGGCCCTTTTCATCACTGCCCTGGACCATTATATCGACTTCTTACCTGAAATATATGCCTCCATACTAGCTGCCATTCATTTATTTAACAAATATTACTAAGCACTTGCCTACTACATGCTTGGATTGTTCTTGACACTGGGTATGTAATAATAAAACAAACAAACTTGCTCTTTTCACAAAATGTACATTCTAATGGACCAAAAAAACTCTTTTTTAAGACAAAAAACTGGCCATGACTCTTCCCTACCCCAAATCTTTTAAAAGCCCTATTGTTTGCATACTAAGTTCAAACTCCTTAGCCTGACTCCAAAGTGTACCCCACCCTCAATCCCTATGTTTTTTCTCTAACTTTGTCTCTTAATATATCTCCCATTTCACCAACAATATCCTATAATACCCATATCCTTTCATACTTCAGTCATTTGTGTGTGCTCAGAACATCCCTGCTTACTTTTTCTCTTTTAGAATCCCCTATTTATTTATCAAGTGTCAACTTGATGTCATTAAATTTCTATGGTTTCCCCTCAGCCTTGAAGGCAGAATTAATCACTCCCTTATCTGTGAGCCCAAAATACTTTATAAACACATTTGTCTTAGCACATATCACATCATGGCTTGGTTAATATGTTTATGGGTCTTTCTCTCCCCCTGGACTGTGAATTCCTCAAAGGCAGGCAGCATACCTTATTTATCCCTGGGTTACCTATGGCAAGAATATTCCAGTTGCTCAGTAAATATTTGTTTAATTTCATTAGAAATTTCAGGACATCAGTATGTTTAAATACAAGAGTTTTGTAAGAATTTTTGAAAAAAGGCTGTCAAGAATATCAGAGGATATGATAAAACATGTGCAGTGGTTTTCACAGAGGGCTGGAAAAATCTAAAAGTTTGGTGAATGTAATGTAAATAACAGAAAATGCCAAAGGACAAAGGTGAAAAGAATATTTACTATGTCTGTATCAAAAATAAATGTTTAAGTTATGAAAGAAATAGATGTTTTTCTATTCCCTTAAGGCCCCACCTCGGGGTGGAATCATGTAAATTCTGAAATATGCTGGGACATTATATGTCAACATGAATCTGCATCTCCCCTCTAAGAATGGGTGAGGAAAATAAAATGGCAAGGGAAACAATGCAAGGTTACCTATGCAGTGCCCTCCAACAAGTAAAAGTGGATAAAAGTAAAGATACAACATGAAGGTCTCCTCCCATGTGACGGACTGAGCATATAATTTTACCTCCCTTCCTAGAAAAATCCTATCAAATGGGAATAAAGAAATACATACAAACAAATAAGAAAAATTCAAAACATTGACGGAAAAGAAGAATGAGTATACTTGTTGGATTTGAAAGTTCAAAGACTGAAAAATTCAAGGTGATTGAATCTGATGGCCAAAGAAGAACAGCAGTAGAGGTACACGGTATTCTTCTAGGAGCCCAGAGGAACTCTGCAGAAGAACCACCCACAGGCTGGGAAAAGCATTCTTCTTCACTAATCTTGGCTTTGCCACAGCATTAGACCCCCAGCTTTAAATATAATATATATTTTTAATAGTGGAAGGAGGGGGTAGAATCCAGCAAAAGAAGCGAAACAGTTCAAAATAACTCTGGAACTCCCACATAGATACATTTAAAAAGAGAGAGGACTAAAGACATGAAAGGAAAAAAATGAATAGGACTGTTCTGTACATTCTTAAGTTGCATATATATGGATTCACACTGTCTCCATCTCTACCCACAATTTACTTTTTTCACTCAGTTTTTTGTTCTAAATATCCATTTTGATATAGCATATTCCAGACAACAATCCCACTAGATCTCAATCTTGATCAAGATGTCTGCCTCTGATACATCATAAAATTTTTGTAAGCTGACATTATACATTTAAAATATTTATAACAATGTCTTGTTAACAATGTTAACACTCAATAAAGGTGACCTATTATTATTATTTTCACCATTATTGTCATTTATTCGTATGAACACACCACAATTTATATACCCATTCCCCTTTTGATGAAGTTTTAAATAGTATCTCATATTTACTTGTTAAAAAAAATCTGGTAATGGACATACTTGTACACATCTCCTTATATATATGTGTGTGAGAATATATCATACCTGGCTGTGGACTGTTGGATCGAAGGATGTGATATGATAGATCATTATAGTAATGACGCTCAGTGAATCATGCCTCCTTGTATCCAGGCCCTGGTACTGTGTCCTCCCACATTGATTCTAGGCTTGTCCATGTGACTACTTTGGCCAATAATACATTGTTGAAGATAATTCTCTAGGGCTCTCTCACATTTCTTCACATCTCACAAGCAAGGCACTAATTGGACTTTTGTTCTAGCCTATCTTTTCAAGGATGTTTGTATAGCAAAAGGCCTTCGAAGATAAAGGCAGTGTCTCCCTACAGAGCTAAGGACAGATTTGCTTAACATCCGGTATCATAAAGACAATGTCTTCTGGGGCAAAAGGCAGATTTGCTTGCAGCTGGTTATAAAAGATTTAGATTCCATAAGCTCAGTGTCCCTTGGCTGTGATTAAAACCCACTGCATGTGAAGAACCCACCTCTGTGCCACTCTCATATGACTTGAGGGGCAAAAAAACAGATGTGAACATGATGTTCATACTACTTGCTGTGTTTTGAGTAACAAAATCCTTTGTCTCTGGACCAAGAGACTGTATCTTCTGCCAGCTTCCAGAAAACTATAGCAGGCTAATATGTTAGCTTGTAAGTAAGGGAAAATCTCATATCCACATTTTTCACAATAACAAATATGAAGGGAGATTTTAAAATATGATAAAAGGAGAGGATTAAAATCTATTTGCACAATGGGGGTTTCCTTTTCTTGCTATTGGAAAATCTTTTGACACCCTGTGAAAAAACCCAGGCTCTTCTGGAGGATGATAAAGAGCTTACAGAACAAAGCCCCACACACCCCAGTCAAGGCCTAAACCCATTAGTGAGCTCAGATGGCATTATGAGAAAGCAGGTAGTAACCAGCCCAGCCCAAGTTGCTGGCCCACAGAATCATGAATAATATGCTGTTGCCTTAAACCACTAATTTTGGAAATGGTTAGTTATACAGCAAAAGGACACTTTAGAAAAGGTATCAATACAAGGCACTTAGCTGCAACCTAATATTGATATATACCAGATATTGACACAGGTCCTGAAGATACAGCAATGAATAAAATTGATATATGTATCAGTGGATAAATTCAGCATCAGCTTCATTTGATACTGGAAAATTGATCCACATATGTTTTGTACCAATATTCACTTGAAGCAATTCACTTCAAGAAATGCATGAATATTCCCATTTACCATATTCTTACCAACAGTTGTTATATTAAGACTTATTCTTTCCAACCTGATAAATCTAAAATTGTATATCATTGCTGTTTTTATTTTCATTTTCTCGATTACTAGTGATTTGTTTTATATTTTATTTTCCATTTGGGATTCCTATTCAGTGAATTCCTGGTTCATGACCTTTACCCATCTTGCTATTGGGTTGTCTTTGTATTTATTTATTTTTCTTTATGTAAACAACACATTAGTCCTTTATCAATTAAGTAGGTTGCAAGTATCATTTCCCAGTCTGAGGTTTGCCTTTAAAACTATGTGGGTCCGTCTGCCGATGCAGGGGACACGGGTTCGTGCCCCGGTCTGGGAGGATCCCACATGCCGCGGAGCGGCTGGGCCCGTGAGCCATGGCCGCTGGGCCTGCGCGTCCAGAGCCTGTGCTCCGCGATGGGAGAGGCCACGGCGGTGAGGGGCCCGCGTACCGCAAAAAACAAACAAACAAACAAAAAAACAAAACTATGTGGTTGTTCCCTCTCTCTGAATCAAAACACCTTTTTAAAGTTTCTTCAGTTTTAAAATCTTGTAGGGGGCAAGTTCTCCTTCTTGATTCTCATTCAATTATCTTTGCTAATCCAGTTCCCTTTTGCTTCTGTTACATTTGCCTCTGTACATATATATACATCTTGTAAGTTCCACAAAGATCAACATAGTGTTGCTTTTTTATTTTACTTTTATAATATTCAGTTATTACCTTCTCAGTGTCTATAGGATCTGTACTAGCTCTGTACTATTCTTGATATTGGTGAATTGTTTTTCCGCTCTATCTTTTCTGATCAATCTAGTTAGATGATGATCAATGTAGTTCATATTCTCTAAGAACCCACTTTTGATTTCCCCAATTTTCTCTACTGTTTGGTTGTCTGTTATTCCATTGGTTTCTGCTCTAATTTAATTATTTTCTTTATAATGATTACTTTTAGTTTAAACTAATCTATTTTCTTAAGGTAGGAACATAGATCATAGATTATAGATGCACTGACTCTAAATGTTTAACATTAAAAAAGTTCCTTTTGGACTTCCCTGGTGGCACAGTGGTTAAGAATCCGCCTGCCAGTGCTGGGGACACAGGTTCGTTCCCTGGTCTGGGAAGATCTCACATGCTGCTGAGCAACTAAGCCCGTGTGCCACAACTACTGAGCCTGTGCCCTAGAACCCCGTGAGCCACAACTACTGAGCCTGCATGCCACAACTACTGAAGCCTGCGTGCCTAGAGCCCATGCTCCGCAACAAGAGAAGCCACCGCGATGAGAAACCTGTGCTCTGCAAGGAAGCGTAGCCCCCACTCGCTGCAACTATAGAAAGCCCACGCACAGCAACGGAGACCCAATGCAGCCATCCATAAATAAATAAATAAATAAATAAATAAATAAATAAATAAATAAATAAATAAATAAATAAATAAATGAAAGTAAGTAAGTAAATATTTTTTTAAAGTTCCTTTTAAGCCTGGCTTAAGCTGCATCTTAAAATATTTCTATGATGTGTTTACATTCTCCTTAAGTTTAAAATATTTTCTAATTTCCATTGTGACTTCTTTTGATCTGTGGATTATTTAGAAGTTTTGGATTCTAAGTACTAGGGGATTTTCCAAATATCTTTCTGTTATTGATTTTTAATTTAATTCCTTTTGTGATCAGAGAAAATAACTTGTGTTATCTGAAATCTTTTAAATTTATTGGGATTTGTTTTTTGGCCTAGGATATGATGCGTCATACTAAATGTTTTGCATACATTTAAAAGAAACGTTGTTGGGTGTCGCTGGGTAGACTGCTTTATAAATGTAAATCAGGTCAAAATGGTTAATTGGCATTGTTCATGTCTTCTATAGCCTTACTAACTTTCTATTATTCTATCAGTTAGTGGGGGGGAGGAGTATTACTAAATTTTCCAACCATAAAGGTTGATTTATTTAATTCTTTCAGATCTACCAGTTTTTGTTTCATATAATTTGAATCTCAGTTATCAGAGCCATAAAAATTTAGGATGGCTATTTACTGTTGGTGACTTGACTTCTTTATCATTAAGAAATGATCCTCTTTATCCTTGGTAACATTGCACTGTGGAAATCTACTTCGTCTTATAGCCACTCCAGCTTTCTTCTGATAAGACCAGAATGGTATATCTATTTTCATCCTTTTACTTTTTTTTTTTTTTCCAGTATGCGGGCCTCTCACTGTTGTGGCCTCTCCCGTTGCGGAGCACAGGCTCTGGACGTGCAGGCTCAGCGGCCATGGCTCATGGGCCCCGCTGCTCCGCGGTATGTGGGATCTTCCCGGACTGGGGCACGAACCCGTATCCCCTGCATCGGCAGGCGGACTCTCAATCACTGTGCCACCAGGGAAGCCCCATCCTTTTACTTTTAAGCATCTTTGTGATTATATTTAAAGTTTGTTTATTGTAAATACCATATTGTTGGGTTTTGCTTTATTAATTAGTTTAACCTCTGCCTTTCAATCGAATATTTAGACTGCTTACATTTTATTACTGATATAGTTGGGTTTAAGTCTTCCATCTTCCTACTGTACCATGTGTTCTTTGCTCACTTTTCCCTGTTTTTGAGCCTTTTCTAGAATTTTTTTTATCATTCAATTTAATCTCTTTCACTGGCTTATTAGATGTACCACTTTTTTGTGGTTGTATAAGGATTTAACTTACCACAGTCTACCTTCGTGTAATATACCAATTTGTGTGTAATATAACTTTAAAACATCATTTAATTTCATTCTTCCTACCCTTGTACTACTGTCATACATTTTACTTTTACGTATGTTAAAAACCCATAAAACAATGTTACCATTTTTCTCTAAAAAGTCGATCATCTTTTAGGGGAATTTACAAAATAAGAAAAATATATGATATTCACCAACATATTTACCATATCTGATACTTTTCATTATTTTACATATATTCAAATTCGGATCAGGCATTATTTTTCTTCTTATTTCTCTGTAACATTTCTCATAGTTATAGTGGTGAGTAGTATAGTGGTAGTCTATTGCTCTAAGCTTTTTTATATTTAAAAAATATTTTGCTTTTGTTTATGAAAGATATTATCACTTGGTAGATAATCCAAACTGACAATTTTTTTCTATATTATAAAGATACTGTTCCACTCATGTTTTCATCTTCATATTGAGCATATGGTATATATTTATAACATGTATTTAATATTCTTGTCTGTTAAGTCTCCATGTTTGTTATTTCTTGTTCTATTTCTATTGATTACTTTTTCTCATCATTAAAGTATTTTTCTGCTTCTTTTCATGCCTAGTAATTTTTAATTTGATGCCAGACTTTGTCTAATTGACAATTTGAATACTGCATTCTCTTTTCATTTCTTTAAATACTTTTGGGCTTTGTTCTATTATGCAGTTATCTGGAAACAATTTGATCCTTTCAAGTCCTGTTTTTAAGATTTGTCAGATGAATTCAGATAGCCTATGTACCAAAGAACTCTGACGGATAAGAACAACAACTATTCCTGGGCCTGTGTGAGTTGTTCCACATGATTCTTTCTGATAGGATTTTCCCCAACTTTGATAATTTCCTTACCCACATGCACCAATCATCACTAAGCTGAAGACTCTAGAGGAATCCTGTGCAAATCTCTGGAGCTCTCTTTCCCTGTGCAATTTTCTTTTCTCCAGTACTCTTCCCTATGAATTTTAGGACCTAGGCCTCCCAACATCTGAATTCTGTCCTGTAAACCAGTGGGTCTATTTTGATTTCCCTCTCCCTGCTCTGCATCCTGGAAATACTCTCCAGTCATTAAACTGGAAGTAATCATATAGCTCACCTTATTTGATTCTCTTTTCTCAGATCTCACTATCTTGTGTTACCTGCTCAATGTTTGAAAAAAAGCATCGTTTCAATATTTTATTGAATATTGAATATTTTCTAATTCTAATATTTTTAATTCTAATTTATTGAATATTTTGTAGTTCTTTAAGGTAAGAGATTAAGTTTCTGTTCTGTTGAATAAAAGCAGAAGTCTTAAGCTTTATTATCCTATATGTAATTCTTTTTTAACAAATGGATTTAAGGCTACATATGCCCTCTAAACTGAAGCTTTATCCTGCAAGTATGATTATTATTTCTAAATATTTTGTTATTTTCATTAAGATTTCCTATTTGAGTCATAAACTATATAAAAGTATATCTTTATTTTTTTTATTGAAGTATAGTCACTTAAAAATACGTTTTTAGATTCCAAATTTATTAGATATTTTAGACCAACATTGATTAATATTTCTAATCATAATGCATTTTTAAAGAATTTGGTCTGCATGATATTATTTTATATTTATTAAAATTTCCTCTATGGCCTAATATATGGTTAGTTTTATATGTGCTTAAAAATAATGCTTATTGTCTATTTTGGGGATGAAGTTTTTATTAAAATCAATTGTATTAACATTATTAATTGTTGTTCAATTTTTCTGCATCTTCACTAATTTTCTCTTTGCATGATTCATCAGATTCTAAGATGTTTTTTAAAAGTTTACACTATGATAAAAAATATTTCAACCTTTCCTTGAAATTCTTTGCTTTTTTGCTTAATACATTCCGATTCAATATTGTTAAAGGTATGAAGTTCATGACTGTTCATATATTCTGGCAAATTTTTCTACTTACCATTAAGCATAAGTATTTTTGCCTGCACCTATGACTTCCTAATATCAATATATCTATATATCTTTTTAAATATAGCATTTAAAAACTAAACTACAAATAAAGAGGTAGCCATAATATTCTATTTTAGTTTAGTTTTATCGTGTAGTAGGAAAAGAAGTATGGATCTGTAAATAGTTTTACAATAAAATGCATGTGAGAATAAAATGAAATTATAGCTATAAAGGTATTTGGTAAGGATAAAAATACTCTATAAATACTAAATATTAGGACTTCCCTGGTGGTCCAGTGTTTAAGATTATGCTTCCACTGCAGGGGGCCTGGGTTCAATCTCTGGTCGGGGAAGATCCTGCATGCTGCACAGCGCAGCCAAAAAATAAAATAAAATAAAAAAAGTTTAAGGCATCCTTGGGAAATAAAGGTAAAGATATTAAAAAAAATAAAACTAAACATCATTGGTTGTTTGTCACTCTTCTTTAGTCAATGAAAACACAAAATCTACCCCCTATTGGTAATTATAAAATATGAAAGCAAATGGAGGAATTTATCTGCTAAAACTTTAAAAAAATCCATTCCCCAAACTAAAAAGTCCTAGAGCAACTACATAGATTCATGGATTAAGCCATTAAGGGTTAAATTAAAGAGGATAGATTGACTAGAGGCTCTCATTTTCTTAATATATATCTCTCTGATTTTGTAAAGAGCTATTTAACAAGGTGTTTTGTCATTATTAATGACTAATAATTAATGTCACTATTAATCATCTGCTCATGTATGCCTTAGTTTTATAACAAGTACCATAGACTGGGTGGCTTAAAAAACAGATTTGTTTCTCATAGTTCTCGAGGCTGGGAAGTCTGAGATCAGGTTGTCAGCATGGTGGGGTCATTGGTGAAGGCTCTCTTTCTGGTTTGCAGATGGTTGCCTTCTTACTCTATCCTTACTTGGCAGAGAGAGGAAGTAAGCTCTCTTGTGTCTTCTTATAAGACCTCTAAGCCCTTCATGAGGGCTCCACTCACATGACCTAGTTACCTCCCAAAGGCCTCATCTCTAAATATCATCACATTGGAGATTAGGGTTTCAAAATATGAATTTTGGGAAGACACAAACATTTAGTCCATAGCAATATATTTTGGCTATTTTTATTAGTGTGTTCAACTATTTTGTTACTAAATGTTAAAATCTTTTATATAGTAATATCACTAAACATTGTATACACTCTCTCATTTTTAAATCTTCATTTTAATACTAATAATAACTTTATAGTACATATCAATTGTAATTGCTTTTATGTAAAATATCAATATGACCCTAGAATTTACTGTCTTTCTTTTATGTATACAATATTTTCCCTAAATCCCTCACCTTTATTTTCTTCTAGTCATTTTAAGGTTAATCCCCCTTTTTGTTTTAACTACTTAATCATTTAGAATGCACCATTTCCCCAAATACATCTTACTTTCTGTAAGTAAGTTTCTTAATGTGAACTGTGTCACATCCTGTATATAAATGTGGTTGGATCTCTTTATCCTTTCTACTTGGTACCATTAATCAGTCAGTTCTTATCCCATACCAAACTATTTTAATGACTTTGGCATTCTAATACCATTTCAACATTAACCAGTACAAACTACTTCTCATTATTCTTTTATTTTCAGAATTTGTGTGATGTTTTAATCATTAATTTTTCAAGTTGACCTTTAGAAACACCTTTAAAACTGTTCAAAAACATCCATTGATATTTTGACTGGAATTATACCATATTACAAATTGTGCTATATGAAGAATTAATATTTCTAGTATTGAGTCTTGGTATTTACCTCCATATAGACATTATATTTAGTAGTTTCTTTTTTGCACTTATCTTACATTTCTTATTAGGTTTATTAGTACATATTTTATATTTACTGTTGCTGATTAGCAGGATGACAATATAATTTGTTATTCAAACCAGTAGACCTTAATAGTGAAAAGGAACACTATTAATAATAACAAGCATAAGCTAGATCTCATACTATAATATTCATATATTAATATTTTTTAAATTTCACTATTGAGTTCTTTTATTGAAGTATAGTTGATTTATAATCTTATATTAGTTTCAGGTGTACAGCATAGCAATTCAGTAATTTTACAGTTTATACTCCATTAAAAGTTATTACAAGACAATGGCTATAATTCCCTGTGCTATACAATATATCCTTGTTGCTTGCCTATTTTATACACAATAGTTTGTATCTCATAATCCTACACCCCTAAGGTGCCTCTCTGTCTTTCCTCCTTTCCACTGGTAGCCACTAGTTTGTTTTCTGTATCTGTGAGTCTGTTTCTGTTTTGCTATATACATTCATAAATAAAATTTTATTTTCTAATAGGTGAATGCAACTAAACAGCAATGGTATATACATACATATATTTTTTAAAACAAGCCAACCTCTCCACCTCTATCATTGAATGTAACAATTATAGTAAATTCTCTTATTTTCTCAGGTTGCCAAATATGTCACTTACATTAGAGTGATAATTTTGATAGTACCTCATATTAGTTATATCCTTAATTCATTTTTCTTAACTTATTGTGCATATAAGACTTCCAGAAAAGTATTAAATACTAGTAGCAAAAGAAGGTATTTTTATTGATTCCTGACATTATTGGGATCACCACTAGCACAATATCATTTTGATATTAAAGACAGTTGTTTCGTGTTAAGGGGGTATCCTTCCTAATTGTTTTTCTTTTTTTTGTAAATAATACTTTAACTGAAGTATAAGAAGCATAAAACACAATACATGAAATTGTACATGTATAGCTCAATGAAATATGACATCTGTATAACTAGCACCAGAACAAGGTAGAGAATACTTCCAACTCTCTAGATGTATCTTTGTACCTGCATAGAGTTACAATACTCCCAGACAAAATAAAAAAATATTCTAATATATAATACCATATACTAATTTCCCTGATTTTGAAATAGATACACATGCACAACTTGTTTCCTCATAATCCATATTATTTTGTGTCTTTATTGTTGGTAATTCTGATTATCTATTGTATGAATGTACCTCAGCTTAATTTATTCATTCTATTATTTTTATGGCCATTTAGGTTGTTTCCAGTTTAGGTCTACTACCAATATTGCTTCTATGAAGTTGCTGTATATATATCTTTTGGTGAACATACACATTTCTGTTTTAAATATATATAGGAATTTAATTACTGGGCTACAGAGTATATATATGTTCAGCTTTAGTAGATATTATCAAAGAGCTCTCCAAAGTGGTTGTATCAATTAACACTCACAAGCAATGTGAGTGTACCAGCTATTCTATATCCTTAACTTCACTTATTTTATTAATTTTCTTTTTAATTCTAGCCATTCAGGTAAGTGTGTTAAAATACATCACTGTAAATTTTAATTGTAACACCCAGATGAGAAATGAAGTTGAACATCTTTTCCTATATTAATTTGCCATTTGGGTATCACCTTTTGTGAAGTGCTATTTAAGATGTTTTTCCATTTTCTGAATCAGTTTCAATTTTTTTCTTATGGATTCACTCAGGTTCTTAACATATTTTTGGATATGACTTAAATATATATTTGTAGCAAATATCTTCCATTCTGTAGTTTGTCTTATAATCTCTTATGGTTTTTGATATGTTTTGATGAACAAAGTATCTTAATTTTAGTAGTACAATTAATCAAATTGATTTTTTTGATTAGTGCTTTATGCCTCACTCAGTTGTATGAAGATATTCTCTGTGTCCTCCTGTGATGTTTTTTCTAAACACTTTAATTTTTAGCCTCTATATTCAGCTCTTTCACATTCCATCTGGAATTGAATGTTTTGTTTGGTCTGAATTTGGATGTCAAGATTCATTTTTTCCATATGGATATCTAATTGGCTCAACACCATTTCTGAAAAGATGTGCTTTCACAAACTCATTATAATGCCAACTTTATCATCATAAGTCAAGCATTCATATATGTGTGGGCTGACTTCTAGACTCTTCATTCTGTTTCAATGATCTATTTATCTATTATTACACCAGTACTATAATTAATTACTATAGCTTTAAAATAGGTCTTGATATCTGCATGTATACATCCTTCAGTTTAGTTTTTATTTTTGATTACTGTCTTGAATATTCTTGTTCTTTTTCATTTCTATACCTGGTGAATACTGTGAAGTCCCGCTTAGATCCCTTTTCAGTGGAGGAAAGGTCCTTCCTGGAGGAAGGACTCAGTGTTCACTCCTCTTTGGGGATTGCCTTAGCTGAAGTGAGGCACCTCACCAAAGGTCATGCACCTTTCCTAAGGGTAGCCTATATCTATGGACTAAACATTGTGGGGTATAAATGTCTGACTCCTTTTCTCAAACTCAGGACAAAGTGAAAGGTCATCTCAGCTTCAAAGATTCTCATTGAGAACTCATCCTCAAGAGTTCTCTGCTGAGAATATACTTTCCTCTCAAGTGTTTACGGAATATTCTCCAGGATAGATCACATTTTGGGTCACAAATCAAGCCTAAACAATACACTACTAAGTAAGCAAGAGATAACTGAAGAAATTAAAGAGGTAATCAAAACATATCTAGAAACAAATGACATCAAAAACACGATGACCCAAAACCTATGGGATGAAGCAAAAGCAGTTCTAAGAGGGAGGTTTATAGCAATACAATCCTACCTCAAGAAAACAAGAAAAATCTCAAATAAACAACCCAACCTTACACCTAAAGCAACTACAGAAAGAACAACAAACAAAACCCAAAGATAGTAGAAGAAAAGAAATAATAAAGAGCAGAACAGAAATAAATGAAATAGAAATGAAGAAAACAATGACAAAGATCAATAAAACTAAAAGCTGGTTCTTTGAGAAGATAAACAAAATTGATAAACCTTTAGCTAGACTCATCAAGAAAAAAAGGGAGAGGACACAAATCAGTAAAATTCAAAATGAAAAAGGAGAAGTTACAACTGACACCATAGAAATACAAAGGATAATAAGAGAGTACTACAAGCAACTATATGCCAATAAAATGGACAACCTGGAGGAAACGGACAAATTCTTAGAAAAGTACAACCTTCTAAGACTGAACCAGGAAGAAACAGAAAATATGAACAGACCAATCACAAGTAAGGGAAATTGAAACTGTGATTAAAAATCTTCCAACAAACAAAACTCTAGGACCAGATAGCTTCACAGGTGAATTTTATCAAACATTTAGAGAAGAGCTAACACCTATCCTTCTCAAACTCTTCCAAAAACTGGCAGAGGGTGGAACACTCCCAAACTCATTCTACGAGGCTACCACCACCCTGATACCAAAACCAGACAAAGATGTCACAAAGAAAGAAAACTGCAGGCCAATATCACTGATGAACATAGATGCAAAATTCCTCAGTAAATACTAGCAAACTGAATTCAACATAGATGCAAAAATCCTCAACAAAATACTAGCAAACTGAATCCAACAACACATTAAAAGAATCATACATCATGATCAAGTGGGATTTATTCCAGGGATGCAAGGATTCTTCAATATATGCAAATCAATCAATGTGATACATCATATTAACAAATTAAAGAATAAAAACCATAAGACCATCTGAATTGATGCACAAAAAGCTTTTGACAGAATTCAACCCGATTTATGATAAAAGCTCTTCAGAAAGTGGGCATAGAGGGAACTTACCTCAACATAATAAAGGCCATATAAGACAAACCCACAGCAAACATCATTCTCAATGGTGAAAAACTGAAAACATTTCCTCTAAGATCAGGAACAAGACAAGGGTGTCCACTCTCACCACTATTATTCAACATAGTTTTGGAAGTCTTAGCCATAGCAATCAAAGAAAAAGAAATAAAAGGAGTCCAAATTGGAAAAGAAGTAAAACTGTCACTGTTTGCAGGTGACATGATACTATACATAGAAAATCATAAAGATGCCACCAGAAAACTACTAGAGCTAAGCAATGAATTTAGTAAAGATGCAGGATACAAAATTAATACACAGAAATCTCTTGCATTCCTATATACTAACAATGAAAGGGCAGAAAGAGAAATTAAGAAAACAATCCCATTTACCATTGCAACAAAAAGAATAAAATACCTAGAAATAAACCTACCTAAGGAGGCAAAAGACCTGTACACAGAAAACTATAAGACACTCTTGAAAGAAATCAAAGACAACGCAAACACATGGAGAGATATACCACGTTCCTAGACTGGAAGAATCAATATCATGAAAATGACTATATTACCCAAAGCAAACTATACATTCAATGCAATTCCTATCAAATTACCAATCGCATTTTTCACAGAACTAGAACAAAACATTTTACAATTTGTATGGAAACACAAAAGACCCCGAATAGCCAAAGCAACCTTGAGAAAGGAAAACAGAGCTGGAGGAATCAGGTTCCTTGACTTCAGACTATACTACGAAGCTACAGTAATCAAAAGAGTATGATACTGGTGCAAAAACAGAAATATAGATCAATGGAACAGGATAGAAACCCCAGAGATAAACCCATGCACCTATGGTCAACTAATCTATACAAAGGAGGCAAAAATATACAATGGAGAAAAGACAGTCTCTTCAATACATGGTGCTGGGAAAACTGGACAGCTACATGTAAAAGAATGAAATTAGAACACTCCCTAACACCATACACAAAAATAAACTCAAAATGGATTAAAGACTAAGTGTAAGGCCAGACACTATCAAACTCTTAGAGGAAAACATAAGCAGAACACTCTATGACATAAATCACAGCAAGATCCTTTCTGACCCACCTCCTAGAGAAATGGAAATAAAGACAAAAATAAACACATGGGACCTAATGAAACTTAAAAGCTTTTGCACAGCAAAGGAAACCATAAACAAGATGAAAAGACAACCCTAAGAATGGGAGAAAATTTTGCAAACGAAGCAAATGACAAAGGATTAATCTCCAAAATATGCAAGCAGTTCATGCAGCTAAATATCAAAAAAACAAACAACCCAATCCTAAAATGGGCAGAAGACCTAAACAGACATTTCTCTAGAGAAGACATACAGATGGCCAACAAACACATGAAAAGATGCTAATCTTTTAATTAGCATCACTAATTATTCTTTTAATTAGCATCACTAATTATTAGAGAAATTCATATTAAAACTACAATGAGGTACCACCTCACACCTGTCAGAATGGCCATCATGAAAAAATCTACAAACAATAAATGCTGGAGAGGGTGTGGAGAAAAGAGGACCCTCATACACTGTTGGTGGGAATGTAAATTGATACAGCCACTATGGGAAACAGTATGGAGGTTCCTTAAAAAACTAAAAATAAGACTACCATATGACCAGTGGGATTGTTGAATCCTACTACTGGACATATACCCAGAGAAAACCATAATTCAAAAAAACACATGCACCCTCATGTTCATAGCAGCACAATTTACAATTGCCAGGAAATGGAAGCAACCCAAATGTCCATATAGACAGAGGAATGGATAAAGAAGATGTGGTACATATATACAATGGAATATTACTCGGCCATAAAAAGGGATGAAATTGGGTCATTTGTAGAGAGGTGGATGGACCTAGAGAGTGTCATACAGAGTGGGGTAAGTCAGAAAGAGAAAAGCAAATATCATATAATAACGCATATATGTAGAATCTAGAAAAATGTTATAGATGATCTTATTTTCAAAGCAGAAATAAAGACACAGACATAGAGAACAAACGTATGGATACCAAGGGGGAAAGTGGTGGGGTGGGAAGAATTGGGAGACTGGGATTGACACATATACATTATTGATGCTATGTATAAAATAGACAACTGATGGGAATATATTGTATACCACAGGGAACTCTACCTAATGCACTGTGGTAACCTAAATGGGAGGGAAGTCCAAAAGGGAGGGGATATCTGTATGTGTATGGCTGATTCATTTTGTTGTGCAGTGGAGTGTAGCACAACATTGTAAAGCAACCATACTCCAATAAAAATTTTTTAAAAAAAGAGTTCTCTTTTGAGAATACATTTCAGTTCAACTCTCCTTTTATCTAATTCTGCTTCCAGGTCCTCCCTTCCTCAAGTGTTACTCTCCAAAACATTCCTAAGGAAAGTCCTGCTGCTCATCTCCATCTCAGAATGTGTTTCCTTGGAAACTCCATCTGTGACGACTGGTGCCAGGAGTAGTCCAAGAAAGTAGACTGGATCACCCGCCACCCTGCTGGTAATGAGAAACTAATAACTTCTTAAGGTGGAGTACTGATAGCCCCACTACAGCATAGCAGTGCAATTGTTAAAACCTTTACCTATAGTGAACTGGGATGGTATACTGGTGAAGGTGAAGGGATTAGTGGTATAAAATATCAAGAAATAAGAAATATGTTGGATACAATAACTATAAGGACAGCAAAAATGAGTGAATGTTGCTAACCTCAACTGAAGACAATGAAAAGCTGAGAGTGATTAATCACAACTAAAATCTAAGGGCCTCCTTGGTAGTTTAAAAAACAGAACAACAGAGAAAGATGAGAACTTACCCAGAACTTAATCATAAGAGTAGCCAAGCCCCCGGAGGTTAAACTCACAGGCTAAGCAAGTCTGCTATTTCAAGGTCAGGACTCTAGTTTGGGAATTTCAGGTCTGAGACACATGGGACACCTGAGTTGAATCACACAAAAATCTTGACTTCCTTGATTCCTTGAACCCCCTGAGCCTACAGGAGTTCTTCACTCATCCCACTTAAGGACTAGTACTTCCTTTTTGCTTAAAAATGATGCAAAGCCTCTCCCCAAACATAAAGTATAAGCCCACTTCAGGATCATCCCCAAGTCTTCTCCTGGCCTCTAGACCAAAAACCTGAGTTAAGTCCTGATATAACTTGACCAGAGATGGGCTAGGTCTGATATGGTAGGAAGAAGTCTGTGCTAAAGGATCTGCAGGATCCTTAGCTGCATGTATTGGCAAAGGTTGGGAGAGTATGTATGAGACTGAATTCTGAGGTATCTTGATCCAAGGCTGTGGAGCATAAGGTTTGATAATGAAAAGCCAATCGTGTTGAGAGCACTCTCTCAGGGAATGGGGCACAGTAGCAAGGATTCCAGAAGACAGGGCAAACATGCTGCTAGCATGGCTGCTAAAAGCTTGAGAAAGGCGATGGTCAGCCTGAACAGAGGTGGAAATGCAGAAATTCCAGTGTAGAGGGTAGTAAAGGGAATTAAAAGACTTAGAGAAGTGGACTTGTTAAAGTGGATATACTATTTAAGGCCAGGAAATCCACCAGAAGTCTTTATTCTATACTAGTGCTCAAAGATTATACCATTTACCAAAGCAATAAAGATTGTGCTGGTAAAGAGGGCAACAACATCGCTAACGTTCTCAGTATTGGTTCTCCTCTGTAAGCTGTAACTGAGGATTGGGGTTACAGTTACAGATCTAATGCTAAGAGTGATTATAGGACCCCCAAAACAATAGAGGCCAGGTAGTGGGGCTTAACCATCAGAATCCAGATGTCATTCATGAGGTTAAAGGTGCAGCCAAGGGTTATGACCCACAGAAAGTTATGGAGATTTTTAATAGAATACAGCATTTCTATAAGCAAAACAGATGAGTAGTCAATAAGGGAACTACTCATTCCATATAATCAAAGAAATCAAAGGAGGCTGAGGGCACTCATCTAAACAACATTTTTGGATTCTTTGCCTAGTTTATGGACGTAAGCCAGTTTTCAGACCCTAATCCACTGAGTGAAAGAAAAGCCAGGGGCCAAGGAAGAAGAATATATGGTATTCTTCCTTCAGCAAAATATGTGCAATTATTCCCCCATTCTTTCCCCAAAGGGGCCTATGACTATTTACTTAAATAAACAATATCACCACCCTGGGGGTAGGAGGGAAATGGCAGAAATTAATGTTTAAAACCTAGAATAGAGGGGTGGTGTTTCTCTAATATACACATTTAATTTATTAATTTGACTCCTGTAAAAACTAGATGAATCGGAGAAAATGATAGTAAATTACCACAAGTTCAACAAAAGTAGCTCAATGTGCAGCTGCTGTGTCCACTATGGTATCTTTGCTACAGAAGATTAACATGGCCTCAAGTGACTAGTATGCAGCCACTGATCTGGTAAATGCATTGTTTTATATCTCTGTTTTCAAAATTGAGATTCAGAAACAGTTTGATTTCACTTGGAATAGATATGAATATACATGTCAAAAGAGATCTGGACAGGCTAGACATCATTCAGAACACCACAATCGTTTATAATATTGATGATAACGTGCTAATCAGAGAGGACAATCAAGAAATTGCTGGTGCATTATAGACATAAATTCCTAAAACTCATGAATTCCAGAGAATAGGAGATAACCCTACAAAGAATCAGGAACCCACCAACCACATCAGAAAATGTTTCTGGTGTCCAGTGGTATAGGGCATACTGGGCCATTCTCTTCAAAGTGAATAATAAATTATTGTATCTTGTAATTCCTACCACGAAGAAAGGAGAATGACCAGTACAGGACATTTTGTGTTCTTGAGGCAGTGTATTCTACCCCCGAAAATACTGCATAAATCCAATATCCAATATGCAGAGAGTGACATGAAAATCTGTCAGTGTGAGAGAGGTCCAGAGCAAAAAGGGCTCTGCAGTAGGTTCAGGCTGTGAAGTCAGCTCTGACTCTTGGACCTTAAGAACCAGTATACTAGCAATTTCTTGATTATCTTCCCTGATTAGCATATATATCAGTCCTACAACTATAAAGAACTGATTTCTGCCAATAACCTGAATGATGTTGAAAGAGAATCCTGAGCTCCAGATGAGACCGCAGCCCTGGCCTACACCTTGATTTCAACCTTGTGAGATCCAGAACAAAATCCAGCTATTTTGAACCCAAACTTCTTACCTACCAAAACTGAAAATGTGTGTTGCTTGGCCACTACCTGCTAAGTTTGTGGTAACTTCTCACACAGCAATAGAAAACTAATATGCTCGCCATGGGTATTCTTGGGGGCTGTCTTTGAACTCTTAGTGGAGAAAGATGCCTGGTGGAATTTGTGTCAGCTTCAACAGGAAAACCATAAGGTAAACTTTAAATGTTCTAAAACAAGGCTATGTCATTTGAAGTGGAGAAATATACACTTTTGAAAAGATAGTTCATGGTGTGCTACTGGGCCATGGTAGAGTTGGAACATACCACCATGCAGCAACACACCTGCTCATCATGAGCCAGGTTCTGCCAGACCCACGAAGTCATACATTGCATAGGTCCATTACAAAATAGAAGTGGTCCAACTGTGAATGAGCATGAACAGGATTAGAAAACACATGCAAGCTGTAGGTTGCCTAGATCCCCATGTCAAACACCACTATTGGATTAGCACTTCTCTCTCAGTTCACACATTTGTCAATATGGATGAGTTGGCTTTGGTATGTGGGTGCAATCCAAAAATGGATAGCAGCTGTACCACACTCCCACTTAGAAGTAGCTTTGAAAGACATGGAAGGGGAAAGCTTCCCATAAGGCAGACCTTTAGGTAATCACCTGTGTGTTAAGGATATAAATGGACTCATGATCATTGGTATGTGGAAACATATGTGAGTGAGCACAAAGTACACATATTTTTGTATACATGTTTTGCATACAAAATGAGCATGCTAACTCTCAATAGAGAGTATTCTCCATAGAAAAGTCACTAAATAAATAGGTAGACAAAATGATTTGACAAGTGGATCTCAGCCAGCCTCTGTCATAGTGTGGGCACAATGGACACATGAACATCAAAGACAGGTGACTTATGGATAGAAGCTATAAATGGACCTGATTGCTGGACTCCCACATATTAAGGCTGATACAGTTACTGCCACTGCTCAATGTCCAGCCTGACAACAACAGAGAGCAATGCTAATACAACAACATAACTATACTGTATGAAGATTTGGTGGCAAGTTGACTTCATAGAGCTCCTTCAATCTTGGAAGGGGAAACAATATTGTTCAATAAGAATAAACACATATTCTAGCATGGGTTTACCTTTCCTAACAGCTGGGTCTCATTCAGCACCATTCTTGAAGGGATGCCATTGGATCCCACTTACATTACATCATGGCAATTAAGAGAGCCACTTTACATCAAGAAGGTGCCAGAATGGACACATGGCCCATTCTCTGTTTCAAACACCAGGAGATTTATAGAGCAATGGAGCAATATTGAACATAGAGCTGAAGAACAAGCTCCAAGGTAATACTTTGTGAAGATGAAGTACCATACTAAAGGACATAGTATACAATCTAAATTAATGACCTTTTTCTAGGGCTATGTCCCCAAAAGGCAGAACACATTGGCCTGGAAACCAGTGGATGGAAACTGGAGTGGCTTTGCTTTTCTTCACTTCCAGATAACTACTTAAGGGATTTTTGCTTACCATTTCCACAACTCTGGGCTCTGCAGGTTTAGAGGTCCCCATTCCCAAAGGAAGAAACCATCCACCAGGGAGAAACAGCAAGAGTCCTTTGAACCATAAGCTAGAGATACTTCATGGGATACTTATGTTTCTCATGCTAAGGGTTCAGCAGACAAGTAGGAGAGTCAACAATAAAGGTACTACCGTATCAATATAAATCTGATAACAGTTTCAGAATTGCGTAGAAGGTTGGCTGAATGCTCTATTGACACTGCATTATAGTTTAAATTCTCCATCTGCCCCATCATGCTTCCTTTCCTTCCCATCCACAGGAAAAGACTTACACGTGGTAATTTCTATCTCAGAGTCTGATTGCCAAGGGATCCAACCTACAATACCATATAAATTTTAAAATCAGGTTGTCAATTTTAACCAAAAATCTGCACAGATTATTTTTTATTAGGATTGCATTGAATCTACAAACAATTTGGGGAGAATTGTCATCTTAAAATACTGGATCTTCTAATTATTTTATGTGGTATATCCACATATTTTATGGAACTTCATCTATTTCTCTCAATGTTTTGTACATTCCTCTGTAGAGATCTATACACATTTCATAAATTTATTTCAACAGACTTAGTTTTTAAAACTGTTGTCAAGGATAATTTTTAAATAATTTTTTGTTGCATGTTTGTAGAAATAAAATTGTTTTCTATCTTGTGTAAACACTGATGTTGCATTCATTATTAAATCTAATGGTTTGTATAATATATTCTTTGGTAATTTCTGTGTACATTTTTTCCATTCCAATCTTTTTAAAAATTCATTTAGGATACATCCAATTATTTATTTCTTCTTATATCAATTTTACTAATTTTTTTCTAGATATTTGCAAACTTCATCAATAAATATTAGCTAAAACTATTCCTAGTGTACCCTGTGACACCTGTAATAATGTTCCCTTTTACATTTCAGAAGCTGATAATTTGTGTCATCTTTTTAAAATTTTAATTATTCTTACTAGAATTTACCAATTTTATTAAAAAAATAATTTTGACTATGAGTCTCTGCATTTTATATTTATTATCAATCATTTAATATTTGTATTTATCTGATCTTATATTTATTGTTTCCTTTCTTCCATAATTTTTGAGTTTACTTTATAGTTCTTTATATACCATTTCTAGATAATTAAATAGTGGTGGAGGTCTTACGGTTTTCTAAAAATAGTATCATGTCATCTGCAATTAGTGACAGTTTTACTTCTTCCTTTCAAATCTTAATGCCTTTTATTTCTTTTTCTTGTCTGATTGCTGTGGCTAGGACTTCCAATATCATGTTAAATAGAAATGGTGAGAGTGGGCATCCTTGTCTTATTCCTGTATTTAGAGGAAAAGCTTTCAGCTTTTCACCACTGAGTATGATGTTAGCTTTGGGTTTGTCATAAATGGACTTTGTGGAAATACATTCCCTTTATACCAACTTTGATGAAGGTTTTTATTATAAATGGGTGTTGAATTTTGTCAAATGCTTTTTCTAAATCTATTGAGACGATCATGTGGGTTTTATCCTTTGTCTTGTTATAGTAGTGTATTACATTGATTGATTTGTATTACATTTTTGCATCCCTGGATTAAATCCCACTTGATCATGCTGTATAATCTTTTTTATGTATTGTTGAATTTGGTTTGCCAATATTTTGCTAAGAATTTCTGTATCTATATTCATCAGGGATATTGACCTGTAATTTTCATTTTTTTGTAATCTCTTTGTCTGGTTTCAGTATCAGGATAATGGTGGCCTCAGAAATGAGTTTGGGAGTTCAATCCTTTAATTATTTGGAATAGTTTGAGAAGGATGGATATTAACTCCTGTTTATATGTTTGGTAGAGTTCACCTGTGAAGCCATCCAGTCCTGGACTTTTGTTTGTTAGTTTTTTTTATTACTGATTCAATTTCAGTATTAGTAATTGGTCTGTTCAGATTATCTATTTCTTCATGATTCAGTCTTAGAAGATTATATGTTTCTAGGAATTTATACATTTCTTCTAGTTTGTCCAATTTGTTGGCATATAACTGTTTATAGTTTTCTCTTATGATTGTTTGTACTTCTGGTTGTAATTTATCTTCTCTCATTTCTTATTTTGTTTATTTGGGTATTCTCTCTTTTTTTTTCTTAATGAGCCTGGCTACAGGTTTGTTAAATTTTATCTTTTAAAAAAACAGCTCTTGGTTTCATTGATCTTTTCTATTTTGGGGGTCTCTTTTATTTATTTCTACTCTGATCTTTATTATTTGCTTCCTTCTGCTGTTTTGGGACTTTGTTTGTTCTTCTTTTTCTAATTTCTTTAGATGGTAGTTTAAGTTGTTTATTGGAGGGTTTTTTTTTTGTTGTTGTTTCTTGAGGAAGTCCTGTATTACTATAAACTTACATCTGAGAACTATTTTTATTACATACCATATATTTTGGAAAGTTGTGGTTCTATTTGCATTTGTCTCAAGATATTTTCTGATTTCCTCTGATTTCTTTGTTTTTTGTAGTAGTATGTTGGTTTTTTAGTAGTATGTTGTTTAGTCTCCACGTTTTTTTTTTCCATTTTTCTTCCTGTAATTGATGTCTAGTTTCATACTGTTGTGGCTGGAAAAGATGATTGATATAATTTCTATCTTCTTAAATTTGTTGAGACTTGTCTGTGGCCTAGCATGTGATAAATCCTGGGAATGTTCCAGGTGCACTTGAAAAGAAGGTGCATTCAGCTCTTTTTGGATGGAATGTCCTGTAGATATCTATTAAGTTCAAGTAGTCTAATGTGTGATTTCAGATGACTATACCCTTATTGGGTTTTTTTCTGGATGGTCTGTCCATTGATGTAAATGGATGTTAATGTTCCCTACTAATATTATATTACTGTCAATATCTCCATTTATGTCTATTAACATGTGTGTTATATATTTATGTGCACATATACTAGGTGCGTATATGTTAATGAGTATTATATTCTCTTCTTGTATGATCCCTTTATCATTATATAATGTTCTTCTTTGTCTTTTTATTATAGACTTTGTTTTAAATCTTCTTTGTCTGATATGAGTATTGTTATGCCAGCTTTCTTATCATTTCTATTTGCATGGAATTTCTTTTTCCATCCCCTCACTTACAGTCTGTGTGTGTCTTTAGCTCTGAAGTGAGTCTTTTAAAGGTAGCATATCGATGGTTCTTGTTTTTTCTTCCCCAATCATCCACCCTATGTCTTTTGATTGGACCCTTTAGTCCATTGACATGTAAAGTGATTATTAATAGGTGTGTACTTACTGCCATTTTGTTACTTGCTTTTTGGTTGTTTTTGTAGTTCTCCTTCATTCTTTTCTTCTTCTTTTAGTCTATCCCTCATAGTATGATGATTTTCTTTAGTGTTATTTTTATCTTCTATTCTATCCATTTTCTGTGTATCTGTTATAGGTTTTTGGTTTGTGATTACCATGGAGCTCATATATGTTGACCTAAATGATATAAACTTTTTAAAAACTGATAATCATTTAAGTTCAAACATTATAAAAGGTCTACATTTTTGCTCCTCCCCCCATGTTTTTTGTTTTTGATGTCATATTTCATATCTTCATGCCTATCTTTTAACTGTTTATTGTAGTTATAGTTGTTTTTACAATTTTTGGCTTTTAGCCTTCATGCTAGCTTATATAAGTAGTTAATCTACTGCCTTTACTATATTTTTGCCTTTACCAGTGGGACTTTTCCCTTCCTATTATTTCTTATTCCTTGTGGTAGCCTTTCCTTTTCACTTAAAGAAGACCCTTTAACATGTCTTGTAAGGTTGGTTTAGTATTAATGAGCTCTTAGTTTTTGCTGATCTGAGAAACTCTTTCTCTCTCCTTCAATTCTGAATGATAACCTTACTCTGTACAGTATCCTACTTCACAGGTTTTTCCCTTCCAGCACTTTAAATATATCATGGCATTCCTTTCTGGCCTACAAAGGTTTTGCAGAGAAATCAGCTGATAGCCTTATGTATTCCCTTGTATATGACTCTTTTTTTTCTCTTGCCTTTAGAATTCTCTCTTTATCTTTAACTCTCCCCATTTTAATTATATATCTTGGTGTGGGTCTGTGTGGGTTCATCTTGATCTGGGACTCCAGTGCTTCCTGTACCTGTATATCTGTTTCCTTCTTCAGGTTAGGGAAGTTTTCAGCCATAATTTCATCAAATACATTTTCTACCTCTTTCTCTCTCTCTCTTCTCTTTCTGGGACCCCTATAATGTGAATTAGATAGTATGGCCTATGTTGTCCCAGAGGTCCCTTAAACTATCCTTATTTAAAAAAAAATTTCTTTTTGCTGTTCTGATTGGGTGATTTCAGTGATTCTATCTTCCAGATCTCTTACGCATTCTTCTGTATCATCTAATCTGTTTTTAATTCCTTCTGGTGTAGTTTTCATTTCAGTTATTGTATTCTCAAGGTCTGACTAGTTCTTTTTTATATTTTCCAGTTATTTGTTGAAATATTCACTTTTTTTGTCTATTATTTCTCAAGTTCAGTTTGCATTCTTATTACTTTTGCTTTAAATTCTTTATCAGGTTAATTATTTATCTCTGTTTCATTAGGGCATTATTCAGGGTTTTTTCTTGTTCTTTCATTTGAAACATATTCCTCTGTCTTCTCATTTTGTTTAACACTCTCTGTCCTTATGTTACCTACCCTGATCTTGAAGGCATGTTCTTGTGTGAGAGCATCACTGCGTAGTCTGCAGGTGCTCAGTGGCTTTGATAGGAGAGCTGGATCTGAAGTGCGCAGGAGCCGCATCTTACCCCAAGTTGCAGTGGCATCCGCTGCCTCCGTGGAAGATAGGGCTGGATTTAGAGAAGCTAGAGCCAGAGTTAGGTGTAAGCTGGGGCTTCTCCTATGCTCAGTAGCAGTCACTGCCCTATCAGGGGCAGCGTTGGTCGTAGGGTCTGAGGGGCTAGAGCAGGAGCCCTGAGGGTATCTCCTAGGTGTGATGGCAGTCTCCACCTTTGTTGAGGATATGACCAGGGCTTGAGGGTTTGGGGCTGTACAACTGTGCTGGTTTCACTTTTTTTCCTGATAGGTTCATCTGGATTAGAGGCTGACTTGGGGCTAGAGGGAATGGAGCTGCACTACTGAGCTGGTTCCACTCGTTCCTAATTCTGCACATACATATGAATGCCTGCAGTGGTGGTCTCTGTCCTGGAACTAGTTCTGCTCCCTCTCAAGTGTGCGCATGGACACGTGTACTGGCAATCCTCTGCCCTGGTCAGAGTCAGGGCCAAGCCTGAGCCAGTTCTGTTCCTTCTAAACATGTGCACTCTCAATGGCAATCACATCCTCTACCTTAGTGGGGAACAGCACTGGAGCAAAAGGGGCTGCAGCAGGAGGCTGGTGCCTGGTAAGCTGGCCAAAGCACCATGAAGCTTTCAATCTGCTGCCTCTGCTCTGTGGCTGGGAGCAAGTGAGTCTGTGCATGTATGCTTCAAGAGTAGAGTCTCAGTTTCTTACAGCCCTCTGGTAAGCCCCACTGGTTTTCAAACCAGCTAAAGGGACTCATCCTCCCAGTGTCAGACTCCAGGCTAAGGTGCCTAATATGTGGCTCAAACCCCTTTTTCCCTAGGAGGATCCCCAAGCCTTTGATATCCCCTTCTTCTTCTAGGTTTCCTGCTAGGGTTCCAATATGGAACTCTAATTACATATATTTTAGTCACTTTCATCAAGTTCTGTTTGGCTTTCTCTATATTATCAATTAATTCATATCTGAGTTTCAATATGAATATATTTTGTTGACCTAGCAGTCCTCTATTCTGTCATGTCTAAATGCTTATAAACCCATTTAATAGCATCTTTATATTTATATATCCAACACATTTATCTCTTAATTTGATTGCTGCCCTCGAGCTTCTTTAGCTATCCTTGCTAACATATGTGAGATTTTCATTCCCCTGAGGTATCCCCTAACCAAGAATTGACAAGCACATAGATATAAACACTCCGTTCCCTTGCTTCTGATTGGAACACAGTTAGGTATGATCTATACTTTCTCTAGATCTCCCCTGACAGATTTTATTCAATATCTCACCCTTGCTTGGCCTCTTTTCATCCATGGTCCCACACTGTCACTCTCATATCATTTTTTTTTCTTGGAATATTTTCTAATAAATCAGTTGCACACAAATTCTTATCTCAGAATCTGTTTCTTGGGAACCTAACTAAAAGCACATGAATACTGATTTCCAGATGTAACCATTGATTTTTTTCAGTACCAGATTTCCCTATGGCATCTTTATTCATAGAGTATAATTCTCTGATAAAATTCTCAATGTTGTCATCTATTTTCTTGTATGTATTAATCATGATTATTTTAAAATTTATGTCTGACAAATCCCATGTCCAGTACAGGTGAATCTCCTTCTATTACCAGTTTTTCTATTTATTTCTTGATATTCTTAGTTTTTTATTGATTTCTGAACATTGCATATGAAAAATTCTTATCTATCAGTGGTTCCTTCTCATCAAAACTTTGTCCCTTCACGTCCTAGTTACTTTGACAGCTTTCCAAAGCCTTCATATACATTTTTTCAAGCTATTATCATTGTTATTGAAAGGAGCATAGGTATGCACAAAATATTTCACAGTCAGAATAGGAAGTCATATCCTCTCATTATCAATTTACTGAAAGTATTTTGTCAGTAATGCAGCTTGGATTTTATCAAGTGACTTTCCAGTATCTATTGAGGTAACGTTTGTTCAATCTTTTTACTTTTACAAACAAACTTGAACTAGTGTTTCCTTAAACATCAGTGCTATAAATGAGAGCATATCTATTGAATTCCTCTATTAATATGAATAAATGAGTAAAAATTTATCACTTCTCTCTTTCCTCCCTCATCTTTTTTTTATAATCAGTGATTTTAGTCCCTGTTTGCTATTTTTTAATACTTAAATTAGTAATTATTTATTTGATTTTTTAGTTAAGTTTTGTATTTGAATGCTATACTGTAACCATATTTAGTAATAAAAAATCAGTTTTATTTTCAATTAATAATTGTAGATGGACAATATGTATTTTTCTCTGCTCACAGTATAATTCCTACTAATATACTCAAGGACTTACACCAGTATTAACACACAAAGGCAAAGAAAACTAGAGAGGATGCAAAAATAAATTTGAGTTATAAATGTATTTTTGAGAGGGATAAACCCAAAACAAGAAAAATAATAGTCATATTACTACTTAAGTGCCTACAATGGGGGGCAGGGGGGCGGTATTTGTAATATCTGATCCCATTAGTGTTGTAGAACCTCCTCTGGACTCAGCACTCTGAGGCAATAGATACTGTGGAATATGGGGTCTAACACAGAGTGATTGTTTTAAAAACGTTATACATAGCTGTTAGAATAGCAAACCTCTCTCTCTTGCACCTGCACATGGATTATAAATCAGTCCTCATGAAGACATATCATTTGTGAATTTAAGAATACAATGATAAAGGACATTCTAAGATTATAGAAAGAAATCTTATGGTAATAGGAGCCAGAAAATAAACAGTATCTCTTAATGCCAGAAAAAAATGGAGCAATATTTTCAAGATTCTAAGGAAAAATAACTTACAATATAAAATTTTCCATTCAATTGAATTATTCTTAAGATGTGAGGAGAGAATAATGTCAATTTCAGATATGTAAGAATCCAAAAATATACCTCTCAAAGCCTGTTTGGAAGTTCCTAGGAAGTTTACTTTGGCAAAGCAAGAGGGCAAAGCATAGAGAAGGACATGGATCTGAAAACACAAATAACACAAAAACTCTCAGGATGACAGTTTGAAGCAAGACAAAAACCAGTACAAATTCCAGGAGAAGGTAAGAAAGAAAAAGAAGGAAGGCCAGAAGGATTAAAATAATAGTAATGATAATAACAATAATAAGATAGGAAACAGCATATCTACTATTTATGTATATTTGGAAAATTTAGTTTTAGGCTTTTGACAGATCTATTCAAAACTTAGGGGAAAATAACATCTTTATAGAAAACTAAAAATATTAAATAATAAAATAATTATTGCATCCAAGAAAACAACAATTGGGCTTCCCTGGTGGCAGAGCGGTTGAGAGTCCGCCTGCCGATGCAGGGGACACGGGTTCGTGCCCCGGTCCGGGAAGATCCCACATGCCACAGAGCGGCTAGGCCCGTGAGCCATGGCCGCTGAGCCTGCGCGTCCGGAGCCTGTGCTCCGCAACGGGAGAGGCCACAACAGTGAGAGGCCTGTGTACCGCAAAAAAAAAAAAAAAGAAAAGAAAAGAAAACAACAATTGTATGTCAATGAAAAAAATAATTATGGTGTACTACTTGGCTCATTGAGGAATTATATTTTCAATATCATAATATAAAATTTTTATTTAACCAAATAAAGAATAAGAATTTTATTTAACAAAAATTATGATACAACTATAATAGAAAGATGGGAGAAGAAAAAAGAGAATTGATTTCTCAGTTCTAACAATGAAAGCCAATAATGTCTCAATAAGAAATGAAGGGCTTCCCTGGTGGCACAGTGGTTGAGAGTCCGCCTGCCAATGCAGGGGACATGGGTTCATGCCCCGGTCCGGGAAGATCCCACATGCCGTGGAGCGGCTGGGCCCGTGAGCCATGGCCGCTGAGCCTGCGCGTCCGGAGCCTGTGCTCCACAGGGGAGAGGCCACAACAGTGAGAGGCCTGCATACCACAAAAAAAAAAAAAAAGAAAGAAATGAAATTATAAGTGTGATATATAGAAATGTGTTTATTTTTTTTATTTTTTTTAAATTTTTTTTAATTTTTTTTTGGTACGCGGGCCTCTCACTGTTGTGGCCACTCCCGTTGCGGAGCACAGGCTCCGGATGCGCAGGCTCAGTGGCCATGGCTCACGGGCCCAGCCGCTCTGCGGCATGTGGGATCTTCCCAGACCAGGGCACGAACCCGTGTCCCCTGCATCGGCAGGTGGACTCTCAACCACTGCGCCACCAGGGAAGCCCTAGAAATGTGTTTAAAATACCAAAAGAAACAGCCCCAAGAAAAGAAAGTGGTTGCCTCTGAGAAATGGGATTAGAATAATGGAGCAGGAGATTGCTGCTTTTTGTTTGCACTAATGGATTGTTCCAAAATACCCATGCAATAAATTAATAAAAAATCAAATGAATTGGAAGTAGGATGAATTATATATTTAACTGATGTCAGTGATTATTCACAATTTTATTTGTTGAGGTTTTTAACTGTGGACATTGAAATATCTCAAGAAAATTTTCAGTCAGGTATATGATTTTTCTATTGTCACATGCTTTCTCATCTGAACAATTCTCTCTTTGTCCTTCAGAAGAGAACAAATTAGCTGGACAAATCAATATGTCTTTCATTTTGAGGGGTCAGTGTTTGAGAGAAGTTTGAGATCAAATTGATTTTTCTAATTTGTAGGTAATCTGTTTTTATTTGGCTTATCTCTCAATGTGCAATATATTTTGCCCTTAATGTTTGTGCTGTCTTTAAAATCCTTGACATTTTCAGAAATGCATCCTGGCTGTATCTATGTATTGCTCTCTTTTCATTAATTTTCTTTAGCACATCGTGAGCTGTGGTGGGATGCAAGTTCAGGACTAGCACACAAATAGCATTCTTTCCTATTTTCCAATCCCAGCTATATTTCTTATGATATTTTAATTGCTCACGTGATCATAAGTAAGGTGGCAAAAGGGGATAGATATCTGTGGGTTTTTCAACATCTTATCCATAAGTATGGGAAAAACTTAATTTTCCCTAGTGGCAGTTCTGCCTTTCTGATGATTAATTATCTAAAGTATAAATGTAGTTATGGAAGACATGCACCTCCTAATTGCTCAAGTAAGACTCTCTTTGCTGGGCTTTTGATTCCTTCCCTCCCCCTCAGTTCCAATTCCCTCATTTATATTTTACCCTCTCCCTTTTTATATATATTCTCCCCTTTCAAGATACAAACACATGCAGATAACACTTATTCCAGCACTTTGGCAAAAGGTAAGAGTGCTGCCTATAGGAAATCTATAATGACTGTTTCTATAATGAGAACAATACTTCTGAAAAAAAATACTTGAGAAAGTACTTCCTAATTTATCTTTCTGGTAAAATTATAAGAATGGATTTAATTTTAAAAGACAGATATAAACTATAAAATTATGTATATAGATATTGGTAATAATTTGAGACATCATGGAAAACAAGTAGAATATTCGATAAAAAGCAGAGAACTAACACCATATTAAAATGTAAAAAAGAATTTTACCCGAGAAACTACAGTTCTATAAGCTTAATTTTAGTATCAGGAAAATGCTAACATAACACAGTAAAAATCTTATTAATTCTTAACACCAGGGACCAGAGAAATAAAAAAATACAGAATTGCAATTAACTAGCTTGAGATTATCTAAAATATTTTTATTAAAGTAACAGAGCATCTAGATATCTGGGGACTAGCTGTCCTCTTGCTATCATAAATATCCTAAATATTAATCCAATCCAATATTGGATTAATAAGGTTTTCTGTTAACATAAAAGCAAAGCTGCAAATGGAAGAAAATGGCATGCTGGGTAGCATGGCTTTTTGAAGAAAACAATTCTTGTAAGTGTAAGAAATATGATTTTGTAATAGGCCTAAATCATTGTACATTTATGTACAAATTACCTGATAGCAAAATGAAATTTTTTGAAATGCAACTATTTTATTTAGAAGAAACATCTAACACTAAAGAGTTTTCTAGCAATAGGCAGTGATGAAATAACCAAAAAATTTTGCTGAGTATCTTATAATGACAGTACAATATGCTTAGAGAAACAGTCATAAGAAGAAAATAATTGTGTTCATTGGGTACAAATGCATGTTCCTAGTCAAAAATTGGAGGACTGGCACAAAACAAAAATAGAAGAAACAAGAATGAGTTATCATAGGATGATTGTTAGGGGTTAATATTTCATAGTAAGTACCCAATTCTCAAAAGCTTGCATAACTATCTCATTATGATACACTAAAGAATTATTGAGGTAATTTTGTTAGCCCACAGAGGAATAGGGTGGGCTGAAAAAAAAACAAGTAACAGCCAGACTAATATTTTAATGTATTTTATATGGCTGAAAAATAGATAACATATTGGAATGAAAAGACTAGATTAAATTAATAAAAATTAGAACATGAGAGTGGGGTCAATTAAAGAAAACTAACTTCTCAAAATGCATAGGGACATTCACAAATTTTTAATTTAATAATTTGAGAGCTATAGATTAAAATATGAATTTTATAAATTTATTACCAATAGAATTTTAAAAGATCTCTATCTTCTAACATGCTATAGAAGCTTTAAGAAAACAAATTATGGTCTACAGCTCTGCTAACCCCAAGACAGTGGCCACTAGCCACATGTGGCTATTGAGCACTTGAAGTGTGACTAGTCCAGATTGTTGAGGGTATAAAATACATACTGGATTTCAAAGACTTTGTAAAAAAAATACTGTAAAATATATACAATTTCTATGTAGACTATATGCTGAAGTGAAAATATTTTTGATATGATGGGTTAAATAAAATATATTATTAAGATTTATTTCACCAGTTTCATAGTCTTACTATATGACCCAGCAATCACGCTCCTAAGGATTTCTCCAGCTGAATCAAAAACTTATGTCCACACAAGAATCTGAACACAGATGTTTCTAGCAGTCAATTCATAATCTCAAAACCTGGAGGCAATCAAGATTACCTTCAAAAGGTACATAGATAAACTGGTATATACATACAGTGACATAATGTTCAATGATACAAGAAAAAGAACTATCAATTCATGGAACAACATGGATGAACCTTGAATGCATATTGCTAAGTGAATTAAGACAGTATAAAAAAGCTTTATACTGTATGAATCCAATTATATGACATTCTGGAAAAGACAAACTATAGAGACAGTAAAAATGTCAGTAATAGCTAGGGGACCACTGGGTAAACAAGTGAAGTTTTCTCCCCAGCCCCCAGAGGTGAAACTATTCTGCATGTTATTATAATGGTCAATATATGACATTATACCTGTGTCAAAATCCATAGACCTTTATAGCACAAAGAATAAGCTTTATTGTAAGTAATAAAACAGGCAAAAAACTTCTGGTCAGGGGATCCCAGCATGGAATGCAGAATGACAAAAGTAACTATATTGCAAATATAGGAAACAAAATAACAAGATCATTGAAGGGGTTGGGAGAAAGAGGTTCTGACCTAAGTAACTCTGGAAATAACTGGGGTCTGTCAACTAAAGGGAAAAAAAAAACCCACTGCTGATAAGCACGGTACTCTTGTTCCTAAGGATGTTTTCCTTGGGCTAACAAATTTCTCATTAAACTCCCAAATTTAGGGAGAGTTTACAGGTAAAGCAAGAGGAGGAAGCTGGAGTAAACTATGCAGTAATTGATTAAGTTGCAGACATAAGTATGAATATAGATACAGATGATTACTTATAGAAATATTTATGGGTATGTGTATATAAATGTGTTAGTATACCCACATACATTTCCTTGCTCTATCAGCTGAGAGAGTCCATAAGGAACAACACCTCAGGAGCAATGAACACACCTTGCACCCCAGATCTTGGTTTCTAATACCATTCCCCAACAAAAGGAACCTGGGCTTCTTGGAGAAACGGCTGATTCTAGGACTGGGACAGGTAATATACAAGATGACACTACAGCGTATTGTTGCACCAACAAGTAAGGAGGTCCTCAAAAACATAAATAAACCCCTAACAAATTTTCGTGTACTTCAGAAGGAGAAAGAAGCCAACTGAAAGATCACCCAATGGCCAAACCAAGGGTAGTGTGAGCAAGAGTATAAATAAAGTACCAATACAAATAAATGATTGAATAAATAAATGGGGGAGAAAAGACAAACCTCCCCAGAATAATTCATATAGCTATTCCACTCCCAAGGAAATGGAGCATATCTCTCCACTCTAAGTGTGGTCTGTACATAGTGTCTTTCTTCCAAAAAGAATAGTATGGAAAAGGAGGGAAAAGAGTAACTTTACAGTGGAGGAACCTGACAAAAACTACTTCAGCCAGGTGAATAAGGTCAACATAAATAGTGATATGTTGATAGTGTGTACCTTGATATGATGTCTTTAAAATGGCACTTTACCTCTGTGGTCTTCCTCCTGAAAATACATCAATGCAGCCTAATCATGAGAAAAATCTCAACAGAAGGACAGTCTATAAAATATCTGTGTAGTACTCTTCAAAACTATCAAGGTTGTCTTTTCATCTTGTTTATGGTTTCCTTTGCTGTGCAAAAGCTTTTAAGTTTCATTAGGTCCCATTTGTTTATTTATTTATTTTTATTTCCATTACTCTAGGAGATGGGTCAAAAAGGATCTTGCTGTGATTTATGTCATAGAGTGTTCTTCCCATGTTTTCCTCTAAGGGTTTTATAGTGTCTGGCTTTACATTTGGGTCTTTAATCCATTTTGAGTTTCTGTGTATGGTGTTAGGAAGTGTTCTAATTTCATTCTTCTACACGTAGCTATCCAGTTTGCCCAGTACCACTTAGTGAAGAGACTGTCTTTTCTCCATTGTATATTCTTTGCTGGAGAGGGTGTGGAGAAAAGGGAACCCTCTTGCACTGTTGGAATGTAAATTGATACAGCCACTATGGAGAACAGTATGGAGGTTCCTTAAAAAAAGTAAATATAGAACTACTATATGACCCAGCCATTGCACTACTAGGCATATACCTTGAGAAAGCCATAATTCAAAAAGAGACATGTACCACAATGGTCATTGCAGCACCATTTGCAATAGCCAGGACACGGAAGCAACCTAAGTGTCCATTGACAGATGAATGGATAAAGAAGATGTGGCACATACATACAATGGAATATTACTCAGCCATAAAAATAAGTGAAATTGAGTTATTTGTAGTGAGGTGGATGGACTTAGAGTCTGTGATACAGAGTGAAGTAAGTTGGAAAGAGAAAAACAAATACCATATGCTAACACATATATATGAAATCTAAAAAAATATATGGTTCTGATGAACCTAGGGGAGGACAGGAATAGAGATGCAGACATAGAGAATGGACTTGAGGACATGGGGTGGGGAGGGGAAGCTGGAACAAGGTGAGAGCATAGCATTGATATATATACACTACCAAATGTAAAATAGATAGCTAGTGGGAAGCAGCTGCATAGCACAGGGAGATCAGCTTGGTGCTTTGTGACCACCTAGAGAGGTGGGATAGGGAGGGTGGGAAGGAGACGCAAGAGGGAGGGGATATGGGGATGTATGTATACATATAGCTGATTCACTTTGTTGTACAGCAGAAGCTAACACGACATTGTAAAGCAATTATACTCCAATAAAGATGTTAAAAAAAAAACTCTCAAGGTTATTGCAAACAAGGAAAGTCTGAGAAACTATCACAGCCGAGAGGAGTCTAACGAGAAATGCCCATAAATGTAATGTGGTGTCTTGGATGGGATTCTAGAACAAAAAAAAGAATATTAGATTAAAACTAAGGAAATATGAATAAAGTAGAGCCTTTCATTGCTAATATCAGTATTAAATTCATTAATGGTTAAAACATTTACCATATTAATGCAAGATATTAATAATAAAGGAAGGTGGATGCAAGGTATATGGGTATACTCTCTAAAACCTTTGCAATTTTTCTGCAAATGTAAAACTGTTCTTGACAATAAAGTTTTTTTTAAAAAAAGAGTAAGAACTATACATTGTATGGAGTCATCTTCAGGAAATATTAATTAAGAAAACGAGGTACAGAAGAGTGTGCATAGTATTCTATGTTTGATGAAAGAAAAATAAGGAAAATATATGCATGTGCATATGCGTGTGTGTGTGAGAGACAGAGAGAGAGAACATATACACTTTTTCATAAAGAAACATTAGGATGTGAAATCAAGAACTAGTAAAAATGGTAGCCTACAGAGAAAGGACAGAATGCGAGAGGGTTTGGGGCAGTTATGGAAGTTAGGCTTCTCTTCATCTGTCTTGTTTTGTACCTTTAACCTTGCAGCTATGTAGATATTTTGCATAATTTAAAAAAGAAATTAAAATTTAAAAAAGCAAAGCAATCCCTAAAATCAAAAACAAGCTGGAACAAATGAGCCTAACTGTATGTCAAATTGTTGGCATACCCACACAGAATATTATTTCAAGTGAAGAGAAGGATTTTGAAACACACACCTCCGTAGGGGGAACTGTTCTAAAAACAAAATACGCACAAACTGCATTCATTTATCTGATTATTGGTAATAATACTGTGTTATTTTGAAACAGAGAGAGAGAGACATCATTTTTATAAGATTTAAAGATCTTTTTGTTGGTGGGACACACACACACACACACACAAAATTACACTTAGATAGATGAAAGGCAGAACTCTTTGTTATTTACAGCAGAAGGCCAACACACAGGTCCACATAAGGGGTTGCACTAGGGACAAGGTAACAGCAAGCTGCAGCTGGAGGGAGCAGCTTATATATGGCAAGCAGGATGAGGTTAGCTAGGTTTCACAGGATTCCAGTGGATCAGCTGAATTGAATAATTTCCCAGGTTCCTGGGCAGAGGGGATGTCCCTTGTTGTTTGCTATTTAGCTCCAGGGTGATAAGGGTGGGTGCATAGTAACCCCAGAAAAGGGAAGTGTTTGGGGTGTGAACTTAATCAGCTGCTCAAGGAGGGCAAATGACTGGCCTCTAAACAGGACCTCAATATAGTACTAAGAAATAAATTACTATACATAGAAATAGATTGAAAGAAAGAAAGATGATCAATAAATGAGGAGTAAGCAAACATTATTAATATCATGAGGATCCAAGATTTTTAGGATAAGAGAAAAAATATACAAATACTATAGTACTTTAAATAGGGTCAACTAACAGGTATTATAATCTTTCCATTTGAATTGGAAAGATGAACAGGAACTCTTGATTTATTTTCCCTTTATAAACATTACATATATTCGGGTTTTGTCCATTAAAAAGGACTAAAAGCAACAGCAACTCAGTAGCAATTAGTACCCTTAGTGCTTATATTAATATCCCTAAATCCATTTATAATTAAGAATCCAGGATTTCTAGGAATAACAGTTGAATCCATGTTTGGGGGCAGGAAATGTAAATGTATAAGACTTGGACATGTTGTGCCTGAAAGCAAGAAATTACCAAAGACTAATGGGATCATTGTAAAGAGACACAAGAGTCAAATTTAAAGGGCCTCAAATAGCCAAAGATAAAATAATTTGAGTTCATAATCATAATAAAACAATTTATTGATAATCACTGAAGGTGATTATTTTGAAAATTGGTAAAGGGAAAGATTCAAGCATCTATCCTGCCTTTCCTGTATGGAAAAAATTTCAGTGTAACCATATAGTTGATAAGAGACAGCTATCTCTATAAAAGAATCTTAGCTAATAAATGTAAAAGAAATAATAAACTAAGAAATCATCATTCTGTAACCCTTAATAAATTAATACATTTAGATACTTATCAGCAAAAACTGTTTAAACCATCAGTGGAAACATGGGGAAATTTAATGGAGGGAAGAGACTGACAAACCTGATCCTACTAACCAATCTTAGCATAATTAAAGTACAACCATCAAATATCATGCACCTCTATGTAATGTAAGAGGAAGAGCAGCAGCAGCAGCAGCAATAACAAATTAACCTGAATGTCACCAAGCTTCTAGCTCTTACTACTAGCTTACAGGAAATGTGATGATAGAATACAAAGTTATATGAGACTATGAGAAAACAATCAACCAATTTCAAAATGTGGGAAACTCTACAAAGTGACCCCATTTTTTAACAACATAAATGAGATGGAATAAAAGGAGGCTGAACTATTATTGAATAAAAGAAACATAACAGATATGTCAATCAAACATAAAAGATGAACCATGTTTTGATGCTAATTCACACAAACCAATTATTTAGGCATTTTTGAAATAATTTGGATAAAATCAAAAAATGAATACTATACAATATTTAATTTAAAATGTTAGTGAGTGTGATATTGATATCACAGTTATGAATTTTAAGTTCATATCTGCTAGAAATACAAACTGAAGAATTTATCTCTTAAATGAACTCAAAACTGAGGGTGGTAGATGATATAGACAAAAAGAAGATAGATAGATAGATAGATAGATAGATAGATAAACAGACAAATAGATATAGGCAGACTAGATAGATAGAGTTTAATATCATATGGCCATCTGCAGCAAGAATATGCAGATAGTCATCCACAGCACAATGGTAGAACGTTGATAACTATCCAAACTGTGTGAAGTGTATACAGAGATTCATTATACTGTATTACCAAGTTTTATAAATGTCCATATACAAACTTTTGAAGATTTTTGAAGGTTAAGTTTCACTGTTTGTGCAAGTAGTCAAAAAAGGAACAATATGGATAGGCTTCCCTTGGAATACTGTTTTAGTAACAAATATTTCCCAAAATATTCTTATGCAACATTCTCATCTCATATATCTAAAATAAAACAAACAAGAAATATATTTTTAAAAATCTTCCCATTGCTTGCAAGTGTCCCAAAAAATCTACTCTGTTTTCTCCTATAGGGCCATGGAAGGCAAAACTTCCAGATACAAATTTCTGTATTAGCCAGTTTTGCTAGGTTGGGCTTTGTAACAAATACCCTCCCTCCAATTTCAGTGAATTATGACAACTGAGGTTTATTTCTTACTCACATTACATGTAGGTTACTGATCAATTGCAGTTTTGCTCTATGCTGGGATTCAGTTCAGATATGTTTCACAAGTCTTCATTCCAGGGTCTGGCAGAAGAAGCATCTCCTATTTGAAGCATGCTATTCTCATGGCTGAGGGAAAAACCACAAGGAGCTTAACTGAACCACACAATTTTCTTTAAAACAGTCACTTGATAATAAGATGGCACATCATCTCAATTCCATTAGTTAAAATAAGTAATACAGCAAAGCCTGAGAATAGGGTAGGGAAATATATTTCATCCATATGCAGGGATGAAGTACAATATTACAATCTACCAACAGAGAATTTTCCACAAAGAATGTGTTATGATCCACCAAAGTGTTCTTAACCAACATTTATCTGGGCTCTTCAATGTTAAAGTAATTTAGATTTACCTGCAGGCCTGGTTCCTCTGGGCAAAAGCTTAGCCTAAAGAGGGCTGGGCTGGGAAAGTTCCATGTCCACTGTCTCAGGAAGCCAGAAGCACATTCTACCTTTAACAACCGACCTAGTGCTCAGATAAGTCCACTGATCCAGGCTATTTAAGCCCTCATTTATCTCAGGAAGTTTATCTGTTCCCAGTCACCAGAATCTGGACAGGTCACTCTTAACCACATTGATAGATTTAAGTAACTTAAATCTTGGGGAAGGAAAATGTTTCTCAATTTCTTCCATACCAGAGAGTCCCTAGGTCTTTTTTTTATATATATAATTAAAAAATGTTCCACGCACTCTTCCTTACCGCCCAACAATAAGCACCCTTCAGGCTGAATACATCTTCTCACAATCCAAAATAATTCAAATTTCTCGTTACTAAACTTAATAAACCAATGAAAACAAAGCCTTCAACATTAATAGTATAAAAGATTAAATTCAAATAAAAATTTAAAAAGAACAAACAGGGTTATTTTATATTAATAAGACATATAACCTTCAGAATAAAAGTCATGGAATTTTATGTGTTGAATGACAGAATAAAATATATAAAGCAAAAATGTCAGACATACAATAATTGTTGGAGATCTTAATGCAACAATCTCTTTTTCTTGATCAATGGGAAAAAGGTACTGAAAAATGTTGACAAGTTGAAAATATTATTAAGAAAGTTATTATGAGGTACATTTGGATTTTTAATCCTACAAACAGATTTTAGACTTTCTTTTCAAGAATCCATAGAATATTTATAATAATTGACAAGGGCCTAAGCCCTCTTATTCAAAACAAGAAGAAAGTAAACATATTTATTTCTTTAACCACAACAGAATTAAGTTGGAAATTAATAATATTTTTTAAAACTCAAATTAATGGAATTCTAAAATTCTTCAAAATTACTACTGAATCAAAGAGGAAAATAAAATCATAAACTAGGAAATAGGAAAAATGAGAGGATGGCTTACTAAAATAAGAGTGGGCTGCAATATTGATTTTGCCTATTTTTTTTATTGACTTAGAATGTCACAAAGCTACAGACTACATTTTCCAACCTTCTTTGTAACTAAGATTGTTCATGATGGTCTGGCCAATGGGATTTAGAGAAATAACTGGCACAACTTCCAGGCCATCGTCTTCTAGACAAAGTTACTTATTCTGGACTTTTTCTCTCTTTCTATTCTGTGGACTAGACCTGAGAGTTGGGTTGTCTTGGTTCTAATGATGAAGATGAAGACAACACTGCAGGAATGGCAGAATAAGTAAATGAAAGAAACTTAGGTCCCGTGAATTATACTGTAAAGCAGAGCCACTTGGCTTACTTATCTGGACTAGTATGTTGGAGAGAAATACATTAGTACCTTGTTTGAGCCACTGTTTTGGGGGATCTGTTTGTTACAGCAACTTAACCTGCCTCCTCACTAAGAAGGCATGTGGCCCAAACTATTATTGCAGTTGCATAGTGTTAAATTTCTTTATTAACAATTAAAGAAAAAGGAAGATGTTATGTATTATATCAAATATCAGTGAGCCGTACCAAAAAAAAAAAAAAGCACAATCTATCAATAGAATAGCTAAAAGAAGGAAAGATGAAGTCAGAAACTAATGATTTAGAAAAAGAGAGAAGTAGCAGTAATGGAAAACAAATGTAAAATAGACAAACATCAAAAATCAAATTAATATAGAGCCTATTAGGAGATTTGTGTGAGAAAACAAAGAACTTTTTTTTAAATTAGGATATGATGAAAAAGATTAGACGACCTGATGGATTCAGTCAGATGCAAACTAAACGCAAATCAAATGTCATGCCCTTCAAAGAGAAGTGATACCTTCCTTCTTGAAGCCCCCATAGAACCATAAGTTCTGCAATAGATGTTCAAGAAGCTCTATTCTAAGCTGTAGCTTTGAAGGGCATCATAGTACATTGATGAAGACATATTAAACCTGGGATAGCTCTGGGGGTGTGTGCAGTAGACACACACTAATCTCTGCTCATTTCAGTGGCCTAATGAGTCACCATTCAGAGAAGTAAAAACATGCCAGTTTATAGACAGCGTGTTATGGACAATTCATTCCAATGGCAGGCCCAATTAAACCTTAGTGAGACTGATGATCTCAGCCTGTATGGTCATGCATAATAAGATCAGCATCAGAAGAAAGTTGTTATTTTCTGACACCATAACCATCTTTTATCATACATTTACCCTTAAAAGCCCTTTGCCTCTTCTGAATGACTCATGTTCATGACATACAAAGTAGTGTTTAGAAGAGGTTACTAAGACATAGTGAGCATTCAAAGAATAAGCTGTCTTTGCCATCTCCTCCTCTGCAACATTTGAGGATAATCATCACACAACAGAAACAGAACCTATGCTGCAATCTTGTAGACCATGCAGAACTCTATGCTATCATAGGTAGAAAGGAATTTATCACTCAAATTTAAGACTGCAAATCTTTCCTAAACATTCCCCTTGATTGTGGAGAAATATCAGAAAAATTCCGATAAAGAAAGAATACTCCTAGTAACCTCCTGAAACTCCATCTTTGTTTGAATTCAAATATGTTGTATGAAGAATTATTCTAGCCACAAGAAGGCCATTATGAGGATATCAACTACTTGGTGATGAAGCCATAAAGCTTGTGTCAGCATTTTATGAAATTACAAGATTAATCTTCTATGAAGAAATGACAGGATAGGTAGATAGAAGACAGACAACAGAGCCCCTTTTGACTTTAGCAAAGCTTTACAATTTTTCCTTCATTACCCCATTATCAATTCAATGAGAAATTATGCCCAGACTGCCTAATTGCTAGTTGGAGGGTCATTCAGAATAAATTTCCTCTATAAGAGTAATGTTACCCAGAGGGGACATAGCAAGCAGTATTCTGCCAGGGTGAATATTGGGACCAATTTTTTTAAAAGTTCATCAGTGTCCTCAGTAATGGGATAAAAATGTAGGTTGTTAGAAATATTTAGCAACATTCAGGTTAAGATGAGAATTCAAAATGATACTAGTAATAAACACAATGGATTTCCACATGTATGAGGCAAGGCTACTTTTTCAAAGGGAAAAATTGCATGGATCTCAATAGGGAATCAGTAGTTATGGATAAAAGTAACAGAAAATGTTCCCTGACCACAGTGGAAGGTGGAGGAAAGCAGAGCAGAAATTAACAAGCTGTGCAGAAAAAGTGAGTTCAGCACAGTGCCTACCAGCCAGGCAACGGGCTGTGCATGAAAGAACACAAGACAATCATCTGTGTCCTTAAGATATATGGCAAATGTGAATCACAGAAGTGACCATAAAAATAAAAGAGTCCTAAAGGATGTTTCTCTCTAAGAAGTAGTATATTTCACACACATACAAAATAGTCCACTCTGAAAATGATTCAGGAACCACTAATTATCTGAGGCTCCAGGTGAGCCTCAAGTTGATCTGCTTTGCTATTAATATGTATTATATGATGATAGCTATTCTTTTGGTTTTGACAGAAATAGTAATTTAAAGCTGCATCAGCCTTCCCAGTAATTCAGGTAGGTCAAGAGGGAGAAACTAGGAGTGGTAGCCCACTGAGTTTTGTATTGATATGCTTTCCTAACACCCTGAAACAACAAAAGTATGCAAAACAACAGAATCTCAAATAAATTGTAATTTTGCTTAGAAATATTATAAAGTTCACTTCTCCAAGAAGATTGTTTTAGGCAAAGGTGAGCAATATAACACCATTTTTGTTGTAAAATCACTTTGTTGGTCAAATCATTCAGTGGTTTGAAAAAATTCTCTCAGAGTTCAGAAGTAATAATTCCATGATTATTTTCATTTACCTGATATATACTTGAGAATTACATAAGTCAAATTTTGTCCCTAGTGAATATAGGATCATGGAACTGATACAGTTAAGACAGTCCCCGTTTTCAAGGCACATGCAATTTAGAGACATGAACACACAAAAAATTAACAATACTTGTTTGTTTTTGGTAGGATCCAAATAAGTAGTTTTCAAAACTAGAACCATAGAAGAGTGATATTTGGGCTTGAAATACACAGACAAATGATAGAAATAATGGGGGAAAGAATGGAGTAAAAAAAAGTCCTAAAGGAGAAGTCGAGTTACTGCCAGAGTTACCATACATGGATCAAGTATTCTGGAGAAAACACACATGTAGAGGAGAAGGATAAGGATTAACAAAGAAGGTGAAGTGAGACTATGAAAGAATTTGAATGACAAATAAAGCAGTTTGACCTCAATTCTGTAAGCAATGTGGAGATATTGAAAACTACTGCCCTTGAAATAACGAAAAACATGTTTTAAGAAGAGCAATGCATTTGTGGAGAGAAGGCAGGAGCAGCAGCAGAGAAAAGACTGGGTAAGTCATTGCAAAGCTAGAGCCATGAGATGTGGAAGATCATGGGGAAGTGGGTCATGGTGGGAAAGATGAACATGGAAGAAATGGTTATGAGAGGGAATCTAAAGTAAGCATGGACAGAGACAGAGGACTATTAAGACCATAGCTCCAAGGTTTACATTCTGAGTGATAGGAACAATGTTGATTCTATTAACAAAAATAGAAGAGCAAAAGGGAAACTGATTTCAGGAAGAATATTTAATGGCTTTAAGCAAATGAAATTTAAAAGCCTGGAAGATACTCATGTGAAATGCCTCCTACTGCATCTTTTCTTCTGCTTTCCCCTTAAGTAATGATTCCAACTTTCTCACCAGTGGGATATCCTTGCCTCTCCCCTCATTCTTTACTCTTTCTCTGAGTAACTTCTCCAATCTCAAGGTTTCACTACCATGTGTATGTGGATGCCTCCTGAAGGTCAGTCTCCCTCCTTTCTCTCTCCTAAGCTCCAGACTAATTGTGCTACCTTCCTCTGAATACCTCCACCTGGATGACCAACAGCCAACACGTGCAAAATGGAATCTATCTTTCCATTGAATCCTACCCCTTCTCTCAGCCAACAGCATCACTCTCTGTGGTGCCCATGTTAAAAAGCTAAGGAATTCTTGACATCTTCCATTTCTCAACCACCACCACTCATCCCTCAACATTTACAATTCTCCTTGCTTTCCAAAACCATGTGGATACTATTGAAAGGCTCTTAAAATTATTTTTCATTCCATTCCCCCACATTTCATTTGCCTAATTGTTATATCCATACTATTTTCCTGGCATCATTGTGACAGATCTAATTTCTAAAATCTACCTTCATTCCAAACTCTTCCCCAAACTGTATGTCTACAACATTACTATCGGTGACTTTCTCAGAAGCTGGAGGAGAGCCCCTAAGCCTAACACGGATTTTGTCAAGCCTGACTCCAGGCTACTTTGCCACCCACTTCCAGCAGGACCACTGCGGTCTGGCCACATTGGCTTCTTCATTGACCCTCAAACCCACTAAATAGTTTAGTGCACACATGCTCCATCCATACTGCTCTTCCAGACTATAAAGCTCTTCTTCAGCTCTCATTTACCTCTTAAGTCCTACTCATCCCTCAAGACCTGGCTTGAAGGTCACAGTTTTCAAAGCCACTCTTTGCCCCAGTGGGTAGAATTAAATTTCTCACCACTTTGTAGAAATAATTTTGCCACTTATCATAGTACACTGTGGCTATTTATGTAGGTATCTGGTTTTGCTACTAAAATTCTTGTGAACAGGAACGAGGTTTTATTTATCTTGTAATCCCCACTAGCCAGCACACTATGAAACATGGATGAGCATTTATGTTTACTGAGGTCAATTTGAATGGAGCTGACTTGACTTGAAGAAACCTGTGAGTAGTGAGAAACATTGTAAAGAAGCTCAGAAACAGGATCTGGAATGAAGATATTAGCCAAAGTCATCAGGAAATTCATGTTTCCAAAGTTTCTTGTAAAGAAAGGGTTAACTCATAGAGGAGAATGACATGGAGGAGTTAGGAAGAGAAATATAAAAGGGGGTCCAGTCAGGATTAAGAAGAAAGGCAGAAGAAAGGCAGTTAGTGAAATAAAATGAACACCAGAATAAAATGAACACCAGAAATTTTTAAATGTCACTGAATGCAGCCCACTTGAAAGAAACTTCAGAGAGAAGGTTTAGAATCTTATTTCATTTTTGTCAAGTCTTGTATCGCAGCTCATCTTGTTCTAAAGGATAATTTTCTCCTCCCTCGAAAATGAAAATAAATGGCACCCAGATGTTTTAGGATTATCATCCTTTTAATTATTTCCTTAATGTAATCTTTCAGATTGTAAATAACACAAATTTTCTTTTCATTTGCTTATTTGTTTACTAAGGTGGTTGTTATCTCAAGTACTTGGTGATGAGTAGCATTGTATTTATACGATATTTGCTTGCTGATGGTTTGTAAACTTACTCATTTGCTAATAAATGGATCTTTTATCTAACTGATTATATCTCTGCCTTGTTAAAATTTGGATTGCGAAACGTAAATCCATTTTGAGTTTAAATTTCTTTCATTCTTTTTATTATCTACACAATGCTGTGTGCAGCAAACAAAATACAGGTCAAAAACATGTCCTAATAATTTTTCTACAATTTGTCTTCTCTGCATACTCTTAAAATTTTGTGGGTCCTATTTAACAGTTCTAATTCCAGTTAATATGTAAGAGTGTCAGAAATTATATCATAGGATAAAATTAGTGTATTGTCTGACTTTGGCTTCTTCATAAAGTCAAATTTAAAATCTTATGGAGGGCTTCCCTGGTGGCGCAGTGGTTGAGAGTCCGCCTGCCCATGCAGGGGACATGGGTTCGTGCCCCGGTCTGGGAAGATCCCACATGCCGTGGAGCGGCTGGGCCCATGAGCCATGGCTGCTGAGCCTGCGCGTCTGGAGCCTGTGCCCCGCAATGGGAGAGGCCACAACAGTGACAGGCCCGCCTACCGCAAAAAAAAAAAAAAAAAAAAAAAAAAATCTTATGGATATGATCCCATGCTCCTTATTTCCCTTGATAACCAAGTAAGGTCTGTAAACTAAGATTATTTCTACTTGTACTGAGGAGATCCTAAACAGGAAGTGACTTTATTTCAGAAAGAGCCCATGTATTCTTCAGTCTTCAGATCACTTCCCACTGGCACCCAAATTGAGAAATAGTAGCCTCTATTATGACTCACCTGATTCAATTATGCATCAGAAAGATAAGAAGCCAATTCTAAATATCTGGTTGCAATCTGCTAGATAATCTGTCAATGAACTATATTCTTGAGAAATTCCTGCCTCATCCCATGCAAAAATTCCTCCTTTTCAAACACTGGTAATGAGACATTTGTTGTAGAATTATGATTGCACCATACTCTTCTGATTTTCCTCTTCTCTAGCTCTTTCTGCTTGAAACAGCCTTTCCCCTTTGTTTAACTATTCATCTTTAAAAGCTCTGTGGTAAATCCCCTACATATCTTTTAGAAAGAAATAAAAGATAGGACAAATAGATAAACAATTCAATGAACTGAAAATAAGATCATATATGAGCTGATACCAAACTCTTTTGGGTAGAAAATTTCTTATTTTTTATAAATGTATTTTTAACCATATATTTACTTAGTTCTCATAGGCTCCAATATTATTTTAGTGTTCAGTGAAAAAGCTGTTCTTATACTTATATTCAGGGTAATGAGTATCACATTTTATATAACTACTTTGGAGGAGCACTCTGTTAAACTGAAGGAAATAAAAATTCGGCAATTCCAAAATAATAATAATAACCATTTTCTTCTCTCAAATCAAAGTCTTTTCCACATACCTTTGGTTGAATATCATCACATCCAAATTCTAAATGTCTTAGAGATACTGTCAATTAATTTCAATTCATCCTTGCACACAGTTTTCTCAGATACAAAATCATGTTAATTGTTTTCATGATTTATCAGAATCAAGTTATGTTTATTCTGGGAATAAAAGTTTGATTTAATATTTGGAAATCAATGCATGTAACTTATAACTTACCACAGGTTATGAACTGAATGTGTCCCCCCAAAATTCATATGTTGAAATCTTAACCTCACTTGCTTCAGCACCCTTCCCCTCTGGGTCAAAGGTCCCAGTGCAGGGAGAAGGGAAAACACACACCTAAAGGGAAAAGAGCCAGCCCAGGCTGCACCATCAGGGCTTCTGCTCCAGCTACTTGGGATCAGACCCCGCCTCCGATAGGGTGGTGACAGCCACTGAGAGAGGAAAAGTCCAGCTCACACCTGGCTCCAGCTCTAGCACCCCCATCTCTACCAACTACCAGGGTGATAGGTGGCAGTACGCCCTAAGGAAAGACATGATTTGTGTCCACATCAAATCCAGATCTCCCAACAAAGACATTTGGCACACACAGTCTGTATGAGGATGCTCCCACATAAAAACAACCCTTTGAGACTGCAATAGGTAACTGTTTTACCTAAATTCATAGAGGCAGAGAAAATTAAGCAAAATGAAAAGGCAGAGGAACTGCTCTCTATTGAAAGAGCAAAAATCAAACACTTGAAAACATAAGTAATGAAAGAGAAGTAAACAATTTACCAGACAAAGAATTCAAAGCATTGGTGATAAAATGTTAACTAAATTAGGGAAAAGAACAGATGAAAACAGTGAAAATACTAACAAGGAACTAGAAAATACTAAAAAGACCCAATCAGAAATAAAGAATTCAATAGCTAAAATTAAAAACACACTAGAAGGAATGAATAGCAGACTCAGTTAAACAGAAGACCGCATAAGTGATCTGAAAGATAGAATAATTAAAATCACTCAACTAGAACAGCAAAAAAGAAAAACAAATTTTTAAAAATGAGAATAGTTTAAGAGATATCTGGGATAACATTAAGCATACCAACATTCACCTTAAAGGGGTCATAGACAGAGAAAAGAGACAAAAGGGGATCAAAAATGTATCTGAGGAAATTATGGCTGAAAACTTCCCAAACCTGAAGAAGGAAACAGATATCCAGGTATAGGAAGCAAAGATGACCCCAAACAAGACAAACCCAAACAGACCCATGCCAGGACATATTATAATTAAAATGGCAAAAATTAAAGATATAGAGAGAATTCTAAAGGCAGCAAGAGAGAAACAAAAAGTCATATACAAGGGAATACCCACAAGGCTATCAGCTGATTTCTCTGCAGAAACTTTGCCGGCCAGAAAGGAGTGGCATGATATATTCAAAGAGCTGAAAGGGAAAACCCTACAACCTAGGACACTCTATCCAGCAAGATTTTCATTTAGAAAAGAAGGAGAGATAAAGAAAGTCTCAGATATCAAAAACTAAAAGGGTTCATCAGTGTTAAACTCATCCTAAAAAAAATGTTAAAGGGTATTTACTAAGTGGAAAAGAAGAATCTATAGAAAAGGGAAAAGCCCACTAGGAAAGGCAAATATATAGTAAAGACCGAGGATCAATCACTTAAATAAGCCAGTACAAAAATTAAAAGACAAAAAACTGTAAAAGCAACTAAAACTACAATAAACAGTCAAGGAATAAACATGAAGATGTAAAATATAACATCAAAACACAAAATATGGGGAAGAGGAGTAAAACTGTAGACCTTATAGAATGTGTTTGAACTTAAAGGACTACCAATTTAAAACAAGTAGATATACAAAAAACAAAAAGAAAGGAACACAAGAACACTACTAAAGAAAATCATCAAACCATAAGGGAAGACACACAAAAAAGAAGAAATGAAAAGAGAAGAACTACAAAAACAACCAGACACAAGTAATAAAATGGCAATAAGTACATTCCTATCAATAATTACTTTATAATAATGGAGTAAATGCTCTAATCAAAAGACATAGGGTGGCTGATTGGATAAAAAAAATTCCCTTCTATATGCTGCCCACAGGAGGCTCACTTCAGAGTTAAATATAGAGACACAGAGACTGAAAGTAAGAGGATGGAAAAAGATATTTCATGAAAAGAGAAACAACAAGAAAGTGGGGGTATCAATACACATATCAGACAAAAGAGACTTTAAAACAAAGGCTATAACAAAAGACAAAGAAGGGCATTATACAACAATAAAGGAATCAACACAAGAAGAGGATATTACACTCGTTAATGTATATGCACCCAGTACAGAAGCACCTAAATATATAAAGCAAATACTATTAGACATAAAGGGAGAAATAGAAAACAATACAATAATAGTAGGGGACATTAACACCTCAGTGACTTCAATGGACAGATCATCCACATAGAAGATCAATAAGCCAACAGTGGTCTTAAAGGACACAATAGACCAGTTGGACTTAGTAGATATCTACAGGACATTATATCCCAAAACAGCAGAATACACATTCTTTTCAAGTACACATGGAACATGCTCCAGCACAGATCACATGCTAGGCCACAGAACAAGTCTCAACAACTTTAAGAAGAGAGAAATTACATCGTGCATTTTTTCTGACCACAATGGTATGAAACTAGAAATCAATTACAGAGATAAAATGGAGAAAGCACAAACACATGGAGACTAAACAACATACTACTAAAAATATAATGGGTCAATGAAGAAATTAAAGAGGAAATTAGAAAGTACCATGAGATAAATGAAAATGGATACACAACACTCCAAAATCTATGTTATGTTACAAAAGCCTTCCTAAGAAGGAAGTTTATACCAATACAGGCCTTTCTGAAACAAGAAAAATTTCAAATAAACAACCTACCATACCACCTAAAGGAATTTTTAAAAGTAGAAAAAACAAAGCCCAAAGTCAGCAGAAGGAAGGAAATAGTAAAGATCAGAAAGGAAATTTAAAAACTAAAGTTAAAAAAATAGAAAAGATCAATGAAACCAAGAGCTGTTTTTTTTAAAAAAAGATAAACAAAATTAATAAATCTTGATAGCTAGGCTTATCAAGATGGAAAGAGAGAAGACCCAAATAAACAAACTAGAAATGAAAGATGAGAAACAACAACTGATACCAGAGAGATACAAAAAATCCTAAGAGAATACTATGAGCAGTTATATGACAACAAATTGGACAACCTAGAAGAATTGGACAAATTACTACAAACATACAACCTGCCAAGACTGAATCAAGAAGAAACAGACAATTTGAACAGACTAATCACTAGTAGTGAAATTGAACTTGTACAAAAACTTCCAGCAAACAAAAGTCCAGGGCCAGAATTCACAGGAGAATTCTAATAAAGCAGAATTAATGCCTATACTTCTCAAACTATTCCAAAAAATTGATGAGGATGGAACACTCTCAAATTCATTCTATACCAGGCCATCATCACCCTGATATCAAAACCAGATAAATCAACAGCAAAACAGAAAATTACAGGCCAATATCTTTGATGAATACAGATGCAAAAATCCTCAACAAAATATTTAGCAAACCAAATCCAACAGTACATAAAAAAGATCACATGCCAAGAACAAGTTGGATTTATTCCAGGGTTGCAATAGTGGTTCAGTATTCACAAATCAATCAGTGTGATACACCAAATAACATAAGAAAGGATTTAAAAAATCACATGATTATCTCAGTAGATGCAGAGAAAAACATTTGACAAAATTCATCATCCATTCATGATAAAAAGTCTATTCAAAGTGGGTATAGAGGGAACATATCTCAAAATAATAAAGGCCACTGATGACAAACCCACACCGAACATCATACTCAACAGCAAAAAGCTAAAAGCCTTTCCTCTGAATTCAGGAACAAGACAAGGATGTCCACTCTCACCACTTCTGTTTAACATAGTATTAGAAATCCTAGCCACAGCAATCAGACAAGAGAAATAAATAAATGCATCTAAATTGGAAGGGAAAGAGTAAAACTGCCACTGCAGACAACATGACACTATATACAGAAAACCCTAATGTCTCCATCAAAAAAGTATTATAACTAATAAATGAATTCAGTAAAATTACAGGATACAAGGTTAATATACAGAAATCTGTTGCTTTTCTATACCCTAATAATGAACTATCAAAAAGAGCAGGAAAAAAATATCCTGTTTAAAATTGTACCACAAAGAATAAAATACTTAGGAATAAACTTAGCCAAGGAGGTGAAAGACATCTACTCTGAACATTATACAACATTGATGAAGGAATATGAAAATGATACAAAGAAATCCTAAAATTTACATGGAACCACAAAAGACCTCAAATTGCCAAAGCAATTTTTTTGAGAAAAAAGAACAAAGCTGAGAGCATCATGCTCCCAGACTTTAGATGATACTACAAAGCTACAGTAATCAAAACAGCATGATACTGGCACAAAAAACAGACACATAGATCAATGGAACAGAATCGAGAGCCTAGAAATAAACTCACACACTTATGATCAATTAATCTATGATGAAGGAGGCAAGAAGATAAAATGGAGAAAGGAGAGTCTCTTCAATAAATGGTCCTTGGAAAACCAGACAGCTACATGTAAAAGAATGAGATTAGAACATTTCCTCACACCATATACAAAAATAAACTCAAAATGGTTTAAAGATCTAAATTTAAGAACTGAAACCTTAACATTCCTAGAAGAAAACATAGGCAGAATACTCTTTTAACATAAACCACAGCAATACTTTTTTAGATCTGTTTCTACAGCAAAATAAATAAAAGCAAAAATAAACAAATGGACCTAATTAAACTTTAAAGCTTTTGCACAACAAAGGAAACCATTAACAAAATGAAAAGACAGCCTATGGAATGGGAGAAATATTTGCAAATGATATGATCAAAAAGAGGTTAATATCCAAAAATATATTAACAGCTCATATAACTCAATATCAGAAAAACAAACAACCCAATTAAAAAAACGGACAAAAGACTTGAATAGACATTTTTCCAAAGATGACTAAAAAGGCAAGTGAAAAGATACTCAATATTGCTAATTATTAGAGAAATGAAAAACAAAATGAGATATCACCTCACACCTGTCAGAACTGCTATTGTCAAAATTCAAAAATTCAAAAATTCTACAAATAACAAATGTCATTAATGATACAAAGAAAAAGGAAAAACTTATACACTGTTAGTGCGAATGTAAACTGGTACAGCCACTATGGAAAACAGTATGGAAGTTCTTCAAAAAACTAAAAATAGAACTACCATATGATCCAGCAATTTTACTCCTGGGTATACGTCCAGAAAATAAATGAAAACATTAACTCAAGAAGATACATGTATCCCAATATTCACAGCAGCACTATTTACAATAGCCACATATCTGTAAAAATACTGAATCACATTACTGTACACCTGAAGCTAATATAATATTGTAAATCAAATACACATCAAAAAAAAGTCAATATGGTTGTCTATGTCATTCAGTAATTAAATCAATATACATTGGCTCAAGCGATTTTGGCTCTCTACTGTAATTTCAATTTTCTTTAATAAGACTGTCAAATTCTACACACACACACACACACACACACACACACACAAACCTGCTGTGATTTTAGGGAGAAATTTCATTGAATCTTTATTTCAATTTGAAGAGAATTGACATTTTGATAATATTGGATCTTCCTACCCATAAGTACCATATGTATTTTCATGTTTTATGTTTTCTGTAATGTGTTTAAGTAAGCTTTTGTTATTTTTTTGTAAAGGTCAGGCACCTTTTTTTGTTGCTATTGTAAATGGGCATTTTTGAATTTTTTTTATAAACTATTTTTTTATAGAAATAAAAACTGGATTGTATTAATCTTATATCAGACAACCTAACTATATCAGTCAGGGTCTTACAGATAACAGATATCACTCTAGTCCTCTCCCCCAAAGAAGAGGATTTGATACAGGGAATTAAATGCTTACAAAATTGTAGAAAGGGCCAGGCTGGTAAGCTCTAGGCCAAGCTTCCAGGATGGACACCTAGAATAGAATCTTAGAACTGGCCTGCAAGGAAAAAATATCTCTGCCAGAAATTGAGTGTTGGAGAATCAAAAAATCACTGTCCAAGTGCTGACCCCAAGGCCACAGCTTAGTCACAACCCAGGCACAAGAAGCTCACCCACAGCTGTTGACTCCAGTGCTAAACATTCTCAGCCTCCAAGATGAAAACTTCTCAGCAGCTACAAACTAGGGAAGGTCCAAACACTGGGATACTGTTACTGCCACCCTAGTGTACCAAATGATTTTCCAACTCTCACTGCCAGCAAGAACAACAGAAGCATGTTCTTTGCCTCATTTTTAGTTGTAAATATCTCCTGTGAGTGCCTGCTTGTGGAAGCCAGATCACATGTGGAAAGTGAGCTGAAAGAGAGGTTGGTAAATATATTCTTAGGATCTCTAGCTTTTAGGATCCAGTAAAGTCATGCTACAAAGTTTGGAATAGTATTTTGAAAGCTGCAATTTGCCATCCTGTATAAATTATGTTTAACTTTCATAATATGTCTAAATATTTGGGAGATTTTCTATATAGAAAATCATACCACCCACAAATAAATATACCTTTGTTTTCTATTCCCTTTTCTTTTTCATCCTTTTCCTATTGTATTCCTAGGGTAAGACCTCCAATAAACCCTGACTATAATCAAAATGGCTCTAATGTAAAACCATAAAATAGCCCGTTTGCTATAGGCTTCTTGTAAATTCTCTTTATTGAGTTAAGAACATTTACTTCCATTCCCTATTTACTATGAGATTGCTTTTTTCCTTTGTTTGTTTTAAAACAGGAATAAGTATTGAATTTTATATAATAATTGTGCTGATGTAGTCAAGATGATTGAAGATTTTTCTCCTTAATCTATGAATGCAGTCAATTTCATTAGTAGTTTTTGCAAGGGTGAACAATCTTTACATTTCTGTGTATTCTATTTTTATGAGGCCTCCTGTCTGCCCTTTCCACATTCCACTTGCCCCTCGTTAGTCCATATCCCCATTATCTTTCACCTGTACTACTGTAATAGTGTCCTAATTGGTTTTTCTGTCAAAAATGTTTGGCTTCTGCAATGCATTCTTCACATTTAAACCAGAATTATCTTCCTCATTGGATAATCTCACTCTGATCCTCAAAACCCTTTAGTGCCTCTTCATAACCTGAAGGAAGATTAAAACTAGGCCTTTTCCTATGTTCCAACCTATAATTTCATCAACACTTTTTACTAATATTACTAACACAGCCATTTACCATAAATTGGTCATCACAAGATACTGGAGTGTCCACGAAACATGCCACACATGTTCCTGTCTTGGAGTCTTTCAATTAGCTCAGCATTTCCCAGAATGTGTTCTAGTGAACACCAGTCCCAGAAGATATTTTTGGAATTAATGGTTTCAAAATCAAATAAATTATAAAAATACTTTTTCTACACTGGTATTAAAAATTTGTATCACTTATCAAAATAAGAAACACGGTGAAATCTTACAATAAGAACTCTCTTTTAGCTCAGTACTCTCTAGACATATTCATAAATATAATCTGTTCTTTTAAGTGACCTATAATATTAATTAAAAATACATTTCTATTGAAAACACTTCGTAGGAAAAAAAAAAGTCCATAATTATATAGTCAGCATAGAATGTGCCTCCTCTCTTTCCAGCCCATCAAATCCTACTCATCTTTCAAGGCCTCCTCTATGAATCTCTCTGGATAGTTCATTTCCAGTTTAGAACTCATTCTCTAAATCTCCAGAGCACATTTTTTTTTTTTCGGTATGTGGGCCTCTCACTGTTGTGGCCTCTCCCGCTGCGGATCACAGGCTCCGGACGCGCAGGCTCAGCGGCCATGGCCCATGGGCCCAGCCGCTCCGCGGCATGTGGGATCTTCCCGGACCAGGGCACGAACCCATGTCTCCTGCATTGGCAGGCGGACTCTCAACCACTGCGCCACCAGGGAAGCCCCAGAGCACATTTTTGTATGTTTAAACTGTGCTGAAGCTTTTCCCCCAAATAATTTTCAGTTCTTTAAGAACAGGGTTCTCACTGCGTTCCAGAAAAATACGTGGCATATAATAGGCGCTTAATAAGCATGTGTTTATTTCAACCCATTTAAGTCTTTTTTCCACTTTATAGATTTGGACATTTTATATTTGTATCTAAAATTGTATTAGATATTGTTGGAAGTACGTATACATTTGAGACATCATCCTAACTCTAAAGGGTGCATTATTTTGGAGAATACATAGTCTAGACGAAGAGTCTAGGTAAATACACACTAATAAAAATTCAAAAATACAAACTGTAATTTAAGTTGCAGAGTCTTTAGTCCTTTAGGCAATCAGAGAAAAGAGACTTCAAGCTATCAACAGAACAAGCAGAACAGATTGCATGAAAACGTGGGACTTGAGGGAGTCCTGACCAGAGGGCATGGGCCCACAGCAAACATGTTCTAGATGCCATGAAAGGAACCCAGACATGCTGGTGCCCCCAGACATCCGCACTCTGCTCAGACCTCATTAGCCTCCACTCAGCTTCATCCGAGCACTGTAACCGACTCACACCTTGCCCTTTGCTCCACCTTCCCTACTGACTATTCTTCAAGTTAACAGAAATATGATTTAACAAGGGAACTAAGCCTGGTAGAGAAGAAGTGGAGATATAAGAACCTGACTTGATCATGGAAACCTAGGTAAGGAAAGCTAAATTGCACCTGTGGAAATAGATTAAATGCATCCTACACCTTTGGTGATTGTGGCAAACAAAGAGAGCCAAGATCAAGGAATCTTCCTGAAGTGAGACTGGAGATGACATGATGAAAACAAGGATACATATGATAGTGAACAGATGCCCAACACACTGCTTAGCAATGTTCAAATCCAGACAGCAGTGCATTGGAGTTGGGGCTGGGGAGAAAGAAGGGTTCAAAAATGGGCCTGACAAATTCATTCTTAGGGTAGTGGTGCCCAAAGGATTTATGTTCCCCCAGGATATAAAGAGAGGGTGAAAGCAAAATGTACCAAGAAAAATACCGGACATGTTGGTATATAGCAATACAGTGGGAATTGGAAGAACATTATGGATTATTGCAAAGGTTCAGCAAGTCCTGGCCTATATGACATCTTCCAGGTATTTTGGTCTTTTCCTCTCATCCCTTATCCATTGCTGTAAAACTTCCAATCCCTCACTACATCTTCCCTCAATTCTCCCTTCATTATCTTCTGTAGCCCTCATCTCTTCTGCTCAAGAAGCAAGGCCAGAAGGATAGGGCAAAGTGTGGGTTACTCTCATCACCAAAAACTATCACTCATTCATTCATCCATTCATTCATTTATTCATTCATCATCCAACAGATATTTGATGATATTTTTACTATTAAATAGGCACTATGGCATGAAAGAATCAATATCTAAATTGAACCATTTAGGAGAGTGAGGAAGAAGTGTTCCAGATAAAGGAAACTGCATGTACAAAGGCCTGCCCGGGAGACAAAGCACACTATGTTTGGAAAAGTAAGTCTTGTTAGGTTGACTGGAGTAAGGAGTTCAAAAGGGCTGCTGGGCAGAACAGAAAGCAGTGGCCAAATGACGCTAGGGTTTGTAAACCACTATAAAAAATGCAGACTTGATCCTAAAAGCAGTAGGAAATATTTCAGGAATTTAAACACTAGTTTCCTTCGTTATCTATGCCATGGCTTCTGTATATAGGAAAAAGCATGTGTTTAGTTATTTTAGAATGTTTGAGATAGAAACTAGGATACGATAGGAGTAAAGATGTAATTTACAAAGATTTTGCAGCCACCAAAAAATCTTTCCTTTTTTTGTTATTATAGTTAAAATAAAGATATTTCAAGGAAAATAGAAAAAAATGCAATGTTTACTTTTTATCATCTCTTGTACATCTAAAGCAATTTTGTTAATTTAGAAGCATAAAAATGTATTATTAGACCTAATTGGTTTGTTCATAAAATGTTCATGTTTTATATGTTACGTTTTAAAGCATAGTTTACTCAGACAATTACAAATTTACTAGGAGAATGCCTTAAAATGCAGTAAATTAAACTACAAGCTGCTAAACTATAAGAAATATATTCTCGATCCTGCCAGTTTATAAGAAATAGGCAAAATTTTGAGATAGAAGAAACATCGATATTATAACAATTATTTCATTTTCTTGAATCAGTCTCTTCCAGTACAATGTCAAGAACTTACAGAAAGCACTTGTTTTCAGCAGAACTTTAGAATAAAAGAAAAATGTTCACTGAATATTTTCACCATATGAGAATTTGTCTAATTATTACCTGTCTCTGAGCCATTTCTCAGCAGTTTTTATTTCGCCTGATGCTTTGATTTGGAAACTCAAGAAATTCCTTTTTTAAAAAGAAAAACAACTGGTCTTAGGGCCAGGTCTCTTAATTCTAGAACAGTGTGGCCTGAAGCAAGTCACTTCCTTTCTGTGGGAATACAACAAGATCTGTGAAGTTCTTTCCAGCATTATGAGATAATTGTGGAGTGGACCATAAGGAGGCTTGACCCAACCAGTTGATTACATGTGCCTGTGTGGGAAAGGTGGGGTGGAGTGGAAATTGCCAGACTAGGTGGATAAGAAATAACTCCCATGAAGCTGGAATACACATTTCTTGTGAAAAATGAGGTTACAGCAGTAGGAGAAGGAGTAAAAGAAAGATGGTCATCACAAGAGAAAAGAACGAAAGTTCTGTTCAAGAAAGTTGTAGGCATTCTGTTTGTTATCTGTATACCTCAGAGTTCGAGTAGCTCTGAACAAGGTGGAGTGTCCCCATGGGGTCAGAACTGGAGTGTTAGAATAGTATGATGTGAGAAGAATAATGCCCAAGTCAAAAAAAAAAGAAGAAATCAGTGGTATTAAAGTGGGATTTGGGGGCTTCCCTGGTGGCGCAGTGGTTGAGATTCCGCCTGCCGATGCAGGGGACGCGGGTTCGTGCCCCAGTCTGGGAGGATCCCACATGCCACGGAGTGGCTAGGCCCGTGAGCCATGGCCGCTGAGCCTGCGCGTCCAGAGCCTGTGCTCCGCAACAGGAGAGGCCACAACAGTGAGAGGCCCGCGTACCGCACAAAAAAAAAAAAAAAAAAGAAAAAAAGTGGGATTTGACATTTTCATATATCAGCTCAATATAATTTTTATATTTTTAAAAAATGTGTTAATATTTCTCTTCAAAGTGCTTGGATGATACATAGTCTAAAACACTGCCACCTGTTTTGGTGCAATGGTAGCTATTTCCAAATATAATATAAATCAAATAAACCTGGACAATCACAGGAGCCTTGATCTGATCCCTCTGTGGCAGCTATCAGTAGCACCAGGATTATACACCATTACAAGCTCCACTTTATTTATTGAGCGTGTCTCTACAAAGGGAGCAGTTTCTTTCACTGAGTGTGGAAGGGAAGAAATCTGAGACAGATGAGAGAGTAGAGCAGGGACTCAAAGGGAGTTAAGTCTTGCCAATGTGATGAAAAATGGGCCCCTGTGTATTAAAAGGTCCCTTTGTATGCCCCTAAAGAGGTCTGGCATTTGTCCTCTGCTTCTGGTTTTGTCCTCTGCTTCTAAAATGTCCTGTCTGATAGGAGGTTGCCTGAAGGGCTTGGGCCAGGACAGACTGTATAATAATGTGACTTAGGGTAGAGGCTTTGGGTTACACCGAGAGGGCTGGTCAATCAATCAGTCATTGATTGTAATATGTAATAGAGCCCAATAAGACTCCCCACTTCAGATGAACTTGCATGGTTGGCCATACTCCATGTTTGTAAACCAACACTGAAGTGCTTCTCCCAGACTCCACCCTATGTGCTTCTTCCCTTAGTTAATTTTACTCTGTAAAAAAGATTTCTTTTCCTGTAGTAAACTGTAACCACAGGTATAACAGCTGTCAGTGAATTCTGTGAATCCTCCCCTTCTAGTGAATTATTGAACCTGAAAGCGTTTTGGGATTCCCGGAACTTATAGTTGATGTTAGACGTGAGAGCGGTCTCGTGTGGATTGTGTTCTGCCTAACCTCTCAGTTGGCAAAATTCACAATCACCATGGCTGGCAAAACCCAGACTTTCTCATTTTCCTTCTTCCTTTCTTTTAGCATCTTTATTCACAGGCCTTAAAATTCACCCATTTAAAGTATACAATTCAGTGAATATTCAGAGATGTGCAGTCATCACCACAATGTAAGTTTACAGCATTTCCATCACCCCCGCAAAAATCCCATTCACATTAGCCTTCACTCCCCAACTCCAACCTCAGACCCAGGCAACCACTACTTTACTTATGTCTATAGATTTGCCTATTCTGATTATTTCATATAATTGAATTATACAACATATCATCTTTCTGGACTGACTTCTTCCCCTTGGCATAATGTTTTCAAGGTTCATCTAAGTTGTAACATGTATCAGTACTTCCTTGCTTTTTATTGCTGAGTAATATTCCATTGTACAATTATACCACATTCTGTCTATCTGTTCATCAGCTGACATACATTCGGGTTGTTTACAATTCATGGCTATTATAAATAATGCTGCTATGAACTTGTGTACATTTTTCTGTGTGAGCATGTTTTCATTCCTCTTGGTTATATACTTAGGAGTAGAATTGCTGGAACATATGATAACTCTATGTTTAACATTTTGAGGATTTTCCAAAGTGGCTACACAATTTCACATTTCTACCAGCAATGTAGAAATTTCCAATTTCTCTATATTCTCACAACACTTGTTATTGTCTGACTTCTTGAGAATAGCAAGCCTAGTGAGTGTGAAATAGTATCTCATTGTGGCTTAGATTTGCATTTCCCCAAAGATTACTGATATATATCTTTTCATGTGTTTATGAACAGATTGTCTATCTTTTTAAAAGAAGTATCTGTTCAAAACCTCTGCTCATTTTAAAATTGAGTCATTATCTTTTTATTATTCAGTTCTGACAGTGCTTTATATATTCTGGATATGTCTTTTATATGAAATATGATTTGTCAATGTTTTCTCCTGTTCTATGAGTTGTTTTTTCAATTTCTTGATCATTTGCCTCACAAAAGTTTTAAATTTTGATGTACTTCAATTTGGCTATTTTTTCTTTTGTCCCTTGTGCATTTGATGTCATAGTAAAGACATCATTGCTCAACCAAATGTCAGGATGGTTTTGTTCTATGTTTCCTTCTAAATGTTTTATAGTTTTAATCCTCACACTTAACTGTATGATTCATTTTGAGTTAATTTTTGTGTAAGGCCCATGATAGGGATCCAAATTCTTTTTTTGTGTGTATATCCAGTTGTCCGAGCATCATTTTTTTGAAAAGACTCATTTCCCATTTTATTCTTCTCAACTTAGTCAAGAATTAAATGGCTAAATATTGATAAATCTATGGATTTCTAGACTCTAAATTTGATTCCATTGATCTATATCTTGCATTGTCTTGAATACTATAGCTCTGTAGTGAGTTTTGAATTTTGAAAGTTATCCAAATTTGTTTTTCTTTTTCAAAATTGTTTTGGCTATTCTGTTTCCCTCACATTTCCATACGAATTTTAGGATCAACTTGTCAATTTCTGCAAAAAAAAAAAAAAACAGTAAGAACTTTGATGGGGATTGCATCAAATCTATAGATCAATTTGGGTAGTAGTGCCATCTTAACATTAAATCTTCAAACCTATGAACAATGGATGTATCTCCATTTACCTAGACTTCTCTAATTCCATTCAACAATGCTTTACCTAGACTTCTCTAATTCCATTCAACGCTTTATAGTTTTCAGTGTCAAGTCTTGCACTAGTTTGTTATATTTATTCCTAGGTATTATTATTCTTGGCACCATTGTAAATTACATTATTCTCTTAACTTTATTTTCAAATTTTTCATTACTAGTGTACAGAAATATAACCAATTTTTGTATACCATCTTGTACCCTGCAACCTTGCTGAATGTGTTTACTAGTTCTGATATTTTTTGCATATTTCTTAGGATTTTCTATATATGATTATGTTACCAGCAAATACAGACCGTTTACTTCTTCCTTTCCACTCTTGATACCTATTATTTCTTTCTCTTGCCTAATTGCCCTGGCTAGAACAAGAGGCAATATTCAACAGGGATGGCAAGAATGGATAGCTTTGTTTTGTTCCTGATCTTAGAGAGGAGACATTCAGTATTTAGCCATTAGGTATGATCTTAGCTGTGTGTTTTTGCAGATGTCTTCTATCAGGTTGAGGAGGTTTCCTTCCTTCAATTCCAATTTTGTTAAGTATTTTTATTATGAAAAGGTGTTGGATTTTGTCAAATGCTTTTTGTGTCTATTGATATGATCATGTATTTTTTGTCCTTTATTCTATTAATATGGTATACTAGTGGGTTAACAATTTGGTATTACTGAGATAAATCCTACTTGGTCAGGGTGTACAATCCTTCTTATATGTACCTGGATTTGGTTTACTTTTATTTTCAGGACTTTTGTGTCAATATTTGTGAGAATATTTGATTTTAATTTTCTTCCCTGGTGATATCTTTGTCTGGTTTTGGTATCTGTGTAGTACTGGCCTCAGAGAATGAATTGTGAAATATCACCTCTCTTTTATTTATTAAAAAATTTGTGAAGAACTGGTATTCTTCTTATATATTTGGTAAAATTCAATAGTGAAGGCTGGATCTGGGCCTTTCTTAGTGGGAAGTTATTTAAATAGTAATTCATTCTCTGTACTTGTTATAAGTATTTTAAATTTTCTATTTGTTTTTGAGTCAATTAGCTGCATTCTATAAGTTTGGTAATGTCATGTATTTCTTTCAGCCATTGGTTATTTAGGGATATGTTGTTTAATTTCCACATATTTATGAATTTATAAAATTTCCTTTTGTTATTGATTTCTCATTTAATTCCAAATTGATCAAAGAACATACTCTGAATGATTTTGATTCTTTTAAATTTATTTTTCTTTTTTTCATGGCCTAGCATATGGTTTATTCTGTAAATGTTTCATATGTACTTCAGAAAAAGGTTTATTCTGCTGTAGAGTGAAATGTTCTTGAGATGTCTGTTAGTCTAGTTGGTTTATACTTTTGTTCAAGTCTTTTATTTTCTTGTTAATCTTCTACCTAGTTGTTCTACGCATTATTGAAAGTAGAGTATTGAAGTCTTCCAATTTTATTGTTGAATTGCCTATTTCTGTAAGTTTTTGCTTCATCTATTTTGGGGCTCTATTGTTGGGTGTATGTATATTTATAATTGCCATATCTTCTTCATGGATTGACCCTTGTATCATTTGTAAATGCTCTTTTTTTTCTCTAGTAATAATTTTTGTGGTACAGCTTATTTTTCTGATATTATTATAGACACTCCAGCTTTTTTATGATTCCAGTTTGCATGATCTATCTTTTTCCATCACTTTACTTCCAAGCTATTTGCATATTTGAATCTAAAATGTGTCTCCACTCATCAGGATACAGTTGGAGCTTGTTTTTATTTATCATTATTTTTTAATTTCATACTCTTTGCCTTTTAATTGTATCACTTAATCTATTCACACTTGTTATTATTATTGATATGATTACATCTAGCACTTCCATTTTGTCTTCTACACGTCTTATTTATTTTTATTCCTCTGTTGTTTCTTACTGTCTTCTTTGTTCTTCTTTTTAGAGATTTCCTGGGGTAGTATTTTATTCCATACATAATATTTAATCATATTTTTGGAATTTTTTGAGTGGTTGCCCTAGAGTGTACAATATACATCTTAAATTACCAAAAATACTTCAGTTTTACACTAACTTAATTACAGTAAAATATATAAAGCTGGGGCTTCCCTGGTGGTGCAGTGGTTGGGAGTCCGCCTGCCGATGCAGGGGACACGGGTTCATGCCCTGGTCTGGGAGGATCCTGCGTGCCGCAGGGCAGCTGGGCACGTGAGTCATGGCCACTGGGCCTGCGCGTCTGGAGCCTGTGCTCCGCAGCGGGAGGGGCTGCAGCGGTGAGGGGCCTGCATACCGCAAAAAAAAAAAAAAAAAAAAAAAAATATATATATATATATATATATGTAAAGCTTACTTCTATATAACTCCATTTCCTCTTGCCTTATTTGTGCTACTATTGCTATACACATCACCCCAATACATGTTACAAACCCAACAATGCATTGTTAAAATTATCTTTTGTAGTCTCATATCTTTTAAACAAGCTTTGAGAAGGAAAGCAAACGTATTTATAGAGTTGCTGTATTAACTACTTATCATTTCTGATTCTCTTCATTTATTATTATGGATTTGAGTTATCATCTCATGTCATTTACTTACTCCACCATTATTTTGTTTCCATCTTTGCATTTTAGGCTGTTTTTGTCCAATATATCACATCTATATGTTCTAAGTCCAGCAATACAATTATATACATACAGTTTTATGCAACTGCTTTTTCAATTAATCAAGGGAAAAAAGAAAAATTATTCAGTCATATTGTCTTTTCTAATTATCTACATAATTACCCTTATTAACACTTATTTTACTCATGTGGATTCAAATTATTGTCTGATGCTGCTTGTTTCTTGTTTGAAGAACAGCCTTAAGTATTGTAAAGCAGATCTGACAACAATGAACTCTCTCATTATTTATTTATCTGGGTGTCTGTATTTTAATCTTCACTTTTGAAAGATAGTTTTTTGGATATAAAATACTTGGTCAATAGTTTTTTGCTTTTAGCACTTGGAGTATGTGATTCCACTGCCTTCTGGTTCTATTGCTTCTGGTAACAAGTCTGCTGTTACTTTATTGAGGTTCCCTTGTACATGATGAGTCATTTTTCTCTTGGTGCTTTCGAGATTTTCCCTTTATCTTTGACTTCAGCAATTTTGATTATGCTGTATCTGAGTATAGATCTGTTTGCCAAAGTCCCTTGTGTCAATGGAGCTTCCACTCTTTGTTGATGAGTCTGTGTGCATCTTGAGAATGTTTTCAAGTCTTTCCCACATTCTATTCTGATTGTTCCTGAATGTTTATAGACTAATGAATGTGCTCATACTTCTCAATCCTCAGGGTTGACTCTGATCCTAGCAGGCTATTTTTGTTTGTCTCGTTCCCTTGTCCTCTCTGTTAAGCTTCTAGCTGTTCTGCCATTCTGCTTGTTTCTACTAGTAGCATGGAGCCATGATAATCTTCCAAATTGATCCCTACTAAGATTTCCGTTGTTTGCAATAACACCCACAGTCAAGGAATTCTCTGTGCTCCTATCCAAATAAGTTAGTCTCCTTGGACAGAGCTGTGGAGCTCTTTTTCCTATATGCTGCCACCTCTCTCCCAGGCAGAACCTCTTTGCCACTACACAAGAACTGGGGACAAGAACAGTGGTCTCCTTATCTCATAGTGACATCTCTGCTCTAAAAACGGGCACTGGGGAAGGTGGTAGTCCCCTGTCTTTTCAGATTGCCTCTCCTGATATGGAAACTCTGCCCTATAAGTAAGCTGGGTCAGGGATGATCAGGTTCCCAATATTCTCAGCCTGCTGTTCCTGGAGTAAAGTTTCCCTTCCTACACAAAAGAGTGCGGTGATTTAAGGGACCCTCGGTCCTCTAACAACACTCAGTAGGAACAGAGCTTCTGTAACATAGGGATGGGGAGCGATGAGAACCCTGATGACTTGTCCCTTCTAAGTTGAAATCATAGCACTAGACTGCATTCTGGGCAGGAAAGAGGACCCTGAATTCTTGGCTTATCCATTCAGAGTAAAGCACCCCAAGTAGAGTTCCCATAAAACTTGGATGATTGGATGAAGGGTAAGGAAGAAAGCCATGGCTCAAATGCCATAGTCTCTTCTTCATCTTACACAGGTAGAGCAGATTTCCTTTAGTGAGTGTTTCTTCATCTGCTGTATGCCCCTAGAACAACTTCAGGAGACTTTAAATATTTTTTTAAATATATTTTTTTCCAGTTAAATGACTATTTTGTTGGAAAGAGAGATTACTGCACTCCTCGTGTCATCATTTCTGAATCCTCAGGAATGATTTTTCCTAGATTTTATGTGTCTGGTCCAAACACCCAGTGATGTTCTGAGCCTCCATTATTTGTAAATATGTTTTCAATTTCAAGCCCTTATTGTGTTGCCTGTTGTTTTTTGTCTGTTTTCTAAATTTAATCAAATGTAGCACAATGATATTAGAATTTATAGGGCTGCATTTAATCTAAAATTCAAGATATTTTATCAGTATGGGTTAGCTTGAAGCATTTTTCTTGCATATATTAATAAAATCTTTTTTGTGTCCTTGTTAGAAAAGATACATTTTGCTTCTGAAAAACAGTTGGATTTTGGTAAAAAACATTTGACAAAAATGTCCTGTTGAATGACTGCTGAGAAAACTGACTTTAGAACCTTAGAGGTGTTCTGTGTTTGAATTCAGAAAGCATTCTCAACTAAAATGGTCTTCACATTTCCAGTTCCTTTAAGATCCTCAACTATTGTTGTTTATTGATGAGATTCTATGAAACCTAGTATTATCATAGATAACACTATGATTCTTCTTCATCAGTTTTTATGATAGAACTTCAGTGTTTTTATTGCTTACCTTCCTTCCTTCTTAAAAGACCATCCTTATAGGGCTTCCCTGGTGGCACAGTGGTTGAGAGTCCGCCTGCCGATGCAGGGGACACGGGTTCGTGCCCTGGTCTGGGAAGATCCCACATGCCGCGGAGTGGCTGGGCCCGTGAGCCATGGCTGCTGAGCCTGCGCGTCTGGAGCCCGTGCTCCGCAACGGGAGAGGCTACAACAGTGAAAGGCCCACGTACCACAAAAAAATAAAATTAAAAAAAGACCATCCTTATAAGTTGCTTTCTATAGTTTATATACTCTAATTTTCTATATTTTTGTAAATATACTCAGATAGTTGTAGTAGAAAAAATATTTACTATTGACATCAAAGGTAGATTATGCATCTAAACACACATTATTTTTCTGAGTGCAGTGGGAATTTTCTGGGTCAGAAAATGGAGAAAGTAGCATCTGGAGAAAAGTATAATGCAATAATGCAAAGAGGGAATGCTGCAATGTGAGAAATATGGGAAGAAAATGAGGCCAGAGAAGTAGGGAAGAAGCAGAACAGTGAAGGGACTTGAATTTAATTTTATATATCAAATTTATTAATCTTTTATTTTATATCCAATACCTGTTTCTTGAAATATTTTCTATTTGTTTTTTAATTATGTTTTATATTTAAGTTCCTAATCCAATTGGAGTTGATTATTGAAGTGAGTACACAATTTTCTCTTTTCATGTATAACCATTTTCCTACTTTCAGTTAAAGAACACTCCCTCTTTTCTACACTTATCACACCTGTTACCTCTGTCATATGCCAAACTCCATATATCTGTGATTCTGTTTCTTTGTATTTTGTTTCATTGTCAATTTACATATCCTTGCACTAATACCACACTATGCTAGTTACAACAGCTTGAGAGTATTAGATACGACAAGTGTCTCTTGCCTGCACATCACTGAAGTACCCAGGTAATTCTTTTCCACAGAACTTTTAGAATGATCTTTGAAAGTTGTACAAAAAGCTGAATAAAGTCTTAATTAGAATAGTTCTTTATTTTAACCTTGATTTTTAATAATTAATGTTTCTATCATTTTATTTTCTTGTTCTTGTCATACGTGGTTAATATCTCCCCTTATTGTTTTATACTATTAGTGTGATTTTAAATTTTCGGTGAATCTGTTCTAATATTTTTAATTCTGTCAAACTGCATATTCCGATGTGCTGTTTTTTGTTTTTTTTAAAGTTCTTAAATGTCTTGTTATTTTAGTCTGTAAGCTTCCCCTCCTCAGAAATATCAGTAATTCTGACAATGCGTACATTATTTGTCTCCAAAACCCCAGAGAGCGTAGGGGGGAGAATGGATGATCCCTGTGGTAGACAAACAAATCAGCAGAAAATCACAGCCACCTCTCACTTACAAAACAACTTCTCAAATAAAGGCTTCATCTTTTCTCCCTAAGGAGAATTAATATCAGGGGAGACACTTCCTAGGTTATAATTCAATAGGTCTTGGATTTTGGAACCGGAGGGATGAGAAAGGGGCTGCCCTTAGTTATTTTGTCCTCACCAGTCTTTCTCAGCACTTAATAAAGTTAGGGCTTCTGTAACTACTGAATTTACTCCTGAGAACTTCTGTACCAGAGCTCTGGGTCATCACAGGTTTGGGAGATAGGCATCGTTCACCTCAAGGTATTGGAAAGGGAGAATAAATAAAAGAACTCTAACATTTACTTTCTTACTACATTCTCCCACAGTGCCTCTGGTTGTCTGGTTCTCCAGGACAAAGCCTTCACCTGCCCAGCCCCTACACACACCAATTCAAATCAATCCCTATCATCCCAGGTCCCTGTATTTCCCATTCCATATGGGTCTTTCCTTTTTCTGTTTATTCTTTACTCAATTCTCAATAACTATATGGATATTACCATTTATTTATCACCTCTTCCTACCTTTTTACTGCATGGTGCTGCTCATTATAGTCATGGTTCAATAAATGCCCTCTTGAGCCTGCTGCTCTCAATTTGCTTCTGCAGATCTGGCCAGGCTTTCTTCTTTAACACCATTTCCATAAGCGGCAAATGAACAACATGGCTTTTCTAAATTTCATATTTCTGAAATTACATAAACTACACTTCTTTCTCTTTCTTTCTTTTTTTAAATTCATTAAGAGATTTCTCTTTGCCACAAATCCTACTGAACCACATTTCCTAGATTGAATTCACTGACAAGTCATCTGTGAGCTCTATTCAGGCTGAAAACATGTCTGAATTATTATTGTATATTCAATGCTTATATTTGCAAAACAAGATTTTAGGAAAGTACGATCAAAATATATTTTTCCACACTTCTGTCCCTGATTCCTTCTTGTACTAATTCTATCAACAATATTCTAACTCTATTACAACAAACAAAAAAACCCCTAAATGATGGAAAATAATGATGAAATTAGGAATATTAAAACATTTTACTGCTCCACATCTCCATTTGCCGATAATTTTGCAAAACAAAAGTGGGGGGGCAAGGTGGACAGTATGAATTAAATCAGCTTCCTTTCTAGCCTTGTCCTAGAATGTCTTACTATACTGCCAAGGATGGGATGCTAAACATTCCATTTCACAGACATCCTTGCAGTGAAGATTCTGGATTTCTATAAATCAAATGTCATTTCAAGATTTGAAAGCAGAAGACAGGTATAGGCCATATATTAGTTTCCTAGGGCTGCCATAACAGTACCAAAAACTGAATGTGTTAAAGTAACAAAGATGTATCATATCACTGTCCAAAATCAAGGTGTCAGCAGGACCAGGCGCCTTCAGAAGTCTATAGGGAAGAATCCTTTCTTGACTCTTCCTAGCTTCTAGTGGTGCCTGTCATTCTATGTGTCCCGTGGCTTGTGGCAGCATTACTCCAACTCTGCCTCCATCTTCACATGACATTTTCCCTCTGTCTTTACCATTGTCTTCCTTTTGTGTATGTCTGTGTATGTATGTGTCTAAATATTCTCTTTTGATAAAAACAACAGTTTTGTTGGATTAAGATCCACCCTAATGACCTCATCTCAATTTCACTACATCCATAAATACTTTATTTCCAAATAACCTCACATTTTTATGTACTAGGGGTTAGGACTTCAACCTATCTTTTTTGGGAGGTAAAATTCCACCTATCTTCTTGACAGTTTTGGCTGTTTTTAACAAGGAAATAAGGTTCTTCTATCACACCTCTACACCCAGCCAGTTTGTTAGTATTGAGAGGAAGTTCCAACAGTGACTTCCAAATCCTGGGATCATAATTATAGGCGAGTGTTCTTAAAATCAAAAATTTCAGTTGCAGCCTCAAAGGCAATAGCTCTTATGGCAAGTGGTCATATAGCATTCTAGAAATCACTTCTGTAGGCCCAGCCTAAATCTTGCTCATATTTACTTAACTTTTATGTATACCTAACTCCCTGTATTAAATAGCTTTATGCTTAAAATACCTTGAACATTTTCTCTTACTGCATCAAGTCCTGACAGATATACACATCAAATTTTTCATGATATTAAAATTCATTTTAGACATGCATTATACCACCAAGAGTGCTTTTGTGGCTCCTTTAATGTTGTGTAATATGATGAGTGGGTAACCTATATGTTTGGTGCTGTCTGTACTGAAGAAATATAGCAGCAGCTGAATTTTTTTCAAAAGCCAAGTTCAAGAAGAACTACCACCTGACTTGTATCATTAAGATCATGTCTGAGACAATTAACAATTTAAAGTGACTACAAGACACATCTTACACACAAGAATACATTTGGTCACCCTAGCAGCATTTGGAAATGCATATTTCATTTGACAGCATTTGCAAAACCCTTTTATCACTTCAAAATAACTTGTGGAATGTACAAACTTCCAAATGTTAAAAGTTAGGCTTACAAATTTTTTGTATGTAAAAGTACAACTTGGCTTATATATAAAAATAAAGTTGTAGTCCATATTGATTTAGTTGTCATATCTTCTCAAAATCAATCATGAAAATTCCTGGTCTTACAGTCTTCACCAAACTTTTGAGGTTGTGAAGGTGATTTTGCCACAAAACTAGAAATTAACAGGAATTCAATTGTTATAGTATTTTTAAATGTTATTATACTTTAATAGTATTATTATGCCAAGAAGTGTTGTGGCACAATTTTTGTGGGCTTATGCTTCCTTATTTGGTTTTCTATAGTCAATATCTTTATTTGCATACACAGGAAAAATGTTATTTGTTTAAATAATCTGGAAGAGTAAAGAAGGTCTTTGCTCAACTATCTTGTTCTACCTGTTTCCTCTGACTGTAAAACTCCACTGACATAATATTACATATGTCATTGTGAAAAAATATGAACATATAATTTAGAAAAATATAAGCCCATCTTTCAGACCCTTTGTGAATCTCTCAAGTTCATACTACTACAATGAATCAAAGTTCTAACTCCCTTCTGATTCCAGGCTATTACATTTGCTCTTATTTTTCTTTGTCTTTTGTCATATGAGAAAACAGAAAAATTAATTTGAATTTCACTGTTGGAGTAAATGATCAGGGTCCAATCTCATTCCCACCCATTGAGGCCTTATCTAAAGACAGATATGAATTAACCAATCTCCTGATTACGAAACATTACGTGAAAATACACAAGGATAGAACTCTTCTCCCATCTTTTATGAAAATGGAATCCTGCCCCCACTGATTCCCATCCTATAACAGAAATGTCTTTTGCTTTATATATATTTTCAAGTATTATAAAAAGAAAATACATATACTAAAAATTAAAAACTCTTATCATTATGTTGTATTTATACTGATAGAAATAAATTTAACACAGATTTAATTCAGATCAGAAGTCTAATTTTCTAAATAAAAATAAAATGTATGAATGTATTTTACACAAATAAAAGATGACAGCTAGCCAAGTGAAATACATAGCACCTGGCACATATAAAAGATAAAACAGGATACAGGTAGTTTTGAGGAAATCTAAACAACAAACAACTGAAAATAGCAAAAAAATTGAAAAATATCATCAGTGTTAGAAAACATACATAAAAGTTATTTCAAAGCAAGATGGCAAAATGTAATCAGACTAAATATTGTAAACTATGAATTTGATAGTTCTGTAGGAATTACTGAGATTCCTCATTTCACAGCAGGAAGATTTCTTTTGTCTTACTCTGAAAAAAAGCATGGTCCTAAAGAATGTGTGTTGCTTATTTCAAACACCAATTCTAAGATATTGACATCCAGTCACACAATAAATTATATAGAAGTATACATAACATATATACATAGAAAACACTGAGAAAGTTCTGGGCAAGTCTGCTTTGTGGCGCAGAACTGGGAAAAGGTACAGCAGCCACTGTGAGAGGGGTAGGGAAGAGCACAAAAGATGAGTTGCAAGAACTGGGAATATGTTAGTGAAAGGTCATTACACTCCATGCAAAGCAGTACTTGAAATAATAAGGAAATATTACACTGAATCTATGCCTATAAGTTTGACAAAGTAGCTAAAATGGACCAAATCCTTGCAGGATATATACTAACCAAAGCTCTCTTAGAAAGAAAATGATAACGTCAATAGCACTGTATTACTAAAGAAATGTATTTCATAATTTGATAATTTCAAACAAAGTAAACTCCATACCCAGATGGTGTTACTAGCAAATTCTACCAAGCATTTCAGAAAGGAAAAAATACCAATCTATACAAACTCTTCAAGATTTGAAAATCAATCAAGTCTACTCTATTAACTGCCTAAAGTAGAAAAATCACATGATTATTTCAATAGAGGGAAAAAAAGAATGTGACAAAATTTAACATTCATTCATGATAACAATTCAGTAAATGGGACTTCCCCGGTGGCGCAATGGTTGAGAGTCCACCTGCCAATGCAGGGGACATGGGTTTGAGCCCTGGTCTCGGAAGATCCCAGATGCCGCGGAGCAACTAAGCCCATGCGCCACAACTACCGAGCCTGTGCTCTAGAGCCCATGAGCCACAACTACTGAGCCCATGTGCCACAACTACTGAAGCCCACACACCTAGAGCCCGTGCTCCACAACAAGAGAAGCCACCATAATGAGAAGCCCGCGCACCGCAACGAAGAGTAGCCCCTGCACAGCAACAAAGACCCAATGCAGCCAAAAATAAATAAATTAATTAATTTTAAAATTCAGTAAATGATGAATGATAAAAGAACATCTACATAAAGCCTACAACTAATATCATATGTAATGGTAAAAGACTCAGTGCTTTTCCCATAAGATTGGGAACAAAGAAAAGATGTCCTTTCTCAGCACTCCTGTCCAAAACGATAATGTAAATCCTAGCTAATGTAATATGGCAAGGAGAATAAATAAAAGCATATATATTGGAAAGGAAGAAATTAAACTGTACCTATCCACAGATGACATATTCATCTATACAGAAAAGCCCAAAGAACGTACAAATAAACCCCTAGAAATAATATGTGAGTTAAGCAAAGGCACAGGATATAAGGTAAATAGGCAAAAATCCACTATATTTCTATGTACTAGCAATGAACATTTGGAATCTTAAATTTTAAAATACCACTGAAAATGCCACCAAAATCGAAATACTTATATTTTAACCTATCAAATCCATGTTCAGGCCCTGTATGATGAAAACTATAAAACACTGGAGAAAAAAAAAAAAAAAAAAAAAAACGATGGAAACTTAAGTAAATGGAGAGATATATTGTGTTCCTGGATTGGAAAACTAAATATTGATAAGACATCAATTCTTTCCAATTTGATAAAATAGATATCAACTAGCTGATTCTAAAATGTACACAGAAATGCAAAGTAAATACAAATATTTTCGACAAAGGACAACAAAGTAGGATGGCGCATACTACCTGATATCAAGACTTACCATAAAACTACAGTAATCAGGAAAATGTGGTTTGGCAAAAGAATTAGCACAAAGATCAGTGGAACTGAATAGAGAGTCCATAAATAGATCCACACAAGTATAGTCAACTGAGTTTTGACCAAGATACAAAAGCAATTCATTGAAGAAAGAATAATCTTTTCAACAAATGGCATTGGAACAATTATGCAGCCACATGCACAAAAATAAACCTCAAACACACCTCAAATGTTTTACACAAAATAACTCAAAATGGACATAAATGTAAAATGTAAAACTATAAAACACCTACAAGAAAACATAGGAAAATATCTTCATGAACTTGAATTTAGCAAAAATTTTTGGATATACACCAAAGATAGAGTATGTAAGAGAAAAATTGATAAATTGTACTTTATCAAAATTATAATCGTTTGCTCAATGAAATGCACTCTTAACAGAATGAAAGGCAAGCTGTAGATTGGCAGAAAATATTTGAAAACTGCATATCTGATAACTTATATTAATAATATATAAAGAACTCTCAAAACTCAACAGTAAGAAAACATCCCAATAAAATGGACAAAAGTTCTGAAAAGACATTTAAACACAGAAGCTATACAGATGGTAATAAGCATATAGAAAGATGCTCAACATCACTAGCCATTAGGGAAATGCAAATTGAAATCCCAATGAGATAATAACTGCACACATATTACAATGACCATGTTTACAAACAAAACCAAAGTGCCAGTCAGGATGCAGAACAAATGGAACTATCATTCATTGTTAGTGGTCAGGCAAAATGATACAGCCACTTTAGAAAATAGTTTGGCTTTTTTTTTTAAACAAATTAAGCATACACTTGCCCTACAATCCAGCAATCCTACTCCTAGTCATTTACCCAAATGAAATGAAAACTTACGTTCATACAAAAGCCTTTAGGTGAACATTTATAGAAGGTTCATCCTTAATCACAAAATCCTAGAAAGAACCCTGATGTACTTCAACAAGTGAATGATAAGCAAACAATTCCATACAATAGAACACTACATGACAATGAAAAGAATAACTGATTCATGAATTAAGTGAATTTTGCTAAGTGAAAGTGGCAAGACCCCCAAATATACATATTGTATATCCTACTTTTGTAAATTTTAGAAAAGCCAGAACTATTGAGACTTAGATCACTGTTGTTAGGGGTTGTAAGGAGAACGAGTTGACTAAAAAGGGGCAGCAAAAGAAAACTTTTGGGGTGACAGAACTGTACTCTTTGGTATTCTCTGCATTTTTCAGAAAGCACAGAACTGTATACAACAAACAGTGAATTTTGCTGCCTTCAAATTTAAAAATACCAACCAGACGGTGAGGAGAACTACAGATGGAATGTGCACTGTGACAAATGCAACAAAATGTAATTCAAATGAATGACATAACTACACTGAAATGGTTGGGGAGAAATGAGTTAACCTAAGTGACTTTGAAAATCATTGTTTTGACTGGATATTACAATACTAAAGACAAAAAGGGACTGTATACAAACACTGTGGCAACTTGTTTTTCACAGTGGTATGCATTAGTAATTCTGAAACTAGATTTCAGAACCAGTTTAACCTACGTATACTAGGTTAAATAATAGTTATAGGTAAATATATTAAGATATTAACAGCCAGGTTTCTCACTGTTGGAGGAAGAAGTTACAAGTAAGCAAAGGTGGAATGCTAAAATGTATCCTGAGTTGCTAGATTGAAGTTAGAGGTATCAGTGTGAACTCATGGAGTTTTGGGGAGATTATTTTTTAACACCTATTCAGATAGATTGACACATTAATAAATATATACGTGGTATGTATACGTAGTTTGGTAGACATACAGATACTTCATAGCTCCGTCTGCTGAGAACAATGATACCTCAATAGCAATATGAACACTTAGCACCTAGTTCTTTGTTTATAAATACTATTTTCCGATAAAAGGAATCAGGCTCCTTAGAGAAATAGTTGATTCCCGAACTAGAGCAAAGAAAATCCAACATAATCCTGAAACATCTAGTGGTCTAAAAAGTAAGGAAGTGCTCAAAAAAGGGGGAAGAGAACGAGAATATATGAAGAGGACACAGGAGCCAACCTGTAAGAGCACTTGGGAGCCAAAACTGGAAAATTTTTAGCAAAAATATAAATAACAATAGTATTGGATCCTGATCAAAGAATAAGTATCCATGAGACAATAATGACATAAATAAATGATTGAGGTAATAAATTAAGGGGGAACAGGAACAGCTCTTCCTTACAGAAGCATTACAATTAATAAATGTAGAAGGAATTAGGGAAATCAAACATTACCTATAGAACAGGATCTACTGATGAAAGTTTAAGAACAAGATATTCGCATAGTCTCAAAGCATTTCCTCCACATATTTACTAATTATGAAGAAAAAACTGGTAACTTTACAATGGAGGAACCTGGAAGACACCAACTTAACTAAGTGATCAAGGCTAACATACCAGTAATAAATCCTATCAACATTATGGAGCCCCTGATATACTACATTAAGAAAGTGATATCACCTCTGTAGACTGCCTGTGAAAAATGCATAACCTAAGCGTAATTATTAAAAAAAAATCAGGCTAATCCAAACTGAGAAACATTCTACACCTGATCACTACTCTTCAAAACTTTTAGGTTCATTGAAGTCAAGGAAAGACTGAGGAACTGTCAGGTACTAGGGAAACAAAAGAGATATGACTATTAAGGGTAATAAGGGATCCTAGATTTAATCCCAAGACATTAAAAGGGATATTAATTGAAAAACTGGTGAAAATCAATAAAGCATGTAATTTAGAAAATAGTATTGATAATTGTGCTGTGGTTATATAAGATGTTAGCCTTAGGGAAAGCTGGGTGAAGAGTAAATAGGAACTCTCTATACTATTTTTGCAATTCATTCATAAATCTAAATTATTTCAAAATAAAAAGGTGGGTTTTTTTAAATTATATGAACTGGAATTCCAGGTACAGTAAGGGGGAAAAACTAATATAAGCAAAAATCTAAAACCTAGAATCTATCTTCTAGAATAACCAAGAGTTCCTAAATCCTGAACCCTGAGGTGTGTGGACTGGATTTCATTAATTCTATAACTATTGGATTTTCCATAACTATCTTGGATTTTCCCTGCTCTAGTTCTGGAATCACTTTTTCAAAGACCCTAGTTCCTTTTATTGGAGAATGGCATTGATAAACCAAGAACTAGATTCTGGGTATGCTTATTGCTACCGGGGTATTATTGCTCTCAGCAGACAAAACTAGGAAATATTTTTTTTTCAATATTAGCTTCACAACACAAAAGTAACCATAAGCCTGGAGGATATGTTCCCCAAGTCAAGAGTCTGAAGAAATACTAGATGCTTTTCTATTGGTGGCCAACCAAGAGCAGCAAAGGAATGGGACAACACATATTTGTTTGAAAAAAATAAATAAATAAATAAGGATTGGAAAAAATAAATATGAGAATGATAAAAGATATAAAATTAAACAACAGAAGAAAGGCAAACCACTACTATTACATCCTAGGAAAGTACACATAGGCAGAAATAGGTCATATTCTAACAATACATAAGTTTTAATATTCACCAGCTCCTGTCCCAAAACTTCAGTGAACCTATGTTGCTTTCCAACTTAAGACCAAGTTCTTCAGCTGGATATTCAGAACATTTCCTGATATGATCTCAGTGTTTTCACTATTATCTCCCAAGGCTTCCTTGTCCATGCACTGTACCCCAGGCACCCTGGACTAAGCCCTGTGTCTCTTGCCTTTCGGCCCTTACTTGTACTGTTCCCTCTACGTGGAAACTGCTCTGCTGATCAATAAACAGCTCGTACTTCAAGTCCACACCAGATGCCCTCTCTTTTCTGAAGTCTATACTGTTTTCTCTAAATTAATGCGATCTCTTCCTCCTTTGAACTCTCTAAGCAGTTTCTTTCCTTTCATGTTCTAACTTGTGTTCTTGTCATTTGTATCTTGCCCGTCCCCACCAAACAATATATATTTCTTTAGAGACAGGAAAGGACTCTTACCTACTCATCTTGACCTCTCCAGAGGGATCAGTATCATTTTTACCACGTAAGTGTTCCTTCAATAGGTAAGTGTGGAATAATTTAATGAAATATCCAAAACTGTACTCAAGCTGGAAAAAATTTACAAAGTAATGAATTTTTCTACCAGATTCCCTCACTCTAAAACAGTCTTAGATCTTCTTGATCATAATTTTTGGGCAAGGGAAGATCACATTATCATTTCAGTGAGCATGGTTCTCTCCCCAGCAAATTCTAGTGGGAGTCACTAATTCTGTTGCTAGGGGAATTGCTAGACAAACTGCAGAGCAGAAGGGCCCAGCGCGGGGAGCTTGCTGACGACTCCAATAACCACAGCAGGAGTTGTTTTCTTTTCCCTCTGTCCCTGGAGAGAGAGTACTGTGGAGTGGAGAAAAAGAAAAATGGCTCTAGCATGTGATCCAAACTAAGAGGATTTGTCCCTACCTCCCCCACCCCCCAGGCCAAGGGAGATGGGTGAACCTTCTCTGATGTAGAAGGGGAGGCTGGGGCCTATCTGACAGGAAGAAGCTTCAGAGAGGGGTCAAGGTGCTAGCTAAGAGGATTTTACTGTCCCATTCTGCCTGGGTTTTGTGCCAAGAGAATTAGTCGGAGGGTGAGTAGACAGAGCAGGGCCCTCGTGAAGAGTCTGTAGTGGGCACACGCTGCTATGGGGCAGTGTTACTGGGGAGACACCCAGCCTGCTTCCTCTGGAGATTAAAAAGGGGGCCCAGAAAAGAGCCCATGGCTCTGCTTCCTTCTCAGCAAGAACCACTCTCATCTTTCCTCCCCTCTGAGACCTTAGTCACCCCAAGGTCACGTCACAGGAAGCAGAATCCAGGGCTCAGTCCTGCATGGGGACAAGGGGCAGAGGGCTTCTGTTCTTGTCTCTATCCTTCTTCTGTACCAGGGACCATATTGCTAATTGTCATTTTTTAAACCTCTTTTATCTGGAATATTACAAATATACGGAAAAGTACATAAAGCATAAATGTGTAATTTAATGAACTGTAAATTAGACACCTGCTTAACTTTTGTCCAAGTCAAGAACTTGAATATTAACAGGATTCCAGAAGCCCTCAGCATGTTCCTTCTCAAACAAAATCCTTTCCCTCCTCCTTCACAGTATAAATACACTGAATCTTATGGAATTCAATTTCTGCATAGTTATCAAATAGTTTTACTGAATTGTACACTCCTAAATAATGTAGTTTAATTTTACCTGTTTTTTGAAGTTTATATAAAGAGAATAATGAAATATTTATTTTACTATGTTTGGCTTCTTTAATTCAATATTATATCTTATGATTCACTCCTGTTGTATGTATCTATAATTCATCATGTTCATTGTAGTATGACATTCATTGTATGTCTATAATACCATTTATTCTTACTATTCTTAATGGACATTTGGGCATTCCTTTGCTTAGTTTTGTAAAGAGGAATGCAGAACGCTACATATTCATCACTAACTGTTCAAGTACACTGTTATATACTTCTGAATCAAGACCTTGAGGACTTATGTATCAGAGCTCTGGATGAGGTGTGTATGCCTATGTGCACTAACCTTACAAGGTTTTGTTGCATTTTACATGTGTGAGATAAGGTACTACACGGGAGGAAGAGCACATACTCCAAGGAGTTCTCTCAGAGCTATGCCCATCATTATACTCCTAAAACAGGTGTTCCCGGCCTACATGCATAAATAAAGATTGAAACATAGGTTACATCTATTTTTTACAAGACCTAAACACCAGAGAGGCATGTATTATACTTCAGAACCACTGCTAACTTTTAACACATTTTATATTATACATTTTTATTTTAAGCTTCACTTCTGTTTCCAAAATTTGTTTAAGCAAATTTCTTCTCTCACAAGTTACCTTTTAATGAAAGGGTTGATATAGGAGGATCTACTGGCAAATTAGATGTACGCAGACTTTCTGGAGCTTTTGATACAGTCTCTCCTCTAAGGCCTTACTAAAGAAATTTAGTAGATGCACAGGTAGTGTCTCTTCTGAAGGATGTAGGGCCTAGTTGAGAAGAAATGCGAGACAGTTCAGCTAGGAAAAGTGACTCATACTCTAGGGATTAATGTTGTGATTAGGTCATAAGAATTTAACAGAAAAGAATGGCCTGTTTGTCACTCCACCTAGACCAAAGGGTTTAAATTGTCAGCGAGTTCTCTAGTTCAGATTGTTTCCCAACAATAAGTGATGTTTATACTTTGGACCCTTGTATTAGTCAGAGGCCTTTCTGTTACAGGTGAGAAAGTCTATCTCAAAATATTTGAGGTAAACAAGGAGATTTAACTGTATATACTATGAGGAAATTCAGTGGTGTCCCCAACCGACCAAGAAGTAGCCTCACATTGATTCAGTCTCAAGTGGTGTTCTGATTTCACTCCTTCTTTCATCTCCATGTCCATATCTCTCCTTTATTTTATCTCTCTCTGCTTCTCTCCAGTTCTCTCTGATTCTCCTCTGTTACACATAGATTTTCTACACATAACAGAATGGTAACTGAAAGACACCATAGACTACGTTCCTATGTCCAACACAAAAATCCTGAGGAGGCTTCTGACTGGTCCATCCTGGGTCACATTTCCCATGCCAGCAGTCAGAATGAGTATAAGACACAGAAATAGGGAATTTCCTGGCAATCCAGTGGTTAGGACTCAGCACTTTCACTGCCGAGGGGCCCGGGTTCAATCCCTGGTCAAGAAACTAGGATTCCACAAGCTGCAGAGTGGCCAAAAAAAAAAAAAAAAAAAAAAGACACAGAAATATTAGCTCCTCCACAAAGAGGAGGGAAGGAGTCACCAAAGAAAATAGAAGGGTGTGCAGTTAATTTAACCTTAACTAAAGAGAGGTCTGGCTTTTGCCTTCAGCATCTGGGAGATAATCTCTAAATCCTTAAAATGTCATGCCTGACAAGAATGTCTATGTTTGCCTGTGGGCCCTGGGCTGACAAGATAGTAACAACGTGATGCAGGGTTGGGTATCGGAGCCACACCAACACTGTGACTTGGGGTGGGTACTTTGAGTCATACAGCTTGACCTCCTGAGGTCAGCCATGTGGGCAGTCAAGCATTCCCACAAGATGGAGCCCTAATAAAGACACCAGACACCAAGACTCAGGTGAGTTTCTCTGACTGACAATACTCCATGTGTACTGTCACACCTTAATGCCAGAAAAGTAACTCTGCCCTGACTGCACAGGGAGAAGGTGCTGGAAAGTTATGTGCTTGATCTCCGCCTTATCCATCTCTTCCCTCAGCTGATTTTGATCTGTATCTTCTCCCTGTACAGTTAGTCCCCTACGTACAAACCTTCAAGTTGCAAACTTTCAAAGATGCGAATGTGTGTTTGCACGTCCAATCACATAAGTTAGTTCATGTGTCTGGTATACACTTTCACATGCATGCATCCTCTTCAAGTGGTTGTGCTTTTGTGTACTTTACTGTACAGTACTGTATAGAGTACAGTAGTACAGTATCTTTATTTCAAGCCCAGGATGTGATTGAGTGAAATTGCAGCTTACCCTCTGTCTCCTATTGCTGACCCTTCATCAGCTCTACCATCTCCCACCTCCTCTCCCTCCTCCAGTCAGTAACTCTTCTTGCCTGTTCACTCGATGACAGCCCCTGTATGCCAGCTGTTGTACTGTACTACTGTACTTTTCAAAGTACTGTACTGTAAAATTTAAAATGTTTATTTTTGTGTTTATTTACTTTTTATGTATTATTTGTGTGAAATACAGTACTATATAGCCTATTGTATTAGTTGGGTACCTAGGCTAACTTTGTTGGACTTACAAACAAATTGGACTTAGGAACGCACTCTTGGAACGGAACTTGTTTGTATATAGGGGACTTACTGTAATAAACTGTAACTGTGAGTATAACAACTTTCAGTGAGTTTGAGTCTAATGAATTACTGAAACAGAGTGTGGTTTGGGGAAGCCCTCCGGAAACTTTCAACTGGTGACAGAGGTGAGGGTAGTCTTACGAACTCTGTTTCCTCTTACTTCACACTTGGCAAAACTCCCTCAGTAAGACATATAGTGAAAATATTCTGAGTTGTCAAACACTATAATTAACATACACAAATAGTCCACCAGTGAAGTTTCACAGGTTTCCCTCTAAATCCTTGATTTCAGAAATACCCTTAATTCACATCATTGCTAGGAGAGGGGAATACTCACATTTCCTAGACAAACAAGTCCTGCAAAGTGTTGGGGAAAGAGCTGTACCTTTCTGAGCAGGGACCTTAGCCTTAGATAAAATTGGGGATAGATAAAATACTAATGTGACTAGTTAAAATACCTTGGGATATGAACAGATGAGATACTGATCACGTATTTATTAATGAAGATTGAGGAAGGAAGAAGAATTGAAAACACATGTTCATATTTTCTTGTTTAACATTCACTTCTGACTTGACTTCATGTAACTAAGTCATTGTATTAGAAAAATTCAAAAACCATCATTCCACTGAAATGGTGTAATAAAAGGCAAGTAAATCCTCCCATTTGTGGGACTAATGTAGGAAAATGGAATCTGGAAACTAATAAATCTTCCCTTTAATAAACCATTTGATAAAGGCATAGTACTTTAAGAAAACAAACTTTAGCACTATTAGGTATAAAAAGCTGAATGCAAGTTACAAGCAGTAATAAGGACCCATGTACTCAGAGCAGCATGGGACAAAACTGCATCACACACAAAGGAAACAATAATCATAGTTTAGAACACTGGAAGAAGAAGAAAAAGAAAGTCTACAGAACCAATGACTGTTCTCTTGAATTTTCTTAATAAGGGTTATCATTTTAGTTAAGAAACACTAAAATTTGAAAAGTATTCAATTTTGCTAAAAAGTATTCATATTTGCTTAAATTATCTGTGTAGTAAAATATATGCAGTTCTCATTTCAGAGTTGTCCTTTATAAAGTTGTAAGTTAAATGATTTTCCTGCCACGACCATACAAATACATTGTATTTATTCAGCTCCAAAGTGCATATATTTTTCACATTTCAATGTTATAATTGTAATCTGCTTCCTGATTTTAAAAAACTTATTCTTTTTTCTGAAAAGCTGTTATCAACCCAATGGCTTTTATTACAGTCAATGGCAAGGAAATATTTATAGTGAATTAGTGAAGCCCAGTAAATTGTTAAGGACATGAATCAGGTACCCAGTAAGCAGAATACTGTTCAAGGGCTACACCTGATGCAATACCGTTTTACATATGCTAATACCTGGGGATACTCCTCATCACAGAAAAACAAGCTGAATGAGCAATGCAATTTTTAAAAAAAAGTCTTGGGTACTGGTAACTTGAAACATAAAATTTAAAACTTCTTGAGTTGAACAATTAGAACCTTGCCTGTCTCACTCAATGTGGTCCCCTGGTGGTCTCACTAATTTCCATAGCTTTGCCTCCCACTAGGTGGTAAAGATTGCCAAATCATGACTCTCCAGCCCAGAGATCCAGAACTATATATCCAATTCTCAATCAGATGTTTCATTCATTCACTTATAAAATTTAAGAATCCACTATGTCCTACAGGCAAATGAAACTTAACATGTCCAAAACTAACTATATATATAAAATTTTAATAGCCAGACCTCTATATTCTCTACTCTGATTAATATTATCTTGGAATTAGATAAAAGCAATAAACTTATCACCATTCTTTCAACCACTTAACCAACTATTTTTAAGTCATCACCTTAAGATATCTCATATGCATCTTATATTCTCTTTTATTGCTTCCACCTAAGTTAAGGTCGTACTATGGTCTGAATGTTTTTATCCCCCCAAAATTCATATGTTGAACCCTATTCCCCAATGTGATAGTAATTTGGAAGTGAGGTCTTTGGGATGTGATTAGGTTGTGACGATACAGCATCAGCATGAATGCAAGATGCATTCATGAATCTCATGAATGGGATTCATGCCCTTATAATAGAAACCCCAGAAAGATCCCTCACCCCTTCCACCAGGTGAGGACCCAGAGAAAAGACAGTCTATAAACCAAGACGTGGGCCTCAGCCAGGTACTGAATATGTAAGCACCTGATCTTAGACTTCCTAGCCGCCAAAACTGAGAAATAAATGTCTGTTGTTTATAAGCCAACCAGGTTATGGTGTTTTAATTGTAACAGTCCCAAAGAGACTAAGACAGGTCCTCATCATGTCTTTTATGAACAACAGAAGTCACATCCTGACTTGCCTCGCTATCCTTTATTTATACTAAATTTACATTAAAAATCCATGAATTTCCTTGCCTCAGTAATTGCCACTACTATACTGTGCACCAGTCAGACTCACCTGTATTAATTCATAAATCTGCCCAAATGCACTCATTATATAGACATTATAATTATTTCCAATTTCCAGGTGGGAAAACCAAATGTCATGGGTCTTAAATCACTAATAAGTGGAAAATTCAAAATTAGAAATCAAATCTTTCTCATCCCAAACCAGAGTCTACTGTATTATGCTGCGTAGCCTCCTAGATAAGTCACTGTCAAACAAACAGATAAAAAAAGAGAAAGGGGGGCTTCCCTGGTGGCGCAGTGGTTGAGAGTCCACCTGCTGATGCAGGGGACACGGGTTCGTGTCCCGGTCCGGGAGGATCCCACATGCCGCGGAGCGGCTGGGCCCATTAACCATGGCCGCTGAGCCTGCGTGTCCGGAGCCTGTGCTCTGCAATGGGAGAGGCCACAACAGTGAGAGGCCCGCGTACTGCAAAAAAAAAAAAAAAAAAAAAAAGAGGAAGGGGAGGATGAGACAGATGTTTCCTATCTCATAGGAGGGCAAGGGTTTTCAAAAGGGCGAGTTGAGAAGTGGTACAAGTACACTTAAGAACACAATTACTTGAGGGTATAATTTGGTGAGGCCCATGGAATAAGGTGGCAGGAGAGGTACACTCGTGGCACATTTCATTGCACAAGTCACATGATATGAAACTGCCCAGTGTTGAGACTGATGAGAGAAGGGCATGGCAGTGGGTATGTCTGTTACTATCAATGGCATGCTTTTTTTAATCAGGCACTGGTATCATTGGGCATGCCTGTAATATATAAAGGAGAAGAAAAATATGCTCATGGATAGCTTAAATGTTAAATAGGATAGATCTTCCCCCATTTTTGAGAGAGCCAGCAGGTAGCCTGTCAGAGCACATCAAGAGTGTGACAGTTGTGAGTCAGACATGGAACTGGCAGGGGTATGTGTGGGCTGAGAGAATATAGTTTTCAAAGAGCTGCCTTTTCAGAGATGAAGAAAAAAAGTATAGCACTGAGGACAAGTGAAACAATCCAAGCAGGGTCTGATGAGCATACAAGAGTTGATATATTTCCAACAGACATTATGCCAGATAATTAAACATAGCAAATAAGTAAATATGTGATTTAATTGTTTGAAGTTTGTGATTTTATGTCTTTGACTCAGAGTATATTACTAAATTATTTATTAGTGTTGTTCATCTGTTATCTAAACATCAATAATGAAACTACTTAAAGATAAACACTAGTCAGAATCCTAACAGGGCTGTAAAATACTGCAGCCGGCTAACAAATTTGAAGACGTGATTATACAGCCACTCACCTGAAGGCAGGGTCATGCACTGAGGAACAACTTTTAGGAAGGAAATTAAAAGGATCACTAGTTGTTGCTTCCAACACCCTTGAATTCTTGCCACTCTTAGAGGAATCATTTCTTTATAACCCATTATTCTCTGTAATAAAAAAATTTTAATCTCATCTAATCCCATCTAATTATTTTTAATATTTGGTCTAGAAATCTATTACATGGTTTTCATCCAGTAAGTTCTCTCTTCTAGTTAATTTTTAGCCCCATATTACTTGGTTTTAAATGAAAGAGAAAAAAAAATGATGCATGAGATGTTATCTGTTTTCTGTTTCCCTAACTTAGAAAAGTTCAGCTGAATACATTCTGTTTAAAAATGCAGTCATGGGGGCTTCCCTGGTGGCGCAGTGGTTGAGAGTCCGCCTGCCAATGCAGGGGACACGGGTTCGTGCCCCGGTCCGGGAAGATCCCACATGCCGCGGAGCAGCTGGTCCCGTGAGCCATGGCCGCTGAGCCTGCGCGTCCGGAGCCTGTGCTCCACAACGGGAGAGGCCACAACAGTGAGAGGCCCGCGTACCGCAAAAAAAAAAAAAAAAAAAAAAAAAAAAATGCAGTCATTTTCAGGTTTTAATATACTTAATCTCATCACCAGAGCTGGGAAACTGTAATTTCCTCATTACATAGCTTTGTTCTTCCTCTAAGCCAAAGAGCCCTCCTCTAATCGCTGCCCCCAGAAAGCATGAGCCTGCATCTATCCCCAGGCTGGTCTGGTAAGGCAGCTTCTCTCTGCTTCTAAGCACTTCTTCACTTTCTGTGCTCCCCATCTTTGCGTCCTCTGAGTCCCTCCGCAGAAATCACACAGACCAGGCATTTCCACAGACAGATACTTCTAGAGAGAGCAGGTTCCTAGAGAAACCTCACTTCTGAACTGAGTGGTTTGGGCATGCTTACCATGGTACCATGTAAGTGAACGCTGAGATGTGAGTGAACACAAATTATGTAGCTGGTCCTGGAGGAGACAGACAAACCAGTCTTTAGCAGGATGGGAGGAAGTTTTGTCATCTTTGACATATTTGTGAATAAGAAATGTCTTAGATTAAGCTATTGGGGCTTGAACTGTGTCAAAAGACAGGTAGGAAAAATGTTGAGGGGTACCAATGATTATGCTATAACAGAATTATTTTCTGGAGTATATATAAATGGGGGAATTAAATAATGTCTTACTTTTGTTAAGTATTAACAATTCTATGTAGTATGTGCTCCTTCTCAACCTCTAATGACTCCTTTTATGTGAATTTGCTCTGGGCACATGCAGGAAGATCCAGCTGGGAAATATAAGTGAGAAGTGGGATGGCAGCCGGGTGGCCGGACTGATGGCCACTGGTGGACAAAATGGCCAAGGACTAACTGATGCTAAAGTGAGAGGCAGGGGAATGTGGCCAGAGGACACCAGTGTGGCAGAAAGACTGATTCAAGTGAGGAGAGTAGTGAAATCACAGGGCTTTCAAACCCAGGACAACAGTCAGAGAATAGCTTCGCACCTGATCCTACCCACACAAAGCCTATTATGGGAGATGGCAGTGAATTAATTAGGCTACAATGGCTGTACCTTGTGATTTGTGGAAGATCCCCAAATATTTCTGGATAATGCAGAAGAGAGATAAATAACTATATGAAGAAGAGGGGAAAGAAAGAAGGAAAAAAGAAAGGAAGGGAGGAATGTAGGAAACACTGAGTAGCATACAGGTGAAAGACGTAAAGACAGCAAAAGAAGGAAAGAAAGTGGGAGGAAGGAAACATTTAGGGTTTATTATCATATTTATTATACTTTACATAAATCTACATTTTACATATACTTACTCTAGAGGTAGGGACTATTATTATCACCATTTTATATATGGAGAAACTGAGGCTTAAGGAGGTTGAGAAAACTGTAAGTTCACATGCCTAGTAAGTGGTAGAGCAGAGTTCCAATCCACAAAAATTAACTCCAGCAAAAACAAATGTAATATAATAAAATAAAAAGTATGTTCTCTAACAGACGTTTTGAAAGCACAGAGGAGGAAACAAGGTTAATAGCATAATCTCAATCTACTCCCTGTGACTCTTGCAATTAATATGATTTAGGGCATATTTGGTTGTTTCTGTTTAAATTTATTTGCAAATAAATTTTGTTACTTTACTCTCTTTTTATTTAGAAAGAGCTATCACTACATGCTAATTTCTAATGGGGACGGAAAATATTCAACACGATATCCTCTATTGTGTAGAAGGTGTTACTTTTGGGTTTAGATAGATTTTCTGTAATATTTTGTTGCATTTGTTTGATAAGTCTTGATAAAAACACCTACTAACTGACTTACACTTGTCACTCAGCAGCTTCTGTATCTTCACATCTAAATTATGCAATTGAAATAAATGATATCAGAAGCAGAGATTTGTTTATATTTTTATTTAACTAATTTAAATATATATCATACACACATGGAAAAAATACAAAGGGAACAAAAACATACACCATGAAATAGATACATATGTCTCAGCCATTCAGTCACCTTTCCTAGAGGCAACTGATGTTTCCAAGTTTTATTATACCCTGCTGGAGATATTCAATGCATAGGCAAGCATGTATAGACACAAATACAGAAACACACACACATGAATGATGACTTTCTTATTCTAAATCTTTTTTTACCTATGTATACATAGAAAACAGAAAAATAGGAATAGATAATATAGGTAGATAGATGATAGATTGATGATAGATATAGATAGATAGATAGATAGATAGATAGATAGAAAGAAAACTATTTCATATTAATACCTACAGAGCTGCCTCACTCTTTTTAATGCCATATAGTATTCCATTTAATAGACATAGTATGCCCATTAATTTCTCTACCATTCCTTGTTGATAAATATTTAAGTTGTTCTCACTCTGTGCTATTACAGACCATGTTGTAATGCATCTTTGTATGGATGTCATTTGGGACATATATAAGTATATTTGTGGAATAAATTCCTAGAAATAGAATTGCTGAATCAAAAGATATTTACATAATGTTGCTATGAGCACTAGGGTGCATATATATTTTCAAATTAGTGCTTTTGTTTTCTTTGAATGAATACCCAGGAGTGGAATTTTTTTTAATAACCAAGATATGGAGGCAACCTAAGTGGCCATCAACAGATGAATGGATGAAGAAGATGTGGTATACATATAAAGTGGAATATTACTCAGCCATAAAAAAGAATGAAATCTTGTCATCTGCAACAACATGGATGAAGCTGGATGGTACTATATTTACTGAAGTAAGTCAGAGAGAGAAAAACAAATGTTTTCACTTATATGTGGAATCTAAAAAAAGAAACAAATGAACTGATAACAAAACAAAAACAGACTCACAGATGGAGAACAAACTAGTGATTACCACAGGGGAGAGAGATGGGAGGAGGGGTGAAATAGGTGAAGGGGATTAAGAGTTATAAACTGACAGTTATAAAATACATAAGTCACAGGAATGTAGTGTACACATAGGGAAAAAAGTCAATATTTTATAATAACTTTGTATGATGTGTAATCTATAAAGATATCAAATTACTATGCTGTACATCTGAAACTAATATAAGTCAACTGTACCTCAATAAATAAATTAATTTTAAATTAAAAATTTTAGTATTTACATTTTAACTTTTAAGAAATATTTGTCAAATTGGCTCATAGTCCTTGAATAATACATGAGAGTAACTATTTCTCTTTATCAATTTTTTTCATGTATGATTTTGCTGAGAAAATAAGTTTAAAAAAACAGCAACCCATTGTACAGTCAATTTTCATTTTTTAAATGAATAACCTTAAACTTCTTTTCATATATTCAAGAGGGAAGACAGTTATGTCCTATGTATCATTTTTTTTTAATGTTCTTTAACCATATTTCCACTGTGCAGTTGATTAGGGCTGCCGTGAGTAGGTGTGTAAGATTCACTTCTATATGAATGGCTCCCCTGGAGTACATAATCTTTGCAGCCTGTATGGAGCCTCATTGTTGATCATTCTCTATTCATTTTCAGGTATTCTTTGTAAGTTATAAAAATTCACGTTTTGCACCTGATATGTATGGGAAATATCTCAGGTGGTCAGTTGTGTTTTGACTGCATTTAAGTTTTTGTTGTTGAGTTTGTTTCTTAAGTTTTTATGAATCTAGTTTATCACTCTGGTTTTAGTGTGTCTAGGACTGTGTCACATTTAAGAAAGTCTGTTACTCCAACAGAATAAATATAACTCTTTTATATTGTCTTCTATAACTTTCATGATTTCATTTTTTACATAGTAGTGCTTGATCTAACTGGAATTTCTTCAGATGTGAGAAATAAGAAAATGACGTTTTTCTGCAAGGTTACTCAGTTGTCCTAAAACCATTCAGGAAGTAACATGTTTTCTCTACTATTAGATGCAATTCATCTCTAACATATACTAAAATTCCATAACATTTGGATCTATTTCTGGACTCCTTTTTCTATTTCTTTGATCTGTCTATTCATATACTAGAGATTCATACATCAGTGCCATCCTGTCTTAATTATAGTAGTTTCAAATTTTTCCCCCTGTGACATCTCTTTTTCAGGTTTTCCTTGGCTATATTTTTTTTCTTAATTTTTCCATTAGTTTCAGAATCACATTGGTTAGGCCTTAAAATAAGACCTGTTGATATTTTGGAGGGCTAATATTTTATTTATATTAATTTGAGAGAAATAATGACATCTTTGTGAGTATTCCTATGCAAACAGAAGGTAAGCTTTCTCATTTGTTTGAATTATCTTCTGCAACTGTCAATAATGTTTATACATTTTCTTCTTGAACATTTCTTGTTAAATTTATTCCTATAATTGTATTGTTTTTATTGTTGTTATTAGAAATGGGATCTTTTTAACCATCATTATTTTTCTTACTGGCTTTATCTATAGGAAGGCAACAGATTTTGGTATATTAATTTTATATTATGATACTTTATTGAATTTTCTTTATTTATAGTCATTTTTGGGTATCTTAGATTTTCAAGTAGACAATTATATATAACATCTGCAGATAATTAAATTCCTATGTTTTTTATTTGTATATATTCTGTTTCTTTTTATCATCTTTTTGTATTCCTATTACCTGAGAAAAAAGTTTAATAATCTGGGAATTAATGGGCATCCTTGCTTTACCCCTGATGTTAGTAGACATTTTTCACCAAGGTCTACTAGTATTTCACCAATAATCATGATGCTGGTTTCTAGTTTGAGATAAATATATTTCTATTTTAAAAATGGATTTTTGTCAAGAATAGATTTTATTGAATGTCTTTTCATCGTCTAAGATGACACAGATTTCTCTTATATGTAAATCTATTAGTAAATAGATTTCCTAATATATCTTGAATAAGGTTCCATTTGGTCAAGGAGTATTATTTTACTGTGCTGTTTGGTTATATTTGCCAATCATGCAACTGTAGAACATCTCCCTAGTTAATATTTTCCTAGTAGAACGCCACTGGTTTTTAATACTCAAACTTTATAAAACATATATATCTCTCAGTATAATGCTTTTCAGCTGATGTTTTTATAGGAAACTATATTTACAGCTCCAAAATTCAATGCATCATATATAACAAAATGATGTGCAGAAAACCCTCATGTTACATTCCACATAAAATGTCAACAAGGGGCTTCCCTAGTGGCGCAGTGGTTGAGAATCTTCCTGCTAATGCAGGGGACATGGGTTCGAGCCCTGGTCTGGGAAGATCCCACATGCTGCGGAGCAACTAGCCCCGTGAGCCACAATTACTGAGCCTGCGCATCTGGAGCCTGTGCTCCGCAACAAGAGAGGCCATGATAGTGAGAGGCCCGCGCACTGCAATGAGGAGTGGCCCCCACTTGACGCAACTAGAGAAAGCCCTCACACAGAAACGAAGAGCCAACACAGCCATAAATAAATAAATTAATAAATTAAAAAAATGTCAACAAGGAGGATATGCATGACAGCAATATATGAAACATTTCTTTTAAAAATAGCCCAATGTCAGTTTTCCACTTTTCTTCTTTCCCCTTTTCCTTCTTTTATTTCTCTTCCCTACCTGAACAACTGACTCCAAAAGACATTAGTCGGAACCAAGTAACATAGGCATCTGCACAGTTGTAAGAAGGGGAAAAAGCCCTGACTGAAGTGTCATGGCCTGAGGATAGTGATGATGACATCCATATGGGAGGGGAAAGGAGTGACCAGCATTGGGTTTCAGAACCTGTGTTGAGCAGGGTGTACAACAAGGCTTTGGCAAGTGGCTTAGCATGGGGAATTCCAACACAGGCAGAGTAAGAGCTTCCTCACAACAAGATGGCCCCATGTAGAGTAGGGAGGGGTAAAGAAGACAGTCATATTATGTAGGAGAGGTGACAGCAGCAGTGTGGTATTGGTTATATACACACAAAAAAAGATAAAGTGAGTAAACGTGTTAAGAATAAGGAGAGTCTGGTTTCTCACTGTCAGAGAAGATAATTACGAACATTCAAAGGGAGAAGACTAAGGTGAATCCTGTGGTATTTGGATTGGAATTGGAGGTACTAGTGAACATCTATGGATTTCAATATAGAGAGGCAGATAGCTATAGAAACAAATATAGATGTAAATACGCTTATGTGTATACATATATTACCTAGCTCCGGTCACCAAGACAGCCTAGGGACAGTGACACCCCAAAAGTTATGAGCACACCTAGCCCTCAGATCTTGGTTTATAAATACCATTCTCCACTCCAAGAAACCAAGGACCCTTGGAGAAGTGGCTGATTTCAAGGTTGGAGTAGGGATAGTACAAAAGAAGCCAGGAATATCTTGTTGTGAGAGGAACTAAGAGAGTGCTTAAATTATGACGAGAACATGTTAAAACCAGCTTAAAGGAGCTTTCAATGGTCCAAACAGATAATATGAGCATAAAATTAAATACTGATATTAACAAATTATGACCCATTATACAAAATAGGAATCCATGGATCCATATTGATATAAATAATGAATACGTTGAAAGTTTTATGAGGATCGCAATATTTACCTAGTCCCAAAGTACAATGGTTCCCCTAAATATTTATTAATTATGAATGGAAAAGAGTAATTTACAATGGAAAAATCTTGCATAAACCAACCTTATCAAGTAATCAAAGATAACACCATCAGTTATGTGATAAACTGAAATCACGGGTCCACCAAATAGGAGGTAAAGAGAAGAATACAATGTCACTTTTGTAATACTTTTGCCTGAAATACACAGCCTGAATCTTATCATGAATAACAAATTAGCATCAGAAGAACCCAAAGTGAGGGTCATTCTACAAAATAATATAGTAATGTCTGTGATTTTCAGAAGTTATAATGTTATAAAACTCAGTGAAAGACTGAAAAACCTTTCAAGATTGAGGTGAGCTAAAGAGATATAACAACTAAATATAACATTTTTTTTCTGAAACAGAAACTTTATTATAAACGATAATAACTGAAGTAATCATTGAAATCTGAGTTGGGTCTCAGGATTCCTATATCAATGTCCTTGTTTATAAAAATAAACACTAATGTATTCAAGGATAACAGGGCATTATATCAGCAAATAGTTTAGTCAAAAAAATATTTTATATATATATATATATTTACTGTACTTGAAACTTTTTGTAAGACTGAGTTTCTTTCAAAATTAAAAATAAAATAAAATAAATTTTTTTAAGGCCCAGACATCTGACTTCTGGGAAAATGAGGTAGACATTCTTTTCCCTATTCCACTTGCTAAGTGCAATTATAAATCCTGGACATTATATAAAATAAAAATAAGAGTCTAAAAGATAGAGAAATGAGGCAGGCACTATGGTGAGCACTAAACATATATTTACCTATAGAATTAAAACTTCATGATAGTTACAAGTAAAAGAATATAGTATATAATAGCTTTGTGCTCTGATAATATAGGTGAAATACGGCAATCAAAAATGGGGAAATAAAGGGGAGAAAACATCAAAGTAGAATAGAATTGTTGAATGCCTTATAGCTTATATCTAAGATAAAGGAATATTACTTCAGTTCAGAACCTGGTAGATAAAGACTGGAGGGGAAGAAGAAGTTACTAGTTATTCCAATATTGCTAAGAGTAGAGAACCAATAGAAAATAACTAAGTAAAAAAAAAAAGGAATTTAGAATAGCATATAAAAGTAAACAGTAGTACAAAAAATGCAACCTTCCTGACACCAAAAAAATATACTCAAGAAATATTTAAAAAACAAATAATGGAAGAATAGATCATAACTTCTTCAGTAATTATATAGGAGAAGGGACAGAATAGAGTGAAGGGAACAGGGAAAGAAGCTTGAATTCTTTGAATATTTTTTTTAATATTTGATTTAGGAACTAGAGCAATATTCCCCCAAACAATTTGAAAAATATTAAAATTATAAGTCAATCTCCTCAACTAAAAATAAAATAAACCTAAACACGTATTTGGTTGAATGAACCATCCCAAGAGACTGTAAAACACACTAATTCAATGTAACATGACTAGTAGAATAGACTCTAGTGGAAAAAGTGCAAACAGGGTCTTCAACTGTTTTCACGAATCAAAATTATTTGTAGTAGTAGATTTTTACATCTGTGTATTACGGGATAAAGCAAATAAGTAACTGGGGGACATTTTATCATTTCCAGCACCACCAATGAGAACTGTAATTCCTTCCACATGATAAAGGCAATATAGTTGAAAGAAAGAAGACAAGTTAAAAACCTGCTATTCGTACTTTCAAACTCATGGAAATATCAAAATAAACTCATGATACAGTGTATTTTATCTTTAAAAAAATACATACTAGCTCTGTACACAGAAAAGACTTAGAAACAATGTCCAAACCAGTAGCAATATATATTCCGATTGTCCACATTGTAGTCTCCATATACCATTTTACACTTAAAGGAACCAGGACTTCTTAGAGAACTGGCTGATTCATTTCTGTATGAGTCTGGAACACTTTGATGTACCAGAGAAACTATCAAAGACTGTTAAGTTGGGGTCAGAATAACTCAGAAGCCAATTTGGAAAGGCTCCCACTATCAAAAATGGGAAAATTTGTGCATCAATTAGAACTAAAACTGTAATGAATTGAAACATAACAAATACATTTCAAACTATTAGCTCAAATAATAGTAAATTTTTATCTTAATTGGTCATTATGCTAATGGTTCAATTTATTATTTGAAATCTTTTATTTGAAGAATAAAAGGAAATAATCAGATATTCATCCTAACTTTCCCATATTCTATCAAGACAGGTAACCAAATCAAGAAAAAGGGAAGTGTCTTTTTATAGAAATACTCTGGGTAATAAATAAAGAAGAAATGACAGAAGTAAAATATCACCATAAATAAATGGATCAATAATTGATCTAGACAGTGTATAACAGGGACTGCTAACAACCAGGCATTATGTGAAAACATCAGTAATAAAATAGTCATGCTGACAATGTTGACACTCAATCTGATCAAGCCCTTAGGTCAAACTGCAATTTACACAGAATAAGTAGTGTTAAATTCCGCCAAGTATAAGTATATGTTATTAGCAAAATTTAGAGTGGTGAAAATTCTCCAGAACAAACAAGCCAGCTTCTTCAACACAGAAATTACAAAATTAAGTAAATAATAAGAAAAAAAGTAAAAATAGAAGAAAAGGAAGCTAGGAGATTAAAAGATTTAAAAGATAACACTCACTCATAGCATTGTAGTCTTATTTGGATTCTGAAATGTTTTATATGTATATGTATAATATATATATATGAAATTAAAACAACATTTTTAGAGGTTTGGAAATTTGAACACTGATGGCTATTTAATGATACTAAGAAATTACTGAGAATATTTAGTTGTGATAATTTTATGGTTACTTTTTTTAAAAACCCTTGTGTTTTAGAGATCTACAATAATATATGTATAAATTAAGGAACAGGATATCTGAGATTAGCTTCAAAATAATATTGAGGGAGTAAGAGGGTGAGAATGAAACTAGATTGGGGCTAAAATTGATCATTGTTAAATCTGGGTGATGATAAATGGGGGTCCATTACACTACTCTGCTTACTTTGGTAGATGTTAGAAATTTTCCATGATAAAAGTTTTTTTTAAAAATTGAGAAAAGGAAGGGGACAAGTGATGACAAAATAATCATGATTTATGAGAATTACTTGAAAATAGACTTGTTTTAATTGGCTATAATAAGGAAGTAAAAAATACATTTAATTTCATATACAATTATCAAATAAAGTGCTATATCCTCTGACCTTCACTATGGAGAATAAATATCTTATATAGGCTTTATCACATAAGAGAGTATCTTATCTCTCAGGCACAGTGATTGTATCAGGAATGAACACAGATTCAAACAGAGAGAAACAATATGAGAATTCTGGCAACTGAGAGGGTGCTCCCTTTATCTGCTATATACAGACTATACTAGGTTTGTGTATATAATCCTAGGTCTGTTGAAGACCCCCATACAGAGACAAGTTGCATCAGAGTTAGTGCATCCCCAGAAGAAAGCAGATCCATGACAGAGAAAAAGACTAAGTCCTAACAATGTCATGTACCTCCCTCTGGAACCATCTAGCTGTAATTAAACTGGGTCCTCTGTACTTCAAAATAGTTTTTTAAAAGAATATTTATTGTTAAATGTCAATAGATTTTGGTAAATTCTCTCTTAGCATTGTTGGAGGAATCATGGAGAAATATGAACTGGAAGATGGTACAGTTAAATAGATTCCCAACAACTTGAACAGTTACACATAGAATGTGGATAAATGATAGTTACAGATCTGAGGGGAGGATTTGTTCTCCAATATTCTTAGTCTGTACTAACCAGCATTTTATCATAATCTTGGATTAAGATACAAAAGGCATACCTATCAATTTTTATGTGCACGAATCTGGGAGTCATCAATAAATTACACAAATTTAAAAGAAGATTTAGAGATATCATAATATCTAAAAACATCGGTTACATTTGATGAGATTCTGTTTTATATAGATAAATGAATAGTTTTGCGCAAAAACTAAAGAAGTCAATTTCATAAGCACAGAGAAAGAAAAAAGAATCTAACAGCAAATCATGGGTAAAGGCCTGGGATTTCAATTTCACGCAAGTTCAACTAACCTGTTCATAATTGTGTCAAAACAAAAACATATATATATATATATATAATTTATATATTATCTATACAGATAACATATAAATTTTAATAGGAGTAATATCTCCAAATCAACTGAAGTAATAGTCCCAACTGCATTTTGCCTTTTTCCCTTGCCAGAGTATTCAGTTCTTATTAACATATTTACGGAAACAATTTTTAAAAGTGGAAGACTCAAAAAAAAAAAAGTGGAAGACTCTATAGGAGGAGAAACGATGATTATCAAGAAAGCTTGTAATGGTTAATGATCTGAGACTGTTTAGCCTAAGGAAAATCAGACTGCATGGCAACTCTCTTATTTAATAAAAGAGGTGAAAACATGTGGGAAAGGTATTCAATTTATTCCATGTAGACCCAGAGCTGGGACCCAAGGATGGAATTACAGAAATGTAGGTTTAAGCTTAAGAAAAGAAAAGATCTTCTAACAATCAGGGCTGTCTGAAATCAGAAGTTTCCTTATGGAAGCAGTAAACTCACTAATCACCGCAAATGCTCCGGATGAACACCCCACCCCTTTAGGTGACTAGATACTTCCCCATTAAAGGCAGGTGGGCATTTGAGCTAAATGACCTTTATAGGCCTTTTACAATTTAATATCATATTACTAAATTAACTATACTGTCAAATAAATCAGATTTACTATCAGGCATTTCATAAACCTTATCTATAACAGGATGATATTATTTTATATTTGCTATTACCCATTTTTTAAAAATGATTGAGCCTGAAGAACAACACAAGAAAAACTCTCAGCTTCTTGTATGTATTTGCTCCTGCTTGACTCCAATTTTTCCCCATTGTATCTTTCAATCTAACCAACTCACCTAATCCACCAAGCATGCCACTCTATGCACTTAATAACATCTAATGTGCTAGCCAAACTTTCCATTAAACTTTTACATTTTGTGAATCAGCAGCTCTCTAATTGATTTAAGTTGCTTCTTCCTATCTCTACTGATTGACAAGCAAAAGTTCACAACAAATATATGAATATATTCTGCTAAGCATAATCTAAAGCCACATAACTCTTCACAGCAAAAACTACGTGAAAGCTTACCTAGATTCAGGGCATCTTATATGCCTAAAACTTACATTTGTGATTTATTGCATAAAATGGAAACAAATGTCACACTTCTCCTTGTTTCTTTTAATCTAAATATTAACTTATAAATCATATCAGAGTATATTTCACCAAATTCAGATGTTTAAGATGTAACCCTGAATATCTCTAGTTTGCATCACTCTAGATGGATGATGTGTGAATCCACAAATCAACTTATTCATCAAATATTTATTGAGTGACTATTTGTCACACCTTGTCCTACACCCTGCGAATAAAAGATGGACAAAACAGTCATGATCCCTGTCTTCATGAAGCTTAAAATCTAGTAGAATAGATAGACATCAATAACTAACATATTGATATCCTATTATCAAACATAAAACTTGAGTTGTGATAACTACTACAAATGAGAGGTACAGGAGGTTGTGAAAGCACATGAATAATGGGATTAGGCCCCATCAAGGTCAGGGATAGCTCCCCTTTAGCAGCAACAATAGAGCCTC